>NC_088185.1:10011945-11284445 GCF_028769735.1 Zonotrichia leucophrys gambelii
CTCTAAGGTTTTGGAGCAGTTCAGCGTGTTTCTAAGCTATTTTGGGGTGCATGAGTGGGAAATACACATGATGAACACGTGTGCCACCGCCTGCAGCTCCAAGTGTTCAGGCCAGATCTGCAAGGGAAACTTCCTCCCAGTGCTGAAGCAACACAAGACAAAACCAAGCAGGAATTGGTACAAAACCAAGCAGAAATTGGTACAAAACCAAGCAGAGAGCTTTGCCTTGTAGGACTGCAGCTCCCAAAGCTGGGCCCCCCTGCACGGGTAGTGTTGGAACAGGGAAATTCTCTCAGGAGCTGTCTGGGAGCTGTCAAAATATATCATAGCTGCTGTTGAGGTTTAAAAAGCTTCACGCTGATGCACAATTTAGGGGAAGCATCTTGCATTTCCATAGATGTACAACAAGATTTTCTGAAATTGCAGTGATATGAGAAAACATCTTTTAAAGTGGAACCCAGATGGCGGGAGGAAATTGTGCCGTTTGAATTCTCTTCAGATAAATCGAAGCTAAAGGGATGTTAAACATTTTATAGGTTTTTCCCTCCCCACACACTTCCACCACCTGCTACTGAAATGACATAAGAGGAGCCATCAAACAGTGAGATCCTTATGGGAAATGGCTTCATCTGGGGACATTTAACACCCAGAGATCCCAAGCCCAGCAGGGTCAGGTCAGGGCTCCTTGGGAAGGAGCCTTTTGGGACAGGAATTTCTGCAGGGGCTGCCCAAAGCCATTTCCAACAAAGGAGCCATAAGCAACCCTTGGCTGTCAGAGGTTGCAGTGGGAGTGCAATGCCATGTCTGGGGCTGTATTTCTCCTTGGAAAGCCACCTCCTGCAGGATGCAGAGACCCCCACATGCACGAACGGAGCGTTTGGCTGTAAATCCCCCTAATTCCAGAGCTGCTCTGCCTTAGGGACAGGCTCTCCGTGCCTCTTGGAGATGATGTTTCAGAGCCTCCCCAGCAGCAGGCATTTCCCTCACAGGTGCTTTTTGTTTTCCTGCTCCTTGGCATTCGCAGCGAGCAGCATTTTCGCTCCTGAGCTAAATCTGTCACTTTGTCTCCAGCGGCTGCCAGGCTTTAAAGCGCTGGCACCTCTCGGAAGCACCCGGGGGACAAATGCCAAGGATTACACACCGTGCTCGCTCAGGGAGGAGGAACTGGCCTTTGCGGCTCCTTGGGTTTGTTTTGAAAGTAAAACGAGCCTGTTTACCCGGCTGTTTACCCAGGCTGGCTGAGTCACAGCCCTGGAAACGTGTGCGGGCAGGTTTGTCCCCTCGGACGGGTCCCACTTCCCGGGGATGGGCTCAGGGGACACCGTGAGCAATGGCAGCGAAAATTCCAGCCTTGGTTGTGCTCCTGCCGGGGATGACAGGGGAGCAGGGCTGGCATTCCCGGGAAGCCTCTTCCCTGTCCATCCCTGCTTGTGCTGCAGGGCAGCCTCAGTGATGGGGAGCACCTGCACCCCTCAGGAGCTGCTGCTTCCATCCCCATCCAGGCTGGTCCCCCCGGGGCAGTTCTGCCTCCAGCCCATCTCTGGACAAGCTATTTTTACAGACTCCTTTTAAAATTCTTTCCAGCGTTGTGGGATTTAACCCCAGCAGATGGGTGCATCAGCAGGCAGGGTGGTGCTCCCCATGGGCGGTGAGGTGGCTTTGTGCTTAACACCAAGGGGAGGTCACTGCCAGGGCATGTGGCTGTGTTTTAACAGAGCACTTCCCAGCTGGGATCTGGCTTAGATTTTGGGAGAAGAGACCCTGGGCAAGATCCCAGGAGCTTTTTTAAAGGGCTGAGCCTGCAAGGAGCACCTGCTCATCACCAGCGTGGGCTTCCCGACTGCCAGCAGAGCTGCAGAGCCCACGGGGGCTGGGACTGGGTATTTTTAAACAACCTTGGCCGGGCAGGCTCTGCCTTTTGCTGTTCTCTCTCCCTGCAATTCCGGAGTGATTTGGAGGGAGCCATCCTGCAGCTCAGCTCCCGCAGCCGAGGGTGTGCAGCCACAGCACTGCCTCCTTTATCTCAGCATGGGATGCTCTGCAAATATCCCAATTTTCACTCCAAATTGCTCCCAACACCAGGTTATTTTGGAGAGGGGGAGCTGCTGTGTTATGTATTATACCCAGATAATAACAGTGATGCCGTGTGGTGAATTGCTGTTAATGTAATGAGGCTGTCTCTTGTCCCCAAGAATGCTGCGTGTGGCAGCCTGCTCAAAAGAGCCGCAACAAGGCTGGCAGCAGCCAGCCCGAGCTCAGGGATGTTCTGTACTGCTCAGCTCTGCTCCCTGGCTGCTGCAGCCCCATACAGTGATGTCCTGGCATGCTGGGCCTTGTAGGAACACCGAGAGCATGGCCCCGGGGCTCAGGAGTGACTTGTTTTGGCAGAGAGGCTTCCCTGAGCCAGGCTGGGCCTGCCTCGCTGTGTGAGCTCACTCCCTCCTCGATCCATGTGCTGCTCAGAGGGTGGCCTTGCCCAGGGGATCCCAAATTTGGGATCAGTGGGTGCTGAATGCATCCCATGGGTGAGCAGCCCAGGGGCTCACACCCTGCTGCTCCCCCTGCACACCCCATGGGATGGGTGGATGCTGCATTGCCCCCACAGCTGGGCACAGCTGAGAGCAGGCAGCATCAGCTTGGAGCTGGAGGCACTGGGTGCTCACCTTTCTCCTCCCTTGTTCCCTTAAAAAAGGTATTTCAAACGTGAAAGCATTGTGAAGACAGGCACTTACACATCTGGAAATGTGTCATGAATGAAATGAGGATATGGGAGGGATTCTGTGGGAATTCATCTCTGCTGTATCTGCTTCACAGCGAGCCATAAACTTCCTAAGAACATAAAAATCTCACTGTTTTTTCCTCTTGAGCACATACCTAGTGCCTGTTTCCCCCAGCTGTAGACCCTGTGTGTGAGCAGAGAGAATGTTCTGTGCAAACACACTGAGAACAATGCTGAGCCTCCCACAAGCCTCAATAACTCCAGCGTTTTCTGTTTATAATGGAACGGGGAATAGAGAGCTCTGTGGAAGTGAAATGTCTTTCTCAAATCATCAGGTTATTTTTATGTGCATCAATACTTTCTCATGTGTGTGTAAATACCTCCCCCACACATGTAGCTTTATCTCAAGGAGGGAAATAAAAATAGCTGGGGATGGAAAGGGAAGCGGGTGAGGGGGCGGTTGCTCCTTTGGGAAGAATCCCTTCAAGGTTCGGAAACAGCCAAGTCATGGTGACAGCAGGATCTGACAGCAGCCCAGCCTCCCTGGGCCTGGCAGCAATGGTGGTAATGGAAGAGCTGCTCATGGCTGTCCCTCTCTGTTTCCATGTCTGCTCACAAGCTGGGCCCAGGCTCAGCTCTGGGGGAAGTTCTGAGCAGCTCTGAGGAGCAGGCTCTGTGCCTGCCAGGAGCTCAGTGGCTCGGATAAATCCCCCATCCCAGCAGATTCTGGGATGGCACAGAGGGATCCCTGTCTCTCTGGGCTCCCAGCAGTGCCCACTTTGCCCAGCTGCTTTCCCTTGCCAATTCCTGGCCCTGTTTCTTCCCTGCTTCCCTCCTTTGTAAGCCCAGGCTGGGCCAGTCTCGGGGGGAGGTGGTGCTTGACCCCAGAGGGGTACAGGGATGTGCTGCAGCTTGCACAGATGATCTGCAGCCTCTTATTTCATTTCCCCCAACCTCCCTGACAGGAGAGTAGCAAAGGGATTTCTGAGAGCTCAGGCTCTGCAAAGTGGGGAGGAAATTTCCCTAGGGAATGTAAGTAAGGAGGGTTATATCATCTGTGCCCTGTGTGCCCTGGCTTAGTATCATTTATGGTCATTGCTTTTCTTATTTTTTAGCCATAACAAAAGGAGGATTAGGAAATCCCCTGCTGTAGGAAGCTGCATGGCTGGGTGGTGGCACATGGGGGACAGACATGGTGACTGTCAGCACCAAGTGTTTCTGGAGGGACAGGATGCATCCAGCGCCCATCACAGCATCAGAGCTCAAACTGCACCAGCTGAACTTTGGCTGGAGCAGAAATAAAACCCTCAGGTCTAATAATACCCGGGTGCAGCCAGCTCCAGAGAGGCTCTGCCAGCTCTGCAGTGTCACGAGTCACCGAGGCACAGCGTTGTGCAAAGTCACCGTTCCTGTCCCAGCCATCCGGGTCCCACAGGTCCCCTCTCCCAGCCGGTCCCTCGGGGGCCTCACAGGGGCTGGAGGAACCCAGCTCAGCTCAGGCAACTCCTCCTCCTCCTCGTCCACTTTGGGAAAGAGCTGGGAGAGTTTCCAAATGCCTCTGCTTGGCAGCCAATCCCCGCCATTCCGGTAATGCACTGGAAGTCAGGCTGGAGAAAGTTCAAGGCTGTATCCCTATAAACTTCATTTCTGGTCCCCCTCACTCTGCACAGCATCTCCTGGCTGCTGGCAATGCCCAGTCTGGTCATTTCCAGTGATGCCAGTGCTGGATGCAGGTGGGAAATGGTGTCTTGAGAAGGGATGACTCAATTATCATTTTTTTTCCTGTAAATTTCCCAGCTCCTATGATGTCCCCACAGTGACCTGCCAAGGTTGGCACAGGGACTTGGGCATCCCCCACATATCTGTGCTCCTGGTGCTCCTTGCACAAACCAGGCAGGTCACAGGTAATGCCTGGCAAAGGCACGTGATGTCCAAAGCCAGCTCCAGGGGATTGGCAGTGTCCCATGAACTTCTTGCTGAGCAAGCTCCTGGCATTCACAGGGGCAGGACAGCACTATGAGGACAGCACCATGAGGGACAGGGTGGCCTTTGGTAGCAGAGCATTGTCCTGCTCCATGTTCTGGGCATGGATTTATTCCATGCACTGAATGCCAGAGCTGCCCTGGTGGTTGGGACCAGGGCACATCAGACCTTGGCCAAGCCCCTGGGAGCAGTTTCTCTGCTGGGCCCTCCCCATCAGTAATCTGAGCCACTCCTGCTGTAGCAAAGCTGTTAGCAGCACAAACTGAGGCCATTTGGGTGTTTTTCCCTGCAAACCCCACTTTGTCAGCAGCCCCTCTCTCCTCCTCACCCACACTGCAGAAGACACTTCTCACTTAAGTGGCATGTGCCCACCACTCCTCTGAGTCACGTCTGTTAGCAGGGAGCTCATAATTCTTCAGGATTTTTCAAGCACAAATGTCTTTGGAAAAGGGCATGAAATAAAACACTTGACTGAGGTCCCGGTGGTGACTAATTCCCATGGTACGCCCTGCTCAGCCTTAACCCTGCTGAGCTCCTGCAGCCTGGGGGTGCAAAGGGACCCTCCCAGGCAGAGGAGCAAAGGAAAAGCAAGAAAACAACTTTAAAGAGGCAGTGGCACAGTGGGGATGGACCCAGAGTGCTCTCTCCAGGTGCCACATTCCCTGGAGAGCACATCCATGTGAGTCCAAAGCACAGGTACAGCCCAAAGCTTGGGGGGTAGCAAAACCTAATGCTTGTGACCAAAACTGGCTGGAAAGGAAATCAGACAATGGTTTGGGTTGGAAGGGAATATAAAGATTATTGAGTTCCATGGGCAGGGACACCTTGGGCAGGATTGCTCCAAGCTCCGTCCAAACCAACCTTGGGACGCTTCCAGGGATGGGGCATCCACAGCCCCCCTCTCCATGGAAAGAAACCCCTCTCCATGGAAAAGCTGGGTTTAGTGGTGGGCCTGGCAGTGCTGGATTAATTGTTGGACTCGATGATCTTTGAGGTCTTTTCCAGCCTGAGCTGTTCTGTGATTCCGTGATCTCCAGCCCTGGGTGGCTCTGGATGGCTGCACAAACCCCCTCCAAAAAAACCCCAGCTTTGTTTGCTGCTTGGGCCCTGCTGAAAACACAACCCTTGTGGGGACTTGAGCAAGGTGAAGCAGCTTTTTCCCCAGTGTTGCTCTCCCCTGTGTACCTGGAGAGCCCAGGGAGCTCAGAGCAGGAGCAGCCTGTGAGCGCCGCAAGTGAATGGCTGCGGGACGGGGCAGAACTAATTAAAGCCTCCACAAAATGACATCTCTTTCCACAGATGGGAAGCTGCTTCCCCTTTGTCTGCCTCCTTCAGTTAATTAGTTATCTAGGAGGTTGCATTTGCATTCCCCTCTTTGTGAAGTACCCTTTTGTTAACTACTTTTCATATACTTTTATGAAGTCGGCCGCTGAAACGGGCTCATTTATCTCACCGGCGACAGGCTGAGAGCCTTGCCCAGAGCTCTGTGCCAGATGCTGGGATTGGAAAATAATGTTTGGCTTGTCTGGTGTTTGGAAAGGAGACAGAAGGTGCAGGGCTGCGAGAAGAAAGTCCCAGGCTGCTAAAGCCAAGGGCTGGATCTTGACAACTTGTATAAAAATGTTCAATCTGTTGCTTTCAGGCAGCTTGCAGGAGCCAGGGAGGATGGTGTTGCTGCCAGCTGTGAGCTCGGATATCTCTGTTGTTATCTGATGGGAGCAGGGTGTGAGCATCCAGATTTCTCAGGATTTATCTGCTGCACCTCCTCAGGCAGTGCTGGGTGTGAGTGTGTCCCCCCAGGATCCCTCCTTTCCCACAGGGAGCCCAGGGACACCTCAAAGCTGCTGCTCCACACGTTTCTCCCCCATTAGCAAAACCACGAGCAACAGCAGCACAAATCGATCCCTGTTGTTACTGTTAGGAAATGTTTGCAGAAATCAATGTTTCCTCTCTAGCATAAACAATCCATGAAGCCCTGCACCAGAGTGGGGAGGCACGGCTGGGTGGGTTTGGCTGCTCCAAGGCATTTTCCGGGGATCCCAAGGGATGTCATGTTGCAAAAAAGGGAATTCTGCCATGAATTCAGTCACCCCTCCAATCCAGGAGAGGGTTTTTGTTTTTGTTTTTGTTTTTGACAAGGAGCAACCACACCTTTTAAACTGAAACTTTGAAAATGCAGAGTGCTGCTCGACTACCAGGGAGGAAATAAAGTCCAAAATACATAAATCTCTTTATTTCCTGCACCAGTGGGTTTGTATTGGCCTGTTAGTTGACAGTCCTGGAGGTATCCACTGGGATGCAACTATTACACATCCAAACTGTCACAAATGGAACCATCGCTCCGAGAGACAAAGGGTAATTTATTGAGAAAAGGTGTCATTGAGGTGGAAGGTTGGAAGGAAGAGAGACAGTCACAGTGGAACTGCCAAAAGAGAATACCAGATCCACTGATAGGCAGGGAACAGCTTTGAATTTCCAAGGCTGCCCTTCAGGGATAGGAAAATAAAAGCTAAGGACAAAAAAAAAAAAAAAAACAAGAAAAAAGTTCTTAAATACAGTGACAGCAGAAACCTGAAAGATCACAGTGAAAAATGGGACTTTCTCCTCTAACAATAACAGTGAGAAAGATAGGAACGTAATTTGTAAAGGCTGTTAAATTGCCGCCAAAATTGTAAGCTGGATGGAGAAATGACACAGAAGGAAAAAAGAAACAAATGCAGACCTGTTGTTATTGGAGTATTGCTTGAAAATGGGACTAGAGATGAACAGGGTGGAGGAGAAATGAAGCTGAGGAAGGGAAGAGCTGGGAGATCCCATGTGGCTCTGTGAACTTCTGTGGGCTGCGGGAGGAAAATAGGGGAAGAGTCTCCAAAACCATAAACCCATCAATCCATCTTTGGGGGTATTTTTTTGTTTGTTCCTGAATAATGCATCCCCCTGTGTCTTGGAGGGAGCTGATTTCTGTGGATGTGGCACTAAGGAGCCAGGCACAGGCATGTGAGCTCCAGAGGGAGCGCCTTGCCAGGAAGGAGTTTGCAAGATTATTCCCTTTCAGCTGGAAACATCTATGATTAAACTGCTTCCAATGAGGAAAGTAGCAGAAATTGCATTTCCAGCTCCTCACTTTAGCAGGTCAGTGGGTGAGCACCTCTGGCCTTGACCCCCACATGCCTGAGGATTTTTTTCCTGAAAAGAAAAGCAGGGCAATGCATGAGGTTTGAGGATAAAAATCAGCCTGTAGACAATATAAAGCCAGGGAAGAAAATGAGGTGAGGGGAACCTGCCCAGCTGCAAATGCCCCCTGCTTTATCCTGCAGCCTCTGGAGCCCCACAGCCCCACTGTGGCTCCCTGCTTCTCCTGTCTGCTCACATCCCTCTAAACCAAAAGCTATAATAGCAGAGAAGAGTTGGACAGATTAAAATGCAGGGAAATGATAGCAAGGGTGTTTTTTCTCAGAGCTGAGAGGAAAGCCAGGGAGGGGGGAGGGAGGAGATGTTTTCAGATACCTTGTCCCTTTAGAGAACTCACAGGATTCAGATGGTTGGAGTGATCTTGACAGGCTAAAAACCCAATCTGCTGGAAATCATATACCTCAAATAATGTGCTATTGCTGCTGATCGGCCCTGTATTTTAGGGCTGAATAGGTACAGTATTAAATTCATCTTGAGTTTTCATTTGCACCAGTTACAGCCTGTTTGACAAGGTTTGAGTGGGATTTAAAAGGCTTTTACTGAAAACAGTCGTGGGAGGAGTGAGGTTTGATGGGTTTTCTCAAGGGCTGAGCAGCACCAGCGGGTTGGGGTTGCTCTGTCCTGCACCCCAAGCTGCCACATGGGAGAGCAGCCAAGGATTATATTTAATTAATTGAAATACTGATTAATATTACCCTTACTGTTATAATGACACTCAGGTCTTCTCCTTCTCAGTGCTTTAACTGCTGGGCTCACCATCAGTGCTGTGATGAAGTTCTCTTGATGTAAAGGCAAAACACATTTATGGCCATGTCCCTTGGCCACAGCTCTGGTGTGAGGCAGGGGACAGCCCAGCTTGGCCCTCAGCTGAAGGAAAGGTGAGAAAATCCTTCTAGGCTTGAAAATATATAATTATCAAACATCAAAAGACCCTTGGCAAGTCTGTGACCACTTGTGCTCATGCATGGCCCCCTTGGCCCCAGGAGAAGATGAGGAAGCTTCATCCCAGTCCCTGGAATTTGGGTGGTGGGAGGCCCTTGGTGTGAGGGCTGCAGGCAGGGGAGGTGGTGCAGCAGCTAGAAATAGATATAAATATTTTTTATTTGGCGTATAAATACAAAGGAGGAGTTCTGGGGGGTCCGCAGGAGGCTGGTTAGGTGTAAGGTGTCCCGGTCCCTCAGGATTTGTTTCTATTTTTGAGGGGAATGAGACCTCATGTAGTGTTAATTAGCTGCAGATCCTTCTGCTGGGCTACGCTTTAGAAAATTAAAAACTCTTGCTTCAGAGTTTGGGCAGCTGTGTGTGTTTTCATAACTGAGGAACAACTGGCTTTAATAACGTAGGGAATTAAAAACACCAAGGCTCCTGTTCTGGAACAATGCCAGTACCAGATGCATTTAGAAACTGTAGACTCAAGGGACCTGAGATAGCAAATGCAGGTGGGAACAGCAAACTCGAGGCACCTGTGGTCCCAGATCCACCTGGGAACAGCAGAATAATGGTGCCAGCAGCCACTCAAATGCTGAATCCTTGGGATTTTGTGCCCATTTAGGGTTTGCTTGGCTCTGCTCTGGAGGAAGGAAAGGTCTTGGTCTGGAGCAGCAAACTTCCAAGGCAGCAAGTTCTGGGAAAATGATCATTAGGAGGGAAAAATAATTCATTTTCATGAGGTGCTTCAGCCACTTGAGAAGCCTTACCAGGAGCTGGGAGAGATTCTCCACAAAGATCCAAGTTTTCCTGGTTCCCTTTTAAAGCAGGTGAGACTTTTCTTTGAAGTAACCTCTTGTTTCCAAGGAAAAGAAATCATTATTTCTGTTTAAATAAATGCTTGGAACATTCTTCCATGCCTTCCTGTGGATAATCACAGGAAATGTATCACAGGCTACAATATCTGATGGTGGTACAGAGTGTTTGTAAGTAAAGCAGGACTGTTTTGATGGGTACATTGGGGCTTTTTGAAACTGATCTTTGAAGTTCTTAATGGGAGCACTTAAAATGGAGCAGGGACAGTAGCAGGCTGAGTGAAAAGGAAAATGTGAGATGAGGATGCACTTAAGGGAAAATATTCAGGAAAGGTAGCAAGTCTTGAAAATGGAAGGGAAAGAATTGTAGTGAGGGTTTGAGGGTAAAGAATGGATTGAGAAGCAGGAATGATAAATGCTGGTAGGTGAGGGATGGTAAACAGCTCAAAGGATAAGCACAAGAATGGTATAAAAAGTGGAATTTTTGCAATACTGCTTAGATAAGTAGGGATGGGTTCAGAGATGGTGCATTAACTGTTTTACATTTCATTTCACTTCTGTGTTTGGGTGTTGGGGACAAGCCAGGACTCTCTCTGATAAAACCCACACAAAAAACAAACTGATTATCTCCTGCTCTCCTCAGTCCTGCAACAGTCACTGACTTTGTGAGTCTTGCACTGTCCCAAGTCACTTCCAAGCTTGACTCCCAAACCACAGGGACAAGAGCTGTGTCACTGGTCTGTGTCACTGCCTTGCAGTGTTCTGCTGCCCTTTCTCTTTTCCTCAGTGCTCTTGGCTCATGTAGGCAGAGCTGAGGCTTGCTTGATGCCTTGGGAAGGCTGACATGGAACAGAGGCTGGACAGAGCTAAAGAATAAAGCAGGGATTTATTCAAAGCCTCCATGGATCCACCTTGGGCAGCACAAGAGCCCAGCCAGGTGAACCCAAGATGAACCAAAATGGTCACAAAATGCACGACAGGTCACCAGGTCTTTCACTTTTATAACTTCTGGTCCATTTGTATAATGGAATTAATTGTCCAATTACAGCTTTAGGTTATGAAGTCCCATCCTTTTCTCTTTTCTTTCTGCCATTGTTTGTGCTCTTGAGCCTGAGATTTGGATCATTTGTCCTTGATCCCCAGTTAGAGCAGGAATTGTTTTGTCTCCCTGCTCTGTGCAGAGAGCTCAGCATCCCTTAATGTGAAACTCAGAACTACCCTAAAGCAGCACAGAATCTGAAAATATAAAAGCTAAAACTTGAGGCATCACTCTGAGGTGTCTGGGCTGGTTTGTACCGAGAAATTTTCCATGGAAAAGCAGAATGGAGTCTCTGCAGCTCCCCTGTGCATCAGGCCCAGCTCCAGACAATCTGCATTCACTTCATTTTTATATTCCACCTGAAGCAGCATCTGCCTGCCTGTGCTCCTCCAGCAAGTGTTGCCAGTGTTCTTGCCCCTTAAATTCTAAAACATCTTTTCTGCTGAATATTAGAAGTTGTTTTCAAGAATTTTTAACTGCAAATATGCCCTTTTAAATTCTGGCGATTCTGAAAATACTGGTTAATTCAAGGTAATGATTGTTGTTTTGGTATTGAAAAATGATGTCAGGGTTTAATCCTCTCCTGCTCTGAAACCCACCTGGAACTTGGCTGTTTAACTTGACCAAACTAAAAGTACATAATTAAAATAGAAAATAAACGATGTAGATTACTAAATGTGTAGCTGTGGCTTATGCTTGAAGCAATCAGAGATGAATGGTCTCACCTGCTGCTCCTTTTTATGCAGAGCATGGCTGAAGGCACTACAGAGTGCTGGAAATCTCAGAGTGATGATTCTTTTCACTTTTACTAAAAGGTTATTGAGTTGGGGGAAAAAAAGAAAAGGGGGGAAAAAAAAGGAATCTGACCTGTCCTCTGCTTCCTTCCATCCCCCCAGTCTGAGGAAGGCCCAGGGTTTTCATGCTGCTCACACATCAGGTCTCACTATTTAGGCTGTCAGCGTTCTCTGCAGAAATATTTGTTTGTAGGTTTTTTTTTTTCTTTTAGAAATTCTAGAACAGAAATGTGTTTTTATAGCCCAAGTCTAAAAATACTTTGCTTCACCTGTATTTTTGCTTTATGTTGGTAATTCACTCCATTCCTACCTACACTGAGCAGTCCCCATTATATTTTGAATATCTGAGAAGATTATAGGTACTGGATATGTCTAATTATAGGTGTCTGAGAGCATAACATTCCTGGTAGAAAAATCATGATCTCTGATTAATGCATTTGCACTCATCTCTGCCTTCTGAGTTAGTGTTTTCTTCAGCCACAAGTGCAGCTGATGATTTGCAATGATGAATGACAGGAAAATTTGTAAACAACAAGATGATGATAAAATGTGAATTCAACAGGGCTTGAGTATGTTAATATCTGCTGGCAAATGCTGCTTTCTAAACTGGTATTCTTTAAAAAATAGATTTTAAGAGCTAAAACCACTTGAGGGACTGTGGATGGTTTCACAAAGTAATCTGGCCATAGGGCATTATATGGAATAATTGCATGTTTAGGACATTTTTTTATATACTTGATGGCAACAAATATATTCAGACAAGCTGTACATTCATGGATGCTTTTTGTATCTTTGTTAAGTCAATGTGGTGTCAGGAAACATAGAGCTGATGTTTGAATATTCTCTCTAGAAGCTGTTGTTTTGTAGCCTCTTGGGAATGTGGTGGCTCTTGCAGGGAAAACACCACGCTGGGCCAGCACAGTGGAAGAATTGCATTCCACTGCAACACACTGGAACAAAACAAACCCTGTCCAACCCACTGGCAGAACCAGTGAAGGACAGGGGGAGCTCAGGGTGTGTGGCAGTTGTGTTTGTAAAACCAACCAAACGACAAAACTTCGCCCAAAACCCACAAGAAATAAAAATGCACCAACCCCACAACAAGGTGTCTTTTGGTCACCCTGTGCAGCAGTACCCAGGCAGAATGGAGTGGCCATTTTTCACAGGGATGTGGACTTTGTGACCCTTGTGGCTTTAGATTGCCCTGTGGTGGCTCTTCTCCATCTGCTCCCTGCCACTGTTCTCCAGGAGAACCCTGGGGAGTGGGACAGACCATGGTTTTAACCAGAATACCCCAGACATCTTCCAAGAGGGTTTTGGGTTCCTGTATTCCCCAAACCTTGTTGGGGAGGGGATTTCTGCAGGGCTGCCTGGTTCTGTGTTGGGTTGAAATCAGCTGATGTCAGTCCACGTGAGACAGAGCCCTTCCAGCCCTGCTGCAGATCGCTGGAGGAGACTTGGCTCATCAAGTTTGCTCCCCTCTACCTCAGAGGTCGGGTGTGCATTGCAGACACCACTGGTTCATTGAAAGTCACAGAATGTAGCTCTCCAGACTGTATTTTTGATTTCCTAAGTGTTCAGAACAATGTGTTAAAGGTCTCTCTCTTATTCTGTAATGTAGCGGTGCACGGTGTTGTCAGTCACCTTTTATCATGGCTAGATAAATTCTTCCCCTTAATTGCCATGGCAAATTCATTTGCAAAACCTCTGAGGTGGATTGTTGACTTTTTGCATTGGAAGGAAGGTGGCCTTTCTGACCAACCACTAAAAGCAATCCTAGCCCACAAAATCTTGAGTGTTATTAATGTCAGAGCTAGCTGTGTACTTGTCATAATATTGTGTTCTGTAATTCTGTGCTTTGGGTAAATGGGTCACTAGATAAGATTGACAACAGCCTCAGCAATGAAAGGTTTTAAGCTGGAAACTGGATGAGAAAGCAGAGCAATTTCTTTCAAGAGAAATTACACTGATGTTATTTGTTATTGCTGCAGTTAGAGATCTGTCAGTGTTTCCAATTTAAAACCTTGCTTTCTAGAAGACTAAAAACATGTATTTCAAGGCAGAACTTTTAATGCAAAGACCTTTTTTTCCCCTGCCATCTCTCTTATATGAAGGTTAGTCATAATTTCTTATTGCTCTGGGAGCAGCAGGAAAACATTGGTGGTGGATGGGCTTCCTATGTTCTCCAAAATGGAGAAACTGGTCTGGCCAGACTACACTGGTGTGGTGACATTCCTGATCCTTTCTGAAAATTGAGAACCAGTACGTGGTCACAGATCAGCACAGGTGTCCTCCTTGTATCTGCTAAGTGACTAAGTCATTAAAAAAAACACAAATAAAATCCACCCCAGCTTCAGACATTCCCTGAAACTTCCAATTTAAAGAATATGAAATTTCAACAAAATGCTTCTGAGAAAGGATAAGCCAGTATTTCTCTCCATAGACTACTCAACTGTCCTTGGAAGAGAAAAGGCACAAAATACTTTCTGGAGTATTTTTCTGTGTTAGCTATATGAAGTAGATACAATTATGGTGAGATGTTCAGTTTCAAGCAGCTCTTTGGGGTATTTTGGTAGCTTCCTGACAGGTGAAACTGGGCACAGATTCCACATTTTTCCTCTGCTTGCTAGAGCCAGTCTCAAAGTCTTCATTGGTGACACTTGAGTATCCTTTCAGCAATGAAAAAATGCATATTAGCAGCATGGAAGTGACAATTTTGAGATGTGCTTTGTTTGCAGGGGTTAATTTATATTTGACTGAAGTTTGGTTTGGGGTGGTTTTTTTCTGCTGTACTATTTTGCCATGTGACAGCCTGTCAGCTCAAGAATTCCAGTGTTAGTATGGGCTGGTCTTTTGGACACAATGAAGGGAACAAGACAAAACAGGGAGTGTACAGAAGAGATTATAGCAGTGAGAGTCACACTTTCTGCTTCCCCAACCATCAAAGTTTATCTTGTTTGTCCTTGTGCATTTCTGATGAAGAATTGGGAATGAAGAAAGAAAACTTGAGCATAATTGTGTGGGTTGTTTTGTTTTTTCTTTGGAGCTCTGGCTGCTGCATGTGCCCTCCACATGGACCAGCGTGAAAGCTAAAAGCATCTGCAAAACAGGTTTGTTTTTAGCCCACGATTGTGTCATGGCTTGCACAATCTTGCAGAGCATGAACAAAATAAATTTCCTGAGTGCAAGAAAAGTCAGTATTTGGAAAACTGCCCTTTGTCAATTGTCTGCAGATTCTCACCTTGCTGTTGCCTAAGCCTGTCAGTGATGGTGAGTTTGAGTATGTAAAAATAAAAAAGCAGCTGTGAGCACACTGGCACCATGTGTGGTCACAAATTCAGATTGGAGGTGTCACAATGAAGAAAAGACTCTCACTGCTTGCACAGCAGTGAAAGGGTGCATGTGTTGGTGCCTCTGAGGGGCCTGGGATGTCAGGAAGGCTTTGTCACGGTGTGTGATGCCTCCCTCTGAAAGCTCTGCCTGCGCAGGGGACACAGGTATGCCTGACTTAGGTTTCCATGGAGATTTCTTGTCCCTCATTACCATAGGTGGATTTTGCAGAGAGTTTTTCTTTGCCTAACCTTCTCTAGTTTCCTTTTCTGTTTTGTTTGGTTTTGTTTAGGGAGGGGGCAAAAGGATGTTGTGGTTTTTCCTATTGTTTGGGGTTTGTTTCTTTGGGTTTTTGTTTTTTTTTTTCTTTTGGTGTTAACAAGTTGTGAGCTGTTTGGGTTTTTTTCCTTTCTGGAGTAAAGGGATAGGGAAGCAGCTGCTCTGCTCAGTGTTTGTGGGCAGAATGAGCTGTGGGTGCTGCCCCAATGGCTTTTCCTACAAGCTCCATCCATGGCTTGTGTGCCAGCTGGTAACCACAGGCAGGGCAGGATTCACGCCCCATCTCCTTTTGAGGTGATGTCTCTGCTCCACTTCTCACAATGAGAACTGATGTGCACTTGCAGCTCTCAGCAAGCCAGTGCAACCCTGGCTGGACGTGTCTGATGGGGAATGTGGTTTCCAGCAAACAGAATGAGTTGCTCAAATGTTATTTTTAACTGTCTCCTGTTGCCTTTAACTGTGTTAGCAAGGGTAACACTGTGCTGCTTTTCCTTTTTTATATAGCAAAAGATGTTTCTTGTTGCAGAAGATGAACTAGGAGGGTTTGGGTTTTTTTAAATAAACATCCTAATGGCCTGGGCTCCCTCTCCTGCATGACTTCCTTCTCCCCCATCCGAGGAGGCATTGACCCATCAGACATTTGCACTGTAACCATGAAGTGCTGTTGTGTTTCTGGTTTTGGATCAGTAAACCTGACTGCATGAGGTGTGAGGGTGTGTGAGGAAGTGGTGACCAAGCAGATGGGGATAATGGGGCTGTGCAATAAAAGAAATGGTTGTGTGTGTAGCTGAGAGAACTGGGGATCTGCAGCAGTTTGGTTTGTGAGAGATGGCAAAAGGAGGAGTGGAATGAAGGATAAACAAAAGCTGTGAAGTGAGGTGGTCATAGAACTGCAAGAGAGCAAATGATACAAGAAGAAAAGTTCAACTTTAAATATGTCATCAAACTTGGATACATGTTTAAGATTCAATGGCAGGGAGCTTTCTGTCTCTTTCAGCAAATAATACATTAGGCTGTTAGACTGCACAATGGCTAATGTTAGTTTTAGTAATTAAGCTCATTTTATAACCTGAACCATTCACATATTTCTTCTAACTTAGGCTTAATTTTCAAAAAGCCTTAATAAAAAGCTGGAAAGTGTCAGTAACACCATATCTGAGGAACTTAAATTCTTATTTGAACATGTGCATGGACAAAATGGGGAAATATGACATCATACTGCAGTAATTCTAACAAGAGAATAACAACACTGACAGCCAAGTATCTGAGCTTACTTAGCAGGCATAGTGAAGCTGGTGGTGCAGAATTTCTGAATTTTATCTTTTATTCTGAACTGTGGTCTGCTCTGCCACTGTAGTCAACTTGGATTAGAAATTCTTGACTGTTTTAGAAGAGCAGCACTCCTTCAGTGCTGAAGTAGTTGGTTCTATTACTGTTAACAATAACATTTAAGCTCTCATGTACTGAGAGTTTTGTTGAAATGTTTTTTTTCATGGCCTTGTGAGACTGACAGTCATTGACTCTCTTGTACTTGCACACAAAATGACTTAGAAAAGTGAATTATCTTTTGGTAATTGCCTATGGAAAGGGCAAAACTGGTATTATAGCAAAAAGCTTTGTGATCCTGAGCTTCTGGCTTTTCCTGCAAGTGTTTTGCTTTGTCTTTTAGAGTGTGAAACCAAAATGGAGATAAAAATCAGACTCGAGATGGGGCTCATGCTTATGGAGCTGTGGTTTTAAGAATGGGCCTTTTTTATTTGGTTAAGTGTTAGTTTTACTGTCTAACATGAATATAAAATGCAAGGTGGCACTCCTGACCTGAGCCTAACGAGGTGAAAATGTTATGTTCTATAAAAATAAAGGGTTCATGATCACCAAATTAGTTTGACATATCTGTGAAACAGCAGCTACCCAGGAAGGACCACACAATATCCGTGCTATTAAAGCTCAAAACAGTCTAATCAATTCCAAAAGTTCAATTTCTGTTCCTAAAGGCTGCTTCCATAATGAATTAAGGGAGGCATATCAAATGTAATAATGCATTGTTATGAAGGTTTCAGTAAACTTGCCAAATGTCAGGCTGCTGGTCCAGTCATGGTGCATTAACTGCTGTGATTAAAGCTGAGCTGTCCTCAGAGCTCACCTGGCTTTGGGAATGGAGCTGCAATATCCTGCCTGGGGCAGCAGGGAAGTGCTCTACAAAGGTTACACTGAGCAGGGAATATTCAAAATAGTGGATTTGTAACAGGTTTAGTGCCTCTTTCTCTGAAATGGAGCATACAAATGATCTGAAGGCAATAAACTATTTCCTGTATTTGGAGAATCTTCTGCTCCCCCAGCTGCTAAAAATTGCTTTTGGTAACTGTAAACACTGCATGGAATGGCTATTTTTGGGTGAGAATAGGAAAAAAAAAACCCTTTCACATTTGGCCAGAAGTTCAACGTAAGAAATAAATGGTGGTTCCTGTTTCTGGGTAGGCTCAGTTCAGAACTTGTACTGGACAGTAAGGTTAACATTTGGTAATTTATGGATGAGCTTCTGGTTCCTTTGTGTCACTCAGCACAAAGGAATGTTAATGCTGATCTTACTAGACACTGGTGGATTTCTCTAGTGTCATGTTCAGTGGAATTATGTCTGGAATGAATGTGTGCATAGCTGAAATGTTAAGAAAATGTTTCAGGAGGGAAAGCTGAGCTCTTTTGCATACACAGAACTTTGGAACTGCTCTGTGTTCACTAGCAGGAAATGCTAATTGTTTAATTAGGGGCAGAGGAACATGATCAATGTGGAGACTTTTATTTTCCAAGAAAATAATCAGAAAGGACTAGATTTGTAGATAGAGGCTGGATTGTGATAGTTTCTAGGAAGAGTCATATATTCATAGCTCAGTTTTGCCCCAAATGATGCCAAAAGGACCTTGCAGGCTGGATGTAGAGGTCACAACAGCCATCCCCTGGTTTACTGTGGCCAACAGAGCAGAGCAAAGCTACCTGAGAGAGCAGGGTAGAAAATGATGAAGAATGATGGATCCAGCTGGAAAGGAGAGGTGAGATTCAGTGGGCAGACAGCAGCTGAAGCAAGCTGAAGTTCAGCCAGGACACTTTGCTAATTCCCCCCAAACACTGCATGGCAGACAAGGAATCATTCCCCCAATAAAGAAAATGAGTTTCAGGGTAACTTGCTCCACATGCAAGAACTTTGAAACCTGTTCCTGGATTGGAATATTGCCTTGTGTGGGCAAAGTGAATGAAGGCATTCAGGAGTGACAGGGAAAGCATAATAATTAAATCTCGAGCTTGGCTTGCAGAGGAAAACCCATTTGTGTACAATCAAGTGGGTGGTGTTTTGGTTTCCTTGAGACTGCAGAGTGATGCACAACAGCAAGTGGTGGAAGGCAGCACTTTCCCTGGATAGATGGTTTCTCATTATTCATGAAATGTTTATAGGAAATGCCTTGCATGCACAGCAGCAGCAGGGGGAGGATTGTGAGCAGGGAGAGAAGGACACAATGGAATGTCACTCCCTTCCTTGTAGTATAATGTGACCTTTCCATTAAATTAACATTTTGCTGTTTGCACAGAAGGAGAGCTAAGATAGAAAGTATTTTTAGGGGGCAATAGTCAAGTTAATTAGGCAGCTGTAACTTATTCTGTATGTTAGGAGCTCAAAAGCAGGGTATGGGGAGTGGGGGTTTAGTGTTGCTTTGCATTCCATCCATTTTTAAGGAGTTGCTTTGTGCTGACTGTGAAATCTGGGCTGTGACGTGGTTCCAAGTACTGTAGCCTGGACCTGTTTTTTCCGGTGTATTAAGAGGAAGGTTTTAACTTTAATTCCTCAATGACTTGCTGCTAAAAGGTTTAGGCATCCTCTCTGCTAATCTAATGGGCAGAAAGGACAGATTCCACAATCCTTCTTGGCGTGGAGGACTGAGATATTTTACGTGCCTGTCTATCAACCTCAGAGCAGTAATCGTGCAGTAGGGCACAGTTTTCCAAGAGAAACACTGCTGGATTTTGGTCTGTGAGCATTTCATTTCATTCACACATACTCTATTTCATTTAAGGGTTAAAAGATGCTTCATAAAGCTGATATGACATGTGTAAATTCATAATGGCTCACTCATACACTGCATCCATTACAAATCTTCCCTTTTGAAGAATGACTCTGACTTTTCCCTAAGTTTCCTTACTCATAAAAGGCACATTTTAGCTGTGTTACATCAGGCTGCAGATAAGAACTCATGTGTTTGAAATAAGGAGATTGAAAGGCTGTTAGGATATTTGTAATATTTTCTCTTCTACAATTCAAGTCAGGTTGCAGTAGATTCCAGAACCCACTGAAGCCAGTGCTGGTCACTGTGTGCTCTCTGCTGTGTCTTTGGCCTCGAGCTAAGGCCTGTGGTACTGCTGGGAGGGTGAAATCATATCATTCTTCATCTCTTAGAGCAGCCCTTGGACTGCAGTCCTTCAGCCTGAAGTGTATTTACTTCAATAGTTTCGGCCTTGGTGGTTCATTTCTCCTCTGCAGGTACAGCAGTGATCAGAGAGCCTCATTTGTCTGCCATGCTGAGGATCCTCATCTGGCATCATTTAGTCCCAGTGTTTGTCAGCATTTCCATCCCAGTGCTTCAGGAATCCAGCGCTTTTGACTTCTGCTCTCAGTTGATAGTGCTTGTATCCCTTGAACCTGATAGTTCCCAGTTCAGATAGAGGAAGACTTACAGCTTTATTAGGTAACAATTGATCCTCAGAGCTCATTGTTTACCCTGCTTTTTGGGGAGCTATTGCATTTAAGAATAAACGGAGTTATCTCACAACTAGGGCCTAAAACTAAAGAACAAACTTTCTCCTTTATGCTGGGGAAATTAATGGAAGGAAGTCAAACCTGTCCTGTCTGGCACTGTCAGAATAAGACTTTTACCTGTTATTGTTGGTTGCATTGTGGGCAAATTCAACTTGTGTATTTGTGGACCAGCAGTCTTCCTCTCCTGTCACCTCCTGCCTGGATACAGGGGAACAGGAACCAGGAAAGGAGCAGAGGTTGCTCACTGAGAGCTCTTAGATCAGCACCTTCTGCAGGTGTCCCAACCTCAGCAGGTTCATGGGCTGGTGAGGAATGGTGTGACTGCCTTTGGTTCATGATGGCCAAGCATGACAACCCGAGGCCACAGCTCAGTGCCAGTTTGCTAATGACAAAGATTTTTGCCCAAAACATGCTGAAATCGAGGGTTTGTGATCCATCTGCAGCATAATGACAGCATAACAGTAGGGCTGAATTTAACGAGGGTTTATATTCCCTTCCTAAATGACTTCCAAAGCCACTATTTGCTGCTCTATTTGGTGCTGATCAGTTCAGCCAGAGTGAGAAATATTTATGGCTTTCATGCAGTGCACTTATCACATTAGCAAGATAATTAAAGCTCTATAGCAACTGTCTTGTAATTAAACCCCAAACATATTCTAGTCCGCTTCCATTGTGATGGAACTGATGTCCTTTTCCAGTGGGCAGAGTTGAAATAAAGGATCTGTTCTTCCACTCAGGAAGCCTCTCACACACATAGGACCAACACAGTATTAGCTTAGAGCATATGGCTAAAAATTTTGTCCTTTCTGCTGCTTTACTTTGTTGATACTTTGCCTTAGGTAGGGTAATGCATTTATGTGCTCAAGAAATTGAGGGCTTTTGTGCTGTAACAGGAGATATTTAACTTTGCTGTCAGCACCTGCAGTAGGTGATAGGTTATCTACAGATATCTACCATGCACTGCTTCCATTTATTTTTTTTTCCTAGGTTACCCTGAAATGTTAGAAATTAATTCCTGGAGTCAGTGTCAGCTAAAGTGACAGTGGATCAAAGCTGTGAGACAAATTGCTCATCACAGTTCAGGGAGCTGACTCCTCTGTGCAGGCAGCTGTACATCACTGGAGGCTCCTCATCCCCCCCAAGCTCTGCTCCTCAACTGCTGCCAGTGCTGGGCAAGATCATAGGTGGATTTCTGTAAAATAAGCTCATTCTAAGCACCCGTCAGAGGCATTGCTGCATCTTGGAATTGTTATTTGTTTGGTTGGGTTTGTTTCTTGTCACCCTATTTAGAGCCTGTGTCACTATGCAACAGCCTGAACTACATAAACAATGATGTTAATCCATGAAAAATGAGAAATTAAACCTTGGCAGGATTCTAGTGATCCCTGTCCAGGTTCATCAGATGAAAGCTCTAGTTTTATTTTTTTTTTTTTCTGGCTTTTTCTAAAAGCTCAGAAGCACAAAATTCATTTAGCTTTGTTGTCTGACAGTCAGAAATCACTCTTGCTGATAGTGAGCTTGCTTCATCTGTTAGGGAAAGCAGATAAAAACATTTTAAAAAACCCCCCAAACCAAACCCCTAAAAACCTTTTCCAAACAGTCACTTTGTTTCCATTAGCTCACCAGTAATGTTCGAATCCTTCCCTTTTGAGAAGCTGCTCTGAGTGAAATACTGTGCTTGTAATTTTTTCCCTTCAGGTATTTCCACTTTGAGCTGTTCTCGTAAATTAATGTTCATTTTGATTATCTGTGTGAGATCTGGGTTGGTGTGTGGTGAGTCAGAGCATGTTTGCTGTGTGAGCTGGAGGCTCCCAGCACCCCTGGCTTGTCAGAGAAAGTGAGAGAAATCAAATCTTGGTGCCTTTGCTCTGAGGTCAGCTGGGAGACACCGCTGCTCGAAAACGGCGATTTAACGGCGCTGTGACATCCAGCCTGAAAACTAATGGGACACAAACTAGGAAATCAAAACAAAGGCAGTGCTCACAGAGAATGGGCCACAGATGCACGGCAGGCTGTGTGTGCAGCTGGCAGGGCCATCACAAACTGCTGCTCAAAATAGCTGTCCTTCACAAAGGCAGGCTGGACTGGGGCTTATTCCCTTATTTACGTGTCAGACCTTTAGCAGTTTGGAATGAGTGTCATTTGTGAAGGGTGTAGGGTACAACCTAAATACTAATATTTTTTAAAGTCACAGGTAGGGCTTTGTTTGCAGTAAACGAAACACATCTAGGCCAGAATGTTAACAAATATAAACCAATGCCCAGCCTGGATGTGTGTGCCTGAATGCTAGTTTTAATGTAAATTACAAACACATAACAAAGAGAGGTCAGTTTGAGTTCTGTATGTTACATTTAAATTGTGTTCTGTGTGTTGCATTTAAAGCACATTCTGCATGCATAGCTGTAAAGGGTGATTTGGAGTTTGTATCAGGATTAAAGGATGCTCTGTAATCTTGCATAAAATGTAGCCACTAAGATCTTTTTCTTGACACATTCATCTGTCTCATGTTTACTGTGGATGGAGCTGGTGCCAGCCAGTCTTTGGATGCACACTCATTCTGCTGTTGCAATATGGATCATATTCATCCCTGTCAAAATACATATTCAATCAGGATTTTTATTCCAGCACAGAACTTGACCCTTTGACAAAAATACGCTTGAGTGAAACTAAACAGTGGCTCAGAATTTGCTTATCTTTTTGTTTGCAAACTCTCTATTTTCAGTTTACTTAGAGAATGTAAATATTTCTCTACAAAGTGTTATTGGAAAAATATTGTAAGAAATATTTAAGCATTTTAAAATTCTTAGTCCTCAACTTACCTCCCAAAATGTACATTTAAGGAGGCAACAGGAGTGGATGCCTGGAAAAGTGACAGTGGAACCATCAGACCCGTATTGGGATGTGCACGTGGTGAAAAGATGACTTTTTTAGGGCTGGCAGATGCACTCACTTTACAGGTCATTAAATTTCTCATCATACAAACTCAATCATCTGCATTTTTGAAATAGGTTTAGAATCTCAAAAAGATTAGACAGTGTGAAAAATAAATGTAGAAGTTGAAGTTTTGATAGACAAAGCATAATTTGATAAATTCCATAATGATCCTATGGAAGTTTATTCCTGTTGTCTAACTCCTCCATATGGAGGGTTCCAGTCTAACCTTAGGTATATCACTGCATGCACAGTAACACCAAACAAAATTTGTATTTGCCAATCTGCTGAGAGATTCTGATTCATCTGTCTGTGCTCTTCAAGGAGAGAATCTGTAATTTGTGCATGAGGATATTGTCTCTCTGGATGTGATGAGAAAACTGCATCCTCTTAAAAGGATGTGTGTTCTGCTTACAGGGCTTGTTTTGCACCCCCAATTCCTTCCAGAGGTGAATTTATCCATAATTAGTTGTTCATTCTACCAATGGCTTTTGTGCCCCTAAGCCAACTAAAAGAACTTTTCTTTGGATCAAGGGAGTTCTGAGATCTGGGTTTGAAATGATGTCTGTTACAAAGCACAGCCAGCTCTTTCTTCTGTGTGAATCTGTCATACTTGGCCAGCTGTTGTTTGAGACAGTTATTCCAGGAAGCCTGTCATTGTATCTTTTTAATATGTTTTTCTTTGTTGTTGGGGGTTAAAATGATTTTTAGTTCTTGTGAAAAAATGTTCATTTCTGTTTGCAGAATGAGTTTTTCTATTTATGGACAAAACCAGTAGGGTGGTTCATGGTTGCTCCCAGGACCTCTCAGAGAACGCTTTTCTGTGGGAATGGGCTCAGTGATGACAATGGCTTTGGCCAGAAATCCATTTACTCGCTAAGTGGGATACAGCAGCTTACAGGAAAAAGGACTCCAAAGCTCCTTTCTTTCACCTCAGGCTACATAGCAAGTCTCACTGCATTGTCTGCATTGTGTTGGCACTTGGAGATTTTTTTTCCCATTATATGTCTGACAGTGAAATAGAAAGTAGTTCATCTTTCTGAGGGGTTTTTTTTTTGTGGGCCAAGGATAGTACTTGTAGTAGAAGTCAACTCTGTTTCACTGAAAAATTAATAACATTTTAAGCATGTCTGCACTTTGGTAAGACCTATGCAAAAACTGTAAGATGCATACTCCTAGGGGAAAAAAATTGCCTTGTAATATCAAATTTTCAATTGTTTTAAAATTCTGGCAACTGTGACTGTGGTTTTGGACAACAAAGATGCTCCGTTTGCAGGTTTGATCCCTGTGTGAAGGACCTATAAAAGTTGGTGCTCAGTTTTAGGCCAGCTTATGGTGCTGTAAAATTCAGTTTCTGCTAGAATTTCATCTCGCAGCTATACTGTGAAGAGGATAAAGCAGATGATCACTGTCAGACACCTCGTGAGGAGCTGGTGAACAGATCAGCTGAGCCAGCCATCCCAGCATGTGTGCTGTGAATGTAAATGCAGGATTCTGGAGACGGAAAATGACCACTCTGCTTCCCTTCAAGGAAAAAAAATGCAAGCAGAGGTCACATCAGAGTGAAATTTCATTTACTCAGCCCATAAAATGAACACATTTTCCTGCTCACATATAGGTGCCAAGACTTTTAAAGAAACTGTTTGAAACACTGAAGATCTTAAGGTCCCCAAGGAGTTGTGATAAGAAAGAGAAAAAGGCAGAGGGCGAGGTGTCGACAGCACATCTGAAATCTGCTTTAACCCCAGTGCCCAGCAGCCACATGAAGAACAGTTGTGGAATGCTAAACTAAAGCATGGTTGAGGAGAGGGGAGGAGGTTCAGCAATTTGCCTCCTCCCAGGTTCCTCAGTGACAGTGACAAATGCTGGAGCATTCAGCCAGGCTGTGTGAGGGCATCCGGGGCTTCCGTGCCGAGATGGAGGTTGTGGGTTCACTGCCCTGCTTGGAATAGCCAGGACAAGGCACTTGTCCTGTTCCACCCTCATTCTTCAGTGAGTCAGAGGAAAATGCCATGCTGCTGAGAGGATTAATGTCTTCAAGGTGCTGAGCTACTGTGGGAATGGGGACCATGTATTATTCATTAATTATTAAAGATAGTTTAGAAGCCTGCACTGCTGCTGGATGCCAGTACAGCCCCCACATCTGTGCCTTGCCAGAGGGCTCTGTCCCATCCAGCCCTGCTCAGCCACACACACAACCTCTGGGTGTGGGTATTCCTGCCCAGACCTGGGAACCAAGCCAAGGGAGAGGTGAGATCTTGCTCTGGTTTATTAACACACTGACAAGTATAAGTGCTTGCCTCGAACTCTAACAGTAAAGAATTCCTACATTGGTGTTTGGTAAATAAAACCCAGCACAGGAGAAGTAGTGGAGATTCAGGAGGAAACAAGAGGTCTTGAGGATTCTTCTTTCTGATTCCTGAGTAATGATTGGATATTTTGGGACTGGACAAAATAGTGAAGCATTAACAATCTTCACAGCTGAGAACAGTGAGAATCAGCCAAAAACAACCATTAAATTCAGCACACACTGTTTGTTTATTGAGCTAATACCCTTCACGCTCTTTCCCTTTTCTGGTTGGTTTTTGTTTTTTTTTTTTTGTTTTTTTTTTTTTTTGTTTTTTTTTTTTTAATTTGGTAAAAGAATTGCTCTGATTGTCCTTACCACAGCTGTGTTTTAGTTTTGTGTTACTTTTCAACTTTGGTGCTCTCAGTCCTCTACCAGGTGGCAGCCATCATGCTCTTTATTCCATGCTTCTTATTGATTTGGTCAAAAGTAATTAAAGAGATAATTTGTTCTCAATTACATTTCCTTGAATTTCCTGAGGCTGGAAACTCTGCTCTCCAGCTGTGTCTTCCCCCAGTTCTTTCTCAAATTAACTTTGCTCTCACTCTGAAATAAAACAGAATAACATGATCTTTTTTTGTTTGCTGCTTTTGGATTGAATAGAGAGTCTGTGCTGTAGCAGATATCGATCTGATAATTTTATTAGGTATTCCTGCCTTGGTTCATGAACTCTCATGTTTTTAGCATAACATTGCAATAAGAAATCCCGTGTTAGACTAGCAGAAGTAAGAAACCAATTTTTTTTAAGATGTTTATGGATGTTTCTGCTTTCTGAGTGTCCTTTGTGCCTGAAGGGTTCTTTTCAGCACTTCTGTAATCTATTTTGAACTCTAATAGCAAGGGGGAAGCGAGCAGTATTATGGTGCAGATGAGGTTTTCTTCTTTTCTGTTTAACAGTGATTGCATTAATTTCTAGTAGAATGGATTTTTGGCAATTGAAAATGGCTTTGGGACATTTGGTGTTCTGGGAGATTTGGCAAGAACATTTGTAATTTTGACTTAACTGGGGTGAAAATATCTAGAAAACATTAGCTAATGCTGAGCAACGTTGTCATTGCCAGTAAGCAACCAAAAATGTGCATAAAGGGCTTTGGGAGAGTTGCAAATATCTAATTTGTCCACACAAATGCACAATGTCCTAAGACCACAAAAAGGACAGAAACAGATTACAAAGATAGATGGCACAGAGAGATGTCATACCTAAAAACCTAAAACAGAAGGAAACTTTTTTTTTCCTTCCTTATTTGCATTGGCTTCCAAGGACACATTTTAAGATTTTTAAATCATCTGAATGAAAAGAGTTTTTAAAGACTGTAAAGATGCCAGATCAAATTATGTAGTTGTTTAAAGGGTTCAAAGTTACTGTAGGGTAAATGCACTAATAGCAATAATACTGCAACTGTGATCAGTTTGATCCAGTTATTTTACAAAACTTACCAACCTTGCCAGAACTAGTAAATAATCCTTGAAGACAAGAAAATAAAAAAAATTCTCACAGGAGTATGACAAATGGAAGCAAATGGATGGAATAAACAATCCCAAGCTATTCAAGATGGTTTTGTTATGAAAACAGGGTTTTTTCTGTACAGGTGCTTTCCATGATATCAGAATGCTTTTTCTGATATCCATAATATCAGAATCCTTTGTGGATGTCCATGGAAGAGAAGTGTTTTAATTTTCCCATTCTGGGCACAGGAAGTGGAGGCACGATGAGCTGTGGAATTCATCACAGTCAAGAAAAGGCCTCTGCTAGCTGGAATAAGGTGCTAAATGTTTTATTTAGGGTGTCAGAGGAAATTCCTGACAGAGATGAAATTGAATCTATTTATTCTGAGTTTCCTCCTCGTGCTCTCGCTAGCAGGCAACCTTTGTCTGACTCCTGAGCTGTCTCCTTCCATTTGGCTGATGTGTCTCCACTGACAGTAACATGTTCATTGGAGTGCAGAGGGACACCCAACAGGACTGGAACTGCTTAACTCATTAAAACTGCCATGGAAAAGCAGTGGGATGAGGCCCCTTTCTGTGGGTGCTGGCACCATTCTGACCAGAGCAGCAGAGTGGGAGCTGCTGCAGCAGCTCTTACCAAGTGCTCCCCTTGGCAACTGAGATCCTCAACTGCAAAGTGCTTTGCATTATTGATATGGCACAGCACAGCCTTAACAAATCAGGTGTTTTGTCTTTGTGCAGATTTAGCTGTGGCTTTTCTCCTTTTTTTCTTAAGCGCTAAAATAGTGTTGCTCTGAAAGAAATCTAAATTTTCTGCAGTCTATTCCTTGTCACGTCCTTTGTCTTGGAGCCTCTTGTGTTTAATTGAAAATTCTCTTTTGGTCCTGATGTCTGTTCTGTGTTCCCACTTTCTAGTGAGAGGGCAGGATGGGTCAGTATTGAGCAGCAGCAAGAAAAGAGGATATAGGGGGAAAAAAAATCCTGAGTGCTTGGCTAGAACACTGTCTTTAAAATTCAACATTTAGAATCCTGCCTGCAGAACTGCAGCAGCCATCTCTGTATGTGGTGTTTTACAAAAGCTGCCTAAACATTTTCATAAAATCAAAAAACACATTTTTTTGAGGTCAATCTTGCGTTTGGGTGACTAAATGTTGTCTCATGATGAGGCTGTGCTGATTCATTTTCAACAAAAACACATTCAGTTTGCAAATGTTATTATAATATTCCTGGTTGAGTGATATATTGTCAGGAAGAAGAGTGCAATAGGTGTGTCAATCTGCTAGTTTTGACAGTACATATAAACTTAATGAGTTACCCAGAATGAAAAAACATCATTAATTCAGAGGAAAGAGGTTCTTTCACCTGCTTAAACAAACAAACAAAAAAACTGGAAAAATCTCAACACTTACAGAATAACATCTGCAAAGATGACAGGTGTGTGACACGGGGCTAATGTTAACAAAAGGATGGATTTGTCAGAATTGAGCAATTTTTAACCTCCAGAATTATCTAGATGAGAAAGTGGAAGTATTTGTGAGTTGTTAGGGTGAAATCTAGAGTCTACAGAAGAGGGGTTGACTGAAAGAAATAATTTTTTTTGATCCAAAAAAAATTTGCAGGAGGCTGCAATTTTCTTTCTAGAGGTGAGGAGATCAGGGGAGGAATTATTTGAGGCAGGGAGCAGGAATGCCATGGGGTTTCTGTGAGCTCTGGTTGCCTGCAGGTCCTTGGGAGGGCACGGAGCTCCACCTGCTGCAGCAGCAGCACTGCAGCCTGGCTGCCTTCCTTCCTCCCACCTGCACCTCCATCCCAATGCTCAAACATCACCATCATCATTCCCACAGAAAACGTTCAGGTCATTTCCTCATCTAATCTCTCTTTATGATAATGTCTCCTGTATTACTTTATGATTTTTTTTAAATTTATCGTTTCTCACATATGGAGCTGTACAAGTTTTTTTTATATATGTATCAGGAAATGATCACTGCAACAGGCTTGAAGGAAATTAGATGAGCTATAATGAAAGTCTTCTTAAGCTGAAGACATTTTAAGTTGAAGACACTAAAAAAAAACCCCACCAACACCCAAGCTGCAAAGACTGCTCAGATTGTCACAATAATGTATTGTTGAGTTTAACAAACGAGACACTCCAGCAGTGTTCTCTGGCTTTATAACTGCACGGCAAATTAAAAAGAGAGTGTTCTACTGTTCTATAATTACGTCCCGTTTTAAGCTCAGATTGCACCCTTCCAATTCATGCCGCTGCAATGACAGATAATATTGAGGAAAATAAGTTTTTTCCCTTCTGTTTCCGGAGAGGAAGGCGATGGAATCACCCCCTCAGGGCCTGAGGGAGGGCACGGAGCGAGGGACCCTCCCTGAGGGAGGCCGGGGCAGTCACAGCTCTCTCCCCTTACCCAAGGCCTAGCAGAGTTCACTGGCCAGAGGCAGGAGAAAAGGAAATGTTGCACCTCAGAGAACAAAATTTTGATCTCTGTGGCATTAAACACTTTAAATGATTGCCATTAAACATCTCCAGCCCGTGCCTGTGGTCACCGGTGCTTTCCCGCCATTGAAACCTGAGGGCTCCATTGCGGCCCACCCTCAGCCCCTCAGTGGGGAGCGAGCCTGTCAGATTCTTAATTTGTATTAATTGTGTCATCTGGGAGAACTAATGGAACCTGGCTGCTGGCAACATGTAGCTGCTTCTGGAAATCAAAACAGAAAAATGGGGAAAAAAAACCAAAACCAAGCAGGTGTCATGAACAGAGCAGACTGGAAATTTCCTGTTCCTGAGTATCCAAGTCAGGTTTCTTCTAATATTTTCTTTAAATACAAGGTGTGTAATTTAAAAAAAAACCCACAAAAAACCAAAAAGAACACAACAAAATAACCAGTGCTGTGAGTGTCACTCTGTTTCATGCTGTTCCTGGAGCAGAGGTGATGAAAAAGTTGGCACAAGTTCATGGATTTTGGGGGTGTTGTTACATTTTGTGCTGTGGGATGGGGCTGAGGAGGTGCTGTTCCAGATTACAGACGTGCCAGGGAAGACAGCCTTAAGGAAATGGTAACTGAAAAGGAGAAAAAAGATCAAAGGGTGTTCAAATACTTAGAATTTATTGGATTTTTGACTGAACTCTCAAAAGCCATGTCCCCTGATAAAAGTTGAATATTACTCAAAATATGGAAACTTCCGTTTTTAAAACCAATTTGCTTCTGAAGCAACTTCTCTGAAGGTGTTCCACCTGCAAAATCTGTTCCATCCATCTGGCACCTTTGTACCTTCAAAAGTGCTGTGAAATTTAGAAGGGCTTATCAGAGGAAATCATTATTTGTCTTTTAGCATTATTTATGGGTAGATCAGTTGTGTTCATGAGTGTACAGGAATGAAGTTAAAAACATTTATGTTTTTATGCTGGAAATAATTTTTTTAAGTGCTTTGTCTAGTAACTACTTTCTAAAATCCAGTCTACTTTTGAAAGCCTGTTTCCACAGATTAAGACATTTAATATTCAAAACCTGCTTTTTATTACAAATTGTTACAATAAATAACTTTGATCCTTGGGGGGAAAAAAAGTCAAATTGTGATTATTAAATTTATGTAATGACAAATACTTTTTTTTTCCTTACAGTTCAGTGTAAGAGATTCTTGATGCTGAATGTGTCCGGTAATCTCTGGTTGGCATTTCCAGCAGGTGAAGCCTGGGTACCCAAGCCACTGCTCCTTACATTTTGAACATTTGTTCTGCTGAAATCTTAGATAGGAACATGATTTTTTAAAGTTTTGTGCCTTCTTAAGTCAAGATTCCAAAAAGCAAAATGTTCTCCTTCATTTTTTTTTAAGTACCTGAATGTTCTCAAGTTTTGCTCTGTTGTGCAAAAGCTACACAGCAGAGCAAGTGTTCCAGCCACAGCTCTGAGTCTGCTGGGCCCTTTTTTGTGCATTTGCTCTACCTGACGTACATGGATGAAAGTTCTGAGGGGCCTGGAGCTTTGGATTGCTTGGAATCAGTGAATGAGCCCTTTGATCTAAAACTAGTGCAGGAAGGAATTACTGTTTTCATGCTCTTTTTAGCTTGAACTCCAGACACAGCTGAGTGATCTGAAGTCTTTTTTTATTAATCTACCTATATAATTTTTTTTAATAGGCAGGAATATGTCTTTTTTTTTTTCCACTTGAAGAAACTGATGGTTGAGGGAGTTCCAAAATTGTGCCTGTGTCTGACTTGAGGGCTTTTTATGGGTCTGTGCCTTCCTTGGGGGTGAAAGCACAGACCCAGAATAGAGGTGTATGACAGAGTACACCTTCAGGGAAAAGCAGCTACAAGTAAGTAATTTTCTATTCCCAGGTTTGGAAATTGGATATTCTTTTTATGTCAGACAGAGTAGTCTATATAATAGACTCTCAAGAGAAAAGTTACATTTCTTAAGCATTTAAGCATAACAATTTATAAAGCATACATGCATTTTCCACAACTACTTCCTACGTGACTCTATTTGTGCACCAAAGACACTTCCTGGCATACAAAGTTGCCTACACCAGAGTGGTGGAGACACTTTTGCTCTAGTTTGCATCTCGGTAGAAAAATTTACTTGCACTACTTAATTTTGAAAATTATGTGTAACTTTTGTAGTTTGTTAATCCATGAGTGCTCAGAGCAGCCATTCTTTAAGTCCAGGCCATTGAACAAGCTCTTCTCCCTGCCTGGTATTTTAATGAATGTCATGGTTGCTCAACTTCCTGCAAAGTCTCTGTCAAACTTGAACTCAGACTTGTTTCCATGCTGGTGAGATGACACAATGCTGTCACAGGTGATGACCAGCTCAGAAAATATTTGGAACCCTGAGACTGCACATACCTTCTCTGTGCTGAGCTGTCCTTAATTAATGCTGTCATGTTTATTTTCAGTTTGGTGACTTTCAGTCTGATCCACAGGAACCAGGGAAGATGCTCTTCCCCTTCAGAGAACTGGGAATGGATCTGAGTCAGGGGAAGGAACCCAAAGCACACAGAAACTTTAGTCAGCCAGGGCTGTACAAGGTTTACAGTCTTTTCCTAGAAACCATCTTCTATTGCCACTAGACACAAGAAACCTCTGATCCAGCAAGACATTTCTTGTGGTCTCATTTCAATAAATAAATAAACATTAGAAACCAAGCAAAGGAAACAAAACACCCACAAGCAGGGGGGTCTGTTGAGAGAGGCTTTGGCAGAGTAAACTCCCATTTAGGCACTGGTACTCTTAATATATAAAAATGTGTTGTCACCCAGGTGTCACCATTGGCACTACAGGTGGGGCTTAAGCTGAGGTTTCATTCTGCTTTTCTGTGGCTCTCACAAGTTCTGCTTGCACTCCAAACTTCCCTACAGAAACCACTCACCTTATTTTCTCAGAATTACCTTAAACACTTGCTAAACTGCATAATAAGCCTTGGAGTAGGTGACTCCAGGGTTTTCTAATTTTTTCTGGAAACTTCTGACTCCCATCAATGGATGGGAGTGTTAGTCTAAGGAAAGAGATTCATTTGCAATTGAACAGCAAAGAGTACAAAAAGATGATTTACATCTGGCAGGGTTTAGTTACAGCCTGCTGCAAATAGAACTGACAAATTACCCCTGCCAGCCCCAGCAGGGTACAAATTACACGAGTGTTTACAAGCTTCTGAGACTTTAAGTCTTTGAAGAGCATTCACTAGGGGGAAAAAAGTTGAATTAAAGCAAGCAGCAATAAGACAGACGTCTATATAAAGGCTTAATAATTAGGTTAAATCTAAGCAAATGTGGCAGTCGAGACAACGTGGGATATTGTAGCAGCATAAGTTGGAGAAAAATTAAGCTCTTGCACTGTTTGAGATTAACTGAATAAAAGTCAGGGAAGTTAAACCAGTTTCTTTGCATGTACTGCTGTAGAGAAACCAGAGCTTTACATTTCACAATAAAGTGAAATTTAAGTGGTTTAATTGTTCTAAAATTTTTATGTGAGAGCAATTTCTAAATTTTATACCATTTACTTGTGGTAACATTAGATTTCACATACTTCCCTCTCCCTTCTCTGCCCCCAATTATTTTTATTATTCACTTAGTCAACTGAATCAGTTTTAGTGGATTTTCCCTTGATAAACTTAACTGAAAATAGTAATAAACTGTAAACAAAATAATAAATCCTATGTATTTTGAAGGCTGGATAAGCCATTTTAGTAAAGCATGGCTTGGTTTTGCCATAAATGCACTGTTAGTTATGTTTGCCTTCAGACATTATTCTCTGCTAAGTTTCAGAGGGATTGTCTCCTTGAGGACAAGTTAAAGTTCTTTTGATGATAACCTGCCAAAGATCACTTTACTTCTTGATCTACGAGTTGCAGGTGCTTGGAGCTTGCTTTTGGTTGCTTTGCATTCTTTATTTTCAAATTAGTAGGAAGAGAAACAGCTGCAAGTGTTCTGTATGTGCAAATTCCCCTCATTTAATTGGTATTAAAAGACCTGCTCAGCTTAAATAGTAACACATTGATTTGTAGGTATTTAGATGAAGCAAGATGGACCACTCATTTCAATGCAAGTTACAGGATTTTTTACGCATAGGTAGTATTTGTTCTTACTATTTTAATTGAATTATTTCTCTTTTTAAAATCTTATTTCCACTCTCTTAAACTTTTATGAATGCTAATCTGATAAATCTTATAATGCCTAGTATTCAACTATGTGCAGGCATTGTCCTGTTCACCTCTGCAGCACTGATAGGTATTAGGTGGATAAATATTATTAATCTCATGGCTAAATTAAGGAAGTCAAATTGGGGATGTGAGATTAAATTGTCACTGTTACAGCTGCAATTGGAACTTTGGGTGTCTCAGGGAAGTAAATAGCCAACTCACTTTACTAATTCTTCTAGACTTCAGTGCTGCCTCTGCTTCTCTGATTTTATTTCTAATTTCAAAGTTGACCTGTTAAATTAGAATCTCCAGGGGAAGACTTTTTGTGAGCTGCAGCCCATTACTCGGGGGGAGTGCAGTTGTTATATCTAACAGCTGGACTGTTTAGCCTGGTTTTACTGAGGACATTTGTTTCCTAGGCCACATTATAATAAATGCAGGCCCACCTTCCACTGAATTTTTAATGGTAATGCAGTCTGCAAAATTATGTTAAACGTATATTTTTTAATGATGTGAATAGATTTGATCTTAATGTGTTTTGATGTCATCTTTTAGGACATATTTAAAGGACTGTGGTCCTTTATGTACTTTATCAGCAGAATTGTGTGTTCAGTCCTGACCAGACCTGTCCTCCAACCCACAGAACACTGTGGTTTTTGTGAAACTGTTCTTGGCTATAAAATTTGGGTTGCAGAATCCCTTTCATTCCTGATGCAGAAGATGGAAAGAGCCCAATTTAATTTTAACATCCCAAGCAGAGTTTGCAAGGCTGGTAAGTAAGAAACCCCCTACCTGTTAAACATCCCTTGGCCATCTTCTTCTAGTCCCACAAATTTAACTTGCAGCTGCATTCAAAACTAAGTCCACATGCCTGGGTGGAAACATTTCACAGTGAAATCATGTTAGCCATTCATCTTAAGGGTTTGTTACTTTGGCTAAATCTAGAAAAAAAGAAACAGTAAGAATGGCAAAGAAATCAAACCCCAGAGACGTTTTAACCAAATATTGAAATAGGAAGTTGCAGGAGAAGATAATTTCAAATAAGAATGACTATGCTGCTGGTTTGGATCAAAGGCCATGTCAGCAATGCTTCTTGTAATAATTTCAGACATTAAAAAAGGAGAATGGAAAATGCAAGAAATAGAGAAGAAAACTGGAGTTTTCTTCTCCAGGGCAGCAACTTTTAATCTCAATTAAAGCAGTCAGGCTAGCAGAGCAGCATGCTAATACTTACTACAGAGAGTCAGTGAATACAAATGACCTTCGTGGATTTGGTTTTTGCTGCTTTTCCTCCTGATTGAAAAGGACACCCAGCAGTTGTCTTAATTGGATGTTAATTGATACATATTCACAGGAAGTAGAGTCTGTGATCTTGCAGCTTGTTTGTATGAAAGAGTATAATGGAACGAAGTGTGAGGAAGTTTTTTAAATGATCACAGTGACATAGCAGAGTAGTAGGAATTATTTTAAAATTATCTCAGAAATGTTTGAGGAGTCATTACCGGAACAGACTTAGCTGCATTCGCGCAGCTTTAATATTCTGCCTTACACATTAAAAACATAATTAAACTAAAGATAAACCTTATAATTATGACCTCATACCTCCTGTCAGTAATATTCTCTTACAGTTTCTTGAGTCCTCATGATGATATAAAAGAGGATGATGAGACAGGATGCGAACTACTCATCTTTCAAAACTATCAGTCACTATTCCCAGGTATGAAGCGTTCCCTGATGATGGGCACAGTCACTCCAGGAGACCCCTGTTCCCTCCTGGGTATCCTTCTACCCCTACACAGCATGGAAACATGGGAAGGAATTTGCTTACTACTTCCCAGTGTTGGATTCAGTGGGTTGAATGCAGTGTGGCAGCAAAGACACCACCTTTGTCCTTGAGCATTCAAATATCTGTGGCTTTGAGCTAAGAATTATGTTTTCATTTCTATTTTTACTAGAACTGAGTAAACTCAAACAGCACAGCCCCTTCAAAATGCCATTGAGCTCTGAGGGAGATCCTGTCTTATTGCTTTGTTCCAGTGACACCTGTAAATGGATGCAGAAATAATGTTAAGTAATCCCTGCTTGCATGAGCATGTACTGTATGAGAACCAAGAAAATAGAAATTTTTCTAATTAAAAAATTGCAGGAGCATTAAGAACTGCTACACAGCAAGAGAGACTACAAAACTATTGGAAACTTGTAGTGGTTAATCCATAAATAAAAGAAGGTTACCATAAACCACTTCTGAGACCAACTCAGCCCCCTAAGACCTTGTAAGTGCATTGGACATACTCCTGTTCACAAAAACTAGTATTTAAAGTGAAGCATATTGCTTCAAATGAGACTGGCTGAAAACACCTTTTTTTGTGTGTGTGAAAAGGAGGTATGAAAAATGATAGAAACTAGAAACTTTGCAAGGACAGTCATCTAAGCACAGGTGCCATGTAAAAATGACAAATTGTGGTCATCCTCAGTGTCTAAGAATTGACCCCTTTGAGCTGCAAGCCCAAAGGGGAAGTGTCTGTGCTATCCATGAGCCAGCCAAGCCCTGCAAAGGGCACACAGAACCTCTGCATGGAATTAGCCAGAGTCAGGGAAATGCCTCCTGTGCTCCTGTTTCCCTGGGCTGTGCTGGTTAGATAAAGTGAAATGTCAAACTGCTGGAAGTTCAACAGTGTTCAACCAGCTGCTTTTTCTGGTTTAAATTAGGAACTGGATTGCTCTTTAAAATGGTTTCAGTTTCCTGAAGGCAGATCTCTAAAAGCCACTCTGCATGCAGAAAGCCCAGCCTCTCCTAATCCATCCTTTCTGCCTGGAACAACAGACTGACTGTAACCTGAAGAGCAGTTTCTCCTATTTCCTTTCCTGATAGTGGCTGTGGATCTCCCTTTAGTACAAAACCATTTCAATGGGATTGAAATGGCAGCCTGTACTGACAGACTTTAATGTGTTATTTTTGGAGTTCTAGTAACGACCTTGTCTGTCCTTACCTGTGAATCTGTCCCAGTGCTGCTCTAATATATGCAGACAGAAGATGTTTAATGTTTAGGAGCGTGATAAGCTGGCATCCCTTAGTGCATATATTTACTGGAAGGTACAGTGGAGTCTATAGGAGCAGGCAGGAAAGAAAAGGGAGAGCGAGGCAGTGCTGAGAAGGTGAAGTGTTTATCTGCCAATTTTAGTTTCCAGTGTATTTAATACTTTATAATGTCAGTTGCTTGGAAACCAGTGTTTTGTGCCCTTTTGCTGCTTGGCAGAAATCACTCTAATTGGCATGTTTCTAGCACTGTCACTGCTAGCGGTTTGCAGCATTTTTTTTTTTTCTCCAGAAGCAAAATTTTTCTTTTACATGAATGATGGCTCACATTAATTAGACAGCAGTCATGGGGAAAGACAGCCATTTAAGTGTATGGATGTATGAACCATTATCTCTATCATCAATCACTGGGAAAGACTGCTATTCCTATCAGCATTTCTGCCTTTCCAGAGGCTGTTCCTTTGAGTCTCAATTCCTTTCCTTTTAGGCAAAAATACTTGTTTATGTTTGAGATTTCTTGAGTGGAAATAGTTCATCCTTATTAGATTTCACTACTTTTCTAAACACAACAGCGTAATTCCACATTTCTGGTACCCCAATGACACATTGTCACTGGATGCTAGAACAATGCTGACATGTAAAATGAGGTTTCCATTATTTAGCAGTAAAATGTCATTGCTCTGTAAATACCTTAATGTAGTAAAGCAAGACATTAAGTCATGAGAATTGTTTTCTACTTTCATATGAAAATCTTGAAGCAGCATTATTTCCTGGTGGAGGATCAGGGTCCTCACTGAAATTCTGCTTAACAAGAAGTGAGTTTTTATTGGTAATATGAACATAAGGTCACTATTGTACATTATTACAGCTAGAAAATGGAAACCCCAGAAATTGCCTCGTGATTTTTTATTTCTTTTGAAGTTTTGGTAATAGCTTACCCACAGCTTTATTGAGAAAAAATTAAAGCAAAGCTCTGAAATATCACAGGTCTGTTATTTTTATGCCCTTCATCAATACAAAACTGACTTTTTGGTGCTGCTCTGGAAGCAGTTCACCCACTCACCTTTGTTTATGTACTCCTCCTGAGACAGGCTTTTTGTAACTCCTAGAAACCAAATGCCTTTGGGCTTCTCAGTGTTAGAGAACCTCCTCATTTTCCAGTGAGAGGTTCTGTCTCATTTCACAATGGAAGCAGCATCTGTGTTTTAACATCTTTGTAGTTAATTGAAAACCACTCTGAGACACTTTAAATATGCAGCACTACGTGAATGCATCTACCTGTGACATCTCCTGTCACAGTGTGGGTGGTGTTTTGACTATTGCAGATCTTTATTTCCTGCCACACAACCTTCTGTGACTGTACCACAAATTTGCTCATGTCTTATTTGAACTTGTTTCTTGACTTATTTCCCAGTCAGCTTTCCATGGATAATGTGCATCTTTCCCATTATGCAAATCCCGGTTTTGTTTTTTAAACAGACACTTGAGTACAGAATATTGTACTTATCTGCAGGAGAATAAGATGGAAATCAACATCTGAACAATGTGGGTATTCCAGATTGTTTGTCTGTCTTCAACTGCTCCACACAGATGTTGATGTGCTGCTACTTGAGTTCCTTGGCAGAACCATCAGTGGTTCAGCCTGGTAAATGATCACAGATGTCTGAGTTTCTGGGGGTTGGTTACCTGCATTTAATAGATTTTTAATGTCGTTATCATCTGGTCTTCAGCAAATTAAAGAAAAGTGGGAGGATGAATGTTTACCCATTTGGTTCTTAGTGTGTAATTCTTCAAGCATTGAATGGGAGCAGTCCCCACTGTGTTCCTGATTCCTTGTGTGGGCATCTCTACCTTGGCTGTGAACACTACCAAACCAAAATTTTAAATTAATTTGCCTTAGTATCTGCATTTGAACTGGGAGTAGTTGCAAGCTTTTTCTGTCCACATGCTGAGCTTTTAGAGCATGACCCAAATGCAGAGCTCAGTAGTAGGACTTGCTGGCTCAGGCTCACTGCCACGTAAATTCAACTTCAGGGCTTTTGGTAATTTCAGAAATAAATTTCAGGATAATGTGTGTACCCTGTAATAACTCACTGAATAATTTTAAAGTGAGCAATGCCCTAATTCTCCTTTACAATGAGACTGCCTTACACTGCTCAGGAAAGGTGATAGAACAGCCCTAATATAAATAAATTTGGGACATACTGGCATGGATATAAATTACAATGCTGAATGTAAGGCCCTGCAGTACTGAGTGAAATGGTCAGCAGCTCCAGTATTTGCTGATAAGAGAGTGGAACTGGTGTAAATCAGTATCACTGTTGACAGTTTACAAGAAATGCAGGCTTTGCTCTCCCATTGTTCTGTGCGTGCTCTGTAAATAAGAAAAGCACTGTGTACATATGGATTTTCTTTAACCTTGGCAATTCCTGCAGTTTCATAATTATTTGCTATTTAGCTGTTACAGCACCTTGTCAGAAAGTTAAGGGACATGGAAGAATTGTTTTAGCCATTAGAATGCAGCAACAGCTCCACTGGAGTCTGATGTGTTCTAAAGCAGATACATTCAACACATATTTTGGGGACTGAAAGGATTAAAAATAAAAAGTGTCCTATTAAAAGTGAAACAGCAGTGAGGGCAGTGGTGTGTAATCAATTGAAATCTGATTAATGCAGTGTTAACACTTGTGCTCCTGCAGAGAATTGCCATGACATCCTGAATCCTTCAGCTTGTCAGAACTTCCATTTTAATATATGTTCAAAAACACCAGGCTCTCCAGTACCATGCTGCCCCCAAAACTACAGAAGGGTGTGTAGATTTCAAGTTTAATCCAAATGAAGTCAGCTTTCTGCTCTCCCTGCTTCCTTCTCTGGATATTGCTTTGAAATCTTCAGGGTCCAGATGCTCACTGTCCTCATTTGAGATTTGTGATGGGATCACAGCTCATGATGGCACGGCTGCAAATGATGCAAAGTGCTCGTTTAGAAGATTTGTAGTGGGTTTTAATACAGTTTTAGTCTGCTCAGGAAACAGTTCAGCTGTATTTGCTGTAGTTTCAAAGTTGCTGCCTCCTGCCCTTTCTGGTTTATAACAAAATGGATTGTTGTACTACATTTTCTGCCACAGAGAACACTTACTGGCAATGGTGGAAGTTGCAGTGTGAATTAAATTGCACGTGTTGTTCGCCTGGGAAGCTCCTCTCCAGTTTGCCACTCCTGCAGCAAGCCAGGCAGTGCCCACCAGGGCCTGGCCTGCTGCCCAAGGAGGAGCTTTTATGGCTCCAGCAGGGAATGGCTGCAGATGCACACTGAAATGCTTTTATGAAAATAAAGGAAATGGCCTTAGCCTGTGCTCCCAGTGGCTTTCAGAGCAGTGACACACAGGTTTCATTTATATTTACAATTGGCTGTAAGCCTCTGGAAAAGGCTGGATTGTTTCTAACAGTGTCTGGAGCAGGAGATGTTGTATCATTAGCTTTGTTGATATAAAGGCTGATTCTATTAAAGAAAGAAAATTGAATAAGCCATTTTATGAAATGGTGGCTAAAAATTTCCATGATCAGAGAAATACCTATATATGCATTGCTTGATAGCTACCTAATGACTTTATTTACTGCTTAAAATATTTGTTCACCAGGAATCTTCAGCCTTAGAGAGAGAATCAAGCTGGTGTAAATTGTCTGCAACTCCAGCCTTGGGGAATGGGGCAGAGGGAGATGAGCAGGAAGAGTGAGAGGCTGAAGCACCTGGTGACACCAGGATTGCATCAAACAGTGCAGCAGCCAAGGGCTTTGCAATTTTCTTCCCATTTTCCTGGCTAATCTGTTCAGGCTGGAGCCAAACCAGCCGAGCTGAGCAAGGGGGTGGCATCACATCAGTGCTTTAATAACCATCTCTCCCCTGAATTTGTTTCTGCATGCCATAGATCTGACATTATCAACTATAAAATTTGATCTTCTGCAACAAATACAACCTTACTGTGATTCCTGTGAAGGCACTGAAGATGACCCAGGGTACTTAAACAAGTGGAAACTATGTAAAAAAAAGTAAAAAGGCAAATATCTAGCTCATCCTTACCCTAAAGAAAAAGTTTCTGACATTGCTATCACAGCTTCCTAATATTTTACTAGCACTTAAATGATAACCAAGACAAATTTAGTATTTCCTTTTATTTTTATGAGTAATTTCTTAATCAAAAGCACCAAGAATCCCAAATCTTAGCAGTAAAAGTTCAATTCCCCAACACTTTAATGGTCAATTAACTGATGACCTTGAGTCTCTAAAGGATTTACAGAGTAATTTGGGAAGTACATAGTTACACCAAGCTCTGAAAATACACTTGCAACCAATTTTCTGTATGTGCAGTACACTTCTGGGTCACTCCTTTGTGCATGTCTTTGACCCTTATCTGTAATAATATATTCCTGCAGAGAAAACTGGAATTATTCCACAGTACATTATTAGTGCTCAGAAAACTCTTTTAATGTTCATGCTGATAAAGATATTAATGTGGAAGAATTAGACATATCCTTTTGTCTGAACGGCACTTGAAAATCTGTGTTGTGACTACAGTTGACTGAAGCTCAATTACTTTAATAAATGTATTCCAAATTTCACCTTGATTACATTTGCATTTTAATGAAGGATTCTCGCCTACTTGTCAAATAGGCAGCCCAGCTAAATTTATTAAGTTATTGTATAAACAGGTTATTGTGATGCCCAAATTTAAATGGAGAAATATTTGATGTCATGTTCCAGCAATATGTGGTAAATCTACAGTGTATCTCTGTATTTTAATTTTGAGTTTATTTTACTGGGGTTTTTAAACAGCCCATGAACCTTTAGGATAATTCATAAATACCCCAAAAAGATGAAATTATGGGTAGGCATTTTGGTGTATTTAATCCAGATGGTTATTAGAGCTCTTTTATATGTTGCATTGCTGTTAAATGTTCTGGTTTTTATTTCTTTTGCTATAGTTGAGAAGGAAGGAGGGAGTAAACTGCTTCCTTTGAGAACTGGGGAATTTGGTGTCTGAAATTGCAGAATCACAGAACGTGCTGAGTTGGAAGGGACCCACAGGGATCACAGAGTCCAACTCCTGGCCCTGCACAGGAGCATCAGCAACAGAGCATCATCATATCTGTGCCCAGGAGTGATGAGCACCTTGTGGCCTTTGGGTGCTTTAACTCCTCTGGTAAGAAAAGAGAGGTATTACTTGTCAGTAAAACAAATGAGGCCCAGCTTTCGAGCCTGGATTGTGTTTAAAAGAATCAATACAGTCTGATGACACCTGATTCAAAAGTCAGCAGCACATCCACTGCCAGGGAAGTGTCCTGTAATGTGGGGTAAGATGCTCCTTGGACTTGGATCTGCTGCTACTTCTTTACTACCACTTTACTCTGAGGCTGCAGAGTACTGTGTGCCAAATCCCTTTCACTGCCATCATCTATTGCTTGTTCAACTTCTATTATTTTTTTAACCCGTGTTGTTATCCCACAGGCAGCACAGCATGGTCATTTCTTTATTTCCTTCTCCAGCAGTAATGCCCTGCCTGTTCCCTCCAGCTCACTGACAGGCTGCACTGGCACCTTCCCTTTTCCTCAACACTGCAGCCTTCCAAGAGCATGTGGGATTCAGCAGTGAGCAGGCAGCTGCAGGGCAGTGACAGCTGAGCTCACACAGTGAGGCCAGTACTGCCAGAAATTAGAATTAGGCAGGGTGGTTTTGGACCAAGGACTGGACAAAGTGATGCCGAGCTCAAGACATCCAGTAGTTCTCCTGTGTGATGCTGAAAGAGATAAGGGAAAGTTCTCCCAGTTCATCTGGGGCATTGTTCTCCTTTGTTATCATAGTGCCGAGGGAGAAACTAATGTTGAACTCTTGAATATAGAAGAATGTGAAATCACCTTTAAATTTAAGTTGGTGAGCAACAGAGAAATCAATTAATTTAATAGTGTGTGATCAGAGCCCTGCCCAAGCTGTGATGATTTTTGGCAGGCACCACCTCAGTTCTGTGAAGCAAGGTGGAGAATACTTTCATGTCCTTGGTCAGGAATCACTGAGGAGGAAGAGCACACAGAAAGCACCCAGCAGGCTTGGGGCACGTGAGAAAGAACTGAGGTCCAGCCACCCAAATATTCCTCTGATGTGGAGGAGTCAAGGGAACAAATAAACATGTAAGTCAGCTCAGAGGCCCTTGGGTGATCTGAGCCAGTGATTTTCAAAGGCAACAGTTTCCAGTTTCTGTCATTCCTGGCTATTGAGGCAGTTCCCCTGGATGGACTTGAAAGGGATAATGCTTAAAGTCTGGGTAAGTGAGCAGCTGTAAACTTGGCAAGGGTGGGGGGAAAAGTGCTTGAAGTGGTTTTAAAAAGAGGACCTTTAGAAGGCAGGAGGAAGGTGAGTGAACTCTGGAGAGGTTTCATAGCTACCTCAGAAATGAGGAAAAACCTGGTGAGCTTGTGCCATGCTTTTGTTTCCCCAGTGTGGGACCCCACAGCACTAAGAATAAAATAGAATTATACTCAGCAGGAGTAGCTGGGTTTCTTCATGACTCCACACCTATTGCTTACAACTTTCTTCAGGTTTTCTCTCCATTTTATCACTGAATTGTTTTCAGTCCTTTGGATCCCACTGCACCTCTAATGTCCACTGTAACACTGGAGTTGTCCTCCACCTGCCAGCCCTCACTGGGTGATGATAAAATCCTTGCTCAGCAGCACAGGGGACTCTTCTGGAGGTTACAGACCTTTGGGGCTTTGGTGCCTCAAAAGCTCATCAATCTCCAGCAGTCTTTGCTCATCACTTTGCTGTGGCTTTTGTCACTCCCAAGTACCACCCTCCTCTCATGAACTGATTCTCAACTTGGAAAACTGACTTTCAACTTGGAAAACTCACTCTCCAGTCATCAGCGATGCCATTATGCTCTAGTCATGAACTGAGACAACAATATGTAGCCATTATTAAAAATAAGAAATAAAATCTTTCCTGAGAGTACAAAAAAAAAAAAAAACCAGATTAAAAAACCCAATCTAGTAGTACAGACAGGCTGAGTAATTCTCAGCAGAAAAGTATCATATTTACTAGGGTGACACTGATTATCCAGCATTCTAAATGGTCCTTAATTGAACAGTTAGAAAAGGTGGGAAAGGAACAAAGTATTCCTGGAGACAGTGTGATGGAAGGAGAAAACAGGTCAAAGGGACTCATGCAGTGAATGAGCAGCACCCACAGCCTGTAAAAATCTCAGCTTCTGTTACACTGCTTTGGCCAAGACTCTTCTCACTGGGGTGAATCTTTTCAACTTAATATTTACTATTTCTGTGCTGACAATATGGTAACCCAGGAAAAACTGAACAGAATTTGAAGCACATCTTGAAACTCTGGCCTCAGGTATATAATCCTACCACCTCCAGTGGCATGATTCCAACAGAAAACAAGTGAAAACAAAAATGGAATGCCAGCAGTGTGTCAGCATCTGTTCTCAAACAAATCAGTCACATTATTTCCTCTGCCTCCAAATCTGATTTCACATAAATGCTTAATTGCAAATAATAAGCAGTAGTATAAATTTGTGGATACAAATAATACTGTATTATAATTTATAAAGTACTGTAAGCATATTAGAAATAAATGAAAATTATATATCCTGATAAACATAGAACTATCCAACTCTCAATATTAATAAATGCTAATAAGTACAGTCATTAACAATTTAGAAATGCATCTAAGTATTTTTTGAAAAGCTAAGAAGGGGAGGAAGGGTGATGAAAACAATACACAGTTTTATTGGCTCTGCCTTCATTTCACATACGACTTTTTTAACTTCAGTTTTTCTTCTTTCCCACAGGAGACAGCCACATGAAGAAGTCAGGAAAGAAGAAAAAAAGATGACCTTCCAGTAGTTTATTACTGTTTATGCCAATGTCTGGACTCCAAACCACCCTGGAGCAAAAAGGTACATTTGAAGGAAGATTCATGTCCTGCTCTCCATGAGTGAAACCCACAGTGACACAAACCCATCACAGGTACACCCAGAGCTGCTGCTCAGCTGCTGAAATTGTATTCTGAGAATTTCAGGACTTGGTGGGATACAGTTTGTCTTTACTGGCAGCAACTGTCAAATTTTAACATTAAATTATTAAATCCTGAAGAGCACCTTGTGTGTTCACATGTGCAGAAGCACAATCACGTGTCATTTGCCTTGCTGCCATTCACTCAGCAAGTTCTAAACTGCATAAGGTGTTTTATGTGGTGCAGCTTTCAGGATTGGGCTCATTTTGAGCAAAGGCTGTGAAAATTAAAATTTAATCAGCCAAGGTAAAAGTGGGCCTATGAAAGCGAGAGAGGAAAGTGCTTGTACCATGTTTGTTTCTCTGTACTTTGGATTAGTCACTAACACACAATCTGGTCTGTTCTAAGTTCATTAACCCAATTGCTCAGCAAATGTGTCTTTATATATTTACATGGAACAAGCTGAATGCCAAAGATAATCTTGGTTTGGAAAAAGATGAGCTCAACGTTTTAAATTTGCACACTGTTTTTACTTAAATGCAAAACTTAGAGGCTCCTGTAGAATCCAAACCCCCAAGAATCCACAGCATAATGGGATAAATGTCAGAATTCTCCTAAGTTTGAAAGCACTGGGCACGTCATCATAAGCCCATTGGAAATTTCACATCCCAAAATATTCTTTGAGGACACAGAGTTATGTATCAGGACTAGAAAAACCTTGAGAGGTGCCTAGAACCCACTGGGACAATTAAAGCTCCTGCTACAGAAATAATTGGATGTGTCTGTTTGAGCCCACACGGTGCCAGCTGGGCTTTTTCCCTGCCTAGAATGTAACATGTTGGTTTCTCCTCTTTCCACTGAACACCTTCTCCAACAGCTCTGTGCCACACACTGGCTTTTGGAAGCTTTGGCTCTCAAATCCAACAGTTTGACCCATTCCATACTGACCTGCTGGAATCCAAGGGGAAGGAGTGAGGTACTGGGGATCTTTTGTCCTTTGTATGTTGTTGTTTCTCTCCTTCCAAGAAATAATAACCATTTCAGTGGAATGTTATTAATTCAGTACTATGCACCAGAAACAAATCCTGGACTGGCTTTGTCCCTGTGCAGTCAGCAGGGAGTGGTACAGTCAGACCTGCAGCACAGCATCCTCCTCTCTTATTGCAGCTTACAGAACCAGGAGAAAACACTGAGATCCCTGCCAAATCTGTGTTTTCTTCCCTTTTTCTCTTTTGGCTAATAAATATGCAAATTAAATACATTTAGTAATAGATGTATGTATATTCCCACAGCCTTCCCTTGAAGGGTTATCCCACTGAACTCAACAGGAATTCCATATACATTATCATTACAGAACAAAGCCAGCTATTAGGTGATATTTAGTAGCTGATTTTATTCTATCAATTATGTATGACAGTGATGGGTATTTTGTAAAAGATCTCTTGCTTCTGAACTTTTATACTGCCAAAAGTAAATAGTAATTTAGATTTTCAACATTTTTTTCGTCAATACAATAGTGTTGACATAACGTGTATTTAAATTATTCATGAGTGGTTGGTAAGAACAGTGAACAGTTTATGCTCTGACTTGCAGGGTAAAGCTCTCCAAAGCTGTTGTGTTTTCTGTCTGTGTTCTCAGCCAAGACAAAATGTGTCTATGTATAACAGAGGCATAAGAGTAGAATTATGCAGAATTAGCCTGATAAATTGGAGGACAGAGGCAGTCCTGGTGTGTGTGGTGAATGGCTTTTTGACCCCTTTACATATGGGGACCAACCAATAGACTGGGATAAAGGAGAGTTTGTCAGCAAGACTCCCAGGTACAGGCTGGCAGCAGGGTATAAATGCACAGAGCCCTGGATTTTCCCCAGGTTTTCCAGTTCTGCAGCCCCTGCTTGCAAAATTCCTTTTACCTCTGACCACTTGACAGACCTGACAGAGTCTTCATCTGTTGGCTCTCAATGCAGCTCACTACAAAACTAGATAATCTTAAATCTTTTTGTTTCCTTCCAAGTCAAACTGGACCAGAAAGGCACGTTTACCATTTAGTACTACTAATTACTTTTTAATTGATATTTATATTATCATTATTAGGCTGACAACATGCTCTGCTACACTCTAAATTATCACTCAGGAAGGAGCTCTTGGAGCCATTTGGGGAGAGTTCTGGGACTGTTCAGGAGCTGTCAAAAAGGCAAGAAGAACCCTGAGAATGAAGAGGAGGCTAAAAAGAAAGTATTTGTGGTAAAAATAGAAATATTTTTAAGTGCTTTGTCAGTTCCTTCCCATTCACCCAGGCTGGTTTAACAAGTAGTAAAGTTTGATTGAAAAAAAAAAAAGTGGTGAGATCTGTTAGAGATCTGAAATGGCTTCCACATGAGAAGCAGTTAAACAGACTGAGGCTCTTCAGGGCAGGAGAGAAATGGCAGGAGACAAGGTTATGACAGATCTCTCTAATGTCATGGAGTGCATGGAAAAAAAGTGATTAGAGTGGTTATTCACAAGTTCCCTTGACGCCAGATTTATTGCACACCAAATTAAATTATCTGGCAGAAAATTTAAAGCAATGGGAAGTGTTTTCAAGCATGATTAAATTTAGGAACTCATTGCTACAATATATTGCTCAAAGTACATTCAAGTGCAAACACAATTTAACAGAATAGAAGTTAAAACAATTAATGGATTACAAGTACAGCTGCCTTGTAGCCTCATACCCCAAATTCACAGATCTTCATGTAGCTCATAATTTTGAGAGCACACACAACCCTAACCCACATGGGCACATATTTATATTTCAAAGCTGGGAAAGAGATTCTGCAGCAGGCAGATAATCTGTAGATACAGCTGAGCGTGACTCCAACAGAAAGATTTCTTTTAAGAATTCATGACTCAATACAAAGCCTTTTGTCCAGTGGAACCTTTGCTTATACAAATTGGATTTTCCAGTGCTTGGTGGCTGAGTGAGGAGCTGCATTAGTGCAAAGGGTAAAATGTTACATCATGCTGACAGAGGTAAATGTTGAAGCTGCAGTGGTGGCAGCTGTGCTAGAACAACAGGTCACTGCTGGGGAAGTATCATTTATCACTCAGCCCCCTCCCAATCAGTCAAAGGTTTCACAGAGCAGATTAGAGTTCTGAGCTTGCTTTCTTCACCCCATTTTAAGAAAAATTAAAAATCTCATTTTCCGCAGACAGGGAGTATGTGATCCAAATGTACAAAATGCTAGCCTAATTTTTCATGGCTCCTGTGTAATGAGCAATGTGTGTGTGCAGACCAGTTCAGATGACACACATTTCCTTCACAATGCAAAGGAAAATGTGGGACTTGCATGAGAGATTAAACACTAACTGGATATATTTTCCCCAAAGCTTTCCAGACAGCAGTTTAGTTTTGCCTTCTCCCTAAAAAATGTATTTTTTAAAAGAGGATATAAGTATTTGTGCAAAGGATCTTCCTTATAAAACTTATTCCTGAACTTGGGGCTTTTCTTTGGGGTTGATCAATGCCTTTTGAACTGATTTATCACAGTTAGATGTCTGCAGAACAGGTAAATACAGTACCCCATTTCACAGATGATTAACTGAGGCACAGAAATCAAAGGCAGGTGAAATTATTGAATCCTTCTTTGCTTTTTTCTCTTTTCTAATTAATGTCTGACTAGCTCACAGCTATGGAAGTTAATATTTCAAAAATATTATTATTAATACAGACAAGCTTGATTATTTGCCTTTAGTTTCTCCAGGTGAAGATGAATGAAGGGACTGGGCTCTTCCAAGCAGGGTCCTGACTTTTCCCATGCAGAAATAGCTTGGGCTGCTATTTAACACAGCCACCATTCCCCTTCTGCATGCAGTGCTTCCCAAAAAGAGAGGAAAAGGACCTTTTGAATTTGGGGATTACAACTTCAAGGTGTTGTGTGCTCAGGGAAATGTCACTTATTGCCATGTGGGACACACCAGGCACCTCGGAGGATGATTTAGGATTTGACAGCTAACACTGGGATTTCTGCCAAGGAGCCTGACAGGTGTGTTACTGCACGAGTGGTTGGAGGGGATAAGACAGAGAAAATGGGTGTGTCTGTCTCTCCAGGGGATTGGCACCAAAGCAGCAATGAGACAGCAGTGGGAAGGACAACAAAGGTGCTAATTTGAAGAAAAACAGTGAGTTAAACTGACTTTGCAAGGAGAAGAAAAGCATTCACCTTACAGTGGGAGGCAAAACCAACAGAGGGTATTTTTGGAGAGAGATCTGCTCAAAGAGGGGGAGTCTGGAAACTGCAGCCAGTGAAGGACTGCTTGAGGGTGTCTGGAGTGGTGGTGGAAGCTGATAAGGAGACACAGAGATGTAATTAGATACCTGATGGTGTTAAATGCATTAAATTCCACATGACATTTAAAAGAAGAATGGCAAAGTGATACAGTAGGTTTAGGAATTCACCAGCTTGACAGTTAGGCCACTAGCCCAGCATGGCACTGAAATCAGACTTTCTTCATAGTTTGTTCAAATCTACCTTATTTTCTAATATGCTATTTTTATAAGCATCTAATGTAAAAAATATTTAGTGTCTTCTGCTTAATGGCTGGGTCTTTTCACAGCTGAAAGAACAAAGCTTATCTTTTCAACAGTGATTAATGAATTGGGTGTATTTGTATTTGGGTACCTATTTTGAAACCTCTCTAAAAATCTGCTTTGAAGAAACTTTAATTTTCAGGAATACTAAGTAGCAGGTTTATTTAGTATGTCTTGTTCAGGGCAGCATAAGTGGCATCCTCTCTGGAAGGGACAGAGCATTCACTACTGAGTTGGCAAGGTTTTACAGAATGGTTTTTGTCATCCCTACAGGTAAAACATGAAGAGGTGTCCAAAGGTGTCCATAAACAAAAAGGTGGTTAAGAAGGTTGGACTACAGGTATGTTACCTGATGGGTTTCTGCAGGACAAGGGAAAGCAACTAATCAGAACAGTTTATGCCTTTTTCTTTCTTTATTTCTTTTTATTCTTTTTTCCCCCAAATAACCTAATTCAGCATTCAGTAAATTCAGATAATATGTGCATTTTTTTTTGCATGGGTGGCAGAATAACCATTTTGCTGCTGTGCAAGCAGGATGTGCTTTCTGGAAAATACTCCATAAATCTTGCCTTTGCAAATAGAAGAAATCCTGTGCTCCAGCAACTTTGTAGAAAAAGCAATGTTCTATCTTATTCCTGTGGAATTGTTTCTATTTCCACCAGTGCTTTTTTCTGTAGTCTCTCTATAACATTTCCAGCTAACATGAGCTGTGTTCCCTCATCACTCAGCTCTGTGGTAGTTTCCATTGCTATAAAATCAACATGCCAAACCATTCTTACAAACAGACTTTGCTGGAGGTTTTTTTCCCCCCTTGAGGTCAAGAGAAATAAATTTTACACCTGGATAGCCCCATCAAGTGTGCAATATTAACAGGGTTTTACCAGCACCTGTAGAGTGTCTCACTCCTGGAGGAGGCACAGTCTGCATTATTTTAAAGGTGGTTATGCCCTAGGGTTTGCTGCCAGAAGAGCTGCAGGGTGAACCTGCCATTCATTAAGGACCATGAGAGTGTAGCACCAGGGAAGCAGAGGCCCAGAAGGCAGGGTGAGGGCACAGAACTGGTTCTGAAGCACATCATGTGCTCTGCAAACTCAGCCCTCTCCATGCAAAGCGCTTGGCATGCAAATGTCAGGGAGCATTTTCTGACACGAGAGCAGCACAGGCCACAGAAACCTTGCAGCACTTTTAGTACATCCCAGTGAAATGTGAGGGCACTTCCCTGCCAGGATATGACTGGGGTGAAAGATGATAGCAATCCAAATTCAATATAATTTGCCTTTTTTTAATACCTCAAATTATTTCATAAATTTGAGTTTAAAAACCCCACCTGTACATTATATTAAATTTCGATTTTTAGTAAGAATAAGAGGTCTTGCTGTATGCTCTGGTGCTTGCCACAAAATGGTTACTACAGGATGTTGATTTCTTGCTTTAGCTGCCCTGAAAGCTCTTCCATTAAAAGCAAATCCATCTCATTGCCCATATGAGGCAGAAGATCACGAAGAAGTAGCTGGATCCTTACATGACACCCCAGTGAGCCTTGGGAGGTAGGAAGAGATTGTTTTTTGTAACTCTTGTATCACAACTCAGCTTTCTTTTCACCAGATTTTGTTTTCATGCCTTTTAAAGATGAAGTTATGTGATTTGACATTAAAATAAAAATACAGGAACTATGATGGACAGTTTTATGACTGTACAAAAATACATTACAGGTTAACTATTTACAGCAGTGTTTTGGGGTTATTTTTGAATGATTTTTTGAGCACATACAGTGGATATATTTACTCTGGACACTGTAATCCTTTTCACACAAAAACTGAATAATAAATTCAGCCCACACACAGTCTGCAGTTTGACTCTGAAGATTTCCTTACCTGCAGATATAAAATGTAAACACTTTTAATATATTTGTAAAATGGGGATGTGTACAGGATACTGCAAAACCTGGTAGTAATGCCCACAGGCAGAACATAAAATATGTTCTTCATTGTTTTCTGCCTTCCTTAGTGTCTTCCCAGTTAACTTTGCAGAAGTATGAGCATGTTTAAAACACAGCTTACTTTTGGTTGGTCGGGTTGGTTTGGCTTTTTGCAGCAGGCAGGAAGGGTGATATTGACAGGCATAACAGGCTCTGAAACAAATGAAGGATTTTGGAAGTGACACGGAAAGATTAAGACAGCTGGGCATGAGAACTGAAAGAGAACGTGATGAAGATGGACAAAACTGCTAAGGGGGCACAAAACCCCCGGGTAGCTTTGACTTTGCAGCACAGCACAGATGCGTTCAGCTCGCTGTGCCCGCCCTGCCCTGCCCAGGGCTGCCTGTGAGCACTGGAATCCCCGTTCCTGCTCCGACAAGGCTGGTCACCCCTCTCGTGGAGACACAAAGCCATGACAGAGGCGCTGCTTTCCCCAGGCACTTGTCTCGTTTACAATGGGGCTGGTTTTTCCATGCTCTGCCTGCCAAGGAAGCTGAATCACAGAGGAACACTTGACTGCTGCGTGCTGCTTGTCTTGGCTCTCTCGTGAAGTGAGAAAAACAAACAAATATGAGCAGTGCAGTGTAAGGATGCACAGAGCAGAACTTCCCTTCTCAAAATAGTGCATGGAGGGGCTATAAAAGGGCTGTGTGTGACATGATTCCAGTTACCTGGATAATCCAGCCAGGGATAATAAGGATTTTGCTGTACATCCACACCAGCAGGACACTGCTGAGTGTAGAACTGGCCCTGCTGAAGCTGAGAACCATGAGTTTCCTTTTCTACTGCTTTAATGAGGAAATTTCTCACCCCTTTCCTCCTATCCCAGTAACATGTATCCTAAACTGGTGGGAGGCAGCTCTTCCTCATGATGTGCTGCCAAATCCTGTGCAATGGAAGCCACAGCCCAGTCATGCACAGACTAGAAAGGTTTGGAACATTAGTCTTCAGGACTGTCAAAGCAGCACTGCAGAATTTAGACAGAACGTTTAAAAATGGCAGTCTTTTCACAAGAGTTTTATTTTTATTGTAAGCTGTAATTCTCCTCCTGTATCTCTGCATCCAGAATGAAATGGTAAAGGCTGCGTGTTGCAGAGCCCTTACATCAGTGAGATTTATCTCAGCACATGGAGAGAGGAGAATGATGATAGCACAGGGAAAAGGGATAGTAAAGACAATCAGAAAGTGTGGCAGAACAGGCACTGATTGCACTGGGAAATCCATAGAGGCCAAACAAAATAAATAGAGAAAAATGAAGAGGACAAATCTGTAGTAAAATGAAAGCATTTGTTGGGATTTTATTATTTCCTTTCATACCCAAGTTTGTCATCCAGAATTTGATGAACAATGAAGAAGCCCTGATTTCAATGCTCAGCAAAGGGAATTGGTGCTCAAGTCCAATAAAGTAAAGCTCTTTGGCATTACTTGCTTTAAAGGTGCCTTCCAACCCAAAACATTCTATGATTCATTCAGAATTACACTGAGTGCTGCATTCCCCAAAGAGCCATTTTTTCTGTGGAACTTATGGAGGCTGTGAAGTGGCAGAAATGCCAGGCAAACTCTGAGTTATTAATCAGACATGCATTTGTTCCCCAAATCTTCTCTTTTATTGCTGCTCTTTCTGTTAAATTGCTTGCCTGACTCCCAGAGCGTGTGAAGGGTGACCAATATGCCCAGAAAAACTGGAAAAATATGGAAGAATCCTGACTTGAAAATTCCCCTAGACACCTTTTTTAAGGTTCCTGACTGGAAGAATCCTGATTTGAAAATTCACCCAGACACCTTTTTTAAGGCTCTGGCTGCTCTGCAGGTGTGCTCTCCAGAACTGCTGCAGCTGTGGAGGTGAGAGGAGCCCAGTTCTTGATTCCCTGTGATATGAGGGTGGGGAGAGCAGGCACCTGTGGGTGAAATCCCTGCACTGAAAAGTCACCAGATTAAATCATTTAGGATCTCATTAAATGAAGATTCATTTTTTACAGTACATCTTGAACTCTTCAGAGGAAAGGTGTTATGACAACCACTGGCTTATTAATCAGTATCATTTGGTTATTATGTCATTATTGATTTATTTACTGCCTCAGTGTAAGTGACGTCTGTCATAAACTGTTAGGACACTCGGGGAGAAACATTAACTCGAGCTCTGAGAAGGGGAGCTGTTCCCAGTCATCCATGAGCTATTCAGGTTTTGTAAATTGTCCAGACACCTTTTGCTTCAGCAACGCTGAAAACAACAACAGCTCCTTCTCAAGACCTTAAGCTGGGCTCAATTCTTGTTCTGGAAGTTATTGTCCGGCGAGGAAGGACATAGGGAAGGGTGGAGAGCGCCCCGACAGTGAGATGTACCCAGGCACCTCTGACCAAATGGCAACGATGCCACCTCGTGTTTGCTGCTCTCATCACCGCTGTTCTGTTCCCCGGGCTGCGGGACCGAGAGGAATCTCTCACCCACTGCAGTTTATTCTGCATTTTACACATACCGAGTGTCATCGTACCTTACAAAGGCAAACTGTTAGCATCCAACAGATCAATCTCTCTGTATTGTCTTGATGATTTACAACGTTCCTGTAACAATACCTACAGTATAGGAAGCATCTGCTCAGTACAGATATCCTGATTTCCATCTCTAAACAGCATTAACTCTATCTGCTCTTCAGTTTTGCCCTCCTTTATACAAACACAGGGTAGCTGTAAGATTTAAGGCAATTTTTTTCTGCGTTAGTTATTTTTGTTATTCAGATGGAGGGGGCAGTTGGCATTGAGTTGATTCCGGAGTTATTTCCTGATTATGGATTAATTCTTGCCTTACTAAGATCAGTATTGAAACACCAAGCATCATTAGATGCATCTCCCAGGTTTCCAGCTGAAGGTACATTTTACATTTTCCCCTGATTACCTCAGCATATGTTTGCCATCACTGTGCAGGGAAAGGCAGTAGAATGACACCACTGAACTTGTAGACAGTGATAAATATGTGATATTTATGAACCTGTCTGGGCTCAAATGTGTATTTCCTGGTGGGTCACAGTTGCTGGATGATGGAATTGGTGACCTAGTGATTTTCTTAGCTGATAATTTTAATGAACTGCTTCCCTGCCTGTCAAAGCTTCCTGAGGGCACGCTGGGAAGAACTGCTGTTTATCCTTCAGCCACAATAAGGGGAAACAAGGCCAGGTGAGCACAGTGACCATTGATGTGTAATATTTTACTGATTAATGGCCTTATTTAATCCTTCCTCATTATCAAGAAGTAATTGTTTCTCAGGGAAAAGAATCAAGAGCACAGATTTCTTTGACTTACAGACATTAAAGACAAGTAAGTTCTTAAAGTTCTGTACAGCTCCTGCTTTCCTCTTTTGTATATGGCAGTGATAAATTAGCACTTGTAGAGGTAAAGAAATCATATTTTCCCCTGTCCATGCTTTTCTTTTCCTCCATCTCACAATCCAGTGGAAAAGCTTCCCTCCACAAACTCTGTGGGCCTGATGTGGTGCTCAGAGAAATCAACTGCAGTGATTCTGGCAGATAAGCATGACCAGGTCTCCTGATCTCTGAAACTTCAATTCCAGCATTTGTTTCTATTTCTTTAAACTTCCTTGCAGCCCTCAGCAGGTTTTGAGAGCCCCCAGTTCTGTTGTTCTTCTGGGATTGTTTCACCATGATCTGGGTCAAGTTTCATTGACAGGGCTGTTGTGTTACCCTGTGGCCAACAAAAAGAAATCTTAATTTAGCAGCTTGGAAGCTCCAGGTTAAACTGTGGTTACAGAGGGTGGAACCTTCATCTCAGTCCTTCCTCACTGTATGCAACTGCAGGCAGAGTTTGTGAAATTTCAGTAATAAATGAAATTTATTTATATATCACATATAAAAATAATGGAAACAAAGGGGCTTGTCCTCAGCTAGAAGGCACGAGCCACGCTGCCAAAATCCAAACTTTATACCAGCTAAGGAGGCAACCTAATGTGTCTGCCTGCATGTAAGATGAGAGGATTGTGCCAGATGTAATTAGCTAATGTCTGAGCAGCCCTGTGAGCTCCCAGAGCAGGATGCCAGTGTGAATGTTAGGAGTTTCTAATGGTTTTCTCTTATGTATGCTTTTGCTTGATGATGGCTCTTCTCTCTCCTATTGCCACCAGGTTTCTCTCTAAAAAGAAAGCAGATTGTCTTTTTTGTTTCTCCAGCATCAGGATAATGGAAAATTTTCTGCTTCTTTCACTCTGAGGTGACAAAGAGCTCCTCTGGAGCAAAAAAGCAGCTTTCCTTTCCCTGCTTCCTGAAAAGCTTGATTTCCTCAGGCAAGATCCTCAGTTCTAGTGAAGTCTTCATCTGCCAATTTAAAGGACTGAAACAGAACACTGAGAGGGCCATACCCAGATAAAAGAGGATCTGAGCTTTTTAAACTTCAGAGGGCTTTTCCCTGCAGATACCTTGGATTCTCCCAATACTTCCATGAACAATCTCACAGCCTTAGACTCTCAATTTCAGCAGCCCCTTTCAAGGGAGGCTCAGAGTAACCCATTTAACACCTGGAGATGCACCAAGAGCCCAAGCAGCTTGCTAAAGGTCACCAGAGCGTGTGGTGGAGCTGCTCAGATCAGAGTTCTGTCCCATCCTGCTCTGACCCTCTACAATTTCAGCTGATGGAGCAGTCACCAACAAATTCCATTAGCCAAAACAAGCCATGAAAGCTTGGGTTGGTCGCTTGCTTGGAGGGCATTCGGACAATGAACTGTTTCCTGCTGTCCATTCCCAGCGTCACCCAAACCCCTCCTTCCTCAGGTTCCACCTGTGACACTGAAATAAGATTTGCCTGGGTGGCACTGGGCACAAAGCTCTGGTTCCATGAGAATTTCCTGTCACTGGGCAGGCAAATGCTACAGGAAAACTCATCAATTCAAAGAGTAAATAATGCTTCTTTCAGCACTCACCCTTCCCTTCTGCTTCACAAGGGTTCTGAAATTGTCATCTCTATTCTCTTTTCCTAGGAAAGATTTCACCATGGTAGAAAATAAGCCAACCATCCTATTCCATCAACAATAGTGCCTCTGTGTTTTATAAACATAAAAAGCAGCGTCTTATAAATAGGGATTATAAAAGAAACATCTCTGTCTTGGAGATAAGCTGTTTTATTGGAAAGAAATGTCACTGGAGGGGTATTCACAAACTGGGGTGCATCTAATCAGAATTTTAGATTTACATATCACCCCTCTGTTCTGCTGTCTCATAAATTAATGGTACCACACCAGCACATTAAAGAGATGGAATTATATTTAGCCTGGCATACTAATAACAACAATTCTTTCTGCTAAGTCTCAATCAATATCACTGCTGTAGCATTGCAGAAGATGGAAAACTCAGGCTCACAAACTCCAGGATATTTGGGATCTGCTCCAGCTCCTGTTAAGGTCAGTGGAAAGATTCTTGTTTACCCTGATGAGTGTTGATGACTGTAAAATCAGAATAGATTATTATCACAAGTGCCATGGCTGATCTTGTAACCAGCAGCTTGATCTGATAACTGGGTCTGTGTGGGCACAATCCTACACACAGAATACATTTCCCAGTAGGAAAACTGACCCACCACATCAAGAAAATTATCAAAGACAGACAAAGATGGGACAAAATGCAGCTGGAAAGAATTCTCAGGTGCCCCAAGCTTAATTTTCTTGATTTTGAATCAAAAACAGCTGATCATGAGAAGCTGGGAGGAGGTACCAGGGCCTGAAATACCCTGAAATTGCCCTGGTTTTGTAGTCTCCGTAATCATTTGTACATCAAAAAGGGGCTGTAGATGGATTGTGATGTAGTATAAGTCAGATCCTTGATTATTCTGCAGTCAAAATGGAAATAAAAGGTGTATTCGACCCAAAGGGAAAAACTCACTTTTGCACAAAGTACAGCAACCTTGAAACTCTTTTCCCTCAGAAGGTGCCTCCCCAAGGAGCTGGAATGCTCCAGCTACACAAACCTCCTGCAGCCTTTGGGCTGATGGCTGCATCAGTCCCACTCTACAACATTATTTTTAGTGGTGTCAGTCCTGATTAACAATACCCGTTTTCAAGATTCTGATTTTCCATTGTTGATCCAGATTTCTGCAGTGCACTTCACAGGGGCAAGATTAGACCTGAAGTAAGGGAAGGCTGAAAAGAAATCCTTTTCTCATTGTTGACATCTTTATTTTTTTCCCCTTGGCAAATGGTTGTTTCTTTCCCATGTAAATTATATGGCTTGTTATTAGGGTGGCTGTATTTTAGTATATTACATTGTAAATTACACCCAATCATTACATTATAGATTTGGTCATTCTGCCATAAATTGTAGCAGATTTTTTAAAGAACTTGACCACTCCAGTATCTAATTTATTTCCAGATTGCTGTAACAGTCATCAAAACATTGAACACAGAGAGTTCATTAGGACATTTCTCAGAATATTCCAGCAAATCTTTGCCTTTCAAAGGCTGCTGTTCCTTACCTGTGGCCCTTCAAACCATGCTTACAGAGGAGGGCAGGTTGAAGCTGAGGGAAACACACATATTTTGTAATGAAAACTTTGCATTAAAACAATGTCCAGCTGTTCCCATTTCTTGTAGGAAAAGAGGAAGAGCTGTGACACACATAATCTAAGTGGCTGAGAGAAAACGGCAGAAAACCAAGCTTTTGCTCCTGTAAAAAACCAGACTTGATTACTGCAGGCTTCTAAAAGAATCCAGGGCATGAACAAGGGCTGAAAGTTGTTCAAATTTTTTGGAAGCCCTGTACAAATTCCACAAGAGAGTTACCAGATTTTCTCACACGTGAAGTTGCAAAGGAAAATACTGAAATTATTAAACAAGACAACCATTTAGCATGGAAGCTCTGTGGGATGAGCAGTGGGCAGTCAGACTCCTCAGTTATGGGTAAGGAGCTGTTAATCTTCCCCTACAATTGCAGTTTCTATGCCTAAAGGGGAGCAAAAACCCCTCACCCTCACAGAAATCCACACATTCTTACAAGCAGCCCTCCAAGGAGCTTTTGCCCTGTGACAACTGCACCTGGATTTTTGACAGTCATGCAGCACAGCATGGCAATTCTGTCCCAAACCAGAATATTTTGGGATATTATTTATCAATTTGATGTGCTGATGTCTGTACCATGGCTTCTCTTGGTATCAGAGGGCAAACACATTGAATTCAAGCATTTGAACGTTTTAAAATTGTGATAAATGTGTAAATGAGGAAAATTATCAAGGTCCTGTTATGTTTACAGGCAGGTTATTTCCTGGTGGGCTCCTATCCCACAAAATGTCTCACTTGCTTTTTCCTCATTAAATGATCTCTGGCACAATAATTACCTGAGCCCTGGGCCATGTTCACCAGTGCACCCGAGGCCACTGCAATTACATTGAAATAGAGCTGGAGTGGCACTGATCAGCCAGATGCAAATTTGATGACTGCTCTAATTACTGTATTTGGGAACCCTTAATGAAAGAAGAGTACTGGTGTGTGTGTGAGAGAAGGAAAGATGCCTCCTTTGGGATGCTACACAATGGGAAAGTGCTAGGTATATTAAATATTTATAGAAAAATTAGTATTCAGCTCCTCCCACAGGTTCAGATGTGAGTCCAGATCCAAACTTTCCCTAATGGGTGTATTTAGCCTTTTGTTCAAGACTTATCCTGGTTGTAACATAACTGTGCACAGCCCTGCCTGTGTTTTCCTGTTGCTTGTGTTGTGTGAAGCTTGAGCTGACCCAGAGAAGTCCATGAAAAGATTCCAGGCTGACTTTGGAGTGGGAACTAATTTAATTAATTGTCTGTGTCAAATACCTTTATTAATGGAATATGAGATAATTAAACAACCCCAAAATATTTCCATAAACACGTGAATTTGTGAAAAATATTCAAAAGAGTAATGTTCCAATGTTTGCCTCTACAAATCAGTTTGTAGTTTCTTTAATGACAGAAATACCACTCAAGTTGGCAAAATTGTTCAAATTCTTAAACTAATAAGTTTGTTATAAATGGTTTTCATGAACTCATAGACTCATAGTAGTATTTCCAAAAGGCTGAATTCACAGCACTGCATTGCACAGCCACACCTGAAATGGATCCTCATAGCAGGAAATCTGGAAAATTAGATGTCCAGTTTAAAAAAAGCAGATAAATGAGAAGGTATCTGCTATTAAACTGCGTTGTAGTAACTCTCCACGTGGATTCTGAAGGAAATTGACTGAGCTGAGCTTTGATGCTCTGTTTTCAGAGCATTAAAGCGAGCTAAGATAAACTCCTGCCCTTTCAGTACTACAACAGATTGTCTTAGCAGTCACAAGGAGAAAAACTTTGAAGAACATGAACTGGTTTTAGGGAAGTGGAGCAGTGAGATGAAACCAGGGCTCCTCCCAGCACAGCACAGGTCACCCACAGCACTGAGCAGATGCCCAGCACTGCCTGAGCTGCTGGAACTGATCCTCTAATGTTGATATCTGACTTCATCAGACAGCTCAGAAGCCAGGAGACAGCATGGAAAAGGACAGATCATGGAAAACACCCAAAGACCTCTTCACATGTGTTTGAGCTCTTGCACAGTCAACATTTTATTGGCTTCAAATTGGGATAGCATCCCAGGAGGTTATCACTGGATGAAAAAGCAATCTCAGACTGTGAAGGTAGCTTTCATTTTTATCTGAACATTTCACTGGTCACATATTTATTTGCCATGAATAATTTAGCATAGTTAACAGCTCATGACAAATCTTTGGTGTTTCCAAAGCCACAGCCCTCAGCTGTGGCCCACAATGAAAAATGGGAATCTGCAGCTGCAAGGGTAAAATTGCAAAGTTTGGTTTAAACTAAGAAAAGCATTTCTCTCACAATACCTGTACAGGGTAGAGCCCCACAGCCACTGCTGAGTCAGTACACAGAAATACAACAGCAAAACCAGTCCTGATCTGTAATTTTTAAGGAAAGGAATGTGCATCCTTCCAGTCATTACAGTTTCCACTGCTTATTATGCCACATATTAAACTTTTCCACATCAAGAGCAGGAACAAGGAGCTGTTTCCTTTGCATAGTGTTGACAAGTAATTTGATTCTTATATTCATTTGGAATTGCCAAATGAGAAGTAGTTTAAGCAGCCTCCCAAACCTCTTCCTTTTCATTTCTCCTCATGCTTCAGTTTAGTGCTCTCAACATGTCTGAACAAAATGCTTCTATCTACAAGCTTCACTTTACAAACAATATCATCACCTGAAGAGCAGGTAAAAGATGCTAAAACACCTAAAACCAAAGGCATAATGGCTATTTTCCAAAGCCTGCCAGTAAACAAAACTTCAACAAACCAAATTGTGAAGGTATTTGTGTTTAATACCTCAGAGGAAGAAAAAGGAAGGTGGGATGAAATGTTTTCTGCAGCTGAAGTTCAGGCAGAAGTTAAAAAGACAGTTCACCTCAGTTCACTATAAATAGAGGATTCCAAGCAAAGACCTATCAGTGCAAAGCAAATTTGGACACCAAAATGTACAAAATGTACCAAGGAAAGAACTGATTTAGCAGGAGAGGAAAAGCTGGAGACACTGGTGTCTGCCTGGGGACAGACAGGGAGCCATTTCTCTCCAGTGGCTGCTGGGGTGGCACAGATTTCCTTCCAACTCCACAGCACCAAGAACCAAAATTGCAGCTCTGGCTGTGCTCCTTCACAGCCACAGTCCCTGAGTTTGGGAGGTGCTGCTGAGGGGCCTGGCAGGGCAGCAGAGAAGGGAGGTTCCCACACTCTTGGCAAGACCAGAATGACCAGATACAGAATTGTCTTTGAAAAGAGAAGGGTGGGTTAGTTTTCCACTGCTCCCCTGCTGAATATTTCTGTAGAAGGACTTATTAAACCAAGCCAAAATACTACTTTTTGGAAGATGGGAGACCTCCATCCGGCCTCTTGTGTGCCATCTCCAGGTGATCCCCTTTTGGGTAAGGGGAGGGGTTATATTGAGCTATGTGATAGGAGGAACAGCCCTGCTGTGTATGCATAATTCAAACCCCATGGGCTTTCCTCCAAAACAGGGATGGGTTTTACTGTCATGGAATATTGTGATGAAGTATATAAGAACTTTAAATTACTGTGCAATGGATGCAGTATGAGAATTTTAGGCACTGACTTACTTCATTTCCAGTTTATATTTTTTCTTCCCTTTGAAGGTAGGGAGGTTCTCTGTTCTCTCAGGAAAGACAAAGCATGGCTAATGTTGGAAGATGGTGAGAGTACTTTTTGTTCAGGTAAGTAGAACTCAGCTTGGAGCCTGATGTGCCCTTTGGCTATTACTGTTTCATGTCTGGACATACATGTTAGCCCCAAAGAACCCCTGGGCATTAAACTGCCATTTTTGGTGTTTATGTGGACTTGTGTGCAGACACTGGAACTTCTCTGCAGGGCCACTCTGGGCTGTGAACATGCCTTTGTGGAGAGTCCGTCCAGCCAGGAATACAGCAAAATGTGGTGGAGAGACCATATTCCACCGTACAAGGAATCCTGCTGGAAAGCCACAGCATCTGAAATCAGGAGACTTTTCCAAAAAAAAGCTTTTTGCAACTGTCATGTCTCTGGCCCATCTGCTTTGCCCATCATGATAAGCAATTTATCCATGATCTTGCCTTACTCATATCCCTGGAAAAAATTGCTGCTCTGTGCAGAGCGATCAGTTTCTCTTTCAAGTTTCAGCATGAAGTGCAAGGCTGTAAGCAGCAATATTGGGTACTCTGACTCATTCCCTTGGAAGGCTATTTTTATGATTGTTCATGGAACTATATCTTAAAACTCCTGGGCCACGTTCTTAAATCACTTTCACAGCTTTCTGCCGAGCCGTCCCAGCGCAGCGGTTCTCTCCTCTGAGGTTACAGCCTCTCCAAGGGCTGGAACTGCCCTCCCTCTGCAGCCTGAGAACCCAAAATGTTGGCTGAGGACCTCCTTCCTTCCCCTCACCTCGGTAAGTGGCTACAAGTCAGTGCCGTTTAAAATTTAATCAGTCTCGTCATAACAGGACACAGTTCTTGGATTTTAACCCATCTTCTACACAAACCACTAAATTCAGCCACACTAACTGCCTTCTGACAGAACCTTTATCTCAAGAACCTCTTAATGAGCTCTCATTAGCACAAATTGGCCCTGAATATCTCACCACTTCCTATCTCCTGCTTTCTCTGCAATCCATTAGCATCTGTTAGCAGCCTCGTTTGAACAATTAAACTTTACGGTTTCTAGAAACACACAAGAAACACCAGGTTCTACTGTTAGACCTGTGACTTTGAGAGACCTGGGAAGGGATTCACACGGCCCAGCTTAACAGAGCCCAAATTCTACCTGCACTTCATTGTTCTCAGAGAAAGATTTAACATAAGTTGTTGATGTCACTGGTGACTCTGCCAGTCTCTGGATCACTCTCTTGGAGGTCCCCTGGAAAAGCACAAAAACTCAATGTCTGGTGTAAAACAGGCAGAATCTTCATCCTTTCCTCACAGCCCAGGGTCACGTTTCTTTGGCTGATCTCTGCACACAACTTTGCCTTCTCCTCAGGGCTGATTTGCCACAGCTTTTTGTTGTCCTTGTTTATGTCCACCTTGAATGGCTCAAACTGCCCTAATCAGCTGGATTTTCACAGTCATGAGATAACAAATTCTTATTAACTGTGTTTCAACCACCAGCAGGCAAAGTCAAGCTCTAAGCCATTACAATGGGTCCTGAAAGTGTGCTCGTGGATTAAAGGCTTGAGGGGCCCTGGAAGATGCTGATCCCTGGCAGAGGATATGGACTCCATCCCTACTGAAATCAGCCCCAGCAGTAATTGTGTGGTGTGATGTGAATTGTTTTTCCTGCACTTGTCTGCTGACTGTGTTTAAAGTCCCCTGAGAACAAACAGATCAGAGATTTTACAGCTGCACAGAGCTTGTGCCTGAACATTAATGGCTACATTGGCAAGCAGATGGGAGCTGGTCTTTCTTACTCTTTCCCAAAGATGTACCATCTTTTCTTTTGACATTTTGATAGATCAGCAGATTCTCACTCTGTGTTATATTCCAGGCATGCAGCTGAGAGACGATTAATGCCTATGAAAGTCAAAACACTGCACCTTTATTCCTTATAAAAGTCTTTACTGTGTCACATCTTGTAGGATAACATCCAGAACAGGGAACCGGTGGCTCCATTCAAGTCTATTGCAGAACTCACGGGGATAAAAGTCTCTCATTCATAAAGCCGTAAGCACACCTTACTATTTTTTAAACTTTAATTAATGAAATGCTCTCAGGACGAGCCAGTGAGAACAAAATCTCAACTTCAGCCTTCATCTGACCAAAAGTCTCTAATTTGCTGATACAGGTGTGAAGGTTTTTCTAGGACCACAGAGCAGAAACAGCCTGTTCCTTTCTCAGTGTAGGCTGCCGTGTCACTCCTCACCAGTTTGAAAACCATTATGGAAATAGATCTTTATTTAGTTGGGGTAAATGAAGATCTACTTATTTGGGGGGTTTTTTTCGCCATATGTTGTTTTACAGATAATACTGATTTCCTGGCTCTCTTTCAGGCATACCGCATAGTGGGTTTCACCTTACATATGTCATGTTCAGTAATAACGGAATAATTTGCTAAAAAATTGACCTTAATGTTTTAAATTCGTTAGTTTCTGCTGTTCTTCAATGCTTTTTGCTAAATTCAGCGAGAGGGTGGGGTTAGGAGACGGTAAATTCAGCCCAGGTGCGAGGAAATGGCTTTGCGGGCTTTTCCCCGCTTGCTGAAGCGGCTCGGACACTTGGGGACGCGAGTTTAAGAAGGCAGCGCAGCTCTCCCGGGGGCTGTGCAAACTCGGCTCAAGCCCTTTAACTGCAGGAGCAGAAGTTGCTCCATAGAGGCCGGGCCAGGCGCGGGTTTCGCTGCCCGGGGGCGCTCCCGGGGCCGGGGCGCTGGGAGCCTCGGCGGGCGGGCGGCGCCGCGCTGGGCGCTCTCCCATCACCGCAGCCCGTGCTCGCAGAGCCCCGCGGCAGCCCCCCCGCCCCGCCCGGCCCCGGCCCCGGCCCGGGGCGGCTCCCTTGGCTCGGCGCCGCTCGGTCCCGCCTGCCCGGAGCGCTGGGCTTTCCGCGCCGCCCGCCCGCCGCAGCGCAGCCCCATGTCCGCGCTCCCCGCCGGCGCCGACATCAAGCGGGCTCTGGAGAACAGCCCCGAGACCAACATCGAGGATGAGCTGCCCGACGAGCCGCCGCCGCCGCGGCCCAAGAACTACCTGCTCCTCAGCATCCTCTCCTGCTTCTGTCCCGCCTATCCCGTCAACATCGTCGCCTTCGTGTTCGCCGTCATGGTGAGTAGCACCTCCGGCTCGGGCTCCGAGCGGCCCCGGCAGGGAAAGGGGCATCAGCCGCCCTGGAGCCGCTTGTCCCGGAGCCTGCGGACACCGGGCGAGGCAGCGAGGCTGGGAGCATCCGCAGGCGCGGGCAGGGGGACCGCCGAGCTGTCCCAGCAGCGATGGAAAGCGTGGAGTGAAAGGCAGCTTCCAACAAGTTTGCACTGTCAGGTGGCGGATTTATTCCAGTTAGCGGGGTTTGTTACATCAACTAAGGCGCACGCTGAACTGGACACAGTATTTGTGTGAAAGTGTCAGCTGGAGAACAGAAATCAGATTTGGTTTCTGCTTTAGTTAATCAAATATAATAGGAGTGCCTTTTTTCCAGTAAACAGGCTCTTTGATACTATTTGTTAGAATAATACAGATGATGATAATGATTGTAGGTTGTTGGCAATTGTCCGTGTAAATTGAGTATCAAACACATTGAGAGAACAGCCTTACTCCTACAATCTGAAATTGATACACGTTGTCCTTAATAACCCAGCAATCCCCTTAACTTCCAAAGGATTGTTGGAACAGAATCTCCTTCTCTGAGTTAAAAGTTGCAGAGTCAGATCCAGAGTTTTCTCGTCGTATACATGATCGGTGTTATCAGTAACACTGCAATGTATTTCTGTTGTTTAGGAGCTGAAAAAGGTTTAAAACATGTTGTGTATTTTCATCCTTTTCTCTGACAGCCAAGCTGAGAAGGTAAGTAAAAATGTAGTTATTTCTTTTTGCAATTAAGTATAAGAATAGCTAACTATGTCTAAAATATCCCAAAACACACTCTTGTAAAGTGTGATGCGTGAAGATTGATGAGAAATCACATTGCTAAACTACTATTCCAAAGCCATTGTTCAAGTCCTTTTTTTTTTTTTTTTTTTTTTTTGTAGTTAAGTGTTAGCTCTCTTCTTGTTTTTGTTTTGGGGTTTTGTTTTGTTTTGTTTTTTGGGGTTTTTAAAATTTTCTTCCTTCTGTGTTTATTTCCTTTGTTGTTACCTTAACTATACAAAATGCTTTTTTCCTTATTTTGGGAAGGTTTGGTTCTGCTGGTACTCAGCATCCTTTCTGTCCATGGACACTGAAGGTGCTATATAAAGTAATGAGAGCTGATGATCTGGGGCTGGGAGCATCTGTTCCCTGTGACACTGCTTTCATCAAGGTGCTGGGGCTGTACAGAAGTTAACTGTCAAGGACAGAATTTGGCCTCTAAAGATTTTTGCACCCCATATGGAGAAATCTCCACCCCCAGCCTGGTTGAAGTTCATGCAGGCTTCTGGAGTCAGGCATCAGTAGCTGTTACCAGGGGGTTTGAAGGAACCAGGGTGGGAAGAGCACTTCCTGAATGCTGAACAGCCTGTGCAGGTCTCAGCTGCCCACTCCCTTACAGGGGGAAACAAAAACCAGACCAGTGACCTCCCCTGTCTGGGAATAGCTTCTGTTTCAACACATCCTACCTAAAACCTCTCCTTTTCTATAAAAATAGCATGTCCAACTTCTTTTCCACAGCCTGACCCCCCTGCCTTTCCAAGCTGCAACCTGTAACTGCTGCATTATCTTCAGCTGCAGGTTCTGCATTTTAGCCTGGGCTGGTTTTATTTCCACTTCTGCTGGGATCTGCACCTCCCTCCCTTTCTCAGCTGGAGCTGCTAAGGGTTAACACTGAGATACAAGGGTGGGTTATTTTCTTTTCTTACAGAAGACACCTTTACAGTCTGCAGAGCTTACCTGAGACCTTGGGTCAGATTTAAAGACCCTCACAAGTGGATTTTCTACAAATTTCTACTTCATACAATGGACCTAAAGGGAAAAGACCTACTGGCTTCTAGAGGGGGCATGGTTCAGCACCCTGTGTACCTGTGTCATGCCCTCCTTAACTGTTCTAAATTCAGACAATGTTTTCACTCTAAAAGTAGAGTCTGGGCTCTAACACACCCCCAAAATAAGTGACAGATTTGTCTTCAGTCTCTTCTGTCTCTTCTGCTGCCCCATTTACAACTCCAGCACTGGTTTCCTCACTCCTTTCTCACCTTTGGAGGCTCAAACCTCACCGTTACAGATCTTACCTCCTTTTCTTTATTTTTAGAATAAACCTTTTGCAAGTTCTCCTTATTGCAATAATAACTTTCCTTGCTCCTTACCTGTCTGTTTCTCGTGGCAGGGTTCAGAGGAGAGCTGGTAGAAATGGCATTATTGCCATCACTGTGTTGCCATATTGGCATTACAAGAGCCCCCCTGGCCACTTGCAGGGTGAGCACTGCTCAGCATTTCTGGCAAATGGAGTTCTGTTTTCCCCAGGACTGCTGGCTATAGGATCACTGCTCTCAATAGCCTTGTGCAGCCTCAGATGCCATCAGTTCTGCTCCTTGTTGCTTCCAGCAGCTGTGTCACACTGCTGTGCCATCAGTTGGCTCAGTCAGCCCCAGGGACACCTCCCTCAGCTCTGCCCTCTTGTTTCCCATACAAGTGTAATAACCACATTCAGGAGTTTGGGGGCAGGTACCAGGTCAGGAGGCTTCTGTGGCTCAGGAGATTTCTCTGGCGTGGGGCTGGGCTGGGCCCTGTGTCACTGAGCCCTTTGGCTCCTTCTCTGCAGTGGTGAGCCCAAAGAGCTCTCAGTGAGCTGTGCCCGAGACATGGCTGGGGTGGACTGGCTGTGTCTGTCTGGCTCATGGGGGCAGAGCTAGAGGGAGGCTGTGGAATAACTCTGGGAAATGAATCAGATATTTTCAATGCCAGCACTGAGGTCTGACAACTGAACATGTTTTGTTGGCCTTTCTCAGTACCCCCCTTCAGCTGTCTTCATTTCAGAGATCTCTGTGTCAGACTAGTTCTGTAATTCCATAGAGCCTTGCATTTGTAACAACCTCCAAACAGTCTCTCCAAAGCTATTTCTCACTGATTTTTGCTCCAAACTCCCTCTTGCTGTTGACACATTTTTGTTTAATCATTTCCATGCTTCAAACAACATATGTGGTCAAGCTGTGACAATCTTGGCTCATCTGCCTCTGATAGTAACAAGTTCTTTGTCTGCATTTGTTGCCTTGTCTTTATATGGATTTCCCTAAGCAGAGACAACAAACTAGAGGGTGGTGGAAGCCGTGGGGACAGGAAAGGATGGACCTTGCTTTCTCACCTCTTTTAATTGGTATCCTAAGGAGCCATGTGCAGTGTGTTGGCTGTGGCCAGCTCAGTGACCAGCAGTGACCAATGTTTCTGTGTTTAGAAAGTTTACTTGCAGAGTTTATTATTTATACACCCCTTGTTAGGTAGCTTGTAGCTACCTGGATATCTAACACCATATGGGACAGCCTGTACTCACTTCAGGAATATTAAACAGCATATTTAATATTCAGGAATATTAAACAGCAGGGCTCAGCAGCTGCTGTTAAGGCATTTTTGCATGGCTCTGCCTTTGCAAACTGGAAGGTTTTTGTTTTTCCTCAGCAGCACCCTGCAGAGCCAGCTCCCCTTTCACTCCCCTGCTCAGCACCTGCCTGTTCTGAACTGCTCCCCAAGTGCCCCCTCTCCTTTGTGTTTCCCTGGGAGCTGCTCCTACAGTGAGGAGTCACCCTGAGTCAGCAGGTCTGGTTCTTCCTTAGCTCTGAACTAGAGAGTGTCTCCTTTCCAGGCACAGCCAATTAAGGTTCACCCAGCCCGGCTTACAGAGCCTAGAAAATGCTGATCAGAGAACCTCAGTCTGCTCTGCCCAGGTCTGTAACAAAAGTAGAGGAAGATTTCTGAAGTATCTCAGTGTTCTTTCATGGTTTTTGCCATGATCAGTGTTCTGGGGGTGTGGAACAAAATATACACATAAAAAGGGATTAATATTTTATAGCTAATTCAGACCATTTCTGTTCACATGAGTTTAAGTCACTTTATTGTTGAACTGAGAATGTTTTATAAATAGATGTGTGTGAACCTGGTGAAGTCACTGAGATTACTCAAGTAAATAAACAGCTGCAGAACTGTGGCTTTAATTTACATTATGACTTCATAGCCAGTGAGGTAGCAGAAACCTGAGAAATCATATGGTGTTAGGCTGAAAAGGGCTGAAATTTGTTTTAAAAGTTGGACAGACCAAATGCCTCATACAGATGCTGTGTTCTCAATATATTGCCAAGCCCTTGGAAATAAATAGAGGTAACAGTTAAAGTTTTAACAGTTGTTGTTATCTCTGTCTAATATTGAAAACTGGAAACTTGACTAGGAGCCCTTTGAAGCAGATGGAAGTAATGAATTTCAGAAAGCTTTACATCAGACCCTAACCACTCCCTCAAACCTCTTATTTTTTTATTGAATGCTTTCTAAGTTATTTCATTTAATTTAAACCTCTTCATAGAGAAACTTTGGTCTCCTTCCTGACTCTCCCAAATCCTATTCTTTATCATTAATGTTGTTTTCCTCTTCTTCATCGTGGATTTATATTAAAATGGCATTATTTATTAAAATTTGCACGGTGAATTATTTATGCAGTACCTGCAGAAATCACATGGACATTTTCCAGACTTCCTAAATACATTAGTAAAATGGCCCAGAACTGCAAGCTGATGCTGTCAGGGCTTGCTTACAACTCTGTCTCACTCTTGAGACCACAAGCCTGGGGAGCTGAGTCGATGGTGTCTGCAGAACCCCCTGCAGATGCCGTGCAAGGGGAGTGCTTTGATAAGAGGCGAGCACCAAGTCAGGGCCAGGGTGTCTGTGGTGCTGCTCTGTGTTTCCCCCTGCAGCCACAGTGGCATTGCTGGGTGTTGGCACACACAGGAGGAGGTCAGTCTGCTCAAGGCCAGCTGAGCTGTGTTTCTCCTCATAATCCTTTTAAAGACCTTTCCAAATGTACTTGGAGAAAGCTCTCCTGCAGCCAGGACTGCTGGGGACAGTGGAGTGGCTTTGGTGAGAGGACAGTGCCAGCCTCTTTGTAGCACGGTCAGGGCTGGCACTGTCCTGTCTGACCATGTGCTCCTGTCCATCTCTCATTTCCATCTCTTCCCTCTTTCCCCATTATGTGCTTTCCAACCTCAATGAAATCTGACAGCGGAGCAGAGATTTTAGTGATATTCTTTGGGGACACAAACCAGAGAAATGTTTAGGCATGTGGGCTTCCAGGAAGCGAAGAAATGTATCAGTGCTCTCTTTAAGGACATGAGTGCATCAGCATCTCAGCCTTTTGTAGGCTCCAGAGAATAAGTACCTGCACTTATCCTTGAGATGCAGTTCTAGGAATGCAGGCTGTGTTGCTTTGGGACCGTCTGGGCTGGGCTGATGCTCCTGCAGTGCTGACACCACGAGTGCACCCAGCCCATTAGCTCTGTGTGCTCACTAATTGACACAGCACACGCATCATGCCCCTCATTGCTTTCCTGCTTGGGAGAAATGGCTCTACAGCACTGCTTGGTGTGCTCTGAACTTCATCCCTTCCCTGCCCTCCACAGTGTCAGCTCTTCACTCTGTTGTTCTGTTAGCTGCAAAAAGTGATTTGTAGCTGAAGCACTTTCATTTTGGCACTTGGTGATACCTCATACAGTTGTTTTCTAGAGACAATCTGAATTCTCTAGTCCAGAGAGCAGTTAATTTGATCAGGTCCCCATATCTCTCCCCCTACTCTTCCCATTTCTCTGATACCTCCTGAAATATATACAAGATACTAAAAACCACGTTGTGACTAATCTGATTCCCTGAGGAAGTATGCTGAGTTCAATAGTGAAATCTGATCTAGAAATCTGGACTCAGTGTTATGGCTTATGTACTCAAACTCTCACGATTTTACAAAAGAATTCTTAGGGATAATGCCCTTTTTAATGCTTTGGTAGCATCTCATTCTTGGGAAAAAAAAATCTACAAACTGTGTTTAGACTCATATACTACAGTATTTTGTGTGGTTCTCCTTTAAAATGGTTTGGTTAAACCAAAAATTAATTCAGAAAATCCTATGGTCTGTCTCAGAAAAGCCTAGAGGGTCAGAGTGGTCCTGTCACACATTGCAATCTGAGCATGTAATGAATGTACAGCATCTGCTAAGTCACGGGTGGGCAGAGAAAAACTCGAGTCCTTTGAGGTAATAGGGGAATATCTGATGCACACCTCAGGATGGATATGATCATAATTATCAGTGTCTTCCAGAAATGCAAAGGAACACAACTTCTAGCCCATGAGGATGGCACTCAGATATTTTGTTCAGATGACCTATATTTTTTCAGTTTGTATTTTTCCCACCACTAGCAAACTACCTATTAATTCTTCAAACTTTGTTTGGAAAAGTAAAATATTGGAAAAATAGGTAATTAGTAAGCCTTTTAAAGTTTTGCTGAGACTTTCTCTAAAAATGCAGCCTGTTTATGCTCTTTTTTATGCTTATATCTTGTAAAGCATAAAAATTTATCTCACTACTAGTGAAGTGGCCAAATAATAATTCCCATATACTACAAAGCTATTTCCAAAGATAAAAGCCACTGGTTTATGCAAGTGGGTTGATGTTGGTTTGACAGCTTTTATGCTGGTGTGTGTGGTATTTTTTGGGTCCCCTATCATTGGGAGGAAAGAGAATCTGACTTCATGTTCTTAGAAGGATAATTTATTATTTTATGATATTATATTAAAGAATACTATACTAAACTATACTAAAGAATATAGAGAGGATATTTACAGAAGGTTAGACGATACTAATGAAAAACTCGTGACTCTCTCCTGAGCCTCAACACAGCTGGCTGTGATTAGCCATTAAGTTAAAACAATTCACGTATTGGAGAAACGATCTCCAAACCACATCCCAAAGCAGCAAAACACAGGAGAAGCAAATCAGATAATTATTGTTTTCTTTTTTTCTGTGAGGCTTCTCAGCTTCCCAGGAGAAGAATCCTGGGCAAGGGGACTTTTCAGAAAATATGACGGTGGCAGGTGTGTATTAAATAAACAAAGCCCCACTGCTGAACAACAACAACAACAAAAAAAGAGCTGTAGCTTCAATGAAAATTGTCTGAATTCAATGAAAATTGTACTGAAAATTGTCAGCAATGGAGAGAGATGGGGACACTGACTCGGTGATCAGAATCCAATTTTATTGTGGGATACAAACACTTACATACTATTTCAGGGAGACTAGTAATGTGCACTAAAATAATTAAGTTAAAACCACGTACACAAACTTATGCATATAACAACATCTCTTGCTTGCAGAGTTTAATGGGATTTTCTTTTTCTGGTAAACCCATTTGATTTCATCTTCTTGCAATCCAGGTCTAATTTTCAAAGTTCTGTTTGCTTTTGCCAAAGCATCCTGTTATCAAATCTCTTATGTTTACCAGGTCCAAAGTCCGTCATCTGTCCTGTGTCCCCCAACATTCCAACAGAAAATGAGTGGAACAGAAAATTGGTTACCTTGGCAGCGGACATTGATTTGTTCTGTCGGTTCAGCGCTGCTTTGCCAACAGGTTTGTGTGTGAAGGCAGAGTGTGATTCCCTGTTTGCCCCCTGCAGGCTCTGAACAGTTACAACCAGGGGGACATAGAAGGCTCCAAGCGGCTGGGTCGCAACGCGCTCTGGGTGGCCGTGGCCTCCATCATCATCGGCCTCGTCATCATCGGCATCTACTGCGCGGTTCACTTCACCACGGTGAGCAAGGGCTCCCACAGCCCTCCCTCGAGGCACTGCCACAGCCACCTCTCTTTATCTACCCAGGGATGCATGTATGCTTTCCAAAAGGATGTTATTGTATTCTACAATTTAGAAAATTCTGTTGTCTGTGGTTAAACACAAGCGGCTTTGTCTTAGCAGCAGGTGGTTTTCTAGAAACTCTTGCAGCTCCAATATGTTTTTTCCTATTTTGGCCAGTTGCTTTTTGGTTTTTCTCCTCCTCAGCTTCACCATCTTTCAGACCAAGTGACCTGAGATTTTTAAATTTCAGGTAACAGAGTCCCCAGGTGATAATTTTCAGTCTCATGGTCTGGCCAACTGATCTTTTAGCTCTGCAAGGAGGAGACAACAGTCAGTTACTCCTCTACTGTTTGACAGTAAAACAGATGACCAGAACTATATCAGAAGTGATCCAAAATGTCATTCTGACTTATGTCTCTGTGGGGTAAGGCCCTTCACTCTCCATGCTGTGTTATTGTCCTCCCACACCTGCAATAATAGAAACAAACAGATGAACAAATGAATCTCTGGGGTTACCCAAATGGATTACTGGAAAAGAGAACAAAAGCAATTGAGGGTATTGATAATCTTTCTTAAGGTTGTGCAACAATGTGTTCTTTTCTCCACAGTACTGTGCACTTCCCATTAAAATAACCAATTTAAATGAATTTATTATTGGCTGGTTTGGTTGGAGGGCATTTCAGTGCACTGTACAAACTTATGCATAAGCTATAAACAGAGAACACCCCATTTACCACTGAAATGAAGACATCTCTGGGGAGTGGAATGCAGTAACTGGTTAAACGTGTACAGCATTTTCATACAAAAATTGAAGTACAACATATTGAGCTGCAGGGAAGTTACTGGACAGGGGGTCCAGCTCTGTGGGACATTATTAGATGTTGTTTCAGACTCTAAGTGTCCTGTGCATTCAATAATTTTCTGTGCATTTTGCAAGCATGAGTCTTGGTTCAGCTTGTGTTCAGCTCATTCAGCTCTGGCAGATTTAAACCCAAGGCCCTTCAGGCTGGGGGTGCCAAGTTTTGTAATTGACAGCAGCAGTAAATTCCACCACCTTACTCATCATTTCTCAGGCAAGGAGAGCAGCTCAGTTATTTTTTCAAAGTAGGGGAGGGAAGGGCAGTGAAGAGTGGCAGACAGCACTGGCCAGAAGCATTCACAGTGACCAGGCAGCAGCAAACCAGTATAATACAACTTTGTTTTCTTTTGAGGACTTTTTAATTTGATTTTGGTTCTGGGAGGTTTTTTTTTAAGAGAAAACTCTCTGTTGGGTAGAAGCTGCCTGGGAACCCTCAGAAGGCTGCTGGGATATTAATTTCTGTACATAGTTTCCACAGAGCTTCCTTGGCCAAATGGTGCCATGACTTTTGTGAGGAGTCCAGGTTCACTGGATTCACTCTTCTCTCTGCCCTTCCAGCCTCTTCACTGCTCCCCTTCTCCCTCTCACTTGTCACCCTCCAAAGAGCCTTTGCTTCTAGGAAAGGATTTGATGGCAACAACAATCTTTTGATGTGAAAATGAGTGAACAGAAGCACCCAGCTGGTCTTTCCACTCTCCATGCTTACCTGGGTCCCCTCTGTTGCCTTACTCTTGGACATTTTTACTTTATACTAAATTGTCTTAGTCTGACATTCCACTGCTGTGAATGGCTTTTCACACTCCATTCAGTGACCTCACACCCATTTGTGCCTTTCTCATGATTATTTACTGACAGCCACTCTGCTGGAGTGATTGTAAATTAATTCTATGCTAACTTTAATATATGTTTCAATATTAGTAAGGTAGCACAAAATAGCCTTGATCCAATAATATGGCAGATTTATTTGATCACCATTAAGCACAGATTTAATGTTTCCATGACCTACACATGCATTTTTCCTGGAAGTTAGACTTCAGCAATGTGCAGGAAAAGCTTGACGCTTCCAAGATTAATTCCTGTTCTTTATCCACTTGAAATTAATCAGATACCACAGTTCTTCCTGCTGACATTCCTTGTGGCTTCTTTTGGTCTTCAAGGGATAACAAATCTCACTGCAAATTACCTTGGGGAGATACTGCTGCCAGTATCAAAGATGCAAAGTGTACTGAGAACTCGAGTCCTCTTCCACAACATGAAGCCTCTGAGAGGCAACACAAGTGAGACATCCAAGTCAGGTTGGCAGGGAGGAATCTCTATCAATTGTTACACAACTTTTCTTATAGATACAGAAACTTGAGTCAGACTCAGCTGGCTCTGAAGCCTCCTTTAAAACAGCTCCACATGCCTCAGCCAGGAGAAAAATATCCAGTCAGGTGTGTTGAGGGCAGAAATGGTAGAAGTTGCAGAGATTCCTGCTTTGAGCAAACAATGATTTTATACCACCAATAATACTCCCAAATGTACCCCCAATAATAGTGCCAGACTTGGGAAGAGGAAGACCCTTTCACTTTTCAGCAAACCCTCACTTCAGAGTGTCCTCATGTGCCTTCCTTGGTTGGTTCAGTCACAGAGCAGCAGTAGCACAGGAATAACAGCAGCCAACACCTACACATCTACTGCAGGGAAGAAACAGCCTTGACTTCTCATTTTGAGGATTTACTCAGAGCTAAGTCAGCTTGGGGCTTCTCCTGCTGCCTCAGAGAGCCTCATTTGTCTCAAACACTGGCATGTTATCTTTAGCAAACATATATTAAGATATGTAGTGATACATATTTATATCCTGGAGCAGGGCCCATCCAACACTTGGGAACCATCTATGATCTGCAGCCATGGCCCTAAGTGTAGGCAAGGGGAAGCCATCACTTGCATCACTGGAGCTGACAGCCCAGCAACAGAACTTGTGTGTCCTGATCAGTGTGAAGTGGCATGTCCCTCATCCTGCTGAGAGCCCTGAGTGCAGAGCTGTGCTGTGTGTGAGATCAGGGCTGGGCCTCATTCCACACTGGGCCAAATTTATTCTTACTCTTCCCCATTTGCTTTTAGCCTCCCCTGTCAGCTTCCCCTGTGCCCCTGCCTTGCCAGTCCCGAGGGCTGAGTTACATTTCCAGGGCTTGCTCCAATGTAACTTTAGCTGGCATTTGTGTCACCACAGTCTGGGCCTGCGTGTGTGCCTCAGGCATGTTGTCCATCAAGAAGTGCAGTGAGAAATGGGATGTATTTTCCTTCCCTGAGGGGACAGCACCGTGACCTGGAGCAGGGCAGGGCTGTGTGCCACAGCCTGTGTGAGCCATACCCTGTTTGCTCCCACCCAGTGCCCCTGTTCTCATCACGCTCCTCTCAGAAACCTTTCCCCAGACTTGCACAGGCTTGCAGTCAGCCTTCCCACCTCTGGGCATTTTGTTCAGCAAAAGGTGGTGATGTTGTCAGTCAGTCAGGGCTCTCAAGTCATTTACAATCTGTGTTTTCAGAGCTGCATCAACATTTTTGAAGCAGATTCCAAATTCTGTTTTGGTTTGGGTTTTGCTGACATGAGCCACCCTTGGACTACATTTGAGTTCTGCTGGCAGGGTTCAGAGAAACAAGAGCCTGGGCTGGATCCTCCTTACTTAAGTGAAGGAGATCCTAGGTATCCCAAACCCTATTCTTAACTGGATCTAAACATGTCATATTCTACTTCATGCTGCCATGTGAGTAGTTCAGAACACTAGTCAGCTCCTCACAGCACATTACTAGACCACATCTGGTGTCTGAGTGACACTTTGCAGTGCTGCTCACATGAGTTTTGCCACCCAGCTGAGCCACGAGGCATTTCACATACAGCCCACATCTTCTGTGCTCCTCTCTTGTGGACTTCTGCAGTCTGGACAAGTAGGAGTGAGCCAAGCAGAAATGTGGAGGGTGAGTGAGAGGTGTTAGAGAGAAGTAAAAACTCCAGTAGACTGAGACAGCAACAGTTTTGCTCTGAGGAAGGAAGCCAAAACGCTGTGAGCTTGGAATTTTATGCAAACCATTAGGATATTTCAATGCTTTCGTAGAGGAGCCTGAACTTCTGACCCCTTCTTTAATCTCCCTTGATTTAGAACTTCACCCCAGGGAAGCCACAGAAATGCCACCTGTCAGCATGGCTTCCAAGGAACACAGAGCCAGCCAGGCTGTGAGGAAAGCACCAGCTTGCACTGCTCAGAATCAGAAGGGTTTTAAATCAAGCTCGTGTGCAGTAATGCAGCATTGGTAATTCCAGGTAGAAGGAAAGGAAGTGTTTAGACTGTGCAGCTGGGACAGATGTACACATACAGTTTCCTCACTGACTTAGAAATAATTCTTCAGGAGGAAAAGGAGTGCAAGTTTATTTTTAGTATCTGTGCTGTCCTGTTCCTGAAGCTCTCAGAAGCCTTGCAGACATTCCACTCAGTGACTGCCTGTCTTTCAGAGACAGGACAAGCTGAAGACCAGCACGAGGACAGGGATTACTCAGCCAGCCTCCAGATCTTTACACTGCCCATCCTGTCCTCTGCACCTTACCATAAAAATAAACGAGTCAGGGTCTTGTGCTTCAGGGACTGGCCTGCCAGTAAGGAACAGAGCTCCAAGCCTGAAGTCAGGGCATTCCTGTTCTTTAATTCTTGGTGTCCACCCGGCCAGGGAGCTCATACTGCTGCTTTTCTGTGGTAAGGGCACATACTGATTATTTCCTTGATTTACTGGATTTGTGAAACCATAGGAGCTTAAAGTCCTCTACCTGTTTCTCAAAGTGTTCCCTCCCTCATCTGGAAGGCTGAGCAGTGGCACAGTGTGCAGGTGCACAGACAGTGTGGTTACATCAGCCTGACTTCCTTAGCAAACCACATGAAAAGTCCTGGTTGAGAAAGAGCTGTTTCATCTGTGCACAGAGGAGATGTTCCCACTATGGATTCTACCCACTGGAGCCATGAGCAGCATCCAAGGGACAGTCAGCAAAGGCATCAATGCTGTCTGCAGGATATATTTACTGGGCAGTGCCTGGGGTCCCAAATCCCTCCTTGAGGAGCTGCTAGAGTGTATCTGCCTGATGAGGAGATCCCTCAGACTCCAGCAGAACCCAGAATCCAGAGATATTTCAGGGCATCCATGGTATTATCTGAGAGCTTTCCCCTACACAGGAATTTGAGGGAACTCCTCAGATCTTTGCTCTCCTAGTGCAGATGCACACACAGGACAGGTTTCCCAGTCCTTTTAAAGCATGTTCAGTGTTACTGTGGAATTTACCAAGTTCTCCACTGCTGGACGGTTGTTCTTGTCTGACTGCTTTATGTACCACTCCAAGGAAGCAGAGATGCCTTTGACCTCATGAATCTTTGTCAAGTGAGAGTCCATTTCCTGGAATGGAAGGCCCTGATTTGCATTGATTCAGGTAACCCAGTTTAAAAATTCAGTTCGGATTGACAGATGACCAATGCCATTAGAAACTCAGCTCTTTGACTCAAAACTGTATTGAGCTGCTAGTCTAGAGGGATGTTTGTTAAGAGAACAAGTACCACTAATGTGGCATAATGTATCCATTAGATCTGTAGAATTAATAATTTAAACTCACAGGGCAAACTCTCTGTCTTCTCCTCCTTTAAACACACATATTTCTGTGTCCTTGCAGCATGCTATCTGAAGACCAGGACTGCACTTGGATGATATCAACATGTAAACCTCTGGAAGGGGAAAAAGAAGAGATGGAAACCATTCCAGACTGTTAGCTCTGACCCTACACATCTGCAGAGGCATGTTGCTGGTGAATGAACTGATAGCCCAGTTAGTTAATCAGCATGGCGTGACCAGGTTTTCCAAACTATTTATTTATAAGACATTTCAGTATAAAGCAGCATTTTCTCTTTTACCCTAATGTATAATGAGATCTTGCCCTAAAACAAGAATCCCTTCTCTTTCTCTTTTCCATGGAATGTATGCTGGATCTGTGATGTTCCCTGGCTGACCCTGGCCAGACAAAGCCAACATATCCAGACTGTTTATGGTGCACAGTGTAAGATCTGATGCACAGCCCACTGAAGCTAGTAGGAGAACTCCTGTTACTTCTGGCAGATTTTGGATCAGGCCATTAAGGATTTTTTCATTACTTTAAAATAGTCTCAACATGACACAACTGTACCCCTGGGTTTGTGATTTTACCCTGCTCTGTGATTTTATAATGCCGTGGGCGCACTCTGACTCAGCAGCTGCTTTCTTTTGTCATCCTCAGCTTTTAGAACTTTACCTTGGATTTTTAAACACCTGGGACCGATTTCAATCACTTGATTATTAAGAGAGACTCTTGTTCCATTGCACCCATGTTTTTCTTAATGATTTTTTTTGTTTTGTTGTCTTTCATTGTTGCACTCCCTTGACGTAGCTCCTGTCCCGCATTAAATTTGCACTGATCATATTTTCCTCTTTAAACCTCACATATGTAAAAAGTTCCTATTTTTTTATCTGACAAAAGATCTTCTTTTTAAACAGATGTCCTTCATCCCTTTGTTGTTGTGCTTCTAGCAAGGCACATTGTTCCATTGTGTTCTGCTTTGTTCATGTGGGTTTTGTTTAGCTCATCCTCTCATCTCTATGACTGGTCTGTGTATCACTGCAGTTAGAGATGGACAGACTTCTGCACCTCTGCCTAGTTACAGACACACTTCCTGCTCCTTACACACTACTCAGCAAGCAGCCTCAGGTTCCAGAATTGATGGCCTCTAAATTACTGCAGTTTCTTGATACCTTGTGAAAATCTAGCACGGGACAGCTGTTTTCATTAGCTGTTTCGCAGAATACAATTGTTTTGTCACACAAATATTCTGTGTTAAAAGGAGTGAGCTCTGGTGAGCATTAAGATGTGGCTGCACCCTCAGCAGCTGCTGCTCTGCTTTATTACCACACCTTCAAGAGAGCTGTGCCAACTTCCACTCCCTCTCCCTGCACCAACATCAACCTGGAGCGACTGCCCAGAAATCCAGGGAGTTCTGCAGGTGCAGGTGAGACAAGAATCATCTGTCAGGAGTTCAACAGCCTATTAAAAACAAACAAAAAAAAATCCTCCCAGAAACCTTTACCTGTTAAAGCATATGCCTGGAAGTAGCATGTATTTTTTGTGCCTTGATATTATATTTTCAATGTGCTTTTTCGCTTTCCTTCCTGCCAAATTCTGTTTTTCATTGAAGTCAGTGAAGCATTACCTCTCCTTAATTCCTGCAGTATTAAACTTCACAAACACTGGTGAAGTCAGTTGATTTATTAAACATTTACACTGATCAGATTTGTCCACATGGGAATCTTGCCACTGATTTTGATGATCCCAAGAATTGGCTGTTCTGTGAACTCCTCTTTAGTTTTTGAATACTATTTTAATGGTCTGATATGTCTTGTGGGACTTTTAGTAGCTTGCCTTATTATCAGATATTATAGAAATGTCATTGACAAGTGGAATAAAATTACTTTTAATTCATGTCTATTCTGGTATGTGGGAAGTGTCTTTCCTAAGTTTTGCTGCCTCTTCCACTGGAAAGAGTAATATCCCTTTTTCTAAGCCCTTGGACAGTTTCAGAATGAGGTGAATCACAGCAAAAGGAGGTTTCCAAAGTTATATGGGCACCAGAGGATAGGGATATGCAACTTGAAGTATTTTTTAAACTGCCTGACAAGGGTTGAGATCAATAGGAGCTAGACACCCGACTTGTTCAGAAGCTTTTGAAAACCATACTGGAAATCTAACTTGCATCTTGTTCCTCATAAATATCTTTGAAGTCTCACTCTTAATACAATTGAGAATTGAGCCATTGTACCTTCAGTGCTTCTGAAGATAAATGTTGGTACCTTACAGTGCTATTGATTGGTATAAAAATAAAGGCTTTATATTAAACCACTTAATGTGACAGAGAGGAGAGAATGCAGCAATTCCTCTAATGTCCTTAGTGCTTCTGTGTCATAGGTAATCTTATTTTTGCTTTACTAATGTATTGGTATTGGTTCTCTTCATTTATTTATGTTTACATAAATTTTCAACCATGTTTGGGAAGTGCAGCTTGTGCTGGAAAGAGGTCTGGTCCTTGTACAACCACATTGTTCTGATGTGTGGCAGAGACATCCCAATGCAGGCAGCAAACACAGGGAGCATAAATGACATTTTAGTGCCCAAATCAGCAAGGCCCTAGTGCCAGCAGTGGGTGTGGAAGGCAGAATGCAGGTGGCTGACTGAGGAATTTGTGCCTGCTCCATATTTAGAGGGGCATGTATACAAATTCCATTATCTCTGACAGCTCTGGAAATTCATTGTCACACATCTAGATTTGGATTTCACCCATTATTCTGCATTGGACCTACCTTTTTTTGGTAGGAAAAAAACCCTGTTACATGATATATGTGCTGAATTATGTTATTTGATGAAACAGAGGGAGGTGGGAAGCAGTAAGATGTACTTCAACTCAACATCTGTGTCCTGGGTGCATGAACAGAGTCTTCCTTCTGCAAAGCTGCTCCAGGCTTCCATTTTTTGGACAGAGTGTCCTCTCACACTGACGGCACCAACTAATGCCTCAAGTGCAGCTCCCTTTTCTTTCCTGCACATATTACAGGCAGAGACAGATGGCAACTTGAAATTGCTGGCCTCAGCTCCTGGATCATGTTGGCACCTTTGGCTTCTTACAAGGCAGCTGCATCCTGCAAAACAGCCCAGTGCACGTATCTTGATATGTAACCCTAGAAGAGGCTTCTAAATATAAGTGGGGGTTCTTTGCTGCTGTATGAAGGGGGTCAGCCAAACACTCAAAACGTGGTGTAAGTTTCTTCAGATTGCACAAAAAACAAATTATCTCGGGGATAATATGAAATTAAATTCTTGGGGTGCCTCCCTGCAGGCACAGCCAGGGGTTTACAGCTTTCCACTGAAGATCAGCACTGGCTCTTCAATTTATGTGGTTGCAGCCAGGATCCAGGAGTGGTGAGGCTCCAGAAGTTGTAGCTTTTGGACCTCTATCTTTGGATATGTGCTCACAGTGTGTTCTGCCTCTCAGCCTGGAAATAGGTTGTATCTGTTTGCTGCCACAGTGTCCCTCACTCTCAGCATCTGTTCAGGTGCCTCTGCTGAAACAGTGGGCAAACATCTCTCTCTAGGCTCATTTCCTAAGATGGAGTCATCTCCCCCATTAGTTTTTTCTTTGTGTGTGCACACATGCAAGGGTTGAAGGCAAGATCTGAATACAAGTCACTGGATTGATGAGGGCCAAGCTGGTTAGAAGCATCCTGGTTACCTGACAGCTGCTCAGGAGCCTTTGTGGAAGGTGGAGTCCATATCACCAAACCTTGAACAGATGTGGAACCTACCCTGGCTTTGTAGGAGATAGCTCCAGGCAAGGCTGGAGCCCTCAGGGCTCTGCAGGGCTGCTGCCTGACCCCCACCTTTCTGAAACAGCCCTCAGTCTCCACAGGCAGCACCTTCAGGCTCAAAAACTACCTAAATGTTGGTTTCCTCTTACAATCCTCCCCCCTCCAACCTCATTTTGATTTAGCAGGTCTCAGGAGGTGTGCGGTGTGGGAGCAGAGGAGGGATGCAGTGGTGTGTGAGGGATTTCTTCTGTGCACTCCCAGTTTTCCATTTCCCAAGCACAACATCACGTTCTGCAGCTCAGCAGGACACGTGTCCCTGAGAGGGGACCGAGCCTCTGAGGAGGCTGCCCAACCTCCTCTGCTGCACTCCCTGCCAGCCTGGCAAAGGGGACTAAACCCACAAGGGACCTAAAAGGAGGAGGGGGACTGGAAACAGATCAATCAGTCACTGCAAAGATGGAGGAATAAATCTGGGACTCCAAGACAGCAAGAAATTTACCCTGTCTGGAACTCTGGGTAAGTTCTGTTCTGCTCCCACACAGCTCACTCTCCACAGCACTCAAGCTGCAAGAAGCACTTGCTCATGTGTCCTTTATAATGTGATTTATGGCATGTGTGAATCTGATCTCCCAGCTCACGTCTGAGGATGGCTCCTCTGCGTTTGTCATCTCTCGCTGGAGGGCTGAGTCAGCTTCCACACCACTTGCAGTGACTTCTCTCTGGCTAAATAAGCTTGCATCATGTCAAGGGAAAAGAACTTTGCCAGATTTCAATGGATTCTTCAGGACTTTGAACTGCACAGCATGAGGCTGAAGGCATTTCTTTTTTGACACCTACTCTGAGGTAAGAGAAGGGGAAACTCCACTGGAAGTGAAGTATCCAGACCAAAGCAGGCTCTGTGGTCATGGTGAGCTGTGGCAGCCTCATGTTCGCTTTTCAACCAGTATTCAGTGGGGGCTCAATTGCCTTTTGATTTTAATCAAATAATAAGAGATATAGTCCAAATAGTGAAAATGAGAGATTCTGGCCTAGAGCATGGTGTTTGGTGAGTGCCATCCCTGACTTCTGGGCCTGAAAAGCTTGTAAGGGTCACTCTTCACTCCATCTAATCCAAGACATGCATTCCCCTAACACAGGTCTGTCCTGACCTCACACCTCTCCTCTTTGGTCCTTCCTCTCTTTTAAAATGAGTCAGCTGATAGAGAGGGATGGTAAGTGATATCTCCAAGGGGGTAGAGTGACTCAGTAGCAAAGATGTCACTTCACCTGACCCCTCAGCCTGTACAGCACCCAAAGTGCTCTGTAATGATTCCCAGAACTTTGACCAGCTCTGCTGAGTCTCATCATTTTAAGAGCCAAGAACCAAACTGCCTTAAAATTAACTTCTGACTAAGAAGATTTAATAGGCCAGGTCAGCTCGTGTTTACTAAAAAAGGTCGGTGTGAGGGGAGGAAAAAGGAGCTGAGCTTTGCTTGTGGCTACTGACATGGCAACTAACAGAGACCACAGAGCTCCTCATATCGTGCAGGTCTTTTACAAGCCTCTGCTTTTAAACCCTCACATTGTCCTAGGAGGTGGTGTGGGACAGTCATGACCCCAGATGAAACATTTCATCATTACTTTTATCTTGTTTTATGGGCTGTGAACAGTCTGAAAGAGAAATTTGGGTTTTTGTTTGTTTTTTTTTTTTGGGAATTTTTGTTTGTTTTTTTAAGGGAATTTCTTATTCAGAATTAGTCACTTGTGTTTTCCCCTGCTCCTTTTACCCCAACGGGGGCAGAGGTAGAAAAGGTATTTTGTAGTCTTCCTTTGGAATGTGGAGGCTGGTTCAGATGGGGTGGAACAGGGGGAGTTTTTATGCCCTTCAGGCTGCAGAGCATAAAAGGAGGCAAAAGTCACAGATGCTGTAAAAGGGAGGAGCAGAACTCCAGAGTTCCAGAGAATCAGTGGGAGGCTGAGCTCTGCCAGGCCCTGTGGCTTGTCTTTAGCTAATCCCTCACTTCCCACATCTCCTGCACCAACAGCTGTGAGGGAATGGGGCTCCCACTCAGGCTGAGGGGAGAAAACAACACTCCAGTGAACGCAAGGACGTGCACACAGACGTGTGTGAGGAGGTGGGGATGATTTAGGTGTTCATGGTGGGATGTCATCCAGCCCTCTCAGGGAGCAGCACCTGACAGAGTGAGTTACAGCTGAGTGCTCCAGGAGTGTGCTACACCCCCCTGTCAGGGTGAGGTGAGACAAGAACCAGTTCTGAAAGGGAGCAGACACAGGGAAAACAGGGAGAAGGAACAGTGAGGCTGAGATGCCTTGTCCATGGCCTCTGTCCTGTCCACAGGCCAGCAGCTCCCAGAGGTTTTGGCATGGAGCACAACCACGGAGGGTTCATCACCATGGAAGGAGGAACCATCACATTTTAACAGCAGACGTTAAAATGAATGTTTGTACCTACCACAGACTGCTTACCACAGCCTGGTGATCTGCTAGCAGGCCTTACCCTCCAGTTTGTTACCACTCTGTGGTTCCTAGAACAAAAACACTGCAAAGGCCAGGCCCCAGATGAAGGTACTGTGGCCTGTAGTGGGTCTATGTGGCTGCTGTGCAGATCATCACAATGGTCCTGGATGGGCAAATGATGGGCAAGACACGGTACCCTGTGCTGCAAACAGTGCTGGCCAAGAAAACTGGGGAGAACAAAACAACCGGGGTTGGAGACAAGGAATTCAGGAGCACTAAGCTGTGTGAAATGCCAAAATAACAGCAGCTGCATTTTACAGCAGGGGCTGGGTGCAGGGCTGGGGAAGAGCTGCCTGCACACACTGCCCTGGCAGCCTTGGCAGCCTGTCCTGGGCAGGGTGTTCGACGCCAGGGGCAAAAAGGGAGCAGCTGTACCCCGAAACACAGCGGGAGCCAGCGCTGCACTGGCGCAGCCATCCCGGCAGAACTCATCCCACAATGGTGCAGTGTGTGGATGCTTCCGTTTGGTAGGAATCCTTCTGTCTGTGTGCAGGCTGCTTCTAGTTGTAATGACAAAAAAGCAACTTCAATGTAAAGAGAGGGGTGACACACCTGCAGGCCTCAGCTCTGTGGCAGTGAGGAAAGGGGAATAAAAACCAGTAACAGCTGAGGGAAAGCCAAGGGTAAAACCAGACAGCGTAAGTGGGGAATGCTTTGAGAAATGTATCAGTGTCATTTCAGTTGGGAAACTTTCATCATTTAAGGACTTGGCCTTCCATCTGTACCCCCTCAGATGTCAGAGCTGACGGTTCCAGCGCGCTCTGACCGCCCTCAGGGACGCACCATTGCCCATGGCTCCAACACCGCCCTCAGGCACTGCCCGGGGCACAGCGGCTCCCGGGGCGGGCACGGAGCCGTGCCCGGCAGCAGTGGGGGCTGAGGAGGTGCGGGGGTAGCCTGGCCTGGAGCTGACCATGGAGCCTGCCCTGGGGCACCCCATGGAGCCCGCCATGGAGTTCACCATGGAGCTCCCCGCGGAGCTCCCCATGGAGCGCGGGGCATCCCGGAACGGCCACGCCGGGCTCGGTTCCCTCCGGCGGGCGCGGGCCGGGCCCGGCGGAAGCGGAAGCGCGGCGGCGGCGGCGGGAGCGCGGCGGGCGGTGGGTGCGGGCCTGGCGGGGCTGGGCAGGGCAGCGGCGGCTCCCGGGGTCGCGGTCCCGGGGCTGCAGGCCGGGCTGGGCCCCCGTGCCCCGCGGAGGTCCCGGTGCGCCCCCGGGCCCCTTCCGTGCACACCCAGGCGGGGCTGGGTCTGTGCAGGCGCTGCCGCTCCCGGAGGAGAGCGGGGACAGAGCGGGACTGAGCCGTCCCAGGGAGCGGTCACAGCCCCCAGCCTGCCAGAGCTCCAGGAGCGCTGGGACACGGCTCTCAGGCACTGGGTGTCTGTGCAGGGCCAGGAGCTGGCCCGGGTGGTCCCTTTGGGCCCTTCAGCACGGGACATCCATTCTGTGATTATTTGTTTAGAGCCCCCCTCAGCTGCTCTCAGCATCCTCAGCAGGGTGAGATAACTTACTCTAGCGCGGTCATTTCAGGCTGGCTGCTTTTGGAGCAGAAAGTTCCCCTGGTGTTGCAGCTGGCGAGGTGCAGCGCTGTGTGCGCGGGGGCAGGAGGCAAAGATCGAGCAAAGATCGAGCCCTTGGCTTGGGGGGGCTCAGCAGCTCTGTGCTGTGTGCCAGGGACCAGCTGGGTCAGCTCCCTGCCTGGCTGGCTCCGGTAGAGCTGCTCATGTGTAGAACTGTAGAACATCATCATCAGTGGCTAAAAGCTGTCAGTGCCTTTGTTCAGAGCGTGGTGTCACTTCACAATGGGTTAATCACGTTTCTGAGGCTCTTCAACTCAAAAGCACAGCCCAAGGCCACTGATGAGTTTCCTGCCTGCTGGTGTTCCAGCTGTGGGAGTGCTGTGCTGATCCGGCTTTCCCTGCTCCTTTAGATCCACGGAAATGGGGAACACGAGCAGCGAGCGCGCGGGGCTGGAGCGCCATGGGCACAAAGGCGCCCGAGGGGACAGCTCAGGAGGAGCCACCAAGGAGGGGGACAGACCCAAAATCCTCATGGACAGCCCTGAAGATGCAGACTTGTTCCATCCAGAGGAAATGAAGGTATTGCTGGTTTGTTCTCCCAGCATTGCTTGCTTGGAATGCTCTGGGGCTGTTTGGAACCTGCAGGGATTTTGTCATTGAGTTTACACAGAGCTGTCCACCCCCCTTCCTTCCCATGCCAAGGAGAAAGTGAATTGGTGTTTAAGCAGGTATAATTGCAGGGAAGAGCATTATTTTGCCTTCCATTCTTCCTACAAATTTGGAAGGCTTTAACGCCTTTGCAGAATTTGTGCAAATGAACTTGTGAACAGTATCTAGAAATGCATTTTGTATTCTGCATCTGACAAAACCTGCTTGTAGTAAACTTAGAGAATCCTGCCTGAGGGCAAAAAAAGCTTTCAATACAGCACAGGTTGTCCGAGTCTGGCAGGAAAGAACCTTTTTTGATTGAGACATTGTGCTTGCAGGCTCCATTGGAGAAAGAAGAGTTTCTAGCTTGGCAGCAGGACCTGGAGGTGAATGACAAAACCCCCACTCAAGCTCGGCCTACGGTGTTCCGCTGGACTGGAGGGGGGAAGGAGGTTTATTTGTCAGGGTCCTTCAACAACTGGAGTAAGATTCCTCTGACAAGGAGGTAAGGCAGTGCTGCTGCAGCGTGTTCCCCATGGACTGGCAGTGCCCAGAGCCATGAGGGAGGTGGGCAGCTCAGAGATGGCATTGGGCTGGGTTTACCACTGTCCTGCCTCTCTCCTCTGCCCTTGATGACTGAGTGGCTTCTCCATTCTTGGATGGCACAGGGTGGAAGCTGAGCTGTGTGTCAGTTCACTGGGCACAAACACAGATAACCCCAAACTGTCCCTGCTGTGAGCCTGGAGCAGGGAAAGGAGAGCTGGTTCCATCACACACAGTGTCTGTGACACATCCTTGCCATGTCAGTGGCTTTTGCCCAGCTCAGAGGGCCCAGAGGCCTGTTGGAGCAGCATCAAGTGTTTCTCAGCTTTTTTGAGATGCTTCTAAAGCCTTCTGAAGAATCAGGGAGTTCACAGCCCAAGGAATTTGGAAATTGCCAAGCAGCAGCTCTGCAGACCCAAAGTAACCCAGAAGTATTGAGTTGCTGCTTTTATCTGCTCATTGTTCATTTATTTCATGGGCATTTGGGAAATGCAATTTATGATGGCAAATACTGAAAGGCAGGGAAATATGAGAAAGCTGATCTTGTTCCATCAGCAGATAAATGAGGTCTCCTGTGCTAACAAGTAACATGAAGATGTGAGAGTGACTTTACAAAAGCTCAGTGCCAGTTATGGGATGTCAGGAGTGTAGGGGGACTCACTGTCACAGAGGAAATTATCATGAGCATTAATCATAATTTGATTCCTTGCCTTTGGATTGCATCAGAGATTCTCTGCCTGTTTAAGGTTTTGCATGAGGAGGCTTCTGCTCTGTGTCACAGTGTGTGTCACAGCTTAGAGACCAAGGCACTTCTCAGAATTCTGCAGGGCTGATTGTTTGTCTTGAATTCCAGTCACAATAACTTTGTGGCCATCCTGGACCTGCCAGAAGGAGAGCACCAGTACAAGTTCCTCGTGGATGGGCAGTGGACACACGATCCTGCAGAGGTAAAGTTTGCTTTGAGTCTCTGTTTATTGATTGAGGCATCTGAAGAGGAGAAAGGGGCTGTTCAGGCTGGTGACAGAGAGGTTTCTGCTGGCTGCTGGCCTGGGTGGCAGCATCAGCCTGAGCTCAGAGGGCAGGAGATGCAATGAGGGACAGGAGCTCTTGGCCATTGGTTTATAAGTGATGCCAAGCTTTGCTTGCCCAGTGCCAAACTGCCTTTTAGAGCATTGCAGCAGTGCTGGCAGCCCAGAGCTCGCTGTGCCTCCCTGGCTCTCTGTGCCAGCATGTTGCTGTTGCTGCTCTAGATCTTTTCACAGTCCAGTAGTTGTGCCAAAATCTACCAGGCCTGTTTTTCCTCCTCTGCTATAAAAAGGGCTTTAACCCCAGCCTGGCCAGCAGTTCCCCACGTGCTCAAGGACAGTGTCCAGAGCTGGTGGCACAGGTAACTCCAGCCCAGACTGACCCCTGCCTTGTCTGGAGCCCTGTGGGCTTGGCAGGTTCAGCTGGCATTTTCCCCTCCCAGCCCTGAAAATCCTGCACTTCCTCTTAACCTAACACTCATTGAGCTCTTCTCACATCTGGTTCTGTCACATTTCAAAAGTAATTGTACCTCATTCTTGGTAATGCTGATTGTGCAGTTCTGAGAATCTGTTAGTCCCACAGGCTTTTTTTATTCTGGTTTTTCTGTCTTGTCTTTTGGCAGCCAGTAGTAACCAGCCAGCTGGGTACTGTCAACAACATCATCCAGGTGAAGAAAACTGACTTTGAAGTGTTTGATGCTTTGATGGTGGACTCCCAAAAATGTTCAGACATGTCTGGTATGAGCTCACTGGTAACTTTATGTCACACTTTTTAGAGCTGTTCAAAATTGCATTTTCCCTTTTTATCTGAGTTGAAGCTCCAGCAGAGATTAATCTCCACTTGTGTCAGGCCCTGTGATGTGTGCAGGAATCACGAATGCCCAAAGGAAGAAAGTGGAATGCACAGAGGGGGAAGCCTGTGACAAAGCAACACAGACCTGATGAGGAGGAGGTCCTGGGTGCTCAGTGACTTTGTTTGCCTCTGCTGTGTGCATGGCTGGGTTTAGGGCAGTCACTGGTGCATCAGTCTCTGCTTTACCCCACCAAACCAACGTTGAGAGCCTGTACTGCTCCTACTTCAGTCTTCTCTGCTAAGGAGGTGGCTGAGGGGGTCAGGAGTTGCACTCAAGCAGGGAGAAATCAGGTGCATCTCAGTCATCACACAGGCTGGGGAGTATCCTCACAGTGTAGTGTAAATGATCTACCTAAGAATAATACAAAAATGCAATTCTGGATGAAGTTTCACGTTCCAGTGTAACAGGAGAGGGGGGATTTAGCTTGAGCCGTGTGTGAGGTCAGCCCTGCCCTGTTGGCTGCTGAGCTCTGTAGGGATGGAGGCCATGACTGAGGCAGCGCCTTCCACCCTCCTGCAGCAGACCTTTGAGCCTGGGGCAGGAGCTGTGCTTGGGTGTGTTTGCTCTGTGTGACTTTGCCCTGGACAGAGCCTTTTTGGAGGAAGTGTTGTGTGATAGTGGGGCAGGCCAGGAGGAGATTCTAGCAGAGGCCTTCCCCCACAGCCCAGCCTGCAGGGGGGAGCAGTTGCCTTTCTCAGGTGCATCCCATGCCCTTGCCCTTGTAGGGCAGCCTGCACTGTGGGCTGTGAGCAGGAGAAGTGCTGGGCAGAAGTGACAAAGAAGTTCTGAAGTGCAGTTGTGCCCTCAGAACTCTGCTGCCCAGAACCTCACAGCTCCTTCCAAGTCAGACTTTGGGCACCTTAAATCCCCTCTTGGGCAGGGACTGATCCTCTGGCACTGCACCAGCTGCTGCAGTTGTACTTAAGTGCCATCGATTCCTTTAGGCTGCATGTACCTATAAAGAGCAGATGTTCTCACAAAGCATTCAGGATGAAATATTTACCATATTTACCATTTGATCTCTGGCAGAGCTGTCCAGTTCACCCCCAGGACCGTACCACCAGGAGCCCTATGTCTGCAAGGCAGAGGAGCGCTTTAAATCCCCACCCATTCTCCCTCCACACCTGTTGCAGGTCATCCTGAACAAGGACACAGGCATTTCTGTGAGTACATCACTTTGGTTTGCTAAATAATGCCCTTGAGGGTGGGAACAGGTGGGGAAAAATCTGAATATGAGCATGGGACAGCTTAGGAAAAACCTTAGAATAAGTTATTGTGCTGGTGAGTTCCTTATTATGTATATCCACAAGGATTCATCTGAAGTAAATCTATTTTTCTAGTTGACTGTCTTTAAAATGGAAATCTGAAATGCTGTTTTCCTCCCAAAAGCTAATCTTGTTAACTGTTAAGACACCAGAAGCACATAAGGGATAATCACAGTCTGATTCATGGTGCTGGTGAGAATGCAGAGGGTTTTACCCTGGGGTTGTTCTGAAATGGTGACTGTGTTTGTGATGGACTCAGTGGCTGGTCACAGATGCTGTTTGTCACCCCTCAGCTGTGAGTGAACTGTCACTTGTGTCACTGTCACACTGTCACTGTCACACTGTCACTGTCACACTGTCCCTCTTCTCTGCAGTGTGACCCCGCTCTGCTCCCCGAGCCCAACCACGTCATGCTGAACCACCTGTATGCACTTTCCATCAAGGTGAGAGCCAGGGCATGCCGTGCCCAGGGGCAGCCTGGGTGTCTGGCCATGGCACTTGCTCACTTGTTTTCCCTCCCCTGTAGGATGGAGTGATGGTGCTCAGTGCTACACACCGTTACAAGAAGAAATACGTGACCACTTTGCTGTACAAGCCAATATGAGCATCACAGTCATTTGTGACCAATTGTTCTGGGCCAGTGCAGTCTCAGAAAAAAATGCTTCACTTAACCAAATGTACTTCTGCTCTGTGCTGTAGCAAACAAACTCTGATTTCATATTTTTCCTGAGACTTCCAGGTTCTCCTGTATTTGCCTTATTTTGTTAGCCCCACCGTGGAAGTTCTTGGAAATGGCAGCTCCACAGCACCCAGACAGGTGGCCAAGGTGTCAGTGCCCCTTGTCAGCTGAGTTAAAAAACCACCAATTTAATTAGGCTGAATAATGTCAGGGCAGCAAGAGATCAAAGAGCTTTAGCAGCAAGGCAGACTGGGAGTCTGCCAGCCCAAAGTCTGGAAAGTTCAGGATTCTTGGGGAATCTGATTTGAGCATAACACTCAGCAAAAGCAGGCTCATTACTGCTTCCATTGCTCATCAAACACTATTTCAGTAGCAAGTTCCAAACTTGCCTGGCTGAAGTAAGTGTGAATATTGATGATCATTTTGTAGCAGCCTTTTCTGGGCAAAATCAGCAACATAATCATCACTACAAGCTCATTATTATTTTACGGTAGAGTGGGGTGCACTGTTTCTACTGTGAATAGCTCTGTAGTTTTTTCTCTTCATGAGAACTGAAATACATCTTTTCCCCTGTGGAATTTCTGGTAAAGACAATTGTTTTTAATGGCTGGATTTTTCTGTAAATCATAACTGTGTCTTGCAGTAATCTGCTTTTGGAAAACTGGTTTCTCTTGCTGTCACTGATGAGGACTCCCTTAAGCTGAGAAGGAAGGAGATGGATGGATTCAGTTTAGGGATGAGTCCCTCAGTAACAGCCTGAGGGTGACTGTGAGTCTCCTGTGTCCAGTGGCCAAACTCACCCCTCAGTGTCAGCAGAGTGCTGGATGCAGCACCCTCTGTGCCCAGGGCTGGAGCCGGGCAACTTTTTATTCTGTTTCTGTTTTCTAAGTGATTCTAGTAATGCCAGGCTGCCTGTCCTTGGTGCTGACAGCCTGTTTTATCCCAAAACAAATGCAACATTAATGCAAACCTGCTGCCAGTGTGCTTGTTGTGGTGCCTGGGGCGCCGTGACCGTGCCAATGACAAGCAGCCCCTCCCAGCGTGGGGAAGCAACTTTGCACAAGTCTGTGAGGACTCAGAGTGGGGACAGAGCTGCAGCAGCCACAGTGGGAGGGTGCCTTGCCAGCCTGGGGTCTGTTCACCAGCCTTGTTGCAATATCTTCAGTAGCTGAGTAGATCTGGGTCTAGTGCAATGGTTTTCTCTGAAAACTTTCTTCATTCTGTGCTATGGATAGTATTTAGTATTCTGAACTACAGAATTGCTTGTTTTCAACCTCTTTAGAAACAAATAAAACATTTTCAAGAGATGTGGGTGACTTGTCTTGTTACTACCCTTCCCCCCTGTGGTAACCTCGCCTCAGTGAGTTATTTTGTTATTACATGTGATTTCCTGATTGCAGTTTTATGCCTTGGTGGGTTGTACAAGCTTTTCATTAAATGGTGCAGATTGAAACACTTTCTCCTCTTGCACTCAGTCAGTGAACAAGACCGAGGTGTTCATGCTTATTTCTGATGTAAAGTTTAGAGGAAGGACAGGAGTCCAGTTATTTAAAAGCTCCAGCAGCAGAGCTGGAAAGCTTGGGATGGGCCTTAAGCCTCCTGTCAGCGTCTTTGTTCCAGCAGCCACTTCAAGCAGACCTTTGTCCTCAAGCCTTTGTCCTCACCAGGGTGACTCTGCAGGCCCCCTCCCCTGTGTGAGGGGACAATCTGTGACATTCTGTGTCCTTGCAGTGTCCAGGAATGCCAAGGCTGTGGGGTGTGTGCTCAGTGCTGGTACCTGCAGAGCACTCCATGTTCAGCAGTGCATCAGCTATGGTGGAACCACAGGACAGGAACAATTGTGTAGAAAGCTGGAGGATTTTTAATTTTGATTTTTGGTTGGTAACCCCTGGCCCTGTGTCAGCTGGCAGAGGGCTCAGTGCAGGGACTGCAGCCGCCACTGCACCATCAGCTTTTGCAGCCCCAAAGGTTGGGAGCCCCAGGCTGTGGGGGCTGCAGGAGGGACCCTCCCTCTGCTCCACCTTCCCTGCCCACGGGACCAAGCCCAGCTGTCCCCAGGCCTCCCCAGCCACGAGCAGCAGTGACAGAGGCGAGCTGGTCCCTGGCACCCCGAGTGCCAGTGCCAGGAGCCACAGATCTCCTCAGGTAAGCCACTGCCACCCTCAGCCCCCCAAAGCCCTTTCTCTCCAGCAGAGTGGAGAGGAAAGCTGGTGGTTTTGGTTTTTGCCAGGGGGTGGGTTTTGGGGTGTTACATTGCTGGGTCATTTTCTGCTTGACAGGTGAATGAATTAATCACTCTGTGTTTCCTTATTGCAATGGGATGAATCAAATCCCTCCAAAGGCAGAAGCTGGATCAAGAGTTGGATTTATTAGCTCACTTACATTCCCCACCCACAGCTCACAGTCTGTGCTGTTATGTTTATTCTTGGCTGTTGCTAGGAGAGCACATTTTTTTAAAGGTAGATGCAGACGCTTTTGTTACAGTCACTTTTGGGGACCCTGGAGTAAACCAGTACAGGAATAACAAGAGCTCCCTGCCCTCCCCAACCCCCTGAATTTCAGCACAGCATGTGGGGGTCAAGCTGACATGGATTTGTGTAGGTTTCTTGGGAATCAGAAAGCTCAATAAATAATTTTTTTTTACTCCACCAGTTTCTGGATTAATTTAGTTTTGTTACAATTCGGATCATGCATCATAGGACTGCAACAATGAGCTTTAAATAAGTATTGTTTGTGCACAGTAAAAGAAATAAAGGAACATTGAACAAGTCAGCATTTCATCATATACATCATAGTAGGCACAATAGATAAAATCAAGCAGCTCGGGGTTGATGGAGAGCATGTTCATGGACAATGTCATGTAGACCAAATTGTAAGAGGAGCCATTGGGTGCCACCCCCAGAGCCCCCACCAAGGCCTTTCTCAGGGCTGAGGGGGTGGGTATGTGCACAGAACCAAAAACACTCAACAGTAGGAGGACAAATTAAGTTACTGTAGGCAGCAGTGTGAATATTAAAAACCTCTTCCTGTGAAAGAATACTTCAGACCCTGTAAAAACTAGTTCAGTTAAAAATAGATGTATTTACATTTAAGTCTGATCTAGCAAGTTTTCCCAGCAGGTGTAAGTTGAGCTGTACAGTAACTGCAGGTTGTACTCAATCTGACTGGATTTGTGAATGGTCTTTTTTTAAAGTTGCAGCTATTAGGCCTTAAAGCACCAGCATTTTACAGCAGTGGGATGAGGAACTGCCTCCCTCCACTTTGCTCCCAGTACACTGCTGGAATAAGTCCCCAACCTGTCATTAGATCACACTCTTGTTAATTAAGATGCCTTTTTTCCAGCTCAGGGTGTGTGGGGTCACTTACCAGGGCAAGACTGTTTTCCCAGACACTCACAGGAGCTTCAGCTCTGCCCCTGTCACCGGGGGGCAGTGACTGCTGCTCTGGTGAAGCACCTGCATAAACCCACCTGGGTCCGTGCATGTGAACGTGCCTGGGGTTTGTGAAGCCACTTATGCTACCGTTCAGGGAATGAAGAGTATTAAATGCTGAATATTGCAGGGTTTGCTCTGGGGTCAGCTGTGGATGCCCCAGAGCCAGGAAAGGGGCAGGAGGGGCAGGGGCACTCCAGAGAGAAGGAAGCCGTCATTTCACCATGCCAGTCAAGATAGTTATTTGTTTTATTTGGTTATTGTTCAACAACAAAGTTCAATACTTTCCCGGTGGAGCTTTGAACTGTCCCTCTGGTTCCCTCCCTTGTCAATAATAAAAAGGTAATGAAGAAAAATCCTGTACTTTTAGAGACCTAAAACCTCATTGATGCTAACAAGCTTCAATTGCAATTTAATGTTACAATATTTCTTCATGGGAGCAGGAGGACTGAGGCGAGGCCCCTCCAGTGTCTGAGGATGGCTGTCCACAACCACCAGTAAAACAAAAAGCCAGTGTTGAAAAACGCACAGTTTACAATAAAAAAGTAGAAACCAATTCAATTCCCTTTTGTTACGAATATAAAGTTTCTTGTAAATATGTACAGTCCTTTGAGCTATTTCTATAGCAGGAAGCATTTCACGAACAAGACACAAGATATACACTTTCAGGACTCAACAAGCCCATTTCTGAGGTCTTGAAGATCTTCCATGAGATGCAAAGATTTAAAGACTGATCTCAGTGACCTTTCGAAATATTCAGACCAGGAGACAAAAACTTTCAGCAAATTTCCTGCCAAATCATCTGACTGAAAATAACCCAACAGACAAGAGAACAGAATACAATATTCATGAAACTCGCCAAGGGACACTGACAAGGCATTGGAATTTTGATGGGTTTCTAGAACAGGTTAGCACAGGCTTGCAAGGGACTAGCAGAAGTTTAAGTGTGGCGCCAAGGGAAGAAGATTGGATGCAGTTTTGCTCTTTCCAGTTGTAAAGAACATGGTTGTTCACTTAGAATGTTGCTATTGCAGAGTGAATGGTCAAAACCTGCTTTGAAAATCATTTGCTCTCTGCTTCATGTTCACAGCAAAAGAGAATAGGAAGCAATAAAAGGCTCGAGGTCAGACACGGGGAAGCCAAGGTGTGTCAGCAACTGCCAAAGCTGCTCCCTGTGGGTGTCCTGTGCCAAGACACCGGATCTGATTGCACCACAAGCTACAGCTCACGGGAGGAGCCAGCCCTGGGGAGCTGAGGCTGGCAGGACTCATTGCTGAAGAGACCACGTCCAGTGCTGAGAGGAGAACACAAGTGTGACTGTGATTCTTGTCATAGAATAAGGCTTGGTAACTCTTCGGTGCCAAATTTCCAGAGTAATTAACGGCTATTTGCAGCGTAATCTAAAGGTTTCAGTTAATTTACAAGTGAGGTACAATACACTACTCAGCAAAGCAACCTAAAAGGAGAGAGCCAGTGATGGTGCAGCAGCATGCAGTGAACTGTCATGCAGAAGACCTGGATAAAGTCTTACAACCCAGTAGCTTATAGGTAATGCACTTTGTCTCAGGGCCGGGCAGGGGGCTTGGTTAAAGCAGGGTTCTTCCCTCCCCATCAGAGCTGCTCTAAAGCGATTTTAGTGAGAACAAAATAACTTTCAGAAGTGGCAGGTGAACAGGCTAATCAGAAGAAATTTTTCATGTGTTCTGTGGAGAACATCCAACCACAGCTCCTATTGAAAGACTCACTCACCTTGGCCCTTCTGTTTCCAGGCCATCAGGGGCTCCCAGCACATCTCAGAACTTTGACCAACTCTCTGTTAAGGGGTGCTAACCACAGTGATGACCTGGGGTAGGACACGAGTCCCATTTCCTGGATGAACTACTAGGGACTAAAGTGGATACAAAAAGTTCATGAACTGCTTGAAAGAGTAACAGTAGTACAAAGTGCAAAAACAGGAGTGCAGGAAAGTGCAGAGAAATTAACTGAGCTGCGAACGGTCTTGGAAAGCGTCACGGCTCCCGCTGCGGAGCGAGCTTTGGCCCAGGAATGCTGTTTGGGAGCTGGGCTGCAGACAGATGGAGTGCATATTCTCAGTATATTTCCTTTTTTTCCTGCAGGTCAAGACGAGTAACTTTGTCTAGCTGAGACTTACACTGAAGACTGGTCCCAGACCTGGCAGGGAAACAAAAGGACAAGTTACAAGTCACGGGTGCTTCTCTTCCAGGCACGAGGTGGTGGGAGCAGTACATCCATCACCTGCTGCTGCCACGGAGCCAGGGCTCCTGTCATCACAAACACTGACATGGCTAATAGGCAGAGTAGGCCTAGGTTAAGGTCTGCTAAGGGGAATGGAAGGGGCAATGGGGTTCAGGTTGAGATTGCTAGAAGTAAGGCTAGTATTGGGGTTGTGATTAATAAGATTGGGGAGGATGTTGATGGTCGAATAGGTTCTTTGATAAATAGTTTTTACTCCATCTGCTAGAGGTTGTAGGAGCCCGAATGGGCCAACAGTGTTTGGGCCCTTTCAGCCTTGTATGTAGCTTAGCACAGCAGGCTCCCACGTTCCCTGCTCCAGACATTATTCCCCTTCAAGTCCTCTATCACTTGCTAGTAAATGCACAATTGCTTTCAGCCCATTCTAGGGTCAAGCAGCTTTTGCAGTGCCAGAACCGCCCAGGGCTGGTGGTCACAGGGCCAGTGAATGACTGACACCATGTGGGCTCTGCTCCAACAGAATTTGAGGAGCAGGGGGGTGAGCTTTGATCTGCTCTTGTGCTTTGCAGTGCCACCAGCCCTTCTGCACTACACCTCCAAGCCCTTCCCTGAGAACAGACATTCCTGCAGGCTCCTGCCTTACCTTATTGACTTGAGCAAGAGGAGTCCTGGCCCCGCTCGCAGGCACCCTGCCCCGGCCGCCGTCCTCGAAGAGCCGGCCCGGGGAGCGCTCCCTGCGCGTGCTCAGCAGCCGCCCCGGCGACTTCTCCCTCTCCAGGGGCCGCCCCGGGGACTTGTCCCTGCGCAGCTCCGTGCGGCCCTCGCGGTACCGGTGCGGGGTGCTGGGCTCCCGGGGGTGCCCGGGCCCTTCGGGGGGCCCCGGGCTGGAGGCCACGCGCTTGGTGATGTGCTCGTTGTACGTGGGGGGGCCTCTCTTGTTCGGGCTGCTGTCATTCAAAAATAATTGACGCGAACCGCTGAGTGACAAAAACCTCCCGTCACGTTTTCTTTTAGCAAAATTGTAACTTTTCCCCCTGCACCCTTAGGGTGAGGAGCATCAGCCCCTCCCTGAGGCAAGATGGAAAATGCAGAGGTATTTTGGCAGCTGGAGTATCCATCACGTGAGCCACACTGGCAAAGTGCCTTAATGAATTGCCAGCGTAAGTCATGTTCTCTGGCCTGTTCTGTACACAACACCTTCTCATACACTCCAGCCATATGCTTTTCCATATAAAAATACACTAAAATTTGATATATGTGTTTTCACACAATTTTCTGTAGCTCAGGGATGTTTAGGCCAGGCTGGGATGAACTACAAGCCTCAATTTCTGTTTCCTTTGCACACAGTGGCACCATCAGCCCAAGTATTTAATTACCTGTATATCACATCACAACTTGCCAGCACTAATCTCCCTAAGGCAGACCCATTATTTGATAGAAAGGGGCTCTTGCTTTACATCTTGTTACAGCCAAGCCGTGTTTAGTGTCATATCAACAGTATCTGAGCTCAAAAAGCTTTGAAGCCAGAGCTCTATCACAACATCAAAGCAAACCAGCACAAGGTCACAAAGCATTTGAGGAGATTATCCCCATCTAGAGCTGATGCTTGTTTCCTTGTGGATATTAAGCCATTAGTGACTCTATTCCAGCATTACAGTAACAGTCACCAGGCTCTAAGAACACAACAAGGGCAGCCCACCACAAAAGGCATCAGGAGGGAAGTTTGCTGCTGAGGCACCCAGGCACCGTAACACTGACATTGTGACACCCGATGTCCCCGTACCTGCGCGTGGCAGAGGAGCCTCTGTGGTGCTGTGGCGGCTGCTGCTGCTCGTTGTTGGTCTCCTTCACCAGGTTGCCCTTACAGCAGATCACCCTTAGCTTGTCCTGGTAGGAGGAGGCCAAGTAGATGGCTCCTGAGGAGATGGCAGGCCCCAGGTACCGCGGGTTCGGGATCTCCAAGTGGGCTCGTGCCGGAGTTCTGGGGAAAATTGCAGCAAATCTTTACAGCATCTTTACAGTGGCAGCACAGTGCTACCTTTTCCTGGCAAATCCATATATTCCTGCAAAACAGGCTGTTCAAAGCGATGAAAAGAGAGCCACTTACCCTATAGAAGCTCGTGCCTGAATCTCGATCACTTCAAGGGAATTGAAGTGGGTCACGAACAGATAGGGCTCCCTGTAGGCTGGAGGAGCAGTGAAAAGGCAGGAAAAAACACAAAATACATTCTCTATTAAAAACTTCTAAAACACAACAGCAAGCACAAGAGAGGCTGACAGCCCTGTGGGAAAACTAAGGAATACATTATATGTAATGACACAGACACCATCAGTATAGGGGGAGATGCAAGTTTAAAGAATTGGTGCTTTGAAACTGTATCTCAAGGACTTTACTAACCAAAGTATCATGAAAAAGGCATTAAAGCCAGGCTATTAACTGAACAAAATCCCATTAAGCAGTGCAAAAGGCCTGAGGGACCCATGCTGCCCTCATATACTCTTCACTGTTTCAGAAACTTAGAGCATTGTTAAAAATTCCAATTGCCAGTGTCGGACCAGGAACATAAAGGAAATGGAATTCGGTTTAGTTTTCCTTAAATTGCTTATATTTCAGAGGGTTTGCCATCTGGATTTATGATAAGCTTAAATTGTGGGAAAAAGCTTCATAGTTCCTGGAAGAATTGGGAAGGGAAAAGGAGACAGAAGGGCTGAGTGCAGAGTACCCATTCCACAGGGATTTTTCCTGTGTCAATAATCTCCACAATCCAAGAGTTTCCCTCAACACCTACCAAAAGCTAAGGGCAAGCGGTTCCATTTCAGGTCGTCTGTCCTACTGCGTCTTCCATAGGAATCCACAAAGACACCAAACTCTGCCAAGAGAAGCCACATCAGGTCATGGGCATCTGCCTGAGTTTTATTCATTTATTTCTGAAGGGACAAAGGCAGTTGGTCCCATGCTTTTTATCAGGGACATCTTACAAATCACAGATTTGTAAGATTGCCATGAATTACTCTAAATGCCGTGGAACTGGTGGGATGTAGGAATACTGCCAGGCCAAAAGGTTCTGTGATTCCATATCTCCTTGTTCCAGCTGAACTAAGGTCATTATTTAATCTACAGTTGGGCAGGTGATGACATTTCTCCCATTACTCACCCAAAATTACTGCTAGAGGGCTTCAGATTCCCATGACAGTATACAAGAGGGCAACAGAAGCAGCTATACAAAAAAATAACACCCTCTCTTATTTAATCACCAGAAGGTTAAAAAGTCTCATCTGTCTGCACAGAAACCAGACAAAACCCAAGTCTGAGAGCCCCTGAACATCTTATCAGGGTAATCAAGCACCTGTTTGCACTTTACATACTGCCTGCAGTCCTTCCCTCAGGCACAGAAATTTTGTGCAAAAACTGATCCACCAGGCACGAAGAACTTTTAAACCAAAGCAGGTTGTCCAAAATTCAACTCAACCCAAATTTGGGTACCTTCTGCAGCTCAGAGAACAGGAGTAGTGCAAAACCTGCACATCCATGCACCACTTACCATGGAAACACAGCAGATACTCCTCCCTCTGCCCTGCTGGGTTCACTTGGATGATACTGACTGGGAAACTGTTGGTGGAAGCAGCAAACACAGCAGAGGCCAAAGTGTGGTCATTTTTATCCAAAAACTCTGCAAAGAGAATGGAGAAAAGACTTTGATTTGCACCAACTTTTTTCAAAACTGCTTTCAAAAAGCTTTACAAAAGAACCTGTGGAGCCACTTGGAGCATTCTCAGGAATTATCTCCTACCCTCCAGCGTGTACTGCTTCATCTCAATTTCATAGAACTTGTTGGTTCCAATGATGATGCTGTAAGTGGTCAAATGGATGCAGCTGCAAGGCTCAGAGGTTTCAATCTCCTGCAAAAAAGGATAGCATGAACAGATATTAGTCCCCTGTACCAGCTTACAGATAACAGAGTCTGGAAAGTTGGATATTGCTACATTTATCTTTACAAAAGGGAGAGGTGGCAATCTTAAAGATCCTAGCAGTCTTTCAAAAGCATGTGAACAAAAACTCTTGCTAGAAGAAAGTTTTGTTTTGTTGGAAATGATGCTTGACAGAGAGATGTTGTCCACCAGGACCTGCCTTGTGGCTGAATAGCTGGGATACTCTGCAGGTTAGCCTGACACAATGCTCAGATTCCCAGATCTTCTGAGGACAAGATTCCTTACATAAATCCTACTTTATCTGGAAATTTTGTTGGCAGAAAAGAAAAGCATATTCTGGGCTTGCTGCCATCTTGTTAGGATCTAAATTCAGTTGTCTGGATTAGTGGAGATAAGGAAAGCCTGCCTTCTAAAACATGCCTTTGCATGATGTGCATGTAAGCCCTCGTCAGAGGAAGGGCTGCAGACCCTCAGTGTTCCCTGCTGTGAGCAGGAGTTGGTGTCAGCTGCAGTGCCTGTAGACACTCCAGGTGTGCTGGCATCCATCTGTGCCAAGATCTCCATGCCTTTCCTCCTGAGGAGGCCAGATCTGCATGGCTGTGCCCACTGCTCCCTCCAGCAGCCTCAGCCACACTGGAAAATGAACTGGTGCCTGCAAAGTCACCTGCAGGGGCTTTCCCCCAGGGAGGGACAGTTTGACTGGAACATCCTTTAATTTGTGCATAGGAGAGAACAAGAGTTTCTGGGTGCCAGAGGTTTTAAGGCAGCTGGTGTTTAAACTTTTTGTCCTGAGGAGAGATCTCTGAGGGTATGGTTACAGCTCAGCCCAATATCTCAAAAAAATCACAGTTCTGTTCTGCATCTCTCCAAAAATGCCAACTCTTATTAAAGGAAATTGCTGCCTACTCCACTTTGAGTCAGTGCACAGTGCAATTTGTTATCATTTTAGCTGGCAAACAAATTTTCTCATGCTCACAGAAAGGTTTTAGATGTTTGCTCCAAAGCAAAGGCCTAGAGCACAATGTGAATTAACCTCAACTAGAGCAGGGAGTTACTAAACTCACCTTTCTGATACAGAACTTGCTCAAGCTCTCGTTGTATCGCAGAACCACCACTTTATTGGGCATGGCTGCACAGATACAAAGACTGTTCTCAACCTGTAAGGAAGATAAAAAGCATAGTTCAGGACAGCAATAAAATAAATTCTATTGCTGAGCGCGTGAAACGGATCTGAGAACCTCCTGCCACAAAAAGAACTTTGCAGAGATAAGCAAGTACATTTTATTAATAGGGTAATTATTGTGAATTCATGAAATAATGAAAAGCCTCTTCACATTCTCAAAAAAGAACGTGAATTTAAATGGCTTCTATGATTTCTTTTATGCTTGAAAGACGTTAATAAAATATGAGAAGGTTTTGCACAGAAAAGGGATTGACAAATTGAAATAGGTTAGGTCTACATTTTAACCCCTGAAACTTATCTTAAGCATCACTTTGAAATGAGTGGTGCTCAGTTTGCTATCAAAGTAGTCCAGAGAAGTTATTGTTAATGAGAATTTTTGCTGTGGTTAAATGCTCCATACTAAAACCAGCAATGTGTGTAAATGTTTAGAATTAAAGTGACACAAACACCTAAGGAAATTTGCTAGCCTGGAAGCATGACATTCAAGAACAAAGACTGGACAGAATTTGCTAATTAAAAACTTCAAAACTGCAGTCAGTAGTGAGGAGGCAGTAGCACCATGCTATGCTGGATTTCTTACTGTCTAGCAGTTTAAGCTATACCACCATGGCATCCTGGCTGAACTGATCCACATTAGCAGCAAATCCCCCATTCTGTCTCCAGCTCAGCCTCTCTTCAGCCCATACATTCTTCTTATTTGAAGAAAAATATTCAGAGCAAGAATACAGACCTTGGATGTGTTGCCAGTGGAGTAAAGATGCTGATTTGTTAACATTAAGCTCAGAGCAGTCTAAGGGGTGGTCTGGGGGCACGAGGGAGCAGTGACTTACTTTGCCAGCAGCAAAAAGGTGACATCCTTTGACAGCCTCAAAGACATTTGGTGAGACGTCAGGCTGGGCTGGGAGGTGAGACTGGGCTAGGGACTGCTTCACTTTCTTTACATCAACAAGACACAGAGCCCTCTCCTCTCCTGGAAACAAAAACGGGTGCATTTCATCAAGGGAGAACTCCCTATTCACTACAAAAGTCTTACCTAAGCAGCAGCTCATTGTTACAGGCTGTTACTGTGGAAACACAAGGTACCAGGCAGAATTCATTCCATATTATTCCTATTCAAACTGAAACAGAAAACTTACAAAATCCCAACCCTACAACAGGCAGTAAATCCACCAGGAGAGCAACCATTCCCTGCGTGGATTATTAGTGTTGCTGAAGTCTAGCAGTACACAGTAATTGTGGCCTCATTAAGACATTATTCAAAATTAGCCAGGAAGTTTCATTTTGCCCTTCAGAACTTCTTCAAGTACAAGATGTTTTAATCACTCTGTGCCAGCAGAACTGGCAAGGGATTTCCAAGAACTACCCTAATGAATTGCATTGCAGCCCAAGGCCAGTTCCTCTCAGAAGCCCAGTGACAGACTAACACAGCTTTCTCATTATGTGTGAGGTTTGCTTTGTTCTCTACCACCCTGGCACAAATAGACCATGGACATCTTAAACCCTTACCAGGAAAAACCCACAAAACTAGCAGAACAGGAAAGAATTTGTTTTTCATTCCCTGCAAATGTCATATAGACACTTGATAATTTGGGCTTTCAGATGAAGATACAGCCTAATGTTCAGCATGCCTACATCCGTGTGGGAAGGATTATCTCTGGAAAACCACAGATGGAGAGATTAAAGCTGGTGTTCCTTTCATAAAGAAATCTTAAATCATGACAGGAGTCCCAGCTTTGTTACAGGGCAAGAGAGGGTAAAAGTTGGCCCTATGCCCCAGTGATCACATAGTGGTCCTCAAATGGTTAATTACATTTAAAATGTTATGCAATAATTATGAAGAGATGTTCATTGATTAGCCCAACACTTTTTAAACTGAACTTAAAATGACAACTGATCTCTAACCTGGAAATGTTTTGTCTCTGGTTGCTCCCTCCCTCAGCTCTGAAATCAGTTTCTTGTGAAGGTTTAACTGAGTGCTCATTCACACCATCCCTTACCAGCCAGCCTCAGACAGGACTGTGTTAACCACAGCAAGGCATTCCTGCCAATTTGCTGATTAAAAAAAAAAACAGACAAAAGCCTGGAACAAACCCAAAGGCAAGCAGGACCTGGCAGCACAGAGCCACTGCAGGGCCAGAGGGGACACAGCCCTGTACCTGCTATCATGAGCAGCTTCTCCAGATCCTTGATGAGGTGAATTTGGAAGACAGCTCCCATTCCTGGGATGTGTGTTAAGGAATTCTTCAGTACATTCAGGGCATAGAGACCTTCTTCTGCACCCACCAGCACTACCTACAATAGGGGAAAAAATAGCTCTACGTGAGGAGAACAGGGAATGCTCCAACAGCAGTAGCTTGGGTGATACTCCTCAGCAATGAAGAGAAAAATCAAACCCACAAACAAGTGCATAATTACACATATTGCAATCAAGATACCATTTCCCTGAATCAATTATCCACTTCTGAGAAAGACCAAGTGCACATGACCATTACCTGGTCACTGAAGGGCATTGTGCAATTGATATCCAAACGGTCTTCACCCTCCAGCTTCAGCAGGGAGTTCCCCAGCAGTTTCTGTAAATGACAAAAATAATTTTTTTCTTGTTGAGTTAATCTTCATCTCTTTATCTGTGGGTATTTTAACAATGTAAGGTCATCATTCAGACAGGCAAAGAGATTGGCACAGATTTCTTTTTCTCAGAAAGCTAAAAGTTGCAGGGATGCCTCCTACAAAAGAATTAGTAAACTTTTATCTACCTTAGACACAGTAAGGAAAACTGATCAGAATTATCCTAAATTCAGGCAGAACCTATTGTTGTCTCTATCCTTTCCATTTTCCCCAACCTCCTACAACAGAGCAGTGGAATTTTCCAAGGGGAAGGATTAAAGAAAAGTATAAATGTTGGTGGGAGCATGTTTTTTTCTCAGATACAAAAGAAATGTGAGCCTGAGGAAAAAAGAGTATTTCCTGCAGTCAGATATTCCCTACCTCCAGAGCTAATTCTCTTATGCAATGCCACAGAATCCAACCTCCCTTTGCCAGAAAATAGAGTTATCAGTGTAACAGTGTGAGAAAGGCTATCCAAAACCTAAACAAATCTGTATAACCTCTTATTAGGAATAAAACTTAAACTAAAAAGTACACACCCACACACACCTCCCCCCAGCAAGAAACATAAAACCTCTGGCTCTCTAAGAATGGGAGGGGAGGGAGTTTTTGGTTCTTTTAAGGTCTGCTTGTTCCATGTGGTACCTTATGAGACTGGATTTAAACAATGTCCTAACTGCTCTTCCTTCCTCTGCTGGAATTACAGAGATATTTTGGGATTCTCTTACTACACTCCCCAAGCCTAAAGAAGGGTATTGTAATACACAGCATCATTCTCACAGTGAACTGGCTCCTGGTGCTCAAATCATAAAGGCAGAAGCAATAACTTACCTTCAGTTAACCCTCAGTATGTCAAATACCGAAAAAATATTTTTCAAAACTCTGCTCCCTCCCAGAATATTTTATTATTAAATGAAACTTTTATACTCACAGCATCAGCCTCAGCTTTTTCTCTGGAAACTCTCCCACCTGCCACTATTGATTCCAGTGCTGTGACCCAGCGCTGTTTGTCAGGGAAGCTGGGTGCTAACAGGTAGAGTGTTCTACCAGGCCAGCAAGTGGTGTGTGGATGAGACTCCAATTTTAGGATATATGGCACATCTGAGATGTTATATAGATAGAATAAGACTTAGATTAGTTTTTGGAATATTGTCAGTGGACTTAAAATCAACACCTTTCAGCCTCATTGGAGAGAAGTTGTATTTATCATGACGTACCATGGCAATTTACACATTGGTTTCTCCTTTACAGGTCCTGCACAGGCTAGCTACTTACACCTAAATATTAGCTGGATGTATGCAATCCATACATACAAGGCTGTCTTTAACTCAACAAAAATAATTTCTTGCCTTTTATTCAAAAGAGAAAGAAATTCCATTGTGGGGGAAAAAAAAAAAAAACCAAAACCAAAACAAAACCAGCCACTCGACTAAAGTTTTCCCTGTACTGATTAAGGAAAATCTGTAAAAACTGGTTATGGAAACCTTTGTTTTTAACAGTCTGTATCCTTTAATGTAACAGTCAAGACATACAGAATCTTATCCATCAGTTCTCTTCAGTACATACAAATAAACACATCAACATTTTTTCATAATAAGAGACTGTATACACCCCACAGCATTTTTAAGTTAATGGCTTTGTGGTCAGAGCACAATGGTGGCAGAAGTTATGATACATCACAGTTAAGAGAGAAGAAATTTCAATAAAGCGAGTGTTTATGCTACAGATCTCTTAAGATTTACTTCCATTTGGCTTGATGACTATATTAACCACAGTTCTACCACGACAGAAGCAACAGCCTGGGTGTAACTAGGTCTGGAGTGCTGAGCTACTCCCCTAATTCAGATGGAGGTAAATTACAGCATTACACAATGAAAGCTCGAGGGAGAAAATTCTGTTCAGCCAAATAAGGCTAACTGATGGCAAGCCAGATGAAATCCATTTGACCTGATCTATGTAATATTCTCACCTGTCTTTGCTGTATTGGTAAGCTCAGTAGCTCCTACAGCTCCATGAACAGTTACATCACCATCAGGAAGGCAGAGCTCAAATTCCTCCAGAGGCCTCTGTCCAGCTGCAGCAGAATGGGGAGACAGATTAGGAACAGACAAACAGGCAGCAAGAAAACAACTGTGATAGCAAAAGAAAGTGGATGCCCACTGGATGTTTTCACAGCTGGATTATTATGACATGCCAACCAATAAAATGGCTAAGAGTCTAGAAAAAAATGTTGCCTTATCACTGAAGATTTAGCTAAATTTGGTACAGCCATAGGAAACAATAATAACCTTTAAGCTTCTCAACCCACCAAACAATATCTGAAGATTAAAATATCTGTTCTTGCTAGAAATTCTAAGTTACCTTCTCTTGCTTCTGCATCATAAATGAGCACTTTGGTTCCTTCCAGGACAATATACTTCCTGTCCCAGCCCTGTTGCCCACGTTTATTATTCCTGAGGAAAACAAGCACAAAGCCATGTTGGACTTTCTGCTTGGATTCTATGTAAAGCAAGCATGCAACGCCTATAAAAGAGAAATTTCAGCAGTAGCAACTGTAATTATAGTGGTGTAATTGCAATGCCCATGTAATGGGTCTTTACCAATTATCTCACTGTAAGAGCCAGGGTAATATCAGGCCAAATATTTCAGCACCTGACATGGCACCAAGAGTCCTGTTTGTACCTTGGCACTTTCATCCACCCTTCCAGACGCAGACTGGTGCTTGGCTCCTTCAGCTGCAGGCCAGGGGAATTCATCTTGTCCCGGCAGAACGCTTCCGAGAAGTGTGTGGCATATTCTGCTGGCAGCCCACAAGTAGCTGGCAAGCAAGTTGAGCATTTTGGGTGACACATCACCTGGCATTCTGACAAGAGGACAGGGAAAAACTTCTGTTAAATGACAAAAAAAAAAAAACAATCATGACACAGCTGCCTCAACTTCTAACTCACAAATCCCAGCTTCTCCAAGGTTCCCCTTCCACTCCAAACCATGATGTTTTCTCAATGTTTGCACCAAGTAGTTTCAGAGGCTTCACGCTGTCATTTCTCTCCCTGCTCTAGATGGGTGATGCTGTCTGAACCCAGAACATCCCTCTGGGTGTCCAGAGTTGCCAGGACCCCTGCCAGAGGGCTCAGAGACCCTGGCACACAGCCCAGAACACCTGGGGGTTTGATTATGACCCGTGAAGCAAGTTACCAGCTTTATATGAAGACCTGAAATCCACAGAAGTTTAAATAGTGTAATAATAAAATTATCACTAGGTGAAAAAGTAGATTTTGGGGTTTTTAGAATGAGGGTGTTGGGGACAAGATGTAGGGACTTGAGCGTGTCCAGCCTTTCTTCTTCTTCTCTACCTCCATCTTCTGCTGCGATGTTGGCACTTTTGGATTGGTTTAGAATAGAAACTCACTGTCTAACATAGGTGATGGGTATTGGAAAGTAATTGTAAACATGTTATACATAGTTTGTAGTATAAAGAGAGAACACTGCCCCGGGGGCAGGCAGTGTGCCTGGAACTGTCCTGCTGGATGGACCTTGGCAGGGCAGGAGAAAAATTTTTATAGATAAGAAACAATAAAAAACTCTGAGACTGAGAACTGAAGAACTCCAACTCATTCTTTGAACGTGCGGGCCAAAAGAGAGACTTTTCATGTGAATCAGGGCTGCAATAAACTGCAACCTTCCGAGCTGATGCCTCTTCTCCCCCCGAGCTGTGCTGAGTTTTGCCCTTACCCAGACACTTGGAGGCCTGCCTGCCGAAGTGCACGGTGTCCAGGCACACGGCACACTTGGTGGCCCTCATGTTGAGCCCCACGTTGAAGCGATGGGGGATGTTGTGGTGCATCCGCTCCTTCAGGCGCCGGCTGTACTCTGCGAGGGACACAGATCATCAGCAGGGTGAAAACTCAGTCAGTAAAGAGATGGCATTGCAGGGGGAGAAGAGGAGGAGGTGAGCAGGAGCCTACCCTCAGGTGTGGAGGATTCCTTCCGGCGGCTGGAGGGAGGAGCCAGCAGGCTGATGGGCGTGGGCTGGTGCTCTGGGGAGCGCACTATGGCAGACATGATGATCTGCTGCCTGGCTGTGGCCGGCGTGGAGGGGTGAGGGTGGTCCGATATTTTCCGATGAGCAGCTACAGACAAGACAAATGTCCCTGGTTAATGTGACCAACGTGGCACTCTGGTTCCTAGCAGGGCTCTGTGTGACCAGTCTGCAGTTACAGCCCACAGAATCAAGTGTAGCTTTATTGTAACATCACAGCAGTGGCAATAACATATGTTGTTTAATTATTGCTAGAGTGGCACACAATTAAAGGCACATTTTCAGACCAAGAACGGGTGCCTCCTTCCAGATCCACCTTTTCTGTTAACCCCTACCTTCTTCACGAGCAGATCTGAGTTCAATGCGTGTTTTCTGTAGAGCCTCCTCCAGCTCAGCAGAACGAGCCTTCTCCTTCTCCAGTGCCACTTTCAGCTCATTGTATTGCAGGGGAACCTGTGTGGGTAAAGAAGGGTCCTCTTTCCGCCGACTAAACAGGCCCTAGCAACAGAAACACACAGACAACTCCTAACTCCTAGCAAGAGATGGCTTAACCTAGGCAAAGTGACACTAGCTAGTGGCAGTCCGGCCAGAGGGCCTAATGGCAACTCTGTTATGTGTAAGGATGGATTTTTAGTTCATATTGGCACTGGAGAGAAAAACGTCAAGATATGGATTAATTCAAAGAGGGACATACATTACCTGTTAGAACTCACACCTGGAGTCTCTGAAAGCATCTAAACAGAGGATCTCAAAATACGTGGTTAAAATTAAATTACTTCATTCAAAGTGACAGAGCAGCTTATGACAAAGATGTGACACGAGTCACATTGCCTGACTGCTCCGTCCTATGCTGTGACTAAAGGACAACCACTCTTGGTACACAATAGGTTTGTACACATATACATACTTAGCATTAAAAAAACATGCTTAAAATTCTGTATTCCTACAGCTTCACTGAGGTGTAGCTACTGGGGTGTAACCTAAATGTTGTAGGAATAACAAAATACCAGAAAAGCCACAAAGAACACATTCTACCTAGTAAAGTTTGTGTTCACCAACTCAGAATGGTCTTAAATAAGGACAACATTTCGTTACACAAAGAAAGATAAAACAGAATATTAAGAATACACAGCACATAACTAATTACAAAACCATTTAATTCCATGCCTCTCAAACCTTCTTCACCCACCTTTTTCTTTTTTGCTGGTTGGTCCATCTTTGCCTGCAGGAAATCAATGAGTTTAGTTTGCTGAGAAATAGTGCCCTCCATTTTCACTTTTTCATGGGAATAGAGAACCTGTGAATTACACACAGATGCAAGAAATTTCATCTTAACAGAAGAAACAAACAAACAACTTGATAGCAAAACAGAGCTAAAAAATACCCTAAAGAAAGTATCACACAAACTGTAAATCACATCCTAAAGCCTCACAGGGAATGAGGCAGAGCACTGTCCTGCTTCCTCACCCTCACCTGAATGTTTTCCAGCTGATATTCCAGGTCACTTCTCTCAGTCTTCAGAAGATCTGCTCGGTCCAGAGCCTCTTGCAGACCTTGAGTCAGGCGGAAGATGTGATTCTTCTGCAGATCCATTTGCTGCTGCAGCTTTGCCTGCTGTTGAAAGGAAAACAAAGGCCAGGGTTTGAGTTTGTTGTCTTCTTGTTTGTAAGGAAAAGCTGTTAAATGTTGTCACTCTTGTAAAATAATCATCACTGCAGAACTTATAAATAAACACATAATTCTTCAAGAGCTGGAAAATGACAAATACTCCAGAAGATTCCTTTTCTTTCAGAGTGCGTTGTGACTAAACAAGCATTTCTATGTATTTATATTAATCTGTAGCAACCTTATTTTCTCAAGCTCTCTGTACAACCACCAGAAGCCACCTCAGTACTGTGTAAAAATAAATTAAAACTACAATCTTTACTATATACCAGGACAGTCATAGTCACATGAGATAAGGAAAATAATGGCCAGCTGTTTGTATCTTTGTCTCCAATTAACACCAGAGGAGCGCACATGACAAAATACTCCTACTTCCTTTAGAATTTACACTTTCTTGACAAGATCCCTGACTAGGAAAACCATAAATGCTCCTATGTTACAAAGTAAGAGCCAGGAATCTTTCCTGGTGATGCACAAAGGAGTAGGCAACATGTCAGTACCCCAAGAATACCAGAAGGCTCTAAATGCCCTGATTGTCCCTGAAATCCTCCTCTGGAGCCTCTTCCCCCACCACACAGAACTGGTTGCCTGCATTCAATTACTCTCTGATGTGGTGCAGGTGTGTGACCTTGTATCAAAACCTGTGACCCAAATCAATGATGGCAAGAGCTGTGAGAGAAGCCTCACCTGTGGCCTCCAGGTGTGCACTCTCAGCATGTTGGCTCCAGGGCTGGTTTTAAGCTGTGGCCTTTGGCCTGGTCAGAGCTGTGCCTGGGCACAGACCTGGCCTTGCAGGCCTGACCTAGGACCTGCCTTGTGACCAGAGGCTTCCATAATGATCACTGGTACCTTCAGCAAATCTGTCCTGGTCCTCTTGTTTAGGTGCTGTGGGTGTGAGCCTGCAGGCTGCAATGTCCTGTCCTTGCATGGCACGCTGTCCCCCTTGGCTGCCATCTCCCCTGCCCCTGAGGAGCAGCTCACTTTTACTGCTCCCTGACATGGTCACACACTCTGCAAACTTTTAAGTGAAAACAACTCCCCCAACTTGATTAATCTCCCTAGTTATGTAGAAGAAAGATGGATGTGTAACTCTTATTCACACAACCTCCCCTCCTCAAGATGTGGAACCTTCTGAAGTTCTAACATGAATCTCCAAGGTTACCTCCTCCAGAAGCCTCTGCTTGAGCTCCCTTTCTGTCTCAAGCTTCTGCTGTAAACTGCGGGCGTTCATCTCCAGCATGGCATGCTTCTTCTCCAGGTCATTGAGCTGGGAAACAGGGTCAGAGTAACATTGAACACTAATAAATATAATTCCACAGTCTTAAATCCAACTTCACCAAGCACATGTTGAAGAAAAATGATACAATTAGCCTTTGGTTGCTGGGGAAAAACCAGGCAAAAGATATTTTGGCTTGTTCAAATGCAGATACCAAGTTATTGAAGGACTTCATTCCAAGCATCATAGCCTGCTGTCTGCTTTAGTCTTTTTCAAAGAAAATTTGAGGTCTTTGGTTTGCAGATAGAATTCTATTCTATGCCCTCCAGTCTTTTTAATTTGTCTCTATAACATCTTGAAAAAAGCTGCTGAAGGCCACATTTCTAAAAGTAATATCAGTGGAAAAATATTTTATCCAATTATGAAAGTCTAGGATTGAAAGTTACTTACCTTATCAGAAAGGCTCTCTGCTTTGAGTTTTTGTTCCTTGAGTGCTTGCTGCAGGGCCAGAATCTCTGCCTTGTGTTCCTTGACAGCCAGTTCTACCACCTGGCGAGACTCAGTAATACGCTGATCTGCTCTCACTCTGCATTAAAATGGAAAATAATGTTACCTAACTCCTTGACCTCTCCCTAGCAGGCAGTGGCATCAATAACTCTTTCAGAGGTTGCCTCAAATTCAAGATGTTACATTAGAAAGCCAGACTGTTTGCTGCAACACTTTTATATTATATAATCCTGTTCCTGCCCCTGCTAGAACTACAGCCTTAAAAATTTCAAGACCCCACAGGAACAGTCAGGAGCAAAGACTATTTTTTCCATAAAATAAAATAGAAGATAATAAATCAAGACATTTTATAAGTTACAATGATAAATACCACTCCCCTTGAATCTTTCACTTGCAAAGAAACAAAAGGAACAATATCAGTGATGACTATTAACTAATAAACCATTTTTAGAACTACCTCACAAGATTTTATATTTAGCTCCAACTCCCATATCCTATGCTAAATATAATTTTTGTACTAGCTTCTATAGAGGATTTTCATAAAAGTTCATAAAAGGGAAGGAAGGGAGAGAGAGACCTGCTCTGTTTCTCAGTATCCAGCATCCTCTGCAGCTCTCTAACTCGACATTCAAACTGGGACTTCTCATCCCCTAGAACATTTCTCCACGCTTCCCACTGGCGCTCTTTCTCCAGGAGTTCATCATTCAGGGCCTCCAAGTCCATTACTTGCTCTTCCAGCATCGTACATGTTGTCTTCAAGGCCTCCATAGTCTAAAAATAAATCCTCCTATCAATTCTCACATCCCACATCAAGCGTGCACTCTCAGCTTCAGCCGTAGCATTTCGATTACAGTACATGCAAATCAGCAGCCAGCAGGAGCTGGGAAATCACAGCCCATTTATTTCAAGGCTCCTGTACATTCACTTGTGATCCCTGATAATGTCAGGTCGATCTCATTATGAACATTTTGAGATTTCCAGAGCCACAAAATTAAAATGAGTAATTCTAAATGACAATGCCTTCAGAGTGCAGGATTGCTAAATAAAATGTCGTAAAAACACGATGGGAAATACCAAAAATTTCCATTCACTCAACCACCTTGGGAAGGAAGGCTTAAATGCCACTGCCCTTGGAAGCATCATCACTTCTCACGGGTTCCCAGATGTAAAAGGAGTTTTTGCCAGCTGAGCAGACCTAGAGAGCCTTACTTGTTTCTGGCTGGTGAGCTGCATCTCCCTCTCGGTGATCTCCCGGCGGAGATGATCGACCTCGCTGCGCAGCTGCACCACCTCGTCGTTGGCCCCCGAGGCCTCGTCCAGTTGTTTGGACAGGAAGAAATTCTGGTTGTTCAGCTCTGCATTGTCTTCAGTGAGCTGGTTCAGCTGCTCTTCCAAATCTGAAATCACCTAGAAAGAAAAATAAATTACATGTGAGTAAGCACAGGTTTTTCAAATCATCCATTCTTCTATATAACTGGGGAGATTAATCAATTCACACAGAATTATTTATTTCCAAGCTTTTACATTTTTTCTAATTCAAAAAAGGGCAGCATTATAGTGGTAGATATTTTTGCATAGTAATGTACTTGGATTAGTAGTAAAGTTTTGTGTCTTAGAGAAAATAGCTTTTTTTTTTTAAATCTGGTTCACAGCATAAATATGCTGCAATGTAATTTATTATTTGAGGGACCTGCCATAGTTAAAGCACTGGATTGGGAGCCAGGAGTTGTGGCTGGATTCTCAGCTCTGCTGCTGACTTACAGTGACCTTTTTTTGCCTCAATCTCCCCTAAGTGCAATGAGGCTAATCACTCTCAGAAAGCCTTTCAAAGTGTGCTACTGAAGAAAACAGACCAAGACTGAAAACAGACCAAGAGGTGCAGTGGAGGCAGTGCAACCTGATGGATATCCCTGGGAATTGCTTATATTATTATTTGTAACACTGGGTATAACCAGGAAAGGCAGAAAAATGTTCAGAAATACATTCTATCAAAGTAACAGCATTATGGATGGCAGCTGGGTACACAGGAGGGAAGAAGCCAGTGTGGTAACACAATATGGAAAATCAGTGAAAAGCAAAAACTCAACAAGGCCTTTGCCAAAGGGGGAGCATCCATTTGTTCAGTCAGCACTAACTAAAAGCTTTCAACCACAGTCCCCTCCAATAAAGACAAATATAAACAACAGTGGGCCATTTTCACAGTTGGTTTTATGAATGAAAGGCCTGAACACTGGGTGGATGAATTTGTACCTCCTAACTCAAAACCAATATCACAACAGAAGAGAAAGAAACCTCAGTAATCTTGAAATCAGCTTAATAAAAAGAATTTCAGAAACTGGTAAACTCTATACAATTCACATTCAACTCTTCAAAATATGTTCTAGAGGCTCTTTTGCCTGGATGTCAAAGAAAAGTGAATAAGATACTTCATTAAATGGGAAAAAATAAAATCTCAGAGCACAGTTGGCCACACATTCAAATGTAAATGTTCCAATTTCCTACAGAAGCCAAGGACTTAAATATCTAAAGCAGTAGAGGATAGAGCACACAGCTCTTCTCAGCTCTCTGGAAAGATGACAACCACTTCTTTTTGAAGAATCTGTAATGCATATTTTGGCAGCCTTTTACCATGCCTCTCCTAGACCTAAATTAACAGTATTTGGTTTTTAAACTGTGAGCAGGAAAAGTCCAACAGCCATTACTCCCTGCTGGGTGAAGGGGAGTTCCTGCCACCCATATGCTCAGGGTCAAATCAAGATGATTCACACTTCAAAACACAACATTTCTGAAGAAATCTGATCATGTGCTTGTTTCTGAGCACTCTCCCTGCCCTATTCAAAATACACATTTTCCCCTGCATTGTTTGCACCAAGCTTTCAGAGAGCAGCCTGGGTTGTAAGGACACATTGGTGCCTATAGTGCTACAGAAACAAGGATTTAGATTTGTTTATACAAACAAAAAGGAGCAAAAGAACATTTGTTTTCACAGTGCTTTACCTACTGCTCTTACAACAGCTGATATCTCTGCCAGATCAGAAACTCACTTTTTCTTCCATTTATTTTAATTTTATGTTTAACCACACCATGTATCTAGGCAGTTTCAAGATATATTTTATACATTCACTAGTACAAGTAATTTCTATTAAAAAATATTAAGCTAGTTTTGAAATACAAGAAAACTGAGATGAGGGAAACACAAAATGGATAAAGTAATATGCAGAGTTAATATGTCCAACTACTTAATTAATTATTAAAACTGGCTGTATTTCAAGTTGATTTTATTCCTTAAGGGCTGGAAGTTGAGCTCCCATTTTCTTTTATTCTAGGTTCTGAGATTTTGACTTCTTTCCCTGAATACAACTAAAATTAAACCAGATCATATTATATTTCACTGCTATATTTTATCTAGTAGGATATTTCTGGAAAACTTCAGACAAATAACAAAGCAGTTAACAAAGAAAGGTTCCAGAAGATGTGACATGATTTCTTTCCTTCTTCTAACAGTGTATTTACTGACAATTCCAAAATACCTTGGCTTAAATTCCAGCTATATTAAAACCTAGATAATGTAATCTAGATAGATACAATTTTTTTCCACAGGAGAAAATTTATTCCTCTTGCTACAATCTTCCATTTTTCATGGGGAAAGGGGATGTTTTTTATCACATCCAATAGCTATCTACAGCTATGTATAACCCAACAGGATTAGAGAGTTTATTAACACTAAAAGCCTAAAGAGTAATGGGTAATGCTGACACAGGAAAATGGGATGTAGTGTGATATAAATGCCTGTCCTGGTTATCAACAACAACAACAACAAAAAACACAGATTTAAAAAAAAAAAAAACCCAGATTTAATTGGAAATACTGGCTTGGGCATCCATACAACCTATATCAGAATCCTGTACCTGGAAAGATTTAATAGCTTTAAATATTTTTCTTTTCAGTTAAGGAAATCCCCAGGCAAAAAAAAAAAAAGCCCCAAAAAACCCCAAACAAGACAACCAATTCTGAGCTATTCTCGAGTAAATGTGAAGTATATTAAAGGGAAGTCAGTAAGAAAATGCCATTATATCCTTTAGAAACCCATAATATAATTAGAAAAATCTTCACATTTTAAGTTTATAAATTAAGCAAACACTTGAAACCTTGGAAAAGCAATTCTAGACAATCTGGACAGCCACTGTATCTGTGCCACTGCATCACCACTCAGAGCAACTGGAATTTTCTCCTCTATTTATGCACATCTTCATCACAACTAATCCATAAACCAGAGATATCATCTAACTACACAGATTCTTCACTGCACACCACAGCTAAGGACACAGCTTATCTTTATCCTGATGCAGAGGACTGTATCTCATTTTTAAATATTGCAGAGCAGCCCAAGCACAGCAGCTCCTCAGCAGAAGGGGCCACATCCAGCATAATTCCCTCCCCACTGAATAATCCGAGGAAAGCAAAGTGTTCCTCTGGTGAGGCTGAGCAGATTCACAGCTGTTACCCCTGGTCCTACAGACCTCTCCAGCCATGGATTAAATCAAATATCAGAGCAACAAACAGTCAGGGCCTCGATGATTTGGTTTGCACACCAGATAAAAATGTACTAAATTTAATCCATATGCTCCACATACCAAAACCACAGGCACAATAATGAGGAAAAGGATAAAAATAAGGAGTTTTATTTATATACCAATAACTGCAGCTTGCAAACTTTCCCACACCCTATTCCTTCATAAAAGTATCTCAGTTTTCAGATGCCATCAACAAACATGCAGGAAAATGCAAGGACACAACAAGGGAAATTGTTTTGGGACGCTATCAGCAGTGTTTTACTTGGAGTTTAATGTAATTCCAGACTAATAGTGTTGCTCTATCCATTACCACTGCTCCCCATCCCCACTAATCTTTACCAGAAAGCTACCTGTCAGGAATAAATAGGAAACAAGAAAAAGCTGTCTCTCAGCCCCAAATTATTGTGAGGAGGAAGTGAGAGCAGAAATCAGACTCCTTTTGTCTTCACCTACTGTCTGAGACAAAGCTTTTCAGGCAGAGAAATCCCAGCACTGGGAGGCTCAGGCTCTCCCACAGGGCTGCAGACAGATTGTATCTCTGCCTGTTCCATCAATACCTGACAATAAATCCCTCACTTTCCTCCCCTCTCCATGGTCAGACAACATCTGTGCCTTGAAACACACCTCAGACAGGGATCTCAGTCTCCAAAATCTCTTCATGGTTTATCTTGAGGGACATTGCCCAGACTGCATTCCTCTCCTCCCCACAGCAAGGCAGGATTGAAGCACTCAGTTCCCATGTTCCTGTCCTGGGTCCCAGAAGATGAGCTGCCTCTCCCAAACAGGAGCCTCTTCCTCAAATGCTGATGATGTTACCCACAGTGAAGGTCTCATTAACCTCTCACCACAATGCTTTAGAAGTTTCTGATTTTTTGTCAGGCTACAGAAAATACAAAACTCCATTTCTGCCTGTAACTGGTATCTGCCATCATATTTTCTGTGAAATGAGGATATAGGATAACCCCTTCCACCCAACAGGAATTTTTCTTTAAAAAAAAAAAATTAACAAAGCCATATAAAAGTTTTTGCCTGCCTAGTCTTGTCACAGTGGGGAAGATTCCTTTACTCTGAAACATAATTTAGCATCGAAGTAACATCTCTGAGTATTATTCTGGAAGCTCACAAGAACACAACTTATGTCAACTAATGGAGCAAATGTGGAATGAGGATCTTAGACTGTGAATTCAGCAGGAATTCACACATAAATCATACCAGTCTGATGGGCTCACAGATTTAATACTTCACTATCCAATCTCTTGCACAAGTGCAGATCAAGCCTGTTAATGTTTAAGACTGGAACACAAGATGGTGACAAAAGAAACTCAAGAAGGGAAGATAAACTTTGTTTTATTGGGGAAAACTTGAATAAATGGAAATGCAATATCCAATTAGGAATAAGAAATGCCACTCATTGCTAGAGTAAAAGCAACAGCCTGTACCTGAAAAACCCAGGTGATTCAGATGGTTGTTCTCTGGTATTTTACTGAGCTGAGTGCAAGGCTTTTATAGGACTATTTCCTGCTAAATATTTAAAGACTTTAATACCTGCTTAATGGAAGTTTCCTTTTGGAAACAATTCTATTATTATTTAGATAACTTAGTTGTATTTTTAAGTTTAAACATGCTGCTGATCTCAGAACAAGCCACAGTTTGCAGCTATCTGGAAACAACTGACAAATGTGTACACTTTCCTATTTAAGAATGCCTTTTATTTCTAGATCTTGCTTTGATTGCCTGGAAAATACTTTTAACACTCAAATGGGCCATTTATTTCATAGAATAAATGTAGGGAACTAGTTTTTCTCCCTCAGCAGATTTGCTGGGTGAGCTATCATTGTGAGAAGGTTGTGATAAGATATGACTGTGTGTGTCCCCACAAGCACATGTGTGTGTTCAGCAGGTAGCACAAGTTACAATTTTTGCTGTAATTATGTATTCTTTTCTTTCTTGCTCAACTGAGTGACAGAAAGCATGAAAAAGGGGAAGCTAAAAATGCCTCCTTGGTCAGAGACCTCAGCAAAAGGAAGACCAAGTGTGCAATGAGGATACAAGGAAAGCAGACACAGCCTTCTCTACAATCAGAAGCTATGACCTTTGTGAAGCTAGAGAAACAGGAACAATACCAAAGAAAGTAGATTAAGTATTTTTATTTATCTTTTGAAGACTGCAAAAGTACTGAAGTAATTCAATTTTTTAATATTTTTTTCCTGTCTAATCTTATTTTTGTAATTCTTATGCTGTTTGGAGCTTCAATAAGATCAAATAAAAAGTAATTCCCTACCAAAGTTTGCCAGACTAGTTCAAGGAGTTTGTGTCAGCTTAAAAAGGATCTCTCTTGAGAACTTCCTGAAAGAATAAATCCATCCTTTATCAGGCTGTATAAGTAGCAGCATATTACAATTATTCCCTTGAAGTGTTGTTGGATTTTAAAAAGAGTATAAATTATAATCACCTTCAAGTGGAGTCACATGGTGACCAAAAAGCACAGCCTGCATCATACTGGTACCATCAGATAAAAATGAGTTTGGAACATCTGGTGAAAGCAGTGTAATTAGCATTTCTTGACCCTCACTGGCAAGAGAAGATTGCCTTGATTTCCTCATTCCTCAGGCAGGATGGACAGCCAGGAGCAGTCCTAGCACACAACATGAAATTATCTGTCCATGGTCAATTAAATTATACATGCATTCTCCTGGGCTGCAAAGAGAATGTACCACGGGCATGTATTATTCATTTAGGAACTATTTAATTAATCTCTTATTGATGAGGATGTCTGATCCCACTTATCCCACTGGAGGGCCTTACAATGCACAACACTTTTACAAGTCCTTTGAAGCTCTTGACATTCTGGAAATGTTATGGGTGATTCTGCACTGCTGGAGCTTGTTCCCCACACTCAGAGCTGAGGTGTCACTGGATAACGAGGTACAGCTCTGCAAGGCAGCTGACCCTGCAGCCAACAGAGGCCACAGAGTTTCCACACCTGGCTCTTCCCTGCATGGAGATGACAAAAGTGTTTTCACAGAAAGCTGTCACTCTGAATGAAAGGCAACATCCAGAGCAACAGGAGATAGCTCTGGATGCAAGATCTATGATGACACATCGGGAGCTAGACAGTCAATCTAAGAAAATGAGGAAGGGAACAGAAAGTGAAGTTTCTTGTGTAGGATTTCTTTTAGACACAGGTTAAAGCACTTTGGAAAGCTGTACTTCCTCACTTCTTCCTATCTAGATATTCCATGTCCAGAAGAGCCCCTTTGCTCAGTGCTAAAGAGCAAGAGAGGAAAACAGAATGACTCTCGTGCTGAAAAGATATTTTAAAAGATGAAAACTGACACATTAGAGACTTACTCCTACAGCATGAAAAATTACATTGGAGGAAATCACTGGAAGCAGGGAAACAATCAAGATAAAAAGTCCCAGCAATTAAGCCCTGCTCACAGTGTGGGGTAGAGAGAAAAAGCCCAGAATAATTTACAATCACTGCTGACCAGAGGACTGTGGTCCTCATCCAACACTTGTGTAATTCATGTCACTGGAAGGCAGATCCTCTCCATCAGCTGCCATGAACAAGTGTGAAGATGGTGTTAAACTGCAAGAATCCCTGTGGATAGACAAAGCCCTTGGAGATGGGTCCTGGACTGATGAAATGAATCTGAAAACATGTCAAAGATCTCAGGCTACAGAAGGTGAAAATTCAGATCCTGGAGTCCTCTCTGCTGTATGTCAATGTATTATTTGGAACCTTAACACTTCTTGTTTCTTCAAACAGTGTTAAAATCCTCCTTAAAACCCACTCAGGCCTAGATCTACAATGCAGCTCAGAATTTGGACAGGCAGATCTTTCCTTCTTGTGAGCAGAAAAGACCTTCATCTACAGTCATTTTTTGCAGCTGCTGCACCATTCTTATTAGCTGCACTGCAATGAGATATTTTAATTTACTTTCTTCTCTAAAAAGAAGAACAATGACAATTTCATGGTCAGACTAAAACCTCAAAATTGAGGTTTACCTGAAACCTAAAAGAAATCCAATCCAATCCATCCAGCTCCTACTAGCACCTTGAAGCCAGAAGTCCACATTATGAACTAGTGTCATCAAGGATTGAATGAGGAAATTGTTTGTTTCATTATCCTTAATTTCAAAATAATTCAATGATCTGTATTTAATACTCACTGTGCAGCTATTACGAAGGGCTTCAAATTTACGCTGGATTTCATCTCTATGTGCCTAAAGGAGGTAAGAAGTTCATCATCAATTTTTCATACATTAGAATTCGAGAATGCTGTTGCATTTGTTGCTAAACAAACTGCAGAACAATCTACCAGCAAGCAAAGTTTGGAAGGCAGATGCTGCAGGCTATGAAAGCACTTTGCAGTGGCAAAGAACTGATTAGCAAAAGTCCCATGCTACTTATCAAAATACACTTCTGCTCCCAAATCTGAGGTGCTTTAGGAAAATGTACAAGCTCAAGAATGGAATTATGCAACAGGTTCCATCTGAAATGGGCACCAGAAGACTTGTTGATCCCATGTTAAGTTTTTACATTCTTGACATTTTAATTTGAGTTGGTTTTATTTCCATATTTGGTGTTTCATAGAAAATAAACACTGCACACAATTTAATGCTTGCAAAGAAAAACTATGGTGATGTATAATGCAAGCTACCCCAAACAGCTCTGCCAATCTACCTGAATCCTACCATAAAGTCACATTTAAGCCTGAGCCTCCCTAAAAAGCAGTGATAAAACATAATAATCAATTCTTTGAGGACAGCATCTAAAGTACAGAAAAGTTCAAACACTGATATTAAAGAATGCAGTATTGCATGCACCATTTTTATCCCCTAATTTACAAGCAAAGCATGACAAAGCAAAAAGTTCTTGTTTCAGCCTCGTGGCCTCTCTCAGAATTCCAAGTGATTTAACAAGTGTCTAATGTCATGTACTATGTGAAAACTTAACAAAGGAAAGGTTACTGCTCTAGCACATCCAGCCACCTTTCTTCATTCAGAACATTTTCCTTAGAGCCAAGAGACTAAACAGGAAAAAAAATAATTCAGCAGAAGTCAAATATGACAGCTTAAAAGCTATCTTACCACAACAGGCAATGTGAGAAATAAAAGTATGTAAAAAACTCCACGGCAGGAATAGCCCCAAGCCTGCTTGGCTGGAGTGCCTGACAGCAGCTGGTCCAGCACGACCAGTTTGCCCCATGAACTGGAGCAATAACTGAGTGAACACAGGTCATGAATATTCATGTTTCACTGCTGGTAAGGATCCCAAGTGCATTGCCAGCCCCCTGGCAGTGATAGTGGCTGTTATGCAAAGCTTTCAGCTGGGAAGGGACTGCCTCAGTTCTGAGCAAAAAGAACCCAATGCCATTTCTATTCAGTTATTCTTAGGCCTTGATGCTGTTGCTGCACTTGCCCAGGCTGTGCCCACTTTAGAACTGAGAGAATGGTTCTGCCATTCATCTACCCAAAGCAGCAGCATAATACCAGTGCCCATGCCAGCTGAGCCCCCCTCCCCTCCCAAAAAACAGCCATGGCAGCAATATTCAAACAGTTCTTTGATTAAATGCCACTGGAGCACATTTTCAACACTTCCAAATGACAGGATTTGAGGGTCATTTCAGGCTGCTGCTCAAGGGGGGGTTAGCTGGTAGCAGGTCAAACTCTCTACCCACAACCCTGGGAATCTTTTGTGAAGGAAATATTTCTTAAAATCAAACAGTTTGAAAGCATCCTTTTGTGCTCAAGAGACAGCAACCAGCAGCATATAATCTAGAACTCCATTTACAGGGGTTGGGGTGGAAGCGGGTGGCAGGACTTGAACTTTGTTTTCCTTTCTATCACTCACACACCTCACCAGACACACATGACAATTTTTAATGAAAGTAGCATTGGAATACAATTATGTGTTGGAAGACTCTTCCTAGGAATTTGGTGGGAGAATTTGGTATATATACCCCTGAATTTGGTATATACACCCCTGAATAAGTATCCTCAAAGCAGGGTAACTGATAGGAAAAAAAATCATCATAACATTTATGACCATCAAGTACTTCCAAACTCATGAGCTATTATTTAGATAAGTAAATCACTGAGTTAAACTCCTAACAATACCAATTTCAGATGCACCTTTCACCTCAAAACAAAAATAATGATGCTCCTACAAGCCATCAGTCAATTTAGGCAGCAATGAACCATTACTAGGAAGTATTCAAATACTTAAAGGTAAAATTTGACATTTTACCCTATCAACACAAGGCACAATTCACACCCATTTCTGAAAATGAAAAATTAGATCATATCAATTCCTTTTAACCTCTTTATGAAACATGCACCTACATAACCCTAGGGTTTATCTGCAGCTCACAGACAAGGTCCAGGGCTCACCGTGAGGGCTTGGATCTCCTCCTCTGCCTCGGCCGTGGTCTCCTCCAGCTCGGTCTTGGCCTCTCTGAGCTGGTTCTCCAGGGCTGTCCTTGCAGCCTGCAGCCCAGTGATCTGGGATTCCCTCTCCTGCAGGGTCAGCTGCAGCTCTGTCAGCTGCCTCTTCAGCTCCAGCTTCTGCTCTTCGTGCTCTAGGCTAACCTGAAGGAAGCCACAGTAGTACCAAATGTGAGTTACTGACAAAGACATGACAGGCAATGCAGTCCTGTTTCAGAGCCCACTTTAAGATGCCATTGCCATGTCTGTTCCCAAAATCACATCCTGGCAGACTGCTTAAATCAAGGACACAGCTTTGTCTACTCCCTAAAATCTACTGATTTTTTGGAAAAAACAACCTGACATTTTGAAACAACAAGGGCACAAGAATAGTTCCAGCTGAAACTCAAACATATCAAACACTGACATAAAACATTGAAGTAGTTTGTGATGAACTTTCTTCACTGAAGCTAAGAGTCTCTAAGGATCTTTATTTGGGAATCTCTGGGCATACATTACATACATTTTGCAATTCCATGTTTCATCTTCCCTTCAGATTCCTTTTTTAGAAACCCACCAGCTCATCTGGCTCTGGGTTTATCTGAATGGCTTCTGATGAAGGTTTTCTTGCAGCACACAAAGGGATAAACATGTCACTCCAGGGATAAGAAATAAACAACTAAAACACATCTCAGTGTTCAGAATCAATTCCAAACCTTAGCACCTTCTTCAGGCTGCCTGCTATCCCAAGGGAATCTGTCTGTTGTGCTTGAGATGTGTGACAAGGCTGTCAGAAACCTTACATGGTCTCAGTCAGCTTCTGGCCAAAGTAGGACAGCTTGGCTGTTCAACAACCTCAGCTGAAGGCAGGATTTCAGCCTTAGCTGCAAATTAGTGGACTGAGACTGGAGAAGAATTTGTAGAACCAAACTAGTTAATACAACGTTAAAACTGAAGCACAGCTCACAGATTTTTAAAAGAGTATATTTCCATGTCACTGTTAGGTTTTCTTCCCAGAAAACTCTGAAGCAGCAGGTTCCTTTTTTCTTACAGCAATTCGGCTGTGTCCTTTGCTTTCTAAGCTGTAGACTCTAAGACTACAGGTTATCTGTCTGGTCATTGTGCATTGCTGAGCTACTATTCTCTACCCAGACAATATTTGTACAAATAAACAAAGAAATAGAATTCTGAAGAAGCAAGATGATCTAAAAGCTCAGATTCAGCATAAGTCCTTAATACTTACTTTTACCTCCTTTTTAATGAGCTTTTTTTTTTTAATTACTAATACACTTCCAAATACCACTGCAACAAGTTAATCTAGTTCTCACTGTATTGACAAAATGGGGTACATTTAGGAAAGTTTGTTGGGAGGGATCAGAGCCATGTTTTCACCTCTCTCAGCCGAGTCTCCAACTCCAGCAGGCGGTTCTTGTCAGTGTGATCTTGGTGACTCATCTTTTCCAATTGTTCTTCTAATTTTCGATTCTGGGCCTCCAACTTTCCAGCTTGTGTTTCCAAGTAGAACTTCTGTTGCCTGAGCTCTGAAATCATCTCCTCTTGGGCTTTCCTGAGAGGAGAAATGCACAAGTGACAAACTCAAAATGCCCTTAACATATATCCTTCCACTGGGGTCAAGTAAGGAAAACACAAGTTTGCTGTGAAGTAGAACAGTTGAGTTCATGGCTCAAATTCTACATCCCAGCTAAAAATAAAAAATACTAGTGTATTCATCAACACATGCCCAGAGCACTAAAATTCCATATTTGCCAGTTGCACAAATGAATAGAGGGTAATGTATAATTTAAGATACAATTAATTCTACTCATTTCATCAGTTGTCACATGTTTTTCTATAGGGGAAAAATAAATTCTGAGAGTTGCTTTCTCAGAGTGTATTTCCATGAGACAAGAGGAACCCCATTGTTTAGGATTGGGAGTAGTGTGTTGGGGTTTTGTTGGGGGCTTTTTGTTGTAATGGACACAGAACTTGACCTACACTGAAGTGAAGCTTTTGCTGTCTCTGATCAAAGTCTTAATCCACAAACTGAACAAAAATAAATACTTGTTCTCATAAGAATTTTGAGAGCTGGCAATTATTAATTATTATCATTTGAAATTGACACCCTAAAAAAAAAAAAAAAAGGGTCTTTCTGCATTATTTACAGTTCCTGGAATTGTGTTATCATGCATTGGAAAATTCTGCCTCATAGAGTGCTTTCTACTTAGAAACCTCACAAAGCTCTACATATATTAATGAATTAATATTTTAAGAAGTTCACTGTGAGATAAGCTGTTATTAATCCTATCCCAGAGAAATTATGTGGGTTGCCCAAGATCAAATAGGAAGACTTAACAAAACTAAAAATAGGATTTAAGTCTTCTGACTCACATTTCTGTGCATTGCAAGCAAAACCAGCCTTTTACCCTCTCTGTTTTTTTAATTTACCTCTATAGATTATTGCCAGCCAGAACTGTCAAATGGTGTTATTTCATTTCCTGCTGTTTACTGGGCTATCTTCTCAGGAACCTGATAATCAGTGGTTTCCTCAGATACTGCTGGAACAAAAGCTTGCAGAGCTCCCCTCTCCTCTGAAGAGTTTAATCACTAGCTCTCCTCTTGATGCATGCTCAGATTAGCTGCAGCTTTTGTGGCTTCAAAATGCAGTCCAACAACAATTTATACATTTTCAACAGCCCAATTCACAAAATAAGCACAAATTCATTAACTAACTGCATGCATAATTAAGCAATTTTCTCTCAAAATGTTGCTAATTCTGTACTGTCTCCTACCAATCCTGCAAAGTTCATCATCTGACAAAATGTCTCTCAATAAATCTATTTTAAATTGGATGTTGAAACATTATTATATGTTTTTCTTGTTTTCTGTGGCTCTCCAGTCAAGGATATGGCTCCCAGAGGATGCTTTAAGTCCTTACACTCAGTTCAGCACCCATGACTGAGACATTCAACCTTCCCTACACTGAACAGCTCCACCTCAAGACATTTCTGTTTTATTTTAGACTGAAGGTAAGTTGTGGCTTTTGCTGCCTCAACAAACTCCCTGGGTGATTAAGTGGAGGTCATCTGGAGCATTAAGCAACACAATTAAGTTCCCCAGTTATTTCTGTGAATGTTTTTGGCTACAAAGGCTAAAATAAATTGCAAGATATTTGAAATGCAATGAAAATTGGAGCCATTACATATCTGGAAGCATAATGACCACAAAAAAGGACTGAAACCAAAGCAAGTCTTTGCCAAAATTCATCCTTGTCCGATTCTATTCAATATCAGAGATGCATCTATCCAAGTGCTTCCCACAAAGGCACTGCCTGATGTTGGATCCAGCAGCTGTAACCTTTGCACAAACCAAGCTGGTGAATCTCTGAACTCAGTAAGGGCAAATTCCCTTTTAACCCTGCCCTGCAGAAGGGATCAAACAACCCATGCTTTTCCTACACTTGAAGTAGAACACCTCTATGGCATTTATGAAGGAAAAACAACATTGTAAGGATAAGTAATCTCAGCTAAAATCCAAAGAAAAATAAAGTTTGGGCAGACAAAAGGATAAGAAATAGAAGAATTCAAAAGCATGCAGCTTTAAAAAATTTGGTGTTCTTAAAAACCTGGTGTTCTTCCTTGTTTTCTCACCCATCAAGGCATGATGGAATGTTTGTGAGTGAAGAGTGTTTAATGTTTTCAATTACAAAATCGTGTGTCAGGGGAACTGAGCAAAATATAAATCTATTAGCAATGTTTATGTTTAAAGAAGGAATGTATGCTTCTCCTGGGGTATTTTAGACATAAAATTATTAGTATTCATTTAACATATCTGGCAAACCTGCACAAATCACCTTAGGAAATGCTCCAAAGTAAACACTGCAATACAAACCAATTTTCCCAGTCATGTTTGAGAAAACACAAAATACACAGCGAGCCCCAACTATTTGAAGAAGGGAGAATATTTTTGAAGGGCTATCAGTGAAAAACAAGCAGGGAGCAGAGCAGGCCTGCAAAAAAGCCACTTTTACACGGTGAATCAGAGAATCCCTTCAATTGGAAAAGGAGTGACAGAGCTGCCACACTTACATGTTCCTCTGGGTAAAGAGGCTGCTATTTGCTGCCAGTTTGTTGGCCTCAGACAATTCCACAATTCTCTGCTCCAGTGACCTGATCTTGGAATCCATTGCATTGATCATCTGAAAACACAGCAGGGAGGCTTTGAGACTGCACAATGCGAGCAGTTACAAAAATTAAGTTTATTTTTAAAGTCTGAATTTTTTCCAGAAACAAAAAAGAACTAAAAGAAAACTGATCAAATGGCCAAAATGAGCAACAGAAATGCAATTACTGGAGCTATTTGCAGCTGTTTGCCACTGTGTTAATGTTAGGAAAAAGCAACCATTATGAAGGCACAAAATGAGGGGTACACAGCAAGCTGCATGGCTTTTTAAAGGAAATATTCTTGAAGAAAAAAATATTCTTGAATTTAAATATTCAAATATTCTTCAATTTAAAAGAAACCATGTCTCTTAAAATTCATATTAATCAATGAATTTTTTTTCAAAGCAGCTCAGCAGCACTACAGAACCTCAAACAAGATTATCTTGCTTGAAATCAGCTTTAGAAAGCTATTCTTTAAACAGCTTTGATTTCCAGCTCAACACCACATACCGCCTTCTGTTCAGCCAGAACTTTGCATTTCTCACGTGCTTCTTCTTCATGTCTTCTGAGCATATTCTCAAGTGCTTCCTTATCTGCAAGATCCTTCTTCATCTGATTTTCCAACACCTAAATGAAGACATTTCTTTTGTCTAAATTATATCTGTTTCACTGGGCAAAGGGCAAGCAGAAAGAAAATCATCAATATAGATTTTTTTCTGGTAAGCAATTGGTCATATCTCAAGCAAAATTAAATCCATGATGCAATTGCATGAAATCCATGGAAGAGCAAACTCCAAAAAGAGCACTCTTTCAGTTATCTCTGAAGATTGAATTTAACAGTAAGATTTTATAGAGATATGGAGATATTGGAGGTATTTTATTTATTATTTTGAGTCATATAAATTGTGTTGAATAACTGTTTCTACCTAATGCAAGAGAAACACACAGAAGCCTCTCTCACCCAATATGTACAGCTGAAGAAATAGGAAAATGCCCATCCTTTGGCTGCCCTACCAGCATGGCTCACAAATAATTTGTGAGTTCCACAGGTATGCATGAGAAGGCAACAGAGACCACACGAATTCTTCTAGTCAGAGACAAAAATCTAACAGCAAAGTAAAAAACTTCTTACTGTGGCACAAATAGCTATTATTGGGAGCAGGACTAAAGTAACGAATTGCTACATTTTGCTAGAAATGCATGTTGTGTATGTATGACCAGAGTTATAAATCAGTTGTTAAACTGAAGGTCTCTTCCTTCAAAGAAAAGTTTATCAAAAGCACCAATTCTGCACCACAGGATAGTTTTTACTTTTCCAGTTACAAAAACTCCATGTGCTGTTTTATTCCTTTGAACCTCTTTCACCTGGCTTCCTGATTTCTCCTATTAAACCCTACATCATAGAGGCCCATAATACACCAGTTCTCTTTTACTTTTTATTTTTCTTTAATGCTTATCCTCTTTTCCAGTTTTTATATCACCACTTATTTCTCAACATCTACATCTCATCTTCCTGCTTTCTGTCACTCTCCTCTCATTACTGATAACCACATGCTCTGATCTGCCAGCATATCTTGTTTTTTCCTTCATATTTCTCCCACAGAAATTTCTTCTCTCCTCTTAAATACTACATCCTCTCACATTTCAGCAAAAATGGAGAATTAAAGTATTAGATAAATGTACAAGATGAAGACTGTTCCTACTGAGAATAATTTGTTCTTATGAAAGATTCTTACAAAATGCATTTACTGGCTGTTATATTGCAAGCTCTTTAGAAAAATCCTTAGCCAGTGCACACACTCCTATTTGCCAGCTTGTTTTTACTAATTTTAGATGGTGCCTATTTCTAACTGTTTGTTAATGCTACCCTGGAAAAGACAAAAACAAAGTGGGTGGTTTCTGTGTCTTCTTGGCAGATGTTCCAGCTCCAAGATGGAATTTCAGAAATGGTCTACTATTTGCTGCATTTAAAACTTGCAGGTAGGCTGAGTGAACACTCATAGAAAATCAGTGGGAACTGAAATCATCTTCAGGGTGTGAGATCCAACAGCATTAACTAAGTATTATTTAGTCATCAAAAGTCAAATTACAACCAACAAATGCCTTCCTGTAGCTCTGGCTTCAAATGCTACCTCTCCTAATCCAGTGCCACAGACAGATAAGGCACAATGGCAGAAAAAACAGGAGAAAACTGATTTGGATTCCACTAAACTCCCTCAACATTGCAGCAATGGCAACAAGAAGGCAACTCACAAGACAAAGCAATCAGAGCCTAAAGGCAACTGTTTTTCCCTGAACTCATTCTACCCACAAAAGCTTGTAGGAAGAGAAGATATTTTTACTTTGAGTTTCTCCTCATAGAATTGTTCCTTCTGTTTCAGCTGCAACTCCAGATGTTGTGCTGCAATCTGAGCCTCACGGTGCTTTTCCTCCAGCTCCTAAAGGCAGTAAAAAATCATATTCAGACACAAGGAAATGGCAGGTGCTGTGAGTATGTGTTACAAAGATACCAAAAATTCATTCTCTTTTTTTAAGGCTTCACACTATAAAAATCCCAAGTCCAGGGCTGTCATGGTAAAAAAAAAAGGCATTATGAGACCTGAACATTATCAACTTTAGGTTTGCATATTGCTGCTGACCCATCTTCTGCAGAGTGGGAACACTGCTAAGGACAAGGATTTCTACTTCCATGGTAAGAATCTCCATCTCCCAGTAAAATATACCCAAAGATAGGCCAAGGACATTTGGTGAAAACATAGTTATAAACATTTTATAGCTGCAGTGGCATCACAGGAAGTTCAGATCTATTTTTAACAAGGTCTCACTTGTTTTCTTACAGCAGACCTCAATAACGGGGTACTGCTGTCTGTGCTTTTCATTCTGCATTCAGAGGGGGAATAGCATTTACTTTGCTGTATTCCTTGGACAAATGTTGTCAGAAATGCTATTTATAAATGGCTTCAAAAATGAAAAGTGCAGGATGCAATATATGTGGTGGAACATTCCAGAATCTTTCTAGCCTCTTTATTTCACATCAGATAGTTTCAGCCATGTACAATAAGGACTTAAATCATTTGTATTTCAGAAATCAGCTATTTCTGCAGTCTGACTGTATTATTTGGGGGGTCTATCCATAATAACCTTTCAACAGGACACTTCTCAAGAGCCAAGCTTACAACTTTATGCTCATTTATTGTCATATTTGTCATTCCAACAATTTCTTTAGAACAGGAGCAGGTCCAGGTCTGTCATTCACCACCACTGGGCTGACTCTTGCATAGACAAACTCGGGTGCTGAGGGGCATCTGGATCTCCTGTTTGCCCTCATTACTGCACAGAACAGGAAAATTTCCTGATATTTCTGTGTGTTTTAGTACTTTACATAGTATTTTGAGATGCTTTCTCCTCATCTTCCTCATCTTGTAAGCTTTTTTGCTCCAGTAACTGCAATAGACCTCCTTTTCCAGAAGTGAGAATCAAAGAGGAGGTTCACCAAAAGTAGGTCATCAACAGTGCCTAGTCCCTGACACTCCTGCATGGAATGGAGATTGCTGCTTTTTGCAATTGAAATATGTCTCCCAGCAACAAGAGGGACAACTCACCTCCCCCAGAAGCCCACACGTTTCAGGTCCTGGCAGAGAATCAGAACCAGATCAGCAGCAGCTCCAAAGCTCCCAGCATCAGACTGCTCATATTGTAGCAGGAGCTTCACCAGTTCCTGCAGTGGCACTTAACAGCCAGTGTGGGCTTGAAAAGGTAATTTCCTACCATTGCTGCCCTCACTCAGTATTCTCTCTGTAGCACTGACTTTGTTATTGGCATCACAGCCATGATCTGCACTTTCAGGCAGGCAGAAGTATCTTCTCCAACTTGTTTCTTACTTCTTCATCAGTTCCTTACAGACAGATGAGCAGGTACTCTCAGGTACTGCTCCATGAGTGTACATGAAAACCATGCCTTTATTCAATAATTTCCACCTTATTCTATGCAATTCTGTATCTTCAACTCCCCTCTTACCTCTCCATACCAAGAAAAGTAAAAAATGTTTGAAGAGACAGCTTGAGGGAAGGTACAGGGTAGGAGTGGAGGAAAAAGAACACCAGTACCCTGTGCTCCCAGATCAGTTGCAAGGGACTAGGAAAGACTCTATAGGATTACTTCTTCAATGCCTGTTTGACTTTTTCCATAAAATACCCCTCCAACATTCTGTCAGGACTCCATGGAAACTATCTATAAGAAGAGCTAAGCATATCCCATGGTGTAAAACAATTAGTTGATATTTCTGCCTTCCCTTCCACTTTCTCCTCCACAGAGAACATAATCAAAACCAAGGAACAATCCCCAAATATACACAAGAGGCTTATGAAACAATTCAAAGTTTTACACTATTTCTAAACATAAAGTTGGCTCTCTGCCCAGCACAACCATAGTCTCCCACTTACCATGCACTCCTGCTATCAAAACAATTTGAAAGGAACAGCACTACTAAAGAACTTATTCTACCTTTTCTTGACAGTGCTCAGCATACTGATGCTAAAGTCTATTCACCCAGAACAAGCCTGGGTCATCTGTTGACTCCAAATATGTTTAATTTTACATTTTCATTTGGTCTTCCTCAGGTGTGTCTCAGCTTGGGATTACTATCAGTAAAATGTAATCCTTTTTTTCCTTGTCATATTGGCAACACACAGAGAAAATTCATGAGGAAGGCAAAATAAATTTAATTATTCCAATATTAAATTATGCTTTCTGTCCCAGGGAAGCAAAATTATTAGAAACACCCTCTGCTTGATTCACTAGAGACTGACATACTAACTTGCCTTAATAGTTTTAACCAGGAAAGAAACAAGAAATTGCCAACAGAGAAGTTATGTGGGTGCAAATGGTTTCCTAACAAATATCTTTGGAGATGAACAGTTTGGATGACGAATTTCTCTCTGCTTCAAAATGTAAGCACTTCTAATAGATCTGACCTCTAAATTCCTCTGCAATTTACTTAAAAAGAGAGATGTTTTTGTTATTGCCATAACCCACCCTCAGAATGTTTTACCTCTGAAACAATCATGAGGTAAATAATTTAAACATTACTGTGTTGATGGAAAAGTTTTCCCACTGAGATGACTCCAGCTTTGAAGCACTATTGAGACTAAAGGCACAAGAGAGAGTTTGTAACTAGGGGTACAAATAGTGTTTGAATACTTAAGCTTTCTGCTGGTACAGGAAACAAATCCCTTTATTCAACAATTTCCACCTTATTCAATGCAATTTTACATCTTCTGATTCTTCCCTATCCCTTCCTTACAAACTCTTACCCTCTAGGTTTCATTTATCACCTCTGCTCACCAGAATTTTTTCTGCCATCTGTTGAATCTGTTGAGATTTAGTTTGAATATCTTCTTTGAGGCGGTTTTCTCTTCGTTCCACAGTCTCTAATCTCTTCACTTGATTCTCCAGAGAATGGCGCCGTTCCTGCAGAGCAATCATGAGCTGCTGGTTAGGCCACTCTGCACTGGCACAAAGCAAGGAGCAGTTTCTAGAGAAAACAGGCTGAAGCAGTCAATATAAGGCTGGCTTTCATATTTTGAATCCTCATCACACCCCAAATCCACCAGGCTGACCACATGTCCTTATCCACTCCTCACTGAAAATAAAACCCCTCAGTTTTCCTCCAAAAATATGTTTCTTAATTAAAAATGCTTTAAAGTCCAACAGCACTTTCCCCTGAAGAATTACTACAGGAATGCTGTTCAGAGCCACCCAGGTGAGGGTTCCTAAACTAAGACACATCTCAATAACTGATTTACTCTGGACACACTCTGCACTCACCTCTGCTTCAAGCAATTTTTTCTTCATGCTTTCATTGGAATCTTCCCGGTTCTGCAGTTTCTCCAGCTCCTTCTCAGCCCTCTCCTTTGCCTGACGGATATTCTGCAGGAGCTCAGTTGCCTCTGAGCTGGCTTTCACAGCCTGAAGGTCAAGAGAGAAAAATGAAAATGTATTATATGAAAAACACACACACAAATTTGGTGTATGAATGGTTCAGAACTTCAAGATGGTCAACATTCTCAATAAAATCACTACAGAACTTTGGTTTAACAGTTTAAATTAACATGTGCATGAGTCCAAATTTTAACTTCCAAAACATAATTTTGACTTCTATTTCACAAAAAAAAAAATTAAAATCTAGGATACACATATTTGTCTTGCTATATTGTAAGTTAACTTTCAGTATATAGAGTCAAGTAAGTCTATCCCAAATTCAGCCCAAGTTCTTTAAAAGAACTCAGAAGATACTCTTACTGAAGGACAAGGAGAATAAGCTGTTGGCCTACAGGTAATTCCTTGGCATTAATGCAGGTAGAAAAGGATACAGGGGATTAAAACATGAATGTTTTGAAATATTAGAAGTACTATTTCTATGTAGTTTTGGCCTCCATATTCATGATCATTAACCCCTGAAATAGCCCTCTCTCAGCAGGTGCCAAGTTTGAAAAGCTCAATCAGGGGATTTTTATGACAACCCCTTTCTTTCCTGCTGAAGGATTCCAACAAGAGAAGTTCCCTGACTGTTCTAACAGTGAGACCTGAGGTGCCAGACTGACCACGACAGCAAAGCTTAGATATTCTGCACTGCTTTCAGCAGACATTGATAAGGTGTTTTAGTTCTGCTGTGAATCCTTATCATTCAACATTTTTGCTGTGAAGATCCTGGGAAGAACTGAACTGTCAGGTGATTAAAGCAGATTATACTGGGAGACTAAACCAAGTCCAACATGTGTTTTACTAGTGAGCTAAAGGCAGCTGAACCCCTCTTCAGAAGCAAGGGACCTGTGCAGTGTCCAGAGCATTCCCAAACAGGCCTCTAAATGAGAATTTCCCTACACTACTCCAGTTCTGACTCAGCTTCATTTGTAAAAATAAGCACTGTTGACATGTCTCAAGAGCCAAAAGCATATTGAGAGCACCAGTGATTTCAGATACCAGTTCCCACCCCCTTTTCCTTATCATCCCCCATGCTATGACTAATTCTATTTTTGAGGGTAAAACAAAGTGCATCCCTCCTCTTCATTAAGGTTTCACTGGGAAATCTTGTGAAAAATCCACTTTCACCACCCAGTCGTTACCTTTGTCAGCTTTTCCTGCAGCTCCTGGATTTTGGCTTGCTGCTCTGTATTGATCTATAGTTAGATAAAAAGATGGAGGGAAAGAGTCAAAACCAAAGAGGAGAAAATGCTCTTTGCTTATGATACCATATTTGTTTTAATTCGCTTCCCAAAAATCTTGGTTTCCCCCTGTAATCCCAACACACCAAAACACCCCTTGGCAAATCCACTCCCATTTTGCTAACTTCCAGTTGATTTAATATTTTAGTTACCAAGAAGATTGTTCAGTGTGAGAACACAGAATTCTTTTTGTTTTTCACTTTGCTGTTCCTTCTGAGTAAAGCAAACCCTGATGTAGCCCCAGCCTGACTCCAAACTTGGATGACACATAACAGCCTGTCTTTGCCCAGCTCCTCAACACAATCCATTAAGAACAGGTTATCCAGAGACAGCTTTAGATCAAATAAGAGAGAACAGTGAATCACACCAAGATGTCTTAAAACATAAAATGAAAGGAGGTGGGGGCTGTGAGGCCACGCATGCCACTGAGTAGCCACAGTTTGGTTTCTGTGCAAAACATGAAAGACCCAGGAAGAAAAATCTAGAACACTGAAGTAACATACCTTTTCCAGTTTGGAATACAACTCTCCTGCCTCATTTTTTCCTTGATCTTTAACCTGTAACTTAAATATAAAATATATGAAAACCTCAGGAGAAGCTAGGCTTCTATCCAGTCATCACCTCATGCAATTTAAACACCAGCAGTACACAAAGTAGAAATCACATCATACAAAACATGTTGTGATAGTTGCAGGAACCCCGCTAATCTTTGAAGGGCGCACCCACAACTTGTGTGTGCATGTGTCAAGCAGCACTAGATAGTGCAGCAAGCCTCAGCCCCCTCTCCCATTGTGGAAGTCCATCCGGAAATCCTTCAGTTTTTGCCTCACAATTGTCATGAGAAAAGGACCACCAAAGGGTTAAAAACTGTTGAGCCAGTTGGGAAAGAAAGTCTCATGTGTATTTAGTGTGTTTACAGATGGTGTCTGCAGAACATGCCATGCTGTATTGAAGGGGGCATGGTGCCCTGTTCTGAACAATGGAACTGGACTTTCTTCCAAACTTCAGGCCTGGCTGGACTGAGCTCTGGGGTGGCTCCCCCCCCCCTCCAAGAGAAGACCCCTTTTGCCTGTCTTCAACCACCGTGACGGAACAACAGAGATGCGAATCCCCTCATTAAAGAGCCAAGAACCCCTCTGGCACCCTATTGGCACCCCCATGGCACCCCCCTGGCAACCTCTTTCCAGAGACTGGGACTGTACCCCCTCCCAACTCAGGGAAGGGGGAGAACCTGCCCAGAGTAAACGTACCTGGGAGCATTCGGCCATGAAAACAATGGACTTTTCCCCTCCATGGAAACCTAATTTCGGCCATCCTTCCCCCAATCAAGAACAGTATATCTGGGGTTCAGTTCAACTGCCTCTCCGAGTCTCCCCAAGACGTGTACCAGCGAGCATCAGCGGTGGGACCCCGAAGGCATCATGTCCTGGTAGCTATACCCCATTCCCTGACCTTCTTTCCTTCCTTTTTCCTTATCTTATCCTCCTCTTCCCCAGATCCTCTAACCAAACGCATATTTAGCTGTAGTTATCATCAATAAATTGCATCTTGTTGATTTGCTACTGCAAAACCCCTGTGCCTATGTTGGTTATTTTTGCACTCAAAAATCATTCATCACCCGTTCATGTCGGGCAGACCTTCACACCCATGGAGCCTAAACTACCTTTTGCAGTTTGTTGTGGCACTCGGCAGCTTTGCGTTTGAACTCCTCGGCTGCCAGGCGGGACTCCCTCAGCTCCGACTCGTAGAGATCGCTGCGCCTGCGGGCCGAGATCAGATCCTCCTCCAGCTGGTTCATCATCAGCCTCATCTCTTCCACCTGAGCTTGGTATTCCTGTGGTTGGGGTGCAAGGGAAGGAGAAGGGGTTACAGTTTAGAGGCAACAGGGGAAATGCTTGGAGCAGCAGATTCCAGAATACTGACTGCAGGCAAGAGATGCACTTAAGAGTACGTAGAAGGAAGGTAAAGTACAAAATAAAACAGTAAAAACTAACTAAAATAACTAAAATCATGGTGTTCTGGTTTGAGTCTTGCCACTTTCAACTCAATACCTCCAAATCAAAACATTGACTTTTTGAGAGTGCAGGAACACATAAATACATCTACATACAAATGATAAAAATTACTTACATTTCTAATTTCTGAAACAGAAATGTGCCTTTGAGTTGGTGTCTCTACTAAATGCCCAGATGCTCCCTCAAGATATATTTTCTCAGGCTGATAACATGACAGTTATCACAGATCTGCACAGCTTGGGTAAAAGGAAAGAAGGAGAAGCAGAGGGGTAGCACACTGTAGCTTGCAGCCATCAGACTTCTCTTGACAGAGATAAAAAGAATCACATTGCTCAGTATGGGAGACAACCTAAAATCAAACATTATCTTAGAAAAACTATCTAAAACTCACATTGCTCATAGAAGATATTTGCCTATACAAGGAGAAATAAAGATTCCCCATGTAGGAGACTACAAGACAGGGCATTTGGAAGGGGAAGGCAGGAGAAGAAAAGAACATTTGAATTGACTCTCTCAATGAGACTGGGAACTCAAACTGAGACTAGCTTGAGAGATTGCTTCACATCTTCACTGAAAGACAAGAATTTAATTATGTTTAGCATTTATTAAGTCCTGCAAGTATGCATTTCATGAAATTATTCTAAAGAAAAAAAAAAAAACCAAAAAAATCCCTCTCCAAAACTGAAGTATTTCTTACGAAGCTGAGAACAAGTAGAAAACACGCACATCAAGAGTTAGGAACAAAGATTGTGAAGGACTGACAGTGGGGGAGTCTATCTCTCTTTCCATTTTAATATCTTACAGTATGCCTGACTACCCCCATATTGAGAAGAGTAACTGTCTCGTGACAGAAGCAGGTTTGTCATCGCTCCCTCCAGACTGGCAGCGCCTTCAGCTGGGTGAGAGCCTGCTGAGCACTGACCCTGATGGCAGCCCCTCCTCCTCCAGCACGGAGAGCTTGTGCAGATAGTGAAAGAAGCCAGGCCTTTAGCAGATTGCTTTACTGTCCTTACAGGGAGCAAAGAATGGCTCCTTGGCTTGTAATCCCAAAACTGGTTCTCCACTTCGTAAGCCAGACAGGGACCTACTCTTCCCAGTTTGTCTCCTATGCAAGGATAATCTTATTTTCTTGCTGGAAAAAAATTAGATCTTTTTTCCTAATAACTAAGCATGTATTAACTCAAATATTCTTTTTATACAAATACATCTGTGAACAAAAAAGGCAGAATGGTTTGAAAGAATAAATGTTCTGCTCAGAAATCATAATTTGTTTAGACTTCCTAAAATACTGGGCTTTTATATCAGCGAACACTTGACCAAAGAATTAAAGGTATGACAATAGTTGCCACTGTTACAATGAGCATTTGGGAAGGGAGGAAAATGGGGAGGGAGAAAAGAAGAAAGAAGAGGAGATAATTAGTAATATTTCAGGTTTTCTTGTTTTATCACATTTGCAAGATTGTCTTTGAATAAGCCCCGAGATAGATCAGAGGAACAGGCCACAGCACTCAAGGCAACACAGAACAATCCTCTGGGATATGCATTGCTCAGAGTTCTAAAATACCAAGAGATATTTAAGCACAGATTACTAGACAAGTTCAGGGCATGTACCTGAAGCAAATCACATCAGGGAACTACACAGACATGAGTGAGGCTTTCAGAAAAATACAGATTCTGATTTGTTGCAAGTTTGTCTGTTAGTACGGCTCTTCATCAAATAACGACCAGAGCACAGGTTTAGTTAAAACAAAAAAACAAAACAAAACAAAAACCAAACACACACCCCAAGCAAACAAAAAACCCCACAAACCCACCATGCTCTTCTATCCAAGCACCTGAGGTTAAATTAACCTACAGCCTCACCCTGAAAATATCAAATGCCTAATTATTGGGTTTTGAAGATCCTGATTTGCTGTTGATTTGACTCATTCTCTCTCAAGCCTCAGGTTTCCAACAGCAAAGCTCTAAGGGGCTCTTCCAACTCCCAGTTCCCTCTGACTTAAAAATCATGGTCCAAGTCTTTAATGGCCAAAATCCACCTGCTGACATGAGTCAGCACAAATCTCTCAGCATTTTTGGTTGCAAGGTTCTTGACACGTGTTTCAGGGAGCTCAGAAGGCCACCACAGACATGAAAGTCTGCAGGACTCATTTGTTGAACTAAGCAGCCTCTTTATGTCATTGTGAATCTTCACAAGCCAAATTAAGAGATTCTGGGACAAAGTGTTTGATTAAAAATTACTTGCATTATGTTTCCTCTGTTACATTTGACTGTACTGCCTAAGAATCTGTGGATATTTAAAATCATCAAAAATGTTCCCCGTTTCAGCATTTAAAGCAACTTTGCTAGCAAAGCACCAGAAGAGAGAGCAGGGAGCTTTAGATCCCTTGTATTACATAAAACAACCACCCAGAAGAATGCTGGGGAAGTCTGTGGAGGACAGCTACATCCAGAGGGCTGGGTTTGCATTTCATTACTTTTTATATAAGAGCTACTCATGTCTGGAGAATTATTACCAAGGTTTCAGGGCTTCCTTGTCTCAGAGACTTTGAAATGAGTCAGTTAATGTTTGTAAAGTGCTTTGAAGATGAAAACCAACAGATAATTACAAAGAATTGTTTGAATGCTATAGCAAATTTCAGTTCCTTTTTCTCAATGCAGTATGTTGCTGTTAATTCATAAAACTGAGTGGGTTCTCCCTTGCAATGGCCACATTTGTCACAATGTTTTCATTTAATTTTGACCTTTTTTTACTTAAGGGCAACTATGTGAATTAGTGAACTTTCAACATTCTTTGGGTGGAAAAGAAAATTATTAATTTCTACTTTGCAAACAGATCAAATCAGGAAAAAAATAGGCAATACACATTCTATTTTGAAACGCAATTAAGCATTTTAAACAGTAAGATAAAGAAGAAAAATTTTTAAAAAGACCAACACAATTCAGGTTAGCTCAGCTCTCTCCCAGGTGAATATTCATTAACTTGTGACATTTAAAATGGATAGGTCATTTCTACTGCAGCATGTCACTAAAGCGTTGGAACTTTCTCCTAAACTGATTGTATAGATGAAGTACTTTCAGGACTAGGAAAAGAGAAAGGTGAAGTCTGGAGTTTGTGCTTACTTGCAAAACACACAAGTGGAATTTTGCAGCTTGCTGTATTGTTCAGGAACCCCTGTGAAATCACACAGCTTGGGAGTTATCACAGCCTATCAACACCGAGCGCAATCCTGGCACCAGAGCTAGAGTGTGCCAAGAATGCCTGTTTGTGGGCAGCCACTCTGCTCCCCAAAGAAGCAGGAATACCTGTTCTTTGATCTCTTGCAGTTTTCGGCTTTGCTCTCTGATATCATGAAGTAGCTGCAGTGCCTTATCATCTTCCTGAGACACCTCCATCCGTGCCTGCTCCAGGCTGCGCTTTAAGCTCTGCAGAAAGCAAAATGTTCAATACATAGGCTTTGGTTTCTCAAATGGTTGTATAATGAAGATCTTTAGTTACACAAATGCCTCCTTGACTGCAGTGAGGCGTCAGAAAAATGGAGGCACCAATGATGGAATCCTAATGAAATTCATGGCCAGTGCTGCTCCTATCTGAACAGAAGCAGCCCATTTTACAAACACTGTTTACTCAACTTAAATCTTCGTTCAAATCTCCACTTCCTCACATCAGGTTTAGAGACAAAAACCAAACACAGATCACAAAAGGCATCCATTATTGACAGCATTTATCTATATTTTATCCAGCACTATTAATTCACAACCTAGATACAATCCTTCAACTTCATGTTACTTACATTTTTCTTGTTGCTGTTAAGTGAGTCAAATGCTTTAATCATTGTTAAATTTCTGTAAGGAACAGAAGAGCTGAGTGTATCTCACCACATGCCTTACCTCCAAATTTGGAGTCACCAGTGGAGTGGTGCTCCTATTAACTGAGTGTTATTCATCAACAGGAAGATACAAACTGAATTTTCTTCCTTTGCCTAGTAGCATTCAGTATAGGAAAATCACTTGGCCCCATTTTAAGATGTCCTTCCCAACAAACCAAGACATCAGAAATGGTTTTCAATTCTCTGGAACAGAGTATTAGCTGCCTTTTTGCTCTTGGTACAAGAGAGGAAACATAATTGTGTATCTAACTGAAAATACAGAGACTATCAACTAGAATGAAAATATCCTCACTGGAATATTGCCAGTGACAACTGGGCAGACATTCCAGCTCTCATGAAAAATGATCTCTGAAGACATGGCTTTACAGCCTCATTTTTATATTCTACCTGAAAAATAGCACCTGCCCTAGATCTTCCCTGACACTGTGCTGGGGAACAGGATGGGTCTGAACTCAGGACACCACAGATGGAGGCAACACCACTGCTTCCTAATCCTATTTGTTCTTGAAGATTTCTGTCTAGGCTCTGATTAGGCCCCATCCTCTTCCAGCTAAGAAACCTTCCAGAAGCACAAACCAGGCATGTTCTAGCACAGCCAGTGAGACAAACATCACAAAGAGTTTCAGCAAGACCAGGACAGTAGTCACTCCTGCATGATCTAAGCACATGACCATGAAACAACATCTGAATAAAACTACCAATCAAGCTTGTGCAAACACTTCAGGGCTCCATGTTCAACAGATATCCTCTCACATAGTATTTTCTCTCCATCAAGTACCCCACTGAAAGCATGATGGAAGAGAAAGACAAAGACCACCAGATTTCAGGCCTTCAGAGCTGAAAGGACTGGGGTAAGGGCTCACACTGCATTCTGTGATATAGGTGGCCAGGTCCTGCTCCAGGAGGGATCGCTGGGTCTCAGAGGCTTTCAGTTCCACCTCCTTTTGGCTAAGTACAGCCTCCACCTCTGACACTCTCCGGTGCAACCGCGTCATTTCCTGCTCCATCTGCAATAAATATCAAGAGGTTATAAAGGAGGGCTTCAAAAGCTTTGTTAACTGCTACTTTCAGAGCTCTCTTTGCAAGGAATTTGTCTCCAAGAGACTTCTAGCTATGTTTCTCCAAATGGTGTTTAAATTCCGATACCATTGTCTCTGCTCCAGGAATGCACAGTTCTTCTTAAGGACAAAGTAGTAAGTCTAAGTCACCCCATTCATTCAAGCTGCTTGTTCATATTCAGTCATTCTTCGAACCCCAGTTAGCAAAGAAGACACAATCATTTTTCACCTGACTTGCAGAGATGGGTCACTTTAACCTTATCCCAAATCCATGCTGGACCAGAAGATGGTTTCCCCCCATCTCCTTGTCAGGAGCAAATGGTCAAATCCAGAACCGAGCAGGGAGAAAAGTAATGGAACTCTCATAAAAGTCTCAAAACAAGCAGTAAGTGTTAAAAGACTCCACCAGGTTCCCTTTATTGGAGCACAGCAACTGTTACAAGACGTTCACCATAAAGCAGTGACGTGACAACAGTTATATAAGCAGGAGCTGATGAGTGAGGAAGAGCCCTCAGAACAGTACTGCTGTAATGTGTGGCTGATGAAGAGGCAGGGCCTGCAGGAAGCAGCAGTCGTCTGTGGCACGCTGACAAAAGCACTGTTTAAAATCCAGAGCCGCTTCTTGTTAAGTTAAAAGTATCTACAGCAACAGCATGGCCTAAATTCATCTCCCTTTGTACTGGACAGGAAGCCACCTCTCTGAAGGAAAAGCACTTTGCCCACCACGAGTCTGGATGATCAGCAGCATCTGACAGATCCCCGGACATACAGTGGTTGCAGATTCCTGGAGCAATGGGTGTGGCCAATCGCATGAATAAATACCTTGTGACACTTGTCCTGCGCGTCTTGGAGCTCTTTGCTCTTGAGAAGAAGTGTCTTTTCCATGGAGCTGACCTTGGCTGGGGAATCCACACTTGAAAAAACAGATCTAAAAGAGCAAAGCCAAACAGCACATGAATATGGGTAAAAGGTACAGAAATCTGATTTATGCAGCCCCTGTAAAGTCATTGGGTACTTACTTATTCCAGGATAAAAGAAATGTGATTGTGCAGCAATCACAGCCTAACAGCCATCATTGCAGATCAAAGGTACCATAAAAGCCAATGACAGTACACCATTATTAAATAATCCACGTGTACTTCTAGTTACAATATTCATATTTTCCATCAGTGGCTGTGTCAAAGTGCAAAACAATAAATCACAGCAGCAGTTTTGCATGATTTGTAGGGATTTATAGGTGCAACAAAAACAGAGCATAAAGTCAACATAACCATTTGGAAAGATAACAAATTTTCAGAGAAATGCTTTTTATTTGGTACTTTATTTTTAAACAGGTTTTTAAATTATCATCCAAGTATAAAAGCCCTACAAACTTCAACATGTCATAATCTGCACCACAGGAAGAAGAGTTTAATATCCTTAGTTACATTCTGTGAATCAAAATTGAAACTTCCCTAACCCAATTCATATGATCCCTACAAACCCAATCAATATCAATATGATTAGTCACACTGCAGAACTTCAGAGTTCCACTTAGAAGTAATCTTTTTTTCCTGAGACACAACTGCACTGTTCAAAACAATTTGACTTCAGAAGCCAGGGGAAAATATTTACTTGTTCTTAAGCTTTCTGTCTAATTGGGACTCAGCATTTAAGGAGTTTACCATTCCTGTTAGTCTAAATTTATTTTAGAAGAGGATAGGAAGCCACCTGATGTTTAGGAGCATATTTTTAGTGCTTTGCAAAGCCTTAAATATGCAACCAAAAAATTAAGTACACACATCAAAACACAATTTTAAAAATCACATTCTCCCTTGCATAAAATGATTCAGGCTAGAGACTGGAGCAGTTAATGATGGAAGCAGTGTTAAGTGATAGATGAAAAGCAGCAGTACAATGAAGGTGCTAATAAAAGATCACACAGGCTGCCCACACGTTGCTTTCTGCTTCTCCTGGCCACAGTTTGGTGTGCAGCCAGTTATCCCCACGGAGAGAAAGGAGCTTTGAGCAGCTCTCTGCATAGAGCCAGACACCCACACACAGCAGCACAGGCTCCTCTCAACACCAAGGAAAGTTTCATTCCATCACCACCATTTTCTGAGGAAAAATCTACTCCTTAATCCAACTGGATATGCAGCAGAGGCACAGAAAGATATACATGGATTTTTACAAAAATGCAGCAATGTTTCTGGATCAAACAGATCTTCAGCACCAGCACCTCCAGCAGTGATTAGGAAAGGCTGGTTTAATATCAGCAAACAAACACAGCAAAATCCACCAATGCTGCCTTGAAAGGTCAGGTATTAATATATCTCTTCAGAAACCTGATATGGAAAAACTTAGAAAAAAGAATCCTGCATGTCAATGATAGAGATATGATCAGGACTTACTAAAAAAAAGTTTAAAATTAATGTTTCTATACAGCATTCCTTTAGCCCTGGTCCAATCAATCTGATCCGTCAAATTACCATATTTAAAAATCAATTTATAAAGCGTGTCTATACTCCTACAGAGAAAAAGCAACCATCTGAGAAAGATGCATATTAAATCCCATAACAGCTGGGTGTACAAACAAGGCTAAAAATGAATAGTTGAGAAAAGCAGTCTAAAAATACAAATTAAAGCTCACATTAGCTAAAAAAGACACTAAGGAATCTGCTTTCAAATGTTAATCAAATATATGTAAATAGCTGCAAATATGTACTGAGACAAATCTGAAAATCTTCTTTTAATAAAAATTTAGTTTTACAGGTCTGAACTGTATTGGCTAAAGCAATCTTTTTTTATTATTATAGTTTCAACCTTAACCATCACTTTTTTACTTCTATTCTTTTCAGATCTGAGGCATTACCTAAGAAAAAAACAGCTCTGTGAGAACTGGCTGGAGTTATTTGTGCCTTCTATTCCACCTCCCCAAAGGAGCTCATTTTATTTGTCATTTTTGCTTGTTTATTTTATTTTGCTATTAAAAGAATCAGAGCCTAATATTAGAGGCACCATTTTGCATTTCAGAAACTTCTCATGGTGAACCAGCTGAGAGCATCCCCAGGCACTGCAAGGCAGGCAGGAACAGGAGGGATTCAGGGAAGGAAATGTGGAGTTCTGCAAAAGGTTCGGGTGGGATGGGATGGGAAGGGCACAGGAGATTGCCCAAGCTTGGATTTCATGAGGAGACTGCAGAGGGAGCTGCTCCTCAGGGCTGGGGTTGGCTTTGTAACAGGAGACAAGGCTGCAGACACAACTCCAATCTTTCTTCCCCATCCCTGTCCAAAGTGAGGAAGAAATTCCTTAAAAATATACGCGCTGGTGACACGGTGATTTTCCTGCCATGGAAACTGTACATCTGATCCCCAAGGGAAGCTGATCTCAGTTAGCACTGGACACACAGTTTTTAGGAGACATGCTCCCCCAGTAATTCTTTCCTGTGTACAAATTGTATTAGAACAACTTCCTGAACATCCATACAACCTTCAAAGTATCAGAAAGGGGCAGACAGAGGAAATCAAGAGAAATGGAATACTGGCTAATCTAATAAGCCTTGTCATGGTGATAGAAGCTCTCAACAGAGCATGACAAGGTGGAAAATACCCACATTTCTGGGGCACTTATATTCTTCCTCAGTCAGCATCATTGCAGAAATTAAACCCACACAATCCAACATCAAAAGCCATGATGTAAAGCTATCATTCAGGATGGGACCATCTCAGAGTATTTCATTTAATTAACTGCTGCATCTGGATCAATTCTCTTAGCACAACAGAGCAGTTTCTGCTGTTTCCTCTCAAGTGTGAAAAAAATGATTAACAAAAGGTAACCAGCTCCATCAACAAAAAAAAATGGCAATATTAAAAAAAAACCCAAATCCAAGTCTAGAGTACCAAGCCCTCCTAGCACTGGCTGTGCCAATTTACTTTCCAGAGAAGCAGAGCCTGCATGACTAAAAGCCAAGTTAACTTAGAGCTGACTAGTGATTTCACAGCTACATCAGCAGCAGCCTCAACCAGCAGAACGAGCAGAAATGGGGCTGCTTGTGTAAAAGCTCCTCCAGTCCTAATGTGGCTGAGATGAAGAAAAAAGCATTGCCATGGGAAAAGCTCCAAGCTGATTCTTGGTGTCCAACTTGTGCATCCCATCCCACTTTGTAACTTCCTGTGTCCTTTTCTGCCACTGTCCTAAACCCCCAACTCACCTGTGCTTCCTTCTCACAAGGATGGGCACCATCTGTCCTAATCCTGGCCCCCACACAACATGCTGATAATCTCATCCCCCATCCCTCATGCTCTATTCTTTTTAGCATTATACTCATCTGTACCTTCCACCCCCTCGTAAATGCTTGCTCAGGCCTAAAAAAAACCAACCAAAAACAAACAGTGATACCATCAATCTGTGAATAGAGCTTGCTGAAGCAAAGCATATTTTTGGTATGCTCATCCTGTGCTTCCTCTTTCATCTATCTTTGGTGAAAGAGCTTACCAGAACCCAACAAACTGTTGGAAGAAATCAGTAGAAATCCTTCTTTTTGCAGGAATGGCCCATTTTAACTCAGTATTTTATAATGACAGTCACGAATCCATACCAAATTTTTTAATTAAAAAAACCTCAACCCCAGTAACCCAAAAAAAACCCCAGAAAACAAAACCCCAGAAATCTTGAGAAAACACCATTTCTTAGGACCTTAGAGAGAGAACATAGACAGGCAAAATTCTGCATAATAAACTATTTTTAATTAGGCACTTATTTTTTATTAGGTATTTTGATATATTTTATTTGGTATTTATTTTTATTCGGTACTAATTTTATTAGGTATTTATTTTTATTAGGCAGTTTGGTATACTTGGTTAGCCCTGGATTTATAACATATTTATCTTATGTTTTCTTCTAGTCACCTACAAAAGACAAGAACAATTTTCTTCCACCACTTGATGCATATTTTTGGCAGCTAAGGGTTTCTGTCACTTGTTCTAAGCACTGGAGATCAGCCATGGTTAGGGACAGGAAGTAAGGTGGGGCTGGCTTTTAATGGAATTAAACTCTTGGTTGCCTCTTATCTTGTCACAGTCACACGCTTGCAGCCAAACCAGCAGCCAGATTTGCAGCCAGACAGGCTTTTCTCCCCCACATCCAGAATTCAGAGGCCATGATGACAGAAGAGTTAGCTGGTCCTTCTCTGCAGCCTCAGCCCAGCTCTCCTAAGAGCAGATTTAGCTGGAACACTTTAAGCAGCCCACAACTTCAACAATGCCCTTGATTTCTCCTGATTGCTTCCGATGACACATTATTGCTGTGTCTTTTGCATTTTTGATAAGTCTCACATTTGTTAGAGGAACACAAATTCCTCTCAAATCTCATGGTATGGGGCAGCAGACAGAGCACTGTAACCCAATGAACCCTTCTAAACCACACACCAACCGTGTCATTTCTGGCAACAGGTCTAAGTGACTTAAAGAAGGAAAACCCTTCTAGCCCAAAGTCATTGGGAGAGTGGAAGAGAGAACTTCTGTTTTCCTTCTTCTGTCCTTTTTTAGCTGCCTTTTCTCTGAAGTATTTGAAATACCCAAATACCCAGAATCTTACTGTCCAGTGGACAAGGGCAAAGGATAACCCTGACCTTCAGAGTCTCTGAAAGTGCTGAAAGTTTCAAGGAGCTCGTCACCAGCACTCTGCAGTTGCCTGGCCTTACAGTAAGCAGCACTAGAGGGTTCGTGCTGCAGACAGGAAAATAGATCTGCATCACTTAGCAACCACAAGGAGAGACTTTCACAGGAAAAGGTTTTTTTAAAAAAATTCTGGACTGATAAACTTCATGACTTAGGACCTTCCAGAGAAGGCATCCCAAGATTCACAGCAGACAAACCCCCTCCACACTTTATTGTTCATCATCTAAGAATTTGATTTTCAGGGCAGTGCAGACACACAGTACTCTGTTTCCTCAAGTAAAACACACACCAGACAATATTTTATAAGTAAGGATTTATCTTTGTGACCCATTTGCAGTGGTATTGAGAATAAACTAATCACTGCATTTTTTAAATACAGGTATTTTAAAGTCTCCATAAGGGCTTTGCCATACTTAAATCACCTTCTTAGAACACAAGGCAAGTATTTACTGCTAAAAATAAGTGCATTTATCGAGATCTCACTCAAGAAAAAGAAACTATTATTATTCAGGAGAAAATTATATATAAGATGATTTTCTGTTCCAGTTTAAGAAAACACAGGCCACACCAAACAGAAATTTTATTTCAGTCAAAATTCCTGCAGAGGACGTTAATCTCTAGATTCATTTGCTATACCTCTTCTCACCTATTCCCAAAATTCAAATGTAACTTCCATATGCATTTTTGGTAGCAGCTCCACAGAGAAAGCCCCTCAGTGCATCTGCTCCAGCTCTCTCAGCCTCCAGCACAGTTACACCACTGTTCTGAGACTTCACCCCATGCTCCTCTTCAGTTCCAGTCCTGGGCCCAATCACATACATGTTTTTACCACACATATATGGTCACTGTTGAGGCTTTCCTGGCTGTCACCTGAATGGCCACACAGACCTGGTACCTGGATTGCAGCTCTCCAGGCAGACAAGAGAACAGCCCAAGTTATCGCACTCATAAATTAAGATGGATTTTTAACCCCAGGTATCTACAGATCTAACATTCTATCCTGCTAACAATATTAGATCATTTCACCAAAAGAACACTTTCTGGGGTTTTATATCCTCTCCCTTCCTTCCTCTTTTGCCATAAAAGCAACTCTGCTGAGGAGGGAAAGGCAAAATTCCCCTTTTATTTCTGGCATAACCATCATATAACCTTGATTCACGGTGTGAGCAAGATCAAAGATGTCAACAGTATCACCAAATTCGGTGACAAGCTTACTGCAGAGCAGCTATCACCAATATGACATAAAATGAAACTCAATTAAGACAGATTGACAATGAAGTCCCAGAAGGGAGCAAACCAGCAGCAGGGAATGAGGGTTGACATGATAACACAGTGCATTGAGTCACTAACCCAGCCAAAGCCACTGCGTTCCTGAGAGGCCTCCTGGTCCTGAGCTAAGGACTTCCCAACTTAACACACTGCACTAATACTTTTCCAACAGCTCTGTCATCAGAAACCAACCACCCACCACACCAAATGGTTTATATCACACTACTTGTATTCTTCTTTTTCTCTGACTCCCTTCTCTTGGAAATCCTGTTTTCTTTCCATTGAAAATCATTTCTCTGAGGTCTTTACATCCCCCCACACACATGGCCACTGCATATTTGATCTGAATCTCCAGTGTCTGAGCACACAGCACAGCAATGTCCAGTCCTCCTATTTAACTTGGCCCAGCAGCACAGAGCCAGCTGCCATGCAGCTCCTTCCCTGCTCACTGACCCATCACTGCACATTCCCAGGTTAGTGGAGCTCCTTTTCTATGGATCACTGATCCTGCCTTACACATTCCCAGCACTTGGTGCCCACTCTGTGACCCAATAAAATAACAGCATCCCCTTTTTCCATCTCGGAACTCCTCAGTATTCTCCTCCTTGCAGGGATCTGCAGTACCAGAAATGCAATCACCTACTGCTCCCTGCTAAACAGCAACAACTAATTCAAACTATTTGAACTACAATTTTAATAATAACTGGTTTAAAATGAATCTTTCTATCCCATTTCCTCCCCCTCATCCCAGAAATAATCAGAGAGCAGTAGGACATGCACAAGACACAGTAGCAACAGATAAAGCCCGAATCCGGCAGCTTCCCTACAGCAGAGTACAGGTCAGTTAAAACAGCTTTCCCTCTCACACACACACCATCCTCTCTGCAACAAACCTACCCATTTTTCCAGCAGTCCTATCCACCTGAGCAATAATTCCTACTTACTCTGGTCTGAGTATCCCCAAAGCCTTGATGAATGAAAACCCCACAAACGGCAAATCTTCCCCCGAGAATCCTGCTGGGTTCAACTGGCGCGTAGAGGATAAAACCCGCGAATTCTTCTCTGGTTCATCAAAATTTGAGGTGTCATCATCAGACTTGAGAGTAGGAACGAAGGGGGGAGGAGCTGGTGGAAAAAAAAGCAAGAAGAAAAGATAAAATTCAGCTACAGTTCACTCTGCAACAGTCCCACTCATTCAGTGCTTGCAATGGCACTGCAGCTCCTGCTTTTAATCTTGCTAACACAAGCAGACTGAGCTGCTGCTCTCAAAGCGTATTACAGCAACAAGAGATTAACCCCTGAGCTGCCAACATGGCTACCACTCTGCAGGCACAGCATCTCCCACACTGATCAAACTGAGATTTAGCTTGGGTATTAGAGATTCTGGGTTTGGGTTTTTTTCAGGTGAGGATGTTGGGTTTTTTAACACATAAATAATAAAATCAAAGCACCAGGCTAAGAAAACCATTACTGTAATACAGCCAGCAGCCTGTCAATTCTGATTCATCTTGAAAAGGAAAATGTCTCCAACCTGTCCAATTAGTGACACTACCTGAGAAAGAAGCCTGATCTTGTGCTAGTCAGCTAAGGGATATATCTTACCCTTTAACACTAACAAGGATCTTCCCAGCATGGGTTTCTAATCAACAGCAAACTGGTCTTTCTCCTGGAAGGTTCTAATAAACTATAGCTACTAAAAGCTCAGTGGTCTGTAGGAAAAGAAGATTGATTTTATTTCTCTAAACGAGCTTGCTTAAGATCTGGAACTCTTGCCGGGACACCACTGCAGTCTGGCTCTGATACAATCAGCTCTGAAGAGAGGTATAAATAGCAGGAATTACAATGTATTTCTTACTATAATTTCTAAATTGGTACCACTTAACTTGCTAAGCAGTTGTTTTAATTTCAGATGATTTTCTCGTGCTTGCTTCAGTTTAATTAACCTAAGGAACAAAAGGACAAGTTCTTGTCGGTGCTGTGCAGCACCCGAGCTACCTGCTGGCTTGGCTACGTGTGGGAAAGGAATGAATGCAGAAGCCCTGCTGTGCAATCCCTACCTCATTAAATCACATTTCCTAACATTTATTTATTTAATTTCATCACTCGGCTCCCCACTCACTGCAACTCTGAGCTCAGCAAAGGGGAGACAGCTCCTCAGCCCGCAGCTAGAACAGCCCATTGTCACCAGCTGATGGAAGTGGCGTGTGCTAAAACCGTTACCATGGATCCAGTATGGATCTCCCGTAGCTGAAGGGCTGCTGAGGATTGAAGGACTGGGAACAAACATTGCAACCCCTGCAGTGCAGGCTCCCCGCTCCCGAGCCGGCGTTAACCCTGCCTGCCTGCGGCGTGACAGCCGCTGCCGCCCTCAGTGCCAGGGGCACCGCGAGTCACGGCTGGAGGCTCTGGCTCCCTCTAGGCTGCCAGAGCCTTCACTGCCCGCCTTGAACTCTCCATTCCTCGCTGGAGCTACCCACCAGACCAGCGTTAATAGACAAAAAAATAAAATATTCAAAATAAAGAATCTGTCCCCGTCAGCTGCCAAATCCCAAGTACAGGCGCGGGCTTTGGTAGCAGCTCCCTGAGGAGCCATCCTGAGGCTGCTCCCGAGCAGGGAAGTGAGAAGAAATTCCATGAAGCAGATGCTGCTCGTGTACTGTAGCTCCAAGTGCATTAGAATGAGATAAATGAGGAAAATACACTAATTAAATAGGTTCTCTAGTAAGCAGTTTCAGCCTACTGGAATTTACAAGCTCCAGAACATTTAAAATGTATGTCAGTATCACAGATTTATTAATTTCTTCTCTTTAATTGGTTATAATAAAAAACATAACATAATGCTGATACTTATGCAACATAAACATAATTTTGAAATATAGATTGTTGATTGGAATATGTATTTCCTTAAAAAAAATCATTTAATATCAGGATGATGTCCAGCTACTCTTACATATGTTCTTAATGATTAAAAACAGATAAGTAACAGAAAACAATTTGTAAATTAATTGCAAATACAAGCCTAAAGTTGTAGTTAATTCACAGCAGAGAAGGATCAGTTCAGGATCAGTATTCTTTAGTTTCAGGACCTTTGCTGAAAGAACTCTGCACTTTCTCTCACAGAAGGGTTGCTGTGGGATTTTTAACACTGTTTTTGAAGGCAGATACTGTCTATGAGGTAAAGTAATAGAGAAAACAGCAAACTCTTCATCTGCAAAAGTTTAGAATGTTTTTAAAGAGGTAGCAAAAACCAACTTAGCTGCCTTTTTATAAGGGTACAAGCACCCTGTTCTGTCCTCCCCAGAGCCTGCCAGTTATAACCTCATCTCTGAAAGAGACATCTAAAAACTTACTTCCCACCAGAAATTAGCAAAGAAGATCTCAAGAGTCATCTTCAAGGCCTTGTAATTAAAAAGAAAGTTGTCCCTCTTACCAACAATAAGAATTGCTACTCAAACCACATGCATAAAAGAAAATATTATTTAACTATGCATGCACATAAAAAGATGAAAAAGCACTCAGTGGGGGAACAATGGATGCACAAAGATAAAACTGAACGTGAGACAGAGCAAACCTTTGGGGCTGGTGGAAACTAGTTTAAAGAGCACAATGTTTTACACTACAGCTTCCTCTGATGTTTAATAAAATATGAGAACAAAGAAGAGAAATTGTGAATACTAGATTAAAAAATAATGAAAAAATCCTTTGCCCTCTATTTTGCATTCACTAAAAACCATGACTAACAGTCCAAAATCTCTGCAACTCTGCAGTACAAATTTGTTACAATATTTGTATCAAGAAGTAGTAGCAACTAAAGAGAAAACTTGGAACATTTGACAAAAACACCTCTAGATGTTAAGTAGTTCTGAACTTGTCAACAGTGGCTGAAAATGAGAAGCAGAACTTCTGAAGAAGTTTCAGCTGTTGGACAAAAATATCACTTAGGGGTAAGAGGGAATAACTTAGGGGAAAAAAAAGCTAGATCCACTCTGTCAGATGTTGCTAATTATATGGTAGTTTCCTCATAGATTTATTATTCTTTAGACTAAGGAGTCCTTTATCTGATGTCCAAATTAACACAGGAAAAACAGAGTAGTCTAAAACACACAAGCAATTTTGCCATGGCATAATGTCTAGTTAGGTTATTATTTCTTGTTTAAAATCAGAAAGCTGTCACACAACCATGGCATTTTCAGAGCAAGATGAAGACTGGTGAATGCAAATACATTGATGTGCTTATCAGTTTCCTCTTTAAAGGGAAGGATCCTTCAGCAGAGGTCAAGAGAAGCCTCTGAGAAATAAATGTGAGCACCAAACCATCACATCTGACAAGGTGACAAACTTGCACTTTTCTCAGGCTCACCCCAAAGTATTACTCAAGAACCAGTAAACCCAGTGCTTCTACTCTCACAAACTGGTTGGGTACAGAGAGCTCCTTTTGCTCCCGACACGTTACAACAACGTACATGTTCTGTTTACCATTTAAAGTATCTTGTGGAGAACTGCATGTTTTAAAAAAGCCAATTCCTTGCCTAGATACATCCCCACTTGTGGAAGGATGTAACCCTCTTCCATCTGTTCCAAAGAATGACTTTCAGAGGAAAAGGGGGTGTTGTAGGTTGCTAAGTTTAAGGGGAAAAAAAAAAGAAAAAAGAAAAAGAAAAAAGGAAAAATCCAAAACCACCACACATACTCAGTACCTTAATCACTTTATAATTAAGATTAGATAAAGTATCTCTTATGGAAAAAAGCCTTTTTTTTAAACTCTGCCTCAGTGTGTGTATTTATGACTGGTACAAAGAACATTGCCTTAACCAGGTCTTTCCATCCTTTCAAAATATTTTCATGCAAATTCAGAAAAGAGAGACTGCATTTCCCCTGGGACAGTGAAAGACTCAACTGAAATAGGAAACTTAAAGGCAATACAGAATGTTTCTTAAGGATAAAAATGTGTCTCTTCTTGATCTGCAAGGTGATCTATAAATGCTTTCTGAGGAAAAGCATCCACACAGCCTTTTTAAATAGGTTAGGCTTTCCTCTTCCTCAGGCTCTAACAGACCCATTTGAGAAAGTGTTATGAAAGAAAAAAGAGACAATCCCAATGATGAAACTAAAGGAAATTTTTGCTAAGACTACTCATAAAAAATGCACTGTGCTAGTTCTAACCTATCATTACAATATTATCTTAACACCTTTAGTGTTTTGTCAAGACAATGATCCAACACATACATTCCTATTAATAAAAGTGATTTCCAACCTGCAGTGCAGGTGATCCCCACTTCAAGAAACAAGTCAACACATTTTTCTGAAGACAAGAATTTAAATGAAACACCACAATGTGTAACTGTTAACATCCTGAATGACAACATGGTGCTCATAAGGAGAAGTGTCTTGGATTTATGAATAATGAGATTTGGGTCCTGCCTCTTTAACAGCAGAAAACAGTTTAAAAATCAGTCTTTAATACTTTCTCAAGTTCTTCTGTTTGCACAAGACAATAACTCTTGTCTTTTCATATATATAGTTTCCATGTGCAAGCCCAAATATGCCATTCCATTTTCAAGACCTCTTGGACTGTAATTACAAAGCAATTCTTAAAATGAAAGGTTTTTTATGCTGTACACAGATGAAAGTTTTCTGACCATCTCGCAGCAAGACTTCAGCAAGCATATATTTGATTCCAAATTAAAAAGCTGATGCAGTTTATGGATGTCAAATAACAAAAGACAACCAAAAACTCCCAGAAGTATACAGAATGCAGCCTTGTTGCTGGTAACTCATGTCATTCCCCCATTCTCTACCTCTGATTTTAGATACTTCTTAGGTACTCAAATGGTTCTGTTATCAACTTTCTAGTGAAATACCTGATCATTTAGCTGAACAACAGACAGAAATATGCTTATTTCAGGTAAATAAATTCAGAAAATTCTTCAGTGAGTGAACACAAACTTTTGAAAGTTTTAGTTTATTTTATTTTTGGGGAGAAAGTGCAATGGTATCTGTTTGCAGGTGGGTTTTTTTAATAAGCTTTAGAAGTCATTAAATAGCAGAAAAAAGGCAGAGAGCAACAGAGAGCAGAATCTCTGTGTGTTTCAGTATAATACTCCAACAAAGGAGAAAAATCACCTGTTGAGACAAATTCAGATAAACCTGAATTTAGGTTTAATTGTTTGATTCTGTTTCTGTAACTTAAGAGCTGCTTCTACAAATACATTACTTGGACCCAGGGAAGTTGGGAGCTTTTTTTAGAGGCAATGATCCTTTGGAAAGGGGTTTACTAAAAAGTCAAGTGTTTCATAGGTTACCATAACAACAAAGTGTAACACTGAAAAGCCCCTTAATGACACATTCTTAACCAAAATCTGTGTATTAAGAATGGCTATCCTGGAGCTCTCAGCATGATAATTAAATACCTGCAAGGCAAAGGTACCAATTTTTTTCCCTACCTTGCCTGAAATAGAAATTACATCACTGCCCTTATAGACTATAGGAAAGTCTGACTATACTGACACAGAATTTGTCCAACAATTGTGGATCAGAGTCACTTCAGTTGGCTTTAGGATCACCCAGCCCCAACACTCCATAACCTTAAAGTCTTTCACCAGATTAACTTGGGGTTAGTGAGATTCTTTAATGTAAATCTAAATCCTGTGACCTCTTCCACCACCCATCTTCTCAAGCTGCCATTTCTCTATCAGCAGAGGTCAAGATTAGAAAGAAACCTTTAGCTTTTAGATAGCCCAGGTCAAACCTGACCCAGGTTTTGAACAGAATGACAGAAAGACTGCTCAGAAAAATCAGCACAGGGAGAACCACTACAGAGAGCAAAGCAATAGGTGATCCATTGAATCTGCTGCTGGAAGCACAGCCACTGCTGTGTTTTGTGCCAGTTACAGTGGGGGTTTATCAAGTATGAGGTATAACAACAAAATGAGGGGTCAAAACTGCAGGAAACCTCCCAGCAGGTAGGTGTGGATATTACAGGGAATGGTGATGCAATCCACTGGCCAGCTGCAGACAGAAATGGGATTTTTTTTAAATCCCAAATGATTATTCCAACATTATAACCACACCAGGGCTGCCTGGTGGCTTGTCCATCAGCATCACTGCTGTCACACACATTGGCAAAACGCTCCATTAACTCCTGCAGCTGTGTGAATACCAGACAGGCAATTGCCAAGGAAACACCAGAACATATGCTCACATGTCATTCTTCTCTCTACATCTGAGGCAACATGATATAAATGCAACACTAAATTCAGGAACAGAAACTGGTGGCTTAGGCAGGGCTCTAGGGAGAGAAGGCAGAGAGCAGTGGGAAATGTATGCTAAAGTGATGAAAAGGGCTCGAGGCTCAATGGCTCTCAAAGGGCAGAAACAATGGAATTTAACAGAAGAGCAGCTCCACAAGTTCAAAATTAATGAATCGACAGAAAAGTGAGCAAACAGTCTGTGGAGCTGACAGCTGAAGTGCTGAGATAGTCATCAAAAGTAGAAGCACTGGCTTAGCAATTTATCATGGAAAATGGAGCAGAATCATTCCCTTACAGCATATTTGACAAAAAACATAAGGCAGACATGTAGCTCGCCCAGATAATCTTACAGTCCAAATAATTTAAAATACTCTCCAACACAAGCAGAGATCACTGATGAACTGTGAAGTATTTGCTTTTGCCATGGAGCTGGTGCCTCAGTACTTCCAAATACCAAATTCCATTGCTTGCTTGGATTATAAACAGTTTTCTGCATAGAGAATTATCTGGTTCACTGGTTTTATTCTATTCCTGGTTGAATGAACAGATTTTTCACCAAAAAAAAAAAGCAGTAATACATTATCCCCATTGACTTTGACAAAAAGCTCCAAGGGCCCTTATGGCCACAGACATTTTATCACCTACTGGAACTACAAAAAACAAACCAACCTTAAGTAAAGTTGGTTCACAAGTTACAAAAGAGAAATCTGAAGATGCAATAACAACAAGAAAAGATGAAGCCAAAATTTAGCAAGCTGAAGTGGGAAAGGCCTGAAAAAAAATACTGATGCCTTTTAATCTGAAGAAGGACATGGAAAGGACCATTTTGATTTTCCAGTCTAGTGCCTGCAGTAATATGGCAATTGCATCAGGAATTCATGTGGAGTTTAATAAAACATCCTCCTACCTTTACAATTTTTACCTGAGATGTTAACATAGCCTTTGCAAAACCCAAAATGAGCTGTTTTGTTAAAAACACCTGCTCCAGAAACCAGTCCTGTTTCATTAGGAATAATTCAGATCAAACACTCTTTAATACTCATTGTACAAATTTTCCCAGTACCAAAAAAACCCAGAAATTGTTTATAAATACAATTTTATTCTACTTACAATTACGGATATTGTTCCAGTCAATTTTAGAAAAAAATGGATGGCAGCAGAGATCCTCATAACCCAGCCTTTCCTTCTGCCCACAGAGCAGGCTCTGGATCAGGTCAAGAAAGTCACTGCTAACTTTCACATCCTCTGGGAACTTCAGAAATCTCTGCATTAGAAAGAAATGGATTTCTGCTCAGTAGGAAAACAGGCTCAGAACAGGAAGATTAAGTTTCATTATTCTGAGATATGTCAGGTACAAAGGATGAATATTTATAGCACACAAATAAAAGCCTGGTGCATTTTATCCAAGTAGGCTTTTATATGCATTTACTGCAGTAAAGATAAGAACACAGGAACAACCATTCCCACCCAGGCAAATGGTATCCCAGGTCAGCATCTTATGCTGAACAATGGCCAATGGCACACACAAATGGAAGAGTAAAACAAGACATTTCCCCAGAAAATTCTCACAAACTTCCAAAGGGTGGGTCACAGGATTTTTTGAATTGGGAATGATGACACCTGTTACAAAAAATAACTTGACACCTATAATACAGCACAGTGCATATATTCCAAATACTTTATGACAAAGTAAGTGACATCCACAAACTTTCATGTAAAGCTGAGAAAAACAGCCTTTTTTACTTGAGAACAGGGGAAGATTTCTCTACCTGGAAGTTCATGATGTTATTGAAAGTCTTTGCTGAAGTGCCTTCAGTGAAGGGAGACCTCCCATAGATCATTTCATAGGCAATGACCCCAAGGGACCACCAGTCACACTCAGGGCCATAGGAGGCTTTGCCATCCCCTCCCAGCCCTGTCAGCATCTCTGGTGCCATGTAGTCAGGTGTGCCCACAGGGAGCCTGGCATTTACCTGCGAGCAAAGACACACCAAGTGAAATTACAGCACTTTCTGTTCAATGGCATCTTGGTAATTAAACAAAGGTTTTATTTTTTCCCCCCCACTCTTTTTTTATTTTTTAAAAAAGACATAATTTTCAGCCCTCCATGTGAATTTTAAGAAAGTAATTTTAACCAAAGCTGTTCCGCAAATAAGCACCAGGTTAAGAAAACTGCTGATAACCAAAGGGATTTGTTTGATATATTTGATATAAAGAGTCAAATTATCAGAGCTAATTGTTACTATAAAGTACAAACTGGTAAAGTAGAAAAGTAGCATCCCAAAAAGCACAGAAATACTAAACTGATGTTTGTTTTAAACAGCAAACATACTCTGCTTCAACTAGTATTAACAGGGACATCATAGCTGAAATTTCAAAAGTGGTCAAGTTCAGACATAAATATTTCCTGCCCTCATTACATTCCCTGTCATCCTTTTCACCTAGTGTTCATGATCAGCAAAGAACTAATATTTGAATTTCTGGACTGCTTAGAAAAGGTAATTCAGGAGCCAATGCTACAATCATTTTTGTACTGAGTGGCATAAAGAATGAAACAAAACAGCAGGCAGGCTAACACAAAAACCTATGAGTGACTGAAGAGATAGTGTGAACAAAAAATTTCAAAGGAAAATGCAATGCAGAGAAGCACTGAAAATGTAAGAGCAGGGAAAAACAGGATATTAAGAATCACATTACAAAGAAAATGTTATGGAAAAATAAAAACTGTAAAACAAGACAGAAATATGGTGCAGAACTTCATGTTCTCACTTAGACACATTTAAATTTTAAAAATTTTCACTGGAAGTTGTGTGCAGTTACCAAAACTTACAAGCAACTTATAAAAAACTCCACTGATTTAGATTTGATGCAGTACTTTGTGGTGAGTGAAGCCCAGAATATTTAAATGTGACTCATTTTGATCAAGAGCTCCCCAGTCTTCAAAGTTACGTGAACTTAGTTACAACAGGCATGATTTCCATTCCAACTATAAATCCATGTCCCCTTTAAACACAGGATTGAACAGCTGTAAGAACTTGTAGAAATAGGATTTTGTGCCCAGTGCAGCACCATGAGAAAGGTAAAGGTAAGTCTGCTTTCTTGTTTATTAATATTTTAATAAGCAAATATGTATTTGCTGAGGGTTGAACAAGATACTTGAGCTCATGCTTGAAAAGCCATTCACAAATGGAAAAATACAATTGTGAATAGATTCATAGTGGGCAAGAAAGGCAGAAGAGAGAAGAGCAAGGTGTAATCAAAAAACAGATACTGAGTTAGTTTTCCCTTTTCAACTGGACTATCCAAACAAGGCACAGACAAAGCTGAAATCCACATTATTACCGTTTTGTTTACTGTCATTTTGGCAGCTGACCCAAAATCCACCAGTTTAATGTGTCCTGTTCTGTCAATAAGAACATTCTCTGGTTTGATGTCCCTGTAAGCCAGAAGAAAACAATCAGAACCTTTCCAGACCATTCCCTACTGGCACACCCAGATAACAGGATATCCTATTCAGCTATACTCAACCATATGCATAAAGCCTTTCAAGTGGGAGTCTTTCTCCAAAAATTCCCTGTTTCCAAGCAAATATGAGAGTATTACAGCTCCCTTTATTTCATGGAAGGTTAATAACTATTGACAGCAGATGAAAAGATAAGGTGATTTTGCATCTTGACCACATTGTAACTGACTTACAGTCAAGTACTTCGTAGTTTTCTTCCCAAACTCCCTCAGAACTTATTCTGCACATCTTCCAAATTCAGCCAGTGACCTTGCACTAGAAAGCCACAGCCCATGCTCTAAGTGCAGCCACTACAAGCTCTTGGAACATAATATACTTCCTAATATTTCCACACCCTCAGAATGGAATAGTTTTTTTAAAATACCAGTATGATTTGAAAATGCACACAGTAACTGTCTCCAAGCCCTGAGAGAAAGCTCTCTGATATTTAACTACTCCAACATCCTATACTGCCCTGTTCACCAATCAGCACACAACCATTTTTAACAATTACATTAATTCCCCATAGTATTTGGTGCCAAAAGCAGCAATCCATGGAAAATATTTAAATTTTTTATAGTGCAACATTAAGGCTTCTTTTTACTGAGCCTCCAGAAAAATATATGTAACAATCCTTTCTTGATATTGGTCTGAACTTTACATCAAAGTCAATGCCCTGAGCTACAATTATAGTTGGGAGTCTGATTAATTTTCTAATTTTGTCCTCTGACACAGCATGGGAAATACTGAAAGAGGACAGAGTACAGAAGCACCCAAAGGAGCCCTGACATACCGGTGGACATAACCCATCTGATGGACACTGTGGATGGCCAACACCAACTCTGCAAGGTAGAACTGCACCATGCTCTCATCCAGCTGCTCCTCATATCTGTTTAGGAGTGACAGCAAGTCCCCTCCAGGCTGATACTCCATAACCTGCATACAATTTTAAAGGAACAGATATACAAGATATTCCATCCAACTCCCCAGTATGACACTGGGCCTATATCAAACAGTGCAGGAAAATGTACAGTAAACAAGCACATTTCAACCATCACATTATTCTTTAAAATAAACCAACAACAATGGTGTTCAGTAGAGGAGAAAATCAAAAACTAGGCATTACCAAGTAGAGATTTTTCTTGTCTTGAAATGCATATTGTAATTGTGGAATCCATGGACTGGTGCTCTGAGCTAATATGCTGCGTTCTTCCTCAAAAAATGACACCTACCAAAAAAGTGTTCAGTTACATCACGATGAGAGGCAGTGAGAATACATTATAACCCCCTAGTTTTAGAAAAACTTGGCACACATCACAAAAAATTACACAGAAATCATTAAGTGCTGTTTCCTGAGCAAGTGCCATGTGAGGGTAGCACCCTACTTTGCTTTCTTGTCAATCTGGGCCCAAAAAGGATAATTTTAGTCGGGCTCCATTTCTCCTAGCCACAAACAATGCTGAGGGATATCAGGAGCAACCTTAGTGCACCATGCATTGGGAACAACTGATGCAGATATTGTACAAATTCATGAGGTCTCTCATGGAGTATCTCTGTCCTACTTGTCATTTCATGTCAGCAAAGATTAACTTCTGTTTCTCACCAAACTATGAGAACAACCTCCATTATCCCTTTTTTAAGTTTCCAAGTAACACATTCTCAAGCTAGTGAGAGGCTCTCCATAAAAATCCAGTCACCACAGTTTGCCTTCACACCCACTCCTGACATTCTACTTTGCTCTTTAAAATAAAAAAAAACCTTAATGAATAGATTGTCTGAAAATTCAAACCATCTTCAACAAGATTAATACTGATTCAGTGTTTTCATCATCTGTTTTTCTTTTTTTTATAATTACATGGGAAGCTCTTTACAACAAGGGCCATGTTTTGGTACCTGAGGATGGCACCTCATCCAACAGACCCACAGACTGTGGCAATGGCTTTTAAACACAGCAAAACTACACACAAATTTATTGCTTCACTCAAATGCAGGATGAACTTTCTCAAGATATATTTTTAACTCGGTTCTAATTATAGTGACAGAAAGGAAGTGTTCAACAAATTGCAATTTATCCTCCTAGTCTCATAAGAGAAAAATATACATACGTGCTCCTGTGCCAGCAAGGACTCCTTGCTCATCACCTTCATGGCATAGACATCACCAGTGACTTTCTCCCTCACTACTTTGACATCTGCAAAGTGACCACAGCCAACCACACTCTTCACTTCAAAGTCCTTCACACTGGGTTGCAGTTCCTTTAGTTCAGCAATAGCCTCTGCATCTATAAAAATAAAATACTTGTTTTTACATTTGGCAACTGGCATTTCATAAAAAAGAGACAACATAGAAACTGGGGAATAAAATTTAAAAAGCTCCAGCAAACCAAAACCAAAAAAAATCCCAACATTCAGTTCCAGATTCTCAAGAAATGTTAAATCTTTCCAGAATATGCTTCTTAAAAATAACAGCATGCATCAGAACTAGAAAAAGACTGTATCAATGCAGAGTTAAGTCTGAAATATGGTACATACAAAAGGATCAGGAAATGCTAAGACAGTTCCCATGGCAACCATAATTCTGTCCCATTCATAACATCAGAGGCTGAGAACCTCTTTGGTTCTAATTTCTTTCCAGCCATCCTTTATCAATACAAAGTTTATTCTCTAAACATGAGGGCTTTACCCAGCAAGTTCTGGTCCAGGGGCAGGGTTTGCTCCTCTGCCTGAGGGAGGCACCAGTCTATTGTCTAACAACCAACCAGAGGCATTTACTGCAGATATTCAGCTCAAGTTTCCCACTGACTAGTTCCAGCCAGCCTGCACTGTGATAATCAGTCACTCATTCTTGGGAGATTGTTCTAAAAATTCTTCAAACTAGCAGAAAATTACTGTCTGCTAATAATACTACAAACCATTGGGTGGAATTATAACAGGGGGCACAACATGTTACTTGAAATCCAATGTCTTTCTGCTACATCTTAATGGAAACATTGATGGAAAATTTCTTTGCTCTTCTCCAAAAGGATTCTGGACACATTATCAATAAAATATTTACACCTTTAGAAGCTGTATTTCTGAAGCACAGAAATACTCTTTACAAGTTACACATGCAGAACATGGGTAACACATAGAACCCAAAAGGTGAAAGAGGCAGAGATTACCAAGTTTCTCTCTCAAATCTTTTTTTCTCAGAGTCACCACCCTGCTCTAAACTTCTGACATCCTTCTGTGGTGCACACTCAGAGCTTTGCTGTAGCCAGTACTCACTTTCCAAGAAAGCACCTCTTCAAATATAAATACAGTACAGACTAAGGAGGAGGCACATTTGAGTCACAGCACTTCAAAAGCCACTTGCATTTGATCTTCTTGGACCTGAACAAATCCTTACCAAGATTGCCAAGATCCCCTTTGCAGAGTTGAGTCTGCCAACAAAAAATCAGATGCTCAAAGTCCTGGGTTACAATCAAAGCAACTAAAGCATTACTCTAACATCCAGATTCTTAAGAACTGTTTTATAAAGTGACACCTGAAAATTAGTGTAAACAAACTTACACTTCTTGACAAAGTTGCCAACATGTTTAATTTTCATTAAAGCAGGGTTTCTGCATTCTTCAAAAAGAACAAATAATGAATCAAGGATGCCTTCCCGGGAGAGAGGAGACATCTGCTGTTGAGTCACAAAGAGTGGCTTCCCCTGGAAAAAAAAAGCAGCAACAGCAGATGGAGTCTCAGACAACAATGAAAAGCCTCAAATCAATAACAGATGTATAGAGCAGATAATATATATCCATTTTAAAATCACTACTTCAGAAATTAGGCAAATGATACAGAAGTGTGAGGTAAATATATCAACTCACTATGACTATCTGTAATAGCTGCTACAGGTATTTTTCTTGTAGACAAAGCAATCCTTTAAAGTTTCAAGCAACTAAACTACGATTCTCAAGAAAGCTGTGATTCAAATTTTAACAATCTATATCCTCCTGATGACTCTGATCTGACTGGCCTTTTCCTTGACACTGCATCATGCAGGTCTTTCCATGGTACAAACAACTGGAGAAATCAGCATCAACAGTAGCTCTGGAAGGAAAAGCTGTTGGACCTCAGATGACAAAAAAGCAGCCCCTTAGGTAAATTCATCTTGGGACAAACCCACAGCTCCTTCACTCATGAAAAAACTAAAGATTACAGAAAGCAATATTCCATATTTAAGTGGAAAAATCTATCAGGCTAAAACATCAGCAGATGCATAAAACATTAGACCAGTTACTATCCACTGAATTTTGTGCAAACCAGGTGCACTTTGAACTTCACCTAGTTACACCTTTCTTTTACCCCAAAGAATGACACAGGCATGGTTCCAGCATCCAAAAAGCAAAGCTGTATTATGAGATACTGAAGATCAGGACAAGAACAAAACCAGGATCAGCTGCTCCCAGGCCAGATGTCCTTCACCTGAAAGAGCAGATTTAGCCGAGACACTCGGCTGGTGATGGGCTCCATCGGTCCTGCCTCGACCGGGTTTCGGGCTCCACATTTAAACTTCAACATCTTTAGAGCTTATCTCATTGAAACAAGCACCTGAAAAAGGGAACAGGGACATTCAGGAAGCACTTGGCTGGCTCACTCTAAGCAAAAAACATGGATGAGAGGGGATGTAATTTAAGTAACATCTCCTTTCCCTTGGGGACAAAATTTATAACTTTAAGGGCACCTGGAGCACCCCAGCAATAAAGTGGGGAGAAGCGCAGAAGCAATTACATTGAAGAAGACCCTCGGAGACCATCCAGTGAGCGAACCCCACCGTGCCACCTTCCCTGTGGCACTCAGCCCCTCGGCCGGCCTTTCCCTAAACACCTCCAGGGACAGTGACCCCACCACCTTGCGGGGAGGGCACGGAGCCCCCCAGACTCCGGAGGTTACAGCGGGCGGACCCGGGTTCCCCTCAGAGCTGCCCCATCCCAAGTTCCGATCCCACTCAGAGCTGTCCCAAGCCAAGCCTCGGCTCCCTCTCAGAGCTGCCCCATGCCAAGCCCCGGGTCCCCCTCAGAACTGCCCCGTGCCGAGCCCTGGGTCCCTCTCAGAGCTGCCCCGTGCCGAGCCCTGGGTCCCTCTCAGAGGTGCCCCACCCCAAGCTCCATTCCCCCCTCAGCGCCACCCTGTTCCGAGCCCCGTTCCCCCTCAGGGTCTCTCCGTTCCCGGAGTCCCCCGGATCCCCTCAGTCCCCGCGCGCTCCCCACTTTTACCGCCGCCAGCGTTTGAACGGCGCGGTGGGCGTGGGCTGCTGACGTCACTTCTGGTACCGCGGAGCGGGCCAATCGCAGGCCGGCGGGGCCGGAAGCCCTGGCTGGGTGTGGCGGCGGCCCCGTGAGGGCGGGAGCGGCCGCGGGCTCTGAGGGGGGTCTGAGGAGACCCCGAGGGGGACACTGAGGGGACTCCGGTGCCGGGGGGTTTCCCCAGCTCCGGAGGGAGCACAGGAAAGCCTTCGGACACCGCTGGCGCTGCTCTGCCCTCACGGGTTTGCTCGCGCTTGTCGTGTATTTCACGTCTTTTTGTTTGTTTATTTTCCTGTACCGAATCTTAAAAGGGAAAAATGACTCATTCCCAGTGCTTCTGAGTGGAGCTGGCTCAACCTTACCCTAGACGTCATAGTTGGCAGCAGCTGCTGCCAGGTAGGGCAGCCAGAGGGGAAATGGAAAGGTTTACAGAAGCTTTAAATTTCATTCTGTAAAATGCTTGCCTGACCTTTCTGACCCTTTCTTTAGGGCCGTTTTATTCAGATACAGGGTGATTAAGTTTAAAGTGAGGCACTGGTGAAAGGCCTCCAGCTCGGCAGCCCTGTGTCAGTGAGGCGTCACCAGCAGGTGCAGGGGGATGCGGGATGAGCTTGTGTGAGGAGGGATCCGATGGATCCGTGCGGAGATGTCCGTGGGACATCGGCAGGGAGCACTGCTGAGACCTGCGGACATCACAGGGCTGCAAAACACAGCCCCTTGTCAGACAGTGCCTGGGCAAGATTTAATCTGGTAACAGAAATCTACGTGGTGTGGCCCTTAAAAATAATCATGTCGTATGTTTGCTCTCTTACATTCATTTTAATGATGCTAATGCTGTTTTGGCATCTTGCTGATCAAGTAATACACTCATGGATTTATTACAGTTGACTTCCTACAAATCATTTTACATATTTGTGCTTCCTTTCATCTCCCCCGGTCCACCCCTGGAACACTGACATGTTTGTGGTGTATTTCTCATCTGAAACTTACATAGCTGGGTTCATTTCAAGTTACAAAGCCTGAAAGAATTTTTAAAATCTAATTTATTGTCCACTACCTGCACTGCCAATTTGGTTTTGGACTCCACTCAGGACACTGTGACTGGCTGTGTCTCATCCACATCCGCATTTCCCAGGGAGATCAGCTCTTAAATAGAAATGCAGTAAAGAGCTTCCTGTGCGTGAACTGGGCAATTGCCATGGTCGTGCATTTTAGTAAAATGCCACATCCTCCCCTGATATTGGAGCCCTGCCATGTCTAAAGGTGCTCTACCCTAGATTTTGAACAAGTCTGCCATCCAAACTAAGAGACCTTCAGGTTCCTCTGTCTTTCCCTGCTTGCAGCCTGTCTCCTCAGCAAATATCATTAACCCCCTCTGTTTAACTGCCAGAATTACTGTTAAATATCCCCGCTGTTTCTAATTCCACTGGGGATATCACCATATCTGCACATCAGTTTGGATTTTAAAAATGGGGGCAGCAGAAGACCTGGGTTGTTCTTCTGAACAGCTGGGTTCTGTGTTGTGTTCAAATCACAAGGTGTGGCTGATTCTCCTTCCCTCCTCTCTGCAGGGTGCTGTGGAACAGCTCATTAAGGGTCTCATCTCATCCACATGAATGCTCCCCTTTCCCTTCAGAACATGAAGCCTGGCTCTGGTGTCCCACACAATATCCCAAATTTCACCAGCCAGGTGAGCTGCTGGGCTGGACCACGGGCCTCTCTCAGCTGCCCAACAGGTTCAGCAATAGCATCAGTTTACTGATTTACAGTAAATTAATTTATAATTCATTTTCCCTAATAAAGATTTTTTTAAGATTTTTTTTTTAGTGTTTGCAAGCAAATAAGCTGGCTCTTAAAACCCTTTGGGACAGACACAGTTTTCCTCATCATTTAGATGAGGACTCAAGTTAGATTAGTTCCCTTTAAGAAGGCCTTTAAATGCATATTTTGCTAGAAGCAGCCATGTGATTCAAGATCACATACTGGTTTTTTCCTTCTTTGTTGCTCTGTACTTAGATAAACAGGAAAGTCTAGCAGCAAAATGAAATAGTAGCATAAAAATGCAGTTGCACTAGAACTGTTATCAAATGCTAAAGAAACAACTGAAGTGGCAGATGAGGGGAGGAGAAGAGAAAGAAAAAACCCTGCAGTTTCAGTGCTAACACCTCAATACCCATCTCTACTGTCTCAGGTAAAAAAGAAATACATACCTGTTCAGGAGAACACATATTTTCTTTTTGTTTAAGTTGAAGATCTGAAGCCTTCAGAGTGAAAGTGATGATTCCTTCCTACCTTTGATATTTTTATCAAGAGGAATCATAGTGCACCAGTCCTTTGTAACAGCCAAATTATGGATCACTCCTTGAACTTGACAGCTGCTCCTGGGTACAGCCTCACTTAACTGGAAGGAGCAGCAGCAGATCTGCAACTGTACAAAGCAAGGGCTCATTCCTGCTATTAAATTAATAGGTTGTTCAAAAGTGCAACAGCATAAATAGCACTGTGATTTTCCCTAAGCAGGTCCCAATATGGTGCTCAACATGTTTTGACATCTCACCATGCACTGAATTGGTTACCATCTGTTTGACATTATTTTATTATAAGAGTTGGGGTTTCCCTTTGTTTCCTTGGCCCAAATTCCCCTCCCTGATGCTGCTGCAATGTGCTCCAAGGTGACTGTTCCCAGGATTGCTTGTCACAGTAACACCCTTCAGGCTTGCCTGAGGTCTAAGATACCCTGTAAATGTAGAGGTAAACGAGCAGGCAGGCAGGTACTCCAGGTTTTTGCCAAGAGCCTGGTGCTCAGATCCTCTTCCTAACTAACCTCACCATATTTTAATGGGCACAGAGCTGCCAAGTCCCCCCCAACACCATCTGGCTGTGAACTTCTGTATTTACAGCAGCATTACTTGGAAATCTCTTCATCAGTGGAGCACTGAGCACTCGTGCCTGTGCCCAAGATGCTGATGAATTTATATATGCTCAGAAAACAATAAACAGGGCTTGTGCTATCACAGACCTAAGGATGACCAAAAACTGGGGTTTTGTCCTGCCTTGCAGATCTTTCCAGCTCTGTTCTTTCCAAATTGTGATGCTGCACATGCAGGTGGGTCTGCAGCCAAGGCTCCCAGGGGATGTGGATGCCAGAAATAAATCATGCTCTTCAGCAAGGCCTTCACCATAGCTAATCTATATGTCAATCTATAATTCTGTATGAAAACAAAAATGAATTTGCCTTTATCAGCTCTATCCCTTCCTCCAACTCACCAATATTTAAAAGAGGTTTTAATAAACCAAGCTCTTTTTCAGCCCTAACCCTGATCACACCTGGGTTACCACTGCATGTTTCAAAATAAAGGGTTTAACTTGGCTGACTCCAATGCTGTCACAAACCCTTGCTAAGTGTAGCTCTCCCCACTGCTTAATGGGACCTAAATAATCCTTAGGTTCCTGACACATTTTGTTCCACTTTCTTTTCCCAAACTATCACAAAATATCCAACCTGACATAATAGTCATGCACACTACAGGGGATGGGAATATTTGCAAAACACAGATTTGGGAAGAAGAGTTATGGAAGAGGGAAGTAAATTCCTTATCAAATATATGAAGGCAAAGAGAAATAATCACCAGGCAAACAATTACTTTGTCTTTCCTTCTGCAGTATTTTTAATTTCCTTCTGAGAATTTTTGGAAAAAGACCACTCTGCTGTCATCCTCCTGGGATAAGCAAAAAGGAAATGAAACTTTAAAAGACCTGAAAGGCTGTTTGGTGTTTCTTCCATAGACTTTCACTAGAAGGTAGGCACAGAGATAATATTCTTCAAGGTTATTTTGACTAAAATATTAAAGGTCTTTTTCGTTTGTATTATTAATATGCTAATAATTGTATTATACAAGTGCTAATGTTCACTGGGGGGTTTTATGTATTGCTTCTATTTTCTTTATATTTAAAGAATTAAAATCCATTAAAACAGTTTTTAAAACACATCCTATTAGATACATAGTTGTCATCTCTCTTTTGATTTATTCATAAAAATGCAAACAGACATATGTGATGATGCTCTTCAGACCAAATCCCAGTGCTGAGGGTTCCTCATTCCAGCACTCACTGCTCAGTTGTGACCACACTCTCCTAACACAGCCATATGTTGAATTTCCCTGTAAGCCAAAACATAATCATGATAAATTTCTGGTGTGACCAAAATGAAATAGTAACAGAATTGGGTCACTAAGAATCTTTATGTGCAAACTGAGCATTTAACCTCATGAAAGTGAAGTGCTTTTTTTAATCCTAATTGTCTTCTACTTTTTTTTTTTTATATTTAGCCTAAAACAAATCCCTCATTACTTTCCAGAGGAATAATTTATTAACTTGCAGATGCAGTGAAAAGCAAATGATATTTTAGATATCTCATCTTCAGGCTTCCTTTGTGCTATCACAGGAACATCCCTGATTCCACAAAAATTATTTTATAGAAAGCAATTTATTAAACCTCCCAATCTGTCAAGAGACATGAATATTGATGTGTTCACATTAACTCCTGGAGCTGCTGAAAACTGCATTTGTCATGACTTAATGGGAATTACATGTTGCACAGCAACAGGTGACAGGAGTTTAATTAAAGCAAAACTGATAAAGTATCTGAGCCATTATAAAAAAATGTTTTGTTTTAAATGTCCTAAGGAACCACTTGCATGTTTTCATTGATGGGAAGGGAAGGCAACTCTGGTTTACAAGATAAAACCTAGAATAGGGCAGGTGCTGCTTATCAGATGGCAACTGCATCTAACATAACACTCAATTACTCTGGAATTTAGATAGAATAATCATGTAAAAATGGCCATATCCAGATATATTTTATTCAGATTCTAAAAGAAAAAAAGAACAGCAGTACCATTATGGTGAAGAGACAGAATTCTTTTGAGAGCACAATTAAACTTATTATTAAAATTTAATCATATGTTGGTCCTAGGGTGAATTAATTCTAGATGTTCACAGCAGGACTCTTTTCTTTGCCTTAAATCAACAAATCCACAGAAAAGACATCCTTTCCTCAACTACAGCAATAATTTGCTTGTTTGTGGGATTGGGTATCAGTGCCCAGGTATTTTGTTACAAAACAAATACCATCAGACTCAAGTATCAAAATTAAGTATGAAAATAGATTAAACAAAATATGTCTGTTAAAATGATGCCAGCTTTTTAAAAGAAAACAAACCCAGTCTTTACTAACTCTGATGATTTAAGATACAGAGGTAGACTTGGATTCTTTGTGCAATTGAACTTGAAATAGAAGATTTATTCCAAAATTTCCAGTAACCAATACTCTGTGCTCTGCAGCCCTATGGCACGGTGGGCAGTGTCAATAGGGGAAAAAAGCACAATAGTAGCACTTGGTGCAGAGCATAAATAAAAGCAGCAGATGAGGCAATGGCAGTTTTAATGTCAAAGGACTCTTCCAGGTGAGACTAAAAGAAGTTTGGGTTTGATTGCCTGCCTATTTTTTAATGTGGAATCACGATTTTGGTGCCTCATGGATTTTCGATGTTCTCGCTCTGAGTGGGTGTGTTCGTTCCTGTCCCGAAGAGCTCGGCAATGACAGCCTACATGTTACTTTATTTAATTCCTCTAGAATTAGTTCTATAATGTTTGCTTGGAGGCCAGGAGATATTTTACAGTGACTGTGGTGGGATTCTCATTTTTAAACAGCTTTTCCATGTTAAGAATTGTGATGAATGCATGATTAAGAAATAACACTGACAAACAGTGAAGTAATTTAAGGTTCATAAAGGAAGTGAATGACAATTTCTGGCTGCTTTGGAGGTCACTGCATGGTGAAATTGCTTTTTTTGGACTGCTCTTCACCATTTCTCATTGGCCTGGCTCACACTGTTTGTTCTCACTTTTAAATTTCCTTTACTACCTGGAAAGAAAAGGATCCAAACCCAGTATATTCTTCCTCAAAAAAAAAAAAATTGGGAAGGTGGGAAGTTGTTGCAATGGTGCAATGCTCATGGTCTGCCAAGGAATTGCATTTTGCCATTTTTAGCCAAAGGCTGGATACAAAAATACAAATCTTGAAAGAGGAATGGAAATTCCATGTGAAAGAGTTTCTGTAGAATAAACATTTCCTGAATAAAAAATGGCTTTAGGCTTCTTTTCCCCCTTGTGTTTTTAAAGTACTGCAGGTTGACTTTTGTTTTGAAAAGAACTTTTTAATGAAAGGTGGGTTTATGCTACTATTTCAAATTCCTCTATAATTGAATTATAGAGGTACTAAGGTAGAATATTTTCTTCTTTCTAGTTCTCTCACCACTTTGCCCTCCAGTTTTCCTCAGAGCAATGGATCTTGTGCATTGCCTCTCTGAAATTTGAAATGGATCAGATGCAGCATTAATGAGTTCTGCCAGTGGATGAGAACAATTAGTATCAATTAGTCCCTTGGAAATGAGGGGAAGGTGCAGACTTGGCACACCCCACATCTTAAAGCTTTTAAGCACAAAGCAGAAAGTAGTCAGCTTTTCATATCAAAGAGCTATCAATAAAAGGCTAACAGCCAACCTCAAAATGACAAAAAACAACAACAACTAAAATAAATAAATAATTTTTAAAAATTTATCTTAAGTAATTGTTATTTGTTAACAACCAGCTACCACTTAAAATCCTCCAGAAAACAGCATTTAAATCAGTGGAGGAGTCTGGCTTCTGCATCAACCTATTCCTCCATGAACAGATACTACAAAATAAAGATTATTTAGAATACAAGATGCTGGAATCAAAGAGATTTGCACACAGGCTGCATAGTTTGTTGTACCTCTTTCTTCTCTACATTCCCCTGGCTTTCATTCTGATGCCTTTCAGTATCCCAGCCTCAAACGATGATGTATCATCTAGTTCCTGTAAATAAGAACTGCTACTTCTCTCTTGAAGAGGGTTCTTTAAATCCTACTTGTTTTCTGGAATTCAGCTCCAAACTGAGCCAGAGGCACAGCCAGGAAATGCTGGCAGTGGTGTTCCACAGCTGTGTAGAGCCTGCAAAAGTCTTCCCCCCTTACATGAAGCCTCTTGGGGCAAAAAAATGCTATTCCACATTCAGAAATAGCCAATGAAGAGGCAGATCCAAGGTGTTTCTAAACAGTGAAGGTGCAGGAGCGAGGCTGCCTCCCCCTGTCATTGCCTGCCCAGCTGTGGTGTGAGAGAAGGACACACAGCCCCCACTGCATCACCCAGCAGTACCAACACATCAGAAAATGGCAACTCCTAAATAGCATTTTTCTTTTCATGCCTACCAAGTTCATTTGTAAAGGGCCATTTCTGCCCAAGCTGCATATAAATCCTGGGTTGTTAGTGCATTGCTGCTCTCTGGCTGCCTCTGCACAGAGCTCTGTGCCAAACCCGGGGCTCTGCAGGCCCTCAGCCATAAAGAGGAGAATGATCAATAAGCCTGGGCAGGCTGTGACGCTCAGTGACAGATCTGCGCTGCCTCTACGGCTGGATTTGAATTTAGACAAAAATAGTGAACAGCGCAGTGGCAAGGGAAAAGAAGTCATCTGCTTCTTATCTAATGTGTAATTCAAAAATCCCTATAATTGATCTTCATTGACAGTTTTTGCAAGCTCACTCACCCACACTGCACATATTGTGCTTCCTGACATAATTCCCGACATAGACGATGATATTTCAACAGAGGAAGCTTGTTAAATCAGGTCAAACAAAATAAAGCATTAGAATGTGCTGCAAGTCCTTGCAGCTGTCTGTCTTTTCACTCTTCCCCCTTATTCCCACCAAAAAAATACAAAACAAAACAAACAAAACCCACAAAACAACAACAACAAAATGCACAAAAAACAATACAAAACCAATTGCCAAATACTGGTAATTTTGTAATGGGCTAAAAATACAAAATTCAGTTTTGTTAAATGTTGAGAGGCTTCTGAATTAAAATACATTATTTTCTCCCAAGATGCTGGACTATTACTGTTGATCAGACATAACTGCCAGTCTTTCATTGCTTCCACATGGTTTAATTTTCCCTGGAAGTGTCATATATATTCTAAAGATCTGCTGAATTAAAAGAATTCTAAATTGGTTCCCAGTTGATGAGATGGTGTTTCTGAGATAGGACAATAAAAGGGCACTTTCTCTCACAGACAAACACAAAAATTCAGGAGGTGATAATGGGTCCTCAGGTGTCTGAAAGAGCAATACATAATTTCAGAGCAACACAAACAATAGATGCATTTTCCATTTACAATGACGGTAAATAAAGAGGAACATAATGGTTCTGTTTTATAAACACAATCACTGGCCTAAGCAGCATTCTCTAATTACTCAAACTGCTGTTATTCTTCAAAAACTGAGATAGAGGAAGGGTTCAACAGACTAACAACTAATAGATACAATTAATGGTAGCAGAAAGCCAGACACATTTAATAGAAGCATGTTAGAATAATAGATACAAAAGGCTGGCACTAGGGAACCCCATTTTAATTTCTATAAATACATCTCCAGCTTTTAAAATAAAACATTTGAAGTGCAGAGTGAGGCACTTTTCCATAGAAGTAGATTGCTTTATTCCAGATTCTTTTTCCAACTCTAGGTGCTAATTCTATGGCAGTTGAGAGCTGATTCTCATAAATCACCTCCCTGACCCACAGGCCTTTCCCCCATTGGCTGGAGTGGCTCTTAGGCTGTGCTGCTGAATGATTTTCCAATTTCTGGTGGCTATAGCACTGCAGGTTATTTATGCTACAACTTATTGAGCTGAAAAGTCATCAGGAGAGAAAGAGAAGCAACCAAGGGTGACGCATGTACAGACACACTAAAAATAACAGTAAGCTCTTACCTTTCTTGCCCACAGCAAGTTCCCAGGAGGCTTCTGCACTGGACAGGGATGTTGGTGTGCATCAAAAAGTGAGACAATATTTCCTGAACTTTGCAGACATATCATGCTATGTGAAAACATCTCCTTTTTCCCACTGAGTAAGTTCTGGAACACTCAACAAACAAAAACACTTTAAGGGCAAACCCATAAATATTTCAGCTAGTTGTGTATTGGTTTGGAGGTTTGGAGTTAAATAACTGGAGTAAAACTGACACAGTGTGTATTTTATACTGAGTAGCACAAAACTGACCCAGGGAGTAGCAAGGATTATGAGGCAGACAGTGGAATGGGAAGCCATACAGGCTCTTCTGCAAGGATATTCAATAATGGAATGTTTGGAAGGTAGTTGCTACCTTTGTTTTTTGGCCTTCACTGAAATGTCTTCATTTAAGTGTAAATTTGGGGAAGCAAAACTCATCTGTCTATATGATGGCTTTGTATGAAAACAGTGAGGGAAAATAAAAAGTAAATTCTTCACATAAGGCTACATCTGACACTGACCTAAAAGAGGATTACTAAAATAGGAAAAAACATCCTAAGATAGACTTTTAATATCAAAGTGTTGCTGAAAGAAACCAGATCCCCAATAAGTGGCAAGCTAACCCACAGCACTGAAATAATGCACAAAATATGATTTTTGATGACTTTTCCCTTCCTGCTCAACAAAGCTGATTTCATGTCATTCTAGGCAGGCAGAGGTGTAGAGCTTTATAAAATAACCTGATCTTCAAGAGAGAGGAGAATCACAGACCAAAGGGCATTCAGCCAAACCCAGAGCCTGGATTGCTGTGGATTTTATCAGTCTCTACATCCAGGATGAAAGGCCATTGAGAAAGAAAAATATGCACCATAATCTTCATATCTTTTGACAACAGCATGTCAAGGTATTCATTGATCCCAGTGAAGAGTATCTGGCTCCCTTTTTGTCACATCACTGCCTTCACACACCCCATGGGAGACATTGGCTGTGAACTCACACCAAGGCTGCACTAAATGTTCATAAATGTCATTCCCAATGCAACTGAGCTCACCCTGCCCCTGCAGGCACAGAATGCTGTACAGCAAAATGCAAAAATGGGAAACAAGAATAGAAGGCACTTTATTAAGGTAATGTTCACATCTTAATTTCACCCCCATATAGATAATGTGTGGGTGAATATTAGATTTAAGCAGTTAGCTTAATGCTGAATATTTTAGTGACAAATATGGTCTATGCACTTCCTAAAATGTCTAGAAGTATGCAAAGCAATAATATGGGAAAGGCAGGATAGAAAGAGAAAGGAAACTTTTAATCTTAAGGTTTATTTTTAGGTGATCTATTGAATGAAGGTTTGGCTTTTCCTTAGAACACCCACACCCCTGCAGCAGAGCAAAGATTCTGATGAATGTGATACCCAGAGTATCACAGCTTTCTCCATGGTTGTTTTTTCATATAATGCAGTCAGTTAATTAGATCTCCTCTGATCAATCATTGAATTACCGCTTCAAAAGGCATTATGATATGATGAGAGTGCCTCGCAGCAGTTAAACACTTTGATTTTTCTGTCCTAACACATTTACAACTGATGTCAACTAGGTCCTCCCAGCAGGAATAAAGAAATACTTTTTAAAATTACAAGAATAATTTATCTCACAATTTTAAATCTAAAAAAATTACTGTAAAATGGATGAGTAAAATTACTGTAATATGGACTCATTCTCTCCATTGGTGCTTTCTAGTATTTAATACCAATCTCTTTCATGTTTTCCATGTTGTTTATGTTTTGAGGCCTCTGGAGCTTCAACCTTCTCTCTTGCTCTTGTTCTCTTCAGCTGTTTTATACCATCACTGTTATATATCTGTGACTTCAGCTGTGTTACAGCAGCTCCTTCCTTGATCCTTGGGAGTCTGACTCAAAAACCAAAGCACTGTAGCCATTGCAAATAGATATTGACAGGAACTCCTTTGATTTCCTTTTGTGACTTTGCTCTTGAAGAGAAACTGTGATCTAAGGGTTAGGACTGTAGGTCACAACTCGATCATGAGATTTGCATGCCTTGGCATTGGGGGCTGTTGGCAAGTTACTGCCTTGGCTTCTCCTCATCCCTCTGTGAAAGGGAACAGGGATTACAGGACAATGCCACCCCCAGAATTGCCTCATTATGGTTCTGTGAAGAGCTTTGAACTCCTTGGAAAGCAGACAGTACAGGGAGGGGTGGTGTGTAGTTTTGGGAAAGGTCTGGCTTTGCTTCCTCTCCAAAAGCAGATGCCATGTGCCCCATCCAGGGATCCTTGCACAGTGCTGTACAGAGTTGTTATGTTTGCAGTAAAACAAGAAAATAAAGAAGCTTTCTGTGTTCTGCTTTTGTTTGTAATTCAAGTCCCCAAATGGGACAAAAAAAGATACATTGGTTTTCTGAGCAGTACAAGTGATGGAAAATAATTTACTTTCTAATCCTACAGAAATACTTTTGCCAGATGAAAACTGTTCTGCCATTGCCTTTCCAACAGGGTAGTGCAGTCTGCAAGTAATTAAACAGCAGAAAGCAATACCCATAATTCAACAGTATGTCTTAGCTGTTATTTGGCAATTCTTTTTCTCTTGAAAACTCCTATACATAACATGAGCTTAAAATGGAAATCACTCATAGCAGGTTTCATTTCATTGTGAATTGTTCTCATACACCAGTATGTAACCACATTTGTAAGGAACCCAAATCTTTTCCTGCCAGCTGAAGCTGTCCTGCACTCTTACAAAGTCTGCTATTTTGAATTTGAATACCTGCTACGTGGGCAGCAGACCCCAGGAAGATGATACACCAGTCTGGCAACTCGCCATTCTGTGAAACAGAAGGGTGCTGACAAAACTGAATCCAGCAACTAGCATGAGAAAACACAGGATTTTCATTTTTCTGGAGAAATCAAGACTTGGCTATTTTTATAGCAAGGTTGATTACTGCCTCCCAAATTAAACCCCACTACTCAGGGAAACATCATCTGGAGACTGGTTCCCTGCCACTTGCAGGTCTCCCCATGGCCAGGCTGACACAGCAAAGACAGAATTCCTGCTGCTCCAGAGCCAAGAGGAGGAGAGGTTATTGCTCCTGACAGTGCAGAGCACTCCTGGGGCCCAGGGAGGCAGTGTGCCCCCTGTCCTGTGAGCTGAACGTGTAAAAGGTGGCAATGTTCTTTTTAGTAGCTCAACTGTTAAAAAGAACCAGAAGAAATCTCAGTTTGAAAGCGTGAAAAAGGAGAAAGATGCTGGGGAATAGCACTGACTACCTCAAGCTAATGCAGGATTCCTCATCCATGTAGAATGAGCTTTAGCTCACCAGGAGCAACTTAATTACTTCTGTTCAATGGTTTTCCACCCACATGTTTATCTAGTTCGTGCTCTTGGAAAGTGCTGAGGAAACAGCTCAGGGCATGAAAGGGGATTACTCTCATAGGTAATGGGTGCTGCAAAAGCTCCTCTGAAAGCTTCTGTGCTGCACATAGCCAGGATGCCTCCCCCTGGGCAGGATGGTCTGACTCCTGATGATGTGAGAGATCCTGCAGGGACACGAAGGTGCTGATATTTGCACCAAGGAGTGCAAATTAACAGCTCTAAGGATTAGTAATTACACAAATAAGTATACAGCTAATGAAAAACCCCTGTTATCCTGTACTTTTTACTTTAAAATTTCTTGTTCCCAAGAAGTGAATCAGGCCTCTCTTCAGATAATTTATAGAATACCAGTTTCCATAACAACATAATTGCTCAATGAAGCAAAAATACCTGGCAGAGTTGCCATTATCATGAAATAATTGACCACAACAGTGAGTGAAAGAGGCTGCATTAAACCCCCACCATTGCTTTGTGTCAACATGGTCAATTACAATCCAGTAATGCCAGATCAAAGACCAGCATTCCTAAAACAAGTCATTACAAATCACAGCATATCCCTAAGAAGCAGAGAGATCATAGTGAACAAGTATTTTTCCCTACAACAAAGCACAAAGTCATGTCCAATCATTTAATGTTGCAGAACTCCATGGCCCACACCATGACAGGTAATTTTAGGACCTAAGGGTTTGCTGTAAAAAAATACAAGCAAGAACAGCTCTCTCAGTTTGTGCCTTAAAATGGGAAAAGGCACAAGCTACTTTTTAATTCTTAATAGGAGTGTTTGTTCCACAAAGGCTTGGCAAACATTGTCATGTGGTAAGATTCCAGAGGGAGAACTCACACCCACTGCTGAAAACACCTAGTTCGTTAAAAAACACAGCACCAGTCTAGATGTAGATGTACATCTCCCATGGAACCATTACATCTTTACTCCTCCTGTGGGCTGCAGAAGCAGCCAGCCCACAGCTGGGTTTGTGTGGGAGCACTCAGACCCAACACCTCTCACATGAGTGTTCAATGCCACCCTGTACATCCCCAGCCCAGCTCTCCTCTGCACCCTGTTGTGCTCACCGTGCCCCTGAGACATTTTCTGTTTCTCTGCAGCTTCTCCAGCAGCTCTGAGTAGCTCCAGCAGTGTCACACTGCAATCCCAGCAGCTGGCACAAGGGTGTGTGAGGATGGGAGCCCTCTTGGCATAAGTGTTGGAAGGTCATCCCACTAAGGAGCCAGCGTGGATCCTGTGTCCAGAGTCTCCCTGGATCATGGTAAGCCAAGAAGGAGCCTCAGGTGCAAGGCAGCATGTGTGTCAGATCAGGGCCAGCTGTGAACCAAAGCCAAATTGTTGGAGAGGTACCCCAAACAGATCAAGCTGGCCTGAAATATTGGTGACACAACTCCTCCAGGTCTGGACTAGTTCTGCTTGTTCCCAGCACTGTCAGCTTTGTATAGAGAGACTGTTACAGAATGCTTCCAAACTTCACAGAAACTAACACCTATGGTACAGAACAGTTACATCTCTAACTCCTCTGTGCCATATTACAAGTCAAACTGTTCCCCTGCTCTTTTCCCTCTGCAGCCCCTGTTCCTTACACACAGGCAGGGTGAGCACAGCATGGTGCTGGTTCTGTCCTTGGGCACTCCTGAGTCATCCATGCTTTACCCCCTTAGCAGTCAAGGGATGTTTCCCCCTGACTTCAATGCCATGAGTCACCGTGGTGGATGAGTGGTCTTTCTGTTCTACCTGATGTTATATTGATAACCCTGGGAAAAAACAAACTTGTCAGAAACTCCGTGGAGATATTGAGCCTTGAGGAAAATAGGATGGCCTTTATTTTTTTTTTTTTTACTGCATCTTGCTAGGCTAACACTCATAACAACTTTCTTTCCCTTCTTAAAACTTTCCAGAGTTTAATGATAAATCTCTGGTTTTTTCACCCTTACCAAGCTCTGCAAATACACCTTCCCACCCTGTATTTCCTCTACTCAGCATCAGGGAAAAGCTGGGCACACACATACTGGATAGCTTTGGACATTACAGAAGCAAAGAGAAAGAAAGGTCACACATGAGTTTTATCTCTGGCTTTACAGTTCTGGCCTGTTTTGCAAGCAAGACACAGATGGCCTTTAATTATTCATTAGGGTAACTGCAAATTCTCTGAGGCTGCCTGCACCTCTTGCAGCAGAGGAGGCTGTGGCTGCAACACCTCAACACAGAAGTACACAAACAACCAGAAAACGTAAAGTATTTGTCAGAAATTAAGTGCAGAAAAACAGAGAGAAGGATAAGGCCATTCATCATTCAGAAAGGGGGGAGTGGGGCAGGGAGGGAGAGAGAAAAGGAGAGAGAGAGAGAGAGAGAGAATGGCAAAAGAAACCTGATAGCTTGTGCTGCCTCCCCTGGAAGTCTGTCAGCCCACTGGCAGGAAGATTAAGGATGTTGATGGGAATTCCTTTCTCACCACAGTCGGCTTTAAAAGCACAGGACAATAACCTACTTTTACAGGTCTGGCTGTGGCTTTCCCACAACACATCTTTTTCTCCCCTTACTCTAAACAAAAAAAAATGATCCCTTGCAGTGCCTGTTATCTGAGTGCTGCCCTCACAGCTGAGGTGAAGGTATTGATTGAAGCACTTGGACATTTATTGGATTTGCAGCTTTTCTGATGTGTGAAAAATGCTTTGTCCTGCTCAAGTCATACAGTCCTACATGTTCCAACATTTGCTGGTGTAACCACCAAAGGTCCAGACCCTCTGCCACACTTCCTTTGTGAGCAAACCAACCAGTGAAATCCCTGCAAGGCAGAATACAGATTTCAAAGCATCAGATTTAACAATATACTTGACACTGGGCTTGAAGAGCCTGCACAGCTTAGAGTTCACCTCCCCTTGACCCTGTGGGAAGGACAATACCCACTGCTGTATCCACAGCTTAAGCTGGATTGCCTGTTTCAGTGTCTTGCTCTTTTAGGAACCTGTTTAGCAGAGGGAATTTGCACTGGCAGGTTGCCCTGGATGGCTCCTTGAATCAAGCTCTCCAACCCTCTCCATGGCTTATTTACTGGATTCAGTGCTTGTGGGATGGGGACAAGCAAGAAGGAAAAAATAAAGTACTCAGAGGCAAGGTCAGTGCCACCCTTTTGACTCATAAGAATAGAACCTTTTGCTTTCTAGTTTATACAGAACTATGCAAGATTTTGATCTGAGCAAGGAAAGAATGATTGACCCTCTTACGAAGACTCTTACACCACTCTCTTACACCTATGCTTTATTTTCACCCTTGTTTGCTAATATCACAACGAAGGCAGTGTGTCCTGGGCAAGGTGACATTTCTGTGCTGTGATGACATCACTGGCATCAGTCACTTGCTCTTGGTTCTCTGTGTGCTTGAGTCAGTCTGGCCTTTTTGCATTTTCAGAAAGGGCCATCCCTGGAGTGATTTCCAGGCTGAAAGATCATTTGTTCTGTACACACAGAAACCTTCTGTGTTTCAAGAGTGTCAGCTCCTGAAATGCCTGATCTAATCTCCACAAGAGCTACTCACTATTGCAGTACCTGAGGAGTGAAGTGTCACATCAGCCTTCAGCAGTGCAATTAAAACAAAACAACCTCATGTTTGACTTGTTTCCAATAACTGGTTCTTCTATTTTCTGGGCTGAGGCTCTCCAAAGGACATAACCAAGCTGAAGCAGGGCAAGAAGAGCAGAAATGGGAGCTTATAGGCAGCAACTGTCCCAGCTCTCAGCTGAAATACATTTTAGGATCCTAAAAGATAATGCCGCTATTCCATTGTAAAGAAACTGCATTGTTACATTCTTAACAGTTTTTCATAGGTATTTGATTGGGATGACACATACAAAATCAAATACTAATAAAGTAGCATACAAAGGAGTTTTAGAGGCAGTAACATACCATATTTCTAAAAAGCCAAACCAATAATTAAATTCACAGGACAATGGATTTTTAATTTTTTTTTTAAGTGGAAGTCAATAATATGTTGTGCTATAAACAAAGCTTTAATCCAGGGTTGCTCCAGATAACACAGTTATGTTTTGCAGTCAATAGTCCCCAAAAGAACATTAAGCTTGTATAGAAGCCTGACTAAGATGGTGGCATATTTACAATACATTTCACTGATTTATATGTGCTTTTTCCTCTCCATCCAAGCAATAGATTTTCTTCATCCCTCTCCTAACAGATGCAGCAATGGGGTTTGTTTCAGGCTTTGTTTGGGAGATTAAAACCATCTCACTATAATCTCTTTTTGTTTTATACACTGAAGGAAGCATTAGAGATGAAAATTGATGCCACAATGGATTTCATTAATCACACCAGGAGCTTGGTTTGCTGTAGTAGGCACTTCCAGCAGAAGGTGCTCACAATCAGTTTAAATATTAAACGCCCTCCTGTGTTTAAATAGAGATGATCAAATCTGTGCAATCACAGCTCCTCTTGGGATGGGGATTCTTTTAAAAGTGCCAATATTGTCCAAACCATCTCACCTTATGGTCAATCCCTCTTTCCAGCAATGTAAGCGTCTGTGGAACTGCAAGGACAAAAGGACAGGGAAAAGTCAGTGCCTGGGGGAATTGCTGTGAGATAAAGGAGGTGTCACGTCTGGGTCACCAGTGCAAAGAAAATCACAATGGTCATAAGGACCAACAGTTACTGTGCTGGGACAGGTGCTGGCAGCACGAGGCACCAGTCTGCCAGGTCCTTGGAGAGTAGGTGCTCACATATCAGAAAGCAGCACTGCTGTTAACTGATGCTGCCAAGAAAAAGGCCAAGGATCAACAGGTCCCCCAAGCCGGGCTGTTGGGGTGTATCCCCACGAAAGGCCGAGTCCCAGTGGCAGATGGCCAGAGGGAAGTTTGCATTGCCACAATTCATGTTCTAACTGGTACGAATAATCAGCAGCTCTCCAGGGCCCTGGGTCTGACGCCAAGCAGAAGCCAGCCCTGCTTGAAACCTGCATCAGTCACCAACTGTCCCAGCCAAAAACATCCTTGGACTGATGTGTTGGGGCTGTTGCATACAGATGAACATAGTCTAAGTGAAGGAAAGGAAAGCAAGTCCCAAGAAAGCAGTGTACAAAGAAAAAAGCTGTGAAACTCATAATTCCTGTCTGCAGAATCTAGGAATCAAAAGCACAAGTTCCGTTTAAAATGTTTTTGTGCCATCACTGTTAAAGCCTTGCTTGAAATTAGAAATTGAGGGAATGGGGTCTTAGCAAAGGTGACAATATACAGGTTTATGCTGCTGTATTCTGCCTCAGCCTCCCTCCTGTACTGGGATTTAAGGAGATCAAAAAATCAACAAAACCAAAACTGAAACCCCAACCAGTCCTACCCCTAATATAGGGAATAGTACTGGGAGCTGAACTGACTACAACTCCCAACGTTCACTGAGGGTACCTTTAGGACAAATGTTACCCGAGAACATGCCAAACAATCTGAAATTGAAAGCAAGCCCCGGTGGCTGTTGGAAGCTGTAGTCAGCTCTGCGGGGTGAACTACTGAGCACAAAGATCCCGAGAGCTGCTCTGGCAACCGAAAGAGCCCCGCTAGAGCTCTGGGGGAGCGAGCGGCGAGCGAGGAGAACGCGCTGTGCCCCTCGGGGGTGCCAAGTTCCCTCCCGGGACTTCGCCGATGTTTTGGGGGGATTTTTGGCCTGGGCCTGCGGCAGAAGGGGCGAGACCTGCCCGGGTTAGCCGGGGCCAGCAGGACCCGGTTTCCCCCGCGCCGCCCGGGCCCGGTGCCGCTGGCGGCGCCGGCAGCAGTGGCAGTGGCGGTGGCCGTGGCGGTGGCGATGCGCTGCCGGGGCCCGGCGCCGGGGGGCGGGGGCCGGGGGCGGCGGCGCTCCCCGCCCAGCCGCCGCAGCCGCGGGCCGGGCGCGGGGGGCGCAGCGGAGCGGCGGCGGCGCGCAGGGCCATGTCGGCGCCGTGCCTGCGCCTGCCCGCCGCCGGGTCAGCACCGGCGGAGGCGGACAGCGCCGGCGGCATGGAGCCGCCCGGGGCCGCCGCCCTGGAGCTGGCCCTGGAGGAGGAGCTGGCGCTGCTGGCCGCCGCCGGGGAGCCGCCGGAGCCGCCGCCCGCCGCCGCCGCCCGCGACCCCGAGCTGCTCTCGCTGATCCGGCAGAAGGAGAAGGACCTGGTGCTGGCGGCGCGGCTGGGCAAGGCGCTGCTGGAGCGCAACCAGGACATGAGCCGGCAGTACGAGAGGATGCACAAGGAGCTCACCGACAAGCTGGAGGTGAGGCCCCGCCGCGCTCCGCCCGGCCCCGGCCCCGGCCCGCGGGTTCTCCCCGCGCAGCGCGGCCGCTTCCCCGGCGAGCGGCGGGCGCGGGCCCTGCCGGGCAGCCCACGGGACGCGCTGCGGCCGTGACGGGGAAGAAAGGGTCTGAGCAATGCCTGCGAGGCCTGGGGGAGGCAAAGCTGCCGTTCTCCCCCGATCCCCCCGGCCGAGAGCCGGCGTGTGGGGCCGGGGCCGGGCTGCAGCACCGCGCTCCGGAGGCTCCTGGGGGGCCCTTCTGCCCCAGGACCACCTGGGAGAGATGTGCGCGGCTCATCTCGTCACAGAAATACCTCGGAAGTTAAATTTGCACAGCAGGTACTGAGCTACAGAGCATATGTGACCCTTATGCTTAAGCTGTTGCAGCTAAGGCTTTAGGCATGGCAGGAGATAAGCCCTAATGATACATCGCTCTTAGCTGCTGGCTCTAAAAAATGCCTACAGGTATCTGGAGAGAGCTCTTTGCCAGGAACTCGGGGGATTGAGCTATTTATTGATTTTTTAAGATAAAATAGAGCTATTACAAAGAAAAGGACTTGTGCAGGCAGCTTTTTTTTTGGAACGACTCTTGCCCAATTGTGAGAGAACCACTATTATTCACTCTTCCTCATAGCTGCTCTTGAAATTGTATTTCTTCCAATAAGTAATACTGCTTAGAAGGCTAAGGAAAGCCTCTCTCACCTTTCTGGAGAGAGTTTGAACAGTGCTGGATTAACATTCACATTTAAAGTCACAGCCCTAGACCAGTCCTTTCTGCACAGTCCTGAATATTCCTGTATTCCTTCCTCACAGACTTAACATTTCTCAAGTTCAAGAGGATTTGTGAAATTACTGTATGCCCTTTGTTCTCCTGACAAAAATTCCTCTCTCTTATTAAGCTTGTCAGTTACCTCAGCTGATCCCTTCCTTTTTGCAAGGCAATCTCCCTGCCTTTGCTATTTTAATAAAAAAATAGTGAAGGTGACATTTGCTCAAATTGTTGCTTAGTGGCTCTGTTTATCAGATGAGAATTTCCCGGAGTATTAAAATTTTCCCGAGTGAATGTTTCCAGGTTGATCTTTAAGTCAGAACAGACGTATGTGGTGTTGTGCTGACATGGTTTTCCTTAGGAGTTGGAGTAAAACCTTTCCTACCATTACAGGAAAAATGCACGAGTTTAGGTACCCAGCAAGCTGCCTCTTAGGGAGTTCAGGAGCCTCAAATACCACTCACTGCTTGCAAAATGTAGAGGTGAAAAGGAGAGGGGAGAAACTACGACTTTATAGTAATTTAAATAACATCCCACAAATGTTTACCTCTGCTCTCACAGGCCCATTCAGAAGGTAAAGGAAGAGACTGTAAACACAACGGGCTGTTTACATATTTTCATCCCATTACTATCACCCTAACTTCCCAGTGGAATAACAGATTGCTATTTTCCAGGCTACCCATTTGAGAGGAGTTAGTGTTATCTACTTTAGGGTCATTTTTTTTTCCATTGTCTTTGGCAAATTTAACCCAGTGCTGCTTCACACAAAAATCAAATTTCAACATTAATCTTCTAAAACACAAGCTTGATAATCCCAGCCTCTGCAGATTAAATCTCGGCCTCCTCCTGTTGCCACTGAAGTGAATAAAATTTCACAATAAGCTTTTTTATTTCAGAGGAGCAGAGAGGAAGGACCCACAGCTGTTCCCTCCTTCCCTGTGCTGAGAACTTTCTGATGGTGACACAAAGCAAAGTCTCAGATGAGATCCTTGCCGACAGCCTGATATAATGATGTTTAGCACTTAAAAGGAGATATTTTGTCCCAGTTCACAGTTCAGAATTGGTTACAAGAGCTCAGTGAAGCCTCTCCATTTCACAACAGCCAAGCTCCTGGTCTGCTCATTGGGTGCTTTGCCTCAAGATTAAATCTGTTCTAGTTTTGTGGGTTCATTGCTGAGGTACAGCATTCCTGCCATGCACCTACTCTGGCAAACCTTTCATTTCACAGCCTGAATTTAAATTCATTTCTAATCATGAAATTAAAGTTCTGTAATAAATTCTGATATGTGATCCTAGACAGTTTTATCCTCTCTAAGGGATTGAAACAGTTAATGGTGCTGTTTCTCTGACACACAGGAGCCTGCTGTGTCCAAGCACTTTACAGTATGAACCCTCTTTATCAGCTGGGAAACCTCCCCTTGCTTTCATCTGTTCAGATGAGGACCACCCCAGCTAAGTTGAAGATAGCTGTTTTCAGAAGAAAACATCTTCTAGAAAGCAGTTCTGTTTAAAAATCAATGAGCAGCTGGTGAATGGAGAGACAGACACTCAGGAAACAAGAAACTCCCCTCCTGAGGCCAGCAGTTTGCCCTATCAGCACTAGGTGCAGAAATCCCCTGCAGGTGCTGGGGTGAGGGCAGGCCAGGAGAGATGGCTGCTGACAGGAGCAGGAGGGACCAGTCAACACATCTCCTCTGGCTTCTCCTCCTCTTTGCAACAGCCTCTCTGTGCCCCCATGCTCTGTTCTGGTTTCTCTGTCACAACAGAATAAACTTCATATGCTTCACCTTCTTCTAATGCCAGCCTTTGTGATGGCCATTTACTGGGGCTCTGTGTAGTGGAGATTTTCTTTTGCAGTGAAAAAACTAAAGTGCTTTTTAAATGATTGACGAGGCTTATCGGTGGCTTCTAAATCACATTTGGGTGTCTGGGGCACTTCAGCTGCAGTGCTGCTTCTCAGCAGGCTGAAGTTCCACTTTCCATTTAGAGAAGGCCCTGGATCTTTCTAAACGTTGCCTAGCAGTGAAAGAGGCAGAGCTATAAAAGACAGAATTTTCAGTGTGCTGCTGAAAGTGAAATTGTGGCTGCTCCAGCCACACTTGGACTACAAACAAGATTTCTTTGCAATGGTTGTCATGGGCCAGGTGCTGGGATCTCATGCCTACCTATTGCATTAAAATATTTATATTACTGCTTAGCTCTCATTTGCAAGGATGCTCATTCTTTTAGTGTCTGAAACATGGGGAAATCCCCTACTATGGGCCACTGTTTTTAATCAACTTTCCTTCATATTTAAGGGTTTTCATGAAAGTCTGGAATTTGCAGAAGGATTTGAAGGGCACAAGCAACATGCTGCTACACTGGGCTGGAAGGAGCATAGGAAATAAGGAGATAAGGATTTGGGGATCAGGTGAAGAAAGAGAAAACATGGCATCTGTGTGGCAGAGCAAAAAAAGGTGGAAGATTAGCAATACACAGGCCAGAAGCTGGAGAGGTACTGGAGGGTTTTGACATTCAGACCTGCTTGGGAAGGTGACAGGGACCCTGCCAGGGAGGCTGTGTGTCATCAGCAGTAGGCACCCAGGGGAAACAGCCCCCTCACAGCCTGTGTTTCTAACAAGCAATAAAAAGCCACTTCACATAAATGCAGTGCAATTTTCTTTTCCACCTAGCAGGTTTATTTTTCCCTCCTATCAGAAGTGCCATGGGAATTGTTCACCAGGGAACAATTCACCTGGGAGAAATAGGCAAGTGCTTGGCCCAGTGGGTTTCTGTTCTTTTCTAAGACACATTCCTTAAAGACTGGGGAATCTGATAAAGAGTAGCAGGAGAATATTCTGGGGATCAGAGGACAACCAACAAGGAGAGGACTCCCGTTTTTCAGGTTTCCTGCTGATCCTGAGACGTGCCCATGTCCCCAATCTGTGACTGTTCTAAGTAAATGTGTGTCTTCAGCCACCAAGGGAAATTCAAACTCAGGGTTTTGGAGCAGGGATTCTTTCAAATGGGCACAACATAAATCTGCTTTGACCTGATTTGCAGCTCTGTTTCAATCAAGCCCTCATTTAACTGAGCCTGTAAAACATGTAAAAGTTTCACCAGATTGGTGCTGTCCCTCATTTTCCAGCCAATCCAAAGCAGAGCAGAGTCTCCAGAACTTAGAGTGGTTTCTAAGAAACCTGAACCCAGAACATGGATGTACATAATGTCTATAGCAACCAGTTCATTGCATCCATTGCCATTCCAGAGCAGGCTGCATCAAACAATGGAGTTACTGTGCACTATCAAACTCTCAGACACTAATTAGGTCAGGAATAGAAGGAGCAAATGGATAGATGATTCAGCTGTTGTTCATGAGACCCATATGACAACAAGGATGCTTCATCTACATTCCTCACCAACAGTGAGGGTATACAGTTTGTGTATTTTGACTATAAAGGCAATTTTAAAAAAATTATGCCACTGACCACTGAAATATTGCTTTGGAGTTAAACTAGGCTCTGCTAAATCAATTGCTCTGTCTGACCTATATATCTCGCCTATTGACATGCAGCCTACTTCACTCTTTTGGCAGTTATTTCAGTAAAAATTCAATGTGCTGAACTCCAGTGGCCAAGGACAGGCCAATTGCTGGAAATGGAAAATGGCTTTAGTGCCAGTGACCTGCCCTGATGTGGAATTGTTATCTCCATGGCATTGTCACGCTCCAGCACCATCCTCTTTCCTGCACGAGGTTTTAGCCCTAGCATAGAGGAGGAAAAGGAGACATTGACCCCTTTTCCCTCCCTTCCTAACCTCTTCTCCCCCATCACGTAGCACCTGGAGCAAGAGAAGCACGAGCTGCGGCGGCGGTTTGAGAACAAGGAGGGAGAGTGGGAAGGAAGGGTGTCCGAGCTGGAGAGCGACGTGAAGCAGCTGCAGGACGAGCTGGAGAAGCAGCAGGTGCACCTGCGCGAGGCCGACCGCGAGAAGACGCGCGCTGTCCAGGAACTCTCCGAGCAGAACCAAAGACTCCTGGACCAGCTCAGCAGGGTGAGTCAGCTGGCTGGCACAGCTGGGCACGGACAGGGGCACAGCTCTGCTGTCATCCCCCTCTGGGGCAAAGGAGTGGGGAAGCTCCAGCTTCCAGGGAAACAAAGGGTTCTGCCTCTGGTTATGTTACACAGGTGTTGTGATAACACACACTGCCTTTAAACTGATTTTACACCTCTAAGGAGTGATGCATTTCTTTGGCAAAACAGTTGTGTTTCTGGGTTGAGTGGTCATTTACTGCATAGTTATCTCTCTCAACTGTTTTTATATCTAGAACTGATGTAGAAAATCTGTTTCTAATTTACTAATAGGCTGAACAAATTTAGCATGCAAGAAGAAGGCTAATCTGCAACAGTGGGACGAAAAGCTTTTTGCAGGCCTCCCTCTTTTGAGATACATTGGCTGTGATGTTGTAGAATTGAACATACCATGTCATTCTCAGATGGTGTGTCACTACAGATAACTTTGCCATGGTTAGATGTGTGAGAACCTACTGAAATTCCTTGGAATGCCGTGTTTCATCAAAGAGCTTAACTTGCCTGTGAATGAAAGAGGATTTATAGTGAGGCTGCTACAAATCAGCCTAATTGACTGAATACTTGCAGCGTGAGTTTCTTTCTGACAGCAAAAGACTTAACAGTTTCTGCCTCCTTCCCACAGAAGTTAACCTGTCTTCTGGAATTAAGAGCCTTGATTTTTTTCCTCCCCACTGGACAGTTAGTACAAACCATAATTTTAATGCTTGAGAACACAGTTACTCCAGCAGACGAAAGCATTTGCTTGTTATCAGTTGCTTATTCCTAAAATAGCATAGAACAAAAACACACACAGATTCAGGCTGAAGAGGCCCACCTCATGCTGTAAGAACTTCTCTCAGACTAAATTCTGTCAGAGCTGTGTCTCTGGGGCTGACACAGGGATTTTGCCTATGGGAGGGTGGACACCTCAACCCCAGCACTGGGATCCAAGGACTCTGAAGAGGGCCAGATCTACAGGTCTTCACTCAAGCTGTGTGTGCAGCTGTCCTGTGCCTCCGGAGGTGAGAGGAGCTAGTGTTGGGTATGACACTCTGACACTTGAGGAAATCATTCCTCATTCCACTGTAGATTTTCTTGTCAAGGATTTAAAAAGTCACTTATTCCAATTTGGTTAACTAACTTTAAAAAGAAGAGAGAAAAAAAACCCAAAAGGACCTGATCTTCCTTAGCTCAGGAATGCTACTAGTTTGTCCATGTTTTTAAAGCAATGTGTCCCAAGTGAGCTACAGATCTTTCACCTTTTCTCTGGACAGAGCATATTCCACATACACCATGGATGAGGATTTCCACCCAAGATTGCACAAGCCCTGTGTTGTGTCAGGTTTCTTATCCAGGGCTAAGAACTTGGCTCCTTCTGTGTGTGTATGATTTCTCTCACTGGCTGGGGAATGTAAGATTTGTTATTGTCCCAGCATAAGCACAAACTGGAAGAACAGACTAGAAGGTAGGAGAGGCAAACCAGACAGCTTGTTTTGGGCTTTTAAACCAGATGGGATTATCCTCATGTGATACTTGTGCTGGAGGAACCTCTCACAGCCAGATGCTCAGAGAGCCACTCCACAAAGCCTTGTCAGAGGAACCACCAAGCTTACCAGCATGTGGTGTCCAAGCATGGGTTTTGTGCCCTTAACTCCCTGTTAGTGCCAGAAATGGTCTTCACTGACCCACTTCAGAACTGCCACATTCAAAAATGCTGAATATTGCTGCTGCCCTCCCCATTGCAGCCCAGCCCTGCTCCCAGCCTGGAGGACAGTTTTTCTCCAATGCAGATAAGCTCTGACAGAGACAGAGCTGATGTTTGCTGAGGCACGATTCAGTGCTCATTGAGTTTGTCACCTGGCCAAAACTTGCCAGTAGCTCAAATACAGCAATGGGTATAGCAAGGGTGTAAACAGTCCTCCCACAGTCAGGAAAATCTGTACAAATTGAAAGAGAGTAGGGAACAATCTGCTGTCATTCTCAGGGCTTTAGCTGAGGCTTTTTAAAATCTTAGCATTATATTAGCTGCTTAATATTCTATATTTGCTGCTCCATAGTGTATTTGCAGTCTCATGTGTCTGGTTTCTTATTCTGAAGAGGTTACACATGTAATCCCTGAGGCAGTGGCACTGCCTGAACCCTGCACCCATGTAGTTCTGGCTCCTGTTACCACTTAGGCTTCCAATTAATAAAAAGGACAAATAAGAGTAGCATGGATGTGCTTGCCATAGGCTGGAGTCTCTCCTGGGATCATGAGCTGAGCACTGAGGAGGAAAAGTCCTACAAAGAGGTGCTGTAACAGCTTCTGTGAGGTTTAAGGTGTTGCTGGTATCCTCCTTTTGTTCCTGGCTCTGCATTTGTGTCTCCGTGGGTTGTTTGGGAGCAGAGGGTTATGAGAAGTCTGGGATAAGGTGATGAAAGCCTTATTCAGAGCCTCAAGTCTGCCCCATCCTGCTTCACTCACAGGACACATAGACAGGCTTCCTTCTGGTAGAGTCATTCTACACTAAAAGCTCCTTAAATTTGAATTTCTACCGTTTTTAGCAATTAACACCTCATGGCCCCACTTAACAACATTTGATCATCTCACTCCTGGAGAAGGTATCCCCTTGGCACTGGGCTCTGTGTGTTGAATTACAGTCGGCCTCAGGAGTTGCCAGCCCACATGGTCCTGCTTGCTTCTTCTGGATTCCCTGGGCTTCAGCCTCTTTTATCTCAAAGCAGGGCAGCAGCCACCATCTCCTCCATCCTGCCCCTCCTCCTTCCTGCTGCTGCCATGCTTTCACCAACTAATTAGTCCTTAGGACATTTTTTAAACTCTGCCTTCCCTAGAGATGAAAAGCCAACACATACTCACTTTGTCTAAACCTGGCACTAATGCCAACCAACCAAGCACACACACCCACACAAGGACAGCAAGGGGACCTGGAAAGCTCTGTCTTGCAATTAATGCCTGGGACTGAAAAAATCCATCATCAGTTCCAGCAAAGACTGATAAGGAAAACTCAAGGATAGGAATTTTAAGTCCATTCCAGTATCTAAAAATTAGCCTCTTGCCTCTGTCACCAAGAGGCTAAAATAAGGTCCTTAAAAAGTTTTGAGGTCTTCCAATGAGGTGGTGATATAGGAGAACTTTAAATATCTAATAATAGTAAGTAGGCTATAAGGAACTTTGCCTCCTCTTGAAATACAGCCTTTGGTTCTCTGCTTTTAGCAGAACAAAGATACTGCCTGAGGTTAGAGCAGCATTAAACCATGGGGAATATTTGGTTGGCTGGACTGGGAGCACATGATGAAAGACATGATTGAAATGCCAAAGAGCAAGTTTAAGACCTCCACAGTATTTTTTAATTTGCTACACGATGATTAAAATCCCTTCTGCACATTGCTTTGATTTCCCTCCCCCTGCCTCAGCACAGCAAAGGGTGCAGGAGCTCTCAGCAGTGTGTCCACACCAAGCTAAATGCCAAGTTTACCAAGGAGAACTGAAGAGCTCCTCATGAGCAGTGTGCCAGGGTACAAACCACTCACCAGAACTGCTCAGAGCTAAAGGATGAGACAAGGAACAGTTCTGCTGAGAAAGTCAAGGCTTGGGAATTATTACATGTTCTGTTTCCAGCTCCTTCAGTCTCTCCCATCTGTTTCAGTTCCCCACAAGGATAAAAAAAGAAAAAGAAAAAAGAAAAACACAAAAACCACAATCCTATGCCTTCTGTCATTTTATGGAGGAGTGTGTACAGGGAAAGGTCTCCTCTTACATGTGCCCACAGCAGGTAGCACAGCAAGAGTCTGTCCCCACCTTTGGGCTTCTAGGAGTTACTAATACAAATAATAATAACAAGCCGTCATCTTCCTATAATGAGACAGCATATTACTACTTTCTCAGGAAGTGAATGAAAAAAGACTTCCACGCTGTTTCTGAGTGCCTTCACCAGATGGCTTTCCCACACATTTCCTGCTCCCCAGCTCTGGCTCCTGGAGCTGTTTGCTGCGTGTAGCTTGGGCGAGGCTCATGCTGCCCGGTTCAGCTGGGCTTCTTTTGTGGTTCATGGAGCACCGGGAGCGATTTCACAATGTCAGGCTCAGGTAGGTTTTGCAATGCAAATCTGTTTCCCGGGGCAGTGGCAGAGTGTCATCTTGCACTGCTGAAACAGCTCCTTGTGTTTAGAGGGGAACGCTGGGCTGCTGTGGCATCCCTCAGAGGGGCCCTCCATCACCAACTCCTTGGATTCACTCAGCATCCAGAGCCAGCATGCTGCTACAAAGAATGAGGTGTTTCAGTCAATCCCTCTGCTACAGCAGGAACAGGAGCAGCCAGCCCACAATTCTCCAAAGGAGGTATTATTTACTAACCACAAAAGCCTCCTTTCAGTAATATTTCAGTTGAAGTTTCTCACTTCATGCTCTAACATGCAGGATGTTAGAGAACTGGCAGGCACTGCCTGGCTTTGCTTTGAAAGAAACAGGTTTTTATTTAAGAACAAGCTAACCATAATGTGTTCTCCTTTCCAAATTACTTGTATTTTAAATACATCCTTTTTTGGTCAAGAACACAGGAGAGGCAGATCTGTTGTCAGTTATTTGAAGAGATTTTTCTGAATGGTTGTTGCTGGGTCTATCAGCATAGGAACAATGTTGATTTTAAGAAATTCAGATTATTCACTGAAAAAGAAAGTTATTGGAAGAAGTGTGCTGGGCAAGATGCACTGCTTTTGCCATGCCAGACATTTGTAGCAATTGCACTATGAATTATGTCTTTAATTCCTTATTTTATCTATACAGGTGCTTAATGCAAACCTCCTTATGTCTTGTTTATTAAATTGTCTCCAATAGCCCAGCAGGGTCTATTGGGAGCTCCATCCTTAGCAGAGATGCAAGTCAGGCTGAATTTAAGTCCTGCTTCAGGGGGTTTATTTTTAACCAAAGATCCTGAGTGAACCTGGGCTAAAGAAGAGTGTTGTTATTACATTGTTGTATTTATATTTCTAGAGTCCCATACCTCCTGGGTGGTTTATTCACACACAGCTCTTCACAGCAGTGTTACTCCTGCTTCTTCATCAGGGCTCCTCCAAGGCTCTCCCTGACCAGCCAACCCACCCCCTTTTATCCCAGTTATCTTCATTAGCCACAGCTGCCACCCAGTTAAGGACATCAGAGCTGCAGCCCATTTAGAACTACTAGGATTGGGGCAAGGCCACTTATACAATACATATATTTTACTAGGACTCCTACTATAGAAGAGTTGCTTTTACTCTCCCTACATTTCAAGGTGCAGATCAACCACTACACTGAATTCTTTTTCATAAAAACTCTCCAGTTTTTACTCGTCAAAATGTTTACAGGACCTATTTAGTGAGTAGATTATTAGAAGGAGCTCTGCACTGAACTCCTCAAGCACAGAGTCCTGAGTAGCAAATCTTCACCTGCATCACCACTGAGCAGTCCAAATTCAGTGGAAGGGGAGATTGCAGGAGAAAGGGCAGCACTGCTTCCTGTTGAAGGGGCTGAAGGACCTGCTTGTCACGGCAGCTTTGGTGGGGCTGCTCATTCCCTGGGGGAAGGCAGACAGCCCTTGAGCACTGTTTTGTGCCTGGCATGAGGCACACACTCGTGTCACACATGCTGAGGTGAGAGGAAACAGACACCAGCACCAGACAGAGCCGAACAGTGATTCCAGTGAAGCTCCCAGTAACCTCATTCCCCAGCTCCCCACCCCTCTGGAGCATCAGCAGATCCTCACGCCACATAGCCAGATCCCTGATCACCCAGGGAATACTAATGAGAAATGAGGCTCCTTCTCTCCAGTTGCTTCTCCTCTAGCAGAGAGCACTTGTTAATAATTCAGCTTCGTGCCACATCAGGCCTGGAGTGCTGAGGCTTTCCATGCTGAGGCTGTGAATATAGGACGTGACTGCAGCTGCCTGCAGAGTCCTTCAATGAAATGACTCAGTGCCCTAGAAGGTAATGGAGAAACACCTTGAGGTCACTGCTGAGTGGCACTTGTCCTTCTGAGAGAACAAGGAGAGAGGCTCAACCCTCTGCTGAGAGTCAGCCCAAGCCTGTAGCACCCATTAACCCCATTTTAGGACACACAGAGCTTTGGGACCCAACAGGAACAGGGCCATCCAGATATCAAGGAATAAATACAGGAAGTGCCAAAGTAATTTCAGCAAACATGAGAGGGAGCACCCCTACAGAATTTGCTCAAGGATTTTGCACACACTCATTTTGTGAAAGATTTTTACCCTTGAGTCCTTTGGCTGATGAACACTTATGGAATGGGCAGAAAGAGAATGGGCTGTAGTGATAGGACAAGGGGGAATTGGGAAAAATTAAAAGAAGGGAAATTTAGGTTAAGTATTAGCAAGAAGGTCTCTCCTGTGAGGGTGCTGAGACACTGGAGCAGGTTGCCCAGGGAGGTTGTGGCTGTCCCAACCCTGGCAATGTTTAAAACCAGGTTGGACAGGGTTTGGAACAGCCTGGTCTAGAGAGAAAATTCCCTGCCTGTGGCAGGGGGAATTGGGACTAGATGATCTGTAAGGTCCATTCCAATCCCTTAACATTTCATGCTTCTATGAAAGCTGTGCATGGAATAAAACAGGGGCTCCTGAATAGCAAAGCCCTCCCTAGGAAAAGGATTAAACTACTATTTAGATTAGAAAAAAATGTTCCTGCTAAGGCAGTGGAACTACACAAGTCGCTGCTGCTGGGCAAAAGGATGGTGGCATCCCTGGGTCCCAGGGGCTGGGTGGGACCCTCACCCTCCCCTGGGGCAGCAGAGCATCCCCTCCGTCCCCGGGGACCCCTCGCCGTTGCTGATGATGACAGCACGGCATGTCCCGGCTGGTGCTGTTGCCGTGGTAACCGGGTGTGATTTCTGTGCCTGTAACGCCACGACAGTCAGGGACACGCAGGGAGACGCACTTGTGACGTCCGAGGCGGGCGGGCGGTGGCCGCGGCCCGTCTGCCACCCCCGTGGGCTCGCCTCGCTGCCGGGCCGTGTTCTCTGCAGCCCCCGCGGGCCCCTCCCCGCCTTCCCTCCTCTGCTCACGGCGATTTCCCCCCCCAAAACCGCGCTGGAGCGGTACCAGCCCCAGGCAGCCTGTTGTCTGTACCATCCACAATGAGCTCCTGAGCCTGCTGGGACAGACAAACATTGTACATCCTGGGTGAAAAGAGCCCCTCGTGAGCAGATCAGTGAGCCCACGCAGTGACCCTGCTGGGGATTTGGCACAGAGCATCTCCCGGGAGTCCAGCTCGGCCGTGGCACCAGGGAAATGATTGTCTGCCCGAGGCACTGAGCCTGCAGGCTGTGCACGGCTCATCTCCCACCCTCCGAGGCTGTCGTGCCTGGATGAGGCAGCACGGGCTGCCCCGGGAGCCATCACAGAGCCACTCCTGTCGCACCACCCCCCCTTTCGCCGGGCAGCACATCTGCAGGAATGAGTGGACAAATACACGTAGGTGTGAAGCCCTGGGTAGTCAGCCATACACTGTTCTTCCTGCACTTCAGCTGAGCTCATAGCCCAGCTTTCTCCTCTGGCAAGTGGTCCTAGAAGACATTTCAAAAGTTCATGCAAGGCTTCTGTCTTGAGACATCAGCAGCACCTCTAATCTGTGAACATCTGAAAGCCAGAATCCAACATAAAACTGAAGCTGAACTTGTCCTGGAGTACGAAGATAAAATTCTGAATGAGTCCTTTCCTCCCTTCTTACACTGCACTAAAATTTTTGAGTGGCTATTCTGTTTACATCCAGGTTGTTTATTGGAATTGTTTTATTATGCAGTAGCTCAGAGGTATGAACACATGGGCAGAAGAAATTTTTTCAAAATATTTCTGCTTATTCACACTTGCTGTAAACACTTCCTCCAGGAGATTCTAGAAAGTAGGACACAGAAGGTGTTTGTATCCAGCCACTGCATTACTAGCTAGAACCAGAGACAAACATGATTGAAAGCTTTGCAAATAGCTACATAAGAAAAAACCAATTAAAAGCATTTGATCTTTAAAGACCCACTCTGGCTTATAAAGTTTGCACACCTTATAATGAAAGTCTTGTTTTTTCAAGCAGCCTTGCTTTTTCTAAATGCAATTTAGTAGACAATAGCTCAAGAGGGAAGTCTCTTCTACACTGAGAGGGTTTTGCCAGCTGTATTGAGTGCTCTGATTACCCATGAAATCAGAGGCCTCTTGCAAAACAGCCAAGAGCTTAACCAACATTTTGTTTAGAATGGCATTTAGCAGAACCCAGTTTATTTTGAGCAGAGATACAGGATCAGCAAGACACTCTTGTTGACTTCTGGTGGCCACAAAGCAATGCAGAGCTGGCTCGTGCTTGGCAGCACCACCACAGGGATGGGAAATGCCACCTCAGACAGGGACACAACAGGATCCAGAGGCAAGGGTGCAACAGAAAACAACTGACATAAGTCAAGGGACCTGCATGTCAGAGCAGCTGGAGTAAAAGGCTGCTCATAAGCAGCTCAAGGAAGCATTTCATTTGTGGGAGATACAGGCTGGCCTCACAGCCTCAGTAGTTGTCCTTCTGCAGAGGCTCAGTTCTGTAGATGCCAAGTCCTGCAACAGATTTCCATCATGGATGGGATTCCTGTCAGTGTTTGAGGGGGGACAGAAGTGCTGAGGTCAGAAGTGTTGGGAACAATTCCATTAACTGTTCTCTCCCTCTCCTAACTATTCTTGCCTGGAAGGTTCTAATGTTGAAGCATGGAAAGAACATTTTTAAACTGAGGGACTGCTTGGATAGTTTCAGCTGGGTTATGACTCTATGAAGATTAGCACAGTAATGCAGATGTGTCATAGCTGCAGAGCTGTCACAGAACAGGTACACGACCTGCTGATGTTTGGGTAACTAAAGTATCCAGCTCACTGGATTTGCCCTTTAAATGGAATCCTTCCGTTCCTTTGCACTTCAGTGCACCAAGATAACGAAATTTAACCTTGTGATTGCTTTGTTCTCTACATCCTTTAAACTCTGTTCCTGAACCCACTTCCAGACTTGGCACAGTTTTGTAGTGACAGGGGTGCTCTTAGAAAGCTGTTCCATTTGGCAGCTATTTAGCCTGAGCTGTTTCTGGTTACTTGTTGAACAAAGCCCCATTGTACTTGGCTGTCTACAAGCTCAAATCCAGGAAAATGGATGTCTTTTACAATTCAGGTGTAGATTTGTCACTCACACTAGGACCATTAGACAGGTACAAACCTCAAGACTTGCTGGAGGGAAGGGTCTGTATTTACAGAAGAGATCCATAGTCCCAATTGCTTTTACAGGTGAAGTCTTTCAGGACAAAAAACACCCACAAATTTCAAGAGAAGGCCTTTTGGAGAAGTACCTAAAGAGTTCTCATTGTTTCTTTACTTGGTTAGCAAGGGATTGGCATAAATTCTATTAACACCAGGAAACTGAGGCACTGACAGACTTTTCAATGTAAACCAATAAACAAGACCTGAGTGAATGAAAAATCTCCACTCAGGCAGAGTACACAAGAGTTTGAGCTTTTCTTGATCTTATAGAATGGGGATGAACTGGGGTGGGGCTTGTTGTTTGCTTTTAAGACGTGGAATAGGAATTTAGTGCTCTGTGCCCCACACTGACAGCATGACAGGGTAATGCTAGTGCTCAGACATTACTCCTTGACCAAGTATAGGCTTTCTTCATTCTCCATGTCCCTTACATAAATGGCCATGTGTATAAATTGCAGGATAAAAATTAGATGGACATTTAAAAAGCCCCAAAAACCAGCTGTAAGTTTGGCTGAGTAGGAGAGATGGCCCAGAAACTCTACAAGGTCTCCATCAAAAAGGAAGCTTTTGGGAAGTGGCCAAGCAGACATCAGTCAGGGAGGGCTGGCCAATTTCTGCACTGATACGAGAAGAACTAGGCAAAGTTAAGTCTGAAACAGACCTTCTGAGGTTTCCCTTTTATGCAGGCAAGAGTTTGACTAACATCAGGTTATGTTTTCTTGCTATTCATGAATACTAAAGAATGAGGCAGAGAAACCTGAGGGAATGCTCACAAGGAATGTGTGGTCTCAAAGGCTTTGGAACTGACTTGCATTGAAACTCTACATGGACATAAAGTAATGAAAGGGTGAAAACACAAGTAAACAGGCCATTATTCAAAATGCTTGAATAGACTCAGATTTTGTGGGAGTCATATTTTCAGCAGATTTATGTTTAGAAGCCAAACAAGAAAGCCTGGCATGACCATGTTTGTTTAAAAGAGATTGTTGGTAGAATGTAGCAGTGTGATATTTGTCTAAATAACATCTATTGATCAGCTATGAAGTTGCACAGGGATTTGCCAACTCAGACTGTTCCTGTAGGTTTTTCTCTGTTCCAGAGAGATTTATTTTCCTAGGCTTTACTGGATGTTGTACTTCACTTTCTGCACAAATTCTCCCTAAATGTTGTGCTGCTCCTTTATTTCACTCTCCACTTTAGCACAAGGGACCAGATTCTTAGTGAAGTCTAACTCATAAATATTTAAACCTTTAGGGGATCCAGGCAAATGCTTATAAAATTGATGATTTCATTAATGCCACCTCTTCCTGGGGCCTTCCTGTGCCTGAGGCACTGCTGCCATGGGCACAGGCCCTCACCCTGCAGAGCTGCAGACAAGGAGGGGTCTCTGAGGCTTGGGCTGCTTTATCAGCAGAAGCTGCAATAAACCAGTTCAGGCATTATCCAATCCAGCAGCTCAGTTAATCTCTGCTTACCCAGATTAACTCTGCCATCACGAGACACAGCCCATCAGCTGCAGGCTGGCTCTCAGCATCTCCCTCCTTTCAAAGGAGTTCTTTGCATCAGGCATTCAAAACTTGGGAAATTCCTTCTGCCTTCCCATCCTTCTTAATCCTCCATCAAGAGACAGTATCAGAGTCTAAGAAGGTCAAAGTGGGGGAGAGGGAAGGAGATGGGCAGCTTTGTCCCTCACTGCATGTCACTGCCTCACCTCAGCACAGGAAGGGAAGATTTGCCCAGTGTGGGACAGCTCCAATTCACAATTTTAGTGCTTCTGGTTGCAGACATGGGCCTCCTCCAACAATCTCTGACCCTTTTCATGGCCGTGGAACACCCTGCCAAGGAAATATTTTGCTGTGTGAAACCAACAGTGCAGAAGCCTTTCCAAGCATGAACTTGTTCAAATGAAGGTATTAACTCTCTGGCTTATTTAATCTCCCTAAGTAGAGCTATAAGGCACCCCAGGTCAGGAAAAGTGGCATAATTGCCCAAAATGCCTGTCTAGACCCACATACCAAGTAGGCCATGATGCTGACCCTGCCCTCAGCTCGGTGAATGTGACACAAGCACCCAGAGCCAGGTGTCTGTGGTGCAGCTGGGCTCACCCTGCAGGGGGGAGGAATGGGCTGGCTGGCTGTAAAGCCATCAACAAACCCACACACCTCCAAGCCTGTGAGTACCTGCACACCTCCACTCTTCCCTCCCCTCACACCACTTGGCCTGAGGCACCTGTGAGTATTTCATGGTGGAGTGGACAGTTCTCATTAAGCCTCTGTCAGACTGAAATGGCTTCTTTACACTGTTTATCCTTGTGTATGCTCTGCTGATGCCACAGAGTGCAGGTGGCTGGACAGGGAACTCACAGCACTGCAAAAGCTTTGTCTGCCCCTCCCCATGAAGCCTTGGAGTGACTGCCCAGAACACAGGCTGGACAATATTAAGAGAATAACAGCAGGTGTTTATTAAAGGCCTTCAATAGGTACACCTTGGGCAGTCAGAAGCCTCCCAGAGGCTACATCCAAGATGGATGATGGTCACAAGTTTTTCACACAAAGTTTGGTCCATTTGTATATCAGGGTTCAGCTTCAGGTAATGAAGCAATTTAACCCCAGTTTGCTCCCCCCAAATTCACTTTTGTTTATACTTTTCAGGTCCTGAGGCTGTAGGGTGTCCTTGAGTTTTAGGATTAGAGGAATTGTTTTGTCTGACCAAAATATGAAGACAGTATTAATACTTTATATGGAGTTTAGAGTTATGCACTAATGCAGTACAGGATTTGAAAAATATAAAGGCTAAAATCTTAAGGCATCACCCACAGCACTGGATGAGGCCACCATAGGATAAAAGGAAAAAAATCAAGGCCAAGCTGTTGCTGCTTTAATTTCACAGGGACATTTTTTGCATGTGTACCAGTCTCCATATTCATCACAGAAGAGGTAGTACTTCAAAGGCACTCAGATAATCACTTCTTGGTGCATTCCACCAGCATCGTTAGGCAAATGTCCATAAATACCCTTCTCACATATCTTGTTTCACTCAGATTATCCTTGTCTCCTTGGCAACTGTCAGATGATGTATAATGCTGGCAGGGATTAGCCCCAGTGAGCCTCATAACCCTCGTGTAAATTCCGACTCTGTGAAGGGACCTGGCCAAAACACTCCTTTCCTGGTAAGGTTTAATTGTTGCCATAAACAATATTAAATCCTAGACCCTTTCAGCAAACCTGAGTAAGGGTGGAAATCAATAGAGAGCTTTTTAATTGGCAGTATTTGTCTTGTCCTCTAAATAAATAATTTTGAGACTTGGATATACTTGGTGTTTCACAGCTTGACATGTAAAGCTGTATTTTGAATCAGTGCTTGAGAGAAGGCTTGTGCTGAAAACTTGGCTCTAATATCTTTATCTCCTTCGTCCCTTGCTGTCAGTGGGATCACACTGGGAAATTCCAAATCCCTGCAAGAGCTTAATAAAATTATGCTTCACTTCAACCCGTTAATTTCTGAAAACTACCCAGGGTTCAGGTCATCAGTTGGTGTGCACACACTGTCTGACATGGGTTGTACTGAGACTTTGTGCCTTTGAGCAAGCAGCTCTGGTTTGCACCCTCGTACCCCACTGCTCAGGCAGACATGACCAAAACATCAAGTCAAGGAGCTTCAACACGTGCTCCACTTGCATGAAGCTTGTCTCTACTCCACATGGTATGTGGGTCTGCTGAGGAGGATGTTCCTTGTCTCATGTGGCATCCTGGGCACCCAAAGCCAGCTTTTGCCATGTGTGGCACTGCCATGAGACCTGTCTCCACATAGGAAATACAGAGAGTGCCTGTGCATGGAGCTGAGCAGCCCTGCGTTAGATACAAGTGATAAGAGCTGAAGATCTAAGTGATAAAAGCCTACCTGGGCTGCAGTAGTGACATGGTTAAGCCACTTGTTCCTTCTTGAGTCCACTCAGTGCTTTATAACTTGCCAGACTGGGGATATCTGCTCGAATTCAACAGAACAACAAAAAATATCTTTACGCAAAGCCAAGGAAAGGAGGCTGAAATCAGCACCAGCCTCAGGAACAAAACCAAATCCAGACATACTGCAGCAGAAATAATAGTATTTCTGTAATTGAGCAAGCAAATCTCTGGCATAGCATTGTGTCTAAAAATGAATTCAACAATGTGTCATGGCTGATATCTTTTAGACTAATCAACTAGAGAGAGCTGGGAGAGGAGGGGTGAAAACTTTCCAGGAGGTAGGTCACCAAACAGCCAAGCCAAGGGGTGATGGGGAAGCCAGTGACAGGCAGAAGAAAACCCAGGTCATGGCACAGGCTGGTTACCACTGATGCAGCCTGATTTTTTTGCATGCTCATGTGGACCTGTTTGCTCCCCAGCCATCTGCCAGCTCCAGCACACACCTCAGTGCATGCAAGACTTGCAAGGAGGGGGGAAAGGGATCAGTGGCTTAAGGCAGGTGATTTTTAGCACTGATAGGATGAAAGCCCTCCTAGCTCACTCACATGTCTGTGTACTGGCAGAAGCTCTAAGCAGCACCATTTTAGACACTCCAGCACACAGCAGGGGCTCAGGAGATTTAGTGCTGCTACCACTGGCTTGTGCACATAGAGAAATTCAGCTACAGCAGCAGGAGTAATAAAAACTGCTGAGAGCTGAATACCACAGTCTCTTCTGTCACTGGTCACATTACTCTTGATTTCAGGCAGCAAGAGGAAGAGAAAGTTAATCATTTATGTGCAGCAAAGCTAGGGAAGATCCCAGTTTAAAATCCTGCTGTAGTAGCAGAAGAGATGGAGTAGATCAGCCCACGATAAAGTGCAGGAGAATCCACACACACTCAGGCAAGGCAGCCCTCTCTGCTGAAGATAAAGTGATAAATGAACATACCTGGAAAGCAACTAAGGTTGCCACAGGTAAATTATGAGCATGCTCAAACAGGGCTTTGAAAATGAAGCACATTCCCAACAGTAACTTGTCAGGGAGTCTCTGAAGCTGAAAAACAGCCACCACACCAGTTTTGTTGTGTTTTTCTTGTTGCACTTTACAGTTGGTCTCCTGTTCCCTTTTTTGGCCCTAGGTAGGATCAAAAGACGCATGCACAGGGTACATGTCGTTTGTACTGACTTCTGCTTAAAAGCATCAAAGCCAAAAGCAACAATATTTTCCCTAAAGGGCAACTGTAGGGAAACTCTCCTTGTTTACAAACTCTGCCCCTCCAAGACAAATCACTGAGTGTCATCAGGAAGCTTTGGTGAAGGAGGGAAGCATGCTTCTTACCAAAGCCTCAGCTGTGAAACCTTCACAGAGAAAAGAGATCTTTTCTCAGCATCAAACACAGGACAGGCTCCTAATTCTGTCTGTGCAGTCTGAGACCTTGAGCAGTGCTTACAGGTTTGCAGGCAGCCCCACACCAGGGCTGTGGGTCAGTCCAGACCTGCCTGGCACCTGCTCCAGCTCAGCCCAGGCTTGCTGAGAGCTGGCTGTGTCTGCATGGAGTCAGCTGTCAAAAAGCAGCAGCCTCTGTGCCAAAAAAACACAGCTTCAGTGACTCTTATCCCTCTAAGCAGCATCTTAGACAGTGCAGGAAAGGGCTTTGACTTGAATGACACATGGCCTGGATTTGCAAAACCTTGGCTACAGGTACAAGTCTGAGTCTAACATGTTTGTGCCAAACTGGCTGCCCACAGCCAAGCACAGCTTTTGTAACATTTTCAGTGGACTCTCTCCCAGGCAGTTACTCTAACAGAGCTGTTGGGATGTTGGTGCAGCAGGTTTTTCTTCCTCCAATAACTCTGTACTTGTTTTCCATCAGAAAAATAGCTGAATACATGAAGGGTTGGTGACTGAGGCATCTTCCCCCATGCAGGACCATCCATACTTTACCTTTAGTGATACTCACATACACTAAACCCTGACACTCATACAGAGAGGGGCTCTTTCCAGTCCCTGATCATGATTCCCCTGCCTGTGTATGGTTTGGCAGAGTAGAGTATCCTTTATATGCCATCCCACAGCATGTCCAGCACCCACCTCATTTTTCAGCTACGTTTCCTCTCCACATCTACTTGCATTATTTTTTATTTCTAAGTACAACCTGTTGTAGGACTTCAAGTACCAAAATGCCAGCAAGTTTGCCAAAAGCTGTTATTTCAATAAAATTCATGCAGGAGCTTTTTAAAAGCAAGATTGTAGGAGGACAAAGCTGCAAGGAGAGATCCATGTTTCCAGACCTTCCCCTCATCCAGACACTGGCCACAGCTACAGCCATGCAGTCTCTCCAGAGAGAGAGACATGCCTAAGATCATTATCACATAAATAAGATCTGGCCACTTGCAGAAGTACTGAGAAACTTCCCAAAAGCTGGGTTACAGATGTGGTTTGGAAAATTATCTTCAGCTTTGAATACACCTGCTGTGAATTCAGGCTCTGGCTCACTCTAGAAATTACTATTGCATATTTGCCCCTGTGTACAGCTGGGGAGGTGCTGACTGCTCTGAAGGCCAAGCCCTGCCCTGAGGCTCTGGGAATTAAAGACCTAATCCCCTCAGTGTTTACATCTGTGCACTGCACAGGAGGTAAACATGCTGTGTTCCAGCATCTGCTGCACCTGCATCCCCAGGCTCAACCTGGGTGGAAACAGGGCTAAAAGGAGACAGAATTCCTATACTTATTACCCATGTTAATGCACTAAGTATAGATTCAGCTTCAGCAGATCAAAGTGCTCAGATGTTATTACTAACACATTGTAATTATCTTTTGTCAGCAACCACCAAGAGCAAGGTCTGCCTTGTGCTCAAAGTCTGCTCCAAAGACCTTATGCTCTGAACAGATCTTTTCATGCTGTCAAGAGGGAGAACAATTCAGATATAGCTGGAGGCTGCCAGAGTACAGGAAGAAGCACTGCTAAGTTAAATGGTGTCTGTCTAGAAGCTTTTTGTCTGCAGGTATTCAGCACAGTTCTTTTGTGTTTAGAAGGACAGATCAAGTACTAGCTGACCAAGAAATATTTTCAAGTAAAATGTTACTTAACAGCTCCAGAACAATACTTTAAGAGCATAGGTTTGTACTTTTTTATTTGAGTGCTGCAATGTGAGTTTCATGGTTTCAAGTCCATCACAAAGTTCCCAAATCTTTGTGATGGACTTGCTCATTTTCATGGCATTCACTTTCCATGTGTGACCCTATTGCACCTATCTGTGGTTAAAACATTTAGTGAAGAGGAAACTTTATTGGAATAGTTTGAAGCTGTAGCTTTCATCCTGGCCAGTATTCACTATAGAGTTTGGGTTTTCTTATTTTTCCACAAAAAGCAGCCACAAGTTCTGCTGTATTGGCTATGAGAAATCATCCTTCTGCACATCTTGCTTTAGTCAAGCCAAGCTCCAAAAACCACTTCTTAGCTCTTCTTCCTCTCACTTTTGAAATAAGTTTATCAAGTTTTAAAGGAAATGAGCAAACACACATGAGCACTGTTTTTAAGAAACAGCCTGACAGAAGTTATTTGGAATCAAACTTTGCAGGGATTTAAAAGCTAATCAAACATGTCCAGGTCAATCTACCATAAAATTTAAATATACATTTGATAAAATGTTTTCTCTCTTCCTGTCTGAAGACCTCCTGGGAGAGTTTAATATATTTTAAACCAACTCCTTGAATTTTGTTCCATCTTTTTGGCACTAACTCATTTCATATATATGGGAATGGTCACCCCTATTTTCATGCATTCAGACATGTTTGTTACTTCAGGTTTGAGCATCAAGTCTACACACACTGGAAAACTTCTGGCTTGTATTTACTGCTAATAAATCCTAAAACAGTATATTGTGAGCTTAACATGGTGTAGACATGAAGATTTCAAGAGCAGACAGAACTGTTAGCTTGCCATCAGGTATTAGATATCCCCAGTAGAACTCAGTTAATTTGCCTTCAAATAAAGGGGAGAGAGTGCTTAAAGCCAGAGACTGTAAGAAGCTTAATTATTGTCTCTTTCTTCCAGGCACAACCATTTGGGTTTGAACACCTCCAGGTTTAAGGTCTTAAGACTAAAATGATTTTGTAAAAGAATTAATTCCAGAATGGAGATTGCCTGTCCTGACTTCAGGCTACCATGTAAAGACAGCAAAGCCTCTCAGGCAGGAGGGAATGTTACATTTCTTTGTCTCCACCATTGTAACCTTCTTAATTTTTCAAAAGGTTTTAATGACCAGGTTAAGTATTTGTGTTTCCAGTTCAGTTATTTCCAAACTAGTCAGGCATTTTGTATTTCTTTGTCCTCTCATCTGACCCATGCTTTTGGCTCACTAGGAAGTTACTGGAAGAAATATTTTTCAGCCTTTAGCTCATGTAGCAAAGATAGACTGAGCTCCAGCAAATCTGGATTAAAAGCCCACATCAAAGGTAATGGCCAAAATCGTCTATCAAGATAAAATATGCCTTTTTCAGGGGGAAAAAAACTTATTAGTGGAAATTAAATATTAGAAATGCATTAGAAGTTATCTTGGAGAGCAGACCACAGAGCTTACTGAGGGAAAACATGAAGTGTCCACTTCCAAAATGTACCATTCCCTCTGCTAGTCCAGTACAGAGCTCCAGGCACTGTGCTCTTGCACAGGCACAAGGGGAATGGCAAACTTTTTAACCTGAAGGTTCCCAAACCCCCTTGCAGCAAGGGCCAGGCTGTGCTGCAATGAATTAATGTAGTGGTTTTTCTCAGCTCCACCAGACTTGATTATCGCAGCCTTTCTGCTTCCATGTGCAATAGGTAACAAATGCTTCCCTCCAGGTGATGTGCAGCATCCCCACAGCACCAGACCAGCCTGCTGGTGTCACATGTCATTACCCTCATCCTCTCCCCATCCAGGAGCCAAGCAGCTGCCAGCAAGCCCATGTTCAACTCTCTGTGCAGAGCCCCACAACAGACACAGTGCAGAGCTGTCTCATCTCCCACACTTCTTCTGCAAAGCAGGATTTGCACACAGAGCAGGAGCCACTTCGTGCACTGCTTAGCATGGTGTGTCCTCCAGGCACACTTTGTCCTCTGAATTATCTCCAGTGCTAATTTATTGCAGCATTCAAAGCATCGTGCCTCCTGCAGTCCCTCCCACAGGAAGCTGGCTGACTCATTTTTCCACACACTCTATTTTCTTCTCCACAAGAGCCAAATGTTTAGGTCAAGAATAAACCACAAAAAAAAAAAAAAAAAAAAGGGAGGCTCGTGTTTAAGCACCTCCTAAAACCAGCCCACAGCCACTTGTGAAGCTCTTTGTTTCATTCAAATAACAGACCTGGAATGTTACACCCAGGTAGAGTTACCCCCATATGGCACCCAACTGCCCTTGCAGTTCCTAATCCTGTAAATTGATTTAGCCCAGCTAATGGTTTTTGGTCTCAATCAGTTATCTGAACACTTACTAAAAGACAAGATGAAGGCCACCATTTTGCATTCATCCCCTGAGCTCTTTCCCAAAGCATTCAGGTGCTTGCCCTGCACACTGGTTTTGATGTATCACCTAACCTTACAGGAAGGGAAAAAAAAGAACATTGCCAGGAAAACCCCATCTGGTTTTTCACAGTTTGCTTAGTGATGCAGCAAAAGTCAACCATCTTTGATAAAAGGACTTTTCAAAGACACTTGAAAATAAAAAAAGCATCAGTAGTTTTTCTCCATCTCTAGCCGCACTTACACAGTTCTCCAGTCACCAGAAATATAGGAAGCAATCAGAGTCATACAATGCAAACACATTTCCTTCCAAAAACAAGAAATCCAGCTTCAGCCTGAGAAGAGCCAAGGTTTGTAGATGTTTCCACCAAGGAACTAAATATCTCCATTCTTACCTCCACCTCAAGAAGCAGGTGCCAGACCACCCCACCCCAAAATGCAAAGCCCCAGGTGCTCCCCGCTCTCTCTTTCAGCCAGTTGGGTCTCTGCCTCTCAGGTGTGAAGCCTCAGAGTTGATTTGCATTAACCCATTGCCACCCACTGCACAACTAGGGCTTGTTGAGAGGAAACACATTCTTGGGGTTTTTTATGGTAAAACCCAGGTATATAGGAGTGAGGCCAAAGGACACATTCTGCATTTCCCACTTGTCCTACAGAAGGGAAAGGGAACAAATCTGCAGCAAAAATTTCTCACTTTCATGCAGGCAATAAAAGCTTGTATTCTTGTATTTCCAAAATGCCAAAACTGTGGAAGTAGTGCAGAGCTTAGCATAAGCTGCCACTGCTGCCCTTTGTCTCACAGAATCTTCTCAGAATAGGTTTAATGCTGCAGCCACGAGGCTTTTCCCATCACTAATGTGTCCCCAGCATGATGCTTATAAAAGAGTCATAATTGTGCCTTTCCTCCATTACTGAGTCTCCTTGCTTTGGCAATTCTTTGGATCAAGGTCTCTGCTTTCCTTTTTTCTGGAGAGGTTGATTTTGTGCAAAAATAATATTCTTTTATTTGCCATTTTGTAAATAAAAGTGCTGGTTCTCACCAGCACTTCCCAGCTCTTATGTCCTGTGCTGCATGGGTAGAAGCAGGAAGAGGTCTCTGGAGAAGGCCTAGCCAAATCCCCTCCTCCTCCTCCTTCACGATGCTGTTGCTGTTTCACACACTTTTTACCTCAGCTGTCACTGGCAGAAGGTTCTGTCCTTTCCTGAGTGCATTTTTCCAGAGGTGGTGAATGACAGGCTCTGCCCTGCCCGCAGAGGGGCTGGGATGGAACTCACCATGTCCACCCTGGGATGGAACTCACCATGTCCACTCTGGGGCAGCCCCAGCCTCACCCCAGAGGGTCTCTCAGCCCCCCAGCAGAGCCTGGGCACCTGCAGCAAATAAATTCCACCTCTTGTCTCAGCAAAATGCTGATTTCATAATGGTCATTAAAATCTTCACTCACCACACACCCTGCACAGCTCCACTGCTGACATTGGCCCCAAAAAAACCTCCTCACACCACAAAGGAAACAGCACTATCACAACCCTACCAGGGTGGGCAATACCCACTCTCAGTACAGTTCCATCCTCCCCCTCACCACAGAAATCCCCATTGCTAATCCAGTCCCAGGCAATGGCTGCTCTGAGCTTTGCCTTTTACTTTACTGATCACTGTTTTAACTTCAAATTCCCTAATAGTGTGTAATCTCCCTGTCTTTGTCTCAGCCCACAAGCTTTTATATCTTATTTTCTCCCCCATTGTTAAGAAGGGGGGCTGAGAGCAGCTGGGTGGGCATCTGGGCAGCCCACCAGGGTGCCACTGCTCTGCTCCACAGAGAATTCCACAGGGAATCACTCTGGGCACATCAATCAGCAAATACAAGCTGAAGGCCCCAAGAGGTGGTGAATGCAAGCACCTCTATTATGTAAGAACTTTTCCTGGAGAATGTTTCAAATAACAATTTCAAGTTGACCTGCATTCAAAGCTTTGCTAAAAATCTCTCAACGATTCCCAAACTGAGCAACTTCCAGGTGTGCAAAATATTAATGGTGACTTATGGTGTCAATGTGCCAAGGGCTGGGAAACCCAATTTATTGTATCAAGTATCCCAGAAAATCAGGCTTCTTCCAGCACCAGGATTCTGGCTGCAGTGGCAAGACAGCAATCCCAATCCTCTTGGACTTCCCCTGAAACCAGATTAACAATTTTTTGTAAATTACTAATCTAAAGCAATTTGTTGTTGTTATTGTTGTTTCCTGCTCTGGTTATGTTTTAGTAGCCAAATACATTTTCCTTCCAGAGAAGAGCTGGGAATCCAGGAACCTGCAGCCCAGGGAGGCAGCAATTAGTGGTTTGAAGTGTTAATGGGACCACAGTGGGAACTGGAAGTCCCTTGAACTCGGCTATTAGCAAATTAATAAAAGGGGTAACACGCTCTCCTGAGTGTTACAAATTTAGCACTAATTAGAACTTCTCTTTCTTAGCTATTTTAGGCAAGAAAATCTTCAATATCCTTTGTTAAATCTTAATCATCTTGTTTGTAGAAGTAAATCATAGGGAAACATTGGTTTCTCCACCCAGCTACAGTCTATTAAACTTTTTCCATTCTCCTTTTCTTTGTGACATGACTTATAACTAGATATTTTGTAATCAGTTGGCTTTATTTATCAACTCTTACCCTGGAGGAAGGTTTTCTCTGACTAAGACTAACCTACAGGCCATTAATTTGTCACAGTCCATCCCTGACTTCTCAAAGATGCCCCCTTCACAGGAACATCAGTGGTCCAATTTATTTATATTTGTTTTATATATTTATTGCTCCTACATTCCAGATGTTAAGCCTCATGGAGTTCTTGTAACTGGCAAGCATCTATTTCTGCCAGAGATATACACATGTAGATCTTTGTGTATTTTAACTCTTGGGAATTATTCACGAGAGAAACTTAATCAAGTTTGCTATGATGAAAAGCCCTTAATTAGAGCAGAAGCCAAAATGTCCTCCTGCTCTTCTTGCACTGCCCAGATCTCATTGAAACCTTGCCTGAAGACCAGAAAACAAATCTCACAGTTGATTGGATATATCTAATTGTGAATTGATGTCCATGCTTTTGCAGATATGTTTCAAATCTTGCCTGGCGGCTGCGTTGGCCAATTTGCCCATACTGAGGAAATTAATTCATTTTTAACTACAGAGCAAAGCTGTGATGTTGAGCAATATATGTCTCCCTTTCTGCAAAGAATATTACTTGTCTCTAGGAAAATCAGTGCATTGCTAAGTGATTGACAGAACTGCAAAAGATTTAGCTTTTAATGTTTAGGAAACACTGATGGAGGAGAGAAAGCCCTACAGGCTGGCTGAGGCAGAACAAACTGACTTCCATTCAGCAAAAGCCATATTGAGCATTAAAGAGGAAAATGGAGATGGAAGGTTACATCTTCACTGATGCCACTAAGTAAAAAGAGCATGTTAGAAGTAATCAGTGGGGAGCTCATGGTTTAAAACACACCTGTACAGGTGCACACCACCAGCAGTGCTGAGAGCTGAAGCAGACACTGTCTGAATATACACCATAAAGCCTGAGCAATACTGGACACTGTCAAGGTGGCTTTCATAAATTAATGCAAGATGATGTTAAAATCTCTATTTTACAACCAATTAGAAAGGGTAGTTTGGCAGCAGCATTAATAACCTCTGAAACAAATGTAGCATGACAAGGAAGATTCCATGACCAGAGCTCAGCTCAGAAGACTGTTTCATATCTAGAAAAACTGGATGAAGACTGTTTCTAGTTAGCCTGTGGAGGGAAATACCAAATACAGTAATTTCTGTTTACTTCTGCTAAACAGCTGGTCAGAGAGTATTTTCTACACTGTGTGAGCCTAAAGCAAGTGTTGTTTTTACTTTTCTCTACTGCATGAGGTAGGATGCAAGTGGTGTTCACTGAGGTGACACTGTGACATCCTGTCTGCCTTTAGGGCTCTAAATACTACCAGTAACTGAGTCCTTTTTTCCCTCCATGTGGGTTATAATTGTGGCAATAAGATGTGTAAACCTGTGAGCTGGGCAGCACATAGATAAATTCCAGCTGATGATTTAATGCTGGTGAATACAAGTCTTATAGTCCTGCAAGCAGCCTGGTACTGGAGAGGACCTTTGAGGTCAATTCATTTCCCTTCTGTCACCGGCAGCCCTCTGAAAGAAGCTGCATGATAAAGCGACCCAGCTCCATTACAAAGTTAATTTTTTTGCCACCATTTCTACTACTGTAATGGTGCAGGAAGAGGAATCCTACAGCAGGTCCTTGGAAATGTAGAAATCTTCCTATTGCCAGCCTTAATATACTCTTATCCGGTTTATTCACATCTTTCTTTTCTGCCAAAATTGTGCTTCTGCTTAAATAGCGCTTCTCCCTCCTGTGTGCTCATCCGTGATGTATTTATAGGGAGTCCTCTCTCAGCATTCACTGCATGAGATAAAACAAGCCATCCTTTTTTTAGACTCCTTTCATATAACAGACTTTCCACAATCTGAATCATCCTTGCAGCTCATCCCTTCACCTGCTCCTGTCTGGGCATGGGGAGCAGAACGAGCTAGAGCAGCTATATATTCTCGTACCAGGGATTTTTACAATGCCATTAATACTGCCTTGTTTCCTTACTGCTCTGTTGTACATTTATATACTCTCTGTATGTAGAATTCTTCAAGCATATAAATTATGTTACACAGTGAGCTATCCAATACTGGTGTGTCATCTCCTCTGGGGCCACTTGTGCTCCTTGGGAGTGTGGTCAGCATCTTGCAGGCAAAATCCTTCAGTGCTTTTCATCTGGTGCTTTTTCATCCTTGATAGCTCCTGCAGAGTGTTTCAGCATGAAGATGTTTCAGCAGTCATTACAAAAGCAAGTGAATCATTCAGAAAAAGCACAATCCATCCATCTTCTTTAGTGTCACCAATTAATAGCTGCTCAGGATGCTTTGCAACCTATAGTTGCTTAAGGGAAGAAAAATAACCACCCCTTCCTGTAGTGCTGTGCTGTCATTATATTCTGTGTTTCCAGCCCAAGCAAGGAAGCTTTATTAAATCCATTTGGCAGTCTGCAACAGGTTCTGATATGGGGCTTTAAATAAGAGTGAAAAAACAGTATAAGAAGGGAACTTAAAACCAATTGATAGACAAGATTATTTCTTTTCATTGGAACCCATTTCTCTTTTCAGAAGCCAGTGGTCAGAGCCTGATATGGTGGCCACACTTCTGTCTGCCCCTCCAAGCAAACAGTGCTGAGGCCACCAGTTTCCTCCACTTGATGGAGCTGGAACAGCCTTTTACTTCATGCTTCTGGCTTGGAATATTTTGCTGCAGACTGTGCAAAATTAGGGACCGTTTTTAAAAGGGAGCAGCGTTGCCTTTGTGGGCAGCTCAGGCTGGGTCTGTGTGCTCATTGCTCCAGTCACAAGCTGCTAGAGCAGAGTCATTGCACCCTTTGGTGAAGCTGTGCCTTGGGCACTGTCAGAGCACCTGGAGAAAATCCAGACCCACATTTGCCAGACCTAAAGATGCATTCCCCAGCCTGCACCAAGCTGCTGACTCCAATCCCTCCTCCCATCTCACCTCCCTGTCTAAAGCACTGTGGCTTTTGCCACTGGCCACACCTCAAGCAGGACAGGAATGCCACCTCTTGAGGGGAATCAGCTCAATCCCAGCCCATGTGGCATAGTTGGAGCTCTGTGCCTAAGTGTAATGGAACCTGATGGAAACTAATTAAAAAGAAAACTATCCATTTTGCTGTCTCTTTAGGGTTTAGTCATAAAAACCTTATGTTGTCTCACAAGCCTAAACAAGTGTGTTCACGTGTAAAAATCAGCCATAAGGCTGCCTGGAGAGTCCTTAATATCTCTAAGCTGCCATTTGTAAGGATGGCCTCAAGCCTGGATCCTGCAGGTAGGAATGACCTTTCTGCTGTCCTCAAACCACCCTGCATAAGTGGGGCATCCCTGCTTCAAAATGGGAAAGAGGGACAAGCCCAGGGATCCTTCACTGACAGTCATGTGCGGTGGATGTTTCTCCATCTGGCCTCGACAGGAGCTGGGAATCAAAGGCAAAGAGTACTTGTTATATTAGAGCTGTGCCAGAGATGTTCAGAGGTTAAGAGAGTGTAAATCTAATAGGAGTGTTTCCTGGTCTTCTCCTCAACCCCAGCTAGGCTAAGTGAATTTCCCTTAAGACACAGGAGTCATCATGTTTTTTTGCAGTGGAAAAAAATTATGGGCTGTGTCCATGGCTGCCCCAAGGGAAAAATCAACATGGTTTAAATGGCAGCTCTCCCCAGTGTCTGTCCAGGATGAGATTTTCAGAAAATTCAGTTTCTTCTGAAACTGGGCTTGTACAGGAGGTGTATCTGGGTGGGTTTCCCTGGGCAGGAGGAGAGGGCTGCTTTTGGGGTAACTCCAGCTGTGTCTCCCTGCAGGCGTCGGAGGTGGAGCGGCAGCTCTCCCTGCAGGTCCACACGCTCCGGGAGGACTTCCGGGAGAAGCATTCGTCCAGCAGCCAGCACATCGTGAGGCTGGAGAGCCTCCAGGCCGAGGTGAGTCACCTGCCTCCCTCCTGCAGGAAGCAGCCAGGCCTCTTGGAGTTGTGTAATGACCCTCTCTGAGCTGGGCAAACACAGTCAGCCAGTGGAGCCACCAGAGGGATGGCAGCACTGGGGCAAAGGACTCTCCCAGCAAGGATTGCTCCATGGTGTTCTGGCTGGGCTGGCTCACAGCACCTTCCAGTGCTGCCTCAGCCACAGCATTCCTGCAAAATGAATGGATGAGAAGGATCTTCCAGGAGCCAAACCATGGCTGTGCTCCTACAGGGCTGCTGCCCAATACAGACTAAACTCTGGTAGGAATGGTGGGAAGGTCTGCAAGGGTTTTTTTCCTCTGTTCCTCATGCTTGCAAAGAAAGCAGCAATCCTCTCTTGCCTCTGAGCCATGCACTTGGGAAAGCAAGGAGCCCCTGCCTGTTTTAACTCAGGTACATTTACAGGAATGAGACAGCTTCCTTCCTTTCCCCTTCCCTGACAGGGTCACTGGGGATCACATAGGAGGAACTAGATGGGTAGAAGATGTCCAACTCTACTACCCAACCATTTCTTTTATTTAAAAGCTGTCTGGAAAAGCTTTTCCTAAAATCTCTCGATTTCTTTTCTCCCTCTCCCACCTACTCCTTGCTGGTCCCTCGCCTTTTCTTCCCCTCCCCTTGGTGTGGAGCAGCAAGTCCTTGAAGTAAGTATGGAGCCTTGGAAAGGGTTTGCCTGCACATACATTGCTGTCACCATGCATGCCTGTCACCATGCATGCCACACCTTGTCTTCTCACCTCCTTCCTGTGTCTTGCTTTCCAAACCCTTTCCCCCTGTGCCTTTCCCTGATCCAGGGCTCATGGCAGAGCAGTGTTTTTTATGTTGTATTGTTATTTACAGCATGTTCATTACTGGTCTGCCCACTAAATATGAAATCTTAACACAATCTCTCCATTAAACCTCTTATTTTTCTTTCTCCAACCCACGCAAATCATGGTGGTGGTGGGCAGAGACATCTCAGAAACCATTAGTCACCTCAGAGCAGCTTTCCAATACCTCCAGCAGCCTTTACTCTGCAGAAATAGCAAGTCCATGTACTTGGCTGATACTCCTTTGTGCAGCCAGATCTTTCCAGCAACCTGGAAAGCAGCAAAGAGACAAGGTCCCAAAGAGGCCAAGAAAACAGTGGGAATTTGCTGAATTTCTCTACACTCCATTAACTGAAAGGAGGCCATGAGGAATATTTAGGGTTATACTGGACTGGTGGACAGACCCCAGAGATCCTGTGTGTACTAATGTGGGAAAAAGCTCCTTCTTCTTGGTGAAACAGAAGAAGTGACCTTGGCTAGTGCTGATTCATCCCTTGCACTGTTCCCAGCTAACTGAGTCACGGAGGGTTTGTTTGGCAAACTGTCCCTTGCCTGAAATCACTGCCCTTGACAATTAAAAGAAATGAACCAATTTTAAAGGCAACCGATCACTGGGAGGCTAAAAATAAGCATGGCACAGAAAGGAGTCTACACAATTGAAAAGACAGAAAAATCCCTGATGGGGACCTGATGAACACACACCAATTAAGAACAGCAATGGGCAGTGCTGTGGCACAGCCCTGCAGGCAGCAGGATCCCACAGGCTCACCCTGGATCCTGCTGGCTCACCCTGTGATCTCCAGCACCCATAAAGGAGAAGATGCCACCATGAGGACCAGCCAAAAAAGTAACAGTTCTTCCCAGTCTTTTGAATATTAAGGTTCAAGGGGTGGGCAGGGGTTGTCTCCACTTAATACTGATTTCAAGGAATATCCTTGCATATTCCTGCCAGTGCACACCCAGCCCCTTTGGAGCAGGCCCTGCAGCCTGGGGAAGGAGTTGTTTCCTTTCAGAGCTTTCCTAAGCTTTAAACCACACACAGAGGTAGTTTCTCTCATACAGGTACAGAACATCTGTGTACATCCTTCTGCCTTTTGCTGTTTCATTGCTCTCCTGGGGATGTGGTGTCTCTCCTCTCTGCTCCCTGCAAAGTCTGACAGGGCCTCTCTTTGCCCTGCAGATCAAGATGCTGACGGACAGGAAGCGGGAGCTGGAGCATCGCCTCAGTGCCATGATGGAGGAGAACGACCTGCTCCAGGGAACCGTGGAGGAGCTGCAGGACCGAGTCCTCATCCTGGAGAGACAAAGCCATGACAAGGACCTGCAGGTGAGGAGGCAGCAGTGAGACTGGGAGGAGACGGGGAGATGCAGTAAAAGTCATGATTTGGGGTAAAAATGGCCACAAACTGGGAGACAGGATAACTAGAGGAGTGAATGGCAGCAAGCAAGGTCCTGGGTGTTTCCCGTGAAGACAGGTAACAGGAACATCAATGTTCTTGACAGCAAAGAGCAGCTTAGGAGGGAGATCTGAGCAAGGAAGTGGGGCAGGGTACTGGGGAAATGAGGTAAATGCAAAAAGAATCAGAGGACTCTGCTTAGAGTTCATTTTATTTAATTCTTAAAAAGTAGAATTGGTTTCAAAGGGGGCATCTCTAGATCCAGAGAAGCCCCTCTTGATCTCTGCTGTTCCAGAGGGCAGTCACTGGCCTCTTAGATCCCAGTGCTCAGGTGGTTTCCCAACAATCTCCATGGTGTTCACAGCCATGAATCACCAAATGTCACTCCCCAGAAAACAAGCTTGGCATCTCTTGGGCTTAGGGCAGAGCAAGGTTTTTCCATTTCACTTCTGTGGTTTACCAAGCACTGGATGCTCAGCTCTGCAAAACAGCCCTGAATATTTTTTCCTAAAAGTATATTTGTAATTTTTTTTTTTAAAAAATGTAGATAGCACTTTCTCTTTGGATCCACTTCCTGCTGTTTTGTTTTCAGCAAATTTCTTTACCTGAGTCCCAACTTCTTCACAATGTTCTCCATTTTAGTGCTGATTAATCTGCTATTTTTATCTTTCTGGATATTCTGGATTCTAAACAGTGTCTAATGACACTTGGAGATTATTAAGCTCCAATAAACAGCAATACCAGCCAAGAGTACTTTCCTCCTGGCTGGAAACCCTGTTTTGTGTCACTCATTCCTCCCTCCCAGCTCCCTCACAAACCGAGAGATTGATCCAGTCCATATTGCCTCCATTAATATTTTTCTGTTTCCTTGATTTTGTTCCCAAGCTGCACCAAAGCCAGCTGGAGCTCCAGGAGGTGAGGCTGTCCTACCGGCAGCTGCAGGGCAAGGTGGAGGAGCTCAGCGAGGAGAAAAGTCTCCAAAACCTCAACACAACCAGCACATCCCTGCTCTCTGAGATAGAGCAGAGCATGGAGGCAGAGGAGCTGGAGCAAGAACGAGAACAGGTATTTGCCCTCCAGCCTCTGGGAAAGCCCACGGGCCTCTGTGACAGTCCCAGAGCAAAAGGGAGTTCAATGCATTTGATCTGGATTTGGAGCTGGAAATTGGGATTGGGGTGTGGCATCAACACCCTTTGACCATATGAAAGTAAATCTCTGCATCCATTTCTAAATCAACATGGCAAATATTTGTGAGGGCTGGCAATCCCACACTGCACTTTGTGACCGTGTTCACAGGGGTCTGAGGATGAGGGAAGAGACAAGGTTCTGACTCCATGTTTCAGAAGCCTTGATTTATTATTTTTAATATATATTATATTAAAACTATACTAAAAGAATAGAAGAAAGGATTTCATCAGAAGGCTGGCTAAGAATAGAAAAAGAAGGAATGATAACAAAGGCTTGTGTGTCGGACAGAGAGTCCGAGCCAGCTGACTGTGATTGGCCATTAATTAGAAACAACCACATGAGACCAATCACAGATGCACCTGTTGCATTCCACAGCAGCAGATAACCATTGTTTACATTTTGCTCCTGAGGCCTCTCAGCTTCTCAGGAGAAAAGATCCCAAGGAAAGGATTTTTCATGAAAGATGTCTGTGACAGCACTTGGCCATGGAGGGAGGCTGTGCATGGCGCTGACGGCCCAGGCTAATGGCAGGCTCTGTTGTTGCAGCTGAGGCTGCAGCTGTGGGAGGCGTACTGCCAGGTGAGGTACCTCTGCTCCCACCTGCGGGGCAACGACAGCGCCGACTCGGCCGTGTCCACCGACTCCTCCATGGACGAGTCCTCAGAAACCTCCTCAGCCAAAGACGTGCCCGCCGGGAGCCTGCGCGCCGCGCTCAGCGAGCTCAAGAGGCTCATCCAGAACGTGCTGGACGGGGCAGACTCCACGGTAAGGTGGTGGCACTGAGAGGCCTTGCCTTGGGCATGTCCCCTAGCCCAGAGCTTGCTGCAGGTGCTGCTGGATCCTGAAGGCCCTGGTGTCTCTCTGTGGCACAGGGCACAGCCCACTCTTTGTGTCTCACATGGTCAGCCAAGAGGCAAGCACATGGGGTTTCACCCTGAAGTGCTCAGACCACCTAAAGTTTCAAGCTCATACAGCTGTCATTGGCCTGGGAGTCATTCTGGAAAATTAATAAAAGTAAGCTTACTTTGAGATTTTCAGTAAGTTAGAGTTTCAGCGTGGATATATTGCCGGTTGTCTTACACATCACAGTTCAGTTCTTTCCTTTGGGATTTTCCTAACCTTGCTTTATTAGCAATAGTACCATAAAAACATCATAACCCCTATGTCAGGAGGTTCTGTCCTTGTGAATGGTCATTGGTAGAAATGTCTTGGCAGGAGCTGCCAAACTCAAATTCATGGCAGGTTAAGGGTTTTGCTGGCACAAGATGATGTCTGTAGGATGTGGTCCCCAGGCTGCTGGGCAGAGGGGGTGGCATGGAGGGACCACTCAGCATCCACAGAAGTGCAGAATTACAAGAAAACACCTCACTTTTTGTTGTGGCTCAAATCAGGCCTGGTCCCATTCCCTACAAGTGGGTTGCATTGCCATTAGTGCTTATTTGGGGTGTTGTGGTGAGGAAAACAGTGTAACCCCTGCAGGGTGCTGTGAAACCCTCCTCACTTGAGTACCTATAGGCAGAGTATAGAGATGAAGTTGTATTTGTTAAATAAAACACAGAGAGTCTTGTAAAAGGTCCACAAACAGAGACTGTAGCCATGTGGGCTACCAAATGGGCAGTAGGTCTCTGTAAATTTGGTTTCTGCCAAGCTCTGCATGCTCTTGGCATCATGTGTGGAAGCACTACCCTTGGTTGAGCACCCTTAGTTGTGGAGGTATATGGAAACAAAAAGCTCTGCCAAAGTCACATTCACATTTTCTTTTTCATTGTGTAGCACCCTCATCCCAAACTGGTACCAAATTAATACAATTGCCTTTTTTAAAGTGAAATCTGAGCAAGAGATTTCTCTCCCGCTCTCAGAGCTCTCGGCGAAGCGACGACGACACCTTAGAGGAGCAGATCAGGAGAACCAGTGAGGATTCACGAGCCCTGAGGGAGTTAATGGAGGGAGAACGGGGGAAACTGAGGCAGAGTTTGGAGGAGCTGCAGCGACTGCACAGCCAGGTTAGCAACTCCCAAACACTTTATATGTGGTCTTGTAACAGCAGTGTTCATCCTCCAAGACACACCTCCCATCAAAGAGACCAACATGATCAATAACCCAGGAGGATTTAGGACAAAATGGTTGGATGAGGGAGGTTTGTTAAACCAAATGCAGAGGATTTAAGCATTCAGGATGAAAATTTCTGACAAATTGCCTGGGGCCCATCTGAAGCATCATCTCAAGCAGCCAGACTTCCTATAGGCCTTTCTCCCAGTCCACTTTTTTTTCTCCCAGTCTCTGTTACTGAAATTCTTCTCAGCAAAAGACCTCAAAGTATGAGGCTTCTTGATATGGGGTACTGGAAACCTGAAGGTATCCAGGCTGACCTGAATTGCTGCACTGAGCCCTTGTGAGGGGTATGTGCACCATTCAATGGATATAAATGTGCTGCTCTGCTTTGCATGGAGCAGGGCTTGACCTCTTCCACAGCAGCATCACAAACCCTCAGAAAAGCACTCCCAGAGAATCCTAATTGTGGCCAGGCTGGCTCCAGGCAGCACCCCAGGGACCAGCTGAGGCAACCTCAACAGCAAGGAATGGTCCACCCCAACACCAGCTCCACACCCAAGCACAGAATCCCATTGCACCCCCACCCTGCATCATCTGTGTACGAGCCCTGTGCCAAGAGCAGGAAATGGACACAGGCATAAAAAGAGGTGCTTGGCAGTCCTTGGCTCTGTGGGACAAGACTCCAGATGCTGGAGGGGATCTGGAGGCTGCAGCAGAAGCAGCAGCAACTGCACTGGAGCATGGAATGGGATTAATGTCCTTGGCTGGTCTTCCCAGCAGTGCTGTATCACCCTTTGGAGAGTAAATAGGAAAAGACAACCCTGCTCAGAAAGTCAGCACAACCTGGGGTGTGACAGCCTTGTGTAGGGCTGTGGGAGCTCCCACCAAAGGGAAGAGAGTGAGAGCATCATTAAATACCCTGGCAGTGGTGGCTGTGTGTGTGCAAGGGTGGGAAATGTCCTGCTTCCACAGCAGCTGATCAGGGCAGAGTGTGGGAGGGGAGCAGCCCTGGAGCCTGTCCTTCCCCTAGGACTGCTCCTCTCAGCAGCGTGGGCACCACAAGAGACACTTGTGAAGGTCCAGCCTTCTGCCCCCAGTGAGACACTGCCCTGGCTGTGCTGCTGCAGTCCTGTGCACCCCACACAGCTTCCCTTGCCCTTAAACACACCTGAGATGGAGAAGACAAGGGCTCGACCTCTGCAACCTGGCAGTGCTGACAGAGACCTTTAGAGACTTATTCAGAGATTTGAGGCTTGTCTGATCTCCCCAAAGTCTCCAGCCAGGAGGGACAGAAGACCAGCCTTGGATTGCAGGTCTGGAACTCTGGGTCTGCTTTTAGAGGTCCCCAGCTGCCAAGGCTCTTAATATTTAGCAAGCACAGGGAGGACTGCTGTTCTGTTTCCTTGTCACACCTCTGTGTGATGTGGAGAAGATGAGGCACAGCTACAAATGCAGCAGCCATTACTCTCAGAGAGGAACTCCAGCCTCCCACAGCCAGTACATGTCTCCCACAGCTTTTGCCTGTTATCCAGCCTCACACTTGCTGCAGGTTAATAATTACTCTCACCACCTCTTTAAGAGGCAACATCGTCTTCTGTTCAGTGCTACAGAAAATTGATGCATGTGGAAATCTGGTCCACCCGGGGGAAGCAGTGCTCTGCTGCCTCCTCATCCCTCCGTTCTGGCACTGGTATTGATACAATCAAAGGGGAGCTGCTTCTAAATGGCTTTTAGGATCTTGTGGCATCACACACATTCAATGCTCCTGCCCAAGAGCGCAGTGAGCAGGTGGAAACAGGAGCCATCCCCTTCTCTCTCTACACTGAGAAGCTATTTCACACCTTCTGCCTGTTTGTTTCCTTCCATTCTTACCTGAAGCCCAGACAGAACCAGATAAAATCCCAAACCTATCCCCAAACATCATGTTTTGGGCCTCTGGATCCTCTGTCTCCTGGGATTTCTGTGGAAGTGCTCAGCACCTTTGACATCCCCCCATCACCACGGCTCTGTCACATCCTTGCTCTGAGGTGCTCCCCATGTGGGGCTGAGGGAGGGCACAGCTCCCCTGTCCCCTGGCAGCCCTGGCACAGCTCCCTGGTCCCCTGGGGAGTCTCTGCACAGACAGGGTGCAGTCACACCCTCCTCCCCCCGGCCCAGCCGTGCCTCACTAACAGCAGATCCTCCCACGCCCTGGATGTGATCAGCCCTTTTTGCCTGTCTGCCCTCTATTTAAAGATTTCTTTGAAGATTCAAGCACTACTGAGCTGCATTTAGAGGCAGGAGGTGGGTCAAACGCTGGAAGGGTTTCCAGGTGGTGGAGTAGTGTAACAGAGCATGTGTGTGCCCTAGACAAAGAAATTAAATGTGTATGAAATACTGTGAAGCTGTGCTAATGCAATCCTTGCATGATTTCACACCCTATTAACTCACTCTGCACAGGACCAAAACCATAGATCATTTCTCAGACTATTAAAGACTCCAGACATATTTTAAAGTCTAATTAAAATTGTAAGATGTGCCAGTAACACCTTCCATGGCATGAAAGAGAATTTTCACATCCTTTGTCTACAGCTTCATATTACTTCAGAAGATGTAAGCATCCTTTCAAAAAATATTATTTGCTGGTAAATTATGTTAGCAATAATTTAACCCTGGAAAAGATCAGAATTATAACAAGCAGACTCAAAGGATGTGTACAAATTGCTTGGAGAGGGACATTTTAGCACTGATGCCATAATCTCAGCAAAGTCACAGGTGGGTCCTGCCCTGCCCAGCTTTCAGTGCTGTTTCTGCACGTTACTGAGGCCACCCTGGTGGCACATCTTGCCCAGTGGAGCATCCCGGAGTCACTCAGCACCTTTCAGGGAGGGTGGCACCAGCACTAACAGCCCCACTCAGCAGACACAGCTTTTTCTATGACCAGGAGACCTCTCAACCTGCAGGTTGGCCCATGTGGCTTTCCCCACACACACACTTGTGCGTTTTCCCGAGCAGCCCTGGGTTTCACAGCCTCCCTGTGCCCGCAGGTGACGCTGCTGAGTGTGGAGATGACGACGCTGAAGGAGGAGCGGGACCGGCTGCGCGGCGCTGCCGAGGACAAGGAGGCGAGCGAACGGCTCCTGCAGGCCATCAGGGACCGCGACGAGGCCATCGCCAAGTGAGTGCCACCAGCGCCAGAGCCAGCCTGGGCGGCACTTTGGGGTGCCATGGCAGGAGATGCCTCTGGAGTGGCTTTTCCTGCTCTCCACAGCAGCTCTGACAAAGCGCTGGTGTTGGGAAATGCTGCCGGGAGCTTGGGAGCAGGGCAGGAGATGCTGAAGCCAGAGCTGCCCACGGCTGGACTGGGGGCATTTAGGAGCATTCTGTGAGCCGTGTTTGTGCCATCCCTGGTGCTGGTGTGAGTCACAGTGAGGAGGAGAGGACTTCAGGGAGCCAAATGCAAACACTAGGTCTGCCCTATTTGTCTATTTTTCTTCCTTTGCTATTCCAGACACACAGCCCTGCTTTCCTGACCATCCCCATTACAGCCTGCCTGGGCTTCTTCCCTAAGCCACTCCCTCTCCTTTCCTGTTCCAAGATCTCTTTTTGCATCTCCAGTCCTGTAATTCTCTGGTTCTCCTTTTGGGATTCTCCCACTGCTTTGGCTCTTTATTTTGCCCATCCTCCTTACAGATCTGTGCAGTTCTGCTCCCCCATACCACAAATCCCCCTTTCTCAGCTCTGTCCTTGGGCTTGCCAAAATGCCCCGAGGAGAGGGACAGACACCTTTACCCCTCTGTGCTCTGCTAGAAAGGATTCCTCTGATAATCCCTTCAACAAGCAGGTGGGCCAGGACACCACTAGTCCAGCTTCTTAGGGGAAAAGACAAGAGGAGGAGCAGGAGAGGGTTGCAGCTCAGAGGGTGCAGGAGCTAAATCAGCCTGCAGCGTTCCTTTTTGTAAGTGGCTGGATCGCCTGTGCTGCCCCTGCTGGGCTAGCTGGCCACCAGACCGCCACGGCAGCGCTCTGGAACACCTCCCTCTGTTGGCAGGGAGCAGGAGCATCCCAGCTGTGTGCAGGGCGGCTGTTCTGGTGCCTGTGGGTTGCTGGCTCTGCCGTGGCCATGGCAACGCTGCCGCTGCCATCCATCCTGGAAACATCCACCCAGCGGCGGGGAAGCGAGCAAAAGGCTGCTCAGGTGCTCAGAGCACAGCCCGCAGTGCAAGGGCACAGCTTCCCCACTTCCCTGGGACCCTGCTGGACAAAGCAGCAGTGTTTGGGGCTGGCTGTCCTGCAGTGCAGGAGCTGTGGGAATGGGGCACGAGTGAGGGGGATGAAGGAGCAGAGAGTGGCAGCAAGGGAAAGCAGACAAGAGCATCTTGTCACTGAAGTGAAAACATCCCTCCCAGACCGAGTGGGCTGGTTGCTGCCTGGGGAGGCTCGTGATTTTCTTCCCACCTCACAGCCCAAGGGTTAAGTTGCTTTTGTTCATCCCATCCCCCCCAAAAATCCTTAGCTCTGAACAGAAATAAAATCACTGCCCGAGGCAGACATCTGGTGTGGAAAATTTTTGCTTGAAGCTGAAGTTTGGCAACATGGGAAGCAATAGGAAAATAGGATCCTTTCAGAGGAAGTGTTAAGCAACCAGTACCTGGAATATAACACCTGGAAGTGTTAAGCAACCTTGGAATATTTCTGTTTATATTCTACTACCTGGAATATAAACACAAATTCCCAAATTGCTCTTCTGCAGGGGAGCACAAGGGAGCTATTACGAGACAAGGAATGAGCTACAGTTAATAAGATGCAATTATTTCTCTCGAAAATGTTTGCAAGGAAAGATGGTTCCCAGCAAGTCATGTTACACTTTCCTATCACACAGCAGTTAATTGAAAACTTAAGCTTTGTGCTCACCTGTGTGCTCCCAGCAGGATGAGCAGCATTTCCCAGCTTGGGCAGCTTAGGAAATTGCTCATCCTGAAGGACAATTCCTTTCCACAAGCAAGGAGCAGCTGGAACATCTCAGCCACTGAGCATTTGGGGCTCTTTGGGTAACTTTGTCCATGGCATGACACACTCAATGGCCACCAAATGTCCGGGAAGAAATGCAGCAGAGGTGTTCCCAAGGGCTGGGACAACTCCACTGAAATTGGGAGCTGTCCTTAAAGTCTAACATTTAATTTAAATAATTTTGACCGTTTATCATTCCTGAAAAGTATATGCTGTGATAAGCTGTTTCTTTCATTTCTTCCTTAGATCCTTCCTTCAGTCAAGTCCCAGGGGAAAGCAGGATTGTGCTCTTTAAGAGATTTTAATGTTTGTTTTATATTGCAGTTTATCGATGGAGCAATCAGACACGAGTCATTTGATTTTTAGCACATATCATTTGTTTTCTATGCATGTAAACAGAAGAAAAAGAGAAAACATTTGAATATAGATTCTACCTTGTTCTAGGACTCCATTTTATTGGCACATCTTGCACATTATCCAGGCACACTATTACCTTACACAGCAGTGTATCAGATTTTTTTTTTCAGTATTCTTATCAGTGTGCATATCAGAAATCTGCTGGTTTTAAGGTAAAGATGTCAAAAGTTCTTCACTCAGATTAATAGATTGTTCAGAATACAACAGAGATGAACACCTTAGGATGTGGGGACTTGCCAGTGAAGGACATAAATTGTAGATTTGTTTAGATATACCTGACTGTTTTAAAAGAAGGAGGTGCCATGCCTGGATTTCTGTCCCTGCAGGAAGAACGCGGTGGAGGTGGAGCTGACCAAGTGCAAGATCGACATGATGTCCCTCAACAGCCAACTCCTGGATGCCATCCAGCAGAAGGTGAACCTCTCGCAGCAGCTGGAGGCCTGGCAGGTGAGGCATGAGCCCACTGTCCCCCCTGCTGTGGGTGTGTCCTGTTCTCTGCCTCAGCACCCATGGATTGGGTGCTTGGGGGTGTTTGGGGCTTTTGGCTCTGCAGGAGCCAGCGATGCTCGTGGGGTGCAGGGGGAGCTGCCCCTCCCTGCTCCGACCCTTTTGGCTGTGAGCAGTGAATTCTGCAGCTCTAAACTCATTGAAAATGGAGAAGCAGACTGTGCCTCACATGGGAAACGTGCATGTTGCTCTGCCCTGGGGTGGGGAGGGGTCTGTGCAGGAGGTGTCCCCAGGCAGGCACACCCTGGTACACAGGGCACAGCATGTCTGTGCATTTCCATGATGGAGCAGACAGGTGGGAGAACAAGGTTGTGCTGATTGTTGCTGCACTGTTTGCATAAACTCTGAAGATCCATCAAGAAGGAGAAGCTAAAATTCCAGTTCTTCACCAAGGTGAAAAAACAAAGTCATGGCAGTTCCACAGCTGCCCTGGAGATGCTCTGCTTGGGGTCAGTGGGGAAAACTCTTGTGAGCAGACAAAGCTGCCTCCTCCCAAACCAGCACCAAGGGAGGGCTACTTCAACAGAAAATAGAGCAGACTCAGGAGCAAAGGTCTGTGCCATTTATAGTGATTTGTTGCAGACCATGCAAGCCCCCAGCTCTAAAACCAGCCTGACCAGTAGAAACCTTTCCCGTACAACCTCGCTCCTGTTTCAACTCCACTGTGTTTTCGTTTCTCTCTCTCTCTCTCTCTTTTTTTTTTCCCTTTTCTTTTCTTCTTTCTTTTCTTTTTCCTGCTTACAGTTTGCTTCCTCAGGGCTTTTTACTATCTGGCTCCTTTGGTTTCTGATCTAGTGGCCTTTCTCAGTTCCTGTACCAACAGCTTTAGTCGTTCACCCCTCCTGCCTTTGAGGTGAGCTCCCCACACCCACCATGCCCTCTCCATCTGCTGCCACCATCACCCACATCCTCCTCTGCCCTCACCATCATCTGGCAAGAGGGGCCAGTGGGGGTCTCCATCACCCACCAATATTCTGCCCACCCCCCCATCCCAGCAGCAGCCAGGGCAGCATCCTGCACCCCATGGTGAGGCTTTACCAGGGCACCACGGGCAAAGCCAGGCTGAGGTGCACATTTTATTAACCCTCTCTAGCCACATATTTAGTATCTGGAAAGGTTCTTGAAAGACAGACTGGGATTTTGCTCTCAGCTTCATTGTCCAAGTGACACTCTGCTCTGCACAGGAGCTGTGAGGATCCAAATTCAGTCTGGATGGGTGCTATAAAGTTAGGCCTACTCTGTGCTAGAGTAAACCCAGCTTAGGGGTTAAGAACAGGTCCTGTTGCAGTAACACAGCAACCCCAGACCTGCTGCCATCAGCTCTCTGAGCTGAGGCTCAGGCCACTTCATGGCAGTAAGTTGTCTCCAACATACTGACCTGAGGTGTTGCTACACAGCAGCAAAATCATTTCCAGCCACCTCCTGTCCCCTCAGCAGCAGCTCAGCCACAGAGGCACAAAACAAGTGGGGTGATTTATGTATTTTGGGGACTGTTTTTCAAAAGAATTTGCAGAAAAGTTTCTGATAAAATAGGATAAAAGTCTCTGCTATAGCTGGGCATAATTGGACTCTTTAATCTGGTAACATTTTGCTTTTGCACACTTCTAGTCTGCATTTCACCAAGGGCTGTCAACAAGATGACAGTGTTCTCTAAGGACATAATCATACAGGCTGCAAAATAGGATTCAAGCAAAAAATCCTCCCCATCCAAGTGCTTTTCTCTCTGACTCACACATCTGACAGACAGGGATCCAATGCAGTGCTCTCTCAATAGTGCATACTGTATTTTTATATATATGATATTTTTGTGTGTATGTATATATATATAAATATACATATAAATCCTTCTCATCCCTTGTTGTATGGTCAACCAAGGACACAGATCTGCCATGCAGGAGCCTGGGTACCTACTTCATTTAGCAGAAGAGGTGCCTTCCAAATCCAAGTGCTGTGCATTTTCACATGGCAGCTTCAGCTCTGGAAACCTGTCTCACTGATACTTCATACTGATGTTCACCTCAACCTCTTCAACTCTCCCTCTGCCTTTCCTCTCTCCAGCCCTGCTCTAAAAAGACCCAAAACTTCCCCAGTCTGTGTAGCTCTGCACCCTCCTGCTCCCACAGGGGAAGCCCCCATACTGAATTCAGGCCCAGGTCATGGCTATCAGTCCTTTTCCCTACAGAAAATGCTGCAACAAGAGATCAGCCATTATTAAGTTTGCAGTCCCAGCTGGCTGATTTGATTCCAACCCAGAGCAGCTGGGGCACCTGCTGGGCAATGGCAGCACCTTCCCTTCAGTCCTGGGGCTGCCCTGACAGTCTGCCCTCACCAGGTGCTGAATGCACAGCACTCCCACCACTGCAGCCCATCCAGAGTATCCTGACAGTGTCCTCAGCCCTAGTCAGGGACCAGACTGCTGGGGAGTACTTGATTCCTCCTCTGGGCTAGTTTATGTACACACATTTTCACTGAGCTTAAATATTCAATTATAGGAGAAGCAATGGATCTGAAAGTTTAAAATCTGTAAAATTTATAGCCAGGTTTTCAAGAAACATGTTAGCACATCATCAGTGGCAACAGAACTGGGTAATTATTTTGTACAAAGGAGTTTCACTGTGCAGCAAACATGGACGAAATCAGAGCATTCCTGGTACACCTGAAAAGCCACAGTTCATGTTGAGCTGTCAGTCAGAGCTCCCACTGCTGTGCTGGCTCTAGGGGAAGGAGGGGCTCTAAGGGATGAGCTCAGTTCTGTTTGGTGAGTCTGGTGCAAAGCCCAGGAGGGACCTGGTGGGCCCACACCTGCCCCAGCCCCTCAGCACTGTCCCCAAAGCAGCCCCAGTGACAGTGGCCATGCAGCAGCTCTGCCACCCCTGCTGTCCCCTTGCTGTGCACACAGAGCTGCTCAGCACAGGCCTCCATCCTTCTTCTGGCCTCTGCTCTCAGCTGCATTTGTTCTTCTTATTTATTTCTCCCCAGAGGGGACATCTGCAGGCTGCAGGCAGCAGAGAAACGCAGCTCAGGGGCGGCACAGAGTCCCAGGCAGGCACAGAGCTGCTGTGCCAGACCACCTGAGCAATCTGTCCCTCAGAACTGTGTGATTGATCTTCCTCACTCCCTGCAAAGCCTCATGGCAGCGGGCACAGCTGAGCCTGCTGTGGGCTGGGGACACAGACCTGTCCCTGCTCCCTCATCCCTGCTCCATCTCATCACTGCACGTTCCATTCCCATTTCAGCCGCCCCGCCCCAGCTCCCCTTGGGCATCAGCTGCCACTAACGGCCCTGTCCTGTCCCTCTGCTGCAGGATGACATGCACAGGGTCATTGACCAGCAGCTGATGGACAAACACCCGAAGGAATGGAGCCAGCTTGCTTATTCCTTCTCCAGTGGCGCCAGGCGGGGCGCCAGGCCCTCCCCCAGGCCGGAGCAGCAGGGGGACGAGCCCGGCGGGGCCGAAGGAAACCGGCTCTTCTCCTTCTTCAAGAAAAATTAATTTGGAAAAGAGAAAACTCTCCAACAATTCCTGCTTCAAGATGGGGAGTGGGGCAGCTGCCCAGCTTGCTGATGGACCCAAGTCTGATCCACTGAGTAAAAAAGAAGGGGGCAAAGGAGTTAACCCTTGAGACTCTGCACTATTTACACCACACCTGGTCTGAACCAAATGTTTACATGAATTGGAGATTTGCAAATTGACAATGTGATTCTAGTAGAAAGAAACTTTTCTTATTCTATACGTGAAGTGATGAACTTCAGGGTATATTTTAGGCGCTTTGACACAGTCCAGTTTCTGCTGTGAAGAATTCTCTGATTGTCTTAAAAGCATTCTTATGCTGGAGAAGGAAATAAGCAGCCCCAAGACAGAGCGGTGCAGGGGATTGAGAACTTCTGTCACAGCGAGCAGAAGGGGAAGAAGAGAGCTGAATGCAAGAGGACAGAAGGGAGCCATTTGTGTCACCCTGGCAGCTGTGACATCCTTCATCCATCCCACTGAGACTGGAGTCACTCTGGCCCCAGCAATACCGTGTTTTGACAGATGTAGCTTGCTCCGTGCTGGAAGCTGAGCCCTCAGTGCAGCTCCTGCCTGGGCACCATCTCCCCTGGAGCTCTGCGTGGCCGTTCACCCTCACAGCTCAGGGCAGGGGACAGATGGGTGCTGTCCCTGTCCTCTCCAGCTCCCTCCTGTTACAGAGGTAAGAGTTGCAGGCTGTAGCTACACAGATTTCTCCCCAGGAGACTGACCATCTACAACAGATTACAGACTGCATAAAAGTTGTGCATGTTCAGTCCTGGGGCACCTGCTGTTCCTCCAATGGCCAAAAGTAGTTTGGGAGCTTCAGCAAGTCACACACCTTTCCCCAAAGCCATACACATCTCCCAAGCAGAGTAAGAAAACTGGCATTTTAACTGGATAGGCCCCCAAAAGCCTAACTAATAATTCACTGGAAGCCTACTCCAATGATGTCAGTCAGACATCATTGACACTGACACTGGGTTGGCAGACTCCATCCTCAGAAAGCACACTGGCATCTGCCTTCACTGAAGCCAGAGGCTGTCAGGGTGTCTACAAAGCTCTGGAGAGCCTGCAGGTTACTCTGCCCTATGCAGTAATGGTGGCTATGGCCTGACAGAAAGGAGTTTTGTCCCTGCCTGGGGGTCAGTTGCTACTCAGCCCTTTAGTGAGCAGGTAGCCAAAGGTCCTTTGGATCAATGACCAGAGCCTGCTTTGCACGACTTGATCAACAAGAGGGAACGTGGCTTTTTTGGTGTATTCCAGCACACAGCAGTGCTGGAAATCCTGCAATACTCAAGTAGGGACCTGCCCTCTGCACTGGATGGGCACTTCACAGCTCTGCTATCAGTCTGCCATCATAAGCCAGTGAGGAGCACCAGGCTCAGTTCAGAGATGTCCTGCTGCTGTCATGCAATTTTCACACATTCTCCCAGCTCATAATACCCATGGGCAGGCCCCAGTTTGTTTCCTGCTGCTTTCAAAAGGCCACCACCTACACTGTCCCACAGCAGACAGAGCTGGCTGCACCCTCAGCCCTGCCCTGCTCAGCAACTTCGGTGCTAACACACCATCCCACAGGGAGCTGCTATCTCTGCTCACAGGATCAAGCTTTCTGCTAGAACAGGTACCAGTCACCTTGTAAGCAGCAGGTAAGAGGCTGGTGGCTTGGGTTTTAGTGTTATTCAGCCTCCCTGTGGGATAGAACATCCATAATACCTCAGTGCAAATAATCCTTTCTGCCTATGAAGATTTGAGCGCTCCTGTATTTCCTTGTTACATGAAACCACCACACTGGTATGAGACCATGTTGCACTAAGGCAGCTCTGGGCTGCAGGGAGCAGAGTGCTCCGAGATTGGCCATGATAGTGAAGAGCTGAGTGGTGACACCCATCTACATGAAAGCAATGAACCCTGGACTGCAGAGCTGCTTCAGGAAATGCTTGGGCAAAGCCCCACCAATACAGCTTGATGCTTTTGGGGAAAGGCATCGGGAGCCTCACAGGCAGGGAAGGAAACTGAAACTTGGCCTCCCCTTTCTAGGCAGTGCTCAGCTGTTGAGTATCTGCTTGTAGCCACTTGTGCAAGCGAGGGGAAGGGCTGCAGTGCAGTGCCACGTGTCCTCATCCTGCCATCCTGCCTCTACTGTGACTCTGGACAGGGCAGGGACACGAGGCACCTGCTCAGCATCTCCTGCTGCCAGGACTCAGTCACACCCTCATGCATTACCCCAGCCTTGGATCCCTGCAGAATGAGGCGTGGATGCCAGTGACACCCGAGACACAGTGACACCTGTGACACCCATGACACAGTGACACAGTGAACACTGAGAACGATGCTCTATCAAGGTGAGCCACGTGAACACCTCGGTCCTCAGGGACCTTTCTTCTGCTGGCAGTTGTCATTTCCCAGACCCCACCAGCTCTGCTCAAGCCACGTGCCCACCATGTGTGGGACTCTACCCCAGTGAGGATGAATGGATGGATGGATTGATGGATGGATGGATGCAATCCTGAGGCAAGGGCCTTAATTTCCCCATGAAGATGCAGTAATGAGATGAAGAAAGGTGCCTTCTGCTATGCTGAGGAAAGTGACTCAATCGGTTGCAGGGGTAGGCACAGCTCATCTCTTCATTTAATGAGAATCCTTAATCCCATTGCAATTTTATTTATTTAACAAGAGTGGCAGAAGAGATTGCAAGAGGAAAGTCTGCATGTTCTAAGGTGCCAGTTGGGTATGGTTTCTTCAAACAAGCCCCTTCACCCTAAAGACTTAGTTGCACTACTAAACCCAGAGATACAAGAGAACTGGGTGCAATGAACTGGACAACACACCAAAGGAGACCTCCTTGTGCTGAGCTGCTACTCCACAGGAACAGAAACTGCCTTAACACAGCAGCTAGGTTTTGTCTTCTGTCTTGAAAAACCTCACCCGTATTTGTCACGTTGTGTTTGAACAAGGTCCCGACTGCTTCACTCTGTGCTGTCATTAACTCCCTGCCCTCCATCCTGTCACAGCCTGGAATCAGCCTTGCAGTGCTGGTTGGAAGACACTTCACGTGTGGCACTTGACTCTTCCAGGACACATCAGCTCCAGGAGAGGAGATGGAGGAAGCACATTAATCCAGCAGGTACTCAGGATCCCAAAGGAGATTTAATGAGTGGGATCAGCAGCTCTAAACACAACCCTCAGCCTTGCTTTTGAGATAATGGTAAATAAAACAGTAGTGCTGCACAGTCACTGTTCAAATACTGCACAGAGAAGAGATGCCTGCTGAGATTAAGGTTAAAAGGACTTTCCCACAGGTAACAGGTGACTCTTTGGGCAAATGTTTGTTATGCCAGCCTGAGGGAAAAGGGATCAGTCTCCCCTTCCTAAACTCTGCAAGGGAAGCAACTGTAAACAAGGAACAAATGGAAATGAAAGGCAAGTCACTAGCACTTTATCTTCATAGAAACAGATCAGCAACTTGCCATGGAGATGAACAGTAAATCAAAAAGTTACTGACAACAGAGTCATTTTGCAGAGAGAGCAGGAAGTGAGGCTGCAGGCAGGGCCACATGCACTTGTCCTACTTAGAATGGTAGATTCCAGATCTGCCTCTCCATCAGGCAAACTCTCTACTCCCCACTCGGCTATAAAAAGCAAGATTGTTTGAACCAAAAAGCCAAGAAAGGAAGTGTCTGGGTGCTGCAGCAATGATTCCCTTGGATTGAGAGGGAAAAAGCACACAGCAGGGACAAGCAGAAAGAATGTACCTATAGATATGTACATATACCACAGTGCTGTAATTTTTGTATGTAGCAGTCATGTAAATAAATGTATGGTTTTTATAAGATACATATTATAAAAATCTATAAAGGCATATTTTTAGTAAAAACAATGCTCTACTTCTTTTGTAAATAGTTCTCTTCAGAATAAAACATCATTTATACGATACTGTCTCAGCTCTCACCACTTTACTGTGCCCAGCAGCAAAACAAGCTCATTTTTTGAACTGCCATTTAACAGCCAGCAGCATCTTTGGTGCTGCATCAGCCCATGAAATTCAGCCAGGTAAAGCCCCTGTGTGCTTAGGGGAGAAGGAGCCAGGGCAGAAACACCTGAAACATTTGCATCTCTTGATGCACAGGAACACCTAAAGGTGGGTAAATCATCTCACCTTCCAGCCACTGGTGTCCTTTACTGCCCTGGGATGGAGGCAGACTCAGACTGGAAGGGGTTCAGGCAGCAGCCACAGCCAGTGACAAACAGCTGGCAGCAGCTGCAGCTCAGGCCATCCACAGCTCCCCAGGATCCCCTCCAGCTGCTCCTCCCAAAGGGCACAGACACAGCCAGGGCACCTTCCCGAGCAGCTTTCCATCTCTGCCAGCCTGGGCAGGGCAAGGGGGTGCTGAGGGCACAGCTGCAGTTCCTGCACAGATTCATTAAACTCACAGCAATTTCCTGGGAAAGTGAGGAGAGACTCAAGGTGATTTTTACTTACCTCAGGACAAGGAGCTTTCAAAGCTCACTCAATACTTTTTGTTGAGCAGAATGACAAAAGATTTCAGCACAATCACAGGCATCTCATTTCACACAGAAATAAGTTCCACCTTCCTCTTTCATTCAAACTAAAACAGCAACTAAACATTTGAAAGCATTAATTATGGTTTTTTTTAATATCCCCTCTCAGGAAATAACCCTTTACACTCAGCAGCAGAGCTCACCCCTGGCTTGCCACCCTCCACCTCCAGGTGCTGGACAGCAGAGGAAACAGAGCCTCAAAAAAAGATTTGGCAGCTTGTAACCTTTATTTTTAGTTTTTTAAAATTATTTAAAAAGCATAATTAGAAACTTTCATTACAGAAATAATCCTAGCAAACCAGTTAGACATTCCATTGCTCAACATTTAGGAAACTTCACATCAGCACCACTAGAGACACGGTCCCCACCCCTTCCAATTGAACAGTGATGGCAAGAGCAGAGGTAACTGCTCCTCTACAGCCAGCTCTGGGGAAAAAAAAAAAGAAATTCCCACTTTAAGCCAGGAAGCTGGACTTGGATTGACAGAATTCCAACCACAGCCACAAAAACCTGGACTCAAAGAGGACCAATTTTTCCATATAAGAGAACACTCCAGGCTTGGGTGCACCATTTCCTCATTTTATTGCATCATTTCCAGTAAATTCAGACACGTTCTTTACTTCTGCCTATATGAAGTTACTCCCTCCTAGATCTGCACACAGCTACCAACAAGATTCCCACAGTAACACAGCTGGGCCCCTCAGTCTGCAGGGGAACCCCCAGCACACAGCACATTGCACACTGGAGAGCAGGCAGGAGGGACTGGTGTGACCAAAGCCACCCCTTTGCACAGCCCCTCAGCGCTGATCAGAGCTCAGCCCAGCAGCACCAGCCCAGCTCCCTCCCGTTCTGGGTTACCAATGCAGGATATGTGAAGAGAAGAGGTGGGTGAAGGCAGCTGGATCCACATCCCAGCACCTGAACCCATTAAAAACCCCACGTGTTGCACATTCATCGTTTGCACTTCGGAAAAAGTCTTTAAAGTGATTGATTGTGATGTGATTGTATGATCAGGGCTCTCACCACAACCTGAAAAATCTAAAAAAATGCAGGCAAAATAAGTGACTAAAATTTAGCCTCTGCTGGAGAAAGGGTGAGGAAGGGAGAGAAGTGGGCTGACTCCAAGCTCATGGACATGGGTGAATCACATCCTACCAAACTAAGGCCAGCAATTCCACAGGGCCACTTACTGGCACATGGAGTATGTCCAACCTTCAAGGCCTTAAAGGAAGTCATACCCTCCATGCCTTTTAAGGTAAAATTACTTTTTAATATTATTTAGGCAATAATTCAGGTGCTGAGCATGTCCTTCCAGCCCAGACATTTGATATTTTAGTTACACACACACATACACTCTCCACCTTTAACTACATCTATTCAGGCTGAGGAAGTGAGCCCTTGTTTTCCCAGAAAGGCTGACCAGGGCCAGGAAAGTGTTGCTGAGCACAGCAAGCCCAGTTTGTTTCCAAGTGTGATCCTCCACCAGCACATAACCCAAGCAAGCAAGCTTTCCATGTCTTTGCATTAAACAGCAGTCCTCCTTCCTAACTGAAGAATCCTGGGAATGATCCTGCAGCTTTCATATTCAGACATCAATAAGAAGAGCTCGATTTTTTTCATGCCTTTTCTCTCTCAAAAACAAAAGCTTTGCCACCAAAATTCACATTCAAGTTCAGATTGCCTATTTGTGGACAGGGCAACAAGGAGAAGTTTGGGGTTTTTGGCAGAATCACATGATTTTTGTTCTTCTCAAAAGAAATGGACCCTCACTTAGGACACTGGCAGAACCAGAAGCAGAGGTCAAAGTTGTTAAACTTTGCTTTAAAAAAAAAAAAAAAACAAAAAGGTTTTATCCAAACAAATCCCACTTCTGCAGGTCAGTTTGTTTTCCAGTATCTTGATACAAACTACAGGAGAGCACAGGTACAGCTGGGCTGCAGCACAAGGAGGTGAAACCCAAGGATCCAGCCACAGATCTGGATGATGGCAAGCTGAAATTCCAGGCCCCAGCAGCAGCTCCAGCTGCCAGCCCAGGGGCTGGTGAAATGAAACCCCAGGCTCCAGCAGCAACACCTGCAATCCTGGTACCTAGAAAAACACAGCCCGAGCCCCAGGAACAGCCAGGGACTCCAGGAGAAGCCAGGGGCCCCAGGGGCAGCAGATGCCAGCCCGGAGCCCAACAGAAATGCAGCTGGAGGCCCCAGGAAGCAGTGCCAGCCCGGGGCCAACTCAAATTAAGAACTTTTAAACTTTTTCTTTAAAAAGATGAACTCTGCAGTCCATGATTGGTTGACATTAAGAAGGCAGAAGCCAAAGCGACAACAGAGAGGCGAGGCTGGTTAAAGCAATATACATTATATACAAACTCTTGGGTTAATCAGTCCACTTGGTAGGCAACGTCCTTCTTGTCTACAAGGCGCACTGGAATGAGCAGGGGAGGAGAGGGGGGCAAGATTCCATCCGATACCTTCTTGGCACTGCAGTGGGAAGGTGCCAGCGCCTCTTGATAGAAAACATGGAGAAAAAATAATCTTTAAATAACGGCACAAAACTGAGAAAGTCCTCCCAAAGCCTGCCCCAGTGGAATTGCCCGAGTCTAGCTGGAGGGGCTGATCTGTCTGAGAGCAGAGTCTCTGCAGCAGGGAAGGGGCATTAGCAGCACCGCTTCTTCCTTTTACTGTTCTTCGTTAGCTTCACCACATCGTTCTGTTGCTGCTGTTGCTGCTTTGCTAAGTTCTCTTTCTTTGCTCGCAGGACAAGCTCTGTAATGCAATTAAACATCTGCAAGAGAAACAAGCACACTCAGACCACCCCAGGACTCGGGCTGGCTGCTCCTTGGAAGCCATTCCCCTTTTCTGTATGTTTCAATAACACTTCAGAGACCTTCCCCAACCCACTGTGGCCCAAGTGGAAATCCAACACCTTTTCCCAACCCACTCCCAAGCTAAACAGCACCTCTATCCCTTTTTCCAAACCAGTAAATAAAACCAGGGCAGTTTGGCAACTGAGCCCAGCAGTGAAGTCTGGGCAGTCTGACCTCCTACAAGCATTCTCAAGTCTTTCCAACCTAATAGATGAGCACTGCAAAGCTACTGAAAATGCAGTGTGAGCCTCCTTCATTTTGCTTCCCCAACTCTTCCAAAAACAGCTGAATGTCTCTTTTTGACATTTTACCCACTACTTGCAACTCGTACAACCTTTTCTTTCTCAATGGGAAGAATGGAATTTTTATTTCTTCCCACACCATTATCCCTAAATCATTCTATCTCTACTCTTCTGAATATTATATTACCTCTTCCACATTAATATTTTCTTTGGCGCTGGTCTCAAACAATTGGATCTCCATCTGCCCAGCAAATTTATAGGCATCTTCTGTTTCTACCACTTTTCGGTCTGGGTCATCATTCTTATTACCCACTAAAAAAGGAAAGAGAATAAAAGTCAGTTTGGTATTTCAGCAGGCCAGCTCACTAAATAAGATGCTGTAACTCCCTGATTACCTACCAAGTATCCTGCAGACATCATCACAGTTTTGATTAATTTCATGCAACCACCGTTTTACATTCACAAAAGATTCTGCGCTCGTTACGTCGTAGACAACGATGACCCCGTGTGTTCCTCTGTAATACCTGTGGGGTACAAAGGACACCAAATGTTAACCCAGGGCATCACCTTCTCTTCCACTGAGCTTCTACAGGCTTCACAACAAATCCTCAAGTTATGGTAATCAAGTGCCCTCATTTTCTTTCCATTGAAACTCATGCAGCTCTTTTATAACAGCTTGATCCCAGCGTATTTGTCCAAAGCTACAGAGCTCCCTGCTCATTCACTCTACACTAATACATTTCCAAGTCCAAAGTCTTCTAAAATCTTCCTTGTTCAGGTTGTCAAGCCCTTCAAAGATGACTGCTGTCTTCCAGCTACAGGAGCAAAGGCAATGGTACCCCAGCACATGCTCAGAACTGGCTGTGATGTGATCCTTGGGGCTGTACAAGCCACATCAAGTTTTTGCAGTAATTCTCTTATCTGTGAACGATCACTTACAGACTAAAATTTCAGCAGATCTCCAAATATACTCAACCTTCAGTCACAGTTCTCTTGAGCTCTCAAAAATTTCTGTCTTGTTGAGCGACTGTGTTCTGATCACACCTTCCTACTCAACAGATCCACTCCATATGTGCATTCAATACACTCTGCTACCTTTAGCCATTAAAAATAAGCTTTATTTCAGTTTATTCCCATTAGTCTTGGGCAACTGGCACCTTTAGAAGATGATGCACAAGTCTGATATGCATGAAAAATATCTGAATTCAGGTTCCAACATTATCACCTGCACGAAGCTACCAAAGACAGACAGTATGTGCACCATGAAAATGCTAAATAGAAAACCAGCAAGCTCTACCTTCTCAGTTTTCAGCAACAATCACAAGGCCTACAAGTACATTCCCTAGGGCAAATTAGGCAGCTGTAACCCAAAAAATAAAAAGCAATTGAAACAGGAAACAGTTAACAGTGAGGTCTTCATCAGGATCCATTTTTTTGTATTATGTGTAGCTTTATTCTTCTTCTTTCATCCTCTTCTTTTTCTTCTGATCAATATTAAATTTTTTAATAAAACAAATTCAAGAAAACAGCATACAAAATTGAGGATTTTCCCTTAAACTGTGACAGCATTCCTAGACCTTGCTGTCTTATCACAAGCACTTCTTGCAGTACATCCAGTGCACTCCAGAGATGTCCACTGAGACCATTCTGCTCCTCTTTGATTTTTCCAACTCAGCAAACACACCTTTGAACTTCAAAGCTTTGAACCTAACCCGAACTCACCTTTGAGAAGATCTCAAAGCTTCAGCTCACTCTGCTACTGAAGTGCTTCAGCAAGTCACTGTCTCTGCCACCTCCAGCCTCATCATCCTTCTCCAGGAGAAGCCACCTGCCCTTATGCACCATCAGACACTTGCAGAGAGGCACAGAGCACCCCAGGGTCACCCCTTCCTCTCCTGATCCCTGCAGTGACAGCCCCTGGGCACCAGTGCAGCAGCACAACTGTGCTCCTACTGCCTGGCTGGGCACTTGCACAAGACACCCAAATGCTTCTCCCATGCCACGTTTTACCAGTGATTTATGCTGTGCATTTGCTCCCCTTGGCAAGAACTAACTCAGGTAAGAATTACTTATTCCCAGCCCATAAGAAATTCTGCACTTTCAAATGTTCTACTCCATTCACAGTCAGTTCTTTCAACAACTTCAAAACTTGCTACAGCACTGCATTTGTGCTTTACTTGATTACAACACAACTTTATTCATAACTTGAATCCTTTAGAGGGAAAAGCATTCCATGGCCTGAATCCACATGTTGCAAAAATAACCCATCCTCTCCTGATACTGGCATACCCTGCACACCGGTTTTGATGAATCCTGTTTTGTGTGACATCAATCCTACCAACACACTGCATTTCTCCACAGCAGAACAATAAACCAATTATCTTCAAGCTCTCCCATATCATCACCTAATAATCTTTTAATTCAGCAGCCCCCAGGCTGACCTACCATCTCCTGCCCAGCACTGAGCACTGCACTTGCCAAGGCAGCCCTGGGAGAAGCGCGGTGCCTCGGCTGCACCTACGCAGAGCTGCCTCTCTCTGCTGTGCACACAAACCCAGCCTGGCATCCCTGTCAGCCCCAGCAGGGCCCAGCACAGCATCCTGCTGCTCCCACCTTGCCCACGCACCTACATTTTCTCCTGAGCAAAGCACATGATGTCAGGGAGTGGAGAAGGGGCAGCCTGAATGCACCAATCCCACTCCTGACACCTCGGCAGCCCGGCTGCGTGCTGCTCCTGGGATGGGGCTGTGGGCTGGGCCCTGCAGCAGAGACCACCACAGCAATGGGGTTTGGAGCTCCTGCCACTGATCCTGCCAACCATCTCATCAGAAATAGCTTCCTTTGTGCAAGACAGCAACCCCTGACTCCTGCTGAGTGCCTACCAGCACACACTGCTGCTATTTTTGGAACGGAAAATTGTCTGGCACATCGTTCTAGAAAGGTTGCCAACCCCTCATCTACACTAAAATGTCATTTTCTCTATTGGCTGTTATTACCAAGAGAGATAAGCCTGAGAGATAACACCATGACTACCTGTTATTCTCAAACTCTTAAGTCCCACAGCACACATTTCTTCTCAAAAAGCTGCTGATGCTGTTTTCCATCAGCTGTTGGATGCTCTGCATCCCAGATAACATTTAAGGCTTAACAAGTACAGAGAAGCTTCTCCAACCCCAAATGCAGGACAGTACTAGCAAACAAAATCTAATTTATCCTATCCCATACTTCAACTTCCAGAATGATGCAGTGCAGAATTGCTTTTATAACAGGTTGTGGGCTTTGGCGAGTAGAGAACAGATGGGGCTTTTGGCATTCAGGGAGGAGTAGGTGTAAATTTTGTGCTTTTGGCAACCAAGAGGTAGTTGAGACTTTGACACAAGGGAAAGAATGTCTTATCTCCTTCCCATCCACATTTTTGGGGAAATGGAGACCACAGAAATGAAAGCAGAAGAGACCTGAAGTCCTCAATCTGAGCCTCTCAGTCACAGGCTGATGCTGGCTGTGCTCTGCCATGTACTCTGCAAACCCCCAAAGCCAGAATCTGCTGCTGGAAATACCTTCATGAAATACAGAAAATATGTTCTAGACCAGTTATTCATGTTAAGAGAATCCATGAAAGTATCCTGCTGAGCTGAAACACAACCAAACCTCACCTGTGCAACCTTTGGATGCTTGGTGGTAGCCAACAATCTCCCATACAGCTGGAAGTCCCTAGACCTAGAGGCTTTACATTTACCTAAGGTGTGGAAAAGGCTTAAGAAAGCCAACAGTTAATTGAAATAAACACCTTATTGCTTGTTCTACCACTAGAATTACCTGGGGATTACCCAAACTCAACATGTCCTTCAGGCACCTGCATCCCCTCCTCACATCCCTGAACACGGCCTTGGGAAACATGAGGGAACATTTGCCACTCACTGGGGCATTTGCTGCTGCAAGAAACCAGTGAGAAAGAGTGAGAAAGCTCTCAGATTCCCAATATTAACATCTGGAGTTATAACAAGCAGCTCCATGGAGCACAGCAGTAGCTAAGATTTAAAAGAGACACTATGTTGGTCCAGTAGGACCCATATGTTGTTTTTTTCAGGAAAACATTTAACTGCCAAATGTGAAAGACAAGGTACTGGTTTCCAATCCAGCTTCTTTGTTCATATTTCACTACTTTGTAGCACACATTTCCTTCCTTTTTTTCATTCATCTAGAATTCTAACCATTTCCAGAGACTTCTAATAATCTGGTTTCATACTCATCTTTCTCAAGTTCTTGGAAGCACATCTATTGTCAGTCTTTTAACTCCTAGCCTTTTAGTCATATCTGCTTTACAATACACAGCAATTCTGTCATCTCCAAGATCTTATCCCTCTCTCAAACATGCCATTCCACAGGAAACCATGGCAGAAGGTCCCTCTGCTATCACTATTCATCCTGAGCTGGCATCTGACAGCCATTATGTGAAGCTTGAATCCTAAACCCAGAGTCCTGAATCAGGACAAAGTAGTCCTGTCTACAAGAGGAAATCAAGTACAGGGACTGGCTGCTCATGCATTTTAAGTATTCCTGCTAATACAGCTGCATCCTGGCATGCTAAATCCCTGGTGAATTTAAATCAAATTTAATTTGGATGACATTCCATGGCAACCAAATTCACACAGATCAGCCTCTCTTCCCAGAAGGCACCAGCTATCCCAGTATTTCCACATTTAACAGACAATAAAACCAGCTGCCTTTATACTTCCTAGGATGAAATTTTCTTGAGCTTCTGTAGAATACTCCAGACAAACTTGATTTCTGTTCCTTAACAGTTTTATTCTGCTTTTCAGCTTTTGACTGTAGCTACAGTCACGTGAAATCAAACTATTACAACCTTTTAATGTTTCCCAATTTTCCACTATTAACTTCCTACCACCTCTACCATTTTGCAGTTCTAAGTCCACACAGCAGCACTACCAACCTATTACTGTAATTACCAGATGGGCTCTAATTTCAGGCTTGCTTGCCAGGCTTGGCTCAACATCAATCTGAACTCTGCCTTTCACTGTAAAGGGACTCCCTGACCTACTGTAATACTGAAGGAACACCTTTTATATTCTTAACTTCAGTCTAAACCTCAATCTAGTCAAAGTCTAGGCAGACTACTCCGTTCTGTTGACAGGGCACTCCCAATCCACCCATCATTTGATAGCCAAGCCCTTTTGTAAGAATAAGCAAGGTTACTTGATTTGTCAGTTGGTTTAGAATAAATAAATCAGTTACAGTACCACTTTCCCAATTAATTAAAAAAAAAACAAAACAAGCCAGCCAGAACAATTTCTAAAATTTAACTTTTGTTATGGCCTGGTTTTATAGGTGATATGATTAGGAACACTTGACAGGCACAGCCAACCAACATAGCAAGAGGAGCCCTCATCCCACTACAATGAGCATTCCCAAAGCTTTTTCCTCAACACTTCAAATGCACTTGGACACATGAACTTCTTTGCACAGAGCTGCAAAAAATGCAGATCTTCTTCCCTGGCCATGGAGTTACCATTCAGTAACAAAGAGAGCTCTAAGGCAGAAACCCCAAAAGGTTATATCCCCCAAAGTAAAATATGCCCCACTTGGGGTAAAAAGCAATGCAAAACGAAGTAGCAGCAGAATTCCAAGAGGTCATGGCACAAATGCCTCAAACCATTTCATGATCTATTTGAAATGTTAATGAAGAAGAGAATTTCCATAAAACACTGCACAAGGTCCGATCCGCAGCCATTCCCACTGCCAGAGGAATCCTTTGCTGGTATCCCTGCTCAGTGCTGGACACACCATGGCTTTCTAAGCTGCCTGGCATCACCCCAGGAGCCAACGCTCATTCCTGAGCCCAGGGAATCTGCAAACAGGAAGGCCATTTGCTGACTCAGCACAATCGGACTCGCCTGTCACAGCTGACAGGGCTGCAGCACTGCACGGCTCCCTCCCCTCACCACTTCCTTCCCAAAACTGCCTGCAGCCTCCAACAAGAAGTGATGTCACACACAGGAACCCTACGAGAGGCAGCCGAGTTTTTTTCAAGCTAAACACTTAAGAAACAATGGAAGTGACCCAGCAATATCCGTACAGGAGTGCAGAGGAAAGGGGCGGCGCACACATCACGGTCAGCTTTGCCATTTCTAGACATAACACAGATGTAACCAATCTCATTATTTTCAGGCCTCAGCAAATTAATCAATTCATCAGCTGAAAATTATCCTCCTCTCAAGTAAGAGCCAAAGGAGAAGTGAGTCATGAAAGACCAAGTGAAACACATGGATCTTCCAAGAATTATTTTGGTTAAAACCCAAGGAACAAAAGTTCCATTTCCAAGTGCACTTTTCCCTCTTCCCCCCATGAGCAGTCCACTTTTACTGCAATCAGTTTACAAACACATTTTATTCTTAGTTCCCACCACCGCAGCTCTAGGTGTGGTTTCTTCAGGAACAGGAAAAGCTCTGCACATGCTGTTCAAAAGGACAATGAGTTCGAATCTGAATTCCAACCAAGGAAAAGGTTAATATCATGTGGGCGTCTGCTTCAGCAGAACTCCACATAAAGATAGCTGCTGAAGCATTTGTCCTAAAGGAAAACCAGGAGAAATCCTACTCTTCAACCTTCAAGCTGTTCATTAGTTACATGACACTGGCAGAGAGTTTGCACTCTGTGCTTCTGCCATGCAGTCAATCAGAGGACAAACCTGGACAGGCACTGAGACAAGCTGTCTACTACATGCAGACTAATAACTCCAGTTCTACCAGCAGAGGAATAAGGGAATACCAGCAGAGGAATAAGACAAAGCCACCACAGAAATGCACAGAAGGGTGAGGAACTCTGAAATCCCAGTTCCAATATCACCAGCACAGTCAGTTCTGACAGAGCTGAGAGAAGTTTCACTGCACAGACCACACAGCTCTCATTAGTTAATCAAGTGCAGCACTTCAATAGCTAAACCCCAAGTCTGGCCCATGAGATGCAGAGCCAGAGCTGCCCAGCACAAAGGCTGGGGTTACTCACGTTGATGTAATGGTCCGGAAGCGTTCTTGGCCAGCTGTGTCCCAGATCTGGAGTTTCACCTTCTCTCCATTGATCTCAACTGTCCGGATTTTAAAATCCACCCCAATGGTGGTGATGTAGCTGCCTGGAGGGAAAGTGTGGGTAAGTGAGAACCTAAGGCTTGTTTATTTTGGATGTCCCAAAGCACATTTCTTGAACACTACTTGGCAGCAGCCCTCAGACTGGACAGGAGAACAAGGTTCCCCATATCTGCTTACTGTTTAAAATGCCTTATATTATGCTGATCTACATATTTTTGTCTGTACCTAACAGCTTTTCTTCCTAGCCATAAAACCACTTCTCCCATGCCACCTTTAAAATTAACAGCTCACTGTTACAAAATAAAATTATTATGTTTCTATCCCATTGATCAAGAGTATGCACCCAAATAACTCAAGAAATACATAGTAACTATGAGAGCATTTCACTTGTGAAAATTTTGAGACAACACTTTGCTTTAAATACTTGTGGAAACACTTATTTTGAATACAATCCTTATTTTGAATACTCTGTTGTAGGAGCTTCCTCCCAATAAATTGGTTATATCACAAATGTAAGTGGTTTACCACAACACTCAATCAATCTAAATCCCAAATGGCTAACAGGAAGTCTGCAGAGTATAGCACAACCTAAACCACCCAAGCTGTTTCTGGAACCACCTCAGTATTTCAATGCTCAGGGACTTCCAGCTGCAAGTGAAGATCAGGCAGGATGGCCAGCACAGGCCTTATCAAGAGATGCAAAGTTAAAAGATGATGTATTCCCAGCACAGCTATCAGTGGGCAAACACAATTCCTTACAACCAGCAGCAAACCTAGAGCATTTCACTTACTGAAGAAAACAAACCACTCACCTGAGAAGGTATTATCTGCAAAACGTAACAGCAAACTGCTCTTGCCCACACCTACAACAAACAAACACAGCAAACTTTCAATACAGTCATGCTGGGGGTCAGGGACATAACAATGTTTTATCCATGCATTGCATAAAAATCAGCACATCATTTAGTACCATCCACTTTAACTATTCATCTCCACACTCTCCTTGGAGATTTGACCAAGCACAGGATGCTCCTGGTAGCAGTGCAGGGAGGGGGGACTTGTGCCCTCCCTCCTCCAGCCTCAGCAAACCTCCAACAGCAGCTTCTCAACTGTGGTCAGTTCAAGAGGTCAGAGAAGAATAATAACTAAAAGCAAGTTCACAATCAGTAGGCTTACATTTGCTAGGGAGAGAGCCAAAGCTGAGCATGTCCTGTGAATTCACAAGTGCTCAGAGCAGTGCTCTGAATTCAGCACTATTGAATTCCACTTGCACATCGTGTGTGACGTCAGTAACAGCACTGCCTCCCTCCCGTTCCAGTGGAATTTGGGCTGCTCTGACAATCCCACCGGGCTCGGTACTACAAAGCTCACATCAGCATGGCCACAGTGTAACAGGAGCCTAAACAGGAATTGGGAATCACTGTCCTGTACTGCCATCCACAACAGCCTTGCTCCACATCTCACAGGAAGGACTCACACCTTTCTGAAGCTGTCCCTGTTGCCAAAATGTTCATGAGACATTCCTCTAAATGCTTTGAGTAGCTCTTCATCCAGGTTTTCCATAACTGATTGTTTGCACCCTGATCACACCCTGCTGCAGGGAAGCATTTTTCACAGTGCTTCAGACAAGAGCTGTAAGAAACTCATTCCTGCACACCCACCCAAGGGAATCTGGCTATCTAAATGCCTCCACGTTGTTATCTCTGCATAACATCTCTGCTGTTAATGACCCTTCCTCCCCAAAATAAATCTGCTATGGCATGAATAGGAAATCCAGCTTCACCGAGGTAATTATCTATTAAATCTTTTCAGGTAGAAGTTATCCAAGGTAATTATTTTGATGATGTATAACTTGCAAGTTCTTCTTAATAGAAGACCTATGCAAAGGCTATGCAGAACTCCAGTAGTTCTCAGCTGCTGGCATGTGACAACAGCTACCAACAAAAAATAAAAACCAGGCTAAAAATCTGCATGATTACAGTAAGCCAGGTCTCATTTGCACAGAGTTCAAATCACCAGCCATCTGGAGAAGCCATGTTCATTCCTCACTACTACCAAGGTAAGGAGGAAAAGAGGAAAGGAACTAAAAAATACAAAGCTGCAGCATGCATATAATCAATACATCTGAGCTCAAAAAAGGTAGCAGAGCAGTTCCTGTACTTCAGAGGACTGGTTATTTAGCAAGAATTAAAGCTCTGCAAATACTGGTCAATTAAAAAAAAAAAAAAAAAGAAATTAAGAGAAAACAAGGATGTTTCAGCAGCAAGTGCTGAGCTTCTTGACCAGGCAGCCTTGGCCTTCAGCTCAGTGAAAGGCAAGGAGGAGCCAGAAGCCACAGAGCTGTCAGACACAGCAGCATGGCCGAGCTCCGGCGGCCCTGGGCGATGCTGCAGAGCTGCAAATGACACTGCTCTGTCACTCTGTCACACTGCCCTGCCACACTGCCCTGTCACACTGCCCTCTCACACCGCTCTGCCACACTGCCCTCTCACACTGCCCTGTCACACTGCCCTGCCACACTGCCCTGTCACACTGCCCTGCCACACCGCTCTGTCACACTGCTCTGCCACACCGCCCTGTCACGCTGCCCTGCCACGCTGCTCTGCCACACCGCTCTGCCACACCGCCCTGTCACACCGCTCTGTCACACTGCCCTGCCACACTGCTCTGTCACACCGCTCTGCCACACCGCCCTGTCACACCGCTCTGTCACACCGCCCTGCCACACTACCCTGTCACACTGCTCTGTCACACTGCCCTGCCACACTGCCCTGTCACACTGCCCTCCACTGCACAGGCTGCACTGCTCCCAGCAGGCTGGCAGCTCCCAGAGGGAAGAAAGCTCCCGAACTCAGGAAGTTCTGCATGCTCCCAGTGACAACGATCTCACTAAACAAACCCTGCCTCTGACCCACACTGTTCACACAGAGAAACCACACTCTGGGTGACCCCACACTTCCCACACAGAGCTGGTTGAAGATCTGAAGAGAAGGCTTGCAGGGCCCTCAGCTTCTTGAAGACAGCAAAACGAAACAAAACAAAACAAAAAAAAAAGGCCTATTGACTTTGCACAATTAAAATTAAAAGTATATTTCAGTGTCAGACAAGATTCTAAAACCCACATCTTACTGAACGGTAGAGTGAATTAAAGAAGCAGATGCAAAGCACAGATCATCTGTATTATTTTTAAATATCTGGCACAGCTGAAATCACCAGCAGCTTTTCAAGATGACCTGTTCTAAAAACACACAAACCTACTACCCCTCTGACAGATTTGCATACAGGGGAAAGCAGATGAGACAGATTATCCTATCCAGTAACAGTCCCCTTCCTATTGCAGGGAATAAATGTCAATAAACAAGGCAAGCAAACTGTTTCGTGCAAGCAGGGACAAAGCCATCCTGTTGGGGTTAGCAAAAACAAAACCAAAGAAAAATCAATAGTCAAACTACACAGTGAGATTCGATTACAGCAGAGAACCACAGGCAGCCTGACAATTCTCACAACACTCCTTTCACTGGATACACTACAAGGATTTCGCTCCAGAAGACTGAGCAGACAAAATTTATTTAATTGTTTAAAATGAGAGGTCTTCCTCAGAGTTTTCACCATCCTGTTTATCTTGCCTGAACAGTTTTGGAACTCATCAGCAACCAACAAAGCCACTGCTCTGCTCAGAATGCAGCATTTAGCTGTAATAATCCAAGGCTCCCAGAACTGCCTGGGGTTTAAGCTGCTCTGAAGCTGTTGTCCTGTCTCCCTCCTTAGATCCCCTCATGCAGACAGAGTTTAGTGTAGAAAAAACCATTTTTTTTGCATGAAGCTAAAGCTTCTGAAGGTGACAATTGCCAAGATCGTGCAACATTAGCCTTTCATCAAGAGCTGTGCCTCGCTGCATGCCGGGACCTGCCGCCCCAAGGACCACACCTCTGCTAAAAGAAGAGGGTGGATGCACCCTTCTCCAGTTTATGGAAATTCAGCTGTAAGCTGCTGGAGTGCTACCAACACCGAGCTGCAGGGACGGCAGCAATCCTCCCAGCCCCAACCCAGACCAAAGCACCAGACACTGGCACAGCTCACACGCTCAGCCCTCCAGAAGTTTCTGAGGTTGCTGAAGTATTTAAAGGTCCATTTTCAAAAAAAACCTCAAACTACGCCTTTATCTCCTCTTTTTAGATATTTGCATCCTATGCTACAACAAGAAGCACACAAAGCTACCAGCTCTTCCAGGATTCATTAAAAAAAATTAAGGAACTCTAGAACTGAGACTTCAGGCTGAAGCACAAAAGAAGTCTTAAGGAATAATAATTAAGATAATAATGACTGTTAAAACGTACTAGCTGCCACACTGGAAACAACAGTCCTTAGGGCAGCCAGCCCTTCCCATCGATCCCTAAACCGCCTGTCACAGGGGAAGGGAATTCCCTGCCCATCCCAGCAACAGATTAGTGGGCGCCGTCAAAACATGCGCTCGCCAAGGTTGATGCCGGCAGCACCGCCGGTGCTGTCCCGGCTTCTACGTGTCTAATCTGCCTTTTCCCAAACCCAGCCAAGCTATTTACCATAACATCCTGCGGTAGCCAGTTCCGCAGGTTTATCAGATAAAACCTCCCGAAGCCCAAGCGAACGCGCCCCGCCATTCACGCACAGCGCGGGGTCCCGGCTCAGCCCCGCGCCGCGGCACCGGCACCACAACGCCGCGGCTGCCCCGGGCGGAGGAGGCCGCCCGTCCCCGGCTCCCCCGCGCCGCCCGGCCCCGGCCCCGCCGCCGCACTCCGGCGCCTCACGGCCCGAGGGGCGGCCACCCCGCCAGCGGCCTACCCACGCCCCCGGGCCGTGCCGCCCGCGCTCACCGCTGTCGCCGATGATGAGCAGCTTGAAGAGGTGGTCGTAGTCCCGGGCCATGGCCGGGGCGCGGCCGCGGGCGGCGGAGCGGGCGGGGGGGGGCGGGGGGCGGCGGCGGCTCCGGCCGGAGCCACTTCCCGGACAAACAGCCGGAACTGACAGCGGGGCCGCCGCCGCGCATGCGCCGGGCCGCCGCCGCGGGCCGCCAGCTCCCCCGCCGCGCCTGCGCCGGCCCCGCCCCGCCCCGCGCGCGGCTGCGCGGGAAAACGGCCGCGCCCTCACGCGCCCGCGCCTGCGCGCGGGGGGCGGCGGTTGAGGCGGGAGCCGCGCGCCGGCGGCCATGGCGGGAGCGTGAGGGAACGGCCGCCCTCAGCCTCCCGCCGCCCCTCCGCGGGAGCCTTGTCCTCGCCCCCGTGCCCAGACACCGACAGGCCGCCGTCGGGTGCGTGCTTCCCCCCCCCAGTTCCCGTTGGTGCTCGTGTTAGGACGCGGCAGAAAGCGACACTGCCCCCAGGAAAGTGTCAGAAGCGTGAGGGAGCCGCAGCAGTCCCAGCTCCGCTCCAAATGGGCGATTTGTGTAGGTGCAGGAACAGTCACCAGCGCAGCCCAAGCAGCAGGTGAGGAGCCCCACAGCAGTGATAGGAAGTGCCCAGGTGTGTGTCACAGGCCTGGCAAGTCAGGCCAGTCTGAAATGAAATGCCTGAGGTTTTTAATCCACAGATGTGCCTGTGTAGGGCTCGGGAAGGGCCTTGACCTCACGCCCATCTGCAGCTGTGCTTGCACCGTCCCCAGCCACATCTGCAGTTCAAAAGCACTCCCAGCAGCCTGAGTGGTTTTGTTATCAGTTGCACAGACATTGACTAGACAAATTCTGCCAGACTATGGTCACTTTTTAGGTGATTGCCACTTCTAAGTGGAGACATGGCACAAGAAAAGTGCTGGGGTTTTCCTCTAATTTTTCTTAAACATTCTCACTGGTACTTGAACTCCTGAGATCAAGTTTGAGTTATTTAATGAAACCTGTTAGTAACATGCATTGTCATCTAGATGGGAAGAGGTATATTAGTACTAAATAAATTATTGTTACGGATTATAAATGAGTGTGTATTAGGAATAAATTGTTCCCTGTGAGGGTGGTGAGGCCCTGGCACAGGTTGCCCAGAGAAGCTGTGGCTGCCCCATCCCTGGATGTGTCCAAGGCCAGGCTGGGTGGGGACTGGAGCAACCTGGTCTAGTGGGTCATGTTCCACTTAATTATAAACCTTTCTTAACCTTGAAAAACATATTATGGTTTTCAAAGTCCACCTCGTCAAGGTCCTCACATCCTGCAATCCACCCATGTGACCTTCAGCTCACATTCACTCTGCAACTCGTGCATTTTAAACACCACATATATAGATATAGATATATAGATATATAGATATAGATATAGATATAGATATATATGTTGCACTGGGGCAATCCAGCACCAGGGTAACTGAGGACACTGTAGCTGCAGGGAAATCCCTTGAATCCAGCCCACAAACCACCAGCTCAAACCCAAAATGACAGTGACTCCTATTACTTCTATTTTTAAGCTCATGAAACCTCACCATGTGAAAAGCGTGAAGTGTCATGATGTTACCAAATAAAATGGACAGTAAGAACTGTGACTAATCATAAAAAAAATCAAAATATTTGAATATTTTATGCTTTTACATTTGTCTCTCTTCCATTGTAGTTTTTAGCACCTTGTAAATTTAAACTTCTCTCATAAATTATTTTTTTATCTCCTTGAAATACACACAGTTCAGCTGTCACTCAGAGACAGCTGTTTGACAGTTCAAAGATATTATTACCATCAGTTGTAGGGAAAAATGATCTTTTACTGACAACTGGTATTTTTAAGACATTTGAAATGAGAAAAAAATTAATTCTTTAGTCTCCAAGTTGGCACAATCAATTTATCAGATCTCATGTTGTGGCAAAAATTATGGGTATTTTATCTCTGATATATTAATACTGCAGTGTAGAAATAGTTTAGCAAAAGTAGCTATCAAAATCCAAATCGAGTGTTTCCCTGTGACTGAAAAATCAGCATATTCTGCACAAGTGCAAGTGAGTCCTGCCTTTTACTCCTCCCTTTTAGGTACTACTAAGCTCAGTACAGAAATTCAAGTGCTGTTTGGGAAAATGAATGAGGTTTTCCACTTGCTGCTACCTAAGCTGGAAATACAAATCATCAAAATAATAGAATATATTTTTGGCTGAAATGAACAAGTGAATAAAAAAGGCTTCATTTACCTGCAGTTTTCTTTCCCATGTTTATGTGGAGCAGCAATTGGAATCAGAATAAGCCAAGGTGCCCATGATCAAGAGCTCAAACAGCCATTCTTCACCAGAACTTGCCATTTTTTCATTCCTTCCTGGCTGCAGCGATGGACTGAGTGATTCCAGTACAATCACTGAGATTTCTGACACCTTCTTAGGAGGTTTTGAGTGGCATCAAATTTTCATGTTTCAGGGCAGAGGTTTCTGCATTGCATGGTTTAACTGCTGTTCCTGGGATCCCAGAGCACAGCTAATTCATCACAGGTGAAACTCATTCCAGTGCCCCAAGCTGCCAGATCTTTAAGAGCATTTAGCTGAGTTTTCACTCTTGATATTACCAACTCAGTGCAGAATATGTGGTTTTAAGATGTAAAGTTTAAGTATTTTGAAAGGCAAAAATCAGAATTAAAACCACCTTCAAAATGCAGCTAAAGTGATGAAATAGAACACAATTTCCATCAGACCAACTGGGAAGCACCGCAGTTTTGTAGAAACATGTCCAATGTATAAATACAAAATTAGAGATAATTAACTAAAGAGCCATTTTGTAGTTTGGCTTCATAGCTGATCACAAACTAAACATGTCCACAACACTGTGGTGTTGCAGCAAAGGAACACCCAGAGCTTGTGCTGGGGTGGACAACTGAGTTTGTTGTGTGGGGCTTGCAGAACAACTCCCCAGGAGACCTGGAGGCAAGGAGGAGTCAGAATGAAACCAAAATGAGGGGCAGCAGTGTAAGTTTAGAAAACATGGAAATCTCTAAGGAAATACATAGAAAATCTACATTTATTTCATCCAGGGGTGAGGACACTGAAGTGATGATGCAGTTGCTGCTGAAATGAACTGTTTTCAGTGTCTGTGGGAACAGGACAGGCAGCAATGGACTCAAGTAGCACAAAGGAAAACTTTTTCTTCAGACATGAGGTAAGTTCTGACAGTCTGGTAAGTTCATGTAATAAAATAGATGGCAGTGAGAGGTTATGGAATCTCCATGCTATAATGCTCTATAAACAATTGTGTGGCAGTCAGCTAGGAATGGTTCAGTGGGAGCTGAGCCTATCTTAGGTACAGGGTAAAATTGGTGATTTCCCCAGTTCCTTCCAATAACTCCTACAGCAAATCTGGTGTCAGGATGCTACACCACAGGCTGGGAACTGACACAGCACCAAGAACCTTTTGGCAGATTTTTGTAATTCTGACCAGAACAAACCACAGCACTCCCAAATACCTGCTCACTATTGTATCTTGCTGTTTGAGGCATGAATATGATAAAAATGTTCTTGTGTTTGCTGCTACTGCCATAACAATCAGAAAATTGCTTCTAGCAGAATGTGTGTTCCCATGGGGGTCCACCTCATGCTCTCCAATTTTATGTGTATTTTGTTCTCCCATCATCATGGTTTGAGCCATCCAGAGTTACAAGCAAGGAAGATTACACACACACCCCACCCACATGAAATAACAAATCTTAGTGCTCTGTCTTCTCAGGTGCAACCAGCTTCTGTGAGTTTCATAAAATAGGTAAGGCTCACATAACTATTGCTCTACATGAAATGTAAAGCTCATTTAGCCTTCTAAAAATTTGTATTCTGCATTAAGATTTTCAGTATTTCCATCAAGTGACATCAAATCTATTAGTAAATTGATTTTTTTTTTCAAGAGAGATATATGTGGCCAGATAAAATAAAAGACTTTCTTAGAGCAGCACAACTCATTGACCAAAAGACCTAAAGCCAAGTATTTTGTGAAGCCTTTGAAGACATAAATACAAAGGACTTTTTGTGAGTTGGGTAACTAAAAAGCTGTCTGTAGTCAAAAATACTTTGGAAATTACCAGGAGTAATTATTTACAAATTTCATTAAATGTCAGTTCTGGCTTGGCTTTAAACCCTGTCTTGCCTCAGTTCTGCAAAAGGTTTTCACAGATCACAGCACTGTCCACTCTACAAACTGTATGCCCTAGAACAAACAGGTCTGAAAAGTAAATCACAGTTTGTTGACAAATGCATTTGTAAAAAGAACAGTTTACATCAGAAGGATCAAAGTCAGAGCCTTTATTAAATGTTCCTTCTCTAAACAGACTGCATTTAATCCCCCTTTCGCATCTGTGATTTCTAGGGCTATTTTAAATACTCCGTTTACAGGGATTTTCAGTCTTCAGAACCGTCACAAGCAGCAAGTTAGCAGTACACAGAAACAATACAACTGAACTTTCACTGAGTTCTATTCCTGCCTCCCAGGGGGTGTGCAAAAACCAACAATACCTCCAGTAGTGGAGTTTTTGCACAGACCCTGGAAAGGAAATAGTTGTCACCAGAGGTTAAGCCTGATGTGCTCTAGCCACATCTCACAACTGGCCACAGCTGACCAGTATTGGTTAGTATGTCTGTTTCAAAAAGGGGACCAAATTTTTAATTTTCATCTAGTGTGGGTCTAATTAAGGCTATTCTGGTATATTTGATACTAAAATACTCTCTGGGAGTCCTTTTCATGAAATCCCATCAGAATTAACATTTTCAAAAATGAAAACATTTATAATAGGTGTTGGAGTTGAAATGCTGATGCAGCGGTTGGTTCAGTGTTTCCTGGTCTTGGGAGCTTTATCACGTCAGGATCGTGTCATCGATCTGTTCCTCAGAGTCAGCCTGGCCAGCCAGCTTCCGCAGGGACCTCCTGCAGCTCTCATTGAGAAGCTCCAGGCTGGCAGCATCCAGGATCTTGGAAACTGACTGTGGAAGGGAGACAGCAACAGTTACCAACTCCTTACTGCACACCGTTCAAAATCAGAGTGAATGCCTTACACACTGTATCAACTAAAATCTTTCAAACATCCCAAAAGTCCCCCCCTGGTTTTACAATTCCTGACGTGGGAATGATCCAAAAGCAGGTCACACTTAGGTCTGGAAATGAATGCATGAAGTGGTCTATCCTAAATACTTCCTAGCACCACTGATCTTCCAAGTGACCAAAGCAATGAATTACCAGTGCCAGCTGAGGGAACTCAGCACAAGCAAGGCTTTAGGGGTGTGTTAAATGCCTCAATTCTACTAATGCTGCACTGTAAGGTTGTTCAGAATCAGGTGCTGCTGATTTCTTCAGAGCTTAGCATGAGAATGCTGCTGAAGATCTAAAAGAAAATGGGAACGTCTCACTTAATCCATTTCATAAGAGACTTCCAGCACATTCTGCGGCTGCAGGCACCTCAGAGGCAAATGCAGAACAGGGTGACACAGCCTTTCTACCAACAATTACGGGGTTTTTATGTCTCATACCTCAAGCACGTCTTCACCCGCTCTCATCTTCAGGAGGTTGACAATAGCCTGGTCACTGTAGGCTCTTACACTGGTGTTTTTGTCTTTTGTGTTGTCCAGAAGTGCTTTGAGAATTGGTTTAATTGTCTGAGTATCCAGTGGGGGAAGATGGCTTTTATTTGCCCACCAAATCATCTTTTCTGCAACTAACTTTATGTCACTGGATGAGTTCTGAAGACACTGAAGGAGACAAAGATACACTTACATTCAGATATACCAAGAATATATATTTAAAGGAGTTGTTAAAATTTTTTTTCTAATTTAAGTATTTAAAACTATGCTAAGAAAAGCAGTTTTCAACTCACAGGTACACAAGATACACACTTGTTACCAGTTAAGTCTGACTAAGTTGTGTAAGAGAAGGTCAAACCTTGAAAACAAGACAACTTTTCAATAGAAAATTTCTAAATATATAGTTGATGACAGTATCACATGTTCATCTCAACTGTCTCAGGAAACAACAATGACCACTAAGTTCAGAAAAGCTGAGAGTGTCAGCACCTCTACAACACACTCAGCAACAACAGCCAAGCCAGTCTCTGGTTGCAATCCTGGGTGCATTTGAGCAGGGATTTCACTTCAAAATTCAAAGAATAAGAGTCATTTGTATTTTAACCTTAACCCATTTAAAGCATGAAAGCTAAGTCTGAATGTCAGGTGCATTATTAATATGGTGATAAAGGTTTTGTGGCAATTGTGGTATTTTATATTTTAACAATACTATTATATTAACATAAAAAACTTGGACTTCAAACAAAAAGTCTGCTTTGAAGAATGTTGGCTGTATCATGTCAACTTGGCATGTTTGGTAGTTCAAGTAAATTGCAAAGAAATGTAAAACCTGAAAATGTAACATGCTGCAGCATCACCCCTCTCTATCCATCCTTGTCTACCAAGAGGGATACTCAAGTGTATTGTGGGGTTTGGGGAGGTCAGACAATTAAAGAAATCAAAAAACCCCAGCCACACACCGAAAGAAACAAACAACCAATAAAGGAATAAAAGAAAAATATTTAAATATTTAAAATAAACTGAAAAATATGTTCATTTCAATGTTCTCAGGTCAGGTGAGTTTTGGTATTTGATACATTTCTAGCAAAGGCTGTTTGACCTTTAGCAATGTTAAAAACCTGACAGCTTCCTCACACTCTTCTCTGCCTCTCTGCCAGCTGTTTGCTACTATAAAGGAAAAATGCATTTATAAGACTCAGGCTTGAGATTCAGCACAAAAGGCTCAAATGCAAATTTCCATGTTAGAGCAGGGATAGCAGTGTTGTATTCACAGCTTCAAAGCAGGCTGATACAGTGATTCTATCTGCACTCTGCCTCAAAAAGAAATTTCTAGATTTTCAGGGACTTGATAGACCCACCCATGAGTCAGGTCAAACAGAGATGCAGATCACACAAGAACACCAGCAGAACACCAGCAGATAGCTAACATGAAAATTCTTACCTTAATAAAGAGGCTGGAAAGTTTGGGAGGCAGGTTGCTTCCCTCTTCCATGTGGTATTTCATGAGAAAGCCCATCCCTCTGATGCCACTAACTGCAATGGGGATCTTTACATAAAGACAAGACTTGGTATTACTACAGCACAGTTCAACAACAGCCTTTAAAACCAAACTCATGGTCATATTCTGTGGAAGGCTAAACCCATCTCAAAAGAATAGCAGCATCAAAAAACACTGGGTTAATGGTATTGAGTAATATGGTGAAAAAATTCCAGTGCAACCATGAGCCAAAAGAAATAAGGCAGCAGGCCCCACCAAGCCCACAAAATTCCTACCCCAAACTACTCATTCAACACCAGATTTAAACACTCCCTCCTAAAATGAGTAATTTCCACTTCTTGCAAACTTGGTCTGTGAATGAGAACTCTCTAGGGAAACAGGAGTGTAATTTACTCCAAATGAAAGCTACTTTACAGTTAAAGATTAAATAATCTTCATCTCCCCAGAGATCAGAACTCAAAGAACCAGAACAGTTGTGTAATTTCACCATAAAAACTGCATCTAGCCAAGGGAGAATCTTCAGATGGCACTTGGGGGTTTTTGTCCTGGTTGGTTACACAGGAACCTGTTCACACACCTTTCCAAACTGCTCCCAGCAGCACTCCCCCTGTGGGGCAGGACTCACCCTGTCAGCTGTGGCATTGCTGAAGATCATCTCCTGGACACTGCTGTAGTATTTTGGGGAGCACAGCTTGCCAGGAGCCACGTTCACAGCCACGGAGAGAGCCAGGCTGCGGCCGTGCCTCACCATCCAGTCAATGCCAGACACATCTGCTGCAGAGGAAAGAACAGAACAATGGTAGGGCTCCTGCCATCTACTCCTCTTCATCTCAGAGGCTTTTGGCAGTTTGTCAATTCACTGCCATAAAATGAAATAACAAGCAGCATCTAAAGCAATGCCCTGCTTCCTCCATTTCTCCCAAAAAGACACACAGACAGAGCTAAAATGCAACACCTTTTCCAGGCAAGAACACCACCTGAGCAGGCAGGGAGGCAGACACAAACAAGGGACTCTCTTGTTCAACTCAGATACTTCTGATGGTTCAACATTAGACAAGCTTTGACTCTAATAAATTTGTATAAGTCATCTATAATTTGACCAGCCAACAGACTTCCTTTCTAAGCCTACAGGGAAGAGTAATCCATAACATTCTCAAACACTGGGGTCCTTTAAAACACACATTTTTTTCAAACTTGGAGGCAAATCAGTTAATTTTCCAAAAGCATGTGAAGCCATCAGATGCGGCCTGCAATTAACATCAGCCAACTTAAAATCACAGTGCTCTCCCAAAATGTGGGATGGCCCTCCTGAACATCTTCGCATGTCCAACTGTCCTTGTGTTGGCAACAGCAGTTACTCAGCCATGCTAGTACTTAAATCATCAGATAATAAATCCAGGGAAAAAAACCTGGGCAACCCCAACTGACAACCAGTTACCTGTGCTCCCTGTGACCACAGTGCACGAATTAAGAGCCATGAGCAAAGAAAAGCACAAGAAAATAGAGAGCAGAGATTCAGTCATAAAGTTAGCCTGAATCAATGGCTGAGAAGGAATCTCCCCTGCTTTCAGCATCTGTAAAGAGCTTCACGTACCCAGTAAGTGCTGGTAGAGGACATTGCTGAGCTCGTCGTCGGACAGAAAGGCGCACAGCTCTGCCAGGCAGCCAGCCGAGGCCATGCGGGTGGCATCCTGACAGGGATGGAGAACACAGAACATGGCTTGAGATAACACACCCCAGAGACAGGAGTGAGAAAAACAAATGTCAGAAAATGACAGGAAATAAAGAGAAGGAGAAAATAAATAGTAGTATTTCACTCGTACTCTTGAGGGTTTCTTTCAGTTCACACTGTTTCTTGTACATAATGGAACTTAAAACCAAATCTAAGGTCAAAAAAGCCAGCAGAGACTGAAGAATTACAGATTTTATCTAAGTTTTGATTCATTAAATGGAAAAGTCATAAAGATGAAATTCAATGTTTTAAAAGATGAGTTCACAAGAGCTTACTTTAGGTTCATTTACTAAAAGTGTTACTTTTAGCCATCACAGGATGAGCTGGTCTCTGTGATAAACTCTTACTACTCCTCATTTAACACTTCCAAGCTTTTGCTGTTTTGGCTTCCTTATTGACCATCCCATTACTGTCCATTTCTCCCCCAAATTTATTTCTATTTCTAGCATGTCAACAGTATCATGTCTGTTGCAGAGACTGACATAAAAAATAAATTATGAGATGATTAATTTAATCTCCCTCACGTTACCATTGCTATCTGCTATATACAGAAGACCCTATATTAAACTGGGAGAGCTTCTCTCATTGGAGAAAAATCTGTCATTATCTGAAAAATTTCATAAACCTCACCTGAGAGGCTACAAACACATCCATGCATATAGTGAAGGCACTGCAGGCTTTCTCAAAGATAAAAAGCAAATCCTGACTGCAGAGCTACCTGAAACCTGTTAGTGAGGAGCTGCAGGTCAAACTCACATATGCAGTTGCCAGGGAAACATTAAACTGGAGGCTTTTCAGAGTTACCAGGGACTGGTCAGGAATCTCCAATTCTTGACTGTGACTACATCATTAGTAATTTTCCCAGAATTACAGATAGTAATTCTGTTAGAAAGTTCAGATTTGAAATGCAAGAACAAGACTGTGTGCAGCAGGGGACCTTTGCAGGTGGCAGCAGCAGTACCTCATCATGTCCCAGCATCCCCAGCAGCACTGTGCTAATATTCTTCCTAATTGCAGCATCCACTTTAGCACCAGCTCCTCGTGTGACAAACCGCAGCGCTTGCAGCATTGTATCCCTGGAAGAGATCACGTTCTACAGTCAGACACTGCCTCTCCCCCACCCTCCAAGAGAAGTTTGGCTCTGGATTCCTGTAGATCCTTGCCCAGCAATTACACTGAGATGGGAGAGTGATCCCCTCTCTGTACTGCTGGAGAATCCATCCTACACAGTACTTCCATGTTTCTGTCTAACACAACACAGATATTTTCTGTTTGTTCAAACATTAAAACATGTATCATGTCAGGAAGTTCCTGTCTTAGGAATCTGTGCACATAGGGTACAAGAATAGCTGCTTTACTTCAGGTCAGACTGACAGTCAGTACTGCCTTTAATCTGAAAGTGGCTGCTTGGGGATGTGCAGGAGAGAACTGGGCAGACCCCCAGCACTCTTTCTCCTAAATACTCTCACAGCTCACCTGACACAGGAAAGCCCCATCACCCCCATTCCTGGTTTACAGTCCACTGCTTTCATTAACACATGCATCTTACTCTAACTGGGGGTTTTCTCATTCATCCCAGCTCTTTCTTTGATCCTCAGCAAGCAGGAAGGTGTGAGCTGTCAGCTGCAGCTCACCTGATGGCGGAGTCATCGCTGGAGCGAATTCCATTCAGGAGCTCCGTGAAGAGAGGATCCACTTTGACATGGATGACAATGAGCTTCCCAAGGGCATCGGCAGCTTTAAGGCGAACAGCGCGGTTTGAGTCTTGCAGAGCTTTGGTGAACGTTGTTTGCAACTGGGGCAAAAACGGTTTCAGAGCAATCTCCACCTATTCCAGAGTGGAAGAAAGGAAAGTGGTGGGGTCAAGTATTACAGAGCAGTTGGAGATCAAAGCCTGAAAACCTCTTTTACAGCAGTTTATTATCAGGGAACCCTCATTAAATCTAACACTATACTAAAACAGGAAAAACATGAAACAACAATTTACCACAAAACCTTTGACCTTTTCCAATCTAATTATCTTTTCTTCACACTGAAATACAAGGGTAGCACTGAGAAACTTTACACTATCATGTACTCAGAGCCTTTTGTACTCAGAGCACTGAATAAAAGCTCAGCTCTGTTCAAAAATACTGAACAGAGTATCTTTGAACAAAGAGCTACCTGCATTTTGCAGGTAACAATACATAAAAACAGTGGATACAGGAGAGATTAATTTCATGGTGGATTTTAATCACTTGAAGGTGGGATCAGCATTTATCAATATTTCTAAGAAGCCCAGTGTTTCAGCACTGGGTGCTTTTTTTGTATGCCAGAAGCTGCTGGAAGAATGCAATCCAGTTACATTGCTATTCCTACGTATCAAATCCACAGCAGCAGACATCCCAGCTGTATTTACATGAACAGCAACAGGTATTTCTGAAGGTTGCCATGGAAAATGTTCACAAACCACAGTCCAATACTTTGAATCTTACCTTAGCTAAGAGAAGGCTTAATGTTTCAAGCAGAGCCACCTTGACATTCCAGCTGAACCGATCTCCCAAGATTCGAATGAGTGGCCCAGTGATGCTCACCACAGATGGTTTGAGAGCTTCAGCAGAAGTCAGCTTTATAACCAGCCCTAAGGCCTTTGCTGCCTCTTCCTTCTGTTCTGGATTACCAGTTAAAACACCTTCCCGCAGCACCACAAGTATGGAAGTCACTCCCTGTCACGAAAATCGGATAAGAAAGCTTAGAAGCTAAGATGCAAGAAATATGCATCTTATTTTTGCTGCTATTATACACCAGATGCACAATCTTGGAGAGTTTCTCTCAATTTCCTGTTGACCTTCAGCTGCCTGATTCCACATTGACAGAGCTACTTTTATTTGGTTTGATTTCATGCCTCTCCGCCTTACTAAGCCAGTTGCTATGAGAAAAGTGGTGGCGGCTCGGGGAATTTTTAAACCAGAGAAATTTGGCACAGAAGTCCAGTGTTACTCCCCCACAAAAAGCAGCCAGTAACCATAACTTACGTGCATAAGAGAACTGTCAGAGACCTCATTGCAAGAGGGGTCTTTCTGTAGGGTTACTCAAGAGCTCTAACGTACAAAAAGTCCTCCAATATACAAGTTTGGAATGCCTAAACAGTCACTGCTTCTAACAGCTATATCAATCAGCTCTCCCCAAAGGTGGGGTATTGTGGCTGTGATGAATCCACACTCATTGTGATCCTTTACCTTCTTAGGAATACAGAATCCTGGCACATGCTCGCCCTTGGCCTCATTCCCTACAATCCGGATATCCCTGTGCAGGTCCTCAATGAGGGCAAGCTGGTTCCCAGCATCTAATTTCTGCAGGAGAGATGGGTAAAACAAAGATCAGGCAACATGACATCCAGATATCTTCTGTGAAGTCTTCTCAGGCCAGGCATTACTCCTGTAACCTTTTTAAGCTGCCTCTCACCTTGGTGATGGAATTAAGGGCATCCCAGCTTTCATTCAGAACAACGGGGTTGGTGTCATTAAACAGGCGAATCAAGCCTGAAACCAAGCTCCTGAGATGCCCAGTGTAGTCTGCTTTTGTCTTGGAGCAGTAGATGTTCAGCATGACAGCTGCTGCCTGTCTCATGCCCAGCTCAGGGCTGCGGGTAGCTTCTAGCAGATCTTCAGTTATAATTCTTTGTCCAACATCATCTTCCACAGACAGGATCACAGACTGGCAGTTTGCCATCTCCTGAAGAGTCCAAATTAACTTTACATTAGCTCTCAAACAGGACAAAGCCAAGTTTAGCCCCAGGTTTTTCCATGTTATCCCCAGCACTGTCTCTAAATAAATCCTACAACACACCCCATTTGCTAATTGTTTCTCATTAAAGAGCTGGTCACATCACCATTAAAGGCTTGACTCAGTCCTGGTGCAGACACAGGTATGACCAATTCTTAAAATTTATCAAGTGACCAAACTCTGCTGAACTGATTGCTCCAGCAGCTGCAGGAGGGCTAATTTACAAAAATTAGAGTAGCTCAGTCTCCCCCATCTTACTCACCCATGAGAGACTGTGAGTCTTGTCAGATAACACTCTTCCAATTTAGGGAGTTTAATGCTGTGCGTCACAGCCCTAATTACAAGCACGTCTGTGGGTACATTAGAGATCTCCAGGCAGACTTGGGGCTAGAAGCTGATCTAATGGCTATCCACAGCAGAAAGGCAACAGGACTCTGTCACTCATTTCTAATTCACCAACTGATTATGAAAATGTCTGTCCACAGTCACAACTCCAGGATGTTCTCTGGAGTCCAAACACCAGATGTTTTGGAAAGCAATACCTGAGGAGTGCAGCATGCAAAATAGGAGATTTCCTCCCTGCAGCCCTTTAATCTCTCAGTCTTATACACCAAGAATAAATACAAAGTTAACTAGACTTTCTGGCAGCTCTCCAGGAATAAGCAAACTGAGAGTTGTATCTTGTAGCAGGCCAAGGAGACTTTTAAATGGATACAAATAGATTTGGAAAGCATACGTTTTTTGACTCACAATATGCCACCAGGCAAAAAGACTCATCCTGGAGAAGTTAATGGACTGAATTAAACATGCAATCTGTGAATCTAGAGAACACAGATTCTGGGATGGAAAGTAAACCTGGTGCACTATCTTCAGTCAACCTGTCACAACAAAGAGCTGAGCTGTGCTACTTGCCAATTGCTCTTCACTGGTGCCCAGCTTCTCTTTGAGTGCAGACATCATGGCAGGCAGGATGACACTCAAATGCCGTGTCAGAGCATCCCCTGCCACTGAGGAGAGGAAAGCCAGCACCCGGGTGTTCACTGGGGGGGTAGTCAGCTACAAAAATAAAAAATAACACCAAAAATTGGGACAAGCAGAAAGTTTTTTCAGAAAGAAGTCTCACTTTCTCTACAACATGAAATATTTATGCATCACAAGCCAGATCACAATGTTTTGAGCACAAAATCAGAAGAAAATTTCAGACTATGCTCTCTCTTTTGCCATATTGGTCCAGAGAAAACTGGCAGCAAGCAGAGAAAAGAGCACAAATATCAAGTTTAAAATTTGTTTCCCGTTGTACCTTTGGCACCAAGTAAGGCAGCACCACTCGGCTCTTGACAGCCATAACTTGTTTAAGACCATCCACAGCAAAGTCAGCTGTCTCTTCATTATCCTACAGGGAAACAGAAAGAGACAAACCTGAGAAATGATCTGTGACCCACTAAGCTTCAAGGGACAATTTTACATGTGATCATAAAAACAAAACCAAGTTCTTCTATTAAAAAATGTTCTCATATTCTCATAGTCCCTAGAAAAACCCAAACCAAGCTCTTCTGTCACATCAGAGAGATTTTCCATTTCAGGCAATGGTGGCCAAGCGACTTCATCGGATGACAGTGGCCACAGAGCCAGGTGTAGCAATTCTTAGGCCTAGGCTTAACCCATAACATCTTCCCTACCACTGTCTAGGATGACTCCAGGAGGAGACAAAATACTGCTGCCATTCCCTGGTAGGTCTGCCACTACAATCCTCCTGCTCCTTTAAGTTAATTATTCAAAACTTGTCCCACAACATCATTAATCAGGCTGTTGACTAATGCTGAGCAATGCTCACCAGCTGCTTCAGCAAGAAGGGCAGGATGTCTTCAAGAGCCTGATGGCCAATTGTTGAGTGCAGCTGCTCAAATGTTTTGGCTGCAGCCTCTCGAACTTCTTCCAGAGGGTCACACAGTGCTTTTCTCACTGTAGGAACCAGGGACTCGGAGAAAAGCAGCACCTGTGGATGAAGAGATAAAATTACAGAACATCTAAAGCACAACAGACACACATATCTCAGTAAAGTAGTAAAGAATGCAGAATTTGCACAACTGAAACTAAACTGCAGTTTGCTTGGAATAATATTGGAGGAAAAGCAGGATCCATCAGCACAAATAGCTGCAGTGCTCTAAGGCTACCTAGTGGAAGATTTCTAGTATTATATCTCATAAAAGGCAATGTTTAAATTTACCAACTGATACAAATTCATACAATTTGCCTGAGCAGCAACTCAGTGTTAGTTACAAGCCTGACTTCAGACCACAGAACACTAGCTGTACTCTTCTGTCTCAAGTGCAATACCTGCACCATAACATCAATACCTGGGAAAACGGGAATTTCACCTGGCACTTGTGACTCACCGCATCCCTGCTGGTTGATTTCATGATCTCGCTCAAACCGATGCAGACTCCTTGCCTCTCATCACTCTTGTCTGATCTCAGTCCATCTTCCAAGATGGGAATGATTTCAGGGAGAATCTTCTCACCTAACTTTCTGACAAGGTCTCCTAATGTCCGTGCTGCAACCTGTCCCCAAAAATTTATTAATTATTTTCCTTTTTCATAAAACTTTAGAAGGTGAACTGTGAGCATATGTTCACTTTTGACCATAAGCTACTGTTCATAGTGCAGACAGAGTGTAGGAATGGAAACAGTATTACAAATAACTAACAAAAAATAGTTTTAGTGTCATCACAATCTCAGTTGCCTCCAGCAGAGAACTCAGACCTGCTCATGCTCAGAAGAGTTAAACTGATGACAGCTTTGGAGTTACTTATAGAGAAGAATTATCCTCTGTTCCTCAGGAGTTATTTTCTACAGTCACCTGCAGGATCAGGAAGGCACAACTTAATTCCTCACCGTTCGTTTATCTGCACAAGTACTGGCCAGGAATTTCAGCAGAAGCCCAAAGAGTGTTGGCAGGATTTCCCGCAGCGTGCGAGGAGTGTTTGAGACGACGATTTTCCACACGTGTAAGGAGGCCTGGCGCACCACCAGCTGCGTGTCTGAGCGGCCCATGTACAGCCCTGCCAGCACCCTGTTCCTCCTCTCCACTCCCAGAGCATTAATGATAGCCTGGAAAGAAACAGCACAGAATTGTATCATCTGCCCCTGAAATCTATAAAAAGAACAGAATGCATGATTATTCAGTATGTCTTTCCAGCAGGCTGTCCATGCTGATTCAAAATAGTAGAATTTGTCAAAAATAAAGGCACAACAGGCAAGAACAGCTTTACCTTGTTTGACTGGGCTGTTCCAAAGTTGTCATCCTCTGAGGCAGTTTCTGTAGTCATTTTTCCAGTGACTCCTGAGATATGGAATAGGAGATCTCCAAGGAGCTGAACTGAGCTAAACCTGGCAACAGGAGCAAGTCAAGTGTTACAAACAGGGTGCTCAGGCAGTACCTGTCCAGTTCTGACAGGATGTCAGCTACAAACTGGAGCTAAATGTGAAGCACAGCTGGGTTTGCACTGAAATGCTGCATGGGCTGATGTGTCACATCAGTCTGCCGACATGGCTGAAAACAGCATGACAGAAAGGGAAGGAATTAATTCCAAACTGGAAGGGCTGAGAGAATTTTCAAATCAAAGCAATGATTCCAAGAATAGCCTTGACTCTAAAAAGGAACAAGACATTGCCTGCATGTGTCTAACCCAAACGACATCCACCTGGGGCAAGAGTACTTAGCAGCACTTAGCTAGCACAAATCATTTAGTGCAGCTAATTTTTGAGTAACTGCTATTGGCTGTGAGTGCTCCACTGCGCATCTCCATACACAGGAGAACAATAACTTGCTCAGCACTTGGAGAAATGAAAAACAGTACACAAGGGCTAAATATTGCCACATCAACTTCCTTGGAAGTGCATTTCAGAGTCACTGCCAGAATTAATAATCCAGCATGAATGCTCTGCAGGTAGTAGGAAACCTGATCCACCCTGGCAGGTCTTTGCAGACTCAAGTGCTGTAGGGCATCCTAATCAAATCAACAAGCAAAAAGAGACGCTTGTTTTTGCTTCACAGGAGGTCTCTGCATTTTTCTGAGGAGAAACACAGAGCCTAAATCACACCAGTTTTTCAAGCACAGAAGGGAGACATTTGTGGCTAAGCTGGTTGTGCCTTACCTTATCCTCCACAAGTCATCAAAGAGCCCATCCTCGAGCTGTGGCAGGAGCAGAGCGATGGCAGTCTCGGCGTACATGCTGATGATTCGCTGCCCCGCGCGCAGCGCCGTGTCCCGCACAAACTCGTTCTCATCTGCCAGGGCCTGCACACAGGCACAAAGGGGCTCAGAAAACTCAGCCTTTCAGCACAATACACAAAAGCAACAGGAGGAAAACAAACCAATGTTTTCTCTCTCCACCATGAAAACTGAATGAACTACGGAGTTGTGAATGCACAAAGATGACTCCCAAAAAATGACTAGTGACCACAAGTAAGAGATAGCAAGCTGGTAACTTAGGAGAAATAATATATAAGTCTCTGCACATCCCACAATTATCAATATTTGTACTTAAAATATTCTGGAGGCTTATTTTGATTCTGTGATAAATAAAATCCTTCAGTTTTGCTACATACCTTAAGGATACAAGGAATGATGGGACCAACATAGGGAGTGAACTTGTCTCCAAAGGTAATTGGCAGGTAGTTGAACATCATGATATAACCATCTCGTACATGTGGAGCAATATCCACTTTACTGGCAGTCGCTACAATCTCTGGCATAAGTTTCTCCAGCTTTTCTACCCCCAAACCAGCCATAACCTCAGCCAGACCTGGGGAAAAAAAGCAGGGAACAGAGCTGATATACACAAAAAACAAGCAGCTAATCTGATTTAATATGAGAAGACCTGAGCTCAGTGCTCACACTGAGCTGTCCCCACCTTGAGCAGCACCAGAGCGATCCACTGAGCTCTGCTCGTATGTCAGTGTCTCCATCAGCCACGGCAACAAATCCTCAAAGCATGACTCTCCCATACCCTTCACCATGGCCCCCAGGGCCTTTGCAGACACTGTGCGCACCTAACAGACAAGAGAAACAGAGATCTGCAAAATGTCCATGCAAAGGTGCTGCAGATGTGCCAGACTGATTAGGACAATGTTTAACCTAATGCACTCAAAGACAGACTGTGTCTGTACAAAAGACTTACTTCAGGTACAGGATCCAACAGAGAGGCCTTCAGTCCAGGGGTCACACTGGGTAGGTAGGGAGCCAGGTCCTAAAACAAAGAGCCCAAAAAGTCAGCACCAAATTCAAAATGAGAGAAAACAGTCACCTTCATGTAAAGGACATTCACCCCTTATAATCACCAAACATCCTTAACATCCTGAGAGTTTAATTAGCTGCTCTCACAATACTTCAGATAAGCACAGTGAATTATTCTGCAAGTCCAAGAACACCAGTTCTGTGCAAATCACTCAAAACCTTTTTAATGCTCGCTCACAACCCAAGCAGTTTGTGTCTTAGGAAAATCCAACACTCTTAACATTTACACAAGGTTTAAATGTAGAGATTATCAGCACAAAAATTAAACACAGATCTTTAGCCTACAGTCAGGTCCTACAAATACTTTTCAAACAAACCCTGATCTGTGTTTCACTTGTTTGTTTGTTGAGGCATTTCTTATATGGTAAAAATTACAAGACCTTTTTGCAGAGATAAATGGTAATAACTAGATGACCAAAGCTGACAGTCTTAAGGACCTCAGAACTGTCACTATTCTTATAGTCATCTGCTCATTTACATACATTTAATTAAGAAGCTGCATACATGCTAGTATTTTCTATCTTAACAGCAAAATCTCCAAGCCAAATAAATTGTCTCTAGTGCTTGTCACAGTGATCAGTTAGAACACAGTTAGAGGGTTTTTTCAGCACTGTACCTTCTGGTCAGTCAGGGAGTACATGTTCCCAATGATCTGGGCAGCCATTTTCCTGGTGTCTGTGGAACGATCCTGGAAAGCTCTCTGAACAATTGGCATGATCAGGGCTAAGGATGGAGCATCGATGAAATGGACAAATTTGGTATCCAGTAGAGTCTGCAAACACTTCTGAGTCTTCCTGGAGGGGTCAGTAAGAGCATCCAACAGAACTGGAGCAATTGCTGAATGTTTTTAAAAAGGAGAGAAAAGACTTTATTTGTACATAAACCAAAAATGTATCAGGATGAACTGGTGTGCTCTCATGGGATGTTTTAGGCAACAAGCAGCACAAGGACAGAGGAACCTCTATTAACAACAGATGGAAAAATGGACAGGAACATTTAAAAAGCCTGGAGGCAGACAGCTGCTGTTCAGCTTTCATATTTCACTTCTGTAGGATTAGTTTCATTTCTATACGAATTTGCATTTAATCCTAAATATCATAAACTTAAACCTTGCTATGATAAACCACAGTCACATCAGAACATTAGAGATGCACAGACAGGTCTTACCCAGGATCTCTGGATTCCTGATGACAGACCCAATCTGCCTAAGAGCCTGCTGCCCTGCATTCTGCACCTTCACATGGGAATCTGTCAGCACTTCAGTGAGTTTGGGCACGATGTTGGGTAAGCAGGAGGAGAGCTGCTTGGGAGCACAGTATGCCATAGCCCCCAGCAATTCCACGGAGCCTGTGAAGAAAGTACACCAAGAAAAAAAAGACAAATGAAAAAACACAGTATTAGATGATCACATTTACTCCAAATTCAAATCTACCAGTCAGAGAATACAAAGAAAGGCTAAAATGCATTAAGTCACTCTATGCCACCGAAAGACACCAAAAAATACTTTTCTTTTGTACAAGGGAGAAGGAATATGTTAAGAAAATTCCAAGTTCTGAAGTACAGCTATAGAGATGGGATACAAACTGTCCCTTGAATATGCCAGGGGGAAAAGGTTACTCAAATGTGTCAGGGAACTCAGCTGTAAAAAGCTGGAGAAGTTCCACAGTCCCTCATAAGACAATAAACCATCATGGCCATGTGTAGGGATGAAGGAATACACAAGGGGGATGACAGCAAAGGGAACTGTGGGTCACTCTCAGTCATGTCAGGTGCATATTGGTCCATACCAGCTTTAGTTCTCCAAGATTCCTCTTCCAGTGCCGCAAGAAGCGATGGCAAAACCAGCTTCACTCCATGAGTACTCAGATTGCTCATTACAGCTTTGGCACAGTCATCTGCAGCCTCCAAGGAGAAGAGAACACTTACAAACTGTGACACAACACTGTTTTCCTTCCTCTGAGACTCTCTGGGAACAAAGCCTTCATGTAAATAGTGTCTCACTACAATGATGCAGCTGCCTAAGTAGCTCCCAATTAATGGCCAATGAAATCAGATGCTTTCAGTTACTAAGAAGATCAAATTGTTATTAATGGTATCTCAAGGGATAGGTCACCTTCTCTATTTGCCTTGTTACAAACAGGATTTGCATCCATATCCATTCCATCTGGGTTTTTTAACACTCTGTGATAGCAGAAATTTCAAGCACCTTACCTCTCGCACGTACTGGTTCCCATCTCCAAAACAAAGCAGCAGGTGAGGCAGCACATGAACCACATAGGGCTCAAACAGCTTCCCAAGCATGCTGCAGAGCATCTCGAAGGCAAACAGAGCCCCTAAAAACCCAAAAAGGACAGTCAGAGGAAAATACAACTTCATTTAAGGAGGATGGGAAAAGAAGATACAATTTGCTAAATATTGTTCCAAAAGCACTCAAATCTCACAGCTGAAAGTCTCTTGCTTTCTTGCCCTTGTGCCTTGTGCTGTAGTAGGGATTTGTGGCCTCAGAAAAGGAGCTCTCCCCCAGCAACACCTGCCTTTGGAAACAGGAGAGGGGGGGCACATCCATATGGTCTAGGACTAGAAATCCTTCCACTACAATGTGAATTGAGCAATTTTGGGACACTATACACAACCAACAGCCTCACAAGAGATACTTCCCATTTCTTTCTTGCCAAACTTCAGTAAAATAAATGTAGCTAAACCAAACACAGGGGTGCAGGAACTTCACCTGAGCACAAGAGAAATGATGAGTATGTGGAGGGAAAGCTCCTGTCCCTTACCCTCCCGCCGGCGGAAGTTCTTCTTGTCCTGGATGGCATCGGTCAGCGTGGTCATCATCTCCTGCTGCTTGAGAGAGAGGATGCCCAGGCCCTTCACCAGCCCTGCCAGGCCATAGGCTGCACCTTTGCGCTCAGCATATTTATCAGACTCCAACAGCAACTGCATCAGCTTCTGGATCATTCCTCCTGCATCTTCCTTAATTGCAGGCACCAGAGGTGGTAAACAGCTTGCCACTGACTCTTGAACCTATAAAACAATCCACCAGCCACCAGATCACAAAACAGTCATTACCAACATAAATTCCCCTTAGAATGCACCCCAAGTGAAACCTTTCTGTCACCATTTTTCATCTCTCTGCCATCCCTAACAGTATGCTGGTGTTAACCTGCCTCTGTGTGGAACCTGACAATTCCTCCCAAAGGCACCTACCTGCTGAGATGGGGTGGACAAGGCTGCTATCAGTTTGCCAACAATTGGTTTCACTTTAGGGTCACTCTTGTCCAGATGTTTTGCCAGTGACCCCATCAGAATGACCACGCTTTGCCTGACAGCATCATAACTGGCATCATTAGGAGCATTTTTCAGGAATTCTTCAAACACTGGCAAGAGAGAGTTAACATTGTCCTGAAAAACAAAACCACAAAACTTGCCACTAGAGTCCACTCAGAATGAGATTTGCTATGCTCAGTGGACTTGTTTGTTCTTCTCTGAGCCAACAACTGAACAATCACACTGTATTTACAGTTCATTTCATGTGTCACATCACATAAGACCTTGTACCATCCCAACAGGCAACAAACATTTCCTGACAGAGAGAAATCAGTTCTTCAAAATTAGAATCCCTAAGCCTGCCAGCATGATGTTCTGCCAGAAGCAACACAAGCTCCCAGGCCTGAACATCAGTGCCTGCTCCTCTGCTTGCCCCATTTGCCAAGGGAGAGCAGAAATATCAAACTTCGCATTGTTTTTCTAAGAAACACAATGAAAGAATGACTAATATGAAAATATCCCAATTGTCATGGGCTGAACTAAAGAATACAGGCATCTGTCCAGAGGTGACTGGCACATATGAGGAAATCAGAAGTTGAGCAACTCACACCCTGCATGCCTTCCCCATCTGACACTGCTGGGGAAGAGCTGGCAGGGAGAAGGATGGTCTCAGCTCCTCAATGTTTTAAGTTTAATTAAGCCAAAAATCAGCAAGGTTTCATGTTTTGCTTTGCATGAAGCCTGAAAAAGAATTCTCATCTTTGCAGGATTAAAAGATCTATGATCTGATTTTACTTTTATTACTCTAGTTTTATACCATTTTAACTCCAGTTGATCCAGGGATGTTACACTTTGTAGCAATGACAGGGATGAACACACTTAGTCAACACTAGACACCAGTAGAAAAACTCTAAACACAAAAGTTCCTAAATTAAAGTTTTCAGCTGTCACAAGTAACAGCAACCTCTAAGAAATTTATAAAAATTTTTTTTAAATCTATGGGCACCAATGCAGTATCTACATATCCATTACATCTTTTTCCCCTGATAGAGACAGATACATTCAGACTTACTTTGCCATGAGTGTTGAGTGTTGAAAGAGCTGCATCCAACATGCACTTCCTGACCTCAGGACTGCGATCATTCAGAGCATCCGGCACAAAAAACTGAAAGAGGGGCTTCACCTGAGAACTGTCCAGATGCTCTGAGAGCTTGTTAAGGGCCAGTGCTATGCCACACCTGGGAAGAAGGTGATGAGCCTGTGAGCTTACTGACTTCTCACAGAACTGAGAGCTCACAATCACATTTGCTATCAGCAGCAATTACAGAAACTGAGAGCAGGAACCATTACAGAAACAAAATGGCTCAGAGTGTCCAACCTCTGTGCATTTCATTACATAACTCCATCCTGCAGTCTCCCACAAGGACAACAATCCCTCAGCCATATAATAGCTTTTATCTCAATTAGGCTTTAGGGATACTTGAGCCAACTTAGACATCAGGATCACTTGAACTACTGCTGAAATGCAGCAGCTTTACAACAAGGTACATCAGCATTAAAGGACAGATTAGCTCAGCAGAAGTAGCAAACAAGATGATCTCCAATTAAACCTGTACAGAACATACAAGTAAACAGAAAGTAATTATCCAAACTGGAATTTGGCCAGTTCATTAAGGCTTGCACTGCTGCTCTTGAAACAACGGCCCGTACAGAGGTGGGAACATGGTAAGCTAAGACAAAACTCAGACAGTCTGAGAAGGAAAGTGTTTTCATCAGGACATTGAGATAACAGCACCCAATATTTTGATGGAGTTCTGCCTGCCCCCAGTTTGCTTGAAGAGCACATGAAAACAGCAAGTCAATACAACTGCATGTAATTTTTTGTTCTAAATAAAAATCGAAACCATTTCATTTGCATGCACAGAAGTGATGAGATCAGTCTGAATACGAGTGTACCTTGCTTCCCACTGGTCAGGTGGTGATTCAGATATCACTCGTCCCAAAGCATCCAAAACGGGAGGTGGTCTCTGGAAGGAGGAAAGATTTCATTAAAATGCCTTTTCCAAGGAGAGGCATGCAGAGAATTTGTCAACCATACCTGCAGTGCCATTTGATAATAGTGCAGAGTTATGATACCACAAGCAGAAAGCAAGTTTGAAGTCAAAATTACTTCAACTGACACTGCCCTACCACAGTGTCTCTGTATCATCTAAGGCACCCTCCCACCTGTCCAGTGGTGCCATTAGTGGCTGATAACATGAAGTTCAGGACACTGAAGTCTGTGCTAAGCTCAAAAAGGACGACAGTAGATTCAATGCACATCTTCAGGACAGACAAAAGAAGTGACTAACAGCAAATAAAGCAGCAGCTCATGCCTGTCACCCCATAGGGTAAAAGTACTTACATAGAGCTTCTCCTGGTAGATCTCTGTGAGCTTGCTCATGACCTCTGCTGCTTGCTTTCGGTACTGAGCTACAGCTCTGGAAAGCGCCTCAGCCCCTGCCTGTCGCACTGCCTCCTCGTGGTAGATGACATCTTTGATCAGCAGGGAACACAGGTCAGGCTGCAGCTCCAGACCCATGGACTCCCACAGCCTGCAGCACACACACAGAGGTGATGGGTCACCCTTCAGCAAAGAAGCCACTGCCACAAGTACAAGTGGAGAGACCTACAGCTGCCCTCCAGCTGTGGGGCAAAGCCCCTGAGTGGGCAGACAAGAGGTCCCCCTAAACCCCAATCAATAAAAAAGAACCCTTACCTCTCTGCCAGCTTCTGAATCTCATCTTCAACATCAAACTTTACTACCCAGAGGCGACGCAGCAGGTTCAGTCCATTCTTCTCATCACTGTCTGGGGTTGGTAGAACCATTTGTAGCTCCATCAGTCCCTGAATTAGTTAACAGGAAAGTCAGTGCAAGGATCTGATTTTTAGATACAGATGCTTTAAAACTCTTAAAACTTCTGGCAAGTCAAGCTGTCAGTGGTTGGAAGTGTGAAAATTCATGTTTGTTTGTGCCTTACACTGCCCATTTTGATCAAGGAGTTCCTATTGCTAGTATGTGAGACGATGAGACTCAAGAACAGTGCTCCACAGGCAGGTTGCAGAGAGGCTCTGGTGACTACAGTCTGTTCTGCTTCTAAGTACAGACAAAACAGCTCAGGTGGGCTAAACTGGAATTTGTTTCATGGCAAAGAACACCAAGCACCCTTGAGGTTTTTCTTTCTGTATTCTCAAAGTGACTAAGCCTGAAGCTTTCCAATAACAAGGCCTAGTACAGACAGGAATTTTTTGACAGCTTCTCTCTTTAAGACTAAGCTCAATCCAATTGTAAACAGAAGGTGTTAAGTAGTCCTAATTATACCTCTTTTAAGGAAACAAAGGTGTGGATAAACCCAGAGTACTGTTTTTGCAGATAAATCTGGCACAAAAAGCATGACTCTGACACACTGCCCAAAGCCTGGCATCACAGCTGACGCCTCTCTGCATCAGTGTTAGAGAAGATCCACCTCCCAAAAACTTAGGGAATTTGGTGTGACCCTGAATGATTCCCACCTACCCTGAGAGCTGCATCTCGAACGTTCATGCAGGGAGACTGCAGGGCCTGCAGGAGCACATCGATCTCCTCCTGCTCGGCGTAGGCACAGCCGTCCTCGCCGCTGCTGCTCGCGCACAGCGCCGTCAGCGCCTCCGAGGCCAGCACCTGCAACAGCACAGCACGTGGCACACACCCCACTAACCCTGAACTGCTGCCAGAGCAAGCAATGAGCGCTGCCACAGCACGAGAAATTCCCAAAGAACAGTGACCAAACCATGACAAGTTCAGCCCAACTCTTTGCTTTTTATTATTGACCCTTCTGCCACTTCACCCCTTACAACACACTCAGAGGAGAGACTACTGAGCTTATCTCGCAGAGCAAGGCCTTAGAGAAAGAAAAAAATGTCACTTTTGAAAGACAGAAGAATATATTTGGTGCAATAAAACCCACAGAAAAAAAGATGCAGACATTTTAATCCAAGAATACCATAAACACAGAAGAAAATTAGGAATGTATCAATCACCAGCATGAGTGACTTAAACCAGTGGGTACATTTCCCTCATTTAGATGCTGATGAAACTTAGGGAGAATGCTGACTGTGGTTGTGAAGCTGAGCACTCACCTGTAACCGTGGAGAACCTGTTCCTATCACCCGGGTCAGCAGAACCAGCATGTCCCTGCGGGGCAGCAACTCTGGGCCATTCTGAAAGGTTGAGGGGAGAAAAGGGTGGGGAGGAAGGAAAAAGACTTTTATCTTGTGATTTCAAAATGCCTTGCCTATGTATGACACTCCTTAAAACATCCCAGTCAAAACCTCAGGCTGGACAGGTACCAAAACCCATGGCAGAAAACAAACCTATACAGGTAACTCTAACCTGGACAATTAATCTGCTTTGTCCAGTTTACACATCAGCTGTTTTATCCCATGGCTCATCTGAAGGAGATAATCTGACCCCACAGCCCTCACCTCATCCACCAACAAAGATTGGCCATTTCCTGATGATCTCAGCTGAGCATGGACTGTAAGAATCTGCAGGATCTTGACCAGGAACTCCTCCTTGTCTTCACTGTTATGGGGTGTCTCAATCATAACTGTCTTCAGGAGAGGAAAGACTAAGGAAAATGCTGGAGCTGATAATGGGGCAGCACCTATAAAAAGGAAAAAACCATCCTGTGAACACAGCTGATCCTCCATGACTTGGTTGATAATACTGACTGGTATAAAATGTACACTTGAGTAGCTGATAATAGATATGGCCAAGCTTCAGCCTCATGCACAAAGGTGCTGAGTAAACCTAAGTATTTGCCACTTAACAGCAGCAACAGTGCAGCTCCAATAGTGTCTTTTAGCATTTCAGTGTTAGGTTAAGGGTAGGACTTGATGATCTTAATGGTCTTTTCCAACCTAAGTGATTCTGTGATTCTACCTGGCTTCAATTAAAGTCACATTGGGATTTCAAATTACTACCAATGCCTCAAGAGTATAGAAATACATACTGTAAAGGGAATTGAAACAATTCAATGAATCAGACAGTCACTTATAAAATTCATTTGTCCCAAAGCAAGACCCTGTTTGTCAGCTGCATTTCCTTTAAACACTTCCTACCAACCTAGCTAACCTGTCATTCCAGCCTTCAGCTGGACCCTTGAGAATTAAGTCCTCCTAATTCTGGTGCAAGATTCAACTCCCCTCCTCTCCTTGAAAAAATTAAAGCTTTTGGAGCTATAGCATATAACAAATGCTCCTTCCAGTCTTTCATTAGACCAGTTAATATTCAAGTATCAGGTGTCCACAGAAAACATTTCCTTTCTATATCCTATCTGTGCTGACAGAGAATGCCCAAGTTTAAATTTCTAAATGCAGATGAAGAGCATTGCAGATACAATACTGCAGTATTAGTCAGCTTATGTAGGGCAAAAATACTGCAAAAGTAGTTCAAGGGAGAAATATTAAATCCCCAACACGTTCTGAGCTCCTATTTAACATGAACAGCTTCAGTAAAACCCTCTCTATTTCTCATGTGGGATTTTTCTCTCTGTTTGCTCAGTATCTGTTTGCTTTTACACTTTTCTTTTTTAATTATTGGCTGGATATTTTTAGCCTTAAACCACTGTCCCTCTATACACAGCAGGAGGAAGAAAGCTTTACTGGAGGAGAAAAATGTTCTACTCACACAGTAGCTGGTAATGACCAACAAAAGGAAGATTATAGGATGTATCTGGGCATTTCAGCAATGAATGATAAATTCTGTCATCCACATTACAAGGAGGTGTGGTGAATCTTAGGTCTCATAGTAACCTAAGAAATTAATCTCTGCTAAATCATATCACACAAGTACATTCCAAAGAAGTTTGAAAATGAGGAAAACTCCTTTGGGAATATAGTATTTGTCCAACAAAGTGCTATGGAAACTACTGCCCTTCTCATGCAAAAGTGGAAAAAAATAATTAGATATTAATATAATTAAACAATATAGGAAATCTTGAAGGACTGAAAATACTTCCACTATTTTCTTATTTTCTAGAAATGATTGAAAAAGGACTCAAATGTTAATGAATGTGCACTTACTATGGCACCAAATTATCACTGAGATTGTTCAGCACTGAAGTGGTGATCAACATGGTCAGCTGTGACAGTGACATGTGCCACAGTCACACCACTGAACAGCAGGAGAACTGAACTGAGGGGCTAAGGGACCAAACAGAATCCCACATTTCCCTTAAAAATATACACCATCTACCACAGCAGCTTTTGACTGGGTTATTTGATGAACAGCTCCAAAGCCTGGGAGAAGTGAACCACCTCTGTCCCTGGACTGCATCCTGAGACAGCCAAAGCCATCCCAGCCCCAAAAGGACACAGCCCAACTCTCCTCTTCTCAACTGTCATCTTCAGTGGAGTGGCACAAGTACTTGTGCACTCCACTGTGAAGAAAATTCTGGAAGCAACCTAAATAAAAACTAACTCCAGGAAATAAATTTTTTTAAAAATCAAGAAAAAAGGTTTACTTTAACTCAAATCATTACCTGGCATTGTAAAAATATTGGTGCTTGCCTTCATGTTATAGAGTGGAGAGAACTGCTCTTTCTACAATCATGCCAGTATAAAATATTCATGAACTGCAGCACCACACAGCAAACAAGCAGAGGCCATGGGCACTTCACTGCTGTGATCACAGACAACAAGCAATTATTTTCTCTCTCCACTTAGTCTCACTGAATCCCTTATGCTAAGTGGTGCTGAAAGGGAGGAGCTGTCCTTGGCAAAGATGAACCCTAATTTCACTGCTGTTATTTCTGTATGAACCATTTTAGGAAAAAGGACTGTTATTTCATTTCTATACTTAACTATAGTTGCAACATCACTTCTACTACCAGCAGAAAAAAACCCTTAAGGTTTTTCATATCTGTGAACAGCTATCCAATTAAAAAAGAAAAGGTGAAGGTTTACTTGCAAAATATAATACAAACTCTGAAAACTAAACCAGTCCATAGTTATTGGAGGTGGGGGCAGTGTCAGCAGGATGTACCATATCTACCAAACTTCATACCTGGCTCTCCCTTGCTGCTTCGGCTGGGAATGGTGTGGGCATGCAGCAAACTGACCACTCTGTTCAGAGCAGTAGGCAGCTCTTCCTGGCACCAGGACTCATCCAGCTCACACTCTGGTTTCAGCAGGCGCAGGGTCACGTGGCTTACCAGGGTACCTGGAATGGAAGAGTGAAGAATCCATGAGAGGGCTAAACCAGAAGATTTCTCGAGAGAAAAAGCCTCAGGAACACAAACCCAAGAATTGTAACAAAGCTCTGGGCAAGAGCCCAGGCTACAAAGAGGCTCAGAGCAGGAAGCCCAGCCCAGGGCTGTCAGGGGACAGATTTCTTCACAACATGTGTGAGTTACACTCACACCATCCTAACTCTGCCCAGGGAAGATGGTCCCACAGTGCCCAGCTGCTCCTCAGAGCTGGGCACTGAGCAGACAAGTCCTTGTCTTTGGTCCCAGTCCTACCCAGCAGGAGGATCTCTGGGAAATCACAGTCATCTCCCTAAGCACTGTTCCAGGTGGTTTTTCCTCTTGGCTTCCTGTGGTACATGGTCATGATCCACAGTCTATAAGAGCAAGAATTTTCACCACCTTCAAAATTACAAACCCTGCCCTTAAACAGCAACTGCAAATACTCACCAAAGGTTTTCAGTCGAGCAGGCATGACACAGGAAGCCAAGGAAAGAAAAGGCTTCTTGATCCTTGGAGCAGCCAAAGGAGATCGAAGAAGTGGCAAGAAGGAACTGATGAGACCAGGGATGTACTGAGTGAGACCAGGAGGCTTTTTCTTTAAAACAGTGTCCAGGAGTCCTAGAGCTGTTTCCAGCTCATTATCAAGCTGTAGGAAAAACAATTTAAGAGATTACCATAAAAAAAAGCTCCACTGGGAAAAAAAAAATCAATTCAATCTTATTTCTAATAACAGAAACAAATAGGTGACTGCTACACCATTTTCTCTCCATCAAAGTGACTGGGGTCATGGTGGTTTCAGAGGTGACAAAAAATACAACCAAAGTTCACCTCCTTCAGCCGCTTCCTTATCTGAGCCTCCCTTTCCAGCTGTGCACGCATCAGCTCCTTCTGCTTGCTCGTCAGCTGCACCTCATCCTTTATTCCCTTCTTCTTCTTTATCTCCTGCAACAGAGAGCCATGGTCATCGTTATCTGGGAGCTACAAACACCATCCCTTCAATTAGTCAGAGAAGCAAGTTGGAAACAGGGTTTTTTGCAATTTATTTTTGAAACAATATCAAAATATCCTTCCAAGTATATCCCTCTTGGGTAAAGACACAAAATGGAAATCAGCAGGTTAACAACACTTTAGTGTCCCTCGGCATAAGTTTCTCTGCATTGGTCACAAATTATTTGGCATCATTAAAAAGTGCTGTCCAGTTCATTTACAGGGGATGGTATGTCACCCTCCCCAGAGCTAAGAGAAGTCAACCTTTGTTTAAAAAATGGGATACATACAGATAGAAATATTCCGAGTAGTTCAGAGAATCTTTCCCACCAGCACACAGACATATGCCAGAAGCCATGGAACAACACACAACTTGCAGTGAAGATTCTAACCAGCCTGGAATTCCTTTTTCCACCAACTCACCTCCTTCAGCTCCAGCTCAATGATTTGTTCCTTGAAGGAATAAGCTTTGTTCTCCCTCTTCATGTTAGCCTTTTTCATACTATCCTGTTGAGCACTAAGAAGGAAAAGTAGAGAAAGAATCATCACTGCTCTGGACTAAGGATCAGGCATAAAAATCCACAAACTTCTGATCAGAAAGAGCATCTGACACACCCAGTCACTCAATGGCAATAATATCAGTGGTGATCAATCCCCAGATGCACACAGAAATTATGAAGACTTACCTCTGTATTATGGATTTGTCATACAGTTCTCCCTCGGGTGTCTTCATAATGGCAAATTCCTCTCGAGTAACCTGGCACAGAGCTGGATTCTCCATTGATGCTGAGATAGTGCTGATGAGCTGTGGGAGCACTCTGCCAGGTAAAAGCAGGGAGAGAGACCCCACTGCATTCATAGATGACTGTCAGGAAAATGGAGAAAGAAACATAACCAGTCTTGCTTGAAATTGTCTCCAAGAAGTACACCCCCAGTACATTCCAATCCCCAATTCATTGTTCAGTGGGTATTTGAATGTTATCTAAAATTCTACTCAGTTGCTGGTACATTCTTTCCTTCTTAAATCCCAGCTCCTTTTCCCCAGAGACATTCTCTTTTAAAATCCCTCTTCCACACCTTCTAGACAGCTCTCCTTCCTTATAGACCAGTTAGTACTGAACTCCTCCAAGATATCTCCCAAAAATAACATAAGGAAAGCAGTTATCACCTGGTTCTCCAGAGTGTAGGTGGTGATCCTCGGTAAAATGTCATTCAGATGTTTGGTAATGAAGTCTTTAGGATCTATCTTCATCTTGATGAGGAGGGCAGGCCAAAGTCCTGGCTGCACTGCCACTAGCAAGAGGAATAAATGAGCATAATAAACATGAAGCAGGTTGCTGGCACAACAAAACAAAAAGCACAATAAAAACTCATACATTGCCCATGAGAGTCTTATCCCTGCACTTACCTACAGATGGATGATGGCTCACCAGCAGCATCTCCAGGGCCAGCTTCTCTGGCTCAAAGGAGTCCACATCGAGCCCTGCCACACTGGAGATGACACAGAGGGCCTCATGCAGCACACGAGGGGGAATGTATGTCCTTCCCAGCTCCGACAGCTCTCCTGCCTCTGTCACCAGCACCTCGTGAGGCAGAATCTGAATGGACAACACCAAACCTCCCTGAGACCTGAACACACCTCCCCACAGTAACACCAGGCTCAATGCCATCTCCCTGTCAATACCAAACACCCGAAGTTTTCAAAGGAAAGAAGGGAATAACAGCAAAACCAAAGCACAGGGATGACAGTGACAAGAAGATTAGGAATGCAGGACTATACTGGAATTGGCAAGCTGGGGTAGAATAAAACTAAAATGATCACTTCTGGCAAAGACTCTGGAAAAGGTTGAGCCAGCTGGCTGGGAACATTGTGCTCAACTTCTGCAGTCTATAAAGAACCAAGATACAAAAAAAGGAATGAAGCACTTGGTCTTTCAGCAGATATTAAATCTGCATTAAAATAATCAAAATACATGGAAAACTACAGCTTCCTTCCCTCAAAATATTTTGAATATGTCTTTTCTATGTATGTAGGGAAGACTAGGCATACCCCAGACATTGATACTGTAATATGCAATAATCCAGTAAAAAGTGGCATTCCGGGAGATCATCTGGAGCTGGATCCTGTTCACATCAGGCTGTATGTCAATGCCAACAGCAAACCTAGGGCAGGGAGGTGACTGGCACCACTCAGACATCTGTGTGAGCAGACACTTGCTGGCTACTCACCTTATGAGAACTGAGAACCACTTTGAGTTCCTCCAAGAGCCCATAGGCCAGCTTGTACCCCCCCAGGGAGGACAGGAGCTTCTTCACCGTTTGCTGGGCCTGCCTGCGGACGTGCCACGTGCGGCTCAGCAGCACGGCCACCAGGGCACGGTGGTACTGCCTGCACACAGACACAGGGGTTAGCCAGGCAGCCAGCTCTGCAGCCAAGGGGACACCAAGGCACCACGAGCTCAACATTCCCAGGCCACCCCCCCAGTGCCCACAGCAGCACCCTGGGGTCACACAGGGATTGGGGACAGCAAGGGCACCGTACGTACTGAACTTTGCTTTCAGGCAGCCGCTGGGCATGATCCAGGAGCAGGCGCTCTGTCAGCTGCAGCACTGTGCACATGGCTGGGGGAAGAGACAAATATTTAAAACAGCATGAGATTTGGTAAGGAAACAGATTTTTTTTACCTGAAAACAAATGAAGAGCAAACAGGACACATTAAAATAGCTCCCCAAGCTGAGCCTCTACATAATCTTCTAATTGAAGCTAAGACAAATCCAACTCAGATCTGCCAACACTAGGAAGTGAACCATGATTTCATTGAAATGTTGTTAGCTGGATCCCAGGACAATTTTCCTGACCATTGTGTGTGACCTATTTTGGTCTAAGTTGACAGAGCAAAGCAAATTATAAACACCACGCTCAGTGCTTCTGTACTGTTAATTCCTGAGCCCTGCCAAAATGGCTTCAGTGGCAATGAAATGGGTCCTGAGTGTCAGCTGTCACAAGGCCCTTCCATTTCTTTATCATTTGGAATGATAAATGAGTGATAGCTCAGGTTCATCAAGAAATAAATTAATTAATTTTCAAGCTTAGACTATAACTACTGTAGATGTACTCTGAAGAGTACACAGCTCCTTTTAATCTGAAACTGTATTCTCCAAGGACATAGAACAGGGCTAACAACATTAGTTGTCAAATACTAACAAACAGTGTTAAACAGCAACTGGATATACAGTAACTGCCAATTTACCTTCCTCTGATGCAGACTGCAAAAACTTCTCCGATGTAAAAATTTGTTTTTTCTCATCCAAAATCAGCTGCCAGAAACCACTCAGCTTAGACTCTGACAGGAAAAGAACAGATGTCCATCAAGGATGTTTCAAAATAAGTCAGAACTCATCACTGTACATAAAATACAGTAGAATTCTCTCTCCTGAAATCCCTCAAGTTACTTCTAGCCTTACTGGTCTTCAATTCTTAAGCCTCTCATTTCTCTCATTGAGAACTATAAACACACTCAAAAAACACCAGCTGATAAAAATACTTTTCTCTGACTTATATGTGCGAAATATAAAGTCTAATTTATCTTAATCTTTCATAGGGCAAACCTTCCTAGCAGTAAAAAAGAGGAGGGAAGTGGTGTGTTGCTTTTGGTAGAACACACCTGATTTTATATCCTGGCAGATGTATGAACTCAGAGAGCTCTTGTAATATCCTCCAATGGGAGACAGAATTCCAGTCCCTGTGCTTCCCCAGGGTTCATAAAACACTACCCAAATAACAATCAAAGAATATTTCCAATGCATCAGGCAAATCTGACCATGTAAGGTCAGGGTGAACATCTCCTGTCAGAATAAAGAGGAAACTGGAATTTGTAAAGCCATGGAAGAGTAAGAACTCTTCACTGACATAAATGAGAGAGATGGGAATAATCTTTCCCTGGTTTACAGAAGATCAATGATGCTCTATGTAGGAACTATACACAGATTAAGAAATAGTATCTCCTGCACACTGTCAAGAAGTGTTAACCCTCAGACCTGTTTATATTGGATTCTGCCAGCTGTTTGGTGACCTTACCAGTTTGTCCCTCAATTACAGACATCCTGCAGATCAACAAAGCTGCAGCAACTCCTTCAGTTACCATGGGAACCTGAGTACTTTGAGATGCTGCTTTTTCTACTGTCTGGATCAGCATTGGCAGCAAGTCCATTCCCTGCAATAATGTGTCACCTGAGGGGACAAAAGAGACACATTACAAAACAGCATGGTCCTCACTTTCCAACACAAGTATCAATGGTGTTTCTGCTGCCAGGAGACAAGGAGAGGAATCAGACACACACTGGGAGCACTGAATCTCCCAAAGTATTTGCCAGTCACTATCACTAAACTGCAACTATGAAAAGCTCAATGGCAACCACTTGAGTCCTTTTCTCACAGACAGAACAGTCCTATCTCAATAGATTAAGTTTCTGTTCACAGGATGCAAAAGAAAATGCTAATTCAGTTGCATTAAAGGAATTCTTTCAAATCACAGGAAGTCTGACTTCAAAGATTAATGTTTCCCTGAAGAGGGAAAGCAAATTCCTGGCATGCCATGACCATCTGTTTCACTTCAAACATTCAGAAGTTAAGGAATCCCAGAGGTCTACAAATGTGCATGAAATGCTGCAGTCAAAGGGGGCAGGGCCAAGATTTCAATCCTGAGAGGATCACCAAAAGAGAGTAATTTCTTGAGTTCTTCATTTCAAACACAGAAATTTTTTTTAGACTTCCCAAGAGTCAAAATCAGAGACCAAGATCCAACTGTGCTGGGTGCTATATAAAACAGAAGTATGGCCCCTGAGCTAGAATTTAGTTGTAAGACAAAAATAAAGCAATCAAAAATTACTTTGAGATATATGAAAGACAGCATGATGGACAGTGACTTTAGTTATACAATGAAACAAACCATCTTTATAAACTTGAAGGCAGAAGAGTTTAAGGAGAAATGTGAAGGAGGTCAGTAAAAAGACATTGCCTTACAAAATTTCCCTAATCTGCAGAGCTGTCGGTATCAGGAAGTACAAAGGTTGCTAACTCTCCTCCTAAGCCCCACAACCAAGAGTTATCAGCAGCTGCCCAGGTTTACCTTTGAAGGAGGCTAGCATGCACTGCAGGTAGGCATGTCTCACTGCTGAAGTCGAGGTTTTAAGGCTGAAGGCTTTCTTTAGCCATTCCACCAGCTTTTTAGGAACTTCTGTGGTGAACCGAGCACACCAAAGGGCCAGGACAGAGACTGCATGCACCAATGTGCCTTCATGGACTGGGGAAAAACCAGAGCTCACATCAGTTCAGCAATTGCAGAAAGCACAGGACAGAAAACAGAAAGCAGGTAACAACAAGAGGATGCAGGAAAAGAACACGTGCTCCTAACAGGCACAGCACAGTCTCCCTGGGGTTGCTCATCAAAATAGGGCAACAGATTCTCTTACACAGCAGGCAATAATCCAGATTAATCTTGAATAACCATGCAGAAACCCTGCTCAAGATCAAACACAGCTTAGCAAACCCAGAACAAAGGCAAGAGCTCTCACCTTCTTGTTGCAGGAAAGGGATGAAAAGCTCAGCCACAGTTGCACTCAGAGCTTGGCTGGAGGGCCCAGAAACCACATGGTGACTAAGGCTGCCAATCCCTGAAAGGACAGAATTCTCTCAGTAGTTCCCAAACTACCAGCACAACATCTAAAACCAATCAAGAACAACCCTTCACACTTCAATCCTTGGACAGATATCTCTTTCTTGCCACTACATCTGGATATTACATCCACCATGTACCACACTGCCAGATCTCTGTCTTCATTTTCACTCTGGGTGCAAGTCATCTTCTTTGAAGAAAATTTTTGGCCTACCAGCCAATTATTTTCTTAAATAGAAAGTCAGGAACTGGTATGTGGTATCCATCACCCTCTATGGCTTCAACTACAGCCAATTTAGAGTGACAGGCTGGAAATCCTAAAGGCTGAGGTAGAGATCCCTTCCATTCAGCCTTCTGCTCAATTTCTTCCACCAGAGAAGCTTTCTTCCAGGACCCTCACCTGAAAGGACACTCATCTTCTGAGCAACAACTGTCAGCTTCCCCTCTGAGCCTGCCAACAAGAAACACAAAGGTGACAGGTGAGTACAGGCAACAGCTCTGTGTTACATCAAGAATCTCCAGAATCTCCTCCAAAACTCAAGAAGTTGCCCCATTATTTCTGATCCAAGCTGAGCCACCCCCTCCATACAGGCAGTAAAGAGAACAGATACAATACACAAAACTCCTTGAGACTGTCAAACCTTGATTCATCCCCACTGCTTATGCCACAACTTACTCACCCCCTAAGATGGCAAAAAGGTGCCTGCTCAGAGACTCCACAGCTGAAGGATCGCTGCACTGCCGAGCCAAGTTCTTCAGTGCCACAACTGCTTCATCCATCAGCTGCACACTGTTGGATTTCAGATGACCTAGAAAATAACACACGAGCCAAGAGATCCTTATGACAAACTGCTTAAAATCAGCAAGTAAGGATTATCTTTACATGTGGCTTAATGCAGCTTCTAGAACCATCATGTGAACTATTCCAGTTCCAATTTACAGCATCATCCTCCCTCCCACCTAAAACAACCTTTTCACCTGTTGTAGGTACAGCCAGAAAGTTGCAGAAAGCTTTATTCTGAATTCATAATTCCCTCCAGAAGTGAGAGAGTGTACTTACTGGCCAGTCCTTTCACGATGTCTAGAGCATACTGGCTAAGATCCAGGTTCACAGATACGAGCAAGCAAGAGATTGCTGACAACATAAAAGATAAAAACAGTTACTTAACAAAATGTGATATGCCATTAGCATTTTAATACACTCTTCCCCACAGTTCACATCAAGAGCAGACAGGTTAATAAGGAGTAGGAATAAAAAAAACTACTGAAACTGATGCCAAATGAACAGAATAATTCAGGATTACTCTTAGCACTCAGCTGTGAAATCCTGTCCTCAGTGCAAACAGTAGCTATCACATACCCTGACACTGGGATCACACCACAAATGCTGCTTCTCCACATCTAACCCTTGATGCCAGACAATCCTGCCTGCACTCAGGGACCAAAAGCAAAGCCCAGAGTGACACTGCCCCAACAGCTCCAGAGTGATAAGGATTCAGGCTGTTTGACAGAGCAATGCAGAGGTGACAGACTCACTCTCAGTTACGTTCTCAGGGCTCCGCAGCAGCGATTTCTGCAGAGTTGGCAAAACAGAGTCCTTGAACTCGGCGTGGGACACGTAGCGAAGCAGGGGAGAACAGCTGTCCTGCAAAGGGGACAGGGCACTCAGCACAGGGCAGTGCTGCCTGTGGGACAACACCACAGCAGCTCTAAACACTGTCTCACCAGCACGTGCTTCTGAGGCTTTGTCTTGCTCATAAGGATGGTCTTCAAATAGAAATCCAGGAGAGCACTCTGAACAAGGAGAAACACCAGATTACAGCCACATCTCAACCTTTACTTAGCACCTGGCACACCATCAGGTGCCAAGCTGGACAGCCCATCTCCTCCTCCTCTGAAAGCTTTCCTTGCACCCTCACATGAGTCAAGCAGAGACCAGTGCTCCCTGCTCTACCCTGAGGCCAACACTCAAACCACACTGAGAGCCCCATGCTGCCTTTCATTCCCACAACAGGGACAAGGCAGGAAGCTGGATGTTGGACATCCACAGAAATGCACAGGCAACACCAAACAACCACTTCTCTGGCCCCCTCTGTCTAAACACACCCCAGCTGTTTCAGTCAGAAGTGCAGGACTACTGAATTGACAGACAGTGAAACCAGGGCAGAAGCAAAGTCCTATCCTCACTAAGACACCTATTCAGTCCTTTCTTCATGATAACAAATGATGTTTGATATTCCCCCCCAAAAAAGCTGTACAACAGACTCACCTTGTATCGTTTAATAACATCCATCTCCTTCTGGGCTGTGCAAAACTGCACCACAAGTCCCAGCATTGCAGCATAACTCTGGCTTGGTTCAAGCCCCAGAATGACAGATAGGTACTGATCCACCAGATCCTGGTTCTTAAGAGGAGAAAAGCAAGGCATGTTAACACTGCAGAACAGAACAGCTGTAGAATATGGCACATAATGTAAACATCACCTCTTTCCACAGCCTGTTCAATTTCTTCACAGCCCCATCCACTGCCTGCTTGTGAGAGCCTCCCAGGACTTCCAAAAGGAGCAAACACTGAACCTCCACCTGCCAAAGGCAATAGACAAAAAAATCTTTGTGCACCTGCTTCTCAGAGAGCTCATATCAAACAAGACATGCCAAATGTCAATGATTGTCAATGATCAGTTGAATCTGCTTAAGTCTTTAGATCATCTAAGTTCTTCCAACAAGCTGCCTTTGCTTTCATCCCACACCTCGAGCAGAACCATGCCCAACAGTTCTGGAAACACTGAAAACAGATTACATCTCTTCTTAAAATCTGTTCCAGCTATATCCCAGTGTGCTACGAGCACAGTCACGTGTTTGTGTAAAGGAAGCGAAAGGAAGGCAAAAGCTGTATGACAGTATCATAGAGAGATATTTCAAGGGAGGCACAAGGACTTCAGGTCACACTGCAGATGCCCCTCAGAGGCACCAGTAGCCATCTCAGTATGCAGAGCAACTGTACAGGTGCAGGACTGCCCCACTCATGCTTTATACACCTTCAGCTTTCTCCAGGGGGAAGGAGAGAGGTCACAATACACCAAATCTCCCTCTAAAACTGGATTCCAATTTGGTGTTTCCAGTTAAATTCAGAATTGTTTGCAACATTGCAGCAACTTAAGCACATTAGAAATATTTAAGCCCATATATGTGATGGGATATTTCTGCAAACCTTAAAGAACCTACCAGTTTTTTCCATGTTTCTCCCTGTCTCTTGTCAGGGGTTGGAAAGACTGTGCGAACAAGCAGGCATGTCCAGGAGAGTGCCAGCAGAGCTGCAGATCCACTGCTCTTACTGTTGTACAAACAGGAGAGGGAGGTCAATCTACACTTTCCAGGACATAACTTACACCTACTAGACCATCACAGACCTATTTTGCCCAAATTAGAACAGCACCTGACTGACAAGCAATTCTACCACACAAAAATGCAGCTAAAGCCTTAGTTTTTAGAGAAAATAATCAGCCCTCAGAAGTTGGTTGTTTCAGCTCTGGTTTGACGCTCAAAGCTTCCAAATGGCACATGAGGCAGCTGAACATTTGACAGGTGATGAAATTTCCTTTCCTAGTAATTTTGGAGATTGTTTCTTTAAAGAGTTTGCTCCTCATCTCCCCAGACAGAGACTGTTTCTTGCAAGAGTTTGTTCCTCATCTCCCCAGACCTGAAGTTTAACAAAGGCTAAACCCTAACTCAGCCCCAGTCCACCAGCAGTTATACCAGCATATTCCCTCTGCTTTCCCAGATGACATGGCAGAGGTAAGAGAGGAACATCTGAACAGCATTAAGAGCTTTCCCTCTAAAGGCTTTGAACACCTCTGCCAAGCAGCAGCAGAAGCCTCACTGTGAACAGGAGGAACTGCCAGCAACTCAGAACTGCTTCCACTTCCACACGAGGGACTCACCTGGGCACGGCAGCCCTGGCGCCGATCCCCGAGGACTGCAGCGAGTGCAGCAGGTTCCTGGCCGTGGCCTCGGGCTGGGACTCTGCGAGCTGCTGCAGGGCCAGCTGCAGGGCCCGGCGGGACGCCGCATCCCTGCGACAGACACGCATCAGCAACGTCCCCAGCCTGCACCTCACCTCTACCCTGCTCTGCTGTCTCACTTCAGCACTCAGCCTAATAACTATTTTATCCTTGCTGTGCTGTCTCTGTTTATCAGAGACCTCCATTCCCTTCCTCAAGTGACAGCAGTTATGTAGAAGAAAATGGGTTCTGAACAACTCCTCTACAACAGACCATGATTTAATCCCACCTAAAATTTTCTAAAAGGCATCCAAAAGACAGCTCAGTCTTGCTTCACAAGGATATGGGTGTTCATTCTTGCAAAGTGAACCACAGGATTAAAATGTTCATTTCAAATTTAAAGATGAAACGCAAGGCAAATATTGTAGAACTTTTTAATATCAGTCCTTCCCTGAGAATGTAATTACAAGATGACATTTTTTGATGTCACATACATTACTATGACAATGCATGCTAATACTTCCAGATGCTCCAGACCAATTTAACTACTAAATACTGATAGATTACATAACACAATCTTTCCACATCAATTTACTTGTAGCCATGATATTTTATGAAAACTCCTTTTGCTAGGATTTTTTCTCCTGAAAAGCTGAGAAGCCTCAGAGGAAAAGAAAAACAATAATTATCTGCTGCTGTGGAATGCAACAGGTGGATCTTTGGTCCATGTTGGTTGTTTCTAATTAATGGCTAATCACAGTCAGCTGGCTCTGACTCTCTGAAAGTCACAAGCCTCTGTTATTATTCCATTCTCTCCTTTCCTTGCTAGCCTTCTGATGAATCCTTTCTCTATTCTTTTAGTATAGTTTAATATATCATTTACTTTTAATACAATATAGATCGTAAAATAATAAATCAGCCTTCTGAAACATGGAGTCAGATCCTCATCTCCTCCCTCGTTCTGATTCCCCTGTGAACACTGTCACATTTACTCACCGGTATCGATGCAGAGTAAGGCAGAAGAGTTTGCAAAGGCCTTTCACTGCACCTTCTGGGAGATCTGTAACAATGTATTTCAAAATACTTCTTCATAAATCACTGTGCTCTTGATCTTTAACACAAACACAATTCACTTTATGACTGAAATCAGTAAAATGCTTGCATCTATGAAATTGCTTGCAAGAATCACAGTAAAAGTTTGCTCTTTCTGTACATTTTATATGTATTTTTACAAATAATGATATAACTGGAACATGTGAAACACAGTCATCTCCAGAAAATGAGAGAAATAAGTTTAAAAAATTTGCTTCAGCTGTTTTATTAAGACCATCTGTAATCTTCCACACTCCCCATCTCTATATATGTGTGTATCCAAATATTCCACATGTACTAAAAGAACAAGCCAAGAGTCATGAAAGAAACTCAACTGATGCACTATATGAAGAACTAACATACACAGCGCTACAACTACTGACTGGGAAAAGCAGATGTGCCAAAAGCTGGGGTTCTGTGCTACCCACAAACCCCACACCTGGAATTAACCCTGTGATTGAGCACTGGCTCAATACACTGCCAGCCTCTCCCTAAACAAATATTCTTCACACAGCTTTTGAAAATAAACATTTTAACATTCTCCTCCACCCAGGCAAGCAGAACAGTGCTCCCAAGCTTTTACCTTTCCCAGAAATGCATTTTCCCAGCTCACTGAGGATCTCTCTCCGCTCTTTCACGCTGGCTGTAGTTACTTTCACTGCAAACCGCTTCAGTGTGTCAGAAATCTAAAACCACAAAGCAGAAAAAACACCAGACTGCCTTTGAGATCAACCCACAGAACATAAACCAGGGGAAGCAGAACGTGTCACTTGCTGCCACATGACCTCCTAGTGCCCAAATGAGAGCATCCACCAAGGAAGGGTCACGGTGCTTCACACACTGTGAAACTCCTTCCCCAGGGTTGAGGGATGACTGCTCTCCAATTATCAAGCTCTGTAAGAGACACTTACCCCTCTAAAAGTAACACAGAGTAAGAACTGGAACCCATAATCTGGAGTACAGGACCTTTCAAAGTAAAAAGCAGTAACTTCCAGAATTCAAAGGAGCTTCTCCCTGTATGTTATCTCCTGAAGTCCAGATAGTCTTGAAGGGCACTTGAACTGCAGACAGCCCAGGGAGACCTACACACCCAGGTTTTCAACGTTTACATAAAGCAGAGCAAAGCGCAGCTCTCCAGGAAAGGCTTTTGAAATCCAGCTCTTAAAGTGAGCAACTTTATATCATCTTTCCGAAAGGCAGAGCATGTCTTTAGAAACTCATAGAAAACTGTTCCTTCTCTTTTCAATCTTTTTCAAAGAGATCCTCAAAGCTGCTTTCAGTGAAGCTTTTTGCCTACACTCTGGAAGGCTGATCCTGCACAGTGGCTTCCTGACCTTTCAAGTCCATCCACACCTCCCTGAGAGTGCCAGCGTTTCACACCCACAGGTCCCCTTAAAAGCTGGCTGGAAGCAGTGCTGCACCTCTGAAGAGTGAGGCTGGGCTGAGCTGCAAAGGGTGACCAGCAACGTGACTGGCACCAGAACCAACAAACCAGCTGCTGTCATGGACTTGCTCTACTATCAAAGATTTCAACTACATGAGTTCATCATACGCAAACTCAAACCAAGCTGCACTTACTCATGCTGCTTAATGACGAGCAGGGGAATGTGCAGACATGAAAAACGTGTTAAAATTATCCTAAGTCTAGAAATGAAAAATATAAATTATGTATAACGCTACAGGATCTCACCAGCATCTCAGTGACTTACACAAACTCCAAAACCTCGACTACCCACCAAGTCTCCACGGAAAAGCCACTGGGACAGGCTTCAACAGTTTGCTTCCTATTTTTATTTTTTAGGATATTTATGTACACATTACACAGCCAGCATACCATCAATGCTTCTGCAAACAAATACAGAGGACAAAGGCAGCATTTGTACAAGTAAAGACCTGATGCTGAGCAGACTGGGATTTGCTCTGGGATCATCCCAAGCCCCTCAGGATGAAGCCGGAGGTCCCACATTCGGGGCACGGGGAGCGGTCACACCGCGCCGGGCGGTGCGAACCGGAACAGCCGCACACGGCGCCGCAGCCGGGCGGGACGCGACTCGTGCCGGGCCTCCGTCGGGCCGGGCCCGGTCGCCCCCGCTCCGCCCGGGTTCCCCGGCGGCGGCCGCTTCCCGCGGGCCGGGCACGGCGCGGTGCGGGCGGCTCGGCGGGGCCCGCCCCGGCTGCCACGTCCCCGGGCGGCTTCGGGCGCCGGGCCGGGCCCCGCAGCCGGGCCGAGGGCTCGGCGGGGCCAGAGCGGGACGGGGCGCGGCCCCGGGCGCAGCCCCCGCCGCTCTCCCCTGCCCGGGCCGGACCGTGCGCGGCCCGTCCCGCACTCACCTGCGTGTCGGCCGCCATCGCTCCGCTCGACCCCGGAACCGGTAGCGGCTTCCGGGGCGGGCCCGGCGCCACGGCGATGGGCGCTGCCCGCCCGGCCCGGGAGCCCCGGCCGCGCCGCGCGGGGAACCGGAACGGAGCGGGACGGGCGGCGGCTGCACCGCCCCGACGGGCTGCGGGCACGGCCTGCGCTCGGCCCGGCCGGGGAGATCCGCGCTGCGGCCCCGAGAACAACTGCTCCCCTCCAGCACCCGGGCCGGGGCACAACCGCTCCCTGCCGTGCCCCAGCCGAAAACAACCATCGCCCTGGAGCGCAGGGCCCCTCGCGTTACACCGTTCCCAAACCCCAGCTGACATGGAGACTACACCATCGATGCAGGCACACATGAAGGTGTAAAATAGCTTTTTATTTCTCCCATCGGGCCAACTCTGACAGAGGCAGAGAGGGTGGCTGCTGTTAGTCAAAGAGACCAAATCCCATGTCCTCGTCAGACTCCTCCGACTCCTCCTTCGCTGCCTCCTTCGCTGGAGCAGCAGCAGCGGCAGCAGCAGGGGCAGCGGTTTCAGCCACCACAGGCATAGCTGCCACAAAAGCTGAGGGGTCCGCCAGGAAGGCCTTCACCTGTAAAAGCGGGGGAAAAAATGTCAACTCACAGGGAACAAAACATTGCAGGACTGAACCTTTGCAATGATAAAGGCAGCACTTGCAGCTTGCCAGAATCCAAACAGGTCCACTTATCAGTAGCAGATATGAAGAACCAAATATATTTCAGCTAAGCTTTCAGCCCGCAGGTAAATCAGCTCTCTCCTGCCATTTGTACACAACATATGGAAGGAAGCAGGTGCCCCCTCTCCAGACACATCTCACACAGGCGTGTCTCAGTGTGGATGCCACAGGACAGAGAGGGAGAAACAGCAAGCGTTTCCCACAGTGGCTTGTGAGAAGTTTTAGGGAGTTGGAAAGATGTGATAACTTGTTGAGTATAAACAATTTGCAGGTGTTTTTCTACTTTATTTTTCTGTTCCTCTTAAGGACAGTGTGTGAGAAAGATGTTTTTGTTAGTTAGCCAATAGAACAGAACCTATGGTACCACTCCATAAAAACCACATGGTTCCTTTGAGCCTTCTTTGCCTTTTCTACGATCCTGCCTCTCACCTGTTTCTGCCTCAATCTCAGCACAAGGGTGAAACATCCCAGTCCTCACAAACCAGGGGACATGCTGTGAATGTGCCTGGCTGCACTTCCAACACCCTCTCTGCAGAGCTCAGAGCCAGCCATTACCTTTTCAGCCAGGGGGAAGGTGTAGTCGGTCTCCACAGCCACGGCCAGGACACGCTTGTAGCCGTTGATGATGGAGTGGGGCACGGACGCGATGGTCGGGTACCCAATCTGCAGACAGATGCTGGCAACATTGCGAACACCCTGCAAAGAGACAGACTTGTGTTTCTGTGGCCTGAGAAATAATCTAGAAATCACAGCAGAGGATGGCCAGATGACAGCTTTTACAATGCAAACAGAAAGGAAAGCATGCAATGCACACAGGTAACAGCTCCAGTGAAATCAAGGCATCCATATTTATGTGTCACTGATCTCTGCTCTCTGGTAACCAGTGACAGGACCCAAGAGAACAGCATAAAGCTGTGTCAGGGGAGTTTTAAGTGGAATAATAAGAAAAAGTTCTTCCCCCAGAGGGTGTGGGGCACTGAACAGGTTTGCCATGGAATGGTCATGGTCCCAAGGCTGCCAGAGCTCAAGAAGCATTTGGACAACGCTCTTGGGCACAGGGTAGGATTGCTGGGGTGTCCTGTGCAGGGCCAGGAGTTGGACTTGATGATCCTTGTTGGGCCCTTCCAATTCATGATATTCCATGATTTTAACTGGCCTCAAATGATTTCTGAAGCAGATTCAGAAGAATCCTACAGAAAGATACTCCCTGACACACAGTTTCTCCAGGGAACCAAGGAGAGCTCCTGGCCCTGCAGGACCTCATGGAAAATACCAGACAGGACACTTTGTTCTGGCAGTGCTGGCTCCCAGAAGAGCGAGGGACAGGACTGGCTGTGGCACTCACCTCCAGGAAGCGCTTGTGCAAGGTCTCCTCGGTGATGTCCAGCACTTCAGGGTTGTAAATGCTGCCATTATCAAAGACCTGCTGGATCACCAACCCGAAGGAGAACGGGGAGATGTTCAGCATGTTGAGCAGGGTGGCTTCGCTGGCACCCACTTTGTCTCCAGTCTTGATAAGCTGCACATCACTCTGAGGAGATGAAGGAAAAGGAGTGAATACACACCAAGAAATTCCAGCACATCAAAGCAGTGGGACACAAACGCAGATGGTGGAAGTGGAGGAGCAAATGAGCACAACCAACACCCTCCACATTCAGCTCCACAATCAGAGAAAGCCCCAGACCACATAAACAAGTCCATGTCGGCCAAGAGAAAAGCAGCACCTTTCCTTCATTACCTACAGGTAGCTCACCTGCACGTTCCTCTGGCAGAGCCTACCCCTGGGAAATCTAATGGAGAACTTCAATCCCCCCACACTGCACACTGAAGCCAAGCCAGCCAACCCTCCTCCAGATCCCAAAGTTCAATAATCACACTGCTCATACAGTATCTTGGCACTATTGAGAGCTTTGGCCTTCACAGCTCCCTCAGCTGCCACAATCAAGGCCTCCCAGTAATGGAACAACTTGAACGACTGTAGCTCACTGACCAGAATTTCAATGGTTCCTCTGGAAATCTTTGTGGTGATGCCCAAGGCCTGGAAAAAGGAGGTCTTCTCAGGTCCGAGGCCTGTGTTCTGGGCTGGCACAGTCACATCACAAGGAGCGATGGCACCGGCACGGGCAGCAGCTGGCACCTGAGAGGGGGGAGACGAGAAGCTGCAAGAATGCTCTCCTCAGACCTTGTGGGATCACCTCCTCCCTGAGGTGCTCCTCCAGGAGAGACAGGACACAGGCACATGCAAGTGAGGCAGTTTGGCTGAGACTGCAACCTTGAGGACTTCCTGTCCACCACGAAGACTCAGCTTTATTTTGTGTTCCATCTCAGCATAAACATGAAGTGAGGACTGATCTCCCTTACCTTGTTAGCCAGCAGCATGTCCCGGATCTCAGTCAGATCCTCCTTAGTGAAGACAAAGCCCACATTCCCACGGATGTGAGGCAGCAGCCTGAAGAAAAGAGGACAGCCCTCAGTTTTACTCCTTAGACAACCTCCCCTGTCCAAGACAGAGGACCCAAAGTGCCCTCAGGCAGCATTACCCACTTTTCTAGAGCAGGGTTATTCTCCAGATGACCACGAATAGCTTTGCGCATCATCGTGTTCTTCCCCATCAGCACAACAGCTTTTCCACGCAGGGACATCCGGATCTGCTGCATCTGCTTGGATCCCACGTTGTCTGCTCCCACAATGAAACATTTTGGGTAATCATCCAGGAGTTGCTATAGCAAAACAAACACTGTAACTATACAAAGATATTCGGAGCAGCGCACACAGCAGCATTAAAACCACAACACATAAAAACGTAAAAAAAGTCTGTCAGAAGTTTGAGAATGATGAGCCCCAAGTGAGGCTGGGTGTGCCATAGGCTGCATCTTTCACTCAGCCATGGAGTCCCATCCCTGAACAAGTCTGCAAGCGCCACGGCAAATTCTCAGCAGGCCTGATTTGAACTATCTCACCTCTCTTCCTAGTACCCAGAACTCGTTCAGATATGCCAAAGCACTCACCTATCTCTCCTAAAAGCCCCCATAGCCCGGCCCGCCCGGTTCCCGCTGCCCCGAGCCTGCCCCAGCAGCGCCCCACGAGGGCTCCCAGCCGACACTCACGATGATTTTCATAAAATAGTTGGACTTCCACGTAGCCCTGTCTTCCCTGGGCATCTCGGCGGTGCTCCAAGGATCGCCCGGTGGGTTTAAAGACGAGCTGGGACCTGCCAGGAAGAAGAGCGGATCAGGTGGGTCCCCACCCTTCCCTTCTCTCGGCCATGGGGCCCACCGCTCCCAACCCCATAGCCCAGCCACGGCCCAAATCCCGCTCCTGGTCCCGGTCCCGGTCCGCTCCCCTCAGCGCGGCCCCCCAGCCCAGCCCGGGCCCCGGAGCCGCCGCGCCGCGCCCGCACCTCCACGAGGGCTCCGGGAAAGAAGGGCCGGAGGGCGGGCTTGTCTCCTTTTATACGGCAGCTCAATACCAATCGCAGAGCGCCGCGGCTCTGCCTGCCCCCAGCCCATTGGCTGCCCGCCACGTCAATCATCCGCCGCTCTGCGGGAAGCGCGTGACGCAAGCGGAAGGCGCGAAGGGCGCAGGAGAGCGCGCGGCCGGGCGCGCGCCGCCCCCTAGCGGCCGGAGGAGCGCACTGCCCCCCCCCACCTCCCTCAGCCCTGAGGGGCCCGCCCGGGCTCCGCTCCCTCACAAACTCGGGGGCAGAAAACAACCGCGACACAGGCGTGACTATATTGGTAAAAATTTTATTGGCATAACTGCAAGAATTTTAAATGGAGAGAGAAAAAAAAAAAAAGCGGAGTTAGAAGTTTACAAGGGAGGAGAGAATCAAATAATTGTCGACCCAGCGGAGCTTCCCCCAGCCCAGCCATGATGCGAAAGGCCTTCCCAGGGTAGTGCCTGGCCCGGGGGCACACACACACCTTCCCGGAGCACCCCCACAGCCCAACAGCGGCTGCGCTGCCCTAAAACTGCATCTGTACTGAACGAACAGGCATTCTGGACACCCACAGCGGCCGCAGCCACCACCAGGCATTATTTGGCAGAGTAGCATCGGTGTGGCATCCCAGCATATCAGACACCAGATGAAGGCAGAAGGTGAGTGTGACATCATCTCGGTTAAGCACTAAGGCCAGAGGAGCATCCTCTCAGCACCACACAGCCCACACAGCACCCTGCACCCAGGTGTGCCACAAGAGTCACTGACAAAGCCTCAGCTAGCAGTGAGGTAGGTTAAAAACTCCCCAGACAGGGAAACTGAGGCACAGGATTACACAGTTTGCAGGTGTCACATAAAGTGGCAGTGCCAGAAACATCTCACCCCTCTCCAGCATCTGCACACAACAGCTGTGTGTCCCCTCAGTGGCACCAAGGAAGATGACTATTCCAGAGATAAACACAGGCAGCTTAGGAACATCCGTTTTAAGTCAAATAGACTACAAGATGAAAATGCACAAGGCCTCTTGCCTCAAGAATTTCCCAGAGCTGTGCTCAGCCCAGCTGACACAGCTCCAGCGCTCCCACAGCTCCCTCTGGCCTCACACCCACACACTGAGGTTTGTTTGTTGGGGGAAATCCATGGGGACAGTTTCAGTGACCTGAGCAGGGCAGCGCAGCACCGTGATGAGGTTACATGGGACAGTGACCCATGGGTTTCAGGGCTGGTTTCTGACACCCCTGGAGCCCTAGAATGCACCTGCCGAGCTGCAAACACAACCAGATGGCAATGGTGACAGAGCTGCAGCTCTCTGGAGCAGGAATTCCAAACACTGCTCCCAGGGCTGGTATGCCACTGGGAATTTCAGCACAGTGCTTCCCTCTCCACAGCACCCTCCAGCCAGAGACCTAAAAGTGCTTTACCAAACATCAGCTAGGTCTCACAATAACCTCACAAATCCAGGCTAAACTGCCCCCATTTTACAGATGGGGAAACTGAGGCACAGTAAGGTTTAGTGACTGGCCCAAAGCTGCACAGCTCGTCAGGAACAGACTCTGTCTCCCAGTCTCTTCTCCTCAGTCACAAGACCTTTCTTCCACAGAAAGAAAGGAGCCCCTTCCCCAATTAACCCTGTTCTGGTTTCAGGCAGCTGAAGAAGAGAAACCAAGGTAAAAGATCTGAACTCCTTCCCCCCTAGCATATTAAGACTCACTTTTAACATCCTGGAAGCTGGGCTTTGGGAGAACGGCAGGTGATTCAAATACAGCAGTTTACAGATTACAATAAAAACCGAAATTATACTTTTGGGTGACCCAGAGGAGGAAAAAAAAAAAAAACTCAAATCTATTCACAGATCACCTGCCTGTGCTAGAGAAAAAAAAATACAAGTCATGTTCCCTTGCCCATAGATTCCAGCCCCTCCCAACCCGCAACAAAAAGGAAATATTGAATGTTAGTTAGGCTTAATAAAGCATTGAGATTACAGATGCAGTAAACCAGCACAACTGGCACACTGCCTAGAACAGCACAGCTTGATATAAAAGTTGCTTTCTTAAAATCACTTCAAAACCAATTTCTGTATAAGAGGATTAAAAGTAAATTAGATATGAATTCAAAATCAGTGTAGAAATCTACAGTTCTTATCAAAGACAGGATACAGTATTCACTTTGATAGTAAAACTCCAAGTGTGTCATGCACACCTGACCCCCCAGGACTTGTTATACCAGTAACAGTCAATATAAAAGGTTATTGCTGTAGCATCTCTCAGTAGAACATGTTTAACAGGAGCACAGAAAAGGGAAACACCAAGGGGCTGATAGGTCTCATTAGCAAACTGGAAGAGGAAAGGATATAAATTTAGGAATTTTTTTTCCTGGCTTCTTAAACCCTTCCTTGTAGCCACTCTTGTGACAGACTGAGGCCCTGATAGATGGGAGAGTCCCAGGGCAGATAAACACTCGCACGTCACACTCGCTCATGACAGGGCTGGATGAAAAAGGCTGCTCTAACCTCTCTGCACCTGTGTGTAAAGAAGGGGTGATGCCTCTTCCTCTGCCAGGAGCAGCAGGTGAGGGGAGCAGATTCCCTGAGCTGGCCTGGGTGCCTATGGAGCTGCAGTCCCCACAGGAGAGCACAACAGTGCTGAGGGATGCTTGGGGCTTACCCCACCTCCCGCTCCAGTGTGCTGAGAGAAGGCATTGAGAAAGGGAGTAACAAACCAGGGAAAAAAAGAAAAACACCCCACACAGTAACATCTTGATTCCTCTTAATTAAAAAAAGAGTAAGTGGTATTATCTCCTTACAGTGTAATGGAACTGGAGAGACCCTTGCAGGGTCCTGGCTGCCTGTGCTGATGCTCTGCCCTCAGCAAGTCACACACGCAGTGTAACTGCGAGGAGAGCCAGGGTGGCACTGAGGTCACAGGGTGGCCTCGCTGTGCTGTCACCCTGCACACGAGCAGGCAAAAGCCTGAGAATGAGGTGTCAAAGCAGAGGGTTGTGTTGTCTGCAAGTGTCACCGTTTGCTCAGAGAGCTGACACAGGCTGAAATGCACTGGCAAAGCCTCCTGCTGCCAGGAGGGGGCTGGGAAAGTCTCCCTGTTAGAGCCCTCGAGCTAAGCTCAGCTGTCAGTCACACACAGACACACACACACCACAGTGAGGGATCTCAGCCTCTCTCTTCTGAGACACAGCAAGGGCGTTTCCAGTTTAATGGTCCATCTCATCTCTGGATCTACTGCCTCTCCATAGCAGCACCTCCCACCCCCCACCCCCCTCCTCCCCTGCCTGGTAAGGTTCCTAAATCACAGTAATGTTCAGAGAGACAGAACTGACAAGGGGGTGGCAGAAAGATGCTTGAGCGCCCGTCTATAGTGCCTCTAACAGAAGAGCTTGAGGAAGCAGTTCTGGCAGTAGGGCTTGTCGTTCTGCTCCTTGAAGGTTCCTTTGTTGAGCTGCTTGAGGCAGAAGGCACAGACAAAGTGTTCTGGGTGGAATTTCTTGCCCATAGCAGTGATGCAGCGTCCTGTGATGGGCTTCTGGCAGCCGGAGCAGAGCGAGCCGCGGCGCTCGTGGTAATGCACCTCGCAGTAGGGCTGCCCGTCGTGCTCGAAGAAGCTGCCGTTGACAAATGGGGTGAAACACTCCTGCAGCAGGACAAAGCAAAGGGACAGCTTGTGTGAGAAGCTGGGCTGGTGGGGAGGGGCAGCTCTGCAAGCACCCTCTGCTCTATGGCACAGCCCAGCTGTGCTGTGGGCAGGTGAACTGCTGCCTTTCAGCACTGCCCAGGTATCCAGAGCCTAACTCTGCCCATCAGGAAGAGCTTCCAAAAAAAGACTAAGAAATGGACAGATACAGACACAAGCAAAGAAATTAATCAGCTCATTTGCCCAGCTGGCTTCACTTCTACAAATAAAATACTATGGATGAGTTACTGTAAGTATCCAGCCAGGAAAAAAACCATTCATGCCCTGAGATGGGAAACACTGCAGCACCTTTCTTTTCCCTGGCTTTTTTTCCCCTCACTCCAGCTTCCCCACAAGGGCAAGCAGAAGAAAGGACCAAGAGACTTTCATGCAGCAGAATCCTGATGAGCATGGGACTGGCTCCAGCTGAGAAAATCAGGCACAATTCATCTTTATGAGTGACCTCTCCAGAATGGCTGGCATTAGGCAGGTACACTCTGCAAAAGATTGTCCAGCCTGAAATATTTCCAGTCACACATGGGTCACTGCTGGGAGAAACTGTTTGTTCTATAGTGCTAAGGATGTTGAATAGATATGGGGAAGAGGACACATCAGCTGTGTGCTAATAAATGTCCAGAGCTGCTCCCTCGCCTCAGCATCTGAGGACACTTCACTGCAGAACCTGCAACAGAAGCACCCACTATCCCCACCAGACTGGGGAGACTCCTCTCCTTGTAAAAGTGGGAAACTGAGGCAGCAGAGTAAGGGAGGGATTTACCAAATATCTCAGCAGCAAGACCCAGAGGAGGCAGTTTCCTGAAGCCTGGTTTTGCTGTGCTGTTCCCCAGGGAGGACACTGAGTATCACACACAGCTGGCTCGCAGCGCGTGGACAGGAGTCCAGCAAACAGCACGCAGAGCCAGGGGCAGCTGAACGCTTGCAGTACCAGGAGAATGCAGCTTGCCTGAAGCAAGTCCAAGACTTTACCAATGCTGACAGTTACTTCAGTCAGCAGAGCAGCTGAAAAGTTTGCTCTGCTTTTGCAGAAACAGTAAGAGAATCACATCTTGTGGCCTGGAAGAAATCTGTTCTGGCCTCACTAATTCAGGGCGCAGCAGGGGGAAAGGAAAGCTGAACTGCTTGATAAAGGCTCAATGCAGGCATGAGAAGGCTTCCCCCCCCAGCCCCAGTCAGGCACAGCTTCTGCCTCACTCTGCACAGCACTGCAGGAGCCACAGACAGTCCTAACAGGGTGGTGACTGTCTGCTCTGAGTATCACAACAGGAATCAGCAGCTTGTGGTTCTGGCTGCTTGATCTGGTTTCTGCCTTCTTTCCCACTCTAGGAAACAGTGTCTGATTTGGCTCATCTCTTGGGGATGGTAAGAGTTAATATTTGCAATGCTCTCTGAAAGAGTGCCAAGCATTTAATCTGCAGTATTCCTGTTTATTATGCCTGCTGTATGGAGCCTGCCACTATTTCATTGACTTGCATGTTTGTCTGAACAAGGTCACTTTCATTAGTTTACATTTTCAGACGGAGCATGGGAGGAATATCCTCAAAATCTGATTGCTGAGGCAAGTGCTCAGAGAGAAGCTTAGCTTATAATTATTCAAAGGTCACAGAAATATCTCTATCTGTGAGCTGCTGCAGAAGCCCATGGTTAAAGCTGGGAACAGAAAGAGCAAAGCAACTCCAAAATTTAATATAAACAGAGAACAAGAAGATGTTTGGTTGCTGGCATGTTTTTATGTTGTGGGGCTGGCTGCCCTTCACTACCCCACAGACACCTTACCCTGATATGGGGCCAGATGCCTCAGGGTGGAAACAAGAGGGGTCATAGAGCAGCAGCAAAGGACCTTGGGTTCCTTACCCGACAGACAAAGCACTCGGGGTGCCACAGGGTGTTCAAGGCAGAGATGTAATTCTCCAGGATAGCCCGGGCACAGCCTCCACACTTGGGAGCAAACATATCAAAGTAGTCCTTGCGGCAATAGGCTTTGCCATCCTTCTCGTGAAACCCTGCCAGAAGAGAGGAGAGGCAAAGGGATCAGCTCCTCATCTTCACCTGTGGCCACACAACCTGTGCAGGGTAACCCATGGGTAGGATCATCCTTCCTGCTGCTAACACACAGAGCAGCCAGAGCTGTTTCTTGTTCTGTTCCCTTCCCATCCCAGCAGAGGCCTGTTCTTCCTCCCCAGGGAGAAGCCATTACTACTGGCACCATCCTTCCCCCACAAACAGCTCCCTTGGAACTCCAGTAGTTCCCCTGTGATGCCTCAGGCTGTACCCTGGAAGCAGCTCTGCCTCACTCCCTCCTCTGATTCAGAGGAGTTCAGAGGGGAGATTGAGATTGCTTTTCGCTTGCATAAACCAGCAATACCTTCAGGTCCAAAGAAAGCTCCACACTGGGCACAGAAAAAGTGTTCAGGGTGCCATGTCCTGTCCAAAGCAGTCACCACTTTCTGTTGAGAAGAAAACACAAAGTGCAGGTCATGTAAATGACTTGGAGGTGAGAAAGGGGGGCTGGAGAGAGGACACATGAATGTTGGTGCTGACAAGAGTAAGCATTAAAATAGACTGTCCTTTAGAGAGCAGAGTCAGTTTGCCCCTGCCTCTGGCTCGTTCAGGCTTTCCCACTGCACACTTTTTTTTACCCTAAAAGGATCTTAGGCACTGCTTCCTCCCTCACACAGGGCCCCACCCAGTCTTAAGGACCAGCAGTGGTGCCTGTTACCACAGGCTACCAACAACAAAAGCTGAGAAATCATTGCCAGAATGATGGAGCATTGTGGGGTTCTGAAGGAACTCCAGCAAAGGTAAGAGGGACAAACTCCACTCACTGGTGTAAGAATTTGACTGTGCCAAGTTGTTTCCCTTTCAAAGGAAGGCCAGAACAACTGCAGAAATCCCTGAACAAAACCTTCCACCCAGGACACAGGGTGAAGTGGAATTTTAACACCCAGGCCTGCAGCAGCTCGCCAGCATGGTGGCTCCCCCAAGGAACTCACATCGAGGATGGGCCCGTTGCAGTAGTAGCAGCGAGGAGAGAAGAGGTTGTGATAATCCTTCTCGCAGTAGGGCTGCCCATCCCGCTCAAAGAAGTTCCGAGAGCCGATCTCCTCCTGGCAGTGGGTGCAGACGAAGTGCTCAGGGTGCCAGGTTTTCCCCATGGCTGTAACTACCTGTGGGGAAAGCAGATTTTGGAGAACAATTCTATCTCTCCCTCCCCTAGACCACATGACAAGATACCAGCTGGAGGTCAGCAAGAATGACAAGTTCTACTACTCAAGTGAGCCCTGGACTGGGGTAGCATGAAAACTGAATTACCTATCATCTCAGGAGAGGGCAGTCCCTCAGGGGCAGGGTAGAGGTCACTGGAGGAGCTTACAGCGTACCTAGCCAGTGGATAAATAGAGTACTTCAGTTTCTCCAGCATCTCCAGTCTCTCCAGCCTCACGAAACAGCCCTCCCCGTTACTCCCAGCTGCAGCCCAAGGTCCAGCAATGAGGCAGCACCTTCAACTCACCTGCCCAGCAATAGGCTTCTTGCAGGCTCCACAGACACCTTTGGCAACTGTAGCTACACCCAGTTTGTTCAGGTCAGACTGAAGACTTCCCAGCATGGTATCCAGCTGACTGCCAGGCTTGGAGGCTGTGGATGGAGGGGAGCTGCTCCCAGCTTTTCCCTGTGCCATGAACTGCAGGTGAGACAAAACAAATGCTGTAAGGTGAATGCTGCTATGCTGATCAGATAAATGCCTGCTGTTGCTGCCAGTGACTCCCCTGCAGAGACAGACAGGAGTCAGCTACGCTCCCTGAAGCAGCTGTGAGAGCCAGGATCAAGTACACACATGTATTCTGCCCATGCAGAGACAAGCAGAGAACTGATATGTAACAGCAGAGTTGTGAACTGAGAATTTGATTTTCTTTCACTGCACATACAGCAACAGTCACCAGCACATCCCAGGCACTCAGTACAGTGCTCTCTAAGCCTCTGCCAAAAATTTCCCTTTAGCTCATCAGTTCCTGGCCAGCTGACAAAGCAGACGCCATCCAGAGGGCCCCTTCTCCTTGACCTCTCTCCATTCCTATGCTCTTGCTCTCAGTTGTCTCTCCTCTCTGATAGAGATGCTCTTCTCTCCCTCATCTCACCTCCCCTTCAGCCAGAACATTTTCTCCCTTTGCACCACCATCAGCACATCTGTCTGCCAAGTTTCTCTCTCACTCTCAGGTGGTTCTCACTCCGTGCCTGAGCTAAGCAAGTGGAAGCAGAAGGAAGGAACTCTCTCCCAGCTGGCTGCTGTTTGCCTACAGAGAGGGCAGTGCATCCCCAGCAGACAGGGCTGCCAGGGGTACTGTAGTTGGGAATGCACCACTGGGGGGAAGGGGATTTGGATGCTTGTCTCAGAGGCTGTTTCTGAAACTCACACCACCACAGCACACACGGCCTGGAAAGGCTTCCAGAGGAGGGGAGAAATGTTTTACTGAGGTTCATAACTTATAAACAAAGCTTTATGTTCTCCTTGGCCACCACACGCCCCTTTACAGACAAACCCCAACAAGGATATAGAGATTATTTTAGCTGACTTGGCACTGCCATAGCTACTGTCAGGTTTAGGGACACACAAAGTTGGATTTAGAGCACGTTTTCTTTTACTAAGAGAGTAAATTAAAACAGACAAAATCTATGCCTATGAACAACCCACCAGCCTGCTGCCAGCATAGCCAAAGGAGCAGGGACATGCTGAAGTGTTCCAAGCCTTGGCAGACCCTGCCCTTCCAGCCACAGGAGGAGCTCTATTCCCTGTGCTGCAGCTGCTTGTCCTTGCAGTTGACCAGTTTATTCAGTGATAAATCCTGGTTTCTGCTCATTTGTATAAACATTCATGACATACATGAATTTAGCTGCTCTTACACACACATCCACACACTCCCCAGCCTTGCCTCACAGGCAGTGACTCCCAGTGGATCCTAACACACAGCTTTTCCCTCCTCTCTCAACTGACCTCTCCTAGTGCAGCAGCACAGAGCAGCATCCTCAGCCTAAAACAAACCCTTCACCACACAACACAACCACATTTGCTACCAAAAACTGTTACAGTGACTGCCTGCAAAGCACACACACACCTGCAAGGACACTCTCACAGTGTTTGGAGACAAAGCCTGTCCAGAGCCCCAGGATAAAGGCCAGGCTCCCTGCATGGTGCAGCAGGAAGACAAGGGCTGCACTGTGTGGAAGGAATCACAGCTTCTCTGCTCCAGCCAGGGGTTATTGCCACGCAGGGCAGGCACAGATGCCACACACAAGTGATAAATACCATCCAGGGAGAAAGGAGATGAGATGAATTTAACACATAGCAACAGAGCACTTCACCCTTGTAGTGACCTGGAGGGAGCACACAGTCCTGCCAGTCACAGCTGACCCCAGAGCAGGCACAAACACCTGTGCACACCTCCATTCTAGCTGGCCTGGCCATCCAGCCCTCTTGACAGCTCACAAATGAGCCCCCACCTGAAAGAGGTTTGTTTCCACCTCCTGTACATAATCCATGCTGTTTGTAGGGGACACTCAGCACATCATCCTCATGCAAACTGATCGTGCAAAGGCCCTTCAAACTTCCACCCTTATGAGATCTGCCATCAGTCAAGTTCAGAAAGGAGCTCTATGAGTAGCAAACCATGCAATACAGGATATTATCCACATTAACAGTGCTGGGAGCCCCAGGAGCAGATCCCAGCACACTCATCAACCAAAGAGCACACACCATGCTGAGGAAACAGAAAGGGGATCCTGCCTTGTCAGGGGCTGTGGGGCCCCGGGGTGCAGGAGCAGCCAACAGACTGGCACTGCGGACTAGGGGAGGAGCACAGGTCACCTGCAAAGTACAACAGGTCAAGATGCAGAGATGTTTCTTGCTCACTGCTTTAGAGCTGCCTGTACACTAACACTGCACTGCACAAATGTGTTAAAGACTCCCCACCACCCTGGAGCTACAGCCCTTCCCTGGCAGGAGATGCAGAACCCAGGTCTGGACCATGCCATCTTCTCTCCCAAATCCACTCTTACAGTGGACACCTGCATAAAAGGGCAAACACAGGAAGGATTGCTGAGTTGCTCCTTCCAGTATGCATGTTCTGCCATCTTTTACTCCCCCCACTTTAGAAAGACTGTGGCAGGGAGAGCTCCAGGCTGTGTTTCAGAGTTACCTTCTTAATCTCAGAGGGAAATGAGAATCCCTGCTGCATGAAGTGACTGTCAGGACACACAGGACCCACATATCCCAGCAAGTTATTGCATAGACATGTACTGTGCAGTACTACAGCTGGGATTAGATATTGTCCATGAGTCCTCCCTCCCATCCAGCAGTTCATACCAGCCTTTACCTGAACACTGTATCTACTGAGCTGTCAAATTACAAGCAGTAGTTGGATTGGAAAATACTGCTAAAAACACAAATCAGAATAGAGAAGCCTGCCTGCATTTCTGGGAAGAAAGCTTCATCTTCAGTCTGACAGCCAACAGAGACAACTGCCTTGGTGCGAGGAGTCCAGGTCTGGGGAGAACAGGAATGTTTGGGATCTTCATTAGGAGGGGTGCCCACAACAGAAACCTCATGATAATCATTATCAGAAGCTTCCCACTGGAAGAGAGGCTGGGGAGCCAAGCTGAAGGAAGAGGAAGAGACTGGACTAGGAGCTGGGGTAGATGACACAGAGGAAGGCTGAGGTGGGAGTGAGAGAAGAGGTGCAGGGCCAGAGGCAGGAGAAGGAGCAGCATAAGCAGGGACTATCTTTGCAGATTCTTTGGAAGGCTGGAGATGGGAAGAGACAGGAACAGAGATTGTCCTCCTGGAGAGGAGCGGGGATTCTGGAGGAAAAACCACCTAGAAAGACAGGGAGGAAGAAGAAAGGAGAATAAATCCAAAGAGGAACCAACAAGCACTTCCTTTAACAGGAAGGCTGGCTGCTACCAGTATGTTTATCTAAGGGGGAAAAGCAGCAAGAGCTACAAAAGGTGCTGCTCTGTGTAGCTTAAGGAAGAGCACCACTTTACTCATCCCCAGAAAACCCTGCACAGGTACAGCACTGGACCAAACAAAGCACGCCTGTGTATCAGGCTTCCCAGTGGGGTTTTAAAAATAATCCTCAGATGGACATTTGAGATGTGATAGCAGCAGACTGCATCAACAGATACCATAAGCAGCTCCCTCAGATCCCACTCCAGTTCTTAAACATCCAGAACTAGAACCCTGTGCTGCTTTCCCTCTCAGGCCAGACAAGGCTGAATAGTTACTTCTTCATTTTGTGTTGTTTAGGATGCTCAGAAACTCAATCTGCACCTCCACACAATGGGATCTGGACAGAGGGACATGCTGGAATTTCCCAGCGTGTGTGACCCTGCTTTCTACCTTCTCTACTTGCTGTTCACCACTCTGCTCTTCCCCCCGGGGCCTGGCAGTGACAATGACCCCCTCTGTCAGCCAGGCATCCTGGCTTGGCCATTCTTCCTGCTCCTGGTTATCGATGCCCAGCCTGTCCTGAAGCTCCTCAATCAAGCGATCCTGGGACTCAGTCTTGTGGAATATGGCAGGACCTAGTTTGCGCCTTGGAGAGAGGTCCCGAGACATTGGATGTACATTCGCAGTCTCTTTTGTCCTCTTGATTAAAGATTTTATCTAAATGACAAAGGCAATAGTATCAGCAGAGAAGAGCAAAGTCAGAGCAAGCCCCAAGATGCAATAGCACAAACTCAAAGACATTAGTGACAATTGTGAGCAGGAAGAGTGATGGCATTTATTCCACAATGCCAAAATTCCTCTTGGCACAGCCCAGAACAGTGACTCAGTGCAAGGAAAAACCCTGTAAGGGCAATCACAGCAGCCAAAAATAACTGTCTAGAAAAGGAAGGGAAAGATTAACCAGTGGGAAGCCAAGATAGGAGGTGCAGCATGAGCACTCCACTGAGCATTACAGAAACCTCAGCATCACAAGGGCACAGAGCTGTGCCTCTGTGTCTGCCCTTGACAGGCACAAGGCTCTTGGTCAGAGATGTCTGGTGCACAAAGTGTACTTCCAGAATGGAAAGGAACACTGTCAGCTTCAGTAATGAGACCTAAAACAGTAAACAGAGCAGAGGAGCTGCCATCCCAATCAGTAGCATGAAACAGCCCTTTCAGCTTTTTGGAGGTCTCTGTGGACTGAGCCTTACCCCAGTTAGGGAATGAAAGTCCACTTCACAAGGAAGTCCCTACAAACTGCCATGTTCTGTGCTGCTGAATCACATGCAGGAGAGACCACAAGATGAAGCTGGGGGTTGTGAAGCCCTGTGAGATGCAGCTGTCAGTGACACCACTCAGAGCTCGTGCTGTTAGTGGGGTGAGCTGGGGCACACTCACTGCATGCACACACTGTGAGTGTGCTGGCTCAACAGTCCTGGCTAGGAGTTGCCCTACTCCTACATTCACTCAGTGCCTGCCTGGCCTGATGCAGAAATCCTCTCAATGGGTGGTTTGGAGACACATGGCAGATCCCATGCAGCCTTCCCAAAGGTTTCAGGAGATTCTGGAGTGACTGCAGAGCTTCTGAATTGCTCCTTTTCCTGGTCTCCTCTGGCCTTGTTCGTGTTAGCAGTACCTGCCTTCCTAGGAGTTCTGTCTCTGCCCTGCCTCTTCTTGCCCACATCAGGACTGTGGTATACCTTGGTGTCATGTGGCACTTCAGCTTTTAGCTCCTGTCCTTGCTTCGCTACAAAGCCCAACTGGTTTTTAGTGTCTGGGAAGACATCCCACCGATCCAGGGCAACAACAGAAGGTTCATTAACAGAATCCAAAACACTGTCATTCTTTGCATGCACCTCTGGCACATGTGCAGGCAGCTCCAGGGGCCACAGCTCATCTAAAGCTGCGTCCACACTTCTGCCCTGGGACGAAAGAGCTGAGTTGTCCCTGAGTGCTGCTCCCTGCTGATGCAGCTCCTTGGCTATCTTCCCCTTCTTTGAAATGGGTACACTTGAGATTTTGGGGTCAGTTCTCTGCTCCTTCTTCTCAGTCTCTTTTGCCGCATCATAACCTAAGCCCTGTGCCTCCACAGTAGCAGACCTACAGAGAAGCTCCACGCTGGAAGCTGGCACAGCCTGGGAAGTATTTCTGGAAGAGTCAGGCTTTCTGTTCAGCTGAACTAAGCTGGCAGAGGCCACTTGCTCCCCACGAGTAGCATAACCAGAGGAGCTCCGTGGTGGGGGCACAGGGACAGCTTGTGCTAAATGGGGCACAGGTGGAGGGGCAGCAGGGTGCCCTGACAAAGGCAGAACTGCAGTGTCACTGCCTTCCTCAATGCAGGTGTCTGCTGGGGGGACAGATGTTGGCACTGTTGAGTCCCCACTGTGACTTGCAGAAGGGTGTTTGGAATGGGACAGCACTGCTAAACTGTGAGGAGTGTTGCTGGAGTCTGCATTTGCTGAACTGGGAACCGGTTCTAGGGAAGATTCAGAAATCAGAGACACAGTGGAACTAGTCTGCAAAAGAAGAGATAGAAGGAATAAGGAGAGAAAAAGATAATGACAGAGATAAGGAGAAGAAAAAAAGGCACAGAATTAAGCATTATAAGAATCATGACTCACAAACCAAAAACCCATGTTGACCCAAATCCTTATTTCCAAGATTAAGGAAGAAAAATGAAACACCCAAGAGCAGAACCAGTATGACATTGTACTGATCTTCACGAGTTCTACAGCCACTGGGATCCTTTTCCTGGGCCCTCCTCCTCAGTGACAGCTCAGAGTTCACCTGCAGCTGTGATGGGGACGTGGCGTGGCCACTGCCACTGCTGGGAAGTGCAGCTCCAAACCCAAGAGTATCTCAGCTGTGAATAAAGGTCACGTAAACTAGCTCACAGTCAGACATGTAAATTTTGTATTCCAAAGCTGCAAAAAATTCAATCAATGAATAGAACAAAGCATGACATTTTCTTCTTGATACACTTAATAAAATGCTCCAGTTGGCTGAGTACATGGCAATGAAAACAAAGCTTCAGGGCATTCACAGCAAAGAGCAGATGACATGGGCTTTGTTCTATTCACATCACTAATCTCACCTTGGAAGCGACACACACTGAATCTATACGAGCCTGTCAGTCATTCCATGCCCTTGTGAGCATTGCTTAGGTGGCAGATTAGCCTCTTCCCCCTAGGCCAAAGACTCCACATTGACATTGTAATAAAATCAGTATTAATTTTGATCCAAAAAACATTCTAAGAAGAACAATTAATACAGAGGTTTTGGTTTTCCTTGACTTACAGGATCTTATGAAAACAAAAGACCATGGGTCCTTCTTTCCCCACTTCCAGTGGTTCCTGACTAAACTCTAGAAGACAAAGTAATAGTACTCCTTTTCCTTAGAAAGGGACACTCAGAACAGCAACTTGGACAACCTGAGACCAAGACTGTGCCTTCTCAGTTTTAAAAATGTACCCACAAAGGATTTCCAAATCCAAGAGTTATCAAGACCTGCTCTAACTCTTCATCATATTTTCCAGAGAAGCCTAAAGAAGTCAGATGCTTGTGCTCTGAGGTGGAAGGGCACATAAGTTCCTAAGCCCCAGGTATGCTACCTCAGTCTCCACTTACCTTTCTGAAATACTTATAACGAAAAAAACTATACAATTAACCAGAACATGCACAAAACCTGTCAGTAAATGGAAGAATAATAAATTTCAGCTGATCTGAGCTCCTGCCATGCTGAGGGGCCAGGAGCTGGCACACACGCACGCTTGCAAAGTCACACCAGCAGTGCTGCAAGGAGACTGTTCTCAGAAAGGAAAGAGCAATAAGAGACCAAATTTCATTACAGATTCTCTTCCCCTCGAGTAGCACAGCCAGGCTACTGTGACCACAGTCACAGCTGAGAGGACAATGACTAGCCAGTATATTAAAATGAGGGAATATCCCAATATGCCCTCTCCCTGAATTCTGCCTAAGCTGGGTGCACCTGTAAAAGTAACCTGGTTTGATGCTGTACTTCACATTTGGCTTCCAGACTTCCTAAAATGAAGTCAGTCACTTTCAAGGCATTGTGCTCAAACAGTATTTTCAACATACTGAAACCATACTAATTCCAAAGTAAGAGCCATGGGTGAGCACTCCACAGTAACAGAACAGTTAACTGCAAGTATCCAGCCATGCAGTGAGCAGGCATCACATTACACAGAAATGGCAGAGGGTAAAAAAACAAGTGCATTAAGTAATCTCAGTGCCTGATGACCGATTAACCAGATAACCAAAATCAAATGGATTCTGTAAGCAAAAAGAGGGGCAACAAATCAGGGTGAGCAAAATATAATAAAAGGGTAATGAATCATCACCTTTTACTCAGGGGTACAAGGTAAATCAAGCACCAGTGCCCTCCATTCCTCTCATCCTCATCTATTGCAACTTCTATCAATTCCAGCTAATTACATATCATATTTGGGGTTTTTGTCCTATATCCTGCAGTCACACACAGGTCTGATGCTCCAACAGCAGCCTTTCATATTCCACCTCCACAAGGGCTCCCCTTGTCTCTCTTACATTCTGACACTGGTACAGACTAGAATACATTTTTACAGCCAAGTTAACATCCCCAGCTGGCACAAACAGAAGAGGTATAACCAAACAAAAAGGACTGAAGGGAAAATGAAGCAACCTGGATAACAGGAGAAAAGGAAAGTAACTTAAAAACAGTCAGTGACATCATCAGCAAAAGGGAAATGATCACAGAAGCCATGTAGAAACATGTGCTCCAGGAAGAATGTTTAGGCACAGATGAGCTCAATGCTTCACAAAAGTATCAATGCTGTGCTTAATAAAGCCCAAATCTTAACATCTTGCTGCATTTCAATTTGGTCTCTGAGGTCAACTGAAAACTAAGCCAGGAAGGCAGGTGGTGGTAGCCACAGCAGCTCATTTCTGTCACACAGGTTTTAGTGGAGATTTTAAAGCTTCTCAAGAGTGCAAAGCACTGAACACCCACACTTTAAAATGTCCACTCCCTGTTCTCACCAATGAAACCTGCGCTGGGCAAGGTCATTCTGAGCTGCCAAGAGCTCAGCTGGGAGCAAAGGCTGGGCCACACCCTGAGCTGGTTTCTGATAAAAGCAGCAGGGGCACGAGGCCACAGGGCTCAGCTCCCACAGCACACGGAAGGAGCAGGGCACGGAATGCCAGAAGCACCAGTGGGAACTCTCTCCAGCACTGCAGTGCTTCAACCAGGCTGAGCAGAGCTTGTGGCTACCCTGCACTACACCCTAGGACATCAGGAGGAGTAAAAAGGCAACACTAAGGTGCCCAAATTTGCAAGTGACTAAACACAACTACAGTGAGTCTAGAGAAAACACTGAGGAACTCACAGGTTCTCACTGATTTAGGTGCATGTGCCAGGAATGGTAGACTGAATCCTATTCCAGCAAGGACAAGGCAAGTGAAGCTTCTCAGAACACGTGTGCTCAGTGCTCACACACCTGTCACAGCTCTGGGTGTTGTATTGATCTCCATGGGACTCACCAAGCACAGAAAGAACAGCAAACAGAAAAAGCTGTCACTACATGTTCTACACCTCTCCTCACAAAACACTGCTCAGCTCTGGCTGCCCCACCCAATGTCATCTAGGAGGGGATGGAGTTCAGCACACACAAGAAATTTCAAGCATCCAGCAAAATCTTCCATACAGGAATAAAGAGAGTTAGGAACTGATTTAGGATTAGAAAGCAGATAGGTATGTAAAAAAGGCAAACCTAACAAAGAAATATTTGCTTTCTCCATCTCTCTCAGAAGAAATCCAAGTCAACAGTTCAGTAAAACTATAAGCAAAGCAGCTGAAAGTAGAAAGTGAGAAAGTATTTTTCATTTTGCCATGAGTATGGGTAAATGAAATCTCCTGAGAACAACCTCCATAGTTCATCATCCAGTGCAGGAGTGGTAACACACCCACATGAATAAAGAAAAAGTTATTCAAGCACATATGCTGACACTGAATAGGACTTGCTGTCCTTTGCCCCCACAAGAAACTGAAACTTTAATCCCATGTTGAGGTGAATAAGAGATTTTGGGTTAAGATAAAACCTTTGAAATCTCCTTCTGTCTGAGGTAAACGCTTCAGTGCTCACACCAAATGCCTGGAATATCCATTTTCCTCAGGGAAAGCACATCAGGGTAAAAACACACTCCAGAGAGGAGTCATCCCACAGAACAGAAGGGCCTGGTCTCTGTCAGAAAGCAGAGTGGTGTCCCATGCCTCTCTCCTTCTCATTAAGTTGTAGCACAGCAAAATAATTCACTCTACTGAGCAGTAACAAAGCTCATTATCTCTGGCAAACAGACAAACTGCAGAACTGAAGGAAAAACAGATCCCAGAACTGCCTTCCCCTGCCAGTGATGACAATTTATAGCAGTCAAGGACACCTACAGCCCCACTCAGAAAGCACAAATACACCACAGGAAGTTTATCAGAGCAAATGTGAGAGGGACAGGAGGCATTCTGGAAACCAACCGAGGTCAGCAAATGTGGTTAACAGGCAAGAGAGACTGGGCTGGGTAGGGACAGGAAGAAGCATTAATCTGCCAAGACAGGGTACCTTGAAGTCAGAGAGAGATGCCATCAGCTCATCCAGTTCTCGCGTAGCTGAAGAAGCAGAAATTCGGGTCTGCTGCTGACTGGCCGTGACACGCTGGGGGCTGCTCACCTCACCCTGGCTCACAGTGATTGCAGGCCTGGCCAGGGGGAAAATTAAAATAAAATTTTAACAAGAGTGTGTTTAAACATTGGAGGGCACTCCTAGACTGAAGTCCCACTGTTCCCCCAAGTAAGCAGAGCATGAGGAGTTTCATCAGCACAGCCCAACCTGGCCCAGCTTCCCCAGCACGTGCAGACCCTGCCTCCCTCACGTGTGCACACACATCCCATCCACTAACAAACAGATGATTCCTGAACGTTCATTTTGTATTTGTGGTCAGCTGTAAATCTGAGCTTGAACAGTCTGCACTCTAATGGATGACTTATGCATTTTTCTATCCAGAAGTAGATTACAAAGCACCAGTACCCGCCTGACTTCTGACCCTTTAGACAAAGCCCATCTTCCATCCATCACTGTCCTGCAGCAGCTGCCTCTACACTACAGTCACCATTCCCCCAGGAGCCCATCCCACCCCAACATTACTCACACTGGACTTGGCACGGAGCTCTCCAGCTCATCCAGCAGGCTCTCCACGCTGGGACGCACATCCTCAATCCCACGGGCACCATTGCGCTTTGGCTTCTCTTTTGTCGGGGGTGCAGCCTTCCCTCCCCCTGAGCTGCTGTTCTCTGGGACAACATAGTGAGGGCCAGCCACGCTGGGCAGTGATGGGCTTCTGCCAGCCTCATCTGAAGAAAGGGGAGCAGAAAAGAGCCATTCAGAGCCCCATTCCACACACACACATCTGCTAATCACAGGCAAGTACAAAACATTGTCCAGAAATCTTGTGGAACATCCATCTTCGAGGATATTAAAAAGTTAACAGTGCAAGGGCCTGAGCAACCTAAACTAACTCCGAAACTTGAGTTAGAGGCAGTTTTGAAGTTGGCCTTGCTTTGAGCAGGGTGCTGCAGCTCAGACCTCAGGAGATCCCACCCTCAGTAAATAAATCTTTGATTAAGGGCTGGAGGGGTCCCCCTCACTAAGGATGTTGGAAAGAAAAAACCAAGGTACTATTCTGAGAATCAAATTATCCACTCATACCAAATGTCTTCCTATTCCTTACCTGCTGTGAAGCCACTGGCAGGGGTATGTTGAACAGCATTCAGTTCCAGAAGGAGCCTGTCCAGTTCTGAGAGGTTGCTGCCCAGAGAGGAGCTGGTCATTGTAGGAGACGGTTCCGCAGACTTCTGCTTGTTCGGGAAACTGAAGATAAAAGGGAAATGTGAAACTTCAAGATACAGCAAAAGGATGGAGGGAAACTCATTGGGTTCCCAAAGTTTAGACATGTGCTGTGATCTTTTCAGGCTGATGCTTTTAGCTCTGGGGGTAAAGAAGACACATGCTTTGTGACATGACTAAACACAGCCACTGCTATTCTTGTAAATTAGAAAAATAGCATTGATGGACAGGGCCTCTGATTTCAGGACTATGTGCTGCCCAGTCCTGTAGGAAAGAGTTAACTGTCTGTAGATCCAAAATGCACAGAACAGCAGCAGAACCATTAGCTCACATACGGGAAAATGGCTTGTTTCTGCTGACACCACACCAAGCAGCAACGTCCTCCTCCCTGAGCGAGGGAATGCAGGGCCAGCACAGACTGGAGACAGAGGCAAAGCACAAGCCTCAGGTTAGCAGCAGAAACTGAGAAGCAGTAGGATATGCCATAGCCTCTTGCAACACTCAAGGTCTCCCCAAGTCCTCACACCTTTAATTTGGGGAACTGTAGTCAATTCATAAGAAAGTAACTTGGTATTATTTTCTACTGTGCTAAACACTCATGCATGTATAAGGCACTATCTGTAATTACTGCTAGTCTTATATGGGTGATATCATTTACCAGACAGAATTGCAAACTGTTCCAAAGCAGAACGTCACATAAATGCAGTGATTTTTATAGTGGTTACACTGCAGTAACAGTCTTTACATTGTCAATGGCAGGAACATTTTTTGCTCGTGGTTTTACAAATAACTTTTAATGCTCTAGAGGTTCTTATTTTATCAAAAAGATATTTTCCAAATCCAAAATGGGAACTTCTGCCTTGTGCACAGGACCACATTATGCTCAAAAAGTTAGTATCTAGCAGGTTAAGGACTCTGACACCTGTAACACCAGTGACAATTATGAATTCCATAAGGAAGTTATCCTTCTCTTCAGGTTGTAAAACAAGATCCACAACTGCAACCTGAGGAGAACATACTTCATGTTGAACCAACACACCAGTTACAACTAACACCAGAACCAAGCCATGGCAGACCCTTGTTCAAGAGGACTAGGGGCTCTAATTACCTTCATTTAATACTAATTGCATGCAGTCATCTGAAAAAATTGCAATTACTGTCTCCATTGGACCACCTCTGGCTAGGCTGCCCAGAGAGGAGCTGAGCTCCAACCAGAATTAGTTCTGGTTGGAAGCAACTTCCTGCTCAGCAGAAAGAGCTGGCATGGTTAGATTATGACTCCAAAGAAACACCAATCTCCAAAGTGTAACACGGTGCCTAGGATGAATTTCTGACAGCACTCATCCCAATGTCAGCAGAAAGGTCTGTCCTACTGTGCAGGCTACTCCTCCAACCTCTCAGAGTGAGAGCAGCTGCCTCTGCAAATGTGAACTTGCTATCTGTCAATCACCTACTGAGAGAGAACTTTTAAGAAGCTTGAATTTGCCTGAAAACTCAAGTCCCTGCACAACACTCCAGGCCACAAGTACCGAGTTCCCAGGGAGATATAACCCCAAGGCCATCCACCTCCTGAAGAACTTCTGTGCTCTTTAGCAGGGGGTGGATTTGTCACTTGTGTCTGGATCATGTCCTTCACAACACAATCCAGATCCTGCTGTGTCTGATGGATCCTTAACCTCCTGCAGCTGAGCAAGCCCAAGGGCCAGCTCAAAGTTTGAAGTGAGTATGAAAGTTACAGTGGTGTGTTACAAAAGAGGCAATCAAAACTGACACAAAGCAATGTAACACATACGGAGAGCAGTGTTTGTTTCCACTTATAGAAAGCAGCTTGACCCTCAGCAGCTCAAACTGTTAGTCAGGCTTATCTCAAAAGGGACAGGATACCTGTAGACGTGCTCCTCTTCACTGGCACGGGGAGTAGGAGAGTTGAGCCCGTCTCTAGGAACGGAGGCACTGGAGCTTTTGGCACTAGAGCTGTAGATAGGAGACTGGGACTGAGGCTGTGGAAACAAGATTTGCATTGGAAACAGAGAATACAAAACAAATATGTACACTACTGCATTACAAACCCATGCATTGACAGGGCAGAACAAAATAATGATCTGCTCTTGAGTCAAGCCAGTCTCTATCAGATGGGCTACACCAGGAACAGTTTTCCCCTTACTTCAGACCTGCCTGTGAGTCACAGATTTGTGCTGGAAACCCCCAGTCTGCCTTCCACAGGCTCAAGACAGATGACTAACACTAATCTCATCACACCACCATTTTGTCAGCACAATGACGATGGCTTTCAAATTCTTTTCTGCCAGTTGCTCCAACCAGTTAATTCTAATAAAAACTCCCAGCCCCCCTCCATTTCCCTGCTCCACAGCCAAATTCATCCTCACTTCTCCCTATTTCCTCCTCCCTACTTTGCTGAGAGACCCTGCACTCCCAAAACAAGCACCCTCCCACCCACACAGCCCCACCCACCTGCTGGTGGCCGTATCTGGGTGTGCTGGGCTGCCACTGCTCGGAGGGGTCGATCACGGTGCCATTGAGGGCGTCGCTGGAAGGCGGCGGGGGCACCGGGGGTGGCACCGCAATCTCCTGGTACGTGTGGTTTCCAGTTGGGTAGGAGTAAGGAGTTTCCTCCGTGAGAAACACTGGGCGTTTGGAGATATGAGAGGTGGTTGATTCCAGGTCTGCCAGTAAGGCATCTGCAGGAAAGCAAAACAACGCAACAAAATGGTAAAAGCCTGGACTAGAGCTTTGTCTCTTTATTCTCATTTAATGTATCTGTGTCAGAAGATTTTTGGGAGGACTTTTCACCTTGGGTAATCTACCAAATGCCTTTAAAAACACTACTGCTGGTCAGGAATGAACGAGTTAATCAATCTTGTCCTACAAAGAAAACACCAAGATGTAGCAAAGCAGCCAGAAAAGCTGTGTCAGTCTCAGATTTTTGCCTTAACTGGAAAAACACCCAACAACAGGAACCCGTAGTCTCACTGTACCCTGCAGAAGTGCAACCTAGGCAAGCCTGTCCAGAGATCTACTCCAACAGGATATTGACACAGACTAATTACAGGCCCCACATCATCACAGAGTCATTTACTGTGGCCGCAGGCACTGCTTTCTGCAGGAAACAAGATCTCAGGAGGTGTTTTCTCCAGAGCCAAAGGTAGGGAAGAGGCCTGAAATGTTCAGAGCGGTCCATCAGAGCAGCAGAAGGATGTATTTCAGTTCTCCTGACAAAAATCCCCCTCAGTACATCATACAAACAGTTAACAAGTTTCCAGAGGCTGCCAGGTAAACGCCATTTCTTCTGGAAACAATTCTTAACTAGATGGGTGGAGACTGCTCACAAATTCCCCAAGAGAAGGAAAACCTCCACCAGCTACAAACACAGTCACTCATGCCAGGCAGAGGACCCACATCACACAGTCAGCACTTCTCAAAAATCTCACAGTCCCATCAGAGTTTAGGCATAAAATGGCATTCCCAGCCTTCTGGATTTCTCCCTGCAAATGTATCCTCTGCCCATTCCCAACCCTGCACTCCTCTGGGGTGACTCAAAGGCAAATCCTGACCTGCTGGACCTTCCAGCCCGTGTGCCCACCCTGCAGAGCCCATTGCAGTTCCTGCAGGGGAAACTCCAGTGAGCGCCTGCAGGTCTGTGCTGTGCTCACTTTCCAAAGAAAGCCTCGCTGGCCACGTGCCCAGCTTTGCACTGGGGCAGCAGCACCAGTGCACACCTCTGCAAGGCTGTTAGAGAGGAGTCAGCTCACTGGAGACATCAGCACTCCCCATGTTCACAGGACACACCCGCCAGGTCCCTTTGGAGATGGGGAATTCAGCCACAAAACAGGAACACACTTCAGGAGAATTGGGAGGGGACACTCTGTGAACCCCCCTGGATCTCCCTTCCCCCTGCACAGACCCAGCTGTCCCCACAGAGACTCAGCAGACCCCTTGTCCTGCACACAGCAGGTACCTGACACTCAGGTTTGGGCACAGGGGCTCAGCCTGACGGTGGCCACCCTGCAGTGTCCCCCACCAGGTCACAAGGAGCTGGTGGCACCAGAATAGCGACCGAGCAACTGCTCACAGTAATGGCTGCCCACAGCTCCCCGGGCAGCACCTGCAGCCCTGAGCCACTTCCTGAGCACAGCACTCCAGAGCAGCCACTGCACCTAGCAAGCCTTCAGGAAAATGTATTGGAAGAGGACAGTATTATTGAATTACAACACGAGGAAGGTGCTGCTTTTATATTCACTCTTTTCAAAAAACCAAAGCATCACAAAAGAAAAAATAAGCAGTCCTGCACTCAGAGAGTAGAATACAGCCATTAGCAAATTAAATGCTGTCTTAAATTATTTCTATACACCAAAGATGCTCCAAACCATTAAAGTCACAGGATCTATCTTCCTAAAGGGACCAAAATATCCCAGAAGCAGATTCTCTGAAGGGAGACAAGTATTCCACAGCTGGGGAAAAATGAACTGAATCTTCTTTTCAAGCAAAGGAACAGCTGGTGGCCTGCAGAGTGAAAGGCACGTACCTGCAGGGAACTGCCGATGAACCGCAATTCCTACAGCCAGGCAGGTCCTGTGACTGGAGGTTTCACGCACACCACCTCCCAGAGAAGTGCTTGCCTACAAGGAGTGGTTTTTGCTTCTCCCCTCCAATGACAAAGGCAATTCAAACTCCACCAGGAAGTGAAAATCCCGTGAGGGTGTTGGGCTCCTCCGGCCCTGCAGAGGGGACGCAAACCATTTTTCCACCCTCCACCAGCCCTCAGTGCAGGAGCGGCAGCTGTAACCATCTCACCACAGACACTGCCCTGCTCGGCTCCTCTCTGTGCTGCTGACCGTGGGACAGACAGACACCCACTGCCTTTTGCTGATGGCACACACACAGTGAGCTCGGCTACACGCACTGATTTACTTTTACAGGTCTGCGGAAGAAGGGAGGTCTGGAAATGCCAGGAGCACTGAGCCCCATGGCTGTGAAGGAGTTAAGGTTAATGATTAACCGCCCCCATGCCCTCCCTCTTCCTGACTTGAGCAAACAAGGCAAAGCCGAGGAACGGAAAACGGAGGGAGGAGAAAAGGCCGGAGAGGAATTACTCGGTTACTCAAACTCAACTCCAACTTTACAACTGATATCGAAGCAGCTGCACGAAGGCACCACCCCAAGCCGGCGGGACAGGAAAGGCGCTCACACACGGGTTTCCCGATGTGAAAGGATTTCTCCCAAGTGCTTGCTCGCCCCCAAATCCTGCAGTCCCCTGTCCTCCCCTCCCTGCGCCCCAGGCTCACAGCCATGACAGAGGGAAGGTCTTCCCCACTCGCGTCCCTCCCTGCCGCTGTTCCCGGACCCAATCTCATCAGCAACCACAGCTCCCTGAAACTCTGCTGAAATGGGAAATTGCGCCCGTTCAAAGGGCCCGGCAGCAGCAGCAGAACGTCCCCGGCCAGGGCAGGGTGAGAGGGGCAGCGGCACCGTCCCACCCCAAAGCCATCACCCTGCCAGAGGGAAGCGATTCCCCAGTGCACAGGCACGGGCTGCAGGTCCCTGTGGAGGTCAGCCCAAGGAGCTCCAGAGCGTGACTTGAGGCTGTTATTCAAAACCCAACCAAAAATTAACCAAAGGGATTAACATTTTGTTTTCCATTAAGCACTTCATCCCAAGAGGTCCCAAAGCACCGTGCATTCATTTAGGATTTGTACAACTAGCAGAAGACAATATGAGATAAGAGATGAGGGGAAAGAATGGAGATTTATTAACAGAAAAAGATGCATCACTCTCTCTTTTGCAAAAGGAACCAGCATCTGTAACCTGATGAACTGTGACAGGGATGCTGTGCCTTGTGCTGCACCTCTCGTCACACAATGAGTTCACAACAGTGACTGCTCCTTAAATGGAATATTAAATGCTTAAATAGAAATATTACAGTCTCGATCGATTCAGTGGGTAATGAAGTGTTCCTGCCCAAGGTGACCCCTGAGGGACAGTGCTGCGGGACGTGTGAATCAGCCCGTAGGAAGCAGCTGCCTGTGCCACCGCAAGGCAGCGACTCGGGCCCGTGCCCACCATCCATCAGAGGGCACCACCAACACCTCACAGGGACAGCGACGAATCGCACGGCAGTGCCCAGCCTGGCAGCGCCTCCAGCTCACCTGTTCAGCCCCCAAGAGCCGGGAGCCTGTCCCTGTTTCAGGCTCACAGGAACTCCCGGCGGTGCCACGTGTGCACCTCCCCACGGAGAGGCGAATTTCACAGCAGCCACCGCCCAGAGCTCCGGAAAGAGCCACACACCCTGACCCACCACAGCCTCACCGCTGCCCCAAATACTCCCTGGAACCCACAGACACGGCTCTAGGAGGCACAGCCTCCCAAGGATGAAGATTATACATGCAGTCATCTCAAGAGAATAGATTTAACCATTTTGTAGCAGTAAAGTAAACCAGAGTTACAACGGACCTTCAAACCACTGCTCCTCCCCAGGATCACCCCTCTCTCCACTCTCACTACAACAAGCCACTAGCACAACCCACAGACAAAATGTCAACTCAGAGACGTGCACGGAGCAGAATCACCCCAGTTTCCAAAGACTCGGTAGGGGTCAGCTATCTATGGGCTGTGCATATAGAAATCTGTATTTTCCACTCCATTCACAGAGTGCTTCTCAGGAGGGTGCAAAAGGGACACTTGCTATAACACCACCAACCTGGACACTCCTGCTTGTCATGGCTACTCTGGAGCAGTTACACAGCCAAGGAAACCCTAAATCCCGGTGCACTGCAGCCCTGAGCACCTCAGCATAAGCACAGCTGGTCCTCCACAGGCTCAGGTAACCTGGCCAGCCACCTGGCAAAGCTGTGTGAAAACACAAGGACAAAGACTCAATCCCCTCCACTGGACAACCCAAAAATTACACACTCAAATGAAATCATATTTAGTCCTGAGGGTTACTCAAACCACATCCTCCCCATATGGGAGGACATTGCTGTTTGAATTCAGGCAGGTTTTCTACAAAGATTTTCCTGTGGAGGAGGGACAGTTAAAGAATGATGCCACATCAGACACCTTTACCACTAAAAAGCACTCCAAGACACCTGGAGGTGCAGGGACATTAGTTTGCTCCTCTCTCCCTTTCCTCACTTTTGCCAAAGATCATTATTAACTAAGAGGTCCTTGGTATTCTGGTCTACAAATCCTCCACACCATTCTGCACATTAATTAGGTATATACAAGCAGCCCTTTAACACCAACTGCTTTGCTTCAAGGTAATTCCCAGCAAAAGCAAAGCTCTGCTGGTCATTTCAACAGCTCAGGACAAGAACTCTCATGCTGATGTCCAGTGCATTGAACCACTCACAAAACATCCCTTCTACCAGCAAAGCAGCAAGGCAGAAGAACAGGACAAATCCTCAGGCTGAGCCCCATTTTCCAGTTCAAGCTGCACTGAAAATTCCCAGCTCCACAGTGCACATTCCTGTGCTATCTCCCCAGCCCACAGCAGCTCCGGCATTCCGGGGCTCCGGGGCAGCTCCCTGGGCACGGCTGCGTGTCAGCGCTCGCTGCCTGCAGATGCAGCATCCCCTGAGCAGCCAGGGGCACATTCCTCAGCTTCCCACAGCCCAGCTCTGCCTGGGAGCAGCAGCAGCAGCCCAGGGAGCACAGCACTGCTCTGCAGCCTGCAACAGCAATAGCTACCCTCTGTACTGATGCACACACCAACACCCTTCTAGCAATTTGAGCTGGACTCAGCCCCTTTAAATAGGTAAAGAGAAGTTACTAAAAAGAAATATATATATTTATATATATTTAGATGTGTCTTCCCATGCATATCAAAGCATACTTTGTTCACTTCCCCTTTCCTGTGCATTTCAAAAATGCTCTTGGATTAAGGTGACACTGAAGCAGAACACATCATGGATTAATTCTGAAAAAACCTACATGACAAGGCATCGACAAATTCACATTTGCCAACTGACATCAAGCAGATTTTCAATGCTAATTCTTCCTCAAGCAGTAAATAATTTTCCACTATTCATAAGCGGTTTAGAATTTATCTTTTCCTTTTTTTTTTTTTTTAAGTGAGGCAATTTAGAGAAATCTAAATTTGCTTTCCTCCGGAGAAAGGACTTCCATATGCAGTTCATCTCTCTCAACAACTGAGGATTATTAAGCCATGCTGACACAGCAAATCACAGCATTATCAAGACAGTGAGTAGATCAAAAGGATGGTGGTCAATTTTCTTCCCCATCTCATCAACTGCTGGGGAGGAAATGGAAGCATAACTGAAGCAAGATACTTCAAATGCCTCAGATATCAGCCTTTCATTTTCAACAGCTGAAAGCCACATCTGCACATGTATCAAACCACACACTGCCTGTAGCTCTGCCTCTTGCAGGAGACATCTGGAAAGTGAGTGGCACTGGAGACAGGATTCCTCAGCCAGGCAGCACACAGCAAATGCATTCAGCCACAGTCCCATCTCCCCAGCATCTCTGGTGCCACATGTCCCTGACAGCCCAGACACAGCACACTGGGGAATCAGGAGGAGATGTCAGAGCACAAAGTACAGAATTTCCTCTGCTGCAGCTGCACAGAACAGGTATCTGCACCTCCCTATTTCCCCCTGCCTCTATTTACCCAAATAAGTAGAAGTGCTGCAAGTTTTCCTGGTTTAGGCAGCAGAAGATTCCTAGAGGATTGGCAAATAGAAATAAAAATGAAGATAGCCCTAAGGGCAGCTCTCAAGGAGATGGACTTAACATGCTAATCATGTCTCTGTTGGCATCAGACAAACTGCAGACCTCTCACTGGCAGAATCACACACCATTCTCCAGCCCTTTTTTCTTAATACCTGCAAGATGCTGAATTCAAATCCTTGATTTTTGCTGTCCCCTGAGAGAGTGAGGGGAAAGGAATTGCATTTCCAGAACTGCAGTTTGAGCTTGCAGCCTCATCTGAGACACCTCTTTGCAAAACCCCTGAATGCAAACCTTAAAAATCTCATTGGGTTCAAATAAGTCTCCCCAGCACTTCCAGGAGTAAATGCAGCTCCAGCTCACATAGAGGGAGACAGCTCAAGGCAGTAACCCAATCCCTGGCATGACAGTTTTACCTTATGAGTAACTGCAGAGGAATGGGGAGCCTGGGTATATTTATCCTATTAAACAGCCTTTCAAAAGGAATATTTGCAGTGCTCTACAAGACCTGCATCAAGAACATTTGCTGGAGCCTTGCTAGGACTTCTCACTGCCCTGGAGTTCGACTGCAGATGGTGTGGGGAGCCCCAAACACTGATGGCAGGAATTCCCATTTTGATTTTTCTCAGCAGAAATAGGAAAATCAAGAACAGGTAAAGGCATTGACTTCCAGGTAAAATACATTTATCAACAGATTTAAATCAATGCTTTTAAATGTAAAAAGATCAGAGACTACAAAAGCAAGAAAATACAAAGACTACCTTCAAAATGAGACCTTAAAAACTCAAAGTGCAATTATATGCTCTTAAAATCCTCAAGTTCTCCAGCTCACATATATAGAAAGCATGTAAAATAGTTTGGCTTACTGTCTAAGACATTTTGAGATTACATCTAAAAGTTTTCCAAAATGTAATCAATATGTCAAGAAGCTGGTTAGAACACAGGACACATAAAAGTGCTCAGCTTTCTTGTGAAGCAGGGGCAGATTGTTATTTAAGATACACAAAAATCCAAGACACAAAAGGTAAGTCATTTTCCAGACCTAACAACTGCTGGAGTATGAGTACAGAGCAGCCACTGGGATTTTTACTTCACATTGCCCAGATCTGCTTAGAGAAAGTTCAGATTGCATGGTCAGTAAAATCACTCAGCTCTCTCTTTAATGTACTAATGTTTAAAGCCTTGTGCTTTCTCACTATCAAAGTATTGGTGCAAGTCATGTCTTGTGTCACTGCTTAACAAAACAAATGTCCAAACTAGTATCAATATGTGGCATGGTAAATTACAGTAAAGACAACAACCATTAACATTCTGAAGCTTCTCTCTACTTTCAGATCAAAATTGCCCCTTAAAATTAGCAAAATTTTGCATTTGTAGCACTGATTCACAAACTTGTGTGGGTGCTCCCAAAAAGCAAAGGCAAGCTCCCAGCTGCAGTTGTGCCTGGCTAGCCCAGGCTGCAGAGACAGACTGAGCAAGGATCCATCCTGTGACAGCCAGAACTGCTGCTGGAATCAGGGGTGGCAGCCGCCCTGAATCCTTTCTGTGCCAGAACTGGAGCTCTGACAGCCAGAGCAGGGAGCCTGGCCCAGCACAGCAGCACAGGCACCCAGCTCTGACCACTATCAGCAAACGTCCAAACAAAGAAAGCACTGCAGGGTGAGATGTGGTCTGCACGAGCAGCTGCAGCAGGGACTGTGGCTTCCTCTCCCAACCACTGGGACCCAAGCTGGAGAGTTTATTCCTGAGCTTGTGCCCAACTAACTGGGCACAGCTAACAGGCACTGCTACCACCCCGAGCCTGGGGCTGTAAGAGGGTGTGCAAATGCAGCCTGTGTGAAGCCATTTCAGGAACTGTGTATCAGTAACTGCACTTCTGGGGATGAACTGCAAACCCTGGAGTGCTCTGGCTGCAGTTCCAGCAGAGCTGACACCATCATGCACTGCCAGTGTAAGGGAAAGGCCCAGGGATCCTCCCTTCCCCAGCATGCAAACCCAGGCTGTTCCTGGAACTTGCCCTGCTGATCACCCCTTTCTAAACTAATTCAACTTACTAATCCAATAAAAGTTTGCTGAGGTGTTGGTTTCAGTTTTTTAGATAAACTCATTAGGTTTCTTGGAAGAACAGCTCCAACCACTCTATGACTTAAGCAGCTTTTAGAAAATATATTAAAAAGACCAATGGCAGAATTAAGCTCTTGTTCAAGTAAGTGAATAAAATTTCTGCTTTAAATGGAAATGTTCTACTTTCAAAACTTAGGCCAGAACACAAACTGTAAATCCAGCCCATCCTGCCATTAGTTGAAAGAAATCACCTACCCTCCTGTCAGATTCCCATAATTCATCTGCAGCTCAGATGCAGACCAGAAGGAAAGGCAGCCTGAAAAGATGCAGCTAGCAGACAGCTCCAGCTGAAACACTCCTTATTCTGGAGACATTATCTGCTGCTTCCACCCAAACCTACATTGACATTTTATTTTGGCTTTTCAGCCCCAGGATTGTGACATGGCTCAGTCCCTAGGGCTACACGTGCTCTGCACCCACTGATGCCTCATTTGTGCTGCTGAGCTGAAGAGTGAGCTTTTGACAGACTCCTGACCATAAAAGTGGAGATAAGCCAACTCTGTGTGCCACAAAAACCCAACAGAAGCCATCATGTGAGCTCAGAGCTTCCATCAGATCCCCCAGATGGGCAGGAGGGCTATTTGTGTGTGGCTCTGCTGAAAAACCATTAACATCACCACTAGATCCTTCCTGCCCACAAATGCATTTCTGTGACACCCAGAGCTGCACTGGCCTGCCTGTCTGTCTGTCTGTCTGCAGGGTGAGGCTGCAGGAGCACGGGCAGCATCACGTGCAGTCAGCAGGCTCCTGTGCAGCCCAGCAGCTGCAGGGCTCTCAAGGGCACAAGGACACCGTGGGAGAACCAGCTGACCAGTCTGCAGCTTGGCACCAGCAGGGCCTGGCAGCCACAGCCCCATTCCTGGAGGAGCACCTCAGAGCCACCTCCTGACATCCTGGATGCAACAGGCTGGGAAATCCTTTGGCTGCTGGCTCTGTTCACAGCACCAAGCTGGCAGGGAGGTAACCTGATCTTAACCAGCTCCACAGGGCATGGGATCACCAGCTCAGCATGCTGCCTGAGAGACACCACAAGTGCTTGAAGATTGAGTCAGCACAGTTTCCTGGATGAAATAACAAATTCACAGCACTCCCTGCCTACAGTCCAGGCTGTGTGAAGGAACCACAAATGATTTTCCCATAGGACCAGAATTTTTCCACTTAGCTCTCTGAACACTAAACTAGACTCCAGCTTAAACTGAATGAGAGAAATGAACCACCACCTACAAAAGAGAAACATGCAGTTATTCTGCCTTTCTCCAACTTCCTGATCCAAACTTCCATCCCCTTTCCCCTGTCTCAGAACAGTTCATTAGATGGCTGAGATAATGGAAGTCCCACAAGGTACATAACTGCTTTTGTGGTCAGAGATAAATATTCCTCAATATGTCACAAGTGTGCTGAGCATCCTCACACTGAAAGTGATTTGTACTTCAAGTCCCTTCTCCTATCAGAAGGGAAAATGCTCCAGAGAAACAAAATACGGTTTGAATATGTTTTTTTGGTTTTCGGACAAAAAGCTGCTAAAACCAAGTGTAGCCTTCTGAAGTTCTTCAAATTAACCTCAGCTTCCCCTCCACTGCCCTGCCTATCACATTCAAAAGCTGCCAACAGAAACACCAGGAAGAACAAACTCTTACTGGCACTGAAGATCAAAGGGCAGCATAGAGGACAGAGACTTTCAGAGGCTGCTCCCTCCCAAGGGTGCGTCCTCCCATTTATTTCTCATTTCCAGAAGGGCTAGATCAGGGGGTTGGAATGGAAGGAAGGGTTATTTCCTGCCACATACAGCATCTTCTTTTTCATAGCATGGTTTTCTCCACACCTGAAGTGGAAAGAAACATCTTATATTTACTTCCCTCTGTTATAGTGGTGAGCAGCAAACAGCTCATGCCAAGAAAAAACACCTTATACTAAGACTGGCTGCCGAAAATTGAATTCATGTTCCTTACCAAACAAATAAATATTTTCAGTTTCACAGCTACCAAAGGCTCCTGAGAACACCAGATCCAGCTACACAAGCCTTGAATGCCTCCAGATTCATGGTTGTGTGAAGCTAAAATAGAAGATAATCCTTTGTGTGGTTCCTTTCTACCTAGATTCACTGGGCTGGCAGAGTCCTGAATAACAGGAAACCATTTCCAAAGCTGGATAAGCACAGAAAATTCTTCCACTGCTCCATGAACAGTCTTCAGGAGAACGAGGAAAAGTTTGTCAAGGGTTTGTACATCACAGCTGTGGCACATCCTGTGACACAGCGTGTGCAAAAGCTGATCTGACCTCAACGTTTGCACAATGCTGAAGAGCAAAGCTGGGCTCTGCTCACTGGACAGAGAAGTTGGAGATTGCACAAGAGAAGGATCACAGGGTGAGCTGTAAAATTTACCAGCCTTCCCCAGTACTCCAGCTCCTGGCCTCCAGGGATTCAGACTGTTTGATTTCAGTACCACTGTCCTCAGATGATGTTCCCACCCACAAGTTACAGCACTTATCACATGGAAGCTTTTCAGTCACAGCTGTCACAGTTCCACACCCTAAACCTAAATCTCCACATATTCCATTTTGTATTGATAGAACTGGCTGTGGCCTGCAGCAACTGCAGGCAGTGAAGTCTGCAGCCACTGCACCTGAATCCCAACGAGGCTCACCAATCAGAATCCTCACCCTAACATTCCCACTTCCTTGACAGCACAAAAGAAAGGTACCTTTCAGAAATGGAGAACTGAGCTGCAGCCCTGAACAGCACAACATAACATGGCAAGTCCATATTATATCAGAATAGAAAACAAATCTGACTCTCAGGCCTGTACTAAAAATATTTAAGTTGGAATTTCTCAGCCTGAATCTGCAGTCTGCTATGAGCTCCACCTGCCACCAAGTCTTTTGTCAGAATCCTCTCCTTTTGGAAGCAAACTCACTGGTGTTCAGCAGGCAGTTACACCTAGCCCTGTAAAAGATCACAAGGAACAACTATCTGCACAAATTAGAGAGTCTCCATTTCTCTCCCTGTGTGTCAGCTGTGAAATTGGAAACAGCTCTGGACTCCAAGGAGGGCAAGCACAGCCTCTGACAGTCTCCTGGAGTGGCTCTTCTTATGCAAGATCTATTTCTGATCTCTGCCTGACAGCAAACACATCCTCAGGCATTTCCAGGAAGTCCCAGACAAAGGCAGCAGCAAATGGCCAATCCTGACCCACCAGTCTCTGGGAGGGAGGGTTGGCTCAGACTAAAGCCAGGGACATTGCTCTGTACAAACAGGAATGAAACGGCATCCTGGCCAGTTTGGGGCAGGAACAGACTGGAGGGAGTGTAAACATTTTACACAAACAACTAAGCAGTTAACACCTCACTACTGACCTGGGCTGGATTTTAGCCAACATTCTAGATGGGAAAAAAAAAACTTAATAAAGCCAAAACCACTAGCAACCAATACAGTCTCTTTTTTAGTCCTTTATTTATCCTTACACATGCAAAATATTAAGTGACCCTTCTTGTGCGTGTCATAAGAATTTTCATTTGGTGCTGGATTCCCTCTGAAAGTTTCTAGAAGTAGAACAGGATTCGCTGTGCTCTGCCAAAACAAAAAATTACAAACACCAAACAAGCAGCCACTGAACTGACCCCTCAGGGAAAATTTCCAGGGCCAAGGCCTCTGGACAAAATACCAACTCCCCTGTATTCCTACAGGAAGAGGGGCTCAGCCAAGGCAGCTATCTGAGGAACCAGACCCTTCCTGCTACACCAGCCTGCAGCTACTCCACAAGCACCAGGTCAAAACACAGCCCTGCCATTCTACAAACATCTGACAAATCTGGTACAAAGGAGATCTCCACTAGACAAAAGAGTCCAAGGATGGGAACAGAACCAGCAGGAAACAAGCCATTAGATTTTAAACCACAGCTCTGGTAACAACAGCTCAAGGCCTGAATGCAGAGGTGTGCAGCACCCAGCTACAACAAGCAACCCTTTACATGCCCATGCATGCCCACTGAAAAGAGGGTAGAAAAGGGCATTTTTTAAGCCCTGTGTTGGCATTTGGTTGAAATTTCTACAACTGAAAGCTGTCATGAAAAGCACTGAGGTTACAACACATGCTGATCCAGGACTGGATCACTCCTCCAAGTAGCTTAGTGTGAAATCCACAGTGGCAAATCACAACATTGTGAACACACAGCAGGGGTGTCCAAATCTCTGGGCAGCAGCAATCCTGGTGTGCTTGTGCCCCAGAGCCCTGAGGTGGAAATGAGAAGGGCGTGGGTTTGACCTCTCAAGGGGACCCCTCACAACAGCTGTAAAGCACTCGTCAGCTTGGAGATCACAGTTTGGTAAGTGCTGATTCTAACTCATCTAGGGAAGGAAAACATGTTACATCAGGGTTTCCAGGAGCACAGGAGCTCCCCTGGACAGAGAGCACCCTGAAGTGAAGGATACAGTTTCAGAAGATGCAGAAAGGCGAATTAACAGCTCACCACTGCCAAAAATGGAGAGGTTTTACTCCCTCTTCCGGACATGTGCTGCTGCCACTTACTTGTGCAGGCTGTGGCTCTCCCAGGACCCCTCTGTGAAGCAGCCCAACAGGATACACACCCAGTGGGAAAAAGCTGACTGTCTGCCTTTGGGTCAGGGAAGAGACGAGCACAGCAGTCAGCAGGAAGGGATATGTCAAACAGTCAGACAACACAGAAGGAGAAAGGATAAGTAAAAGTGAAGCCTCTCCCCCTGTCTGAGCTGAAGCAGCAGCTCAGACACCCCAGCAGCACACAGGTACCACACAGCCAGGAACAGCACTGCTAAGGATCCCTGTGATCCCCTCCATCTGCTTATGTAAAAATGGGTTTGGACACAGACACAGACAAAACGCTGTCAGAGCTTGCACATTCCAAGTTAATTAGCTGCCTTTTAAAAAGTAACAGAAACAGGAAAGCATGTGGACCCTATTACCAATAAAGGGAAGAGTGGGATTTGCATGGTTATGCAATAATGGACATGGAACTTGAGGGGAAAAAACCAGCATCTTTTAAGCTGTGGAAATCCTATCCAAGCAGCATAAACAGACTGAGTATAGACCCATCTAGGCAAAGTGCCAGTCACAAAATTTGAGACACACATAAAGATGATGAAATAAAGGACTGAAATACTAGTGTAAATTCTGAATTCATTAAAAGAGTTCTGAATTCATTAAAAGCATTAGAAGAACCAATTCTGCCAATGAGATGTAGAGTGCCCTGGCTACCAGCAGAAGGAGGACTCCAGTAATAAAGAATGGGGACACTAAAGAGACTCTGTAATCATACCCATATTTAGTACAGTCTTATTGAGGCATTCCTATCCTGAAGGCTCTTAAATGGGATTCAGAATGCAGACTTGACAGATTTTAGACCTTGAAACACATACTTTTCATTAGCTTCAGCAACTTCCCATTCAGGAAGTAACAAGCATAGCTCCCAAAAGCATAAATGCAAAGAATATTCAACAAATGCAAATCTACCCTTAAAAAACCAAGGTATCTCACGATTTAAAAGCCTGTGTCAGTAAGGAGATACAGAGTCCCAGCAAATCTCACCCAGATAAAAAGTTAGTATATTGAGATATAAATAAAGACTTGCTGGCTTGACCTGCCAACCACTCTGAAGTGGGTTGTTTCCCTTTTTGTAAAATGGGAACTTGTGTCAAATGTGGTTTAACTGGCTTGTTAAAAATCTAATTATTAAGGAAGTACTCTCAAAATGGTGGATGTTTCTTTTAAGAAGTTTTCATTTCTGCAAAGGTTCTCTGCAGCAGGGTGGGAGCAGACTTGGAAGCAACACTGAAATCTCTGTAAGCCAAAAAGTGTAAGTCATCATCAAAAACTGACTTTACACAAAGCGCTGCCAAAAGCGCAATGTAAACTCACAGAACAGGGCAGGGGGAAATGACAACAAAATATTTCACATTTTTCAGTCCTGTGAATGTTGGTACTACTTATAACTATAATAGGTAGAAAGTTTTAAAATGAAGCTTTCAGTCCGATGAGCAATGCACTGTAACTTAAAAATAACCCAAGTTATGCAGATAGAGGGCAAGCAACAGCTCTGAAAGACAACAGAGTACAAGGGGCCAAGAAGCACATGGTTAAAAGTCTAGCTAAAGCAGCTTCTTTCCACTTTAAAAACAGCTTCTGGGAATGAAAGGAGGACAGTGTTTCAGAAATTAACGTGGGAACTGGTGCCCCAGTCCACTTGGGGAGTGTGGGTGGCAACTGGATGGAGACTGCTGATGGCTCTGGAGCTGCAGAGCTCTGACTCAGGGGTGGTTTTGGGGACTTTTTTAGCATTGGCAAAAGAATGTGGCTCAAGAGTTTCACAGTGTCATGACACTGGCCCACTGCAAGAAAGAAAACTTTTAAATCTAGGTAGAAAACTAACATTTTTAAAACTGGAGTATGGAGCCAGTGGATGGAGAAGAGCTGGAGAATGTTTAAGGTTTTCTTATCTCCTCTTACACGAGAAGGTAGATGACCCATCATTGTACCTGTCATCTGGTATCATGACACAAGTACCACTCACAAGCCTCTTGCTTGTTTCAGCAGCAGCAAGAGAAACAGTGAGGATATTTTACCAAGAGCAGTATTAATAAAGCAATTAAATGCATGACAGCTGCTTCATCTCAGTGCCCTGAACATATGTTGTTGTTATTATTTGATAAAGCAAAATTTTATTCTATCAACCAAAGGTTGCTACTCACAAGAGAACTCTTGACTGCAGAAAAGAACAACTGAGAAAAAAAATTCCTAGGATTAAAAAGAAAGTAGATTTTTGAGAGGTAGAGATGAGTAAGAGAGACCGATCTCCAGCACTGACCAAAAATGGAAATGGCAGCAATACTGAAATAGAAGCAGCATGAGAATAAACTTCCCTTTCAGAGGTACATGAAATAAATCCTTCTTCAAATTGCTTTCTAAAAAAGGGTTTTCAGCATGATCTCTGATTGTCCCTCCACCAATCCTATGATAAAAGTCACCAATCCTTTGAGATGACTGGAGAGACTGTTTTGCACAAGTCTAGAGAAGTCAAGACTCCCACTGCCTACATATTTGCTTCGCTGAAAATTAAGTTGACTTCTTTGTCTCAGCTCATCATGTTCTTCCCCACTATGCCCTGAACTAGGGCACAGAGGGAAAGAGATGAATTTTCTTATCAAGTACTTGGATGCACTCACATTTTATATGGATGTGTACTTGCATCACTCTCATCCCATTACTGTTGGGTACTTTAAAATTAACCTGCTCCTCCTCAAACCACACTGGCATCCCCAGCCCTCAGAGAAACCCAGGACCAGGCTCTGCCACTTACACACCCAATGTACCCACAGAATGTCCCACACGAGCACAGCAGTGCAACTGCCCCCTCAGCAAGAACAATATTCCACTTCTATCTTCGTGACAAATCCAAGCCTAAAGTGTTTAAAGCAGCTGGAAAATAGAGCAACTCCAACTCCTTTCCCCCCTCCAAGATAGAAAACAGAAAAAAACCAAAAAAAAAGCTGTTTCTGCCAAGCAAGTACTGAATACACTGCATTCCATTTCATTAAAACAATTATTCAAAAGCCAGCCAAGAATTACATAAAGCTTCCTCCCTGCACCACCCCCAGCCCCTTGCTTCAGCCCCTCCTCCCCACAAGCAGCCTCCCAGCCCTGCAAGGACAGGAGCAGGCACAGACACTGCTCCAACCCCTCACAGCCCCCCGGCTCCCCCACCCCTCACACAGCATCCTCCAGAGCCAAGCACCACAACCAGGGGCTCAGCAGACCCAGCCAGCCCAGAGGCTCTCAGAGTTTCACATCACCACAGCCACACCACCGTGATCTGCTCCAAGCAGATTTCTCCCTTGCCTTTGATGGGAAAGCAGCATCCAACAAGTGAGGCCCTTAACCAACCCTAGTAGAAAAATGAATGATAACCTAACAGATTTTCTCTCAAACTCACACCATTTTAAGCATGACCCCAAGACAGAAGGTGCTGGAGGCACTGGGTTTAAGCAGCTAAGAAGCACAGGAGCAGCATGCCAGAGCAGCTGAGAGGCACTGCCCAAGCAAACTGCTCAGGACAGCCAAGCAGCAAATCTCAGATTAAGCACAAGCAGGATAGATTGAAAACCACAAGCTTAGGGTTCTAAGAACCTGACTGACAAATTCATCTCAAACTCCACACAGCCACTGCACAGCTCTCAGCCTGACTGACAGTGCTGAGCTCCTCATCTTTCACAGGAGAAATAAAAGGCAGCTTCCTCAGGCCAGTGCAGCTCACCCACTCACAACACTGCGTTGGCCACTGATAAGAGATTTCATGACGTGGATGCAATGGCATTTCACTCCCTCCCCCAGTGCTCCAGCTCTCTGCAGGGATCCTGTCTAACTGCTGGAGCTGCTCACAGCCAGGCAGAATAGTTCCAGCTGTGTGTCACACTGCCTGACCAGGCCTACACAGCCCAAAAATGTCTCCCATATAAAACCATAATGAACAGGAGCTTCAAACCAGGAGTACTACTCTAGGCACCTTCCTCTTGGGGATCACCTCTGCCCAAAAGGCAGCAAAACAAAACACAACAAACCAACCCAAACCTAGTCCCAAGGCAGCTGCTGGTGCTGAGAAATAGGGAGCAATGGATGCAACTAATGGTAAAACAAGATGAGCAACAGAGAGCAGCCAAGCCATCATCTTATTCCAGCTCATGGGGCACCAGTAACCTCAAGTGACATGCAGTTAGCCCTAGGCTTCTTTGTCTGACCCAGCTGAAATTAGTGGCTTCAACCCAAAAGAAACCTTTTCACAGAGAAGCCCTGAACTGGTTTAGGACCATGAAAGAGGATAAAACAAGGGAATACTAAGCCCCTAATCCATGGCAAATTATTTACAGCCCTCTTGCCCATGACCTTTTCTACCTCTGGCTTCTTTTACCATCTCCTGCTCTTATTAAAACTCAACCTAACCACAGTCCCTGAACAACCACAAACTTCCCCAAAGCACAAAGTGAAATTCTCTGTTCACCTTCCTCTTCAGCAATGGAAATAAAGCAAGATCCTCTGAGGCATCTAGACAGACACAGGATTAATTCTGTCTGCCAGCTCAGTTCTGTGACAAAAACACGGGACTGGTTTATTCCTGGAGCCCCCATACAGTCTGATTTATAGCTGAGCCATTTAAAGCACAATTCCCCATGCAGAGTGTCATTCAGAAGGTTTATTCCCTGGAGTGCCATTTACCTTTTTTTTTATGTTCTTCAAATGATTTGCAAAATGCTAGAGGTTTAAACATGTGCAATAAACAGCAAAAAACCACAAGAAATGAAGCTACACTGCACTGCACGCTGCCAGCCAGGCACTCAGTGCCTCACCCAGCAGAGCCACCTACACAGATGGGCACAGGGTAATGAGAACACTGTGAGCAGTGGCACGACAAGCTGCACTGGACAACCTCACACTATCTCATCATCATTTAAATAACTTGAACTGAACTTGTTCACAGTGTAGAGACAGTCCAGCCCAGGGAAAAAGGAGCCAAGCTCTAACAATGCAGGCTGCCTCCCCCTGTGGCCTGCCGTAAGTTCTCTTGGCTCCTCAGTTTACAGTTGTCTCAAACTGCTGAGATGAATTTCCCATGTAAATTCAGAATAGTTACTGTCTGCTAAAAGAAAAAGCTGCATTTGTGTGAGCAGAAAAAGTTTACCAGACTCCTAAACAGCACAAACACAAAACCTCAGGGACTCAGTTCCTGTAACTGAAACACCAACACCAAACTTGTTCCACAGCACTCCAGTTCCCATTTCAACTTGCTTGTTTCACTGGGATTTAAAAACACACATGCACAAAAGAGAAAGCATGGATTCAAACACCTAGCTGCTTGCTGCTGCTGCTCTGGGGCCATTTGCAAAGAGAATGAGAATGAGTGGGAAAAACAGCAAAAACTGATATGAGGAAGTCATCACCCACCTCCTATTTGATGGTATATCTTTAGCACACAACATTCCTTGAATGACTTCACGGCGCTCTGTGGTGAAGGGAAAGACGAGGGCAGAGCCACTGTGGGGAACTTGGAAGGGAAAGAAAATCTTTTCTCCCTACTCACAGCCTGTCATAATGGGGGGTGCAGAAAGGATGAGCAATCAGAAAGGCACAGAGGGAATATTCAACAGGCCTGAGAAAGGAATAAAAACTTGTACATCTAATTTAAACTTGCCACTGTAAACTTTTCCAGCAATGGTGACCAGAAAAGCTTGAAAGAAGCTTTTCAGCTGGAAACTATTTCAGAAACACAAAGATCTCAACCAACATGACCACACTTTGCAGGTAAGGAGTAATTACCCCTGTTTCACAGACAGAGAAACAACATGCCTTAAGTTAGGGTACATTTTTGAGGCTGTGGAGCAATGGTTACCTTATGCTATATTAAACATAACCCACAGCTGAAGGAGGCAGCCTCACTTCCCAGTGCACTGTCCATGTAAAAAATGACTTTGAGAAGAATCAGCTTGCTGATGCAGTTAACTGTCCAACAGTTAATGTGGACACAAGCAAGGGAGGTGGACACAGGGAACACCTCAGCAGCCAGCTTAAATCAAGTGAAACCAATTTGAGATCACAACTTATTCTCTAACCCATTCAACTTCAACCAAAGTGGAAAGCAATGGTGCCACTTCTTGCTTCTACTCTGCACTGCTGGATGTAGTAATCCTGCCACAGATGAGACAGTTCCCTACTCAACATTTTACAATGCAATATCCTAAACAGTCACGATAACCTGTACTCCCAGGGTTTGTTCCTAAACCTCAGTTTGTTAGGAGAGGCCTGAAGTGAGCTAGGAACTCATTCTCTAATCACAGAGTGAGACATTCCCACAGACAATGTCTCACTTTCAGGCAGCTGGAACAGAAGAGCATCTTCATTAACAGCTTCCGCATCAGACAAAAGGGGACACACAGGATCAGCACACAAAGAGGGAAGCACAGGCTGAGACCAGAGCAGGAAACTGGGACCAGAGATCCCATTCACTCACACTCATTTTCCACTAGCACTCACAACTGCACTCAGAATCTGCTCTGGCTGTCTCCAAAGCTGCATCAGATTCTGGGTATCACAACTAACACATTAGTTTGACTCAAACCAGATTTGTTTTGTGGCCATGGACAGGCTTCTCTCCCCTCTAGTTACTAAGTTTTAATATAAAGGATTTATCTGTCTGTCTGAGCAGCAGATCAGAAAACCAACTGTGATCTAAACAGAAGTGCATTATTAGTCCTTATTCTGCTGCCAGACTTTAAAATTTTACCTGTCATTTCTACAGTTTCACAGCTTGTTTCATAGAACAGATAGGCTTCAAAGGGCAAGAGGTGAGGAAAAAGGGGTCCAGAAAACTGAACTATCATGATCCCCAGGAAAGGAAGGAGAGACAGAGAGAGATGAAGATGTATGAGAAGTTTCCCATTTGTTTCTCCAGTGGCAGAGATGGTGTTGGAGGATCAGTTTTAACCAGGAGGGCAGCTGAACACTTAGGATAAGTTGACCTCTCCCAGAGAGGGACAAAGGAGCTAAAGACAGCACAGTCCAGCCTTTCCGTGGAAATAGAGCAGCAAGAAAAGAAGCCTCTCTCTGCATCACACACTGCTTGAGGCAGAGGACTCCCTGTCTGAGCTGCTCAGGACAATGAAGTCCCTGTTTCACGAGGGGTCACAACAGCTAAGGAGCTGAAACAAGTCAGAACCCCATTGTGCAGAGCATTAGTTCTGTTTACAGCCTTCTCGCCCAGCAGCAGGAAGGACTCAGAAATCTGAGCCAGTACAAAGCCAAGGCACCAAATTACTTTACCAGTGCTTCCCCCCAATACCATTTCCTGGGCGTAGCTGACCTTAAGCAATTTCACAGCAAACTTTAGTCAAGTGAGCCCAAACCCCACAGCATGTGACTCCCAAAGGAAAGGAACTGAGTCAGAACCAGGCAAGCATCCCCCTCTGGAGAGGGACAAACAGCACCGCCCTGCAGAGCACAGCAATCTTCCAAATGCTGGGACAGATGACAGATGGAAACACATGCACCTCCCTCCACACTCCCATGAAAAATCAATGGCAAGACTGCTCCCTTTAAAGTCAATCTTGAGAGGATTAAGCACTGAAGAGAGGGTGGATTAGAGTTCCCAAAACAGAGGAAAACAACTCATAAAGCAAAATCTCTTGTGCCCTTGAACTCTGCACCCAGAATTTTGAAGTCAAATTGCTAGAAAAACTTTATGCAAAAGAAATATCCTCCTAGAAGTGAAAAAGCACACCTAAAAAACCAGCTCACAATGTAGTTGAGGTGGACAGCAAAACACTGCCATAAACACATCCCCATTAAACAGATATAACTTCTTTGTAAAACACCTTTTACAAGCTCCGGTGAATGCTGTTTTGTCTTTGATTGCAAAATCCAGTTTAAAAATACCTGAAGCCTTTGAAAACAATTTTGTTTTTTAAATAGCAGTAGAGAAATGAGAATTTCATCAAATGAAAGCTTCTAAAAGCCATTTCTGGAGTCACCAAAAGGTTTCCCAGTAGTATTTGCAAACAACCCTTTCAGAAAAAGGCTGTAAAAAACTTTTGGAGACAAAATCAAACAGTATTCTGACTAAAACAAATGTAAAGTTTCTCTTCTCCTACTCCTCTCACCATAAATACAGGTAACACAAATTAGGTTTCTTCCCCTGCAGAAAGCAGCCCTAATGGATCTGTTCCCTCATAATACTCAGACAAGGCAGCACCACAGAGCCATAACTCAACATCTTATTCAGTGCCTCAGATTGTCTGAAGTGAGAATGTGTGGATGGTCACTGGTGTGCTGGAAGCACAGGCGGTGCTTTGGCAATCCCTGAAAGGGGCAAGAGCCCCAAATCTGGATTCTCACTCCTGAGGACAAAGCTGTGCTCTCTGTGCCAGTTTACAGCGCTGCAGGACGGCAAATTCATTCAGCAAACTTCCTGTCAAACTCCAAGCACATCCGCAAAGGCTTCCTCGGAGGGACTGCAGGGAGAAAGCCCGGCCAGCTGCTCTCCTCCCCCTTCCAGCACGGGCTGCTCCAGTTCCCACCCCGCCCCAGCCCTGCTGTCCTGGGCCGCGGAGGCTCCCCCACAACACCAGGGTGCACAGCTCCAGCCTGCAGAGAGCTTCCTGTGCGAGCTTCTTCAGCACTGGGGGAGGGGGAAAAGGGAATGAAGATTTTTTTTCAACTCCAAAAGAATCCTCAAATTTATTCTCGTATGTTTCATAAACTCTCCAGTCCAAGAATCAAACTGAGAAACTTCTGGACCTCCATTTTACAGTGGTCATGTACACACTGATCAAATCTCCCAACTCTAGGGAGAGGGAGGAGATTTTTGATAAAGGCAGGGAGTTAAGAACAAACACACCAATGTCTCTATGAGGGGCTCACTCATGCCCAGCAAGGCCCTTCACTCACTGCTCATTTCTGCACCACACAGATTCAGAAGCAAGATGTGGAAGTATCTGAGCTGATTTGACTTGACATCAACTCTGAACCTGCAAGTCCCAGCTCAATATCAAACTCCTTTTGGGCCAAAACTGCCCCTGGAAGCAGAGCAGCTTTGTCTACATGGCACTGTGCCTGAACCAACAAGTCCTGCCTAACCAGCCTGACTCTGGACAGAGCCAGTGCAGACGTCTGTATCCATGGCACAGTTAATCCACAACTCAGATAATCCACCCATAGATAATGGGGAAAGAAAAACAAACAACTCTCACTCGAGTTCGAAATCTGACTTATTTCAGGGGGGTTGTATCAGCACAGCACAGTTCATTATGTGTGCATCCCAAGGTGAATGGCTTTAGAGCAGTAAGTGAGCCATTTTGGGCTAACAATGATTCACAGAGGGAAAACAGCTGGTGTGCTTTTCCGTGCTGAATTCTGTACACCACAGAAAAGCTTACAGAGAGAAAGGGTCACACTTTTTTTTGTTCAGCTGCCTACTGTTAATTAGATCTTGTCCAGTCTGAAAGGCTGTACAAAAATTGACACAGACGCAGGGTAATTAAGACTTGATGAAATCAAGTTGCTCAGACTAAAAGTGCTAACTTTTGGTTGTCCCAATACACTTCAGAGCTCAGAAAAAACAAGCCAGGCACAATTTCAGATCTTTTTCAAAATTTCTTTGCAGTTCACCTCTAATTCTCCTACAGAGGAAAGAAAAAATGTTAAGGGACTGCAGCAGCCTATTCCAACAAGTGGGAAGTCACAGTAGCGCTGTTCAGGAATGCAGCCCTTGCAGTGGGCACAGGGAGGCTCCCATGGTTCACTCCCATGGTTTGCTGCTGAGACACCAAACTGCCCCTACACAGACCTGTATGCTCACCTTGAAGGGCTGCTCACCAAGTCAACACACAGACTGGGTGAATCCTGTTCTGACTAGCAATGCATTCCTGAACACGCTAGGAACTCGCACCACATCTCCAAGAGATAACCAGAATGAGGGATATGAGAAAAGGTAAACAGAGCTGTCTCCACTTAAAGGAACGATAACCATGAGAAGCTGCAGTAGAAATTACTTCTGTTTCCACCAACAGCTACTTCACTAAAGCAGAGGGTTTCACTCCCCAAGGATGAATCCTGCCTGGGCACACCTTTCACCAGAAAGCCACGCAGCAGATGGACTCCCTGCCCCGTAAGTTTTATCATTAGTCCAATTCAAAGTCTGTTTTCTAAAGGTGTGACCGCCAGCTTTATGCCAGCACCGTAATGTGAGCTTCCAGGTCCAGAAATAAACCTGCAATTTTCGTGGACTGTATGTCAACAGAACGTCTGGTTTCTATTAAAGGTAGGATGGAAGTAACGGATCACAGCCCCTCCCCAGTGTCTGATTTAATCAGTTTCATAAGCGGAACTCAGTCGTCCTAATGCCTCCCAGAGCACAAGGGATTTTGGCAGATCCACACCCTTTCCGGCTTGGTACCAAAGGAACTCAGATTCTCTAGATCTTTCCCTTGAGACCAGTTGCCTGACATTTCTCCATTACACGGTTTCGGGAAACCGAATAATGCAGCACACCTGGGAGAAGCACAGGGAGGACAAGGATGAGCTCCGAGCCCGGCTGGGCTCCGCTTATCCCCCCAGGGCTCCCCACTCCATACCCGCGCAAAGTTCAGATCTCGCCCAAGAGCGGGCTGGAGAGGCTGCGGCGGGGCAGGGGAGGCGACGTTTGCTGAAACCCGAGTACGCTCCGCGCCGCTGCGGGCACAGGAGCGCCGGGCGCCCTTCCCAGCCGGGACAGCCACCGCCTGCCCTGGCTGCGGGCGGGTGGGCGGCCCCGGGACAGCCCAGCCGCGGGGCCCCGGGCGCGGAGCCGGGCCGGCGGGAGCGACACGTCCCCGGAGCGACAGGCGCGGCCCGAACCCGCGGCGCTGAGGGGCGCAGCGTGGCCGGGCGGGCCGCGGCCGCCGCCGCCCGGGGCGCGGCGGGGAGGTGGCCCCCGCGGAGGGGAGCCCGCGCAGCTCGGAACTCACCCAAGTCGTCCATGGTGCCGCCGTGCCCGCTGCCGGTACCGCCGCGCCCGGAGCCGCTCCCGCCCCGCCGGTGCCGCCGCCTCAGCGCCCGCAACTTTCCCGGCCCGCCCCCGCGCGCGCCCGCCCGCCCGCGCGCCCCCGCCGCGCGCCCCGCGCCGCCCCCTGGCGGCCGCCACGGGAACCGCCAGCCCGGCCCGGGCAGGACAGCGGGGTCGGGCCCGGGCTGGGAAACGGCCCCGGGACTGGCGGGAGAGGCCGCGGCGCCCTGAGCCGCCACCCGCGGGGCGCCGTGCCGGGGCCAAGCCTGCCCTGCCGCACAGAGCTGAGCGGGAACGCGACACGAGCCCCGCACTGTGCCCTGCAGGAACAGGAGCCTTTCCCACCGGATTTGTCCTCCCGGGGCACTGATGCAGCCGCACCGGGCTTATTGCGTGCTGCGGTAGGGCTGTGCCCCAAAACCTTCAAACAAACATTTCAGAGCCTCAGCTGATTTACCCCATCCCAGGGAAGCTGGAATGAAACCCAGCAGAAACCTTTCCTGAACAATTTTCCATAAGCTGTGGCCACCATAAAGGAAAGTCATCACCTACTTCTCCTTTGCTGTGTTCAAAGACTATAACAGCCCACCCGGATTTCTCATGTGATGATCTGGAACCATCATTTCCCACATGCTTTTCCTTTCAAACCTCTATAAAACAACACTCCAAGGCAGCAAGGTCCTCGCTTTGTCTGAGCCACAGCACAGCTCAACCCTCACCAGAGCTACTGTTTCCCACTGTGCTCCAGCCAAGCTGACATGGCAGTAAAGGCAGTTGCTCAGCCCAAATGTTCACTTCTTAATCTGATGAGAGATACACCAAAAACTATCAGTGTGGGAACTGCCAAGGATCCAGGAAACGTGACTCTTGTAGCTCTTTTCCTTACAAAATGACTACCAAGTCAGGGAATGTTCCCAGAACTGAACAGCACATGTCCTGTTGTTGAGCTGAGATTACGGAATTGTATTTCCATTAAACAGAGACCGTGAGGTCAGCTGTGAGCAATCTCCAGTGCTGTATTTTTCACTCTCTAGGTACAAACATGCCCAGCTTCCCCTGCTAGCACAAGTCAGACATCATTATTTCCTGTGTTAAGTCATGCTTTAATGGGAATTATCGCTAGGGGGGCAGGGAAATATCTCCTCCCTCATCCCAGCCAATGCTTACGAATAGTCAAAAACCTCCAAGAAATTCATTCCAGCTTTCACTCCAAATACGGGAGTTGTCAGAAAATAATATCCTTACTGAGATCTAAGTACAACACAAATGTAAGAAAAGACTTTCACTGCATGCTGAATTCACCATCCATGCCAAAGATCTCACCTGACATCCCCCTTGCTGGTTTTCCTCAGCAAAATGTAAAACATTATTTGGAGGGACTGTTAAATTTTCTCAAAATCGATCCCTGGGTGTACAATGACAACTTCAGGATGCGTGTCCCAGGTGGAGCAGCATAAACCACTATCACTGACTGGTCACAGAGCAGACCTAAAGTCATTAGAAACATGTCCTTTCCTGGGGTCTCTGTTTCCTCCACCAACATGTGACAAGCATGTGCCTCAACTTGGGTTGTATTTTTACCTCTGCATAAATAAAGTGCGTACTGTGCTCTGCTCATATTGTAGCCTGGTACGCAGTTTTTATTTTCAGCTTCCTACGGTGTCCTTTGGGAGTCTGGAAGTGAATGTAAATCAAGAGAGCAGTTTCTATTGTGTCTGAGGGTGAAATCAAACTGTCATAGAACCAGTTAGGATTGCACCCACAAGAAATGGGTTGTGTCGAAGATGCTCAGTGTTAAAAACAAAAAATTGAAGTCATTGTTTCTAAAGCTTTGTCTATGGCTTGTGCACTGCATTGAAAGGGTTGGTGGGGTGGGAGGCAGGGCTGTCCCATGAGTGGCACTATCCTCTAGGCACACTGCTTTTAAACCAACCTGCTCACAGCCAGGTGCTGCTCATAACTGAATTCTTCACACATTGGCAATTCCTACTTAAAATTGTCCGTCCCTAACCCTCCCATGAGAGCTGAAGGAGTAGGGGCAGGTTAAAACCCCAGCTGCCAAAGCAGCTCCTCAGTGGTGTGGGCTCAAGCCTGTCCTTCCCAATGCCCTGAGCTCCTGTTTCCTCATCATTGACCTGCTCTTTGCCTCAGACTCTCCCTGACTCACAAACACCTGATTGCTGCTAGAAATACACAGCCTTCCTCTTATGCTGTGCCCCGTGCTGAGACATTATGACTTACCTTTGTCTTTCACAGAAGGTGGAACAAGAAGTTACCACCCCCATTTGCAGATGGGAAACAGGGCTGGGAACTCGAAATGAAGTTAGACAGTGAGTCAACATCAACAAAATGTTGAACTTTAGGGCTTCCTGTCTCCACACAATCCATGTTCAGAGTATTCCTGACTCCACACCATCTGTGGCCAGAGTACTTGCTCAAGGCACCTTTCCCTCTTGTTGAAGAGTCGTTTATTTACCAGTTACAGACCAAGTCCCTCAAAGGGCAGTTTAGACCTTAGACAAGACCCTCAGAATTGATGGATTAAAATCTACCTGTGCCCTGTCATTTCAGACTGGCTGCCAAACAGAGGAGTGATCCAAGCTCATTTCAAAACACCACCAAAGAAAAGCATGGCTATTTTCAATCAGTGTCAGAGAAGAGAAATGAAACTACACTGGCCTCTGAGGCACGTTTAGAACTTACCTGTGCACTTTCCAGAGTGACCTGAAACTGCAGAGCAACGACAGCACCTTCATTGGAGTGTGTGCCCTCTGTGCTGTGCCACATGAACATCATTTTGCAAGGGCATTTTGCTCTTTCTTCAGGTGAATGCAAGGAAAAAAATTCAATCAGAGCTTTAGGCTTTAAGCAATAGCAGTAAATCACAACATGCAACTCCCACATTCGAGGTCCAACTTCACACTTGTTGAAAAGATCTATTACAGCAAAATTAACAAACTTGGTTTCTGGATGTAGGACATTGCAATGCAGATTGAAAGCACCACACCAAGGCATTATCACAGACAATTCTGGCAGCAAAGATGAGAAACAATCAAGTGATAAATCCAATACTTATCAACACAGTTTATAAGAATCAAGAAATTACCTGAAGTGTATGACTCACTGCAAACTATACATGCCTTTGCTATTTACCAGTGTGGCTTATTCTGCAAAGGGCAATGGAACCCTATGCTTCAGGGATTGATTTCAGTTGATATTGCTGGCAATAGGACCAAATGGGGGGACAAAGGCAATCTGTGAGGTTTCACCATCACTCTTGGTCACTGTCATCATGGTGTGTATAATACCCCAGCATGACTGAATGCTATTTTAAAAAGTAATTATTAAGAGGAAACACTGATGTTCACTCTAAAGTTTTCTACTCCACCAAAGTTTCAAGTAGCTGCCCAACTCAGGGTATAAGGGCAGGGCAGGAACCTCATGTGGCACACGTGGATCTGACTCTCTGCCCATACAGAGCATGTCAGAGCAGGCTGTCAGCAGCAGAGGGTTCATCTCACTCACACAGAGTGACAGAGGGCAGCTGCTCCCAGCTGCAGCAGAGCTGCTGTGCAGTGGTCACTACTCTCCCTCTGCAGGGCCTGCCTACCTACTCAATTGCTGCAAATTAGGAAAGGATGGGGTTTACTTATATAATAGGAGTTGGCACCAGCAGCTGCTTTTTCCAGAGTAAAGGGCTGTGATTTCTTTGACAATAAAGATCATTTTTCTATTTTTTTTTTCTTAAAGCAAGTGATATCAATAAAGAACCGCACACAAAATGGAGTTTACAGTACTTTACACTAAGTTTTCCCTAATGGGTTTTAGAGGACTTCTGCAGCTGGGGAAGCACGATTCAGACTTTCACTCCCCGTAGATTCCTCCCTGCCTGTTGAGAGGCTGAGCTCTCTTAAGGATCCTGCTCAACAGGAGCTATTCCAGAAACCTTCCTCCAGCTCCTAAGCCCCTCCACTTCCGTTTTCGCTGACCGCTTCATTTCTCGGTAATTTTGAGAGAAAAAGAAACGAGCTTTCCATGTAACAGCGCCCTCATTTTATTAAACCGCGGCTTTGGCGGCAGCAAACCCAGGCAGCGTTGTAAGAACAAAAACATCATTATCTGCTGTAATCGATCTCTCCAGTTGTGAAGTAGGAGAGTTGAGGAGGTCAGTTAACGCCATCGCTGAAAATTAACTATCTAAGCTGATTTTGATCTATTTTTCACCAGGAGATTCAGTCTCCGTAGAGACTGTCAAAAATTGCCAATGCCGACTATATTTCAAGTCGTCATGGCGGGGTATTGGGAAAAGTTTTCAATTAGCAATAATCGCGCCTCGGATTAACCTCATTGGCTACGATACTGCCACTGCGCAAAGCTGACTGGGCTACCCCGCCGCTGCCGCCACTCGCCCCGGGGCTGCCACCAAGGTCGTGGCGAGTCCGGCCGCCCGCCCGTTCCTGCCTGCACCCTCCCGGCCGTGCTCCCCGCCCGCCCCGAGCCCCCCGCGCCCCGCCGGAACCGGGGGCGGTTCCGTTCTGCGCTCCGTTCTGGGCCCCCGGTACAGCCGCAAAGGCTGCTGGGAAGGATTATGCAAAGTAAGCGTGACGTCACGGCGGGCAGCCGGCGCGGAACGAGGGGAGCCCTCCGCGCATCCCCGCTGTACCGAGCCCGGGCACCCCCGAGCGGCACCGAGCCCCGGCAGCACCGAGCGGCCGCAGCGCCGGGGAGCCCATCCCAGCACGAGTCCCTGCCCAGCATCCCCGCCTGCTGCAGCAAGAGACAGCGTGTAATAAACTGAGCGCGCTTTTCATAAAGAGCTCGGTGTCTTTTTTTTTTTAAACGTGCTGAATGAGAAATTATCAATGAAACTAGACATGATCAATGAAACTAGACGTGGAGTGACCCATTTGCTGAATTATCCCCACTTCTAAGAACAAGACTCTTAAATCGATGCCGAGTTATCCCCACTTGAGAACAAGATTCTTAAATCCATGCTGGATTTTTTAATTTTCTGTATATCTATTCTTTAACCACACAAAATCCGCCTCCGAAGAGGCTCTCAAAAATTGCCAATGCCGACTATATTTCAAGTCGTCACGGCGGGGTATTGGGAAAAGTTTTCAATTAGCAATAATCGCGCCTCGGAATACCCTCATTGGCTACGATACTGCCACTGCGCAAGGCTGCCATGGCGCCCGTCCCTCCGGGGCCCGGGGCCGCCGCGTCCCCGCCGCGCTCAGAGCGGGTGCGGAGGGTCCCGGTGCCCCCTGCCCGCCGCTCCCCGCCCGCAGCCCGCACAGCGCTGCGGCACCCGGGGATGCACCGGGGGGCCACGGCGGGGTGCACCGGGGGCCGGTGGCAGCGCCGGGACCCGCGGGGGTTGCCGGGAGGGCAGTATGGTAATGAGCGCCGGGAAGGCGCTGCTGGGGCCGGGGGCATTGCCCAAAAATCGCCGTTTTCATCCTGGGACGGCCGGGGGCGCTCTCGAGGGGCGTCTGCCGGGAGCCACCAAAGCAAAGTCATCACCCAACGGTTTAAAACACGTTTAAACTCTTAAAGTATAAATCACTGAAAGACGTTTAGACTCACGCCACTGCCAAAAAGAAGGCTGCACTCCACAGCTAACCCCAAGGGCCGAGGGACAGGCAGGGGGGCACTGCAGGATGCTCTTCTTCCTCGTGATCACAGAATTACACATTCCTACACAGATGCTCAGGCTCACCCGGTTTTTGAAATAACTGTAAGAGACAAAAAAAAAAAAAAAAAGGATTAAAACTTTCTGCAATGTTTTGACCTGTTTAGCAAGAGCTCTTTGGTGAATGCATTTGAAAAGCAGTCCAAATCTTTAGAAAGAGCCCGTTGTCTGTAAGACTGCTGTACCATACAGTAGTCTGGGCTTCCTCATATTATTTGTTCCTCAGAAACGTAAGCCTCATTTGAAGAAAAACAAGGCAAAACACAAAACCAAACCAAACAAAAAAAAACCAAAAACAAAAACAAACAAACAAACAAAAAAAAGAATGCAAACTCCTTATTGCCATGCAAACTAAACAAATTACCAGGTGATTATTGAGACTGAAACCTGCACCAAGCAGGGAGGCAAAAAATGGGTTCCTGCCAGGGTGCACAGAGTCAGCAGCAGACAGGTTGGCACTGCCTAATTCCCAAGCTAGAGGTGTCTTTAACAGCCCTCAGTGGATTTTTCTTCAGTAATTTATTTAGTCACATTTTAAGTCTAAAACATGTTTATAATGACAAGCATCTACACTGCACTTTATCAAAGCTATCGCATGCATTTGTATCAAACGAATGAATCAAATGAATCAAATCAAATGAACTCAGATTTTAACCTCACACTTTTATCTGAGGGCTGCTAGGAAGCTCTCAGCGTTCTCAAACTGTCTCAGGTGTTCGGATGTTGGGAACAGCTTTCGCTCCCCCTCTGGCTCATGGGAGTTGTAGTCTCTGTGCTCGGGGTTTATTTCTCCCCATGAACTACATTTCCCAGAGGGCTCCCGTTCCGCCCTTCCGGCAGGCCCGCCCCGTCCTTCCGCGGCCGGCAGCACCATGACAGGTGAGTTCTCAGCGTTATCACCGCCCCGGTTCGGTTCGGCTGTCACCGAATCCCCGCCGCTGTCACAGCACGAGGGACACGTGGGGGTCCCTATGGCGCGGGGTCCCTTTGGGTTTCTGGCCTGTAGCCGTTTGTGGGATCCTGTTTCTCTTCTACCTTAACCTTGCCTGATCTTTTCCTGTGGAGCATCTTGGGTGTGTGCTAAAAACAAACTCTAGCCTCAGATCTCATTAGGTACGTTTAAAGAGTTTCACTTGTTATATAAAGTAGTTTTGGTTTTTGTGGGTTTTTTTTGTTTTTTGTTTTTTTGGTTTTTTTTTAATCTCAGCACTTTCATTTTAAAAGCAGCTCTGTATTTGACAAGAAATATTCCGTCCTTTAACGTTTTCTCTTCCATAGTCCTTACCTGGTTCACAGCAGCTTTCAAATGTATCTAAATGTATCTGTAATTTTTGCTTTCTCTCTCTTGTGGGCCAACCCCTATTACATTTCTATTTCATTTTGCCTCTGAACATTTCCTTCTGAGAGATCTTTTGATGATAAGGGGCAGGAATGGAGAGTTTTCATCAGTTAAAGCAATTTAATTACCATCAAGCTGGCTTAACAGCCTTTGGGGAGCATCATGACACAAGTTACTCTCAAAGCAAATTAGTTTATTGGGAGCCTTTGTCCCTTCTAATGAATTCATATGGGAAATTAAACCTCTTTAGAGGGAATGCCCAACACGACTCCTGCTAAACAGCAAAACAAAGCAAAAATCATTGCAAACAGAATCTCTGCTTAGATACAAAAAGCAATTCAGACTATGGAGTCTGTCCAATCTTCCCTGCATTTCAGCTGATGATGACAAAAAGCCTTGAGAACTGAAGACTAATGAGCCAAATCTACCCTTGGCCACTAGCAACCATTTAGCATCACAGTGCTTGGAGCTGAACACCTCAACTTCAGCGGTATCTAAGCCCTCAGTTACCCACCAGCACTAGGTCTTGCAGTAAATGAAGCAATATTTAAATACATCTGAAGTTTAGGTGTTCAGGAGATCATCCCCTTTTATCAGTAAATGAAGTTCTTCCTCTGTCTTCCACATCTTGTACAAGCCCCCCTGCTTAGGGAGATTCAAGGAGGCAGAAATACCAGACAGTCAATTCTCAGGACTGTTGCTCTCAAAGCTTTTTGTACACTGTTTGCAAAACCATAGTAAGGCCCAGAAAGAGTAGTTTTAAAACAGTGAAATGGAGACAGAACTGCAGACTGCTCAAAAGCACAAACAAAATCAAAGTCCAAACCCATGCACTCGTGTCTCAACAGGTCCTGCACACAATTCCAGGCTACTTAGTCAGCAAAGCCATCCACCCTGCCTTCCCCAGCAGGGCTTGCCATTCCTCCCTTAAAGCAGGGTGTCCCTCCCATTCCTACCTGCCAGGCAGCTCCTTCTCCCCCAAGCACTGGATGATCCCTTCTCTCTCAGAAAGCCCCTGTGTCTGCTGGAGAAGCAAAGCAGTGCCCATCCTGCTCCCCACTGACTCTGGGAGGTGGCACCCACAGAAGAGGAGGTGCCAGAGGCATTTAGCCAGTGCCCTAATCATCTTCAGTCCCATTTCAAGGCCTGTTCTTCACCAGGCCTTTGTAAAAAACAAAAACAAAAAACCCAACCAAAACATGCCACACAGGAGTAACTCCAGTCAAGGCCTTTGTTGGGGGAAAAATAAACATTTTGAGGTTGTTTTTCTCTCCCTTCCTACAACATGTGTTAAGGAGGGGGTAAATATAAAAGACTGATTTGGAGCAGGCAGAATGTTACAAGTGCAGAACAAAAGTCTCTTCTGGGCAGTGCCTCTGGGCTGAGGTGCTTGGCCTTCCTGCCATTTCCTCTGGCCTGCTGCACATACCTGGGAAAGGCTTCACATGCAGAGGCCTCTCAGGGCTCTTTACAAGTCCTCTTAGGCAGCCAGAGTAGAGCAGCAGGAACCCTGCAAGTCAGAGTTGTTAACTTTGTGCTCAGTGTTCCCCTCTTCCAAAAGAACATACTTGGATGGTGGGCTTTAGTTCATGTTTCCAAAATAATTTGTTTCTGTATTAAAAAGAGAGCAAAAAATACCTAACAGCATAATTTCCCAGAGAATCACAAGCAAATGGCATTAAGGATGTGCTTTTTGCTTTGTGTTACCTGCCATGTGTTCTGTTCTTGCCTTTTAGCTGAACATGTTCTCTGCCAGGAAGTGGTGTGGCATTTTCAGAGCTGTCAGACTGCATCACTGCAGATCCCGTTCTGTATCCAGAGCCTCTCCAAACCTGACTTTCGTGCCAGCCTGTCTTCCCCCAGATCCTGCAGAAGTGGAGGAGCTGCAGCGCTTTGTTTCTAACTCCAAGAGGCTGTTTGTAATGACCGGAGCTGGAATCTCCACCGAGTCAGGGATCCCCGATTACCGCTCTGAGGGCGTGGGGCTCTACGCCAGGACAGACAGACGGCCCGTCCAGCACGCCGAGTTCGTCCGCAGCGCCAGCGCCCGGCAGCGCTACTGGGCAAGGAACTTCGTGGGCTGGCCCCAGTTCTCCTCCCACCAGCCAAACAAGGCACACCTGGTGCTGAGGGACTGGGAGAAGCTGGGCAAGCTGCACTGGCTGGTGACCCAGAACGTGGACGCCCTTCACACCAAGGCCGGGAGCCAGCGCATGACGGAGCTGCACGGCTGCACACACAGGTACAGCTGCTGGCGCTGGGGCTGTCAGTGCTCACTGGCACAGCTGCACTGTCAGTGCTGAGACAGAAGGCAAAATATCTGTGCTGAAATCCTGGAGATGACAGGCACAAAGGTGGTATTGGGCTGGGGTGGAGAAAAAGATCACAACCCAGTGCTGTCCACAGCATGGTATTTAAGAAACATGACCACCACTCCATTTTTTGGAGCATTATTTGGATCCATTTCCCCTTTCCTTGGTACAGCAAATGTCCTCTTTACTAAAGAGAACAAGGGGATCATGAGGATACAAGGATTATCCACAGAGTGGAGAGTGGATAGGGCAACAATTGCATGGGATATATGTACTGGAGAAGGGCCATCACAGCCTGGCTGGGATCACCCAAAATTTCTAGATGAAAAAGCACAGCATGAACTGAGAGGGAGGATGCATGGCAGGGTTAAAAGAATTCCTTCACTACTTCCTCTAGAGCATTCCTACAAAGCAACAGAGTAGAAAGACATCTCCTTGACCCGTCCTATTTGGTAAATAAATGTGGAAAATCATGACAGGCCTCCTAAGGAACAAGTTAGAGTCTCCAGATCTTCAGCTGACATGAAACTCTCCATTAAGACTTTGCTCTGACTTTCAGGGTTTTCTGCTTGGCCTGTGGAGACCGAATCTTGCGTGCTGAGCTCCAGGAGCACTTTGAAGCTCTGAATCCCACTTGGAAAGCTGAAGCCTTTGGGGTGGCTCCGGATGGGGATGTGTTCCTGACGGACGAGCAGGTGCGCAATTTCCGAGTCCCGGCCTGCCGTAAGTGTGGTGGGATCCTGAAGCCTGATGTGACCTTCTTTGGAGACACAGTGAGCCAGGAAAAAGTCCGTTTTGTACACCAGCGCCTGGCAGAGTCAGACTCCATGCTGATAGCAGGATCCTCTATGCAGGTAAGTAGCTCTGCCTCCCAAACTGCATTCCTGCTTCTCTGCCTGCAATGATCCTCGGTCCCACAGCTTAGGACTACAAATGGCTTGTGGGTCAGACCAGCATTTGCAGAGCTTCTTTGTATTTTATTTTTACTGTGGTTGGAATCTGGCTTTATGGATGACCTGTTTGGGCTTCCCTGTCACTCTTTGCCAATCTACTTCATGCTGCTGTAAATACCTCCATTGAGACCTCTCTCTGCTGCCTCCTCCATCAGCTCACAATTGTCCATAAAGGCAAGATACCTGATACAATTCATTCCTCACACTTTTTTACCTGAAATTTTTAGCCTTTGATAGCTTTGTAGGCCTCGTGGCACACTGTATAAAATACCAGGGTTTAGGACCTCTCATTCTTTATTAAATTCTCAATAAGAGAGCTGAAATATCTCTGCTGCTTGAGATTGTCCTTTGTATCACAATATGTTTTCTCCACTAGCCTCTTATCTGTAAGGCAAGGTAGCTAAACAACAGGGGTTGCTAAACCCATAGAAGCTTTTGTAATGATGTTTATGTAAAATAATTTTTTCCAGGAACAAGTTCTATTACATAAAAGAAACCTTACTCTTAACACCTCCCAGAAGGAGATAAAACCAAGGCTGCCTGATTGTGATTCTCTTGGCTTCGGGATACTGGATACAAATTCCTTAAGCTTGCACTTCTTAAGCTTATAATCCTCTGTACAGGAATGATTGAAATGCCTTAGGTTTGTTCTTGTACTACCTTAGCTGGGCTATGCAGGAACCATCAAAGTGCAGCGTTTAAGTACCTGTGATAACCAATAAAAACTGCTAATAAAAACTGCTGCAGAGATTTACTAAAAGACAAGGACATTTCCCTTCAATCTGCTCTGAAGTTTCAGTTTCTATGAAACTGCAAATCCTTCACTGACAGAGGTTAAAAACTGTTCTGTGCACTCCTGAATGAAGACATTGCCTACCTGAGCTCAGTGCAGCAGCCTAACTCAGCATGTATGTACAGCCCTTTTCCCATTGCCAGCTATTTTATTCCTTTCTGTAACTCTTCTTTTGCCTAAGCTGCCTGTCATTTTGTTTTCTGCTACTCCTGCAGGTATACTCTGGTTACAGGTTTGCTCTTGCTGCCCGGGAGAAGAAGCTGCCAATTGCAGTCCTTAACATTGGGCCCACCAGGCTGGATCACTTTGCATCCTTGAAGCTGAATTTCCGCTGTGGAGAGCTGCTGCCTTTGATTGTCTGCACATGACCCCACCAGCTGAGCTTCAGTAGCCAGCAGGATTAAAGTTTTTCTTACAAGGTGAGTACCTTCCCTGCTCAGTCACCTTTCAGGGTTAGAATATGGGTTCCTGGCTGAGACTGAGATGTGCTGACTGACAAAATGTTCCCTCACTGCACCAAAAGGTGGCTGTAAATTTTAATCTGTCATTGGTCTGCTCTGATGGGCCATGATACTGTTTCCCATGATCATAAACAAAAAACATACTAAGTGCTAGCACTCCCAGAGAATTGGGTAGGAGTATCCAGAAGACTCAGCAGTGTAGAATTCCAATCCATTTGTTACTATCAGGAAACTACAGGGGATCACTTGATCACAACTGTTCCCTTTGCAACTAATCCTAATCAAACACTGGTGTTTAAAATAATCAATTCAGTCGATAAAGCAGCTTCTTTCTTCCTCTCCTGCAGGACTCACCTCAGAAAAGGGAAAACTCCAATGCAAGAGGCAGCTGTGGGATGCAGGGCACAGCAGCTGAGGGCACCAGGAGAGGGCAGCAAGCCTCACACGTGTCAGCCTCACCAGTGCTCCACTGAAACCATCTCCACGTATCAGGAAACGGAATGAGGATGAAAAAAAAGTACATTTCTGCCTTACCTTGCCGTTAAACAGTGCCTTTTCATTCACTGGGACAGATAATTGACTACCATGTCTGAGGACAAAAAACCTTTTTTATAATTGTCCCCAGAGGAGAAGGGGGGGACAGGGATTTTGAGCAGGTAATTTGAGGCTGTAGCACAGGAGGGCGATGTGGGACACTGCTGGGGAATCCGGTGGCACTGGTGGGATACTGTAGAGTGTGCAAGCAGGAAAAGGAGGCAAGAGGAACTGCAGTGGTCACTTTAAAGAAAAAACGTTCAAAGTAGAAGCTGAACAAGAACACTGCTCCTGTAATGAGGGCTGATGTCCTCCAGCAAGGAGGGGAAGTCAGAATTTCTCTCAACTGTTGGTTGACAAATTAAACTGCTTCCTATCTGACCCCTTTAAAAATTAAACATTGTTGAGAAGCCAGAGGAGTTACTTGAAGCTAATCTGACCAGCACTACTTTGAGTGAGCCACTACATTTTCCAGAATGCAAGATATTATTAAATAATAAATAGCTAAGGAATTAATTAAAATTGTTTAGAAGATTGAGACTATTTGCTTTGTAATTTTCTCTCCCTCCCATTATTTATTTAAGTACATTCTCAATAGCCAGTTTAGATTCTTTTTTTTCCACTGCAAAAATGCAGGTTGTAATTACTTGCAGCTGATGAATTAAGAGAGAAATACAATTAAATCTGTGCAATAGGTCTCTCTCAGGAGTTAATCTCTGTTGAAAGGTGCAATTTCCTCACTCCTAACAGGAGATCCATCACTACTGGGTAGTGATTTTTTGTTGATCCTCAGGATGGTATTGCAAGCTCTATGAAACTGTCCACAGAGTAAAACACAGAACTTGGCACAAACTAGAATTATAACTTTTTGACCTGACCTTCTTCAAGAAACCACCACTCCCCCTTCTAGCTCTGAGAGATTGAATTGTTGGGGTTTTCCAAGTGCCCCCTCCTACTTCAAGTAACACATCCTGGACTAATATTTTGACAAGAACTGAAACAAGCATTTGGAAACAAGGATGCCAGAGTCATCTGCTGAAAGGTCAAGTAGCAAAGCAAGGACAGCTGACCACAGGATGCAAAGTTCATTTTTGCTTTGTTGTCGATTCAAATCCATGCCAGGAGAGAGCAAATAAAGCAGAGAATCTAAGGGATATGTCAGGCATCCAATTTCTGCAGAAGGCAGAGGACATTAAGATGCCTGACACATTTCAGGATTTGGCTGTATTGGGTTAGAGGAGGGACAGGTTCACTTTGAAGCTGAGCAAGAACAGTTCAGGACTCCCACCTGCATTCTGCTGGCGTTGAATGGTGACTCCACTTTCCAGTGACTCAGGTTTCTGCTGCTTGGCAGTGAGCAAAGCTCACAGATCTCTCTCCATCTTTAGCAGTCCTGTCACAGTACAGCTGTTGCAGAAATCATGCCTAAAGCACAGCAGAGTCTCCACATAGACCATGTTTTCCTGTAGGGGCTTTCCCTGTAAGAAGGGATGCTGATGCCTCCTTAGCAGAGGAGCTGGGGCTGAGTTTCTCACTATCCACATCATCTTCTCCCCCTCCTTGAACCTCACACCACGTTGCTGTGTCAAAACCAGAGGCTGCAGGTTCAGTGCCAATAGAGCCAGCATTTTGAGGTGTGGGAGCATTGCCAGGCAGTCTAAAACAAGTCTTGGGATGAGTTCTGTGACAGGTAACTAAAGCTCCCACATCTACCCCTGCCTGCTCTTCTGTGGGAGAAGAGTCAGGGTGTTCCTTCAGCATCACTCTCAGATGAATCATTACCCCAACTCTCCACTGACTGTACTTTTAAGCCACCAGGACAATGACTCAGAATAAATGAAAATAACAGTAAATTTCCTGTGCATGGTTTATTACTATATGGTAATAAGTATATCTACAACAACTGTATGAGGCTGAGATGAAGAAGTTCATTCTTTTTTCTGCTAAGTTGATCCAGCACTACTAAAATTGACCTCTTTTAGAACAGGATCAGAGCACTTCAGTTCTTAACATATTCCCCAAAATACCATTAAGTTTGTTCACATGAGAAATTCCTGAGAGAGCCTAAAATTCCTACACCAAAAGCCTTGACATGAAATTAGCTGAATCAACAGCTTTTGCTCTTCTCTTTTTCTTACAGCTTCCTCCTGAAGCTTGGATAGCTGAGCTGAGAGTACCTTATAATGGATTTTTCTTCTGCTCCTCTGAAAGTGGGGTTGGAGTTACCCAAAGCAAATAAAAGTTACTTCCTATTTGGCAAATCTTGTCTTTGTTTCTGGGCAAATTCTCAGAGCCATCTGTAACTGAGTCCAGCAGCCTGAGGAAGGTATTTCACATGCTGAGCTCCAGTGAGGGCAGCACAGAATGCAATGCCCCAGAGGGTTTGGTGCCCGTGGTGCAAGTGCAGCCTCCCACATCTTACAGTCAGATTGCTCCTATTGACACACCTGCGTGTGGAAAATGACCCAAAACCCTGGGCATGCAGAACTTGGGAGGTTCAGTGGAGTGAAGGTGACTAAATCCACCATCTAGAGTGTGCTTCTTCCCCTGTGACTGCCTTGGATGTAGCCCTTTCCCAGCCTTTGCAGCAAGCAGGGAAACAGCAGAGTCAAGCCAGATGGGCTTTAAAACCACTGTTCCAGACTGTTCCTGCAATTCTGTGTGCAGCTCCCTGCCATCTCCCTTCCCACCAAGGAAAGTACCCCAGTGCACTTCTTCCCTTCTGCACCACTAACCAGACAATGGCAGAGAAAAAGAGAAGCTGAGCCTGAAGAGGACGAGCAACAGTGAGAGTGTCTGGAATTGGTCTCCAGGCCCAAGCAGAAACTGGCACAGGATCATTACCATCAGCAGAACTGTTTGCTCTCTGCACGTCTCACCTCAGCTGGAGCACTCTCTTTCATCTGTGCAATGCCCATGTAGTTAGGAGTAATTCAGCTCTCCCTGCAGAGAGTGAAAAATCTTGGCATAGAAAACACCAACAGAGAAAAGATAAGAGACTGAGGCTTCACTTCTGCAGTGAGCCCAGGGAGCTGCTGTCCCTCCAGCAGCCCATGCACCAGCTGTGGAGGGTCTCAGAGCTCCCCCTTGCTGAGCACAGGGATGCCTGGCATTCCAGGCAATCCCTTTCTGCTTTGGAACAGAGGTACAGACCAGCATGGTAGATCCTCACACCCTCCTTGTACTCCCTACTCTGGCAGTTCAAGCAGTCACCAGCCCTGCTCTTGCTCTTCCCACAACGTTCCTCAAAGCCCTAATGAGCAGCTCTGCACAACCCCTTCAGCCTCCCCACCTGTGCCCTTCATTAGGGCCTGACACTCTGCATTGTGTGGGAAGGCTCCCCATGCATGGGGAATGTTTGGGTTTAATGGAGGGTCTTTCACACCACCAAGGGGGCATGGAAATGAGAAGTGTGATCAAGGGACCAAACAGAAGTGCAGGCTTACAAAATGTGTATGGAGTAAGACAGATATGGAATCAATTTGAGCCTTTATCTATCTATGGGGTTTATCTAGGGAATGCTAGCATGTTCCAAATGCTGAATGCCAGGAGTAGATAATACTGCTCCCCTCAAATCTAGAGTTCCTGTTACAAGCAAAATTCATACTGAGTTACTGAAATGCTTCCAATACACCCTAGCAATCTTCTCTAGAGCTCAAAAGTGCAGTGTTCTTTCCAGATAGTGATATTTTACTTTTTTTCTCTACAATGAGGTTTATCACAAGGGGATTCTAGTAACATTTACTTAGGAGCTTTACTGTTCTACAAACAATCATTTCAGAGAATCTAAGCTAGTGAGTGAGTACAAGAGACCTCATCTTGCTCTTCCAGCCCTAAGAATGATTCATTTTGGCTATATGATAGAATCACATCCAGGATCCTCAAGATTTCTGTGGAGGACTCCAAGCACTCAATGTTTCCAGAAAATTCTCATACACAAACACCTGAGAAAAACAAGCAACCAATACTGGTAAAAAACCAAGACTCAATCTACCATAAAATGGAATGTGTCTGGCTGTGACACAATCCCTTCCCCTTTTCAAGGAAAAGAACAACTAAATGCAATTCACTATCCTTTCTCAATGTCATTCTAATGCCCTCAAAGAAAGATACATTTACTTTCAGAAGGAAGGCATTGCAAGTACCTTCCAATAACATACCAAGCCAGCTTCTTCCTTCTCCTTTTGTTTCTCATTTCCCAGAGCACTCTTAGATCCTTGGGGTCTGCTCCATGTCTGGGTACAGTTCATTCTGATGATGAACCGGGACACTCCTCACACCCTGCCAGCAAGCAGGGAGTGTGTGTAGACCCTGCCCTAGGAGTTCACCCACACCTCCAAAAACATCTGCCAGCAAAACCCATACCAAGAGTAGGGGGCAGCTTTGGCACAGGACCTTGGCAGGGCTGGGAAACTGGAACAGATACTGTCCCTCAGACGGGCTCCCTGCCTTCCAGGCTGACATTACCTCCTTCTCTGCAGCTCCTGACTGCGAACAGGGGAAGGGCTCCCCAGGGTAAGCACACACAGACCCTCAGGAGAAAGGAGAACCAAAGGGCTCAAGACCCTCACGCAGCGATGCCCCGGGGAAGAGGGACGGCTGTGCTGCGACTACCGCGTGGGCAGCCCGAGGCGAGGGCGGCTGAGGGAGGGCTTGAAAGGCGCCCTCCGGAGTCCCGGGAGAGTGAGGGCGGTCATGAGGGTGAGGGACGGGGAGAAGGGCGCCCTGAGGGAGTCCCGGGAGGTGAAGGGCAGGCAGGGACGGTCGCCCTGAGGAGCCCTGGGATTTGAAGGGCAGGCAGGGACGGTCGCCCTGAGGAGCCCCGTGAGGGTGAGGGCGGGAAGGGACGGTCGCCCTGAGGAGCCGCGGGAGGGTAAGAGCAGACAGGGACGGTCGCCCTGAGGAGCCCCGTGAGGGTGACGGCGGGCAGGGACGGTCACCCAGTGAGGGTGAGGGCGGGAAGCCGCAGCCTCACCCTCAGCAGCCCCAGCCCGAGGGCACCTGAGGGGAGGGGCGGGACACGCGAGGCCCTGAGCAGGTGCGCCCCGCCCCCGCCGCCTGCAAGGGCCAATCAGAGAACGCGGGGGCACCTCACGCGCCACACAGGGCCGTGGGCAGCGGCAGCGGCAGCGGGGGCGGGTCTTCTCTCCCTCCCTCACGCCCCGCCCGCCGCCCCATCCCCTCAGCGCGGCGGTGAGCGACGGCCCCGAGTATCAGTTTAGGTTATTTATTTGCTTATTTTGCCCTGCGGCCGCCCTGAACCACACGACGGTGTCTATTTGCAGTATTTGTCTTTGTCCAGCCACATGTGCTTGGGGTTGTAGGGCATCTTGGCGAAGCACATGGCTGCGGTGCGGTCGCAGTTGCAGACGAACGCGGCGCACTCGCTGTTCTTGCCTAGAGGAGAGAGAGGAGCGGTCAGAGCCCGCGGCTCCTTCGCCAGGCGCTGCAGAGGCTCGGGCTGGTATTTCTGCTGTCAGGTGTGCCCATTTCACTGCTGCCATCGTTCTAGGGGGGAACAGGCTTCTGCCCACTAACCCAGTGCCTCGAAAGCTGTGTGTTCCTGCCAAGCTATCTCTCTCCTTGCCCTTTCTTCCCTTCCCTACAGCCTTATTTGCCAACCTCTCTGCTCTTTACCTCCGTTCCAGAGCCCTGTAAAGTCTCCACGATTCACCAGAGGTGTCTGGCAGAAACTGTATAACAATGCCGAGTTAACATGCTGATCTCTTGCATACTGCCTTTAGAATGCCTCCCAGAATAGTACTCAATCCCCTGAAGACTAAACAGGCTTTTCTATATTCTGTTGTACCATATATCTTCACAAACTTTGAATTGTGGGCTATATAGAGAATACTCATTCCAGTCCCTGTGTGAGGTGCCCTCTTTCTAAGGACCAGGTCCCCTGGCAAGAACTTGCACTGTGCCTTCCTGCCACAGAGGTGTGAGTGTAACACAGCCCTGCTCTTTCCTGAGAAAGGCTGGAGAACATCTGGGGTGAGGTGGAAAGGGACGTACTGCTGCATGTGATCTGCCCATTAGAGCAGCTGTACTGGTACAGCTTAGTGTACGGGTTGTCCACGAGGAATTTGCAGGATTCCATTTTCTTTGCCTGTGTGTAGCAGTTATCATGGGCTTGGCAGCACCTGGGAAACAAGGAGTAAAAGGTTAGAAAATACCAGAATCACAGGCTCAACTGACCTGTAAGACACACAGATACATTAGATTTGCTTTGACAAGGCTCTTGACTATAAAAAAAAAAAAAAGATACCCAGCAATAAGAGGGCAGACACAAAGGACCTCAGAGGGATAGAGTTGTGCCAGCTCATGGTCCAAGAGATATCTGGTAAATAAGTACTTATGGGAGCATCTTCACAGGTGTCTATTGGGCACAGGGAAAGCCAAAGCCAGTGTTTACCCTCCACTTCCCCTCAGTGCCTGGTAGCTGACAAGCTCTTAGCCAACACAATCCAAGACTTGGCTGCCAGATTTGTGTGTCTCTAAATTGCCCATGCCATTTCCTAGCATTTTGCAGCCCAGCCTGTCCATGTTGATGGTCAAGCACCAGGCAGAGTGTACAGAGCTGCATCCAGGCTCTGGCCCAGCACTGCTGCTGCAAAAAAAATGCTGGAATGAGCACTCTGTGTTGCCATAGAAGAGAAGAGCTACTGTAATTATATTTTATCTTAGTAATAAGGCATCAAGGTGTGATAGAGCACATCCTTTTCCCCTGAATCCATCTGTGCAAGCAAGCTTCCTTCACAGCAGCCAGAGAGTTTTGTAAACGTTCACAGGCAGGGCCAGCTGAGATGAAGCTGAAGCAGCAAAGCACAAGCAAGGCAAGAGGATTGTAAAAGCAGAGTTGTACTTGTCGAGGTCGTCCACGGGAGTGCCGCTGCCCCCCAGGCCGCAGTAGCAGCCGTAGCCGTTGAATTCCAGCAGGGGGTGGCTTTCGGGCAGGGTGCACTTGATCAATTCACGGAACAGCCACACGGCCCGGGGCGAGACCTCCTCGGCGCTGGCGGCGCCCACTGCGGACAGACAGACAGACAGACAGACAGAGGGAGGTTAGAGTCAGGTTCGGGGTTACCTGCACCAGGACAAGGGCACCTACACACCCGACAGCAGGAAAAGCAGGGCCAGGAACTTCATCCTTGCAGCTCTTGACACAAGCACTGGTGCCAAGGGAAATGAGTCTTTATACAGCAGGCTCACCTTGACGTGGTACGAGATAAACCAGCCAGTATTTATGTTACTAAATGCAGACTTCTTCCATCGGGGGCTGTGGGCCCCAGGTTGTGGCGTGACCAGTTGAAGGCCAGTTGAGTTAAATCCATAAAAGCTGGAAAGGCAAATATTTGCTCTCTAAGATTTTGCTATTAAATTCTTGTAGTGTTACTATTAGAAGTCAGCCTGAAAGATTTGGACATTTTTAAAGGCTCTCTACTAAAATATAATAACAGTATGGAAGTTTCATTGTGAGTTTCTGGCACACTAATAACTGCCTGCCACTAATACTTGCATCCTCGTTTTATGGTATCCCCACATATCATAAATCCCATATCTCTCCATGAGTTCTCCTGGCATAATTCAGAGAATAAGATACAAGTTGTCCAATCACATCAAATGACCATTTAGCATGAACTCAACTGAAAAAAAAAATCAAGCTATTCTTTACTTTAAAACCACAGAGGAGAAGGAGGTACTACTAGACAAGAATTAGGAGCCAAGTGACCTGGAAAATCTTTAGGTGGCTTAAACAAGGAGTAGTATCGGGTTTTATGTGGCCTTAAGCAATCTACATTGGAAATGAACCAGGCTTAGAAGTTTCAACATACACAGCAGACTTTGGTGACTTAAAGCAGTTTCTCCAACACCAATGCAGAACCCAGTGAAGAACCTTTGGTTTTCTATGCCATAGGATGAGGAGAGTTGGGAACCTCGGAAGAAGTTAAAAAAATGGGTTAGAAAAATCTTCCTGGAATCAGTCAGGGCTAAGTAAAACAGTGTGCTCATATTTAGACCCCAGAGGCTCTGGCATTTTCAGGGCTACAGGTCTGGCATTTTTACACACTCAAGATACAGTTCCTAGACATGGCTGTCAAGTCTGCATTGATAAACAAAGCACCAAAGAAACAAAGGCCACCTTTCTGCACCAGCCCCATGCACCAGGGTGCTCATGCAGGAATCTTTGGGCTCACACCCCACCAGCAGGTTCCAAAGGGTTGATGAGGACACCTTTCTCCTCACAGGGTCTGAAACTACACCAGGGCACCCACAGTACCCACTGGATGGTGACATATCCGTAGGACATCTAGGGAAAGTTAGATGTGGTGCTCAACAACCAGATCCATTCCGACTTCTTTGACCTCTGCAAGTGCTCCCCACTCATGGGTACCTACAGCTGAACAGAAGCTGGGTTGATTTAAGATTCTCAGTGTTCTAATCCAGTATTGAACAAACATTAAAGGCTGATGTAAAGGACAATCTGTACCAGTTAGTTCAGAAAAAATAATTTTGTCTTTTGCCCACAGATCAATCTGGCAACTTTCCCTTCAATATCTATTTAAGAGTTCTCTGTCTTCACTGCCTTTAACATTAAAAAAAAAAAATTGTTTTCTTACCTATGAAACTTAGGAGTCTGGTTCCTTTTTCTCTGTTCTCAGTACATGATGTATTATTGTTTTCTAGAAAGTTTCCAGTCAACTGGCCTTTTTAAAATCATAAGTCAACAATTTCCTACACTGTTAGTTCAACAAAAGGATCACCAAGTGTGGGAAAGCAAGCATGAGTATTACAAGTGCCTCATGAGAAAAATCCCAGCAGAGTAAAGATTTTTCCTCCAATGCTATTTTTGGTTTCCCCCAACCTGTGCTGTATACAAAATCACTGGTCCCTTGGTACACTTGTGAACACATTTCAACCTATAACTGGTTCAAATTTACAGGCTTAAGCCTTAAATTATTTTTAAGGCTTTTTTATAAGCCCTATTGCAGAGCTCCCTACTATTCCACACTGTTAAAATTCTCCTTTCTCTCTTTTGTCTGTTAAGGACTTTACTTCCCATCTCCACATTTTATTTCCTTGCATCTCTAGCTTCCTTGGTCCACCACAGTCAATTGAATCCAGGGTATGTGCTAAACCTGTAAGCAACACATTATCTCCTTTTCTGAACCTACAGATACATACACAAAACCTCTGTAGTGTAAAGAGACACAATCTCTACTAAAACCAGATCTGCCTCACATTATAAACTGGCCACTGCCAAAATGTGGGAGCAGAACAGCAAGTCAGAGACCTTCCTGGGGCTTTTATCCTCAAGGCAGGATGCAGCTCCTGCCAGGTCCTGAAATCTCCCCCACAGGAAAACCTTGCACCCCCAAATAATGACAGAGAAGGACAGTTTTCAAATAATTTATTAGGAATTTAAAACTGAAATCTGGAAAAAGGGTTACAGGTGTGGAGAGAACAAACACTGGAGTGTAATAACTTACTGGCTTAAAAACACAGCTTTATTTCTTTTAAAAAAAATGCCCACCCTGAAACCAGAGCCCCAGCCTCCAGGCAGTGGCCAGAGAGTGACTCACAGCCCAGCAGCAGCACAGCTGGCCCGGGATGTCTGGAGGGGGCACGGAAGCAGCTCAGCGCATACACCAACAGGGAGGAAAGCGCTGTCCGCAGACCCAAATTTGAAGTATATAGAATAAAAATAAACCCAATAAAATGCAGCTCTTCTTTAATTAGGAAATATTTAAAAAAACAGACATACAGACTCTTGTCTCAGTAACAAAAATTATTGCTTTGTGTTTTCAGTACTGATCTGTTAAGTACCTTCTTACCTAAACAGAACTCTCCAAACGCATCGCCCAGGTCAGGACAAGTTCCAGCAGACGGGGGAGAGATAGAAGAGAAAAAGGGCCCTGTGGGCACTGTGGCCCTCCCAGTCCTTTTCTAAATGCCCATCTCCTTTACAGGGGCTCAGTTTGGGGGAAGAGAGGGAATGATTTTTAAAAACTTAAGATGAAGCTTTTATTTCCCTGGGAAAAGAGTTTGGCTGCATCTTAATAAAAGGCTTAATCACCCCCCTTAACAAGGTCTTTGGTTCACTGAAATCCAGACCCAAACCTGCCCCATGTATTCCTGCTGGAGGTCTCCCCTGGCAGAGTGCTGGTTGGCAGAGGCCTGGACCATACCAGGGGAAGCCCCAGCAGGTTCTGGAGAAGGGACCAGATCACCCCGCACAGGACAACGGACAAATTCCCACAGTCTTCAGAACACAGAGTAAAGCAAACGGGAAGCTGCAATTCTATAATTCATATAATCCCTGAGAAGCCCTTAACCCGCCCCCAAATCACCACCCTAATGCTTTTCTCCCCTGTTAATGAATCCCCATCCCAGAGCCCTGCCCTTCAGAGAACGACTACCCAAATCTCCCCCTGGCTGACACCCCTTCGATACCCTCGCCTCCGGAGGAGGATCCCCTTTCCCAGGAAATCTTGACGCAAGCGATAAAGTTTGGAGAGTGAATTCCTTTCAAAGTAACCAAGACAAGCAACGGCGGCAAAGCCCTTTCCCTAAGCCAGCCCAGAGCTGGTGCTACGGAGCCCAGGGATGGAGTCTGTACATCAAGCAATTGGAAGCAGCTTTAACCCGCTCAGCAAAACAGCCGATGGCTGGTACGTTTCACCCCGCCCGCCCCCCCGCCCCCCTTTCATCTCATCTCATCAGAGGTCTTAAAATCTTACAGTAAAAGGTGTACAAAAAAAGAACAAAGTCCTGTCAGGATTCTGCTGGAGAGTATTGCTCACGCTGCGGCACCAAGTCCAGGACCTGGAGCTGCTCCTTGGAGCCAGGCTGCAGGCAGCAGCCAGGTTCAGCTCACGATATTTACATATTATACAGGAGGAAAAAGAAAACCCCACGTAAAACTAAACCTAGGAAAAAAAAATCTTTCAGCTGTAAGGATAGTGTTTTTCACTTAGCAAAATATACATTTGTTTTGTTCCATAGCGATGTCCAACGTTTTCGGATCCTTGGAGTTTCACACTTTTCAAAGCCTCACATTTACAAAACAGAAACAATTAAAAACAGTTTCTTTAAAAAAAATAGAAATACAGCAGTTCCTCTCAGCCTTTGCTCTCTCTCTCTGTCTCTTTCTTCCCTTCAGAACTGCATTCTTGTTACATACCGTGCTTTAAAAACACTGACGACAACAACAACAGAGTTGAAAATATTCAAAACAGTTTCAAAGCCAAATAAAAATACTCCTCAATGAAAACTACCTAACACAATCACAAAGCCAATTCATAAAATATATCTACTAGCTCGGGAAAGAGCAAACAACAAAAAGAAGGGGCAGCCCCCAAAAAAGATAAAAAAATAAAATAAAAAAATAAAACTAACAGCTAATAAAATAAATAAAAGAAGAATCAGTGGGCTGGGGGCAGGGAGGGGAAGCGTAAACCGTCGGTGGTTAGTAGGAAAGCGAGATGATCTCCTCGGGTTCAGTCCAGTGTGGTCTGGTCAAAGGGAGAGATCGGGCAGGGCGGCAGGAGCCTGGCAGCCAGCCGGCAGTGTGCAGTTTGATTCAAGAGAAAGGAAACCTTGGCTCATCCCCCGAGGCTCACCAGATCCTCCAGCCACGCGCTGTCCTCGGTCAGGTCACTGGGGAATCTGCGGGAAACAGCAGGGGAGGGAAGGGACAGGGTCTAGAACAGCCACAGCTCTCCTCCTGGGGCTTTCTTCTGGTGTGATCTGACAGAAACACCCAATACCCAAACATTACCCCAACACAGTCCTACTCTGCACATCACTGGCACAGGGACAGAGCACAGCAGAGATGTTTCTGTCAATGGCAATGTGCAGGCTGGGGAACAAGGTCTCACACACCACATGGCCTGGTCCCTGGGAGGGCTGGGACATAGCAGAGTCCAGCCATTTCCCCAGCACTCAGCTCAGTCCAGCCCTGCCAGGCTGCCATGGGCTCCTGTCTGTGGACACGGCTCCCTCCAGGTTTTGCCCCCCTTTTTGAAAAGCTGGTTGTTTACTTTTTTAAATTCTAAATTTTAAGCCAGCTAACTTCAGTCACATTTGCAAAGCAGACAAAAACTATTCACCAGTTCCCTCTCAGCCCTTCCAAGGACCAATACCAGAACTGATCAGATTGTCCTTCTGCCCTTTTCCCAGGCAGGAGATGAAAAAGTTCACTTCCCAGAGACTGGTATCAGCAGCAGTGAGAACAACCAGCTGCATGGTGGAGGCTTCCCCAGCCCCACAGAAGAGCCAAGCTTGTCTCTCAGATCACCACTGGGTTGTGACTCTGGCCAGCCCTGCAGATGTTTTCTTTTTTTGTCAGTGCTTCATTTTCTTACTCTTTGTGCCAGACCCTAAGACACTCCACTCCCAGCCTGGGGAGTGTTCAGTAGGAGCCCAACCTGCCAAGCCTCCTGGTTCAGGAGGGAGCCCAGGCTCCTCCCACAGGCTGGGTCAGGCCATGGAGCCTCACAGCAACATCCACAGCTTCAGCTGAGAGCCCAAGCACAGGGACCAGCTCAGAACCTCACTCCTCTCTCTCATTACCTGCTCCTGTTCAAAGCTGTCTTACCTCCTGCCTCCTTGGTCCCCAGCTTCAGTGATACCCATTGGTAAAAGCTGTTGCAATCAAGGGACCCTGTGAAGAAAGAGTTAAAACCCCACTCTTAAACAAATGAACAGTGAAGAAGAATTGCTAACACAACAAATTCAGTCATGGCCCAGATGACAGAGTAAATGTTTTCATTTGGAGGTGCCAGGTCTAAAGATCACATCGCCCTGCAGAATGCTGTGTCAGGGCCAAGATGGGCTCTTGGAAAGCCTGGGCTAGATCAGGGAAAGGACTGGAGATCAGGACCTTGAGTGGTGATCAGAGAGAGCCAACAGTAACCAAGCATGTGGGCTCTGCACTGCTCATCTTGGTCTGGGGCTCAGCAGTGGCACAGCCAATGCTGCAGTGGATGGCATTTCATCACCAGAAAACAGACAGTGGGCTGAGGGAGCTGCCCGCTGCTGCTCAGCTCCCTCACCACGTGGGGACACAGCCCACTCCCCATGTCCCTCCCTCCACAGGGGGCACAGAGGGAGCACTCACCCCTAGGCTGTGTCCAAAGCCGGTGCTCGGGGCTGGGCTGGCAGCGCTGATGTAACTGCTGACCCCTGAGTCCTGGTTGGCGGCCCCGTAAAGCTCTGCCATGGGCCCGGGACTGGTGGTGCCCAGAAAGCCTCCGGTGCGACTGGGGGTGGAACCTACAGCAGGCAGCAGAACTACGGAGTGAAGATCCCAAAAATGCAACCCCGTCCCACCCCCCTCCCCAGCCCCTTGGCAAAGCTCCTGCAGGGCCCGTGCTGGGGAGGGAAGTGGAGTTACCTGTCCCTCGCACCACGGCCGCCGCAGCCGCTGCTGCCGCCATCGGTCCATACGCAGTGAGGGGGATTGCTGCAAAAGAAGGAACAGGCAGCTCAGGAGCACTGTGGCTACATGGGAAACTCCTCAAAGGGAGCCTGCATTTCCTGCTGCAAAAGACTGGGCTCACACATATGTATTGGCTTAGTGCACCACAGAGGACATGAAAGGATGACAACGGGGAAGTGCATAGCCCTGAATTTATCAGTGTTCTTTTGCACAGCCAATGTCCAGGGGATTGCACGAGCCATGCTCTGTCAAGCCCACATCCCAGAGCAGCCAAAGGCACGGTGTGGAAGAGCTGAATGAGAAGTGGGCAATTTCAGATGTATCCTGTCACTGCTAAGCTTGCAAGATATAGTTAATCTGAAGCTACAGATCCAGATTTTGGCAGTAAATGTGGAGAATGGCAACAGCTCAGGGACAGCAGCTGAGGCTTAACATCCTGAGGCTCAGCCCTTCCTCTGTCTCTTGTTAATATTCTCGAATAACAGTTTAATAGCCTCTTTCTCCCTATTTCTTTGCTCAACACATACCATTCTCCCCACACTGAGTTTTGCTCCTGATTGCTCAAAACCTCATTGTATATTGTAGAAAAGCAGGAAACATATACCTAGGGAGCAGGAACTAGAAATGGCTTAATTAAAACAGTAAGTCTTAATTTATATGTAGCAGTTCTAATTCCCAACTCTACTGCCAGAGGCATTCAGCCCTCGGGGCAGGAGGCATCTAGCCAGTATGTTTCTCTTTGCCCTTAAAATGACTGGGTCAGCATTTCATGCTTGAATGTGAAATTCGCTGTGATTCTGTTTAGAGCACCATAAAAAGAGGTCAGAACAAATCAATCGCGTAAAGGCTGAAGCCCAGACTAGCTTAGGAGGGAATATTTAGTAGCAGGCACCAGCGTGTTTCAAGCAAACGTCATAGGAGGCTTCTATCTGGGTTAGCCGCTCATTACAGGCCCTGGGCCAACGCAGGCATGTTGCTGCTCCACATCACCCCCAAAGATGCTGTTCTGGGCAAGAAAGGCTGCTGGCAGCCACCCTCCTGCAAGTCCCTAACACATGAGTGAATGTGGTTTTACTGAGAAACGAGGCAAGGTCATCTCAAAAGCTCCAGCTCTTTTTCCAAGAAAAATCCTTCCTGCCTTTGCAGTGTTATCTGCTGAGACACCAGGTTTGTGCTGGGTGACAAAGCACCTGTGTGTGCATCCCTGCCTGTGCCATGCCCTCCCCTTGGCTCCCCTCCCAGAGCTGTGGAGCGCAGCCCGTGTGTGCTGCAGCCACTCAAGGCACGAGGGCCCTCAAGCGCACGGCTCTGCCCTCCCCAGGGCCAACTGCAGCCTCTGCACGGGAACCACGGCCCAGCCAGGGCTGTGCAGCGCCTGCTTAACAGGAGGGAAGCGTCTCGGGGAGGGAAGGATGCCACGATCCCCAGCTGGCACTTCAGCGAGACACTCAGGACTGTCAGCTAACGTGGCACCCAGCCAGGACAGCAGCATTAATAACTTCTTGTTGTGCAGAGCTCTGGTGCACCCCCAGCACCAGTGATAGCCAGGCCCGGGGTGAGTCACCTCTGCTAGGAAAAGGCACAGGACAGCTGGGGATGGACATGAAGGGAGAAACTATTCTACCAAGTCACCGACGTTCCTCTACAAATGTGATGGGTTTTGCAGAAAAACACACATGTAAATAAACAACTGGACACACATCTGCTTTGCTTGCCAAGCAGAAGGCTCAAAGGTGCTTATGCAGCTGCATACATGGTGTCAGGGAAGGGTTTTGTTATGAGGGAATGGGATTTAGTTTTCCCCTACCTCCCTCAGGGAAATTTGTTCATTGGTGGCTGCCAACCTCAGCATCCTCACAAACAGAGAGTCCCTGAGGATTAACATAGTTTTGTGCCACAGAAACTCCCTTTCAAGCCTGTTTGTACTGCTAATTCCAGAAGAGCTTCCTAGGAAGGTTTTCCATACCCCTTTGCAAAGAGATTCAAACCCTGAAACAGGTGGGGGCAAGGAAGCACTGGGAAGGAGGAACACTATGGAAATGAAATGGCACATGGGGAGCAGGGTGCTACACAAAGCTGCTTTTCTATGACAGAAACCAGGGACACGACAGAGCTGGGGAAAACATGGCCATGGAAGGGAGAGTAGACAGAAGGAACATCACGTAGGGAGAACACACTGCACACACCCCAGGGGCTGAGGATCCAGAGGGCATTTGCACTTTGAGGAAGGACACTGAGAACAATCCTCTGCTCCCATTTTGTTCCACAGCTCCCTACAAGTACTGCAGGACTTTGCAAGGTCCCACCACACTCACTCCTACCTGGGAAGCCTTTGTGGGAGTAGCTGGGGAACTGCACCACTCAGAGCAGGGAAAGCATTCCCTGCAGCCCCTCCTTCCCAGGGAAATGGGGTTAGAGTAACCAGGAGTGCATCCACATCCTCTCCCAGCACTCCAAATTTCATCCTTGCAACAGCTCAGGTTAAAGCCATTTGTAGACCTGTTGAAGTCACCCTGTTCTCTGCAGCTTCCATATCTGGTTTACATACAGCCTGGGGCAAGGAGTTAAAAATGAGACAGGCAGCAGGAAAGGACCTGCATGGCCCTCTTCAGAGGCAATACACATGGCTCTGATTGCCTCTCCATCTTTCCATCCCCAGCTTTGAATGGAGCTTATCCAGATGAAAGAGGAAATAAGGCACATTTCCAGTCTAACTGCGCCAGGCTGTGGAGCAGCAACACCACTGAAACAGCACAAAGCCCCCTTCTCCCCTTGCAGCTTGTGAGTTTAGGAAATGAGTGGGACTGACCTGTGAGCTCAGGGAGGACGGGGGCACTCGGGAGAGGGGTCCGCTCTACACGGAACTCTAAAAACGAAATGCAAGACAGCTTAGGAACTCATCAAACGCCCCCAGGGAGACCCCCAGAGACACAGCAGCCAGGGTCTGCTGGGGGAGCAGTCTGCAGCCAGACTGCAACCAGGCCAGTGTCTTCTTTAAACTGATTTATAACTGGTGCTGAAAGGTGCTGGACTCCTGCCCTGAAGGCTGAAAGGATCCATTTATCTCAGAATAAATGTGGCCAGGGTAGGGCGAGTTCAAGCATCACTGTGTAGCCTCAGGTCTGCCCTGGAGCACCACTCTGTGACCTGGCCAATCTGACCTCTCAGCCAATCTGACCTCTCAGCAGCAAGGCCAGTGGGTGCTCAGTATGTGCCACACTCAGCCTGGCACAGGTTTACAATGAGGGACTTGAAGCCACTACAGCTAGATTCATGGAGAGCTTCCAGACAGCCAGGAGGCAACAGCAACTTTCAGCCAGTTAGCCTGGGCTCACCTCAGACAAAGAGGAAACTTCCCATTCCCAGCCCTTAATATCAAAACTTCATATATCAACCATCACACTGAGGGATGGAGTAAGGAAGGGATGCTCAGAGTTGCCACAACTCTAGAAAACAGCAATAACACAGTGTGTCCCTTAAGTGTGCTCTGCCTCATTCCCTGGCCTGGCAGAGAGCAGCAGGGGAGGCCCCACAGCTCTGAGCAGCTGGGACACAGCAGGTTCCAGCCATTGATTGCTGAATCCATGTTCTCAGCACATGGCAGTGTTAGAAACCACCCAGTTAGCAGGGGATCTGCAGCCCCCTGATGCTTTGTGAAGGCTGTGAGTGGTCCAGGCACTGCTCAGAACACAACTGCAGTGCTGCAGGCACCTGCCTTTTGCGTGCCCAGGAGATCCCTGGCACGTGGGGTTTGACATTCTGTGCTACTTTCAGAGTGGTGGCAACCCTGGTAAAGAGAGACAGACACACACAAAGGCGGTGAGACAGGCAGAGCTGCGGGGCCCTTCTGTGTCACAGCAGCAGCAGCCCTGCAGAGGAGGCCAGCAGAAAGGACATGGGAGCAGCCTTGGGCTTTTCCTGCCACTGCAGCGTGAGGATAATCCTAATGAAGGACAAGCTGTTCCCACCTATTCCAGGGCTTCTCCAATCCCCCTTCCACATCCATCTCCAATTTAAAGAAAGACCAAACAGGGAAAAGGGTGAAAGGGGCAGAGCCTGGGTTATAGATCATGCCAGGGGCTCCCATCACCTGAAGGCAGACCAAAGAACAGAGCAGGGAGCTCCACTCACCAGGGAACTGGTAAGTGTAACCAGGTGCAATGCCAGTGTAACTTCGACTCGCGTAGGTGGCAGCTTGGAAGCCTGGATAACCTGGGGAAGAGAACAGGACTCTGTTACTGCAAGCTGGCAAGGTCTGGCTGCTCACCAGCAGCAGGAGCATCCTTTGGCATCAGACAGCAGAGAGGGGTAGCAGCAGAAGCCCCAGGAGAGCGCTGGGCAGAGCACACAACACGTGTGAGCCTGCAGAGTTTTAGCAGCCCCATTTAATTTTTCCTTGTTCCAAACATGTAAGGACATGGAGATTTCCTTCTCAGACTCACAGCTCTGCAGACTAAGGCTTTCTGATGCATCAGCTGGATTTACAAACAGGAGATCAGGAAGGAGGGGGCATTTGAATGGCTGAGTCACTTTTGCACTGGAAGGGTTGGTGAATGCAGGTACAAAGAACATTTCTTCATGGTGCAGGCAGGAGCACAAGCCCTGCTCTTCCCCAGGGAGCTGACCACCTATAGGAACAAGCCTGTGAGAGTGCAGGGCATTCACTCACAGATGAATATTTGAGATCTCCCAAGACAAGAGTCCGTATATTTCCCAGTGACTCAGTTTGAGTCTTGCTGCTTTAAAATTCAGATGGCTTAGAAAAGGCAAAACCCAAAACCACAGGCTGGAGATTTATTTTCCTTCAATAAGTCAAGAGAAAACATTGGTGAAAAAATGCCCTTTTGGGGGTTTTGTTCAGTGACTAACTGCTACTCAGCAGGCTTAGCACTGAGAGCCAGGCTGAGTACACCCTGCCCAGCAACACCAGCAATGATCCTGAGCAAACAGTGCTCTTGGGTCAGCTCAGTCCTGGCTCCAGTGAAAGCGAGAAGAGAGAGAAGCCAGGACCAGCACCCACACTGGTAGGATCATGCTGACTCTCAGATCCAGGCATGAGGTTTTGTGGTCCTACAAAAGATAGGGCTACAAATGACTTTTGTTTTTCATTTTTATCTGAATGCTTTTGTCTTGGGAGCATTGGTAGACATGAAACCCAGCCTGCTTGTCACTAACTTCTCCTTACAAGACAGTTCCATGATAATGTATAACTTTCCCTGCAATACCAGGTATTTACTGTACCTGAGAGTGAGACAACACTCAACTAGAATTTAAAGGGTGTTTTAACAGTCTGTATATGGCAGTGGGGACATTTACACAGACCACTGCTTCAAGTGGAAGCGTAGCGGCTCTTTAGTCAACTAATTCATCAGAAAGCCTGTACGAGATGAAGAGGCCTGGGTACAGATTACCCCACACTCAGCTCTGCAGTTACATCCCGCTCCACATGAAGGAATTGCTGTCCACGGACACTGCGGGACCGTGGAGGAGCTGTTGAGGGGCAGAGCCGCCCCGCAGGGGCTGAGCCCGCCCGGCTCGGCTGTCCCAGGACCGGCCCGGCTGTCGCAGGCGGCGGTGGCACTCCGGTCTGCAGTTTTTTCCCGGTGCCAGCAGAGGGCAAGTTGCGATCGCGAACAGGTCCCGGCGGCCCCGCACGGGGAGCGCTGCCCTTGGCCGCCCCGGCGCTCCCGGAATAAACCTCTAAGCTGCTGCCTGGCACGGCCGGGAGCGGGGGGAGCGCGGCGGAGCTGACCGGGGCTTACCCAGCATGCCGATCCCCAGCATGAAGGCATCCATCCCGTAAGGCATGACTCGGGACCGCCCTCGTGCAGAGCCCGTTGGGGACATCACCTCCTTCGGCTGAGCTTTTTTACACTCCACCTGCCACAGGAAAGTAAGGATCAGGCTGGCCTGTCACAGGCTGGATCACAGACTGTCACAGGACACAGCCACGGAGCACAGGCAGGTCAGGCAGGGCTGCCTGCGTGACAGCACGTCCCAGCCCCAGCCACCTCTGTCAGCCTGCCCTGCTGCCCTTCTCTGGCATCACTGTCCCCAGCCCACATGGTGCCAGCCTTCCCTCTTGCTCTGCAGCCACCACAGGCAAAGGGGAGCTCCAACACTGCTTTCCTCCTTGTGCTGTTGCCCTTGATGTTCTACTTGAGCCTGCACCAGAGCCTCAAAGCCTAATTTTCCTCATTTCAGAATAAAGGTAAAATCTGCCCCTTCCCAGGACACTACAAGGTTTAGTGTAACTTCAAAAACTCCAAGCGCAGTACAATTCCTTGTTTAGCTAGCTCTTCTCCTTGAGAACTCAGTATTATGCTTCCCATACGGTTCACCCCCATACGGTGAATTTCTTCCCCAGACTGACTGCTGTGATTTTTGGGAAAAGACTCAATCTGATTCCCCATTGCAGAGAAGATGCATCAGGACCCAAGTGCCTCGCACCCTGCCTCTCCCACACCTCAGTCCCTGCTCCCCCAGGTTCTGCCCCAGACACTCACCATTTTGTTGTTGATCTCATGGAAGTGGATTTCACATACTTTTTCCACAATGTCTTCACTTTCAAATGTGACAAACCCAAATCCTGAAGAAAAAGCAAAACTCCCTGATCAGGTCAGACCTCTCGCAGTTTGAACTCCCTACTCACAGCCTTTTACTGGCAGGAGAAAAGGAGAGTACAATCAGCCCTTTCGAAAACAGCTGTCACTCATCTTCCCTCTCCAGCAAATTCTACTTTTATGCACAAGAACAGGAACTGTCCTCTTATAGATTCTCCTCTCCTACTCATCCCGTCCTTCCCACCCACTCTGAACCCAATTGGTCTCAAACCCAGGTTTGTTGTTCTTTGGGTTTTTTTAAACTTTGCTATTTGCAAGGCAAACCACATGGCTGGTGAGACTGGGGAGGATCTGGGCAGATGCTCACACAAAGAACCGGTGGGGAAACCAACAGCTGCTTGCCAGGACATCACCACCCTCGCTAAACGCACCCCACCAGCAGGAACACCCTGCAGCTCCCTCGCAGGCACTGGCCATGAAGCCTCGTGTGAGCAGGCACAGATCAGCAGTGCAGCTGCACACAGCGAGGCAGACACAGGCACAGTGATTTGCAAAGTTTCACCAAAGCAAGGTTTGTATCTGGGGTAAGACAGGACAGCGTGTTCCTGGCCCCTGGCCCACGCTCGCACCTCCTTTCTCTCACCAACCCCTTTGCTGACAGCTCTGGCAAAGCCCAGCTCGGGTGGGCAGACTGAACTCCTCTAAGCTGACTGCAACTGTTTCCGGAGAACTGAGGCAGGTGGGAGGATGTCTTAGAGCTCGCTGTGCAAGCAAGCTGGGATTAAGCAGAACTTTCTGCTTTCCAGAACTGGCCAATTCCAGAGCTGGTGTTGTAAAATAACATTCAAAAGCAGATGGGAATCCACTGCCCAAACCTCACCTTTTCTCCACACTGCCAGAAACACCTTGCTATAAACTCCTCCATCTGTCTGTGCCCAGGTAGATTCACACCACTCACCTCAACACCCATTAGCAGAGGAGCTCAGGAATTCAGCAGGAAAATGTCAAAAGCAGTCCTGAGCCCCATCAGTCCCCCACCAAGCCTGCTATGCCCTGGGCTGAGCCCATCACTGTTGACATAGTAGCTAGCAGCTCTCCCTGCTGCCTCCCAAAATGCCCAACAGCTCTCATTGGACCAGTGACTGGCAGGCACCCATGGAGGAACAGGGGTTAATGCTTCTTCCCTTTCAAGATGAAGCTGGAACAACATCCTAGGACTGCTGAGGCCTGGCAGTCAAAGTAGATTGAATGGCTTTAGAAAAAAGTAAAAATCTGAAGGGCACAGAGAGTAGCAAGAGCAGAAGGGAGAGTTCCCTCGCTGCTCTGGGGGCAGGACTGCTTGGAAGTGCTTCAAACAACACACAGGAAAGCAGCCAGCATAGGGCTGTTACTGACCCTGACTGGGAAGAGGCTGAAGCTAAGTTTGCAGGTCAAGCTGTTGCCATTAAATCTCCAAGCTGGATGCAAGTGTCAAGCCCTGCCACACCACCAGGTAGTCGGCCTGAGGACTGATCAGGAAGGCAGGGACACCCATGGATGGGCTGGGTCTGTATAGCACAAATAGCACAGCCTTGCTCCATCCTGTAACCAGACTCCACCAGCAGGACTCGGGTAAGAAAAGGTGACCTGGGAGCACAAGTGGGCTCCAGGCCGAGGAAGGGGCGAGAAGCAGGCACTCTTCAGGCTCTCGTGTCAGCTTTCCCAGAGCTCAGATTACTCGGGACAAGGTAAGACACACACTGCAGGCTGGAGCCACGGAGGTGAGCATGCAGAGGAGGGGGCCGTCTCCTCTCACATATCTGCAACTCGACGAGTTTACAGCACAGGAAACGCACTGGACAAAAGCTCTCTGTGTTGTGAGGGCCGCTGGTAAAAGATGCAGATGCAAAAGAATGGGGTGACTGGAGGCAAGATAGAGAGCAGCTGCGACCTGCATCCCCTGCTGCTGGATACGGACCCCTCCCTAGGCAAGGCAGGAGGCAAATCCTGTGCAGTAACCCCTCCTAGGGCCAGGAGACAGCTCTCACCTCGGTGTCGGTTGGTTGTCTTGTCAAACATCAGCATCGCATCATCCACCTGCAAAGAGAATGGCTGCAGTCAGATTATTACTGCTGCAACAAGCATCCTCCAACACAATTGTTCAGAGCTTCCCTGGCTTTCCCAAACCTGAGGGGATCAAGATGAGACATCCTGTCCCCGAGAAGGAAACAGGGTGGGCACACATATGCAGTACGCATAAGCTATCACACCAGGCACTTTCTCAAGCTGCAACCAGCATGGTCCTGGTCCCCCCACCAGCCCAGGGCAGGTGCTGCTGGGCTGAGCCCTTTTGGCCCAGCCCGTGGCAGCAAGCGACCCCGATTGTTTGCCTGCAGCTCCAGCCGGGGGCCAAGGAGCAGGGAGGGCATTGTTCCCAAATCCCGGCCTCAAAGGAGAGGAGAATCAAAGGGGGGCAGAGAAGCAAAGCTGGAGAGGGGAGAGGAATAAGGGGCCTCCCAGCGGTGGGGGAAGCGGAGGCCTCAGACAACAGAGCCTGCCTGGGAAAGCTGGGAGGCGCCCCCACCCCCACCCCATGAGGAGCCTTTCCTCTAAGTGAGGTTTCCCACTGCTGGAGGCTGTAATTAGAGCAAATTTACTGCAAGGCCTGAGCAGGGCCGCCTTCCCGGGGGGAGGGGCGGCCGGATCCCATCCCCCAGCCGGCCTGGGGCTGCTCTCCTCCCCGGCACATCACCGCCTGGTGCCACTTTTCCCCCCATCTTCCCGCGGGTGTTGCCTTGTGGAGCAAAGCATCCACTCCGCAGGTCAGCCCGAGCAGGGTTAAAAAATACACTTCAATCCCCTCCGTGTAAGCTCCAGTGTAAACCTGTCCCACTGACCCATCCCTCCTCTAATACCACTGCCTTAATCCGATTATGAAACTGGACGTGCAAGTGCTCAGGGGAGGTGGCAGCAGTCTCCGGCCAGCAGCTGCCCTGGCCCTCCTCCTTCTCCGTGTGAGACAGCCCCTCCCTGAGCAGTGAGCCCTGCATGCCCCCCAACTCTGCAGGATTTCCCCCTTGCCTTGCCCCAGGAAGAATCTGCATTGCTGGCTGCTCCTCAACAGTCACTGGACAGGGAAGAGCAGCCACGGGCTTTGCCCTTGGAGACCCCACAACCCCAGTCAGGAAGGGAGAGGCTCCTATTCTCAGGCCCCCAGGACACCCAGCTCCACCTCAGGGCCAGGTGGATGGAAGGAGCCCTTATTGACAATTCCAGTACCATCATAAGCAGACAGGGATCATATTTGATGCCCTTGGCATTGTCTAACACATCCACTCCAGGTGACAACAGACAACCTGGCTCCTGCTCATCTCACACACTTACCATCCTGGCTCAGCCTCCTCGGCCAAGTAAACAAACACCTGAGAAACATGCCAAGCATCCAGCCTGGAGCCACAGGGGACATAAGCCTTGACACAGACCTGAAGCAACTCCTCAGCAGCTTCCCAGGACACACAGTGAGGGAGATGGGCACTGAGAGCAGCTCCTCACACTGTCATTCCCCATTGCCATTTGCTCCCACATCTGCACCATTTCCCTTCATGGCATAGCACAACTGTGATGTGCTGGAGGGAAGCCAGACATGGCTTTAAAAAAGTTCAACAGGTTTTATTGTCTGGTTTTCCTCATTTTAAAATCTAGATCCATTCCCCCATGCAGTTCTCAAAAGGCTGGAGAAATAGCTGCTGTCCTCCACAGTAAACACTGGGAGAAGGTTGTGTCAAAGGCACTCTGAGGCTCTGCCACTCCTAGCTCAGGTAGCTGGAGACCACAAACCCATCGCAATGAGAGATGGGCGTGAGGGAAAAAAAACCAAACTAGTGTCAATGAGCACAGGCCCACTGCTGATTTACTCTGTCTGACCAGCCCTCCTCTCTGCAGAGCCTGGGAAGCAGGAGCAACTACAAGTGGCAGAGCTCATTGCACTCCCACACAAACTCCTGGCACAGCAATATCCCAGGCAATGACTGGGCACTGCCACAGTGCTCAAGCACTCAGAGAAAGATGTGCAACCACTTCATCCCAAACCATGCTGTATGCTGTGAGGAGAGCTGCAGCTTTCCTCCTTCTGCGCTTTTTCCAATGGCTCTGCTTTGAGGTGTACCCAGCACTCCAAAATGTACTTGCCTTGCAAAGACATATTTGTTGTAACACATGTGCTCTATTTGAAAGCTTGTTTCCTGCTAAAAACTAAATCTTACACAGTACATAAGTGTGCGTGTATATATATATGTGTGTGTGTGTATGCACACAACTCCAGGGCTTCAACTCTGTGTATGGCTGTAACTGATATATTTTATTGCCATTAAAACCTACACATGACCATCTTTATGTCTCCTTTCAAGGCAGCCTGTGGGTTGAGTTGGGTGGTCTCAGCACACACCTGTGAGGTAAAGCAGGGCCCAGATCCCCCCTAACCCTGGCTACAGGGGATACATCCATCTGTCTCCTGCCATGGATAACTTGGGCAGACCTTCACTCTGAGGCACCACATCCAGCACCCACCAAAGCTCTGCCTGCACCGACTCTACCCCACCACGGGCCGTCAGTGGGCAGCTATTGTGGTGCTGAAGCACCGCAATCCCCCACCCCCGCTCTTCCCTCCGCGCTGGGCCTTTCCCGGCTGGGCCGCGCCGGGCCCCAACAAAGGCGGCCGCCGGCGGGGCCGTCGCGATGGCAACGCGGCCGCCATGGCAGCTGGGGCCCGGATTAGCGGCTCACAAAGCCGCCCCGCAGCGCTCCGGGCCCGCGGCCTGCCATGGCCTTCGGAGGGCACCCACCGGGGGCCTCCGGCACCCCGGCACAGGCGAACCGGCGTTCCCGAGGGATTCATCCCCTCGTTCCAGCCCCGCGGCTCTGGGCACGGACACCTTCCACAGGCTGCTGCAGCCCCTCCAACCTGGCCGTGAACCTGCCCTAGATGGGGCAGCCATGGGTTCTGTGGGCAGCCTGGGCTGGGGCCTCACCAGCCTCACAGGGAACAACTTCATCCTAAGAACCAATCTAAACCTGCTCTTTCTCTCTCTCTTTTAGTTTGAAGCCATTCCTCCTTGTCCTGGCACTACATGCTCTCGTAAATGATCGCCCCCAGAAACCTGGTGCCTTGAGCTAGAGGGATCAGACAGGATGACATGGTGCTCCCTGCTTTCTAGGTCCTAAGTGTTCCTATGCCTTCCCTAAATAAGAAGGAAAATAAAAGAGGAGTGATTTTTTTTTTTTTGCATGCTTTCTGTCTGGGCTAAAATGTATTTTTCAAAAGCATCTATCCTAATTTAAAGTGGTGGCAAATCTAAGACATGCTCAGGCTTGTGGCCTGAGGGTGACATACAAACCTTCATGCAAAAGCCATCCAGCAGCCTGGACTCACTCCCCTGTCCTCAGAAGAAGAGCATGATCTCCCCCTAAGGCCAACATCTAAACTGAGTTTGCCACTGGATTCTCAACAATTGACTAAAAATCACCAAGGGAACCTGGCACCTTGAGCTTGAGGAAATCAAGACAGGATGAGCTGGTGCTCTCAGCTCTCCTCTCTAGATCCTAAGTGTTCCCATGCCTTCTCTGGACAGGCAGGAGGAAAGAGGAGCAATTTTTGTCCTGCCAGGTGCTAAAAAACTGTGAGGGCACTTGGAAGAAGAGTGAACAGAGTTCACTCAGAGAAAGCCCTTTCCTCAGAGGGTAAGTCCCCTAAAGAAATACTTCAAAAGGGCATCCTCAACAGTTCCTTTTCACACAGTCCCAATGCAATTCCAGAAGTAGCACTACATCCAAATTACAGGAAAATGTCTGCCTGAAAAAAAACATTTTTTGAGATGAGAATACCATGACTGAAGCTTCAGCACCTCTCATTTAATGGTGCCATAATCACAGATGATCCATATTCAGCCTTGGCCAAAATACCTGGGGGTTTTCAGAGGTTTAATTCCACTCTAATATCTTTCAATTTTCCTGTTTCATTTTTAGTTATCTGCTATGGGGAAGCCAATGACATCCTCATGCAGATTTAATAAAATAATAATTTTCAATACCATTTTGATAGGAAATGTTGGATGCACTTTCACAAAGGTAGATTTTGAAAGTTGGTAGTTTTGAAAGCAAAGGGTTTGTGAAGATGGATATCTTCCACCTGAACTGTAAATAAAAATGTTTGAGCTTGTCCTAGAAGGAATCACAGCAACATATTTGTAGTAAAGTTAGGCAGAAAAATAGTAACTGTTGAGACAGCTTCCATATGGAAAATAGAAACCAAACTATCTAGAAACCACTCAGCCATCCTGTCAAGAGACAGACAGCATTAACAGCCCTGTGAGGTTCTCCCAGCTGCACAAACAGGACAGGCCAATTCCAGGAGGAGGATGCACGGGCAGAGAGGCTGGCTCCAGGGAGCAGGTGTGCTGTGCCTTTCAGACCCTTCTTACCCCACTCTGCAGAACTCTGGGAATGAGACTTGGCCAAGGGGACAGAGCCTGCTCCATGCCACAGAGAGCAGAACAGCCTGTCCAGGTGTCCTTGCCCGCTCTCACACAGGCACCTGGCAAATATCAGGTGAACCCCAGAAGACCTGAATGACCATTACTGCTGGAGTGGTTTTGGCTGTGTGCCTACCAGATGCGGAGCACAGAGAACCCTTTGTTCCAGAGGCATTGTCACCACAGGCCAAACTGCCTACTGCCACAAGAGAGGTGATCAGATTCCCCTTCTCCTCCCCTCCCCATCTGTTCATGGCAACCATGTTATGTGTGAGAATTTACATAAATTGCCCTCTGATCTGTGGAAGAAAATCCAAAATCCAGTTTGGAAATCCACAGCAGGTTGACAAGTAGCTTTGATCCCTGAAATTTCCAGAGAGCGTCAGATTAAGGATTAATTAATTAACATTCTCCCAATCCACAAAGTGAGAAAAATCATGGCCACAGTAAGTACAGAAACAAGTCTTCCTTAAAGGCATTTGCCATCAGTATCTGAAGGTTTTCCTATTAGTCAGCAGGGAAAACCATTTCACACACCTAAGTCAACCAACCCATTCTTGTGGCAGGAGTACATGAACAGGCATTTGTGACAGACCTACAGACCCTCACCTGATCCAGCACCTCAGATACTGTTGCCATGAGGGAAAATCACTGTAACAGCCATCACCCCCAGTGAGACCTCAGGACTTCTCAGGTCCAGAATTTGGATGGAGTATTAGATGGCAGCCTAAAGGTCAGAACCTTCCTCAGACCCCAGATCTTTTTTCTCGTTTGCTTCCAGGGTATTTTTAGAGAGGAGATCTCTCTCTTTCTCTGGGCAGGAGAGAGGCTGAGCTTTCATGGCCGACTCATCCACACACAATTACCTCAGGCCCAGTGAGAGATGCAGACTGGTTTTAAGCACTTTCCAAGCACCCTTGGTGCTGCAACTGATTAGTGAGTCATGCAAAGACGTCACTGGGAATGTATTTCCTGCACTGCTGCTTCACCAAATGTAAAAGCACACAACAAAACCATGAGTTCAAAAACCTGATTCAGGTGCAGGCCCCCATTTCTTCCAGGACCTCTGCACTTCCAGTTTCTGTTAAGATCAGCTTCTCTCCTGATGGCAAACAAAAGACCAGCTGCATCAAGTTAGAGCAGAGCTCCGCCTTGCCCAAAACCGCCCAAGATACCAACCAACAGACAACTTTGGAAGAACATAAAGATAAGGCAAGGATATTACCACAGAGCCCAGAACACTACATCCCCATCCAAGCTATTTGTGATTTGGAGATTTCCTGAATTCAAAGAGGTGTCTGGGTCTGTTAAAGACCTTCCATGAATTTGCCCAATCATTTTGGAGCCTGTGTAAATTTTAGTAACAACATCCTGCGGCAAAGATTTCACAGTTTAGATATGCACCACAATAAAATTACTTTATTTGTTCTAAGCCTCCTCCTATCTTGCAATTTATATGACCTTCTCTACCACAAAACTTCATCAGACCAACTCTTGCATTAGAAAGATGAGCTGAGTTTTTTCAGTTTTGATTTGAAACAAATAACCTTGCTTACAAGATGAGACACCCAACAGTCCAAAGAAATTACTCTGATGGACAACTCCTTTTCCTCCCCAAAAATAATACAGAACAACATGTTCCCACAGGTTGAAGTAGCAAAGGAGGAAGCTGCAACTTGAGCTCCTCTGGCATTCTCATACATGTTGAACTAGACAGAAGACTAGCTGTGCCTGAGGTGGTAGCTGCAAGACACCTTCCTCCTCTCTTTCTCTTGCAGGTTTCAGTGAGGGTGGTAGCCTCAATCTAGAGAAGCTGTTGAAATAATTCCTTTTGCTGTCTAAAGAGCTTCAACACCATCCAACTTAAGCCAAAGTACTTGGCTACACATACTGTGAATGAAAGTCTTTCCAGGACTTCTGTCCTACAGTTGAAAAAATAATCTCCTTTAGAAAGCATGTGCATGGCCTGAGCTTGGAGCTCAGAGAGATTCAAGTTTTGGAACCAGAGAGGTGTTTCCTAGAGATCCAGCTATGCTCAAAGGCCTCACAGCTGCACCTGACAAACCACAGCCAGCTTGAGATCACTTTTCAGTCTTTCTCTCTGTACTAAAAAAAGAAAAAAACAAAACCTTTGTATTTTCTTTCTCAGGAAAACAGCAGCCCATGTATTTTAGTCAGAGTTTTGGAAGGGAAAAAACCCCAAAGTGATTCCTCTTTGAGGCAGACACACTGTATTTGGGATCCTCTTTAAAGATTCACCTTTTGTGCCTGTTAAAACCAAGAATTTTGATATGAAGAACTGGGGTGCCAGTCTCTCTCTCTCTTGCTTTATCACTAAGTAATACTCACGGATTTCCTTTTCACACATTTTCACCTTTTTTTTGCCACTTCCATTTTACAAAGGTGAGAGAAGGTTTTGGACACAGCAAGGAAAGATAACAAAACAAAACAAAGAGAATAAGCAGAAATGCCAAAATGGAAAAATTACATCTGGGACTTTTGTCTAATGAAATAGAAAACCATTTCCTTTGCAGACCAGCTAAAGTTCATTTTTTTTTCCTGCTAATGGACGTAGGAGGTGTGCTGGTTCTGACCTGAGATGCACTGACACCAACCACCTTGGTAGGCTTGTGAGCTGCAGTTCACGGATTTGAACTGGAGAGAACATTATGATAATCTAATTTGACCTCATCTGTTCTGCAGGCCATAGCACTTCCTCTTGTAATTCCTTCAGCATGTACATGCTTTTTGTCTGGGCTAAAATGTATTTTTCAAAAGCATCTATTCTAATTTAAAGACCTTAAATGGTGGCAAATCTAAGACATGCTCAGGCTTGTGGCCTGAGGGTGACATACAAACCTTCATGCAAAAGCCATCCAGCAGCCTGGACTCCCCTGTCCTCAGAAGAAGAGCATGATCTCCCCCTAAAGCCAACATCCAAACTGAGATTGCCACTGCATTCTCAACAATTGACTAAGAATCCCCCCTGGGACCCTGGCAACTTGAGCAATCAAGACAGGATGAGCTGGTGCTCTCAGCTCTCCTCTCTAGATCCTAAGTGTTCCCGTGCCTTCCCTGGACAGGCAGGAGGAAAGAGGAGCAATTTTTCTTCTGCCATGTCCTAGGTAACTGTGGGGCCACTTCAAAGAGAAGGGAACAGTTACAAAGCTCTTTCCTAACAGGGTAAGTCCTCTAATGAAATGCTTTCAAAGAGCATCCTTAACAGTTCCTTTCCACACAGTCCCAATGCAATTCCAGAAGCAGTACTGGGCCCAAATGACTTGGAAAGCCTCAATGAAAAAACATTTTCTGAGATCAGGATACCATGACTGGAACTTCAGCACCTCTCACTTAAAGATGCCGTAAATCAAAGAGATGAAGACCACTCATTGTGTCTGGGACACCCATAAAGATGGGATTCTAGGAGACCTCTGAAATCACAAAGCACATCATAAAGAGCCACCAAAAGAGACTGTGCATCAAAATCATGTTTTCCACGAGTAACAGCTGAAACTGAAGGCAACAGGCTTAACCCTACAAACCAGAGGTGAAGGCCACAAGGCTTTCTTCTGAAATGCACTTTCCCATTGATCCTGTCCATCCAAGCTCTCTACTGTAGAGAAGCTCTCAGGAAACAATTCTCCTGGCCATGGGTGAATTATTTGAGGCTTAGTCTGGAAGATGGTTACAGGCCAGGAACGATGCTTTACACAAGAGCTCTGAAGAGTCTCTCATCTGAAGTGCACAGATGAGTCAGAAAATTGCCCTGAAAACAGCAAGTCAATCTGACCAACCCTAACATCTCCCCATGGAACTTCCTCAGAACCAAGGGGACAACTGCTGCAGCCCCACATAGGCTTGAAGCTCTGGATGTTGTCCAGGACACTGGCTCTTCAGAAATGAATTGCTGTGCAGAACTCTCCCTCCTGCCCACTCCAGAAAACAGTCTCACACAACCACGCCTTGCCTGACATCAGAACACCTCTCAGCACACAACCATTAAACAAGAGAACCATAACAGCACCCCAAAAGAGCTGGAAAGGACTGCTCAGACTAGAGCAACTGTAACTGCCTGTAGACTGAGTGCCCTGTGACATGCTGCTTTGAATTAGCAGGGATACAGTCAAGGTTAAAAGGGGATTATGCCAAAGACAATTTGTTTTCCTATCAAACACATCCATCAGCACAGGAGAACTTGCAAGTCAAACAGCCTTGAGACTGCACAGACACATGAACACCACCACCTTCAGCGGTGGCACCCTTGAGGATACCATGTAACAGCTCTTGGGGACACAACAGAGTTTGCCTATTTCTTACAGAAAATGAAACCACACAGAGCTACCAACTGGCAAACACAAGGATATCCAACCACTTTCTCTTAGAAGTGAACAGAGTCCCACTTTGCACACATGTAAATTTGGCTTCAGAAGCTGAACAAAGGTTCTGAGCAGATCCTTGTCTCAAACTCTCTGCCCAAAAGTTTCAGCAATACGGCAAATCTGGTCACAAAACTCCCTTTCACTAATTTGTGTGCCTTAACATGACATCACCCTTTTGCAGGAAATTTCAAAAGAAAATACCAAGCCTTCATCTCCACACTGCAGCTTCCATGGTGCCTCCCTCCATGACCATGATTCCACAAGCAACGTTCTGGCTGGGTCACCAGCCACCAAACCATGTTCTTCCCTCCTGACTGGGCAGGAAGGTTCCAAGAGCTGCAGAATCCAACATTTCCTGCCCCAAAGAGCAAACCTATGCACAACTCCACTGAACAGCAGTGAAACAGTGACAATGTCCTGCCCACAGAGGTGACCACACTCCTTGGGTACGATGATCCCCTTCAGTTCCTAATCCCATTAAAAATCTTGGGATCCTTCAGTCTAATCCTGCTGATAGCACTCCTGGAGATGCTGACAGGACACAACTGAGCTCCCTTCAATGCTCAGATTTGGTCCAGTCTCACAATTCACACACCAGGCTGTCATGGACCATGGCACAACTGACTTCCAGCCACAATAGCCCACCCTTCCCTGAGCCACCACCATCCACAGAAGAGCCAGACCAACACAAGGGACAGCCTTAGTGCCAAACTTTCTTCAATATAGAAAACTTACACCACCACTTGCCCAAGACTCAGCAGAAGTTTCAGCACCTAAAGACTTATTTTTAACAAAGAATTATTGAAAAATAAATCACAAGGTTTTGAGTTAGAAACAGGCCAAAATCAGAGGTTTGATAAAGCAGCCACTCTGTTAGGAGTGTCTACAGCATTTGAACAAACTGCAAATCTGTGAGCCAAAAGAGGCTTCTGGATAGGGAAAAATTTCCCATAGTTGAGGTCCTAGCAACTCTGGGAACAAGGATAAACTCTGTTTCAAATCACCACAGGGCAGGAGTCACTGGCTGTAGCCCCTACAAGGACATTACAGCCAGCCAGCATCTGTAACTGACCTTTAATCTACTTAACCCTTGCAAAAGACTCAAGCTTCTAATCCCGCCCCCACAAAAGTTCAGAAAACTCCTTTTGCCCCAGAAGCAACAGCTTTGATCCAACATCACTCAAGAGACTTACCTTCCCAAACTGCTCGAAATATTGTTTCACATCCTCCACAGTAGTGTTCACAGACAGACCACCCACAAATATCTTCTTCGTTCGGGTCACCATCTGGAAAAGGGAAGGACAGGAATTCACCAAATAAACCCAGAGCGAGCAGAGAACGAGACTGAAAAGGCCACTAACTCCCCTCTGCTGCTGGGAAGTGCTTTTCCCTTTGCTGCAGGGCTTCCAACTCTTGAAGCCCTCTGGCCAAACACAGCTGGCAGATCTGTCCCACACCAAATTCTTGCTCTTGTCTTCACAGAGCCCACCACACATGCCAGCACCCAGCCACCACCTCCTCGTCAGACAATTACCATCTTCTTCCCTCACCAACCTGCCACCACTCCCTTGGCACTGTGACACCACCCCAAATGTGTGGGGCACAGCTGCCCCCTCCCCAGCCCTGCCATTCTGCACAGCCAGCCTCCTCCAGGCAGCCCCAGAGGTGCCTGCTCTGCCCCCAGGGTGGCAGGAAGCCACCACAGGCAGGTTCCCCAGGCTTTGCCCTCCCACCCCACAAATTGCACAGCCTTCCAGTCTGAAATGGAATAAGCCTCAGTTCACTCCCATTCTCCAGCACCTCAATGGAGCCCAGTCAACACCCAGTTAAATCTCTTTTGCCTCTGCAAGAAGGTAAAGCCAAGATCCCTGTGCCACTTGTCACTGATACAGCTGGGACAAGGAAGAAAACTAACTACCCTGAGAGGGGCCATGGCTGCCAGGCTGAGGCACACCGACATCCTTTGAACCAGCTCTCCAGCTGCATCCTCCCCTTAGCTGCTTGGCTACACCCCTGCTCTCAGAGGAACACATGGTCCTAATTACCCCAAGGAGCATAGGGCTAATCCGCAGCAATTCCCTGCCTTGGAGAGCAGCCCGTTCTAACACTAAAGCACCTTCTGTCACCAAACTGCTTAATGGAATTAACCCAATTCCTACCATGTGCTTCCTGGCTCCAGTTACTTGGGATACCTGCTCACCAATTGTTCTCAGTGCCTGAACCCCTTACTTCCCTCCCAGCACCAGTCTCCTCTTTCCTCTCTGCTTCTCAACACAGCTTCTCCCCAGCTCTTTCACCCCTAACAGCACTTGGAATACAGACTCTAAACTTTAAAATTCACATCCAAGAGCCAAGTTAAAGGAAACCCAAAGTCTAAAGGCAGTCTCCAGCATGCTGCTGGCTCCTCAGCTAAAAGTTTCTAGCTGCACACCTAGACAAAGTTCCTGCCACTGTGCATTTTAATGCCAGAGCCTCTTGTAGGTAAGATCCAACACCAAACTCCTTTTGCCTTTTCCAGTGCTGAAGCACACAAGGGCATTTCACAAAGTGAAATCCTTCTCCCCTTCCCTGCCACACACCTATTCATCACACACAGGTGCACACACACAACACTCTGCCACCTGTGTCACATCACAGCATGGAGCTGTTCCATATCTCCAAGGGCCTGGAACTTCCAACCATTTTCTGTAACCTCAGAAGGACTAAGGTCACCCTGGGCAGCATTTAATCCACCAGCTCTATCTAGTGCATCCTGAAGTACAACCAAGGGTTCTCCTGGTTCCTTCAGTGCCACACAAACTCCCAGCACTGTGCTCCAGGTGAGTCCTGAGCAAACCCCAGCGAGCAGCTCCATTGCATGCATTGCCACCTTGCACAGAAGGACAAGGTTCACCACCACAAATTGTGCCCCTTGTGGCACAAGGGCTGCCCACAGTGCTTACCTTGGGCTGTGCTCGGCGAGGGAATGCTACCTTCGGGTCAATCTGAAAGAGATGTGGGGAAGAACAGGTGAACACATTTTTCCTGCCTATTTACAGACACGGTTTCCTCCATGTGTGCAGCTGTCTCTACCCATGTAGCACCTTGCTAAAAACCCAAAGAATCTACCTGAGGTTCATAAAATGAAGCTGGCTGCAGACATCTTTCCCTCCTGGTAAGGTGTAACCCAGGGAGACTACAAGTCCCAGCATGCAGCGGTCCATCTCCAGCTGAGCACTGGGCAGATGCACTGAGAGCCCATCACATGCTGGGATTAACAGGCTGGGTTGCACCCTCCCGCTTGGCCAGCCCCTGGGCGCCTTGCATCACCAGCCTCATATTAAAAGTGATTTCTTTTGCCTTTTTTGCTCTCACCTTCACTCTCCCTACAACTACAGAGTTCATCTGGGTAGTAACAAGACAGAAAAGAAGCAGTGCCTAAACCCCCAAACATTTCATCCCTTCAAACACAGACTGAAGGGCAGACAAAAAGAAGCAATAAAAGAGCAGACAGGATGGCACAAATTAACCCGAGGAGCCCAGGCCAGGCGGCTGCAGAGGCTGCGGCCCAGGGATCGCGCTGCCCCTCTCCCCAGGCCGCGCTGCACACAAAGCCGTGATGCCTCCCTCCCTCTCTCCCTCCCTCCCTCGGCGGGCTGAGCCTCCATTGTGCCTGTTCAGCTTCCCTATAAACCTGCTGCTGGCCGGAGCAGCCGGGCCCGCGCCGCCATCCAGGTGCCGCGTGTTCTGCCGGGCTCAGCACGGATGAGCGCCTGCCCACATCGGCCTCACACCACCAGCAGCACCACCACAAAGCTGGGACAACACCAATGCAGCTGCAAGCCAAACACCCACAAAGCCTTCTCTCCTCCTCAGCCACCACTTCTTTCTTTATAGCCTATTTTTACAGTAACTCCTGTAAAGTTACATCACATCGGGGATGATCCAGACCAACAAATCAGCTTACAAAGACCTGTGGTAAAGGCAGGTTTGGCTCATCCCCACACTTGGACAGGCTGTAGCTGGGAGGGCAGCCTGGAGCATTGTCCCATCAGCCCAGCAGCTCCAACAGCCCAAAAGGAAGCTGTGTTTCTCCAGCTCCTCTCACTGCTTTGTTCAGCTTTCCAGCCTGGCTGCCCTCCCGTCCCGCATCCTTTTACTTGTCTCACAGCCCTGGAGCTTGGCCCCCCTGTGCCCTTCCACCGGCTCCTCTCACTGCCTTCCCCACCTCCATCCTGACTCACAGCTTACAACATAAATAAACTCAGCACGTAGGTAAACACAGGCAAAACTGAAGAGCACAAATAAATTCAAAAATAAACCTCTCTCCCCAAGCTCCAAGCGCCGGCAGATTAGCATACCCTCCGGTGCCTCCCTGGGGCATCGGAACCATCCAGGCCCTCCCCTCCCCACTGCTTCCTGGCTAGTGCAGACACCCACAGCGAATTCTGAGGACAGGGGACGGCAGGAGACCAGGAGGTTGATGGCAGATAATAAGCAAAAACAATAATCTACTGTCTTTTACTTCTCAGCCAGTGTCATTCAGCTCCTGCCAATAAGATGCTTTCATACTCAGCAATGCTAAGCTCAGCCTCATTTTCTCATTACCCTGAGTGTGATCAACTGGGCAGAGATAACGTGTCCTCCTGGCTGGAGAGAGCAGGCAGTCATTTCACAAATTCTTCTGCACAACCAGCTATTGTTGCAGGTAGAGGGAGGCTGGGGTGACTGATTGCAGGCACAGCCCTGGGAACACGCAGAGGGGAGCGAGTTCGGTGCCGGACTCAAGTTACTCAAACTGGGCTGCTCCTTGGCTGCTGGAGTCTTTCCTTATTAAAGCAAAGGCACCGGTACCTTATTCCCTCATTTCTGGTGTTAAAACAAATAGCCCTGGAGGAGTTGTGTTTCAGTGTCACCCACTGACGTAATGGATCCTTTTTACAAACCCAGATAGAAATCTGCTAAGAGCATTCAGAACTGTTCAGATTGTATCCAAAAAACAAAACCCCAGATCAGGCTGCAGTGAATGGAAGTCACCTGAGCTCAAACTGCTTCCAGTTCACCCCACAAGACTCTGGTAATGAGGAATCCCACTGAAGTTGCAGGTGTACCAACAGGCCAGCCAGGTCCTTAGCAATGCTCTTCAGGCCACCTAGAGCCCCATTTCATAGCTCAGATCTCCCAAGTGCTGTGCTAGCCTAGCTGGTACCAGTGTCCCAAAGCACGGGGAAGGCTGGGAAGGACCTGCCAGACATCAGGTCCGGGTTTGCTCTTTCATTGTACCTCTGTCACTACCTCTGCCCTGCTGGTCTGCACTGCAGGGGAGCTGCAGATCACTCCCTCCACCACAAAAGACAAACCCAGCAAAAACTCAACAACGGCAACAAAGAAACGACGGGATGACCCAGCACTGCCAAGTGCTCTTCCCAGAGCGCGTAAAGAAGCAGCTCAAGGCAGCGGCCAGCTGCAGCTTTACAAAGTCACGCAAATCTTTTACCTTGAGATTGTAAAGGCAATTCTCATATCAAGTATTTTCAAAAATAACCCTGTAGTCTGCTATCTAGCTTACAAACAAAGAGGAGTCTGAAGAGAACAAGGCTGCACCGAAGAATTGGGCCAACTGCCTTCATTAGGGTAGGAAGAATCAGAAGACAATGAAGCAACAAGTTGAGCAGACACTGTCTATCAAATGTTGTTTGCCAAGAGACACCAAGCCCCATGAGAAGGCTGTCCTCACAGGACACCAGACTTTTTCCTACAAAGTTTCATAAAACTCTAAATTAAGATTTAGATGAGTTTGTGTCATTTAACCCAGGACTCACAGCAAAGCCTTTCACTTCAGCAGGGAAAAGGCATATGGAGGTTCCATGTGCTCCCATAAGATCAACCTCTTATGAGACAAAACACCCCAAAACATCTGATCCAGCTGAAAACTGCACCAAACAAAAAATAGGAACAAAGGGGGAAGAGGACCAAAGTTCCTAACAAAGAAGGCCCTGGTGAAACTGTCCCCATTCTCTGTGCGTGCCGGCGGGGCGAGCGGAGCAGATGCAGCAGGGAATTTCAATGGCCACGAGGCCCTTCTGTTCTCCTGCAGCGCCCACCGTCCCTCCCTGCCCGCCTGGGCTGCACCCGGGGCCGCACAGCCCACCAGCGGCGGCTTGGGGAGGAGAATGGACAGCGTGGGTTTCAGCTCGCTCCCAGCCCTGAAACACTTCCAGGATTAGTGCTACAACCAACATCCATCACTTGCCTTTGCAAGAGGGGTCTATGCCAGCCCACAGACTCATGACAGGACTAGCTGATCAGAGACTGTGTTTACACAGGCTAGTGAGAAAAAAAAAAAGAGAAAAGGAAAATCCTGGGCCCTCCTCAAAAAACATTACTGTAAACCCACCTCCCAGAGCAAAATTCACATCACTCCTGGAAGGAGGAGGGCCAGGAGTCCTGGGGACCAAGCCTCAGCCAGGAAGGCTGGGGTGGGTTTAACCAGGAGCTCCAGTGGGGAGGAAGGACCTGTGCACATCAAAGGGAGCGATCCAGGCAGTTAAACAGGAACAGACATAAATCTTGCTGCAACTCATGCCGTAAACCCTAAGAAAGAGGGTCTCGCTCTCCCGCCCTCTCCTTCTGCCAAGATAAAGACTAGGACGCCTGGGCCACGCAGTGCAAGAAATAAAACTCTGCAGTTGGACTCCTCAGCAGCCCTTGCCTGGAGCCAGAACATGCCCCCTCACCATGCCATCCCCTTGCAGACCCCGCCACTCCCCCGTCCCTACCCTCACCTTCACCCCAGGGCAGCAATAAGGAAAAGGAATTCAGGGGAAGGCCAGTCACTGAAACTAAAGAGAAGGGACCTCCCACTCAGACATCTCACCCCCACCCCTCAAAACCGTCTGCACATCTCCTGAGCACCACAGATTGACAAGGCAGGACCCACCACCTTGCGCCACTAGTCCAGCGAGCCACCAAATCTTTCTGCTGGCCCACCTGGGGGTCCTCATCACCCAAACTTGCAGAGTGAGGGCTGGAGCCACAGCCACTCCAAGAGGCTGGTGGTAGCCCACACGGGCAGACACTGGCCACACTTGGAGACAATAAAGTCCTGAACCTCCATGACTACTACGAAAACTTCACCTGGAGAAACCACAAGAGAATCTCTGGGGTGCACAGAATGAGGGCTCTGCTGGGAAGGGGGGATGCACAGGCCACCATGGCCAGGGAAGCAGGGCCTGGGCGCTGGGGAACAGCACCCCTGAGGAGGGATCAGTGCTCAGCAGCACACAGGATGAAAGGGCGGCTTCCCTCTCTCGGAACGCAGCCACATCTTATTTCCCGGGGCAAATCCTCATCCCAAACGTGTTCAGGTGTCCCAGCTTCGAGAGAGCTACAGTCACTGCCGGGATGGGCCTCGAGATGGGCCTTACAACCAACGAGCGAGAAGAAAACCATCACCAGGATCCACAGACCCGCACCAGGAATCGGCACACGGTGAGCCCTGTGCTCGGGCGGCAGCTAGGCTACCCGCCGGCAAGTGGGACAGAGAAGGGAACGATCGATCCGTATCAGGAATCAATAGTTTACAACCTCTAACTGGAAATCAAACACTACAATCGACGGCTACTCCGAGCACAGCCGTTCCGCCGGTAAATGCACCCCTGAGATAAGAGAAGTCATCTCACCGTCTTGGAGTCCAGTTCATGTCTGGATTGGGCCAGGACCTTGTCGACGCCAGCCTGGTCCATGAACGTGACGAACCCGAAGCCCCTGAGCCCCGCAGCCCGGGCAGAAGAGGGGATGCGGAGAGAAGAGAGAAAGTTGGTTAAAGTGGCGGTCGGGCCGCGGCGGGGGCGAAGGGAGGCGCGGGCCCGGCCTCTCACCTGGATCTCTTTGTCAGCGGGTCCCGCATCACCAGGCACTCCTTCACCTCGCCGAACTGGCTGAAGTACTCCCGCAAGCCCTCTGCAAGTACAGCACCCACCGTGGGTGTCCCGTCCCGTCCCGGCCTCGCCGCACCCCCCCCGGGCTCAGCCCCAGCTCCGCCACCCCCGGCCCCGGCGGCAGGTGCGGGGCCCCGCGACGCTCACCTTGCGTGGTCTGCCAGCTCAGTCCCCCGATGAACATTTTGCTGCGGGAGGAAGGGGAGAGCCGTGAGCGGGGCCGCGCCGGGGGGCCGCGGCACCCCGCGGGGGTGGCGGCAGCGGCGGCGGGGCCGCGCGGGGAGGGGAGGGCGCGGATCGGCCATGTTGGCAGCGGCACCGCCGCCGCCGCTGCCTCCGCCGCCGCCGCGCCTGCCCGGGCCGGGCGGCCGGGGCCGGGGGAGGGGGCGGCCGCGGCCGGACCGGGGGGGGCGGTGGGGGTGGCAGGTGGCCGCCGCTGCGGAGGTACCAGGGGTCGTGCGGGGAGTCCGGGGAGGCGAGGCCGGGCTGGCTGCCGTCTGTCTCCATTCGGACCTCTTCTCCCTGCGAGGAGCGGCGCCGCACTCCCGGGGCAGATGAGCGCTGGAAAAGGGGCCGGACGGACAGGCCATGCTGCCCCCTCCCCCGACCCCTCTCCGCCGGGCGGGGAGGGAGCGAGGGAGGAGGGCCCGGCGGGCACAACCTGCCCGGCTCCTCCCACCCCCGCCGGCCCGCCGGCCGCCCTGCGCATAAAACCCGCCGGCGGCACCGGGGCCGAGTGCCGGGAGCCGCGCCCGCACCGCGCTGGGGGAGAGCGCCCGGCTCCGGGCTCGGCGGCGGCAGGAGCAGCCCCGGAGCTCGCAGCCGCTTTGTCCCCGGCCGCGCTGCCCGCACCTGCCCCGGGGCGGTGGACAAAGGGCGACGGAGCCAGGCCCGACCCGGTGCGCTCGGGCTCGCTGCGGCGGACCCCGGAGACCCCGGCCCTGTTCCTCCCGGTGTTTCGCCGCTGCCGAGGGCGCCTCCAGGTCGGGACCAGGACTGCCCTGCTCACCCCGGGATCCCGAACGGGCAGCGGGGAGTCGAGGCGCCTTCTCGGAGCCCTGGTACCTCCGTGTCCCCTGGCAGCCCACGGGGACCCTGCAGGGGTCAGGGGCTTCCCGGCCTCGCCGCTCGCTGCCCCGCACGGCAGTGCCCAGGCTGCAGGACCCGGGGCAGAGCTGCTGCCGGGCACCGCGGAGCCCCGTAGAGCCCCGCAGCACCAGGTATGCACAGCCCGGCCGCTCTTCTCTGCCCGCGGCTCACTGGGAAGGGGGTAGGCTGGTCCCCAAGGCACCGCGCAGTTTATTACTCATTCAGGCTGACAGACTCGTGCCGAGCTCCATTCGAGTTCCACTGCCACACAAGTTCATTCACATGCTGCTTCTCGAGCAGGTCTGTGCACTCTGCCTCTGCTCTTGGGCAGCCTAGCCTGGGTGGCTGGAGCAGCTCAGCAAGGAACAAATGAAATACCTGTGAAGCTGGAGTCAAGAAGACAGCTGAAACTTTGCCTGACTGTACCAAGCATCTCTGGGAGAAGGCACTTGTTCGCATCTGTGGCAAATCAGAATAGAGCAGTGCTCAAAACCTCTGGTCACGGTGCTGTGACCCCTTCTCATGCCAAGAGGGTATCACTGGATTCCAGGCAGATGCTACTGTGATGCCAAATACTTCCCACAGGCATCCCTGGCTCTGCTCCTTCCAGCATGGGTCCTCCCTGTAGTCTCTCACTGCCTAAAGCAAGGTATTGACAGCTCAGGTCAGTGCCATCGTCATTTGACCATTCTTCCCCTTCTCTCATGACTGTTTTCCACGTCCCAATACACATCCTCTCCTTCCCCGAGAGGAACCACTACATCTTTGTCATAACAATACTTTGCAACAGTATCTTTTGTTACACGGGCTGCAACTCTGAGTTAAATTCCTCCTCTGCCCATTAGCTCCGCCAAACCACCATTTGCCCACCCCATTTCCTGAGCTAGTTCAGGATCCTGTCCTGGCCCTGTGCTTGGGCACAGCAACACACCCAGCACCAGAACCTTGGTAGCTGCCCCTGGGAACTGAGCTATGCAGCATCCCAGCTCCTGCTGCCACCGGTCCAGGCTGAGCTGCTTCTCCAGAATAACCCACTCTTCATTCCACAGGGCTGAAGTCATCACTTTGGGTGGAGGTGCCCTGGGAGGCAGCAGGGCTGGTGCAGCAGGGAAATATAAATAATGACATGCAGAGGTGGTACTGCAGCAGTGCAGAGCCAGTGGAAGCAGCGGTGCTGGGGCAGCACCCCAGCCATCTCCCCCTGCACCTCCTGAGGAACCTGGACAAAGCTGGGCTACCAGAGCCACCTGCCACACTGCCCAAACTCAGGGGTGTTTTGCTCCTTCCCAGCACCTGCTCTCTCCCATTTGGAGGGCAAATACTTTAAAGGGGGAGCTAACTAAAAATTTCAAGTCACCTGGCACAGGTTTTATGTTTCATTATTGCCCAACCTAGGCACGCTACTAATTCTAATTAAAAACAAGAGAAAAAAAAAAAAAGAAGAAAAAAGAGCTCAGTGTTGGACTCACTAAAGGATAACACCTCCTGGTTTGCTACCAGTGCACAGTGCATTACTATAATTTTAAAAGTGTTATTTTTAAGGCAGTACAAGTTGAATACTCTGAGGGACACTGTTAAAATGCTTCATTGTCTTTTTTTAATGTTTATTATTTTATTTACTTTTTCTCCACCAAAATAATATTGGAGAGGGGAGAACAGGATCAATGTGAGTTAACATCTGTGAAAACCAGAGGGAAAAAAATGAGCCTTCAGGAAGATTTGGGTGGAGGATGTGGTTGGAATTGCATCACTGGCAATGACACAGTAACCTACCATGTAACTTATTCCAAGGTTGTTTCCAAAACATACACATGATATTTTGTATTTCCACCTTAGGACCCCCAAGTGCTTTGTAAGTATCAATTCATTTATCTCTGTAATGCACAGGACAGTGGGTCTTGAAAAATCCACTGATTAGTGACAGTAGGAAGCTTTCCTCACAGAGAAGTAAACATATAAAGCATTCCAGACCTTATGATTGGAAAGATGATCTGCCGAATATAAAATAATGCAGCATTGTGTTCCTGGGGCTGCAGACAGACAGCTGTAGTGCCTCTGTGGCTGCTGCTGAGAGGTTGCCAAACACCAGCGAGATTAACAAAACTGCTCAGTTTTCTTGCTGCTATTCAGTGTCTCCTGTGTGGTAGAGTGACACTATCAAAATCATGTCCACTTCCTGCTGAGGAGGATGATTGGCAAAGCTCTGCCCAGCACCAGTGGCAGACACTGGAGTTATTCATGGTGAGAGGGAGGTTCCAAAAACTGGAGGTTAGGGGAGGGTCAGGGAGAGCAGCCGCCTCTTTTCCTCCCTCATCATATAAAGCTTAGGGAGAGATTGTCTTGGAGACCTGTCTCTTGCTGGGAGGTTTTGGCAGTCAGGAACCACGAAAAGTTTTGCTTTTCATTTAGTTTGGACAGTTAATAAACAAATTTGAACTGGAACTGAAATGTTTTTTGTAACACTCGCATTACAGTGCCGAAGATGCAAACCTGGAAGGTATTAGCTGTGGCTGCATGGGCAGCCTGGGGGCATTGCCTGGCTCTGGCAGTGCCTTCTGGTGGTTCTCATGCCTGCTTTAGGAAGGATGCTGACCCTCTGGAAGGGCTGATGGCAAAACCCTGCCAGCCCATGCATGAGGCAGCCAGGGGTGTCTACCTGGAGGGGAACTCACTGCTCCAGCAGCAACCTGCCTGGCAGGAGCTGGCTTGGGGCAAGAGTCAGGCACACAGGCAGAGAGAAGCTATTTAGGGAAATTAAATTATTTAGATTCCACTCAGGTAGGGGGAGGGACAGAGTCAGCAATAGGAAGAGGCGAATGACTGCAAATGCACCAAGGACTTCTTTAATTCATATAAGAAACCTCAGGGAGCAAGATTCATGGGGGTTTACATGGTGCAGAGCACTGAAGAACAGGATGGGTGGGAAAACAGAAGAGGAACAGGGTGGCATGCAAGAGAAACATAGGTGTTAATAAAGAGCAGGAGAAAGGGGATAGCATGAGTAAATAGAGACAACTGGGATAACTGGAAAAGGAGTGAGGAAGGAAGGAGGAGACCACCCCAATTACCATAAAGCAGCAAGAGGAACTGGAGCCTCACGGGGAAAAAAAGGAAAGAAGTCTGCAGGGGATGAAAAATAAAGCATCAAGAGAACTTGCAGAGTAGTAAATTCAGTGTAGGGATTCAGCATAAAACAGCAAACCCAGAGAGAGGTCTCTGAAGGACAGTAGGAGATTGCAGGCTTCCACCCGCTGTCCTGGAAATGATGGCTAAGGGAAAAATCAGAGAGCCCTGCCTGCTATTCTCCCTCTCTACAAACTCTAAAAACTACTACGTGGCGTCTAGTCTCCATGATCCTATCTAAATCAGTCCAGCAAAGAGGGAGGAAGCCCTGGCTGCTGAGCTCTGACACAGGAGCTGTTCCATGCATGGAGGGTGCCCAGCAGCCAGGTCCCGCGTCCTGCAGCAGCCTGCAAAGGACCTCCCTCCCCAAGGAGCACATGGAAACATTTTAATTTCACCTTAATTTATTTTTTTAGATACTCCAAAGACTGCATATCAAGTGACAGAAAGCAACAACAGATTTGAAAAAATGAGACCTCTCTCCTTGAAAGTGCCCTGAGCTCCACATTCCCTCTAACTTCTTAGTTTGTCCCAGCCTTCCATCAGGCACTGCTTTCTGCTCTGTCCTTTCTCCTACCTAACCCCTTCCCAGTCTTCACTTCCTATGGAAAAGGGACCTATCTTAGAGCATCCACTGTCAGGAAGCTCTTCCCCAGCTGAGAAGCAGAGCATTGCCTCCCATTCTTCCCCTCCTCACCTGGAAGCTCAGAGCTTCCCATGGTGGGATACACAGGGACTCATTTCCCCACCATTAGAAAAGAGAGATGAGGACGGATGCAAGCAAAATCCACCAGATGTGATGGACTCTTTTAAAGAAGATTGATTAAATTGTCTCTAATGCTCAGTGAAGGTAAGGCAATAGATTTAGTTGACACAGAAAGAGATAAATGTTACATATCAGGAGAAACTAGCAACTATTAGGATGGCTAAAGATGGGAGAGGGAAGCCAGGAAGGCCAGGGAATTCCCATTCATAAAATTTTGAAGAATAAATTAAACAAATGTCAATTTGGTGATTATATCCTGTTTTGCTCTTGCACATTACATGCATAGATGGTGCCTAGAGAAGAGGAATAACAGAGAAATTTAAGGACTTTGGTCCATGGGTTCATACCAGGGCAAGTGACAGTGCAGCATGGGGCCAGGCTGACCAAATACCACCAGACTGAGAAGACATTTGGGAAAGAGCTGGGTGAAGAGGGGTAACAGAAAAAGTTCTGAGTCAGGTTTGATAGCTGCCAGACACCTTATACAAAAGGGATTTCCATATTAACATTTCAACAAAGTATTAAAGTTCTGAATTATAAACAAAATCCTGTATCCCAGTGGAAGAGGGGCAGGGTGAGCCCCAAACACACCAGCACAGCGAGCACCCATTTGCAGGGACACGTTTGTCTCCTTGCAGGGACAGGGCTGTGCCCGGCTGCCCGGGGTGCTGGGCTCCAGCAGCAGCTCCCCAGGCAGGGATGCTGCACTACCCTGCACCTGCACCTCTCTGCAGGTCTGACGTGTGTGTGAATTATTAATCTGGGCATGGAGTCAGCACCATGTCAGGGACCTCTAAAATCTGCCTTAAAGAAGGTCGAGTCCAAAGGAGTAGAGGAACAAGGGGAGAACAGGACTCAAGGGAAGCGCTGGATTCCCTGCTGAGATGCTTGCAGGAGGCAGAAATCTGGGTCCTGGCACTGTCCCAGAGCAGCACCAGAAGGAAGCACTCAGAGGAGCAAACAGAGAACTTTTGGCTGAACACATGAACAGGAGCTGAGCAAGCAGAAGCTGTTTCTCCATCCCCTCTCTTTCAGGATATAATCGATTTCCTACTCTGCTACAGCACTCGCACTGGCTTTTAACTCTCCCATTTCTTCAAGACTTATTTTCTAATCTAAGATTATGGGACCTCTGCTCCACAAATCCCAATGGCACTTCTCAGAGGATGACATTATAGCATCCAGGTACTATGATGGTGTAAAGTAACTGGGACTGAGTAACTGTTAAACTTAACAGCACAACATTGAGAAGGTTTGCAGATTATTTGGAGGAAAGAACAGAGAAGAGTATCTTTAAAATCCAGGGTGCATGCTGGAGCTCCTGAGATGAGAAAGGTTCAGACCAAGGCAAGTATACAGGACAGAAATACACACTGTAAATCTTCCTAAGCAGCTCAGCCTGTCCTGGTTCCTCAAGGTTTTGCCAAGGTATTTTGTTTGTACTTGTCACATGACTTCCATCAGGCATCACATCCTAATCAAGACGGACACCAGTGTCTTCCCAGGCAAAGCTGCCATGCTCAGATTGCAGGAGAGGCTTAGCTGCTCTGTACACGTCACTGCTGCCTGAGCCTCCTCCCTGCTGGAGGGGAAAGGAGGCGACAGCCTGCCAGGGTCCAGGTGCACTTGTGATCAGTCATCTCTGGTCATTCTCCTGTTTGCTGGAGAACAGGCTACTGCAAGGCACAACTCACCCAGTGTGCCATACTCAGAACTGGTTTTCTACACCAGTGCACCCAGCACAGATGCTCTGGAGCAGGAGTGGTGTCCACCAGAGAGGAAGGGCTTCCTTCACCCCAGGGCACATCTTTACTCAGGCTTACAGGCTCCCAATCCTTCCAGGCTAGGGAATGTGAAATGAGATGGCTGTTACTAAACACTCTAGTTTCAGCAACCTTCCCAAGCTTTTAAACGTGTTTGGAACTAGAAAAGGCTCAAGATCTGTTCTTTGGTCCCAAGACACAATGATTCCCCTGCCCACACACCCTGTGAGCTGACCTCTAACTGAAGAGAATCTCTCATTCTGCACTGCTCAAAGTCTAGTGGGAAATACTTTGCTCATGCTGCTACTTGTCCATCCTTGCCCATCTTTTTCTCACTTTTCACAGCCTTAAAGCATTTATCTTTTCACGCCTTTGCCTGCTATGGATTTCCCTCAAGGCTGATTTTGCTGCCTTAGGATCCTTATGCCATTTTCTTTTATCTGGGTTTTTTTTGGTTTTTTGTTTGGTTTGGGTTTTTTTGGGGGGAAGGGGGGCCGGTTTGTTGATTGGTTTTTTTTGTGTGTGGGGGAATGTTTGGAGGTTTTTTGGGTTTTTGGTTTGTTGGGTTTTTTTTGGTTCCAGGCAGAAATTTCCCCACCTACCTCATGCCCATGCAGTTCCATGAGCTGAAGTAACTGAGTCACTGACCCTTTTCCCACCAGGAGTAAGCAGTGATTCACAAACTGCTCCTCAGAGCTCCCAGCTGGCTGGTGGCCAAGGCACTGCAACAGTGCTAAGGACCAGCCCCTCCAAAGGAGCTGGCCAAGGCATTATTTAGCACAAAGCTAGGACAGACAACATGGAGATACTCCTTCAAAAGCAGGGACACAGAGGAGCAGCAGGAAACCTCTCTCACAGTGGAGGTGGGAAATGTATACTGAAACCATCCCTTTAGTAAAAGTATAACCTCTACAATTCAAAGCTTCTGACAGATACATTAATAAAAATGGAGAATAGTAATGTTAAATATTTAAGTAATATTAGTATAGTAACATTAAAAAATGCTTAAGGCTCAGACAAAAACGTGTTTAAGATTTTAGTTCCATCTCCATGCTATATTCCCAATTATTCAATGAGCAATTCTGCACTCCTTTTTGCAGCAATGGTCCGTGCCTTTTTAGAGACATCAGAAGAAAGGACTCTCATGAGTTACACGTGAAATAGAGGGATCATACTCTGGTTTAAGACATCTTGACTCACTGGGCTTGTAATCTGATTATATGGGTGGTTTTGGAATCCCTGTGCAGTATGTCCTGCCCTGCTCTAGCCTTTCCTTTCTGGAGGTAACCACGTGCACTCCTTCACAGACACCCTGGGCTTTGGAACCTGCCCACTTGTGATGGATGGAAATAGTGAGGCGTCTTCCAAAACTTCCCACTGATTTTAAATGTTTGAAAGAAGCTGGGAAAGAGTAAACATTCCTCTTCCAAAGAAGGCCTGGGAAAGCTCTCAGCACACAGCATTTTCTGCAAAACAAGCTCGTGGTGTCCCTTGGTGCACACACAAGGTCTGGGATTGTTGGTGCACAGGTGACCAGGCTGAAAGCACAAGGCTCAGTAATTTACACCCTCTCTATGGTTTTATCTGCCAGGCATCCTGGCTCTGTTTACTGCCACTCTGCTGGACACCCAGGAAACCAGTAGGAGTGTTTTACTCTCTCAAATGCTACAATGTTCCTGTAACAGAAAGTGTATTTAAATCACATTTTCAAGGGTGAATCTAAAAGGGCCTCTCTGATGTTTGAAGAAACCTGGGAATAGAACAGACAGCTGCTAGCAGAGCAGCTCTGGAGTAAAACAAGTTTTTGAAGCAGGAAAGCTGCTCTTACACACTCCTGCTGTCAGGCAGAGCATGCTCAAGTGTGTTGGTCATTCTGGAGCCTTGAAAGCAATGCACTGTGTGGCAAGGTCACTCCCAGATGCTGGGAGAACAAGGGATTGTGGGAGACAGTGTAAGATGGGGAGGGATTTACAGAGAAAAAGCAAATCAGTGGAAGTTTGTTGAGCCTTACTTCCCTTTTGGTTTGTTTTTAGTGAGGCTGCAGTAGGAAAAAAATTAAGATTTTATGCCTGTGTTGCTTTAAGGACAGGAATGCTGGAAACAGAGGTATTTGATACCTTTGCTGCTAATTACAGTGCAAGCTCCCAGTGTCCTGACAATGCCCTTGTCCCTGACCTGGAGGGGCCTCACTGTCTCAGGGTCAGCTGTAATTTAGTTTCAGGTCAGACCTGGGACTCTCCTGCCAAACCAACTGCACTTTGTTTTGAAGTAGAGACCATTTACTAGTAAGTCTGAGACCATCAAACTCATTTCACTAACAAGAAACAGGAACAAAGTGCAGGGCCCCTGAGATGGAGGTCAGTGTTTGACACAGGGAGAGTTCAGCTGCATCATGAAGGAAGGGGCTGTTCTGCCCACTGAGCCTCACAACCACGGCAGCTCAGATCTCCTGCTCTCTCCAATTAAGTGAGTTTATTACACACAGGCCTAGGGACCAACCAAGCTGTGCCAGGCCCTGGGCAGGCAACAGCACTGTCAGGCCCCACTTGGAGCACTGCTCACTGCTCCAGGGCTGCTCCATCTCACAGGAGGCTCCAGAGGAGTGAGCTCTTCAGTGAAGTCATAAGTTGTTTGTGCTGCTCCTACCTCTTTCTCACAAATTGGCCAGGTGATTTGGGCCAAGAAAATTCTCTTTTTCTACTTGAAAACCAAGGGGATTTCACCTTAACTCAAAAAAAAAAAAAAGTTTCAAGATCTTCAGAGAGAACATGCTGCAGAAAATAACTCAAAGCTGGAAAGGGAAATACTTTTTATCTTCTCCAAATAATCAGCCCTCTTTAACTCAAGGGAATGTAGTATTTTTTCAACAGACAAACAGATTTTGATTCTGATCTTCTTCCTGTTCACCATACTGATGGAAAGATTCTACTGTCATGACACCATATGGCATTACCTGAAATTAACTTGTCATTTAATGAACAGTTCTTTACAATTTATGTCTTAGTCTGAGCACCTCAAGCATTTTGCATGTTGTCAGACATTGTTCTTTTGCTTTTATGTAGATATAGGGCTGGGTTTGCTAAGGGATAATCCATCCACAGCACATTTTCTTTACTTCTAACTCTGCACATCACTGCAACAAGAGGCCAACTTTAAAAAATCTGGATGAAAAATTGGTGCCAATTTACAAAACAGTAAGTGGTTTTTGACATCAAAAGAAGGTTCCATGTTCAAATCTAAAAATACATGAGTGAGACAGACAAGTATAGGCCCAAACATACTTTGTGGAAACAGTAAAATATATTCAGCTCTAGTTGATAGCCAGAGTTGGGGCTCTTGGTAAGATGTGAGAGACCACAGCTATAGCAAGGAACAGGACTTCTAAGGGGTGTTCAAATCTTTCTTTCATAAAAGTTGACTAGAAAACTGCAACACACCTTGAGGTACATTAACACTTGTTCCCTGCCATGCTGGACAGCTGAAAGCAGTGTGGCAGGAAGAGTTACCAGCACCACAAACTACAGATGAGTTCAAAATGCAATATTTCTGTTGTCAGACATCACAATTCCCTAACTGCCTGTACAGTTAACTCTAAGCATTGGTGCCTCTAGAAACATGAAACCAGCTTCCAAGAGCTCATCTCAGCTGCCAGAGCTCTTTGTGGGACAGGTCCCAGCTACCCAAGAGCTGGCTCTCTCCTTCCTGGCTCCCTGAGAGAACCACGTGCTCCAGGAGCAATGGAGCTGCCATCCAGCAGAATAAGGCTCTGGAGCAGAGCAGATAGCTTCCTTGGCAGCTGGCCTGCAGTGGAGGAGCTCACTCCCAGGAGAGATTAGAGACAGTAAAAACCTCATTGCCATCACAGCAAAGCACTCAACCTGCTTCTACCAGAGATTTCTCACAAGAGCAAAAAAAAATCCAAAAGTATCTCTGCAAATAGGAGGCTGCAGGAACAGAGAAAAGATAACCCAGTTAATGTCATGCACACAGCTTTGCTACCAGCTCAGGAAACCCTGATCAGTAAAGGACAGAGCAGAGCCTGTTTTACACCTGGAAGATTACCTGGCTAACATCTGGACAGAGAATTACCTCCCTACTTAAAGCCACCCAAGCTCCAGACCTGCAGCTGCAAAGCTTTTGAGTAAGGTTTTTAAATTTGGAAGTAGAATAGCATGAAGTGTATTCTATCCCCCAGATGACCTTATCCAAGCTCACTTTCAGGGCACAATAAAGGACAGAAGTTACCCTCAGGTTTCCAGGTAGTGCAATTTATACCCTGAGGAAGATGAAAGTACAAACTACATGGATTCACATAGACTTTGTGTGCTTCTGGACTGCCCTGCTACTTCAGGTGTCACTACATTGGCATGACCCCCACAATGACAGAAAAAAGAGAGGGTTTTCACTCATTTCAAGGAAGGCTGAGCTCTGACCACAGACAAGGCAATTTTCTGTCTACACACAGAGGACTCTGCACATAGGAGCTGTTTCCCAAGGGCACAGCAAGAGATCCTTTGCAGACAGCTCCCAGGGCTGGAGCTCCTGCAGGGCACCATGTGGGCTCATCCCCAGCCTAGGAGGCTCCTGGGAACAGGGACACAATGGGCATGGACTGCCCAGTTAACCACATGGAGGCCATCTCCCATCCTCTGCCTCACTGCAGCAGGACTCTGCAAGGTGAAGCATGAAGCTCTGGGCAGGGCTGTGCGGGTGGCAGCCCAGCCTGGGAACTCAGGAGCAGCAAGGAAGGAGAGGATGCTGGAGTGGAAGTGATTTGAATTAGAACAAACTGGCTGCTGAATAGAAGCTTTTATTCCAGCATGGAGAAGGCTTTGTTAGTCAAGCACATGTGATGCACAAAAGCCTCCACTTGAATTCATTGAGTTTTAATTGGTTCTCAGGTGGGGGAGGAGATGGGTGTTAGGAATTAGGGATTCCTTAAAGAGGCAATATCATTAAATCTTAACGCCTCTTCCCTCTCACCCCCAGCTTCGGGCTTAGGAGTCTGGCCTCATTCAATTGTCTCATGTTAGAGAATCAGAAAAACTGAGGGAGAGAAAGGGTGGGAGGGAGAGTCACTAATAAAGCCTAAAGGGAGATCAATGAATGAGGAGGGTGAGGGGCAGGAGGAAGACTGAAAAAAGAAAGAGCCTGGTTGGAAGAGGAGGGAGGTCACAGGCAGGCAGGGAAGACAGGAGAACCTCAAAGGGACGCTGGAAAGAGAATGATGCCATTCCAGTCGGTGCTTTCTTTTCTCCCCGCATTCCTTCCTTTATTGAACACTTAAAACTTCCCTTGGAGATCCTCTCTCTCGGCTCTGTAAGCCTGTGCTTCAAAATAACAGAGTCAATCACCAGAAGGAAGCAAGCAAATCCTGGGATGGGTATGGGGAGCATGGTGCATGTGCAAGGGGAATGACAGCAGTGAGAGAAACCTGCTTGGAAAGACCTCACAAGAGCTGCTGCTTGTTTTGCCAGACATAGCACTTTTCAAACACAAGTTTTGTTACTGAGAGCCTGTCACAGACGTAGCTGACTCAAGGTCCTTGTGAGTGAAAAAAAGAGAGTAATCAGGAGCTGAGGAGATTGCACAGCCAACGCTGCAGGAGGCTCAGGACTCTGCCTGGTGCACAGAAGGGACCCTGGGTACCTGCGAGCCAACCCTGACAGACAACTGCTGTGCTGTGCTGTGGAACACACATCTCCCAAATGTGGAATGATTTCCATCAGCCCAATACATCATAGGAGAATGAATTAATGTTGATTTAACTACTACACTTGGAATTTAGATAGGTAAGTGAATGACATACCAAATGCACTGCCAGCAAACACCAACTCAAATGCATTTTCATTTAGAGTTCCTGACAGAAGAACACTGTTTCTATATTTAAGCCAGACAGTTTATCCTGTAAAAAGCCACACGCAGGAGATATTTTTTGCAGGAAGCACTGCCTACTGTTTTATTATAATTCTTCATTACAAAATTAGACTGCATGATCTCTCCTTGTAGACAGCATGGCACTAAAACAGTGGCACAGCAACCAATTACTATAAAACTCAAATGGGAGGTCTCTGACTTGTGTTCAAGGACAGTGTGGGATGCTGAAAACAGCATTCCCATGGTGGCTTCTCTCTGAGAGACTGATCCAAGTAACTTACTGTGTTGTGAAATCTGAAGGAAACACAAGATGCTTCACTGACATAGCTGTGGTACAGAGCAGCTCTCATACACTTTGGTTATTCACATATTTCAGAGCACGGGGGAAAAAAGAGTGATTGGTGAATTCCCCCATTGAAAGTGTCATAGGACTCAATTTTCTAAACCTCCTACCTGAAAGAGGAGCCTAAGAATCATTTAGCAGTGCCACAGAAAACAAAATCTCATTTGGTCCTTAACTCCAACTAAAAGCAGACGTGGTCTCCACCTGGCAAAGGCATTTGTGAGCAGTGGGCCATGACAGTGCCTGGCACCAGCTACAGAGAAAGCATTTAACCACACATGGAGAAGAGCTAACAGCACTTGCCTTGATTTTTAGTACTCCAAAGTCTACATGCAGACTCTGCCAAGCTGCCTACTGTCACCACTTGACCAGTGACAACCCACAAGAGCCCTGCCCTTCAGCAGCAGCAGGGCTTTCCTCCAACAAGGAAGTCTCCTTTGGACAGCTCACATAGGAAAATACAAACAAAAAAATTCCTGTTGCAGAGACATTATTTTTCCTTTTCCTGTTGTCTCTTCTCAGAGTACACCTGCACTATGGGTAACAGATTTATTTCAGTTTTTATCTTAGGGGTTTTAAATACTTCATATAATTCCAGGCATAATTTCAAATTATATCTGACTCACTTGAAGCAACCAGCTGCTCCCCATCAACAACAGTAACATGGGTGAGTCCATCTCATTGTGCATAGATCCCTGCCCTGTTGGAAAGCCTCATCACTCTACACAGGACTGAGCAATTGTACTGTTTTCCTACAACCCTGCATTCCACACTAGAGATAGAACAACTCCTGTTAGAATCTTCCCAGCAGCAAAATGTAGGAAAAGGCTGTTGTAGTAAGGATGGGCAAGGTCATGCCTCCAAGACTGTTCCTTATATTTATCCTAGACTTGTTGCCCTGGATGCATTTGCCCTCCTCCCGGCAGTTTGCTAGTAACAGCCTTTCCTGTAATTGTTTTCTTCTTTTTCAGATATGTTTAGTTTATACTTCAGTGCTGGAGTATTAGTTTTCATGACTTCACCTTGTTTCTCAAGAATCCCCTATTTTGTAGTTCTCAATAGAATCAGACTATTTATGCCTTTGGAAAGAAAAATAACAGGGAAAAAAAAATCTCCCAGTACTCTCAAATATCTCATTGCTCTCCTATGCCCTTCAGTAGATGCCTTTGGTAGTTGGGATCCTCTTGCAACATATTTCCTAGCAAGAACCATTTCCACAACCTCTTGGTATGCGACAGCAGGCACTTCTGAACTGCTTCACTACACAAGCTGCAGATTTGTCTGTCACAAACAGTGTCAGTTATCACAGCATCAAATTTGCTGTGTGCAGCAGGTCTCCAAGACTGCCATGAATTGAAAATTTTTTTGCCACCTCTTCTCAGTGCCCGATGGGACAGGTATCTCAGCAATCAGCAGTGGCTTTGGGGCAAAGTGTGACTGACACATCTGTATCAGCTATCCTGTTAATTTTATTCCTGGCCTGTTTCATTACATTAAGCCTCACGATGCTCACCATATTTCCTCCTTTCCAGGCAGGAGAGATAGCAAAACCATCCTTTCAGCTCCAGAAGCAGTTTAGCTACGGCTGCTCCACGATTAGACTGGCTTCACCTCACAGGTCCTCCTGCAACCAGGAGATTGTCTCTTTCTTTTTGAGTACTAAAACCACAAAATGAGACCAATCCTAAGCAAAACTTAGCCTTAACAAGGTATCACTGACAATTTCAGCAGGACCAACACAGAAATATCCTGTGCCAAGCTACTGGTCAGGCACAAACTTTTGCTTTCTGTTATCCTCTGTGAAAGGGTCGATTTCTGTGGCTGCTGACAGTTACAAGAATATGAAGGCCACGTACAGCACAGGTCTTTACAAAGCTGCTCAGAATGTTCAAACCAAAACAAGCCCTGCCATCCTTGGAAATCACTTGTTTCTGCTCCACTGGACAAGCCCTTGGAAGGACACTGGGAGCACCCATCCTTTGCTCTGTCAAGGGCCACATCAGCATCGTGTGCTGAGCCCAAGGGTTTCCTGCACATTGCAGCTTCTCATGCTGCTTCACTTGAAACTCCAGTCCTCAGGCAGGCTCCATACACAGGCTCCTGTTCCAGCCCATGCCAGGGCTGTAGCACCTGCAGGACCAACCACCAGGGCACTCACAGCTCCTCTGGGCCCACAGGCCACATCCAAGTTTGTGCAGGAGGAAGGGAGAGCTGCACTGGAGCCAGGCACTCTGTGTTACAGACAGAATGAGGCTAGGATGACTAATGAGAGAAGCCAGCACTGCAGAAGCTTTCCAGCCCAGTGCCCTCACAGGTTTCTGTGTGAGATGATAGCATTTGCACATTTATCAGTGTGATAGTGCACACTTACTCTTCTTTAAATTTGAACAAACCTGCACCTCCATTGCTCTGCTGGTCAGTGGACCTTGCTTGGAAAGAGCTTTACAAATGCACATCACTACTGGTAACAACACACAAGTTTCCACTGGGAACTTCAGGGAAGAGTTCTGCACTTTGGTACATTCACTCATTGTAGCTAAACATGTTATTTCTCTGAATGACACCAATGCTGCGTCTCCTGTGTTTTGACAGGTAAGTAGATGAGGGGCACTGTGACTTTAAGAAGGTCATTTCCACTGTCCTGCCGCTGTAATTAGCCTGCTAAAGAAAGGGCAGAGGCTGGAAATTGGATTGAGCAAACCAGGCTTTAGCCGCAGGATGAAGGCAGAGCTCCGGGATTGTTATGTTAATCACCTGAGCTCAGCAGTCCCTGCCCTTCAAACAAGCACAAACCCGGAGCAAACCCACGACCTCTCTGCAAAGCAAACCCAGCCTGGCTCAGGCTTCAGCTGCCCCACGACATCTCCCTCCAATGCCTGGGATGCAGGGGCCACCCCTGTGAACAGGCCTGGTGGCACCTGGAGAGGATCCTCTGCCTGGCCACAGCCTCAGCCCGTGGGCATACAGCTCCTCTGACCCAGAGCAGGGACATCACTGCCAGCGGTGGGACCATGAACGGGGTCACAGGTGATGCTGTGAGCTGATGGGCCAGGGCTGCTTTGCACCATCGGAGCATCCAACCCCAGCCGTGCTGAGCCAAAAGCACGTCTGAAAGCACAGATTGCTTACTGCTACTTCACCGATGAAAAACAGCCTTAAGAACAATAGGCCAGATTTGTATTCGGCATAACAATGGCTGTAGGCAGCAGGACTGCAGGCGGGTGCAGTCCCTCTGCAACAACAGCACAAGCCCCCCGGGTCCCTGGGCCACTGGCTAGGTGCTCCAGTCCAGTCTCTTCAGCACCAGAACCACCCCAAGTGAATCCCTGGAGCAAGTCCAGGGCGTACAGCCCCCAGCCTGCCCCTGAACTCTCCCCAGGAATGCAGCCACCCTGTGTGCCAGAGCGGTCACCTGCACCAGACAGTGGTGTCACCTCAACAAGAGGTGCTGCACAAGCCAGCAGCAGTGGCAAGCTTGGCCCAAGGTGCCCCGTGTGCTGTAAGGACATGTTTGTGGCACAGCCAGTGAGAGTTGGCCATGAATTGCTCCCAGCCGGCTGCCTGCTGCCTCCTGTTTTGTCCTCTCCACCTCTCCCCTCCACGGGGAGGGTTTACCTCACTGCACTTTACTAGCTTGTATCCCTGGGAAACGTACCATTTTGTCTCCTCTCTGCTCAGAAACTTTGGGCCAACAGCCCTCACCACCACCACCCACCCTCTTTTTAAGGCAGCAGCCCAGGCTGGCCATTGTCCCCTCCTTTTGCCCCTATTTTCTTAGGGCAAGCTTGTGCTTCTCCCCCGCATCGGGACAGCTGGGGTTCCGCGTTACCTCCCTTGTTCTTTGGCACATTTTCTCACTGCACCCCTGCGCTGCTGGGGAGGGGGAGGGAGGGGAGGAGGATGGGAGGGCAGTGTCTGGCTCTGCACCCAGCACGCCGGATGGCATGGTTTTGGAGAGGCCTGGCTTAGTGAAGTTATTCAAGCCAACGGCAGCCTGGCAACCGGGCGGCCACAATGGGAGTGCAGGAGGAGGAATGTTTCCACATGCCTGATCAATGGGAGCAAGGGAGACAGCAAAGCAAACAGAAGCTGGGAAAGAGACACAAAGAGAAAGCAGCCTTTTCTCTGCTCAGTTCCTTTCATTTGTCACAGCTCTTTGTGCGGCTGATGACAACGGAGGCCCTTCGGAGGCTAGTTTTAGGGAGTTGGGTTTTTCTAATTAAATAAAATGCCGTGTCCCTCTTATTCACTTGTCACCTTCAGCCTTGCCAAAAAACCCCCAAGAGCAGCCCCATCAGCACCTCAGCCTCCAGCTCCATGCACCTCCAGGAGCCCCAAGCACCACTTTCTCCGTGGGAAGGCAGAAAGGCACAACCACCACCCCCTCACCCACTCAGGAGCAGCCCCTGGGTGCGCTGCCCTGCCCAAGCGCCGCCAGGCCCTGCTCGGGGCTGCAGCTCAGGCCACCCGTGGCCCCCTGCCTGCTCATTACGGGAATAAAGAGTCCAGCCAGGACAACTCCTCTGGAGGTGGCGTGCTCCTGCAGCAGCTGCTGACCAGACTAACGGGCAACTTTCTATGGGAACCAGGCAGTTCAAAACAGGGTGAGGGGACAGTTGCCTTGGAAACTGGGGCCATTTCTGCTGCGGAGCTACGATTTCCCTCGAAATGTCCCAGACAGGATTTACCTGGGAGCTGACTGTGGGACAGAAACTCCTCAATCTGAAAAGCAGATGCTTAGAGAATGGATGGAGGCAAAGGAGGGGTGTCAGAACAGAGGCACCAGCATGTTGGTGCTGGGTTGTGTGGTGACAAACAATCCAGTCCTGTTGCATAACCAGTGGTGGGAGCCCAAAGTTGTTTCCTCTAATTACTATGCAAGAGTTCACAGCGACAGGCCTCCTCTTGTGCAGGAGTTTACAGGAAAGGTCCTCCCTGGCTTGAAGGCATCACCAAGCAAAGTAGCAGGACAGAGAGTTTAGGGGTAAGCTCTCCTCCATCGAGGCCAGAGGAGAGATTATTAGGTCACTTTTTTAAAAAGAAGTCTAGCTGATTGTACGTAGCCCTGAAGAATAGAGAAACCTCCTGGCTGCTGAAGAACGGGAGGCAAGACATCTGCCTCCTCCACACCTCCACAAAAACACAGGTTTGCCCCTCCTGTAAACAACTCCATCCCCAAGCAGACAGGGCTGCAGCAGCTCAGCTCCAGCCTCCTGAGCATCATGAGTGCATGAAAAGGACTGTGATCCTGCATGTGTCTTAGGAGGAGGGAATTTCTTTAATGATCATGGCAACATCTGGGATCTCACCAGGCTTTTGCTCAGAGTTAGCATCGAGCTGCCACCAAACCATGAAAATGAGCTCCAGCAATGTAAGTCAGTGAATGGCAGCATGAGCTCAAGGAAATGGAATGAACCTTGGTCCTAATCATGGATGTAGCCTTGGTTCAACAGCACAGGAAAATTCCTGCCCACTTTCAACATCCAAAGACACAAATAGCTAAATACAGGCTTCCAGTCCTCATGGGCAGATGGTCGAGACAGTCCAGGAGGACAGCAAGTTCTTCTGTCAACACCTCTTTCTATTCCCAGGAATTACACTGAGCTCAGGACCTTTTGGGTCTTTAGTAGTCTTGTGTCTCAGTCAATCAGTGGGAGCAATATTGGATCAGACATTTTGGCAGGCAGGATCTGAAGTGATAAGGACAGGATGCATAGCCTTATCTGCTTCCATCATCACTCCACCTGAATTGCACCTCACACCTTGCTTCTCAGCCCAGCCCTCTCCTTTGGGGGTTCAGCACATCCATATAGGCAGGTTAAAGAGAATCCCACAAACCATTTTTCCACAAAAGCTGAATTTCAGCAGTGCTGGGGTTTCTTCTGCCTTATTCTGGAGGTAACAAGGGGGTGTCATGTGTCCCACAGCATCACATGTAATGCTTTGATGGCTAATAATGTTTGTGGGTTCATTTAACAATGTAATTGCCTCTAAATAATAATAATTACAATTACTTAAAAAGAGGATTCTACCCTACCCCTTAACACCAAGTTGTTTGCTGCCATATAATCAGCAAACTTGCTTTTGGGAGGCGTCTCAATTTCCATAGTGACTTTATCATTGTTGTCCCAGTGCTGCCTGGCTCTGCCACTGCCCCCAGACATGTGCTAAGTGCCAATCTGCAGATGAATGAATGGGAGCCTCCCCTCCACAACTTCAGAGAGAAAACTAACTCCACAGGCATCACCTACACCTTCAAACTTATTCTGGTGTTACTTGAGCATTTTTGTAAGGAGGGAGAAATCCACCCTCACTTCTGCTCAAAGGATTGCTTTCATTAAGGCCTCTGTAGATTTGCAATGGCAACTATTTGACCTGCTTTAAAAATATTCATGAGACTCACATGCACTCAGTAAGGGCAGACAAGCAAAATCCTCAGCTCATGTTCTCCTGTGGTCTCAGGGTGCTGATGGCAATATACATCCTAATTACAATATATAACATATTGAGAATGAGACCTTGTCAGCTCTGCTGATGCTTTCTTTGAGTCAAAGAATCTGGAAGTGATTGTGATTATTTCTCAGTAGATCAGAAAAAAGTCTAACCACGTGCAAATATTTTTGAGTACTTGCCCTTTTCCCTGGCCTCACTGAGAGGCTTTCAAGACAGGCCACAGGTAACATTTGAATTGTACAAGAAAACTTAGACAAGTCCGTAACTGGGGTTGTGCAGAACAGCAAATTGGGCTACTACTATGCAGGAAAAGAAACCAAAAAATCCTCAGGTATGCAGGCTGCCAAGATAGTCCATTATAGCATTCATTAAGCTCCAAAACAGAGATTGCTCTTCTTTACACCCAGTGCATGGTGTAATGTGTGTGGACAAAACAAGAAGGAAAAGCAGCATTAATTCCCCACAGAATTCCAAGCAGTTACTGCAGACTTACAGAAATGTTGCAAAGCAGTGCAAAACAAATGCAAGTGGTCCCTTGTGAGGCAGAAAAGCAAAGTGTACTCCCTCTTAACATGATCACTGCAAGGCAGAGCAGGTCTTGCAGAGCTGGTGCTGCTCTTTCACTCCTGCACCTGCTGTGAAGACACCATCCCAATAAGTAGCAGCACTCTACAGCTCCCTGCTCTGCCTCTCTCAACAAGATCCTTCTGTGCTGCCTATGGATTCATCTCAAGATAACATTCTTTGATAGAAGGACAACCTGCTGATGGACACATGCAATTAGTAGCCTGCTGACAGGAGCCCTTTCAGCCTGTCTGTGGCCCCTTTTACTCAGGTAGAGCTGGCACAGTGATCCAGCCACTCATCCTTTGTTACAGCTCTATAAAGCGGAGGAAATAATTCAAAAAGTCTTAAAGGGAACCTCAGGGTGGAAAGAGAAAACCTGACAGGTATTCCATAACTGAGGGAGAGGCACCATTTTATCACTGTTGACACAGCTCCCACTACTGAATCAATAAGTGTTTGAGCTTTTTATGATCCTCCTTAGCACAGGTAATACCACAACAAGGCAAAGAGCTACCTCCTGCAACCACATAAACAAGCAAATCTCAGAGGGGAGAAGGAGTGGGATGGACAGAGAGCATTTCTCTCAGAAAATACTGTGCTCATCCCAACTGAAAGGGGAATACTTCCTCTAAAAGCCTTTCTTTCACCTTTGTGACAATGTACCCTGATGCAGACAGTGCACAGGTGATGCAGAGAGCACACACAAGATACCTGGGATGGTGGGACAGCCCCACCAAGCTGCTGGCCTCCTGCAGGTTACAGAGTACACACCACACCCAGTGACCAGATCTCCCAGCAGTCTAATTACACAACCTTGCCACAGGGGTCAACCCCCAGGAAAGGAAATTCCTTCGGGCATATCACATCAGATCTTCTTGAGATCCTTCCCACTTATTTAAGTCTCAGTCCCACTGGCACACATGTGCCACAGCCTTGCATAGTTGTTTTCTGAACAAAACTGGAAGCAAAATTATTCCAACTCATTTTGGTATGGAGCAAGAAAAACAACTTCACGTGGCTACAGGACAAACTGCAAATGTTTACTATAACACCCTCTTCCACCCACAGCCCCACATCCTGCTGAAAATCAGAGAAACCCATGCCTTGGGTACAGCCTGTTCTTGGCCACAGCACATGTGGGTGCCAGAGACAAAGCACAGGGCAGATCCAGACCTGTTTACTTCACCACTTGAGACCCTGACCTTGATCATTCCCTTGGCAGAGGATGCATGTGGTGCTCAGAGGTTGTTCTTTGCAGTGTTCAGGCTTTTCTCTTTGCTCACAAATATGTTACACAAAACACAGCCTAAAGTTACACCAGGTTTTCACAGTTGTGAAAACCAAACATCCTCTCTATGAAAAATCCACCAGTTTGCCTTTAGCCTACCACAGCCCACTCAGACATTCCTACAAACCCAAGGAAAGTGGCTTTTAACCTGTTCTCATTTGCAGACCCTTACAAGATTTTCCCTAGAAATCTGGACCTACACACAGTGACTTCCAGCCTGCTGCAAATACACCACATTTCTGTTGTCAGACAGGTAGCAAGAATCCTTACAAGCTGGAGGAGCAGATATTAAGCTGGGTCAACCAGGACAACAAGAAAAGATTACAATTCATCCTCTTTACCTAGGGAAGGAATGCTCCATAGTTCCAGTAAAAAACCCTGAGAGTTGCAGAGAGTTTAGGCACACTGACTTATGTAGCCCGTGCCTCATTTTGCAGTGATCAGCCAGGCAGTGCAGTGCAAGGGAGGAATCTCTTCTGGTTTGCTCTCTGTCTTAGAACAGGGGACCAAAGAGCAGACATGTGAGTGCTACCCATAAACTCCACTGGAATAAAAAGCCACTGGTACAAAGGCATCAGTACCCTCCTATACCCTGCCAAGGTCTATGGCCAGGCACACAAGTGCCTTCCTAATGGCTCTGCAAATTCCCCTTCAGAAAGGCTCTGACAGCTGATCTGTTACAGCACTTAGCACCTGATGAGCAGCAACCCGGAAGGGGATGCTTACAGGCCACCGTGATGTGCAATGTGCATCTCAATACCGGGGCCCTGCCAGAGGCAAAGTCCTGCCCAGATCTGGGGGGAAGTGGATTTCATCACTCCGAAATTGTGTCAGTGCAGCAGGTGAGCCCTCTTCTGCATTGTCACTCTGTCCAGCTGTTTACAGACAGCTGGCTTGAACTCCAGGAGCAGAAAAGCCACTGTGTTATTTCCTCTGTCATCTGTATTGTCTTGGCTCTAAAAGCCACGTGAACCCACAGAGACAAATCCACCCACCTCTGCAATTCCAGAAGTGTTTGCATCCCTCTATCATACTAAAACTGCCACACTAATGGTGCCTAGCAGCAATTCCCCATCCTGCCTCTTGGCCAATGTGAAAATAACTCTGTCGTGCTAGAGGAGTTTGTCAGCTTGTCTCACACCCAGTTCTGGGGATACTGGTGTATGGAAAAGGCATCTCTCAACAGCCCATCATAAAAACAACCACAGGGCTGAGTACCGAAACCGGCCATGGGATGTCTGCCCACAGCTCCAAGGAGCTAATTTGAACCAGGCCGAGCTGTACGGACTCAATAATTAAGAAAGAATGTACATGAAGTCAGTATATTAAGGGGTGAGAATGCATTTCAGGTCTAGAGAATTAAACCATTGTAATCAGAGAAGAAAAAAATATGAAGTCAAATCCTTGCATAGACCTTGACTATTCCCTCGGCAGGACAAACCTGATGACTAGTTGTTGTTTACAACGATAAGGTCAGAGGAAAGGCCATTTCCTCTCAACAATTGTCAGAAAGGATTAAAACCTGCATTCAGGCTCGCTTTGAACTAGCAGGTACTCCATTCCCCGATGGTATCAGGATCCATTCAGCGAGGTCTCCGGCAGCCTCCGGGGCATGTCTCCATAATGCCCCCATTGTGGAAGCATGCACAGCCCCGCTTCCTGCACTCACTCCATCTTTATGAAGCTTCACCCTTGTGGTCTGATACCCAGGGCAGGAAGCAATCCTGCAATCATTGTTTAATTAGTCATTTCCCAAGTCTGCCTCAGTTGAGAGTTGCTGCTGCTTGTCAGCTTCTGGAGAGGGAGGCGGGGAGACAGAAACATCACTACCAGATTGAGAAACAAGGCTTGCTCGGAGCGTTTGAGGCGCATTACACCGCAGCTCGACAGGCCATATTCTCCATTTCCACTTATTTGTTCCAAGCAGAAGGATTTGAGCAGATGAAGGAGCCATTGCACCTTCTGCAAGTCAACACAAAAACTGATTTACAACAAAAGTGGCTTTGCTTTTGTTGATTTGTTGTTATGGGCTGGGCTTTGGTTGGCTTGGGCTTTGTTTTATTTTATTTTTTCCTTGAGAAATAGCGTCTTTGGTACAAAATACATACTGCAAGAGAGGTCTGTTCCAGGAATTCCAGTTGCATACTTTCCTTTGTGGAAATCAGTACTGACCTGAGAGATTGGATACACGCAGCCTCGGCTTTTCCAAGTGAGATCACTGCAAGAGGAACTTCTTAACACACAGTCACCCATTTGAAAAGAATGAGTTACATAGTATTAAAATATTTGTCTAGATAATGAGTGTTTGTGCGTGGATGAATGCTAAAGGAAAAAATTTGTTGAAGCCCAACTGTTTTGAAAAACTATGATTTCTCTGTTTAACAAAATTAATGTGGTATTTAAATAATGTAAAAAAGGCCTATTTTGGCATTTTTGATGTACTGCACATAGTTGAGGAAAGCTTTCCAAAATAAAAAACTATATACAATTATATTAAAAGCTAGACTTTTTTTTTTTTTTTTCAGTTTAAAAACACTGAAATCAGAGGAACTGTTTTGATCAAAAGAAGACAATGTTTCCAGAGTTTAATTTTGTAAGAAAGCTTGATCTAAAATGTAATATACTCTGGAATGATTTTGAAATCTCAAAATTTCCCAGTAAAATGAGAACTTCTGCCTTTATCTAGTCCCAGTTTCCTTTACTGCAATGAAATAAGTGGAAAAGTTGTGTATGCAAAAAATTTCCTTGTGACAGTAGGACAACCCTGCTTTTGACAAGTGTGTTGCAAAGCGGGAAAAAGAAAATCAGAAGAAGAAAAACCCCAGATCAGTGATCCCACTGAGGAATTTACATAAATTTCAAGAAACTGGAATTCTCAGAAGACACTGGAAACTGACTCCAATGGGGAGTAGAACTGGTGAGGGAATTATGAATTTTTGTTGTTATCATATGAAAAGTTCCCACTCTCTCTGCAGATCTAGCATGTAACTTCTTATAACCTTGCTCAAATCACATCCTGTAATATGCTGGATCAGTCTCAGTACAGGGCTAATGCACACAGCTTCCAGCAGCTCAGAGTGCAGGCAGAAACAAAACTTATCTGCTACAAAAAACGGTGCAAGTATGTCCTCAGAAGGGATTCCCCCCCCTTCTTTTTCCCACTAAGGCTATACTAACCTTGGCAACAAAACTGAGAAGATATGGGGATGAGACAATTTCACATGAGCACCCTCTCTCCTTAGCCACTCAAGGAGACAAGTGGCATCTTCTCCATGCTCCTTTCCCCTGATTCCATGACACTTTCCCTTTCTGCAGTGATGTTTCTGGGAGCACACTATGCTCCTCTGCAATGTGATCTCCCTCTTAAGCTGAGGTTTCTCGCAAAGTGCCAAAGCACAATAAGAAAAATGATTGTTAAGACTGACATGGATGAGAGAAGGGTGCACAAGAGAGCTGTGAGAGAGGCCAGGAACACCTGTGAGGTTGTGGGCTCCATCCCCTCACCTGGGGGAACAAAGGCTCAGCACCCAGCATTGCCATAGCACCAGCAGCCATCAATAAATTGCTCTTCTAAGAAAAGAACAGATGTGACAAAGATTGTTCCAGGGTCTGTAGCAGACCACAGCCAAAGCAGAAGAGTCTAAATGTGCTGGGCTGGGATGGCAGGGGAAGTCACAACTGGGTTCAATCTAGGGGGAATTATTCTTACAGTCAATTCATCAATTTATGGGCAAGCAATTCCACAGGCAACGTTGACTTGATTAAACAGAGCCATAATGACAGTGAGTGTAAGGAAGCATCCAGCCAAGTATGCAAACTAGCCTCCTCAGCCTAGAATAAAAGCTTTCCAACCAATAATTTCATGCTTTTATCTATACGATCATTAATACAGATACCAAACAATGCCAGCTCAACGTGGTGTCAAAGGCTCTGACAACCTCTAATTGATAATAAATAATTCAATTTCTGTCCCAGTCCAAAACTGCTGAATCTTGGGACATGTTCCAAATAAATGATTAAAAAGAACTTTGAATGTAATTATATCTAACACAATTGGGGATATTGCCCAGATGAAATTTACAGCAACTATTCAGAGCTACAAAATTTCAATGACACTGACAACTCCTCATGCCCACTAGAAAATGAAATGTTCTTTACCCAGGCAATGGCACAGAGTGCATTTTTTATCAACAGCTTTATGCCAGGAACTCACCCAGGCCAACAGTGCTTCCCACAGCAGCGCAGTCTTTCCCAAAAACACCAGAGAAAATTTGGGAGCAGGGTTTTGACACAGCCAAATCTTCATTATTCTGTACAAGCAGAACTGGATCTTCTTTCTGATACAGCTGAGTCTACCCCTCTCCCCAGACTGCTTACTTTACAATTAGCAGAAGTTTCTTAAGAAATTAACACTCTTAGTTCTTGGAAGGAAATTAGGGCAAGGTGTTTGAGCAAGGAAAGTGACGATCAGCACAGTCCTGAAGGGATGAATGCAGCATCTCAGAGGCACTCGGATTGTTCTCAGTAATTCCCAAACTCCAAAGCCAGAAGGATCTCTGAACACTTACTGAAAACACAGGACACATACTTACAGAAGCATCCTTATATAACATTTGACTCCTATATTTCTCTCATATGTATAAATCCCTGCTGAAATTTTACTTTCAGATCTGTAAACAAGGGATGAAATTCACTTTGAATTATTCGGATGCAAATTTTTTTGAATGCTGATTTTTAATTTTCTTAGGAGAAGGGTGGATGCAACTGACCTGAAGAAGTAGTGACTCCTAAGAACTCTGTAGGTTCATCATAGATTATAAGTTATATATAAAGTAAATAGTATAAAAGTGTATATATATATAAGATACAAAAAGGAATGACTAACAGAATATTTAAATATCAGAATAAACAAGGATACTTTCCTTATGCAATCTCAGTTGCACACACAAACTAGACAAAGATCTCACATGTCTTCAGAGCCTTGGTGAGGTGGTTGTTGTTTTCTAAGATAATGGAACAGTGGAACCCAAGAACAAAGTACTGTAATGTCAGAAATCACTCTGGAAGTTGCTGAGAGAACTGGATTGAGCTCTGTGACCCCGTAACATTTTCACTGCCAGGTCACAGGTACAGAATGTTTGTTTGCAAAGTAACTTTTTATACTTTGTGGTTAAGCCATATATCTATAGGAAAAGTGGTCCTAGCACTTTGTTATGCAAAGTTCATTAAAAGGGAGTTTGCAGCAGTTCATTCAGAAATTCCACATGGTCGAGTCCTTTTTGAAAACCCAGAAATCAGTGGCAAGAACAGAGGATTCAAATTAATATTCTGATTTCTCATGGCACACCTGCAGGTTGGAAAGGGCATGGGATAATACAACAGCTGTGTGCTTCCCCTCTAGCAAACCAGGCAACACATCCCTGCTGGCAGCTTTTCTGCAGAACAGAAGGGACAGCACAGGAAGACTCCATCTAACATCTCTAATGTTAACAGAATTTCTCTACTAAAAAGCCCATAAAAACAAAACAAGAAGGAAAAGCATTTCAGAGCTCCAAGAGGGGCCAGAAATGGGATAAGAGAGAAGTAGAAATACAGATGATGTATTAAAAAGATGTCATCACCTCTTTAATGTGTTTTGTCTTGTCAGCTGTTAACATCCTTAGCTGCTCCATTTGCAGAGGTACAGAAGATGGGGAAAGGCTGAGCTTGGAGCAGCAGCTGTACTCTGAGGGCTGGGTAACTGGATCCAGCCTTCTCAAGCAGACACAGGGCGAGTGCTGCTGAGGTGAACTCAGTTTAATCGGTTGCTACTTACAGGCTCAGAGCGATTTACAGGTGTTTGCCCTGAAATATGACCATCCATGGCACCACTGCTAATCCTCTCCCCTTCTGAAATACTCCCACTTCAACAGGTAGCTATTTTGGGGAAGAAAACCCACATAGATACCAAAAAGCAGCAGTGCTCTCTAAATCCCCTCCCACAGGCAGGGCAGCCTGACTGTCACACAAGACAAGTTGTCTTTGGTGTCCAGCACAACACCAAACCCTTGGTTGCTTCTGTCAGGGTGGGTGTCAGCCACCTGCAAGTGACAGCAATAACAGGGATGTCACAGGGAGAGCACACACAGACCTCACAGCCTCCTCCCTGGCAGCCTGGTAGAAAAGCTCCTGTTGGCAATGCAAAGCCTGGGAAGCATAGCTGGCTGCTCCCACTGTGTCCAGGGGAACAGTGTTTTCATCTTTCTCTGCTGAACACTTCCCTTTTGCCTGCTCTCTCAGGCTTCTGACCTCTTTTCTACAACTGAGTTTCCATCCAGCCTGCAGCCCAGTTTTGGATCCTGACACACTGCTGGAGACAGGGTACTCTGAGAGCTCCAGTGGCCAGGGCACTGGGATGCTCTGGACCTGGTGAATCAGTTCCTGTTCCCCACACACTCTGCTCCAGCACTGTGGTAATGATTTGCAGACATACATGAGGACAGGGTTCACAGTCTAAGTATACCAAACAAAAAATTATCTTGGGAGTGAATGTAAATTTACATAAGTAGATAACCTTTTTTTCCTTAAGTAATATATTATATAGGTACTGCCTGTGTTGCATACATCTGTCTCTTAGCTAAGCTTAGAGGCTGCTGGGTACAGTTTCTAGGAATCCACCACTCACAGCAAAATGCAGCTCCTAGGAGTTCAAGGCCATGCCAAGTCTCACATACTGAGCATAAGATCTGGTATCCTTGCTGCTGTTCTCAGCTCCATACCCACAGAACCTGCATTTTAGCTATTTTGAAGCATAGCAACCCTCCCTCTCTGTCACTTTGGGATTTTTATGTGGCAGATATTTTGGTATTGCAGGGTATGCTGTGAGAGAGGTGCCCCACAGCCACCACAGATGAACCACAACCAAAACTGTTGCCAGAAGGAAAAGCCTGGTGTTGGGGACCCCCTTGCCCATCATGTGGCCTAGTGGGAGATACACAAACCTATCTCAGAGCCCAAACAAGGCCAATCAGGATCTCAGTGTATTCCACAGCTGAAAGAATCAGATGCACAGGTACAGCAGCCCAACTTTTTGCCCTGAAAACATTGTCCAGAAATCTGCTACAAAATTTTGTGGACTTTCTAAGCAGAAACCAAGCAGGAAGCCAAAATTTACAAGTTAGATACAGGGATAAAGCTGGATGAAAGTCCATAGTGAATGTGAGTTTTACATCCAAACTAGCAGGGTAAATGGATCTCTGTGCTGCTGTAAAACAGTCACATTGGAGCTCCCAGCACAGCATGGACAATTCTGTTTGGGATTCCCCACTTCTTTCCAGTAGTACAAAACAAATACCTCCTGCAAAAGCTGCTGGTGACTCTAAGTCAGGTGGGGGGGTGGGATCCCATTCCCTGCAGCAGGGACCCCTCACATGCTTCACCTCCAGTTCTCCTATTCTTGACCCTAAAAGTACCATAATATTTTGAGGTATCTAAGTGTGTGCCAAGAGACTGACATTGCCTTTCAGTTTCTGTGGATGCCACTGCTCTCCACAAGTTTTCCTTGGTATAGACAATTGCATATGTGCATTTCTACCCTTTCAGTTTTCCCAATGGCTTCCTCTTTCCATTCCAATACAGCTTTTTCCAATACATCCTGCTTCTGTTGTTCCTCTGCTATGTAAGCAGTTCTCTGTCTATTCTTGCTTTTTTTTTTCCCTAGCTCTGCACAGCAGCTACTTGCTAGTTACTCAGAATCCTAATAATTTAGGTCAAAAAGCTCAGTGAATCTGATGTGGTTTGTTTCACATAAAAAGAGTGAAATTGAAAACCACCTTATTCTTCTCAACTGAAATGCTGCATCCCTATTAATTCAGGTGTATAAATAACACTCTCTAATGCTGCATCAAGGGCTCTGCTGTGTGATTAAACCTGCCTCCCTGACCTGTAATTAGAAACTTTGGTTTTGAAAGGCAGTTTGCAGAGAGAAAAGGAGAAAGAAAAAGAGAAGGGAACCAGCTCTCAGACCCAACAATTTTGTTCTTAATAAATTATTCAGAGTTTTTGAAAGTTGAGCTGGATTTCCATCTGCTAGCATTAAAGACCCAAAGGGAAGAAGAACTGAAGGATTCTCACAGCACAACACAACAGCACAGAGCACAGGGCTGGAAACCAAAACCCAGGAGAGAAGCTCACTGTGTCCTCTGCCTGTCCCTGCTGCCTGTGCACACCTGGACTTGCAGCAGCTCTCAGAGTAATGCAGAGTGACCTGTACCAGAGTCCCACTGAGCTAGTCATGTACAGTTTGGGACATAACATTAGAAGAAAGCCCCCAAATTTCATTATTGTCCTACAAATGTCAGTGCAATCAGGAACAAACAAGTAAAATAGTGATGGTGATGAGTAGAGAAACAACACAGACACCATTGCACGGTCATACACCAGTAATATACAGCCTTTTCAAGACAAGTAATTTAAAGATGAATTATAAATGATTGAACTGATTTTTTGCTCCAGGGGCAGTCAGACAGTACAGACCATTGTACTATTAGAGATGCTAATCACTGTTAGCAGCAACCCCAAGGTACCTCTGCTGTTGCAAGGTGAACTTCTCACTTGGAAGTGGGAAGACAGTAAATACCTTTTTCTCCTGGAGTCATAGAAAAAATATTATTATTCCTTCACCAAATGTTGATTCATTTTAACATTAAAAAAACAACAACAACAAAACAAACCCAAAAACCCCACCAAACACAATGCACAAATAAAGCATTCCAATTTTTGCAAAGGATGTCAGTAAACTTCCCTCCTCCCACAATCTGGGGATAGAACAAGCTTTGAGCTCCGGGTAACACAGGTGATGAACTGGCCCTGGGATGAGAGGTCTCTCTCTGGCCTTGGGTATTTGGCAGCTGTTTCCAAAGCTCTGCTTGACTTCAGATCAGAGAGATTTTGTGATGAATTCCTCCTCTGGTTACACCTATAATCTTTGTGTTGAGGGTGTGACTGACATCAGTTTCAGTCTTTTATGTTTTCAGGCTCAAGTTTGCAAGGCCTCACACCAGGGGAATCAAGAGCGGGCTAATTTTCTGCATAACTGTTTTTCTCTAGGAACTTCACCAGGTTGATCCAAAGTTTCAGGGCAGCCTTATGAATTGAGACATCAGGTTTAAGGAGACTGAAGTGAGAGAGGGAAAACCTGAATTTCACATCTCAAGGACCCTTTGGTCAAAATACCCAATCTCACTGAATTCTCCAACACTTTATATCTCCAACTGTGTTTTTTTACATGCACAACTTTAACAAAAAGAACAGGCTAAATCTACCAAAATAATAAATTCTCACTGCTGGAAATGTCTTCATTCCAGTTTGCCTAAGTTTGTAAATGTATAAGGTACAGAGCCATTGGGGACCACAGGCTTGGTACGAGGGTGTGGATCATGAAACAAAAGAGTCCTTCAAATTCAATAACAACAAGTTTAAGTAATCTTTTGTGTTTGCAGAGAGGTAGAGTCCAAGTTTATCACAGAGCTGCCAGAACATAAATCTGATACAAACTACTTTGGATTAGATAGCATAGCAGAAAGAGCTTTCCTAGGGTACTGTGACAAGTTTATGAACTTTTTAAAGAAACAGGATTTGGAAATACTCACTGTTGTTAAGTTGTTGTCTTGAGGGCTTGAATATTCAGCACTAAAGAAGGGAAGAAGAAAAAAGTTAACAAATTCAGAAAAAAAGAGCAGTACTAGGAACTTGTATTAAGACATATTAGTTTTTCAACTGGAATTTTATGTCAGTTATACTTGGAGCTGAGTCCTGTGAATGCAGCATGCCCTGCCTTCCTTGGATGCAACCATGGGGTCTCCTCCCTGCCCCGTTTTCACAAATCCTCAGTGAGCACTGTGTCACTTTTCTATGCTTGCCTTTGAGGGTCTCTCATCTTTTAACATTGGTATGCAAGTACATGAGCCAGAAGAGGTAAAGAATTAGGAACACATCAGCTTCCAGGGGCTGTGTCTGCCTGGTACCCTCAGGCACAGGGAGTGCCTGGTGGCCACTGAGAGGCACCACCTCTGCCCAGCACAGAGGGGAGCAGCTCCAGCTCCCTGCAGGGACCACGTTCAGGGTCAGTGACTTGTGTGGCTCCCCTGGGAGCTCTGTCCAGCCCTGGGCACCATGTTGGCCTGCTTGAGTTACCAACCAGTTGCTCTGGTTTCCTGCAAGTCATACATGGCCAGAACCAGCCCACAATGGCTTGAAACCTCTTTCCCACCTGCTGCCATGGTCCTCCTCACTCTCCACAGCCATTAGCAGAGCTGCTCAGGGTGAGGTGGCAGCCTGCCCTCTATTTCTCATTTCTTGTGGGCAGTTTATTATCTACAGCCATTCCCTTGAAGATTTTGCTCTCCCATGCAGGGATTTATCCCATAAGCCTCACAAACCCCCTGTACATGTTCCTCATATGCCACCTTCCCAAGCTCCTCAGCTCCCCTGGCAATGTCTGGGGCACGTGCATGCCCTCAAGCAGGCTGTGTATGTGTTGCTGTGATAGCAGCGTTTTCCTCTTCAGGAATCCCTTATTCTCTCTTACAATAGCATTTTAATGCCCCATCTACCTCCACTCCCTGAGTAAATGGGTTCTCTAAATGTCAGTGTCAGTGTTCCTGTGCATGTGTACATTACTCCTCTAGCAGAGCACCCTTAACTCCTTCACATCAGGATTTCTTTTTCCTTCTAACTTAGGGTATAGGCCCTGTATTTATCTGGTGACAGATCTTTCTGGGTGCTCATGTAACTTTTCTAGAATAATAGACAGAGATGAGATAAAGGTATTGGTATGCAAGAGCTATCACCCAGTTGCTTCACACCTTCAAGTGCAGTGGTACCTAAATCACTGCTGCTTCATAATTCTCCCTTTTTGATTTCCTAGTATTTCCACAAATTAGTGATGTTCTCTCTCACAGTAATGATAGAAAGTCACTGAAATTTTTGTAGTTGATCAGATGAAGCATTTAGAAGTCAAAGAGAAACAATGACCAGATGGGCACACAGCCTCACAAGTTTAACCTTAGACATAATGAAAATCAAAGGGAAACTTTCATCATTCAAACACTGAGCTGAATCACAGTGCAATAATGTTCAGTTGGTCTTTGGAAAAAGAGGGTTTATGTGAGGTTTTCCTGGTGACATCCCAAGTGATTTCCAAATCTCAGAATAAAAGGAAAGATGGATCCAATGGTTTGTATTATTTCCAACCTCCAGGCTGAAATAGGGTACTACACTGAAAAATAATTCTCAAAAAAAGAGGAGGAATTGTTCAGCATCTATTAAACTCCAGTGACTCTGAAGAACACCTTCCCTGTTCCTTAGTCCAAATGTTTTTCTAGCTTTCAGAATGCAGAGAGGGTTCTAAAAATCAAGCTGGGTTTCTGAGCATCAACAGAGGTGCCATTTCTACAGTTCAGCTTTGAAAATATGATTAAAGTCTGAAGCACAATGCTGTGCTCCATGGGACATATCTGACCCACACGCTGCCTTTTCAACTCTCTACGTTTTCTAAATCATGTACATTATGAGTGAATAGGAAGAAAACGTGTAAACAAGAACAGAAAAGGTCACTGCAAGTTCATTAATTCTGATCACTTAATAAGCTGTAAATTGAAGTGCATGAATTCCATTCTCTTGAACACCAGGATAAATTTGAAGAATCTCTATTGACTTAATTTACACTGATATGCATTAGAATAGTTTCTGGCACATTCAGAATCAAAATAATTATTACAGCAACATTCAGGACCAGAAGGCAACCAGCTCCCATTTAGTAACTAAATGAGGAACAGAGTTACAAAAGCAAAGAATTCACTAACTTAAAAAAAAAAAAAAACTTAATTATTTTTAAAGGTGGTGCAGAGGCACGACCATGGGGGTTGTGAAATTTAGGGCTGCAGGATTGACCCTAAGAAGCAGAGTGACACTTTGCACCTAACTAATGAGAACACTGTGTTGTGCAAAAGAGCTACAACTGTCCTCTGTGCCCGCTTCTCACCGAGGACAAAGGTGAACTGTACACAAGGAGGCAGAACTGCTTGAATAACTTTGTCAAGCCATTACTCAGAGTGGTACTGATACATTTCAGAGCTTTTTGCTTGCAGGTCCCCTCAGAGGTCATGAGGACTCCAGGAGGATATCTTCCTATGCTAAGACAAACATTGTTTTTGAATTCTTTACTCCGTGGTTAGGATGCTGTCCAAGAAATCTTACACTAACTTTCTTGGAAAATAAAATACTTGGCTGCTTCTAGGGACTAAAAGGCATCCTCAGTATCTTCCTGAACATCTTAAGTATCTAAACTAAGGTAAAAGGTAAAAGCACGATGGTGGGAGAAACAAGCTGAGAAAAGTCTAAAACACGTTTAGTATAAATCACTGGGGCTGCTCGGCTGCAATACCACGAAGTTTTTCTGCCTTGTGCTGTTGGTGGTTTGTCTGCAAGAAAGTCCCAAGAAGGCAGATCTAACGCGATGCCCTTGAAACGCGTCTGTGCGTGCCTGGGAACGATCCAGCGGCGTGTCCAGCGAGCTCCTCCTGCCGGCTGCTCTCCGGGCTCCTGCTGACAGACCGGGATTTCGCTTTGGCTTCTCAGGCAGCTGAAGGGAGGCAAAGCTAATGCCACATCTTCCTTCTTGTCATTGCAATAATGTCTCTCACGTCAGTGCCCATCCCCTCCAGGAGTCTCAGGCACTCGGAGGGGCTGTGGTCCATGCCAGGAGCTGGGCAGAGCAGCAGCTGCAGAGGAGCTTGGGGAGCCTGAGGAGCAAAGGTGAGCAGGGCTGGCAGTGAGGACAGCAGGGACTTGGGTCAAGGGGCACACAGGCACGGGGACCAAGCAAGAAGAGCAGAGCAGGTCTGTGACAGTGACCACTATAGCCAGGAGATCAGTGAGCCCACAGGGATGAAGTGCCAGGTCTGAAGCAAAGCCAGGGAGTCAAGTCAGGATCAGCCACAGCCAGGCACAAACAGCCTTGGAGCCCACCCCACATGAGGACTGAGGACAAGGGCAGCTCTGTGCCATGGCTCCCATGGAGCTGGGGAGGCCCCAGCTGGCTTCTCCCAGCCCTTCTCCAGCATTCTGATCCCAGATGACATTCCACTGTATCATGACAGACCTCAAACACAGGCAGCCAAACCTGTAGGACAGGGGTAGGAGGTTGCAGAATCAGCTGGTGCACCCAGGGCCCTGTCAGCACACTGCCCAGCACAGCCAGGGGAGAACATAAAAATGATTCCAGGTGCTGACAAAGGAACCTGGGTACAAATATGCCACAGAGGTTAGCAGTGTGCAAGACAGACAATCTGTACTTCAGCTGTTTCAGGGTCTGGTAAGGAATTACCTTTGCAGGGCACTGTATATGTGCTTGTGTTTTGCCATCTGTTGGGAAACTCTTCTTTCTAGGCCAAAATAAAGAAAACTGCCACTGAGGTGTAATGACAAAGCCTTTCCACATTTTTAGCTTATAGCTTAAACCAGAAAAAATGCAAATGTAAACTAATCCTGGCTTCCCATAAAAAAAAAAGTCACTCACACCACATATTCCTCTGTGACATTTCAGTTGCTCAGCTCTTTGGTGAAACTGTGTCCCAAAAGAAGAACACAGACAAGACACACTGGTACCCCACTTCCTGCCTCCTCACAGGTGACATCTGCCATGGCCCTGCACTGGCAGGTCTTGTAGGTATCTGCATCAGTCCAACCCTGCCTGCAGGGAGAGGAGAAACTTCCAGAGGCAACAAAACCCAAGTGGCAGATAACAACTGTCTTTAAAAAGACAACTTCTTGAATCAATAAGGAAAGACTAACCCTTTGGAAAGGGGTGTCTGTGATTATCTCATTGAGTTACACTGGAAAAATCAAAGAAGGAAAGGGAAAAAACGTGAGGTGAGCATCCCCAAAGTGTTCCCAGCTGCATTGACATGATACACTGCTCAGATAAAAGCCAGCCTGCCCTGCAAAGTTTACATGGATACAGCAGAGAGCAATGATCTACTGAAAAAAGAACATATTTTATCAATATTGATTTAAAAACCTTCCAAATTATGTAAAATATTTTGGAAAAACCCACATTTATGAAGAGAAGCCCATACATTTGCTGAGGCCAGGGATATATTGTGTGTCCTTCCATATAGAGCACTGAAAGTATACAGGACTGTTACTAAATGTGGCTTCTCTGCCAAGTAATTGTATTCTTGTACTTTATATTTCCAGTGTGAAAACTCTAATGAAACATTTTAAACCAAAGCCGTTTCCTTGGAGCTGCCTTTGACCTTCTTTTCCTTCTCTCTCAGCCAAATCTCCCTGCCAGGATGAATTCAGACCTAATGTCTGCTCCTCCCACCAGGCTTTTGGATAAGTGACAATATCCCAGTCACTGGGAGCTGTGCCTGCTGGTGTCCATTGTCTTGTGTCCACTTTGGGAGAGGGCTTTTAAGGAAAAGCCCAGAATTAAATTTATGAAGAGTCCAATGATTTACAGGAATGACCAAGCCTGTAGCTGCTTTCTGCACACATCTACCAAAAACTTGTGAGTCCTTACTAACTCAGCATAGGAATGGTTCAGGGTCTGAGAAAAAGTTTTTGAAAGTTTAAAAACCAAAACAAATAAACAAAAACAAATTTGAAATGAGGGTCCAATCTACAAACACTACAAGCCTGTGCATCAGCTAGAGGTGTGGTAGTGAGACTGCCTCCCAAGCCTGTTACACTCCTGACAAGCACCAAAAAGGGTTACACAGAGCCCAGACAGAGCTGCTGGCTGTGCTCTGGGGAATGCATCTGTCCCAGCAGTTTGGTGACAGGCACAGCACAGACCTGCAGCCTGATCACAGCCACTGCTGAGTACAGACAAGGCTCTACATGGTGACACTGAGGTCCCAGTGCAGTGACAGGACATGATGAAGGGACAAGAAAGGTGCTGCTCAGGATGGAAATGCCAGGTGCACTGCCCAGGGAAAAGAGGAGTGGGTCTGTGGCACAGGGGACACAGGCAGCAGCCAGGTGTAGCAAAGTGCAGCTGATGCAAGGCCCTGGATAACTCACCAATGCTGTTGATGGTATGGTCAGACACTACCAGAAGGAAATCACATTGCATGCCTTATTTGCAATCAGTCCAAATCTGTAAAACATTATATGTTTTGTGTGCTGTCATCTATACTGCCTGCCCTGTGTAGTTTTGGTACATGAACAAATCCATACCTTGGGAGAAAGTAAAACTGCTTTCTCTGTTAAATCTCTTGTAATCACACCAAAAACCACAAAACCTTTGCAGATATCTATCCAATTCCCACATTAAATCAGTATGTTACTTGACAAACGTTTTCATTTAAAGACCAAGAACCTGCTAGGAATTCACAACTAGGCCTGAACCCATTGTCTACAAACTCTTAACTTTTCTTCTTCAGCCCCCTGTTCCCCCTTCCATCTCTGTTCTGCAATTTGCCAGCCTCCTTTATGTCTCAGTTATGTCTGCACCATGTGAGGCAGGCAGAGCCATGTGCCCACAAACAGCAAAGCTCCTCCAGCTCACAATAACTCAGCAGGCTTCTGCAATTTCTAGAGCCTGCACTACTGTGTGCCCATACCTGCTGTCAAATTACTGCCTGGACAGAGGCTCACAGCTAACCTCAGCCTTACCCCACACATGAAATTGTCTCTGAGACCTCAGGAACATTCATCCTGTCCTGCAGCTCTCCCTACATAAAGTGGTGTAAACCCAGCTGATGCTTCTAGGAAATAAAGAACAAGCTTACCCCTCCAAAGATGTGTTATGATTTTATGGCCCCTTCCTGCAACCTGCTGAGAGTGGATGTGCTTCATATCATAAATTTAAAACACATCAACACAGATTTCAAGGGTGTACAGTTCTTCTGAGGTTTCTAAAGGAAAATAGAGATGAAAGCCATAAAAAACAACCCTTAATACACAGCAGAGTTTGAGAAGTAAAATTTAAACATAAGTTCAGGTTTCCCTTTATTGTAAGTTCTGGCAGTCCTAGGACTGTTCTAACTTCTAGCTGCTTGTCATGGCTGTAACATGACAGCAGTGAGGGAAAACCCTGAGTACATTGACTCCAACTTTAGCTGCCTTCCCTTAAAACACTCACCTTGCCCTACTCTGTTTGAAGCTGTGAAAAGACAATGATAATAACAGGAAGCTGCTCCTAGAGCTCCTACAAAGGAGACAGTTATTTTCATGTCCTGCCTCATTGCAAATACCTGTGCATAGGAAAGATGGCATGCACAGATCACACACAAACCTGTAATCGAGGCGAGTCAGGATGTTGTTGACTGCAATTGCTGTTGTCTGTCTCGACCTTCTCCTCGAGGTGTCTCCACCTCCCATTACAGTGTCACAGCTGAAGGAGTTCCCCGGGGTCTGCAAAGAAGCAAAATAGCAAATGGCAAGAGAGAACTGACATTGTTTATATAACATTAAAATTAATTCTAAATCAACAATTCAGAGAAAGTAATGTTGCATAAAAGTAGACTAAAAGAGATTTCGCTGACAGACAGTGCTAACAGTGATATTTTGTATAAAGCATCCTGTACCCCAAATCCTCAAGATGTTACCAAAAAGCCAAAAACCAACACTACCACACTACCTCTCTTCAGTGTTTTGCAGAAAAAGTGAGGCATAGGCATTCACAGGGCTTTGCAGAGTAACTGAAAATTTACCACCAGAATGAAGAACAGATTCCAGGCTTTTTAATCCATTAGTCAGTTATGTGTATTATTTTAAAGCAGCCCTTGGATTTACTCATTTTAGTGTAGGCTGGGTAAAAAGGAGCATTAAAGCAGAAATATCCATGTGTTCTACATCTTGAACCAAGACTTTCCTCCTGGAAAGGCAATAAGGGTTCTCTGCAGCCCAAGGTTTTCTACACAGCCATAAAACCTTCATCCTCTTGAGTGTGCTGGTATCCAGGATAACCCCCAATCCCTGCTCTATACCCAGTGCATGCTGCAGGAGGAAAAGATAACAAAGGCTGTTTAATGGAGACAGAACTCCATCAGGGAAGTCCTTTTGGGCCCCATTTCCATCAGGTCATAAAAGGAACAGCCTGGACCCACATGCTGGGCTCTGCTAAGGCTGCTCCAGGCTGCAGCTCTTCATTTGCAAAAGAAATGACCCATTCATTTCCCTGTGACCTCTGCAGATACTTCAGACTGCTGACCTCATCTACCCATGGCTCCCACCACTGTGGGCCAGCATCTTCAAACAGGTGCTCCAGACAAACCCTTCCACCTTCCCAGGCAAGCTGAACTAAGACAGCTCCAAGAATCCTGAATCAAAGCTCCCACGAGGCTATTTGTGCATGGGCTGGGAATGTTCAGCCCTCAATGTATTTATTTCCCATTCAGAAAAGCAGAGGCCACATATGAAAAGGAGGGACAGATGAGAAGGTGTAAATTTTGTCAAGTGAAGTTAAAACATGTAAGTGCACACTCACATGCTTGTATGAGTACTTAACACAGATTTCTTCCCTGCAGCTGCTGACAGCTACACTTTCTGTTAGTGTGTGTGGCCCAAGCAGGCCCTGAAGTCCCTCTGGACAGCTCAGTGCCTTGTGACTGGGAGTTCCCACCTCTGCAGTGATTTCCAGACTCAGTTTTATGACCAGAGATGAAGGGTGACAATTCTACTTCAGCAGAGGAATCCCTGTGCTTGTATTGCATCCCAGGAAAAAGACACATCTCTTCACACACACCCATTTACCTTGGCATTCACAGCCTTATTCCAAGACTAGCACAATACATATTGACTTTTGTTCTTAACAGCCCCATTCCAGAGAGATTACTCCATTCCACAGCTAAGGATACAAAGGCATTCGGTGGCTGAACTGGGAATTCAGTGCTGGTTTCAAGTTCAAATTCAGAGTCCTGCTCACTGGACTAATCTGGACAGCCACACAGAAGTGTGAGTTTTCAGGTCAGAAAGAATACTGAGGATGGAGTCACAGATACATTATCACAGACTAATATCTTTGTCAATAAAAGTAGCATAAAACCAAAGCAAGCTAGGTCAGCTCTTGGTCTCCAAAGAACACCCAATTAGGAGAGTGAGCATAACCATCTCTAATAAGTAAGCTGTTTTGGAAGCTGAACTGTTTGTTCCGAGTGCCACATAGGCAGCTCTTGCTACTGGCAGAAGAGGCCCGTGAATCAGAGCCCCAAGTCTGATGCAAGAGAAATTTGGGCGTCTCAAGCTGATTTCCCCAGCAGAGAACAACCCTATTAGTTTGAGAAAGTCCCCTGCCTGCTTTCTCTCTGAGTAATTAAGAGTGAAATCCTCCTCTCAGTGACCCCAATGCTCTCAGCCTAGGCTGATTTACACATGAAAGGAACCCTCTGAGGGGCTTTCTCTCTTTCACATTCACAACCAGGCAGGACCTATAAATAAAACCTTTCTGAAAACAGGAGCTTTCAAAAAGGTCTGTGTATGTGCACAAACGTGTATGAGAGAAAGGGAATGGCTGTGTGCACTCGAGGATGTGTGTTTGCATGCGTATGTGAGGCGTGGGTGAGAAGAATGTGCATTCACACACCGGCCCTGATGCAAACAAGTGCACTGAGAAAAGATCTGCATGGGCAGGGAGCGTGCACAGGTGCTGGGGGCACTGACAGCAGCCAGAGGCCATGTCCAGGCTGGCTCCAGCCAGCACCATTCCAGGGGTTTGCCCTCAGCTGAGTCATGCTAGAGTTCCACAGGGAAAACCAGAGCAGACTCAGACCCAGCTGTGCATATGAGACCAAGCTTGTGGAGCACTTTCCCCCCACACAGCAGTGAAGCACTGCAGGACAAACACCAGTGGTTTACACTGCTTGGTTTTCATGGGAGGTAACACAGAATCAGGGTGTGTCCTCCTACTGCTTTGACAGAAAATGAGATTTTAAAGTGTCACATCCTCTCAGCTACCCAGGAGAGAGTGAGTAGTGTTCCATTTTCCAGGGCTGTCATTGTTCAAAAGTAAATTTTAGTTTTCTGGAGCATTAAACCCTTGAAAGTTTGAAAACATAACAACGAGACAGATGACCTGAAAATGAAGGTCAGGAAATCAAAAGGACTGTGACTACCTTTACAGTAGTTATAAACACAAAAATGCCTAGATATGCATCTGAAACGTCCCTGCCCCACTCTCCTGTTCATCCATGTGGCTACAAGTCAGGCCAGGATCTCTCGCCTTCCATGAGGCCTACGGAGGATCCAGGATAACTCCCAGGAAAGTTGGCAGTCCGTGTGACCCTGCCCCAATACAAACCAGGTGACACGGAGCTCGCAGCCAAGCCAGGACAGCCCACAGGGTGTCACAGAGCAGGTTCTGCTCTCTGGGGCTTTGCCCCTGTAAGACAAGGCCTGGCTACAACGTGATCATTTCAGAACTGCAAATTATTCTACTGCACTACTCCTGACCAGCTGAATCATTTGCTCTGCTGAATCTGTGCCTGTGCCACATGCTAATGCCAGCAATCGGGATGTAGGTGTGTTAGAAGCACTGCAGCTGCTCCCTGTTTGGTGGGAGACCTCAGGGTGTGAGAGGGAGGCAGGAGAGGCGCTGCACCCTGCGCCCCTCGGACTTCACCACTGCTAATCGCAGCTCTTGGACCTCTCACCCCCGCCCCCAATTCTTATGCAAACATTTAGAAGAAGTAGGCAGAAAAAAAGGCACAAAACAGGAGACATAAAGAGTGCAAAGCCTCACAGGAGCGCACAAAGCACAAAATGTTTCTTCTGCTCGTTCAAAAGACTCTTCCCAGCTCCTTGCACTAGGCAGGAGTGCGTGAGCAGGGATTCAGAGCTCCCCTCCCACTGAGCTCGCAGCTAAAGCCCTCCCCCAGTTCCCAGGGTCTTCAAATGAAGATTTGCATAGTAGTTCCAGATCATTCCCGAGAGAAGGGACAATGGCTCTCTCAACGCCCTCTTCCCCCCATCCCTCCCTCCCAAAGCTGATAAAGCCTTGGTGAAAAGGGGAACAAAGGATTTACAGATGTCAGAATATTGATTTCTGCCGTTCCAGGACTACAGGGAGAAGAAGAAGAAAACTTTTGCCTCCAGAAACCTGCGGAGTTTGAGACACAGACGCTATCTCTGCAGCACGAACCCCGCGTTTGTTTAGACAGTCTCTGATGGGAGGCAATATTGCTATTCGAGAGGGATGAGCCCTGAACACGCGAAAACGCAGGGGATGAGATTACAGCCTGCAGTCCCAGAGAGGCGTTTGTTGTTCCCAGCCGCGCTGAACGGAGGCGTTTCCAGCGACTGCAGTTTGCCCCCAGGCGGGCCGGGCCGGCATTGCTGCGGGCGGCAGCTCCCGCCCCGCTCATCCCGGCCCCGCTGGATCCTGCCCCTCTCTGCCCCCGCCGCTGCCGCTGGGACAAGGATCGGAAAGGAGGTGAAATCTTTGAGTCTTCGGCAGGCGGCCTCTGATTCGGAATCTGAGTGTAAATGGATTGCCACTAAACTCACTAAATTTAGGGCCGTTACCTGAAAGCCAAAGCTTTCTGCTCCCACACTTCTGTGCACAGCCCATGCAAACCCGAGCTTGCTTTTGCACTACAGAAATTCCTTTCCACTGTAGTGCATCAACTCCACTGACCTCCACCAGCTCGCTGCAATCGCTCAGATTGTGCTAAACAGAGCGGTGACAGGATCCAAAGTGTCACATGGCACTGCTGCACGGCCAGCACGGGACTGGCACTGGGCAGCCAAGGGAGCTCCTGGCCTGACCTCCCCCTGTCCCACCACTGCTCTGAAGCAGCTTTCAGCTTTCTCTCTGGGACTGCCTGCTGCCACTTTATAGACAGACATACATACATACAAATATTATATATTTTTTTTTTTCCCTTTTCAGAGCTATCTCTGTAGCATTTCTGCGCTCAAAAAGTTCCTGGGATGCCGGATCTTTTGTAAAAATGTACCTGATTAAAATTCCTCTATGTTGGAATTCAGTACATCCCTCCAGGTGTCCAGAGTTGCCGAGGACCCCGCCGGGGGACTCAGAGACCCTGGCACACAGCCCAGAACACCTGGGGATTTGATTTTGACCCCTGGAGCAAGTTGCCAACTTTGTATGAGGACCTGAAAGTCACAGAGGTTTGAATAGCGTAATAATAGAATTATCACAGGGTGAAAATGTAGATTGTAGGATTTTTGGTATGGGGGTTATGGGGACAAGATGGAGGAACTTGGGCATGTCTAGCTCTTCTTCTTCTTCTTCATTTTCTGCAGTGACGTTGGCACTTTGGGATTGGCTTAGAGTAGAAGTGCACTGTCCAACATAGGTGATAGGCATTGGGAATTAAGTGTAAATATGTTATACATAGTTCGTGGTATAAAAGGACAGCACTGCCTCGGGGATGATCAGAGTGCCTGTGGCTGCCTTGCTGAGCTGATCTCAGCTGGGCAGAAAGAAAATTTTATAGATAAAAATTAATAAACAACCTCAAGACTGAAAAGTGCAGAGTCCAGACTCATTCTTCAGTTGCACGGGCCAAAGCAGAGACATCCTGCACATCTCAGGGCAGCAATTAACAACAGCTACCCGAGATCTCTAAATATGGGATTTAGGCCGTTTTTAAAGGTGATAAGTTATTTTCTGAATCAAGCTCTAGGCCCCTCAGATTTTCCCTGGGGGAAAACCCCACCTGAAACCCTTTCTGCAGGGCAGAGTGGTGAGTACAAAAGGGTTTCCCATGCCATGGGTCAATAACTCAGACAGAGCTGCAGAGCCAGAGCTGACTGTTCCCTCATTTTCCACACAGCTTTGTACAAACACGTGCTGTCAGGAGGACTGCAATCATCACAGTGATAACAACCAGCACATATTGTAGAGTTAAACAGATTTCACACAACTACATCAAAACATTATGCACAATACTCTTCAAATATCTAGGTTTCTTTCAATACCTGCCTGTCTTCCCTCAGCTGAAAGAAATTATTCTTATGGAATCTTTTGTGTCTCCCAGCAGCCACTCCTAATTTACATTTAAAGATGTGAATCAGACCCACCAGACTCCTGATACAGCTCACACAGAGATTAATCACAGCTGTTGGGATGATGAAGACTAAGGCAGGCCCATTTTAAATCAGTGTCACTCAGACTGTAATGAACCTGCTGCCACACTCAGCTTCAGCTGAGACACAAACATGGTGCTCTCCATGAGCCCCTTGGAGCTACATGGGTGAGCTCCTGGGGAGCTGTGCTGAGGTGCCCTCTCCAAAGGGCATTTTCCAGACTGTCAGAGGAGTAAAGGTGTCAGGGAGAAGCAAACCTTGGCTGCTCTCACCCCCTGCTTAACACTCTCATGTTAACACATGCAGCAGCAGCACAGCTCACAAACCTGTTTTATTTTAGAGAGAATTTTCCCTCATCCTAGGCAGATGTTTGCTTATTTTGCTGATTCTTTGTTTTCTTTTGTTCATAAACATTAGTGTCTGTTGCTTACTTAAATATTTTTTTGCTACAAACAAGAGTAGTTCTGTTTATACAGTTCCTGCTACAAATTTGCTTTAGCATACAGAATTCAGTCTTAGTTTTATCACTGAAATACTGTACCAAATAATTCTCAGATCTTCTGTTTCCCCCAAAACCCCACATGCAAATTCTTTTCATATTAAAAGTCTGATATGTTAGACATCTCATAAGCCTGAATCCAAAGGATGAAGGTGTGGAAAGGCAAAATCTCCCTCCAGTGTGGGTTTAGCAGAGCAGGTGTGTGTGCACATGGCAAGCCCCAGTGGTTTGAGGGCTGTTTTGTACAAAATGCATCCTGTCCATGGTGACAGAACACTTGTGCAGGTACACACAGTACCTGGGAATAACTTCTTCCAGTATGGAAACAAAGCAGTCTTCAAAACTATTCATTAAATAAAATCATACAAAAGCAAAGTACTGGAAGATGTAATTGTAATTTAAAAAAATAAGAACAAAGAAACCAAAGCACTTTTAACAGTTTACAGTGCCCAGATAAAGTAAATAACTGAGTAATATTTTTATGCCAAGGTGTGTTTCACAACAGCTTTCCAAGGTTCTGGCCATCTTACATTCACACAGTAAATTGGACACCAGCCCTGCTCCAAGTGAAAATGGGTAAGGAAATCCTGTTCCCCAGTAGCAAACACATCTCCCCACCATCTTACAGCCATTCCAGGCTGCATTCCTTGGTCTTGGCAACAGAGAAGTGACCAATTCCATGGGACCGAGGTGTGCACATGAGCAACCAACCCCCTCCTTCCAACAGCAACCTTGTTTGGAGTAAAACACAATTCCTTCATGTCATTCCTCTCAGACCAGCCCCTACCATAATCTTTCCCAAAAGCTCAGTTTCTTTGCTTTTTTTACTGTAACGGTTGGACCATGGGAATCCTCTCATTTTGCTGTGGGGTTTTAAGTGCTGAAAAATGTGCTGTCCAAAAGTCAAACAGCCAACCACCAGGCCCCAATAAAGAACTAAAAGAAAACCTAGATATCTGTAATATTTTTTTTAGGAGATCTTATGTTCATTCAAGTGATGTTATTATTTCAGTAGAATCATGCCAGGAATCCATGTAATTAAAAACACATTGGTGGTAACAGAAGTGCAGCATTTGAGGGCCCCTTTGATCCCCTCATGCCTGGGACCTCCCCAGCCCCTCACTGACCCCACAGCCCGAGGACTTTGCACTCTCTGAACTGCTCATCACTCTCTACCTGACAGGAGGATGGAGGCAGGTGAAAATCGGCCTTTTCTCCCAGGCAATAGCAACAGGACAGGAGAGAACGGCCTTCAGCTGCACCAGGGGAGATTAAGGCTGGACATCAGGAGTAATTTCTCCATAGAAAGTGTGATCAGACATTGGAATGGGCTGCCCAGGGAGGAGGTGCAATCACTGCCCCTGGAGGTGTTTAAGGAAATACTGAGTGACATGGTCTGGCTGACACGGTAACGTTCGGTCATAGGACGGACACGATGCTCCCCGAGGTCACCTCCAAGCTAAGCGAGTTTATGCCTCTGTCACGCTGTGTCTCTGTCACCGCCCCCAGGCCGAGCTCCCCCAGCTCCGCCCTCAGCCCCAAGATGGCGCCGGGCCGCCCCTCAGCCCGCACCGCGCTGACGTCACTGTCCCGCCCCTCCCGCGCAGGGCGGCGCATGCGCGCGGGCGGCCCCGCTCAAGGTCAGCGCGGCCGCTGCTGCCGCCGGTTCCGCCTGGCGCGGTTCCGGTTCCGGTCCCGCCGTGCGGACAGGAGGACATGGCGGCGTTCGGACGGGTATCCCGCCTGCTGCTCGGCGCCGCCGCCCCGCGCTCCCTGCCGGGGCGCGGCTTGGCGGCGGCCGCGGCACACGAGGAGGGCGGAGGTAACGGAGCTCTGCGGGGCGAGGGCGGAGCCGGGGCCCGCGGCCGGCGCGGCGCTGCCCTTGACAGCCGGTGCCCTTCGCTGCGGGAACGGGGCACGGCAGGCGCTTGGTGGGGCCTGAACCGGGGCTTAAACCATGAGCCGGGATCCCTGTTACAGACGGGTTGGAGCGTGGGACGCAGGTTCATTAGCGCCCCGTTAATGCGCTAATTGCGGTAACGCGTGTGCGGTCGGTATCGCTGACGGGAGCCGTGCTGGTTCTGATGCCGCTGTCCCTGCCCAGCCCGCTTGTGGAAGACGCTGACGTTCGTGGTGGCGCTGCCCGGTGTGGCCGTGTGCATGCTCAACTGCTACCTGAAGGCGCATCACGAGCACGAGCGGCCCGAGTTCGTGCCCTACTCGCACCTCCGCATCCGGACCAAGGTACCTCTGCCCGGGTCACGGCCCTCCTGTCCTGCACCAGGGGCTGCAGAGCCTCCTCTGACACTGCCACAGCGCCTTTTCCTCTCTCGACTGCCACATGAGATGGCTGTGATACCAACTCACGGCTGTTTCTGAGGCGGTGAGGGTTTGTCGCAGCTCTGGTGAAGTACCCATGACATTCACAGGCCCTCCCACCCCAGAGTGATCCTCCCAATGTCGTGCTGAAAAATGTTTCTGTCCTAGAGCTGCTGTACTTAAAGTCATACAGATCCCAAAATACTCAAAATTGGGTCCTCATAATACAGCACAGTGTTTGTTTAAGAGCAACAATTGTGCTGTTTAGAGACCGTGGCTCCCAGCTAAGAGAGACAAGAGTTTTTCAGCTCTTGCTTCCCCTACATCCTGGGAGTCAGCTTGCCTAATTCAGCCTGTCAAGCTGATCATAGAATCATTTAGGTTGGTAAAGTCTTCTGAGATGGAGTCCACCCTTTGACTGATTTCCACCCTGTCAATCAGATCATGGCACTAAGTGCTACATCCAGTCTGTACCTAAACACCTCCAGGGATGGTGACCCCTGCAGCCTGGGCAGTTTGTCCCAATGTTTAGCAACCTTTTTGTGAAGAAATTCCTCCTGATGTCCATCCTGAACATTCCATGGCACAGCTTGAGGCTGTTTCCTCCTGTCCTGTCACTAATTGCCTGGGAGAATTGATGTTTGAGTGTCTGCTGTTCTTGGTTTCAGGTGCTTGTAGGGATTGTTCAGCAGCTGCCACTGGCTGATTTTCTTTCTTCTTTCAACAGCGTTTCCCCTGGGGTGATGGGAATAAAACTCTGTTTCACAACCCCCACGTTAACCCTCTCCCAACTGGTTATGAAGATTAAAACCAAGATCCTGCCAACAGCCAGAACTTTGGCTCTCCCCGTCCTGAACCAGAATGTTGAGTGGGAGCCATCATTTCTGGGGTCATAGTTTCAGAAACTCTGTGTTTCTTCTGTGATGAAGCTGAGTGGTGTTGTGGCCCAGTGTGTACCTGTGATGGGGCCCTTTAAATAAACAATTCTGAACACGAATTTGGGATTTGACTTGTTTACCTGAATCCTTTGGAGTTTTTTAGTTCAGTGTTGGCAAAAAGCATGAAGGTTTCTCCCAGGACAGAGTGCAGGAGCAAAGGGGTTTGACTGCCTGCATGGTAACACGTGTTCCTGTGTCTGATAACACACCAGGAATGCATTTGGCATAGGACATCAATCAATTTCATATTCTTCATGTCTGGTTTAGCTGATGACTCTAAACTCACAGCCAGAACAACAGATATGTACATTAAAATTCAATATATACTGAAGCACATTCTCCATTATCAGCTCTTGCAATATTTATTAACTCCCTTCTGGCACAGGGAGGCAGCAAAGATGTTGAGCTAAGCTCTGCCTTCATTCACACTGTTCACTTCAGCTCTCACATTTTCAGGTACATCAGCACATATCTCTCACCACTCTGCTTTCCATAAAGCCACAGTCTGTACCAAGTCTCTCACACAGGTTTTGCAGAAGAGAACACAATTTTGGTTCTACTTGTCTGTATAGCATTTACTGTGCCATGCAGAAGCTGCCTGAAGCAGAAGGGATGAGTGAGCCAACAGCCTGAGCCTGTGCCAGTACAACTTTCATTTTCAAGTTTTTGCTCACTACAAGTCAACCATTTTCCAGTTCTTACTATAACTTCTATATTTTTTGCACAATGTGAATCTGAGCTTTATCTCAGCTGTCATAATGTGGTTCTTCCCAAAAGGCAGAACACAGCAGCTGCTTTGGCATCTTGCTGTGGAAAGGAGTGATGGATGGCAGAGAGAATCTCACAGTGACACTGGAGGATGCCCTTCCCCATGGTTCCATGGGATTTTTTTGTCAGTTTACCAGTAAAAGATAGCTGAGAGAGGTTTTCCTGTGTTGAAAGTACAAGGCACTGAAGGGCACAGTTGTTCTAAAGCTGACAAAGTCACATTACATTTACCCCTACATGAAGATCACAAAAAAGCAAACTGGTTTTGTGTGTTATTCCTTAAAAAAGAAAAGCTACAGAGTCAACCATCTCCCAAATGCTATTTATAGATCCTTCCCTCAGACCTGCTGCACTCTGCCAACAGCCTGGTTTTTCAGTGCTGTATTTAAGCCCTGTGCTGACACTGCAGGAGCTCTCTGCACCTGAGAACAGGAGTGTGGCTCACCTGGCTCTGGCACAGGAACAGCCTCAGGCTCCAGCAGCTCCTGATTCTCTGCACAAGAACTCAGGGTCTGGGCTCTGTGAGGGGCTGTGCTGCAGACAGGCCAGCTATGATGCTGGAGAACTGCACCTTTTCAGTTTTGCTTTTTTTAAGTAGAATCTTTAATTAATTAGTAGTAATTAAAAGCAGAGAGTGAAGCTTTCTTTTTTCCTCACTGTAATTCCACAATTATGAAGTTATCTTTTGTCCCCAGTCCATAATATCTTTTTCCCCTGTGTTGATGTAAGGAGAGGGGCAAGCTTTGCCCCATCCCTGTGTGAGGATCAAACCACAGAGATGTGTAATGCTAAAGGAGAGAGAATTCCAAGTTCATGGATGTGTTAGTACCTCAGGAAAGGCTGAAGTAGCCTCTGCATTAAAAGTCTTCTCCTCAGGGGCTGAGCAGGCACTTCCATCCCTCCCAGGGGGCACAATCAGACTCTACTGCACAGTTACCTACTTGAACAAAATAAACCTGGTTGTATTTATTTTAGCCAAGCTGTTGCAGGTCCACTAGTGCTCTTAAACCATCTCTGCAGCTGACACAAAACAGTGCTTAAGCCCTTCAGGATTACATGAAACTAATTTCATCACCAAAATTCAGAAGCACAGAGATGATAACAAGTACATCAACCCCCTTCATATTCTTTTTAAACACTTTCAAGTGTTATATAAATAAGCAAGAGAAATCAGTCACAGAGAACCCATCCCAGCCCACTCCAACGAGCATTCCCCACTGCAGAGTACATTCAGTAGGAAGCTCACATGGATTTTTAAGCTGTCAGATGCTGAACCACCACCAAGTTTCACTGGCAAGGAGGCAGCAGGTACCACATTATCCAGTTTTTTTTTTCTTTTAGCTGTTTGTTTTCACAAGCAGAGAACATTTGTCACTTCCTAAAAAGCAGTTAACAAAGGTCTTCTCCTGGTGGCACCTGTGGCACACCTGGTGCTGGTGCTCAGTCCAAAGGCTGCTGTTGGTGACTCCACCCATACTGCCAACATCAGGAGGAGTTCTCAGTTTTTCCTTTACTTGGGCCCATGAACTCCAGGCCTTCAATGGGTATGTCCTTTTCTTTTATTGCTTTCTGAAAAGAAGAACACCAAATAATTAAATTCAGAACTTCTTTATAGGGCTTCATGATGTTTTCTTTGGTACAAAGCACAGAACGACAAAATCAGTGAGGCTGTAAAACACCTGTGAGATCATCCAGTCCAACCTGTGGCCCATGAGTAATAGCACCATGTCAACCACACCAAGGCCATGCCCAGGCTCTCCTTAAATACTGCCTACACCTCCCTGGGCAGCCCATTTCGACATCTCATCACCCTTTCTGTGAAAAAACTCTTCCTAAAGCCCAACCTAAACCTCCCTGGTGCAGCTTAAACCTGTATCCTCTTGTCCTATGGCTTGTTGCCTGAATAGAAATCATCTAAAAAAAAAAAAAACAAGTGATCTAGAAAAAGTAGTCTTAAGGGCTAGTTTGAATAAAGTTTCAATGTTAAAGTTGCTGGTTTGAATAAAGTTTCAATGCTGCTGAAGGATGTACTGAGAACTCACTGAGCTACAGTCGCTCTAACAGAAACGCGCTGCAGCCTCTACCGATCCGCCTTAGGAAATGTACAAGAAAAATAAGAAAAGCCTGTAAAATATTCATGCCATGACCGACAGACACGGGGCGGGACAAGCCCAGCGCTGCGTGTGGGGCTCTGTGTGAGGCCTGAGGCTGCCGGGGGCACCGGGCCGGCGCTGGGAGGGATGAGCGCGGGGAAGGACGCTCGGGGCAGGGAGCGAGGGCCGGCCCGGACGCACCTGCACGCAGAGCTGGTAGCGCTTGAAGAGCTGCCCGCAGGGGTCGCCGGCGCTGTCGCCCTTGAGGAACTTCTCTGCGAACCAGCGGTTGAAGCACTGGTCGTACTCGCGCTTCAGCTCGGTGCACGCCTCGCCCACGCTGTTCATCGCGGCGGCCGCGCCGGACGGGCCGGGCCGGGCCGGGCGCGCCGCCACTGACGCACATCCGGCGGGCCCGGGAGGCGGCGGCGATGCGCGCGCTGCTCCTCGGGGCCTGGCTCCGCGCCGGGCGGGGCCTCCCGCGGGCACCGGGGAGCGGCCGCCGGCACCGGGAGCACCGGGGACACAGCGGGCACAGCGAGCACCGGCCGCAGGCACCGCTCCGGGTAACACCGCAGGCACCGCTCGGGCACCGCCGCTCCGCCCCCCGCGAGGCGGGCACGGGATACCGCACCCGTTAATCGCCCCAGAGAGGGACAGCGATCAGCGGGTCCCTGCATTTGCTGACCTTAAAGGCCTTTTCCAGCCGTAACGATTTTAGGATTCTTTGTAAACTCCGTTTTTGACGTGTAACAAGTGTGGAAACCCAGAACAGCGGGAATATTTCTGTCTGCTCTGGGGTGCCCTGACCCCCAGGGGAGCTCTGACTTTGACTCTCATTCATGGAGAAAGTTTCCCAGACTTCAAGATAGACTAGAACCCACAAAACTGTGAAATAAATTATAGAGAGTAGTGTAGGTGTATCACTTGGTGAGAAATTTAGGTTTTGGGGTTTTTAGTATGTTGTGGATGAAAGCAAGATGGAAGGCACAGGGTGTTATCCTGGGTTTCTTCTTCATGCTGCTTCTTCCTTCTTCATGGGTTTGGGTGGCATTTTGTAATTGGGCAGAAAAGTCTGCATTGCAGCTCTTTGGGATCAGTTATTGGGTTAAAAGGGAAAATAATCTAGGTGTCAGCTCTTAATTGGATAGTTTAGTCTTAAAAGACCTTGTAACAACAGATTGTTTGCCATTTTGTGCCTTCTAATGAAAACGTGCCGAACTCACAGTAATGGGTACCCCCACAACAAGTTTGTAATTGAAAGAATGTAGCACTATTAAACTTGCTGGTTTTTGACTGTTTTGTCCGTATTGATGCTTTTGTACAGCAGAAGGTGTCGGTGGAAGTGCTGCAGCACCTGGAGCACCTGGCCCTGGTGGATTTCCGGGATGCAGAGGGCGTGGAGCGGCTGCAGAAAGCGATCCAGTTTGCTGATCAGCTTCATGAAGTGAACACCGATGGCGTGGAACCCATGGATTCAGTGCTGGAGGACAGGTGGTGAATCACAGCAGCCTCCTTTCATCTGTTCATGCATCAAACTGTTTGCTTCTGGGACCTTTATCCCCTGGGAATCACCGTGCATGTGGGCCCTTTGCTCAAAGCACCTTCCTGGGGTTCTGTGTGGGAGAAAGTTGTCATTGGCTGTGTAATTTTTATGTGTGAGCAAAGAAAGGTGAACTTCAGTTCTTTAATCTGCCTTAATTGTCACACTGCTCCCCCAATGCCTGCCAGTGCCATTTTTGGGTGCTTCAGAATGTTCCAGTACTTGTGTCAGTGTTTATTTAAGAGACCAACACCAGATTTAGAGATAAGCCACCCTTCCCACCTCATATTCACACAACAGCTTGAAGACAACCAGTAACCTTTGTCCTTCAGGTGTCTGTATCTCAGAGAAGATGATGTGACAGAAGGCAACTGCACCAAAGAACTGCTGGAAAATGCCAGAGAGAAAGTAGAGGAGTATTTTGTGGCTCCACCAGGTATTGACTTGCTTACAAAAATCTCTCAATCTCGCCTAAATTAACCTGAAGAAAATAACCTGCCATAGCTGCATTTACTTTCAGAAATACTAGTCAATAATTGGGAGCACTAAAAGAAATGTCTGTATCCATCTGTGTAAAACAATGTGCAGTTTATGGTCCAGAGCTGACCTGACTCTGGAGTTACTGCACACCTTGAGAAATTCCTTACAGGAGGTCAGGCAGGACTTACTTCCCTGACTTTCTCAGGATATTTAGGCAGCCTGTAAACTGCATAAACACTTCCATGGCAAGGTGTCCTGCCCACAAGGTAACTTACAGCTGGTCTCACACAACTTGTTTTTTGTTTTCTCTCAGGTAACATCCCTTTACCAAAGCTGGAAGAACAAGAGACTTTTCTGCAGGGCTCTCAGTGACAGCCCAGAGCCCAAATGTCCTTTCAGTATTGTATTTGGGGAAAATTAAGTTTTGTGCAGTCACACCCTGGTATGTATTTGTCAGAAGAGCACTTGCAAGACAGAAGAAAGCAAGTGTAAAAGTTTAGTAGTGCTGCTGAAATATTCAATGTCTCTGAAGCTGGACAGCAGCATGGCAGATGACCTGGGTGCTTTTATTTGGCAAAGTGAATTTGCTGTTTGGAGGTGAGAGCAAACCCTTGTCCCACTCTTAATTGTGCAATTACCTCATTATTTGTTTAAGCATCCATAATATACTCACCTAGTTGCATAAAACATGTAATTACTGTGATACTTGAATTCTTTCAAGGGTATTGAAATAAAGCCTGTGTTTAACACCACTCATCCAATCCTCTGCAAAGCTGTAACAAAGCTGTATTATTGCTTTAGTCTCAGACTTGTCAAGTTTCAACCCTGCAAATGCTGAAGTTTACAAATATACAAGTTCAGCCTGTAAGGAATTTATGAGGTGTATAGAAATCATAACAAGGAAACACTTCAAATATCTATCAATCAATATGATCAATACCAGAATCATAATATCAGGTAATTCCCACTTTGAGAAGTCCCCCCTTGATCTATCCATTTTGGCCTGTTTGACCATCAGAGAGAATGGGGACAGTATTATTTACACAGAAGAAGGAAGAGGAATTTGAGAGGGAACTGACTGCCTGCAGGAGCTTTTAACCCAAAATAGCATCAAGTAACTATTTAAAGGCAACAACTAAACCAGCAATTTGGACAAGATGATCCCACATTGCCAATGCAGCACAGGCTAAACTTAAAACTGCCAGTTCAGTGCTGCTCCTACACACTCCAGGGAGAGAACAGACTGCCTGATGCTTGTTCCCTGCAGCCCAAACTGCATTTAAAGTGGAAAACACACATCTCCCTAATGAAGGGGTTTGATGCAACTTCACCACAAATAAGGGAATTACAACCTGGACTCAGACACCTGCAACCACCAAAAAGAAAAGCTGACAGAGGGCAGATGAGGTGCCTGTGGGGCAGGGCAAGTCAGTGCCTCTGTGGGTCTAACACTGGTGGTGCTGAGCCCCAAGGGATGGTGCTGAGCCCCACTGGGCCCTGGCAGTGCTTTGAGAGAGGGAGAGATCCCCCCTCATGTGCTGGTTCCCCTACATTCACTGCAGCACTCAGTAAATGGATCCAGTTTCTCTGGGGACCATGGAGATAACCTCACTTAGAGCTGCTGACATTTTTCCACCACCACAAAACTGTAGATCTAAAATTAGATCGGAAGCTCTTGCATATAAATCCCAGGTTTACAAAGAAAATTTCAATGTGGAGATTTCTTCGCCTTTGTGGGAAAAAAAGAAGATGGAAGTTGTTTTATTGCTAATAATGATGATTTTATATTTTGGTGTTAACTGGGAGCCCCAGGAAAAAGCTCTGTTAGTACAGAGATAGGTTGTGCAACACAGAGTGAAAAACCACCTCATGAAAAGTGCTTACAGCCTAACCTGGGAGGGCAATCTCATGAGATGCCTTATCCATTACCCAGTTTTCTTCAGCACCTCCTCTACCCCTGCTATCATCTCCTGTGTTTATTTGTTCTGCCTTTCCCTGCAGCTCTGTCCTGAGGGAAACTCTACTTTTATACTCTTAATTACCAAGTAGGGCTGTGATGTATCCCAGGCTTTAATGTTTCTCATTAACAACGTGTATCTCACCCACACTGCCATTTCCTGCACTCGTCATCACAATTGTTCCTTCAGCAAACCATTTCTTAATAAATGCAGAGAAATTTGCCTGCAGCTACCAAACACAGCCACCTCCTCAGAGATCCATGGGTGTTTCTGAAGTTTAGTGGGAGCATTTGGAAGATTGTTAAATGGTTCCATTCTGTCAGCACAAAACTGTCCAGTACTCAAAGAACAACTGCAAGTGCTGCAGATACTGAACACAGTTCTGGAAATTAATTATTTACTGTGGCCCCAAGACCATTTAAAACTTCTTCATGTTTCTAGCACACAAGCAAAGTTGTGAACTGTATCTCTATTTGGAGTGCTAAAACCTGTGAGTCAGGAGTTATTTCTGAGATATTCTAGAGTGACAGAAGTATTACATTATGCAGTTTCAATATTTCTGGGGGCAGTGTATTTTTCTGAGTTTGCAAAAGCACAGAGTTCCTTGCAGTTGTGCTGCTTTTGCTCTGAATGACACTGAGCAGGTAACTACACTGTAAGAATATGCAAAATATTTACATTGCAAGTGAGGTGAATGACTGCTCTTGAGGTGGGTTTTTTTAAATTTCTACAAGGAAATGGGAGTCCTACCAACCAGTATTTAACAACCTCTTTTAAATCATCCTGTGCTGTTTGCTGTAGACATGGTTCAGAGTCCTGTTATTAACAGATCAGCAGTGGAAGACTCAACAGCAATGTTCTATCTGCTGACAAGAGAGTAAGCAGAAAGTGCCCCAGGGAGAGTGAAACTAAGAAAACAGAGCACAGCACTGAGGTTCTACCAAAACATCTTGCTTCATTTAAACCAAAGAAAAAAAAACCAAAACAAAACCAACCCAACCACCAACTAAAATAACCCACAAACCAAACACAAACAAAAAAAGGCAAGAGTTGCAGAAATAGTGAGTCTGCAGAAGATGGTGTAAAAGTCTGATAGATTTGGTTCACTAAAGGAACAAAGTTGGGAGCTGACTTATACCCAGTAAACATGGGTCAGATTTCTATCAGAGGTCACTTGAAAAGACACAACAGAAAAGAGACAAATGAACAGGACAGGTGATCAAAGGCCATTCACAAGCTGTGGAACTCCTTCCTTTGACATGGGTGGGCTTCACTCCAGTAAAGGGCATATTCCTGAAACAGCTGCCCCAGGTAATATCCCAGTATTCTTTCAGTGATATCACATGCTATTGAAAGGGATATTCCCAGCAAGAGCTTGTTCCAAAGAGAAACAAAGTCTGTTGTTGGTTCAACTCAGCATCTCTGTGATCCAGGCTGGGGCAAGTAATAAAATGGCTTTTGGGGCGCACACATCACCTATGGAAAGATGTTTTACAGAACCTGGTGGACACATTACAATGCCTCGGAGACTGGGCATACTATAAGGAACAAGTTTTTTACCCAGGATCACCTGGTGATGCCACACAGAATTAGATTAGAAATGACCTCAGAGATCATCGAGTCCAATCGGTGACCGAACACCACCGTGTCAGCCAGACCACGGCACTCAGTGTCATGTCCAGTCTTTCCTTAAACACCTGCAGGGACAGTGACACCACCACCCCCCTTGGGCAGCCCCTTCCAATGTCAAATCACCAGTTCTGTGAAGAAATTCCTCCCAATATCCAACCTAAACCTCCCATGGAGCAGCAGACCAGTAGCACGGGAGTCGAGACTGGAAGTTTTCCATACACACCCCAAACCTACGGGACCATCCCAAAACACGCTCCCCGTTCTTTCCCGCATCCCGCCGGTTGCCATGGGAACGGACGCGACGCGGGGCATCGCGGGCCGCAAGACAATGCCGCAGTAAAACCCGGCCGGGCGCCGCACCTCAGCCAATGGGCGTTCAGGGGCCGGCAGTGCTGACCAATGGGCGCCCGGGAGGCGGTGCCGGTGGCCAATGGGGGCGGTCGGCGCTCAGGGGGCGGGGTAGAGGCGCTGCGAGGCGCGTACGGACCAGAGCGCAGCGCCGTCCGCTCCGCAGCGCCCGCACGGTGAGGGACGGGACGGGACGGGGTGCGGTGCGGTGCGGTGCGGTGCGGTGCGGTGCGGGCGGCTCCAGAGACTCCGCCATCCCGGTACCGGGGACCCCGCGTGTCCCGGAGGCGCCACCGTGCCTGGGCTCTTCCCCGGCCGCCGCCTCCGGTTTTCCCGCATCCCCGGCAGCCGCACGGGGCTCCGAGCCCTTGGCCGTGCGTGCCGGGCTTTCCTCGTCTACCCCGGGGCAGGGAAGGGTGTCGGGACGGGCGGTGGAGCGGCCGCGCTTTCTCGCGGGGCTCCTGGGTGGCGCCGGGCTGGGGAGGGCCGGGAGGGCGGCGGTGCTTGTGCGGCTCCGGCCGAGGAGCGGGTGCCGAACGTGAGGCGGCGATTGAGCCGCCGCTGCTCGGGCCGTGCCCGGCACTCCCGGCCGGGGCGGGGGCACCGCGGCGATACCCGTGGGGCTGCTTGGCAGCAGGTGGCTCTGGCAGGTGCTCCTGCAACTTTGAATTTCCTTCTTTTTTTCCTTCCAGCAATCAATCATGAGTGATCGAAAGGCAGTGATCAAAAATGCGGACATGTCAGAGGAGATGCAGCAAGACTCGGTGGAATGTGCAACTCAAGCCTTGGAGAAATACAACATCGAGAAGGACATCGCTGCTCACATAAAGAAGGTAGATGTTGGCTTGTGATGTGCTCATGAAAAATCAATTGGGGAGAACGCTGCTAGGCAAGTAGCTCTAGAGAAACGAGTTCCAGAGGCACCAGATAATCAAGTTAGACTTTCTCTCTTTCTGTTCTGTTCCCCACCCTTTACGTGCACCTTTCTAGGTCCTTCTGCTTTTCTCTTGCAATGCCTTACACCATTTCTGCCGCTGTCTGTTGTCCACGTGAGGACAGAGCGGCACCTGGCTGTCCCTGTGACTGATGAGCTGGTACAAGACACGGGCTCTGTGCAGCCTATTTAAAGAGTGGTGCTTTGCCGACCATGTAATAAGTGGGTTTGGTTTTTTGCCTTTCCCACCACATGTAAGACAAGCTGTTCATGCTAATGCTGAACAGATGGTTCATAGCTTACAGTTTGTCACATTTTCTCTCTTGACTCCTACTGGGAGCCTGACTGAGCTGCAAGGAGCTGAAGGGCTTGGTTGAGCAGAACAGAAACTTCCATGTCCTCACAAAATTCTCTTCAGCTGACAGCTGTTAGGTACTGCAGTATAAATCCACTCACTGTAGACCTGTACACAGGAGTTTATTTGTAGCAGGCTCCTGACAGCAGCTGTCACATCATCATCATCTCATGACCAGGTGTCAGAGATATGGCAGAGAATTTTCCATCAAGTGTTCTTTCAGCATCCTTATTGCAAAAAGAAGCTAATGAAGTCCATTAGCTTCTGAAATAGAAGCTAATATAGAAAAATACCACTTTCATTGGAGATTCAGAACAAGCAGACAAATTCTTAGAATTTATGGTTTGAGATCATGGCATGACTGTAGGGGAAAAGTTACCTCCCCAAACATATGTTTTAAGCTTATTCCTGCTCTGCTTAGAAGCACTTGTTTTTTTTTTTCAGTATGACTAAGCAGCAGATGAGTTATAAAGTGACAGATGATCCTTATGTGCTTAAGAGCATATGCTGCTCCTTAATTGCCTTCTTCCAAAAGTGATACTTGTTATCAAGTGACAACTCATTGCCAAAAAAACCTCCCCAACTGTTAGACAATATTAGTATAATTACCATGAAAATGCTGACTTTCTAATTCTCTATTCTGTAGGAATTTGACAAGAAATACAATCCCACGTGGCACTGCATCGTGGGCAGGAATTTTGGCAGCTACGTGACTCATGAGACCAAGCACTTCATCTACTTCTACCTCGGCCAAGTCGCTATTCTTCTGTTCAAGTCTGGCTAGAGCCATGGACTGTTACTGAAACTTGCACCTGTGCACAGGACTGCACACTGATTCCCACCTTCAGCCTTCCTGGGGAAACACATCTTGATCTTCAGGTCTTGTATTGTATTGTTAATGTCAGGGATTTTGCTGTAGCGGCTGGTATTTTCATTGTGGCTATATAAAAAAGCAAAAATGTCTTCCTTGTATTTATTTTCTTTCAGAAGATGGCTTCTTTGCTAATAAAATCGTTTATCCCTTTGCCCTCTTGAATTACCCTCTTTATTGCCATGTGAATGAAGGATGAACAACCCCACCTTGATTCCCACACCCCAAATCCATCCTTTCTTAGGAAACCTTCTTACAAGACTGATTTAAGTGGAAAAAAGTTGATGCAGAGCCCTTTTATTTCATAAGCCTTCCATTTGCCTTTGAAAGACGGAGTCATGGGAAAAAATCCGTAAACTCCACATGACAAAGATAATAACAGCTTCATAAAAGTCCATAGTTACTTCATAAATCCAAGTTACTTCTCACAAGTATAATATCCTCCTCTAAAGCTTAGTAAAAAGAAAGGCATCTTATTTGGAGACTAATCAGTCTGTGTCTTTATCCACACCCACTGCCAACTTGCTTTGCTTGTCAGCATTGCTCAGTTTTGGCCACATCCTTTACATTGCACTTGAAGGGAAATGCAAGTGTAAGAAACACCACTGGAGTCACTCCACAGGTTTCTGGTGGGGAGAGGTAACTTGTGTTCTTCTGAGCCCAGCTGCTGAGCAAGGATTGGCTGCACAACTTCTTAGGACTCCTTTTGATCCCGTTAAAATTCCACAGCTTTCATATCCCTCATGAAAATGATACTTTTGCTGTTTTGGTACCCAGACTCAGAGTTTGAAACCTGAGTGAATGGCAACAATCCCAAAGTTCAAATTCTCATAATCCACTCTGAAAAAGCCTGCATCTTCTATCATTGCCTTCAGCTCCTCCTGAAAAATAAGTGCCAGAAGTATTAATAACCTGAAGGCCCATAAGCCAGCTGGCCACAAGATTATGCTGGAATTGTGGTTTGTGTGTCAGTGAATTTGGGGAAATCCTGCCTTACCTGAGGGGGGAACTGTCGGATGCTCTCCACAAGGTACTGGTAAGACCTCCAGTCACCAGCAATAACCTCACCCAGAACAGGGATGACCTGGAAACTGTAGAGATCATAGAGCCTGCACAGAGAGATGGTAAATACAGATTAACAGAAACACATTTAAACCCTCTCCAACATGAGCTGGTCTCTGTGCCACTATGCTGTGCAGTCTGTAGCTGACTTTAAAAGTGCTCCAAGATGTGGTCTCAGTGTCTCCACTCTTATTGAGTACAAACAAGAGAGCCCTGTGACCTGGCATAAAGCATCACCATGTTCCTACCTGGAAACAAGAGGGTTGCTGACATGACTGAATTCCAGGCAGAGAAATCTTCCTCCTGGTTTCAGCACACGATAGGCCTCTTGGAGTGCCTGAGACAAAGCAGATGTGATGAGTTTGCTACTGTAGAATAGCACCTGCCTATTATCATGCCATGTGATGTTATCATGCAACTCTGATGAACTGAGGGGAATGAAGAGCATCCTGCCTGGCAGTCTGCAATATTTACACATCCCAAGACAAATATAAAAAAAGCCCCAAATATGCCACAACCCAAAGCACAAATACTCTTGCTGTTACATAAATAGATTTTTACAAGGCTTTGTGTCAAAACTGTGATGTCGGGTTTGCAATTTTCTTTCCCTACTTGCAGTTGATGAAAGTTTGTTGGCAGAGCTCTCATAATTACAGACCAAACACAAAAGGGAGAAGGTGACTCAGCTACAAGAAACTGAAAATCAAAAACAGGCATGATAATTCTTTTTCAATCAAAAGATTTTACTGTGAGGCACACCCAAAGGTTGAAAGCAGGAATGATACTGGGTTTCGGATGAGCAATGTGTAAGAACAGGAAGGAAGGAGAAAGAAGAAAATCTTTGGCTACTTTGAAAATTCCATCCTGCATCACAATGGAATACCTAACAAGAATCCAGACAAAATCCTGTTTAAAACTGTTTTTTTCTTTCATACAGGAGCAGAGTTGTATTCCAGAACCTCTGAAGGTTGTACATTTGCTTGACTTCAACTGTCCAGTTCCTATGGGATAAAGTATCCACACTACACAGGAGCTCTGCACAAGAGTTGGCAGCTTGGCTGTGTTTTGTATCAGATCTCCAGGGAGCTCTGCTACCAGGCTGCTCTATGCATGAAGGCAAAGAGCCTGGGCTTTGGAAGGGTGCAGACAAAGCACCAGGAAAAGCCCCATGCACATTAAGTTCAAAGGAATATGGTTCAAGGTGGTTTGGATCCAAATGCTTCACCTTCCACAGGAGCTCTGCCAAGGTTGTAACACTCCTCCAAAGCAGACAACGAGTGCCTCCAGACAGGTGTCACCCCCACAACAGCCAGTCCTTCTCAAAGGACAGAGATAGTTCAGAACAAAGAGTACTATTTATCCTAATTAAAATCAGACTTGTTCTTTCTAGGGAGCTCTGCCACCAGCCAGTGTAGACACTCAGCAGCAGGGGGCTGAGCAGGCTGGTTCAGCAGCAGTGGGGGCAGCAGCCTCCTCCCCACTCTGCTCTGGCAGCTCTGTTGGCTCAGGCAGGGAGACAGAAGGGGACAGGAAGCACTGGAGCCACTGTTGGTGGGATACAGACCAGGTGCTGCAGGAAGGTTTGAGATGTGCAGCCTGACTGCCCTGTGCATGTGCAGATCCACCCATGCCATAGGTCAGGAGAAGGTGGGGAGTGACTGTAACATGCAGCCCTTTGCCTTAGGAACCTGAGACTGGGTGGCTTGCCAGGCTGGAAGGATTGGGTGCAACTGGTATAAATCTATCTTTTTATGACAAAGGTGGGGCACTTAATTGCATTTTCTATTCACACAAGTTACATGCCACTTATTTTAAATGTTTCAGGAGTAGATTAGGATCTTCCTTTATCCAAAGGAGTTCCTACTTTGCTTCCTTTGTAGAATAAAAAATCATAAGGACCTCATGTCAGGATACACTACAGTAACTTACCAGATCAATACGAGTTACATTTCGGATTCCAAAGGCAATTGTGTAAACATCAAATTTATCATCATCAAAGGGCAACTCTTCAGCATTCCCAAGTACCCAGGACAAGCCTGTAGTGAAAGACAAGTCATAGAACTGAGCTCAGACTGCTCCAGAAAGGCTAGAACTTAACCCTTCTAGAAGGAATTGATTACTTTAAAGTGATATTGAAAACAAATGTTTCCATTTTGCAGTTTTGTTAGAGGAAAGACACCTTGACCTCTACTAGCCAATCTTTCAAGACAGAGTAGTTGATTTTGCAGATCAGCCAAAACACCATTCTGCACATACACACAGTGAGTATGTGCCACAAGGATTTTACCCAAAACTTGCATCAGAGTGGAAAGCACTGTTGGCTGCCATTTGTTTGTGGCAAAGTTGTAAAAAGAGAATCCCTGCTCAAAGTGTAGCTATGGACAATTACTAACATCTTGCCATGCAACAGTGGTCAGAACACTTAAAACATTTTGCTAGAAAGCTGCCACAGGTTGAGGAACATGAAAAGCCACACTCCTTCCATCAGGACTATCAGTATGTGATGCAGTTGCAGATGTGTTGCTTCCTGGTCCCCAAAGGATCAAGATCATGTTTATCTGTGGAGCATGGATGTCCAGGTTATTGGCAAGCCGATAAAATGCACAATCAGTGACTGTGCAGGTCATGCTCCTTTTCCCCATGCACAGCTCCCACTCCTCCTGAATGTACACAGGGAAACAGCAAAAAAACCTCTGTCCTTTACAATTTCCTGCTATCAGGAACATTACAGCCACAGTACAATGCATTATTTACCTTCAGAGTAGCCAAGATGCTGCGCTTTCTGCTTCCCAACTTTTAACATTTCTCTGTTGATGTCACAGACCACCACTTGGGAATCCCCTAGCGAGTTGTTAAATTTGTCATTCTGGTAACTCTCAAAAATTTCCTGCCATGACAAATTCTGATGGTGCCTGAGCTTCCTCTGGAGCTGGCGTTGTCGTACAGAGCGAACATAATTAATGAACCGAAAGGCAATGTCACCTGCAGTTGTTTCAAAGGAAAGATACACATTTTGGAATGGTTTCTGACTCCAGGAATTTGAAACATAAGGCTTTGAATATCTAACTGACTTATTATTTCTTTTTAGTAATATATATTTATAAAAACACCCCCTCAGACACACTGTAATAGACACAGTAAGAGAGTGTGTGTGTGTACATGGGTAAAGACAAAAAGGGAACTTATTAAAATCAAGGAGTCCATCACATTCTACAAATTTATAGTTTCCCATAACATATCATGGCAGGACTATAACACTTTCAGACCCTTAAAGCAAGATATTGCAAAACACAAAGATATCAGTTCTCAACCTTTCTCTGGGAAAATCAAGTAGATGCTTCACTAGTTTTAAAGACAGGGAGCTAAGGATGAGGAAAAAAACCCAGCAGGAAACATAATTCTGAGCAGACTCAAACAGCTGAAAAAGAGTGTGGCATTGTTATGTGGAACTCACCAAAATTATTTACCTGTTCCCCCAGCAACATCGAGGAGGAGTGTTCCTGGACAAGGGTTCATTTTATGCACGAGGATATCCTTCCACACCCGATGAATTCCCAGAGTCATTGAATCATTCATTACATCGTATTTCTTGGCCACATTTTCAAAGACCTGATAAACTGCAAAGAAAGGACATGGGAATGAGATGCAATTTAAATTTAAAAATGCTTATGTCTAAGTAAAACTTATCTTTTATTGCACTGTGGAGGTCTCTCCACTATGTGGAGCTGAAAAATACCACAAGAAAACTCATTAAAAAAAAAAAAAAGATTGAATGGACTGAGCCTGTTGCCTGACAAAGGTGTCTGGAGAAGCACAGCCTTCCAGAGCTGAGGGAAGTAGCAGCGATATTATTCACCGAGACTCCCGGTAACACCTCAAACAGGGGCCCAGCCCCACACACGTTCCCAGCACTGTGGATGGAGAACGATCACCGGCTGCCGGGAGCCCAGCTCGGCCCCGGGCCCGGCCCGCCCTCTCCCGCCGCCGCCCTCACTTTTCTCCCTCCTCTCCTCCTCCGTCACGGTCTGGAAGCCGAAATGCATCTCCGGCCCCGCGGCCAGGCCGCGCCGCGCCCGCAGAGCTCCGGCGGGCCGGGACAGCAGCGCCCGGCAGCGGCACCGCCACAGCCGCAGCGCCGCCATCTTCGGCACGGCCAGAGGGGGCGGCGCTGCGGCCGCGGAGCTCCTACCGGGACAGAGCCGGGACAGCGCTCCGCCCGGTGTCTGCTTCTACCGGGACAGAGCCGGGACAGCGCTCCGCCTGTGGAGCTCCCACCGGGGACGTTCCCCGCAGCCCCAGGGGCCGCCGCTCCTGCCGGACGCGGTTACCGAACCCGCCGCCCCCCGGTGCCACCGCTGCTCTGCGGTGGAACCGGTGCTGTGAGGGCAAACGTGATGGGGAAAAAAAACCCCAAACCCCAAACCAAACGCAACCCTCGTGGTGTACTTGAGTAATTTTGCAAATAGTTCAACTTTATTTTATTTAGCTTTTGTTTAGATTTCTAATTTTGCAGTTTTCTTCACTTAAAGTGAAGCCTCGTGGGGAAGGGGAGGGAGGGTTTGTGGGTTCTGATGAATTGCAAGGAGGAGTGAAAGATGCCTTGATTCCGGACAGGAGCATTAGGACACATTAGAAACTTAACGTTTCTTTACTTTTCTTTTTCTTTTCCTTTTATTTTCTTCTTTTCCCAAAACCTGTCCTGCTTATCACTTTACTTGAATCATCCAGGAGTTCTGCCAGCTTTGTAGATACAAAGAAGTTACTTAACCCATTCTCAGGAGAGATGACATCATGCTATTAAAATCAGCCCAGGGACTGCATTCCCAGGGCATGAGCTGGGCTCCCTCACCCAGGACCTTCCTGCCATATTGGGACTTTTAGCACCATCATCAGACCACACCACAATTTTCTCCTATTTTCCTCATATTATATTTTTAAACTCTATGTTCTTTGCAGTAGGATGCCCTCCAAAGCATCATATTTGGTTTTATTGGGTATTTTTCTCAGCTATAGTGACAGATGATCTTTGCCTACCAGAGCAGTGACTGGGAGTCCCTCTCATGCTGTAGTCATGGACACTGCATGGACACCAGTGACCACCAGCTGCATTCACAAAGTCACAGAACCGGCCAAGCTGGAAGGGACCACTGTTGGTTACATGGTCCAATCTTCCTGCTCCAGCAGGGTCATCCCAGAGCACATGGCACAGGATTGTGTGCAAATGGTTCTGGAATAGCTCTACTGAGGAAGACTCCACAACCTCTCTGGGCAACCTGTTCCAGTGCACAGTCACCTGCACAGTGAAAAAATTCTTCTTGCTTAGGTGGAACTTCCTGTGCACCAGTTTCTGTGTGTTTGCCTCTTGTCCTATTCTCAGCACCACCGAGAAGATCCTGGTCCATCTCTGACACCCACCCTTTAGATATTTGTACACATTAATGAGATCCCCTGTCAGCTGTCTTCTCTTGAGGCTGAACAGGCTTGGCTTCCTCAGTCTTCCCTCACAGGAGAGATACTCTGTTCCCTTAATGATCCGTGCTGCCCTCCACTGGACCCGCTCCTGGAGTTTTATGTCTCTCTTGTCCTGAGGAGCACAGAGCTGGACACAGCACTCTAGATGTGCTGAGCAGAAGGGCAGCATCACCTCCCTGGCCTGCTGGCAATGCTCTCTCTAATGCTCCCTTGGCCCCCAAGGCACGCTGCTGGCTCAGGGACAGTTTGTTATCCACAAGAACCCCAAGCTCCATTTCCGCAGAGCCGCTTTCCAGCCGGTCAGCCCCCAACCTGCACCGGTGCTCGGGGTTATTGTTATTCCTTCCCCTTCTTTCTTCCTGCGTTCAAGCAGCTCAGCCGTGAATAAAAAAACAAACCGACGGGGCAGGGCTGCGCAGGGCCGGAGAGCCGCCGGTCGCGGCCTGTCCCGCGCTAGGCAGGCGGGCCCGGAGCCGCCCCAAGGCCGCGCCTCACCGCGGCCGTCGGTCGCCGTGGCAACGGCCGCAAGGCATGCCGGGCTGAAAGAAATTGCTGCGGCAAAACCCTGCAAGAGCGCCGGAGCGGGGCCAATGAGATCTCGGGGTGATGGTGGCGGTGACCAATGGCTGACGGCCGGTGCTGAGGGGGCGGGGCTGGGGGCGCTCGGAGGCGCCGGCGGCGCGCGCGGGTCGGTTAAACAGCCGCGGCGGCGGAGCCGAGTGCGTTCATCGCTCCGCGCCGTCCCGCACCGTCACCGGCTCTGCATCCGCACCGCGCCCATACCGCGGCGCCCGCTCGACGGTGAGGGCAAGGCGTTGCCGAGTTGAGCATTGGGCAGGGGCAGCTGCCGAGAGGGGTCGGGTCCGGCTCGGGAAGTCTGGGACTGGGCAACCCCCCGTGCCTGGGCTATTCTCCAGCCGCCTCTTCCAGTTTTTCCGCATGCCCGGCAGCTGCCGGCGGCCGCACGGGGCTCCGAGCCCTTGGCCGCGCCTTCCGGGCTTTCCTCGCCTGCCCCGGGGCAGGGAAGGGCGTCCGGATGGGCTTGCGGAGTTCCCGGGGCAGCGCCGGGCTGGGGAGGGCCGGGAGGGCGGCGGTGCTTGTGCGGCTCCGGCCGAGGAGCGGGTGCCGAACGTGAGGCGGCGATTGAGCCGCCGCTGCTCGGGCCGTGCCCGGGGCTGTGCCCGGCACTCCCGGCCGGGGCGGGGGCGCCGCGCGGCGCCCGAGAGCGCGCTGGGAATGGCGATACCCGTGGGGCTGCTGGGCAGCAGGTGGCTCTGGCAGGTGCTCCCCCAACTTTGAATTTCCTTCTTTTTTTCCTCCAAGCAGGCAATCATGAGTGATCGAAAGGCAGTGATCAAAAATGCGGACATGTCAGAGGAGATGCAGCAAGATGCTGTGGAATGTGCAACTCAAGCCTTAGAGAAATACAACATCGAGAAGGACATCGCTGCTCACATAAAGAAGGTAGATGTTGGCTTGTAATGTGCTCATGATATCTCTATGCACATGAAAAATCAATTGGGGAGAATGCTGTTGGGCAAGTAGTGCTAGAAAAACAAGTTCTTGAGACACTAGATAATCAAGTTGGACTTTCTCTTTAGGCTGATGTCCATGTGTTGCTTTACCCACCCTCTACGGGCCCTTTCTAGGTGCTGCTTTTTTCTTGCAGTGCTTTCTGCTTACGGCCTTTTTTGCCACTGTCTGTTGTCCACGTGAGGGTAGAGTGGCACCTGACTGTCCCTGTGACTGATGAGCTGGTACAAAACACAGGGACTCTATTGAGCTCTCCTGTGGTTTTCCTCTGAGAGGTAGCTTGTTCTGGGTTTCGTCTGTATTTAACTTAATCTTAAGGATCTCTTTACAATTCTTGCCAGCTGGATCAAAAATAGCAGTGGAAAAGTGGTTTTCTGTAATTCTCTGTAATCACACCTCTCCTTACGTAGTGATATAAGCAAAAAAGAAAAAAAAATCCTGGTGGCACTGCTTATCTGTTGTTTGCAACGTCTGTGTCATCCTTTATGTAGGATTAACAATACATGAGAAAGATCTAGTTCAGATTATATTTCCTGCTTCGTCAGCTCAGGAGAACAGAGAAATGAAAGTGCGTCAGTAGAAGTTGAAGTGATCTGAGAGGAAGAGCTGTTGAAATGTTGAGGCCGATTGGACTGAAACTGTCTGGAGTTAACTGCTTGGCATGAGGAGCAAAGTTTGATAAAGGTTTAGGCCACAAGCTGTGAATTTTCACATAGATATGTTAACTTTTACCTAGCACTGTGAAAAAGGGCCTCAAGAGCTGGTTCAAGCTGGAAAATAAGGAAGTTATAACTGTCAGCAGAAAACACAACGTGATAGATAAAAAAGACTGTCCAGCGACAATGAAAAAACCCCAGTAAAGAACAAGAAGTCCCCAGACCCCGGTGTTGTTATTAGTGAGAACTGTGAGGGGTGGGGAGCTGAGGCTGGGAGGGTGTGATTGCCTGGCAGTTTCTTTGTCCGGGTCCTTCTGAAGGCACCCAGCTGGAGCTGTTCTGCTGCTGTGCCACTGAAAGCCTGGGTGGCTTTAAAACTTGGGATACTTAGAGTGGAGAAGTTTCTGTAATATGTGAAGTAATTCGTCCATGAAGAATGATTGTTTCTGTTAAAGAAATACTTGTTTGCTATGACCAGAATACTGAAAGGCTTTTTTTTCTCCAGACACGTAAGGTACCTATGAAAGTGGAAAAGAGAGTTTAGTACTTTTCACGTATCCTTTGTTGCAACTACTGGGAATTAGTATAGGATTTGTTTGAGAATACGTAAAGCACAACTTCTTAGATTTATTGATCATACTGTTGTTACACAGCAGGTGGCAGAGAATTTTCTGTTTTGTAGCTGTGCTGCTGATAAACAATGAAGTCTAAATTATGGCTTTGTCTCTGTGGGTACAAAACTAATCATGAATCTTTTATTTGAGAATTGTAGATTCAATAATTTATGAATTATGGGGGAATAGAAGACTACTTTCCTTCAACAAAAGTAATGTTTTAAACTTAGTACTGCTCAGTTAGGAAGCGCTGTGGGGTTTTTGTGTCTGACTAAGCAGCAGGTGAACAATAAGATGTAAATAAAATAATCCTAGTACTTAAAGAGCATCTGTTCTTCCTCTGATTGCCTTGCTCAGAAGGTGAAACCTATTAGATGAGTTCTTAATTTGTAGTGATCTGTTTTGCAGGAGTTTGACAAGAAATACAATCCCACTTGGCACTGCATCGTGGGCAGGAACTTTGGCAGCTACGTGACTCATGAGACCAAGCACTTCATCTACTTCTACCTCGGCCAAGTCGCTATTCTTCTGTTCAAGTCTGGCTAGAGCCATGGACTGTTACTGAAACTTGCATCCAGTTACAGGACTCTGACCAGTTACTGCAGCCTTCCTGAGGACACAGGCCTTGATCTTCAAGGGCAATGGCAGGGATTATGTTGTAACAGATGACATTACATCGTGGATATAAAAAGGAAAAGTACCAAAAAAGTCTTCCTTGTATTTATTTTTTTTCCAGAAGGCTCCTCCTTTGTTACTAGAGCTGTTGGAGCAGTTTTGCTTTTGCAAGGTTTATAGCCTTCTACTGTATTTCTGATTACTGCTAGTGCTATGCAAGTACTGACAGTGTGTTTAGCTCTTTATGTTCCAAACTTCTCTTATTATTTTGATTTTACTTTTATAAAATAATTTTCCCCCTCTTGTTTTACTGAATGTGCTGTCCCAAAATCTGAGCTGTTTCTTTTTTCTGCTGTCTCTGGAGAAGTGTACTGGAGAATAAAAGCCAAGTTCTACCCCAGCCAGGTTGTTATTTCTGGCTGATTTGTATGTTGTGGTGACGGTGGATGACTGGGTCTGGGCGGTGGATGACTGGGTCTGGGCGGGCCATGGGGAATGCTGCCTGAGGGGTGTGTGGGGCTCTGTGTGGGGCTGCAGTGGCTGGCTGCACCCCGGGCATGGAGTGGAGCCACCCCTGCGGGCCTGGCAACAAAGGACAGCAGCTGCACTGCTCCGGGGGAGTGGGAGCCCCAGGGCGGTGCTTGTGCCGCGTGGGTGGCAGGGCCTGGCTCCCAGCCAGAGAGCGGCTGCTGAACGTGAGCTGGGTTTGAGCAGCTGCTGCCCGAGCTGTGCCCCTGCCTGGCACACCCGGCTGATGCTGCACAGTGACACTGGTGGCACAGAGGGCACACTGGGAATGACAATACCCGTGGGGCTGCTTGGCAGGGGGTTCCTCCTGCAAATAAACCCTCTTCACTGGTTGATACTAACACCCCTGTATGATCAGGCAGCTGTGGTACAGGATACACACAGGGCAAGGAAATGCAGCAGCAGCTTCTGCAGGGTCCATTTGGGCTGTGGAGAAATGGGAAGGTGAAAGACAAATCACAGTCGTTACAAAGAGGATAAATGGTTGATTGTAATAGCCTTTAATTAAACACTATCCACACCAGACATAAACAGGGAATACTTGGAATAGTGAAATACTGCGATTATGTGATACTTTGGACTTTTCCTGGGGCCTGGTGTCACCTCAAAGAAATCTCTTCCAAAATCCAGAATACCTGAAAGCTGAGCTAAATACATGGCACTGTGGTTAGACAGGCCTGTGCTCTGTCAGGGACAATAGGAGCTACAGTAGCCTTGGCCTGGGTCGAAGGCCATCTGTCTGACCCATGTCCTACTCCTGGTGACGTGTTGCAGGGAAGGAAAATATGTGGAGTCTTGAAGATAAGCTCAGCGTCCTCTGTGTTTTTCCAGTAACCCCAGACTCTGCTGATAGCAGCTATCATGCTGAGAAAAAACTCAGAAACTTCTCAGCGTGGGCTCAGAGCTCCCTGACTAACTAGAGGTAATGGCCAGCCAGGCCAATAGAACGATCCAGGCTCTTGTTCATCAAAGGGTGCTTTCAGGAGCCGCAGGAGGCATTTAGTCGATCCCCTCCCTGTTTATTACAGCGTCCACAGCATTACAATTGTTTTAGGCAGGGCTAGGCCACAACCGCTCTCGCTGGTGTCCCCGGTTACCGGGGCCGCGGAACCGGCGGCGTTCCCGTCGCCATGGGAATGGCAGCGGGCGCGCGGCACGCCGGGCGGGGGAACGCCCCGCCCATCATCCGGCGTCTGACCAATGAGCTGCTGGGGAGCTCCTGTCGGTGACCAATGGCTGGCGGCCGGCGGGCAGGGGGCGTGGCCGGGGCGCTCCGGAGCAATGGCGGCGGAGGCGGAGCCGCCGGGCGGGGATGGCGGAGTGCGGCCGGGACCTGAGGGGAGCTGGGGGCTTTCCCGTGCCCGGCACACCGGCCAGCGCTGCCCTCGCCCTTCCCCTGCCCGGCATACCCGGGTGCCAGTCGGGCTCTGCAGTGTTGAGTGTGGCACTGCAGCTCATGTAACGAGGGCAAATGTTTGTTACTAATACCTTCCTATTGAGCACTATTTGATCTGCATGGTTGCTTTTATTTGGGGAAAGACTTCCTTGTATTTATTTTCTTTCCACAGCAAGTTGATTTGCTAATAAAAATGTTGTGTTTTTCTTTAAAAAGTTTTGTGTCTGTCTTCTATCTGGTGCTGCATGTGCTGTTTCTTATTTATTTTCAAATGTGGAGGAGCAACTTTGTTAGAAAGTTGAAGGTTTTCCCCCTTCTCAAATCCAGAGGATCTAAACACTGTGGTAGCTACACTCAGTTTGGTCAGTAATTCTAAGAATAAGAGACCTCAATAGGGAACAATCAGGTGTTAAAATAAGGCCTTTATGAGGCTTTTCTTAATAGAGGATTGGTTTGAAATGTGTACAACACAAATTCCTGAATTTGTTGATCATACTGGTGTTACGGAGCATGCGGCCTGTGCATACAAAACTAGCAGTGAAGCTTTCGCTTGAGGGCTGTACATTCAGGTCGTGGTATGGATTACGGGGGTAAAGATGCCCTTACATGCTCCACCTGTACTTTTTTTTTAAGAAGCTGGGAATTGCTCTCCCACAGAACTTGAAGCTCTCATCCCTAAAACAATGGAAAAAGCATCAGGAGGTGCACTCAAGAAAGCATTTTAAAGGTTAAAAGAATTGTCTTTAGGATCCGAGTTGCCTTGTGAGTTTTTTCCCCTTTGAGGGAAAAGTTAAAAAACGTCACTTCAAGTAGGCCTGATGAAGTACTTTTTTTCTTTTTCTTTTAACTTTCACCGTTATTTGCTACAAACCGATGACAAGGATTTTATACCAGATGATTTTCCATTCTGCGGAGGCGGGGGCGATCCCGTCGGTGCCGGTGGGGAGCGAGGGGCGGGCCCCGGACTCCGTGCAGGCCCGGCCCCGGCTCCCGTCACGCCCCGCGCAGCCCAGGACTACAAATCCCGTCATGCCCGGGGGCCCGCCCGGACCGGCTGCATCCGGGTCCGGCCACTGCTGCGGGCGACTCGTCGCCATTACGGGGCAGCGGCGGCCGAGCCGGGGCCGGTGCGGCGCCGAGCAGCCGGTGGGTGCCGGGGTGGTGCCGACCCCTCGGGCGGCAGCAGCGCCGGGCCCCGCGGGGCTCCGTGAGCAGCTCTTTTCTCCCCCGCGCCCGGAGCCCCGCAGGCCCGGCCCGGCCTCCCGCGGCCTTCCCCGGTTCGAGCGGAGCATCGAGAAGATGTCGCCATGAAGGAGGCCGAGTCCGCGCTGCGCCGCCCCCGCCGGTCGCCCCCGCGGGCCATGAGCCTGGGCCCCCGCCGGCTCCGCCAGCGCCCGTCGTGCCCCCCCGCCCAGGGCCGCCGCTCGCCCGGGGCGCCCGTTGATGCTGCAGAGCCCGCCCGGCGCGACCCCCGCCGCCCCCGCCATGGACAAGAGCAGCCCCTGCGGCTCCGGTGCGCCCGGATCCTCGGCCGGCAGCAAAGGGCAGCAGCCGCGCTCCGCCTCGGCCGGGCCCGCCGCGGGGGAGTCTAAGCCCAAAGGCGGTGAGAGCGGGGAGGGGGCTCGGGGGTGAGCGGGGGCTGCGGGGACAGGGGCCCTGTGCCGGCCTCGGGCTTGTGCTGGAGCTGAACTTGGCCATGCCGGGTTGTTTGTGTCTCAGCTGCGTTTCATAGGCGGCGTTTCAGGTCACTGCCTGTTTTTGGTTTCTTTTTCCTTCCTCTTCCGGCTCTGCTCGCTGTTTGGCGAGCTGGGATTCCTACTCTCCTCTTCTTTTCAGGATTAATGCTTTATCTTCATTAATGGGGTAATCAGCTTGAACGCTAAAGCCCTGGTGCTATAGTAAGAACATGCATTCCCCAGTGCCTGTGAATAGAGCCCTTCACTTTATCTTGTACCTGTGCTGTTACCCCTCACCGAGGGGTCTGGTATCCGTACACAGCGTTCCCCTTGCCCCGGGGTTTCGGTGACCTCCTGCTCTGGGGGAGCTCAGGGTTTGCTGGCTGCTGTTTGCTCATCTGGCGTTCAACCCAAAGTGTCTCACCTGGGATTGCAAACAGCTGCTTCTGCTGACAGAGCAGTTTGTCAGAAGCCAGTGTGGTTCCTGTCATCATTACAAGGAATACCTAAGCCCACATAGCTCTCTAAACTTGTTTAGGAGAGTGAGTGTGTGAGCATTCCTGGCAACTTTTGTTTTTCCTCCTAAAACCTAGAAATGGGGCAGTAGCGATTAAAATTGGTGATTTTAGTCCTGGAAGTATATGAGAGAGTGTCAACAGGTTGCTACACCAGCGTTGCTGTACTAATTTCCTTCCTCCTCAGTGGTTTGTTTCAGCTGTGTTACTTGAGGCCTCTGAAAAGGCAGCAGTGCACTCCAGAAGGTTAACGAAATAAATATCTTGGAGGTGTTTGTTGGCTCCTTTTTGGACCTTCTAAGCATGGTCATGTCCTGGGTAACCAAGTATTACCTGCTCTTCACCTGTGTTAATTGGCCTTCCCCAGGATTGACAGAAGTGGGACATGGGAGCTGACTCACCCACAGCTCCCCAGGTTGTGGTGTAACTGTGCAATTAAAGTTAAATTTTAGCTTTGAATTCAAACACTTGGAAGCCTTTTTAAGAAGAACTTTTTCTGTCCCTGTCTTGCCAAGAGACACCTCCTCACTCCAGCCTCTTTTGTAGTGGTGTGTGATGCTCTGTGAAGGATTGCTCATATATATATATGTATATATATGAATATACAGGTATAGGATGTGTTCTGGAAATCAAATGGAAGGTAATCTATGCACCACAGACCTTCCTCAGGTGGTCACTGGGTTAAATCCAGTCAAGCACTTGCCATTTGATGCTTTCCACAGTTACCTGTGTAACTGTGCAGCTGAGGAAATGAACAAATGCATATTCCTGAACCCTTATGGTAGCTTCTGTTTCTCTTGTAGTGCAGCTGGAAATTGGCTAAATAGAGTATTGTATTCCTATGTATCTGTGGAAGTTTGGTTCCTCCTCTCTTTCAAATCTGGCCTCAGAGACTAAATTAAACTGAAAGTTTCTAACAGAAAATTTTCTTGATGCTGTATTAGTGTGCCAACAGGAATCACATGCAGTTAGAGTGGGATAAAGTAACTAAGGCAGAATAGTCTTATTGGGTTCTCTGCAGTCTGTGGAGCTGATGGACAGTGTTAGCTGTCACAAACCTTCCTGGGCCTTATCACACCCATGTGAGCCTGCTTGGCTGGGCTGTGGGAGCTCAGTCACCTCCTGCTCACTGGGATGTTTGCCTTGGCAGCAGCAGTGGCCTCTCTGTGTTTTCATGAAACCACACTGTGGCTTTAGTGTGATCCAGACCCCTTATGCAATGCTGCTGGCTTCAGCACAGCTCAGCAGAAAAGAGGGGGAAAAAGGTGGAAGGAAACAGCAATTCTCACCCCAGCAGCAAGGCAGCATTGCAGCTCCAGTGCCCAAGTGGTCACCTACAGCTGCTTCTAGTGCTGTGAGCTGCTTCTTCCCTCTCTGGATCTTTGGAGATACAGCAGGAGAAACCACAAATCTCAGGGCTTGCTCCAAAATGATAGAACAGTTTTATTGCTAGTGTTTTTAAATTATACTGACAGTATTTTTTAGAAGTCTCTTGGAGTGTGAATGGGTAGATAAATCCACATAATCTGTATATGTATATCTATATATACATACATACATATATATATATATAGAGAGAGAGAGAGAGGTTAGATGCCATGAAAACAGCAAAAGGACTAACTGAGGACCTGCGTGAAGAGTGAATACCTCACCAGCACACTCTGGCTGTTGCTAGCTCCTCATTTGCCAAATCCAAACTTACCCTGCTTAAAACTGGGATTTCACAAGAGAAGATGGCAGTGAGAATCTTCCACTTTTCTCTGCCCTGCCCTTTGTGGGAGTGCTGGGATGGATGATAGAAAGCAGAGAGCTCCCTGACATGTGGCATGCTGGAAGGGTTGGAAGGGACAGCATTGCTTAGATTCAGGGTAGGGAGAAGCTGTTCCAATTTACAGATGCATTTTCCAAGCTCCTGGCTGTCTGCTGACCAATTTCATTACTGTTCTCATGGACCAGGCTTCTGCTGAGGTCAGTTATTCTCGTGGTGGGGGCTGAAACTGCCCTCCTGTAAAATCAGGTGTGAAGCATTGTTAGACTGTTGTAGCGTCCTTTTAAAAAAGGCACAAGTGGAATTCTTTCCTATAAAATGTGAGAGTCACTGAAGTGACTCCCAGAGGCTCTAGGAGGTGCCTTAAAAGGAGCCATAGTATGAGAGGAATGTGTGTAAACCATCTGACTGACAAAGCTCGTGGTGAGTAACTCGATTAAAACTTTAAGTGGCTGGAGATTCTTCTGTCAGCTCCAGGGCTGAGCTGTTCCAAGTTCAGGGACTTGTAAACATCCACTTTAGACTGACTTTTTTGAGTTATTTCTTTTCCCTATTTGAAAATGGCAGAGCAGCTGCAAAGTGGTGCAGGCACAACAGGCATGTGCCCCTCTGAGCATTTGCTGAAATTACAGATAGCAGAGGGTGGCTGAGCTCTAAGCTGACAAGTTCTGCTCATGAGTAACTTAAGGAGTAGTCTAAACTGCTTCAAAACTACTTAATTTTTTACCAGAGACTCTGAGGTGTTGGTTATTCCTTCTTCCCTACAAACATTCTCAAAAAAGGTCGGTCTAATCATTCAGCCAGACCTGGTCACACCCTCAGTGCTTGGCAGCTCCTGGTATGTTTTTTCCTGATAACACTCAAGCCATGTCCTTTCAGCCTGATGTGCATGAAAGCACTGCCAGCTCTGCAGGCATGTGTTTGAGTTACACAGCTGTGCTTCTGACAGAGTTGGTTTAATTCTGAATTAAAGGATCAGCCTTTTGAATAGCAGAGTAAATTACCAATTCTGATGATGAGGTTTGTCTGCAATATGGGCCTGTCACATCGTGTGAAAGTAATGATAGTGTCCTGTTTTAGCTGTAACTGCAGCCAGAGGAGTCTGACAAGTGCAAGAAACAGCAGACCAGCACAGAACCTGCTCCAGCCACTTTTATTGCTCAATTTATTCGTTAGAAGTTGGATCCTCCGTGATACACAATAACACACAAACCATCCTGTTCTCAGCTCACCTTTTCTGGGGGATGCAGGTGGAAGAAAAAACTTAAAATAACAACAACAAAATATACTTTATGTGGATGATGCCATTCCAGCTGTTTTTAAATGCTTGGGTAGATGGGAAGTGGTGCTGGGAAAGGGAAAAACTGGGAGCACTGGCAATGAAGCTGCCCATATGAGAAATGTGATCTTGAATCTCAGTGTTGTGTTTGCCTGCCATGTAAGATTTATATTAAGGGGTGGGGAAGAAGACTGCAAAGTGGGAAAAGGGAAACTCATGGGCTTTTATAAAGTGCAACTGGATATTGTGTGAGGTGTTGCTGTTTGTGTAATGTTTACTGAGTATCCAGAGTGACTTTGTGGCTGGTGGTGTGGGTAGATGTCTTGTGGGCCTGAGGAGTTTTGTTTCTGAGCTTATCACCATCCCTCTGCTACAAATAAACCTTGGGGCAGGTGGTGGCAATGCTGGATTGAGCACCCAGCCCTCAGCCTGTTGTGTGCTTGGGCAGCTCTGATCTCGTGTTAAGACTACTGGAAATGCTTTCATAGCATTAACTCTGTACTAGCAGTTTGATTTAGCAGCTGTTGAGGCACAGAGCACCCCTCTGAAGAACTGGATTGATTTTTCTGCTCTTTATTCCTGCAGTTTTTTGCTTTGTGCTTCACCACTGTGTCCTGTGTTGGGGTCAGTGGTGTGCTAAGTACAGATTTTGGCAGACAGTTGTTGTTGCATAGGCTGGTGGACTTTGTACTTAGATCTTAGGTATGTGCCCTGCAAGGTCACAAAGCTTTTGGTTTGTGCTCCAAGATCAATTAGCATTTTTTGGCCTGATAACATAAAAATATTTTTAAAACAGAATAGATCTGCTGGGATCTTTTAAGCAAAAAGTGCAGGAGTGATTGAAAACAGGCAATGGAAGCCTTTAAGAACAACACAGGCAGTGGTGTATTTGTACTGTGTGATAAATTGTGGTGTATTTTATGTGTGATAAATATGACAAATGGTGTGTTCTAGATAAATTAAATGAAAGAAAAGAGCTAGTTGTTGTTGGTTCTTGTAATGGGGTATGAAGATGTGGTATGTGATGTTTACATATTTATAACCTAATGTACCAGGTAACACACTACTATTTGGTGGTGGCAGTTTCAAATCTGGAAAAAAGAAATACAACTTTTTTTATAAAATGTAGAGCACAGCAAATATATTCTTTTAAACTCTTTGACCAACTCTTTGGACAGTGATAGGAATGAAGTGGTTTGGGTTGCTGGGGGATTTAATGTCCTGATAAACACTACTCTTAAGATGGTGGCTGAGGTGAGCTCATCTCTGAGGTGAATTTAGCTGAGGTGCAGTACTTGGGGCCAGCTCTGAGGCTGCTGATCTGATTCTTCTTTTCTTTTCCTTTCAGATGGAAAGAATGCCAGTGGATCCAAACAGCGTTATAATCGAAAAAGAGAAACTTCATATTCCAAAAATGAGAACTTTTCCTTTCAGTCCCGTCGCTCCAATTCACAGAAAAGCAAAGCTTTTAACAAGATGCCCCCTCAAAGGGGAGGCAGCGGCGGAAGTGGGAAATCTTTTAGCTCTTCTAATGGTGGAAGACGAGATGAGGTGAGAAGTGTGATGCCATGGCTCCAAGGCCTCCTTTCTTGGGATGAGAGGATCACCCTGCCCTGCCTAGCTTGGTCTGCTCTGTTCAGTGCTGGGTTGGGAAGGGAGAGAGTGATAAGAGGTGCTGACATTGTTGAGATGCAGAGGGAGTGTGAGCAGAGCAGCTTGGCAACTGCAGAAGAGAGGTGTTCTTTGGTGTGCTCCAAGAGAAAATGCCATCTGAGAATGGGTGCCAAGACAGGCCATGTACACATGACATGGGTCCTTTGTGAAAATATATAGTGACACAGTTTCACTGCCCTGTCCCTGCTGACCACACTGTTTTTAGTACAGCCCAGGTGCCACTGGCTGCCTTGCCCACCTGGATACACCTGGTTCATGTTCAGCTGCTGTTTACCAACACCCCCAGGTCTTTTCCTGATGGTCTTTTCCAGGTGCTCTTTCCCAGGCCTGGAGCATTTCAAGGGGCTGTGGGTGTAGGACCTGGCACTTGGTGCTGTTGAACCTTGCACCATTGGCCTTGACCCATCAGTGCAGCCTGTCCAGATCCCTGTGCAGAGCCTTCCTGTCCTCCAGCAGATCTACATTCCCACCCAGCTTGGTGTCATCTGTGAACTTGCACAGAGTGCCCTCAGTCCCCTTGTCCAGATCATTGATAAAGACATTAAACAGGACTGGCCCAAATACTGAGCTCTGGGGAACCCCACTCGTGGGGGCCCAGCTGGATGTCACCCCTGTCCCTCTGCTCCCTGGGCCCAGCCATCCAGACAGGGTTTTTACTCAGATTGGTTTGCTTATCCAAGGCATGGGCAGCCAGGTTCTTCAGGAGAGTGCTCTGAGAAACTGTGCCAGAGGCTTTTCTAAGGTCCAGGCAGACAACATCCACAGCTTTTCCCTCATGGACTGTGTCACCTTGTCATAGGAGGAGGTCAGGTTAGTCAGGCAGAACCTGCCTTTCATAAACCCTCCTTGGCTGGGCCTGTCCCCTGGTTGTCCTGTACACTGTGTGTGATGGCTTGAAGGATAATCTCCTCCATAACCTTGCCCATCACAGAGGTCACACTGACAGGCCTGTAATTCCCCACATCCTCCTTCCACACCTTCCTGTAGGTGTGTGTCACATTTGGTGACTCCAGTCAGCTGGGACCTCCCAGTTTGCCAGGGCTGCTGGTAAATGCTGATCACTGCTGCCATCTCCTTCCCTCCCTCCCTGTGGGTGGGTCCCATCCAGCCCCATGGGCCTGGGGGTGTCTGGGTGGCACAGCAGGGTGCTCACTGTTTGTCTGGAGTGTGGGCTTCGTTCTGCTCCTTGTCCCAGTCTTCTGGCTCAGGGGGCTGGGGACCCTGGCCTTACTATTAAAGGCTGAGGGCAAGAAGGCATTAAGTACCTCAGCCTTTTCCTCACCCTTTGCCACTGTTTCTTTCTGCATACAATAAAGCATGGGGATTTTCTTTAGCTCTCTTTTTGTAGCTGATGTATTTATTTATGGAAGCATCTTTGTCTTTTACAGCAGTGGCCAGATTAGGTTCTAGTCAGGCTGTGGCCCTTCACTTCTTTCCCTGCACAACCTCATGACATCCTTGTAGTCCTTCCTCAGGTCATAAATTCCTTTTTTTTCCATTTAAAACTCTGTTGACCCAGGCTGGTCTTGCCTCATGTTTTTGGCACAAGAGGACAGCATGTTCATTTGCCTTTAAGATTGCTTGAAGTATGTCCAGTCTTTTGGACTCTCTTGCCCTTCAGCACTGCCTTCCAAGGGACTCTGCCAACCAATCTTCTAAACAGGCCAAAGTTTGCCCTCTGGAGATTGATTGTGCCCAACCAACTCAGGGGCACAAATTTACAGGTGATAGTGGTATTGCAAAAGTAATTGTATTGGCAAGGTAAAACCAGATGGAGGCTTTTATGCTGATGTGGATCTAAGTATTATAAAATGTTTGTGGGCTTTAACTGATACTCTGGTTTTTCAGTGTTGGTGGGTGAGCAGCACTTCTCACCCAGATCACTGGCTGAAAATTCACCTGCTGCCTCTGCTGAATTTTGATTTGTTGCTTCATTACATGAAAACTAACCAAAACAAGTACAGCCTGTGCAGACAGTAATCAGGCTTGTATTACTGTCTAATAAAAGAGTATTGTCAGGATTTGAACAACTTCTTCTTGACTGTGTTTTGCCAGCTTTTACATGTCTTTGTGGTTGTTTTAACTCTCCTCCTTTTGCTCAGCATGGGGTCAGAGCGCTGAGTTCTGACTTTCAGGTTCTCATGCATTTCTGACACTGCACTACTTGATTTACAGAACAGGGATGGGAGGAGGTGAGTGAGTAGATGATGCATGTTCTGTGTGCTGTCACTGATGGGCCTGGATGTCCACATGTGCTGGTGGCTTTGCTGCAAACCCCAGCAATTTGTAACCAATGCTGTTCTCTCTTAGGTAGCAGAGGCTCAACGGGCAGAGTTCAGCCCTGCCCAGTTCTCTGGTCCCAAGAAGATTAATCTGAACCACTTACTGAACTTCACCTTTGAACCCCGTGGCCAAGCAGGACATTTTGATGGGAATGGACATGGCAACTGGGGCAAAAGGAACAAGTGGGGACATAAACCATTCAACAAGGAGCTTTTCCTGCAGGCCAAGTGAGTGGGAGATCCACAGGGCTCTTAGACTTTTGCAGAGACATGGAGCTGTAAGGGGTGACGAGCCAGGGAATTGTGTTTGAGCTTGACTAATTGTCTTTTCCAGGATGAAATTACCTTTCTGTAGTGTTTTTTGTGGTAATGACTATATTTTAAAGGGGTGTTGTCTTCACCTATTTGCAAGGTATCTGTTGGAGGGAGTCCTTTAGATATGAACAAAAATCCTCTGCTCAAATTTTCCAGCACAGCTTTGGGACATGACACTCCTATTTGGGAATATCTATATAGTTCCTTATAGAAGATGGTTGTTTTTTTCCAGAAGTTGCTTTGTTGAGATAGAAGGGATAGCAGTTGCTAGATGAAAGTTAATCTGAATTAAGTCCCAAAGGCAATTACTTATATGGGTCTTAGTTCTTAAAATGCTGATTATTTTATGGGCCCCAAAGTATTTAGTATAACCCAAATGATGATCAATATAGTAACCTAGCAGCAGGATTCCTTTTTGACTGGAAATTTCCCCAGAATTTGAAGTGTGTTCAGAGCATCCTATCTCTGATAATATTAAAAAGTATTTTCAGCATTGATGCTTCTGATTTCTCCATATTTTTTATGGTTTATTGTAGTGAAGTCTATTTGCAGGAGCCCCAGTAGCTGTAGCTTTTGTGACAAGATTTTTCCCCTTGTGGATTCCCTGTTTTTTAATAGAACCCCATTGCAGCTGACTGTTTCCTACACGTTTCTGGAAAACCAGTCTGCCTGGCTCGTTCTGTACTTACTGTGTGATGTTGTGTCTAACTGAAATTAGACACACCTGTATCCTGAAAATCCGAGTGTGAACTGAACTCTTAGTTTTTTGTTGATAGAAGTTACTGGCTGCATCCAGCAGTTTGCTGCTGGACAAAGAAGAAGCTGAGAGAATCCTATAGGATAGTTCTCAAAAAGTTTTTAGAAACCACTGAGTGGATCATCTGTCTCTTTGCCTTTCCCCAGCTGCCAGTTTGTTGTCTCTGAAGAACAGGACTACACAGTCCACTTTGCTGATCCAGATACCTTGGTCAACTGGGACTTTGTGGAGCAAGTGGTCAGTTGTGATGGGCTAGATTTTTTTTTTCCTTCTTAAGAACCTCAACCTGTCTTTAACTACCTCTTTTCCTCTGTGATGTTACATAAAACTCATCTGTTTTTGAGTTGAGGCCTTTTCTGTCACTCCCACAATACTGGGAAAGATCTGTCATGGAATATATTATGAAATACTTTCATGACAGGAAAAGAGAAGTGCTAAAATCTATTAGGAAAATTAGCAGCTTCTTCTTGCTTTCGCAGATGGGAGCTTATCAAAAATAGTATCTGACATTCTGTAGACAGAGTCCTTGTGATCGAGATATTAACAGAAAACTTGGGCATGAGTCCACAGAAGAGGACTAGAGTGTAGAATTTTGAAGAATTATTCTGTGCATAGGTGGCCTATCTTGCCTAGCAACAAAATGGAAAATCTCTTGAGAATTGTGGTCAGAAGTTTTGGGTTGCCTCAAGCTGCAATTTATATCTGCCAAGACAGTCTGGTGCATGGTGTAGGTGGAGAGGAGGTAGGCTTACTGCTACCTGTCACTACAAGAGAGCTGAAAAATCTAGGTGCTTGCTTGGCAGTTATGTCTCTGCCACACAGGGAAGCTACCAAAGTGTCTGACTAGACCTAGCATGTTGATGGAAGTGGGTAAGTTCAGTCTCACAGTTACACAGGGCTGCACAAGTCTGCTCGTGGGAGAGGCCACCGAGCTCGCTTGTCTTCTCACTGTCTGAATTCACATGATGGGGATGCTGCTAACTCTTAGAGATGATGAATACCTGAGGGGAAACATGAGAAGACTGACTTTTTAATGTCATTAGAGTAGAAATAAGACATAAGAAGTAAGATGGGTTGCTTAGAAGGTTATTCCGTGTGCAGTCTGAAGGTGTTACTTCACAGTGCACTAATTTCTTGGTAAATAAACAGAGCCTAAAGAGCTGGAAGATAATGTTAGAGTAGATCTTACAGGTGGCTTATTCTGGATCCCAAGAACTGATTTCTGAGTCTTGTATTGCTCTTCTTGTGTGCCATTTCAGCGAATCTGTAGCCATGAAGTGCCCTCTTGCCCCATATGTCTGTACCCACCAACTGCTGCCAAGATCACCCGCTGTGGGCACATCTTCTGCTGGGCATGTATCCTTCACTATCTCTCCTTGAGTGAGAAGGCCTGGAGTAAGTGTCCTATCTGTTATGGCTCTGTCCATAAGAAGGATCTCAAGAGGTGAGATGGTATTTATTAAATCATGCATCTTTTTGCAATGTTATTTTTACACTGCTAACCTCCTTCGTACATTGCAGCGTTGTTGCTATGGAAACACGTCAGTATGCAATTGGTGACACCATTACAATGCAACTCATGAGGAGAGAGAAAGGTGTTCTGGTAGCACTGCCCAAATCCCAGTGGATGAATGTGGTTCAGCCTGTTTACATCAGAGGTGAGTGGATCTCAGTCCTGGTGGTTGGAATCCTGTTCCTGACTGTGACCAGGATTTGTGTTGGGACAATTGACCCTGGCTTAGCAGCAGAAAAGCTTAATGACCACATATTAACAGTAAACTTTCTACTCACACTGTTTTTCTGTCAAAGCTTTACCTTGTGTGCTGTGTCCTTTCAAGTGACTGAACTCAGACTCCTCCCTTCACAGTCACTGCTTATGGTTTGATGTGTCCTTTGTATCCTGCAGTCATTGGTGTGACTCTTACTGCTTTTATTGGCTCTTCAGTGTCCTTAACATTTTTCCTCCTGACTCATTATACAGCTTCACAAAAATAACTGTCTCTGTGTCTAAACTATTTCAAGGCTGTAATCTTCAACAAGGTTTTCATCATCTTCACTTATCAGCTGAAGTCAGTGAATGCTATGGGGAAATAATCAAAATTATTGCAAACCTTATTCCAAACATCTGTTGCCTGACATCTTCAGTTTTCTCCAGTCAAGAGTGTGACTAACTCATCATCATCTTATCTGTTAGTATCGCAAAAATTTTGTGACTAAAGAAATAATTTTACTGAACATTGCTGCTTTGTGGGCTGTCTTGGCTCACTTCATTTTGCAGTTACATTTAGGAAGGGCTGCATGCATTTAAACTCTCTGGAAGAAGTCTTCCAACATGTGAGGGATATCCAGCATGCAGGTTGTGGTCTTACATGTTTCTCAGTATTTGAAACTAGGGGACTTTAAAACAGAAGAACAAATATAGGATTTGAGAACACTCTAAAGCCAGGAAATTCGCCATTAACTTGGTGTCTGTAGATAATTCTTTAGCTTACTATTTCTGCTGTGCTTCTTGTACAAACCTCATAATGATGTTTTATATGGATTTTTAATACATATGGGCTTATGAACTAGTTTGAGCCAAGCCAAGGTGGCTTTGCAGAAATTTCCAGCAGCAGTATCTTTGAGAGAAGAGGAAGCAGCTGCAGACTGCATTGTTTCAGGAAGCTTTGACACCCTCAAGGCTTCTCAAAGGTGATGCTCCTACAGTGTGGAAGTTGAGGCTTCATTTCTACTGATGTGTAGCAACTCGGTGGTGAAGTGGCAGATGAACTGCTGTGTGGGGGAGGTGTCAGAGCAGCTGTGTGACACCAGCTTGTGATAACAATGGTAATTTGTGGAGTCTGTATCAAAGTCTTGCTGAGTGTTGTCTGCCCTGAGGGATTAACTCCCAAAAGCGAGCAGTAGCAAAACTTTAGAGGAAGCAGCACTCCAAACTGGTGGCTCTCCATGCAGATATTAATGATTTGGTGCTCCTTCTGTGCAGATGACCAACACAGTCAGTATTCAAAGCTGCTTCTGGCATCCAGGGAGCAGGTCTTGCAGCTGGTGATCCTGGAGGAGAAAGCAGCTCTACTGAAACAGTATGAGGAAGAAAAACACACCCCAGAAGCCTGTTTCATTGAGGCAGCTATCCAGGAGCTGAAGGTAACAACCTCTTGGGAGCCTTCTGGTAGCTTTATTTTTAAGAGTGTGCTGAGCACCCTTGTTCTGCTGTATGGATGGTGGTGGTGATTATTCTGGTCTCTAGCACATTGCTGGTGTTTGCTGCTGGAGTAACATTTTACACCTTGGAGGAGACTGTAGCCTTTAGGCCCCAGGTATCTGATGTGGTGTTCAGGATAACACAGCAGAATGGTTTTTATGGGATGGTATTCCAGTAAAGGAATGCCAGGGCAAGGCTAAAAATAACTATAGGGGTGGTCTCCTGGCTTAAAGGGCAAATTGAAACCTGATCCCTTTGGATGATTTCCAGGAGCGAGAAACAGCCCTGTCTGCTGACCAGGACAGAAACAATGGCGTGGCTGGAATCAGTGCAGCTGTGGAAGAATTGGTCCTAGAAAGCTCCAAAGCTGTGGAGCCTGCTGTTTCCCAAGAGAAAAAGGTGGGTGACAAATCTGCTCTGGCAGATCCTGTTAACACTTAATTCTGCCACCTCACGCTGCAGTGTGTGGGGAGCTCATGCCAAAGATTTTTGCAGAGATGATAATCTTTGGAGTAGGTGGTGTGGTACTAACTCTATCCTCTCTGCTGTGGTAGTGTGATGTGGAATATCTCTCTGCATTCGATGAGGAGCTTGTGGAGCCTTCCTCTGACCTGGCAAGTTCCTTTTCACCTCCTGTGGAAGTAGAAGAGGCAGTGCTGGATGAGGAGGAAGCACCTGAAGTGGACACTGTAGGAGAGCCTGTTATGAACACTGTAGAGGAGCCAAATCCAGCTGAAACAAGCTGCCAAGAATCTAAAGATACAGTTAGCAGTGGACATCTTGGCAACTCTCCTTTTTACTATTTTTATCAAGGTCAGTGCAATGAAATCCTGAAATCATAGGGGCAGAGATGCCTCCTTTGGGACCCTCCTTGAGAAATGTCAGTTCATTAGATGCAGCTAACCCCTGTGAAATAAAAGTCCTACAGGAACTCGGAAAGGAGCTTTAATTTTTTAGTGGAGGATGTTCTGAGGTGGGGAAAAGGGTACTGAAAATGAACAGGCAAGGAAGGAGTGATGATGATGAGTATTGTATTTGTGGGGTGCCCTTGTGGCAGGAAGGAATGATGAATGTGACTCCATGTTCTCAGAAGGCTAATTTATTAAATAATGCTATACTAAAGAATACAGAAACGATACTTAGAGAAGGCTAAAAGATAATAGTGAAAGCTCATGACCCTCTCTCCAGAGTCCTTACACAGCTTGGCACTGGTTGGCCAAAGAATCAAAACAATTCACAGCAGAAACCACTGAAACAATCTCCAAACACATCCCAAAGGAGCAAAACACAGGAGAAGCAAATCAGATAATTATAACTATATATAATAATATAGCCTCATTTTTCTCTGAGGCTTCTCAGCTTCCCAGGAGAAAAATCCTGGGCAAAGGGATTTTTCAGAAAATGTGAATGTGACAGATGTGTTGCCTTTCAGCGGAGGATGGGCAGTGCATGTACCTTCACCCTGTGAACGTTCGCTGCCTTGTGCGTGAGTATGGCAGCTTGGAGAAGAGTCCAGAGAAGATAACTGCAGCTGTGGTGGAGATAACTGGCTACTCCATGACAGAGGTAGTTATTTTATCTTTTTGTTAATTAAGGGCCTTGTTTTAGCCGGTTGGTCATTTTAGAGGAGACTTAATTCACTTCAGTAGTAAGAAATTATAAGTATGAATGAGTAGGGATGCTGATCTGTTAAGGGCATCTGTGGAAGGTGCTGGGCCTTATGTTGCTTTTTATAAGTAGGCTGCAGTATAGATTTTTTTTTGGTAGAAGGTCCACTATAAAAATAGTGTTGCAAGTCTGGTATTGCAGAATTTTGTTCCAGTGATGTGAGTGAGAAGGGAGGAAGAACATGAAAATCAGTAAGCAAGCTGATGTAACTGCATCTAAGTCTGATTATGATGTAGCTGGTGGAGATCTTGGAACATTTGTTTCTGACTCAGGGCATCTATCATGTGTTTGTAGTTTTTAAAGTAACCATTGTGTCACTGGTGCTATTTTTTTCCGTTTGATTTGATGACTATTGTGCATTCTATTTCTGTTCATCACCATGGCTGCCTCTAGTCCTTGTGGTGATAAATCACTCTCTCTTTATCAGGATATAAGACAGCGCCATCGCTACCTCTGTCACTTGCCCCTCACCTGTGAGTTCAGCATTTGTGAACTGGCTCTGAAGCCCCCTGTCATCTCTAAGGAGACTTTAGAGTTGTTCTCAGGTTTGTAGTTGTTCTTATCCTTTTAATGATAGAAAAAACAACATACATTAGAGCTTTACTCCTCTTGCACCACCTCTCTGGTGACTGCTGGACAGAACAGCCCCAGCTCACTGTTTCATAGACAGCCGTTACAAAAAAAATAAAAAATCCCAAATGCTTGGAAGAGCACATGTTGAATGTAAGCATGTTTTGTTGCTAATGTGCTATAAGGCTGTTCTCAGAGCTGGAGGAACCCTTGCCAGAGTATTGTGTGGGTTTTTTGATATCCAGCATTGTGCATTGCTCCTAGATGACCTTGAGAAGAGGAAACGTCTGCGGCAGAAGAAAGCTCGCGATGAACGGCGGCGCGAGCGCAGGATTGAGATGGAAGAGAACAAGAAACAGGGCAAATGTAAGTGCTGATGGCACACAACTGGTGGATTTCCAGTCATAGTTGGTTGCTGAGCTGATTTCTTGAGCTATGGGATGAACTCTGAGGCCTGTAGTTTGTAGTGTGTACTTAGAACAAGATTACAAAGTATTAGGAACAATGTCTGTGTAATGAAAAGCATAAGCTGTTTTAGTCAGGATGTTAAGTGATGTTATGCAATTGCTGCATTCTTGTGCATTTTGGGAGCGATGGAGGGCATTCAAGGGCACAGTTATCTCCATGGTGTACATAGCTCTCTGTTTTTATAGTAATCACGATGTAAAGTAAAAAGTGAAGAAAGCAAAAAAAGGCCCAGAAACTGCTTCCATCCAGCAGCAGGACTTGTACTGGTCTCCAAATAGAGGGTGGAAAGAAATGAGTTGGCACCTCCTAGACTCCTGAAATGACTTGCATATTGGCAGTCCTCCCCCACATTGTGTAGTGCTTTAATTTAAAATCTCTTTCTAGATCCAGAGGTCCATATTGCTCTGGAGAATCTGCAGCAGTTCCCTGCTTTTACCTCTTGCCCTGGAGAAACTACCAGCGTTGATCATCAGGGCTTCTGTCAGACTCCTCTTGGCAGAAGCCCTGTGTCTCAGACAGGTGAGCATCTGGAAAAACACATCGCATCTAGCTCTCGATCCTTCTTTTGGGATCTGTTGCTCAGGTCATCATGCTAAATTTTCTCAATATTGATCAAAGACAGCTTCTTTTCAGAGCAGGTCAGCTGCTCCATCCCTGAAAGTGTTCAAGGTGAAGTTGGATGGGGTTGGAGCAATCTGGTGTAGTGAAAGGTGTGCCTGCCCATGGCAGGGGGTGGATTGAGATGGTCTTAATGTCTTTTCCAGCCCAAGCCATTCTATGATTCTGATTCTTTCCTAAACTGCCTGTGAGTTAATACACAAAAAGCAGACATGGTTAAGAAACATTCTCTTCCTTTGTCTGCTTTTTGCTGCCTCTACCTTGACAATATGAGATCTGCACTGTAGTTACCCCATTTTTTACATGAGGCAGAAGAAAGGGAACAATTGCTCCAAAAAGGGACGAAAATTGTGTTTGCCAGGAAAACACTACTGGCATTTTTTCTTTTTGTCATCTCCATCTTCTCAACACATTATTCTAAAATAAACTCAACAAACCCTCCCCCTGCCCAGCTTTCAAAAAACCCCAAAAGAAAACCACAAGCAAACTTAAATTTTCCTTAAATAAAAAGATTGAGGAAATTTGAGAGATCCCACTGCGTGACTGATGGATAGAACCAATGAGATCAAAATGAGTAATTACATAGGATATAAAAACTTTATTTCTGTTACATCCTGATAAGCAGCATAATGACTGCCTTGGCTAGGTGTACCTGGCTTTAATTCTCAGTTCCTTTCTCTGCAGAGTCTATTCCAACTCCACTGTCACCTGCTGCCAGCCAGGTCAGCCCATTGCTCTGTGGAAGCTTGGAAGAAGAATCTCCCTTCCCTTCCTTTGCCCAGGTAAACCATGCAGCAGAGTGAATCTTGTCAGAACTACCTCTTAGTTGGGGGTTAGGCTGAGACTACAATTGCTTCCTCTACAAAAACAATGTGGGATAAATCTTAGGGGAGATATCAGAAGGTCTGAGTGCTTGAAGGGGTTTCTAGATTTTCTTGCCACTTAGGGGGTCTGCAGGATTGGAATGTGGAGTTTAATCATATCCTACATCTGTATTGATAGATGCTGAGAGTTGGAAAGGCAAAACCAGAGACGTGGCCTAAACCTGCTCCAAAGACAAGAGGTAAGAAAATTTGGTATTAGTACTTCAGGTTCTTTACCATGCACCTAAATCTGAGAAATCTTGTAACTTCAAAAGAAGGATCTGGAGTGTGGAGGGGCATTTGTGTGGTGGAAGTTTTATACAGCCTTTTGCACTCCTTCCCTCTTTCAGATGAGAACACTCTGGCACTGCCTGTGCCTGGAGAGAGTGATGGAGAAAGTGACAGCTCTGACCGGATACCTGTGCCCAGCTTCCAGAATTCCTTCAGCCAAGCTATTGAGGCAGCCCTCCTGAAACTGGACAAACCGTCCACAGCTGATCATTTATCAGGTAAAAGGCAGGGGGAAGGGCAGGAAAGCTTTCTGAAGTGAAAAAATTGAGTATTTCCCCTTCTTCCTCTGGGAGAAGTGAAAGCAGCAATTTTGGGGACCAAAAATTGGCCAGAGAGCAGTTCTGAAAATTGTTAGGTTGTGGTTTCTGAACAGCTTGACCAGGGCTTCTTGTCAGCTTCAAGCTCTTAGTGGGAGCTGAGATCTCCAACTAGCAAAGAATCCTGTTAGGACAAAGATGGCTTTTTACAATCATGTTGGCCATGTCTCTAGTGGAACCTAAATTAAGCTTTATCTTAAGGAGGTTCAGCTTATAAATTTCTAAACTGAAATACCTGAGCTGCTGAGCTACCACTTCAGTTTGACCAAAATGTCCAGGTAACTGCTAGCTGAAATTTCAAATTAGGGAATGTGAAACAAATTGAGATGAACTTAAACCTAGTGCTGGCTGGTAAAACTTGCTTTTAATGCTCAGTTCTGGTGTTTTAGCTTTGGCTTCTGTTTGGAGACTGCACTGGATGGAGACAGTTGGATGGGAGGGCCTGGGAGTTTCAGTGGAGTGTCTGCTCCACTTGTGGTTTTTTTGGACACATACCAAGTGATACTTGTTGGAAAGGCAAATGCTGCACACTGCAGTCCCAGGATCAACTGTTGCAACAGCAACTTTACAATCATTAAGGCATGTTTATAATTGTGTTCAGATGTGATGGCGTCTCCCTTAGTTCATCTGCAGTAATTTTTTTGCTAAATTACCTGGTGTTCAGTAAATTGATAGTAAGTGTTGTGGATCTGTAGAAGCCAGGGAAGACCATTTATAATATCTGTGTGATGTTCCTGTTCCATGAGAAGAATGACAGTACTGTTTTAATTCTTCACAGAGGAAAAGGGAGGCAAGAAAAGAAAGAAACAGAAGCAGAAGCTATTGTTCAGCACCTCTGTTGTTCACACAAAGTGATTCTGCTATTAAGAGAAGTTTCCTCTCCTGGTTTTCTTTTAATTTTGCTTTGTTTTGCTGCTATAGTTTAAGTATTTAAATTTGAACAGCCTAAACTTGTTTTTCCAGGACTTCTAGGGGCTTCAGGAGGAAACCATGATAGTATATGTTGAATAACATGTTTTGATTCCAACTGCTTAACGAATTTGTACTGAAACAGAGTTTTGGAAGTAACAACCCAGAGACAAATCTGCCAAGGCTTCTAGTTGCTGAGTCAGTCCTTTGGGCCTGATAAGCAGTGTGAAAGTCCTTACAGGTGTGTGGCACTGCCAAAGTACTGCAATATTACCCAAGAGAAAAGGCAGAGAACCTTTATTTTCCTGTAATTATTCATGGGCAGAAGTCCAGCTGACTGACAGTAGTGCTGTTGCAGTAAAGCTGTCAAACTGCTCTCTTGAGAAACTGGTTTTGGCTGCACTGGATACAGGCAAAACAGCTTATTGGCTTTAGAGTGTTAGCTGCTATATCTGTTCTTTTTCTAAAGAGCAAGAATTCCTCCTGTTCTCCTGGCTTGGAAAGATAAAAAGCTGAGGTGAGTGTAAAGCAGATCTTGGCTACTTGGTTTTAAAGTGGCTTGATGAATTTGTATTTCAAAATGGCACTAGTGGTAGAAGGAACCTCCTGACTTCTCTCAGTTGTTCAGGTCTGTTTTAATGTGGGTGAGTGAGGCTGCTACTTCTTGTTTGTTTTTTGCCAACCATGGGCTACTCATTTTTAACCTGGTCATCTAGAATGAACACTCCCCTCAAGGGCTCCTGGTAACCCTCTGAATGATGGTTTGGCACTGGCTGCTCTTGAGTTGGAAGAACAACTGATAGCTGAAGTCTGTAGATAACTTTTAGAGCCCAGCAAGAAACTGGGGTTCTCTTGTACTGGGCTAAGGGCCTGGATGTGCTTGGTTCTGGGATTTAAGTTGATCTGTGCTATGAACATGTCTCCTCTGGACCCCCCCCTGCTCTTTCTTTGGGTGGTCCCATTCTGCACTGCTTGTGGTTTGATTTGAGCTACTGAGTTAAGTGGTGTGGATTTTGTTGAATAAAATGAATTTTAGGTGTCAAGTACCAGTCAAGGCCAACAGTTGCAATAAATCAAACGCACACACGCTCACAGTGCTGCAGCTGAACTGTCACAGCAGCCTGGAGCCCTGGAACATTGCACAGGGTCACATTTTACCTTCCTGCTGGCAGAATTAATTGCAGGGTGCTGGTGAAAAGTGCCACTGAACTTAGGGAGACTGACAGTGTCTTTTGCTGTCTTCAGCCTCAGTGGCACAGGCTTCAGTGTGCTCTGTCCCTCTGACACTGATCTGAGCAGGAAATGTGTGTCTGAGGCACCTGGAGTCAGGTATTCCAGCACCACTGGCACTCAGTGGCTGTGTCCCTGTTCAAAAAGCTGCTGTCAGTGCATGGGTGCTTGATTTCAGAGCAGCAGGCTCCACACGTGTGCCTCGTGGGAAGCTGGTACCAAAGAGTCCATCACATGTGGCTGTCAGCCAGAAAGAACAGGAGAGGGGGAGGTAAGGAATACTTGCAACTGCTGCAGGAGGATAGAGGAAACACCTGCAAGACCTTCTTTGAAAGCAGCTTGGCTTCACGCTTGGTCACAACTAACCCCACTCAATGAAAGACAGTACAGCTTGTCAGGGGACTGCAAAGAAACTCACACAGGATACCTGACAGTGTAACACATCTTCTGTCAACACTTTAAATGCATATGGGAAAACAGTTGATGAGGGCAGAGAAAGCAACTAAGAGATTCAAATATGCAGCGAACTGTGGTTACAGCAAGTCATCTTAAGCTAAGGAACAGGAGTAACAAAACTTAAGTGTCTAACCAGTATCTGTTGTGTTCTGTTATCTCTGCACATTTATAGTCAACTTTTCTTTGCATTGGGAAGAGAGAATAGCTGGAGCTGGTGTAACTCACCTCCACATGTCACAGGCACTAGGCTAAGGGAAGTGATGTGGGCAAGGCAGGCTGTCCCTGCTGCAGGGCTGTCCCCACAGGGACAGCATCTTCAATTGTATCTTGTTTTCCTATGGATTCGAGATAATACCAGCAATGCTACTTTCCTGTAACTGATTGGTGTAAACTTAATAAATATCTAAGCAGTACTTGTACCTATGAGTTTTGTAATGGGGGGATGGAGTTGAGCCTTGCACTCTGCCATACATTCCATGAACTCACTGCTCCTGTGTACACAACTGGTGCTTTTCTCACTCAAAACAGTGACAGCCCTGTGGCTAACAGTGCACTTAAAGTAAAAAGCAGATGTTAATGCTTTTTGTATGCTGAAGGAGAATAACTACATTCCTTGTCTGTGCCAACTGCCTAAAGCTCCCTTCTACCTCAGTATGAAGAACACATTGAGCTGCTGCACTCCTGAGGAGTGCAAGTGGTTTTGACTCCTGGAGTGAAACAGGCAAATAACCTACTTAAGTGAAATAATGTTTTATTTTTTTTAAATTTAAAAACATTTGGAAGGGGGAATGAACTCTAAATATGAACAAATGCTTTTCCAGTCCCCTGCACTGCTTAACACTGAAGATAATCAGTCACATCTTGAGTAAACAAGCACAGAATAGAAGTGAACAGTAATAACTGACATTCAGTCTGTCTCTGTGCCATCATCATCCTCCTCATCTCCACTTTCAGACTGCTCTTCTGTAAGGGAACAGCTCAACAAGGACTTCTGTATGCATTGTCTTTCCTCTGCAATAAAGAAAGCAACAGAGGGTTAAATACTTGATCTCTTCACATACACTGGACTGTGCTCCACTTCTAAAGACAGAAACATTTCTCAGGCCAAGAATTCAGAAGTAGCCCAGCATATCCTACAAAAACCCCAGGAACTGAGGCTACATTTTTAGGAAAGTGGCTGAAGAAACTCACCTTCATTTGTACAGTTTTGCAACAACCTCAGCAGCTGTGTTCTGTTATACTGAATCAGGAATTTCTGACATGTTCTTATGGTACCTGTGGAAGTCACAAGAACAGCATCTAACACTCTACACAACCAAATGTTTCAGAGCTGCGTGTGTATTTCACGAAGAGCATTGTATCAAGTGATAAATGCCCCAGGAAACAAGCTTGTTATTGTAAATGCTACAAAGGGGCTGCAGACTTCTGCACTGCTGAGGTTAAATGGTGGAACAATAATTTCAAACATGCAGTGCCTGTTAGTTCCCCTGGGGGTTAATTTTCAAAATACAGAAGATACTGTACTTTGAAAATATATTTTAAATTATGTAACGTTGTATTTGCTGCTCTGGTTTTGAGATAAATATAATGAAGCTTCAAGCAAAGTTAACGAGGCTTTCAAAAAAAAAGAACTGCTGGTGCCTGTTTCTTATTTGGATCTGCTGAAAGCAGATGTTATTAACACAGAGGAATGTCTGTCGCACCCAGAGCAGCACCACAGCATCGTGGCCGGTGTGATTAAAGCCCCGTCCTCCCCCCGAGCCCGGGCGCTGCTGACCTCCGACGTGCAGGGTGTTGAGGGAGCAGGGGTAGCGCTGCCCGCGGCTCTCCAGGTGCCGCACGAAGGGCAGCGCGGAGCACAGCAGCCGGTACGAGTCCTTGCGGCAGCGCAGCAGCACCGTCCCGGTGTAGGCGTTCAGGTACTTCACTGCGGGACACACACGCACGGTGAGCGGAGCCGGCGAGACCCCGCGCCCCGGGGCCGCCCTCTCCCCCGCACCTGTGAAGGAGATGGAGCAGCACGCCAGGCCGTAATCCCCGTGCACCCGTGTGATGGCGTCTCTGACGGCGAGGCCCAGCACGCGGTCCTCGATGCACTGCCGGCACCGCGGGTCCTCCGAGATCACCTCGCAGAGCACGTACCTGCGGGACAGCGCGGCGTGAGCGGCGCGGCACCGGCCCGGACACGGCAGCGGCGCCTCCCGCCCTCCTCACCTGTTCTTGAAGCGCACCATGGCGGCGGCGGCGGCGCGCGGCGCGGACGGACGGCAGGCCCGGCCAATGGGGAGGCGCCTCCGCGCACTGTAGCCAATGGGCGGTGTGCAGGGGCGGGGACAAGGGGAGGAGAGCGCGGCCCCGCCTCCCTCCATGGCCGCGCGTGCGCGGTGCTGCCGCGAGCTGCCCGCGGGTCACGGAGCCAGAACCGCTGAGGGTGGAAATGACCTGAGGTCATCGTGACCAGTCACCACCGTGTTAGCCAGACCACGTCCGGTCTTTCCTTAAACGCCTCTATTACTCTGGATAGCCCATTCCTATGTCTGATCACACTTTCTGTGAAGAAGTTCCTCCTCACGACAACCTTAAATTCCCTTGGCGCAGCTTAACACAGTGTCCTCTTGTCCGGTCCCTTGTTGCCTGGGGGAAAAGCCCGATCTCTACGTGACTCCGGTTTCCTTTCAGGTACTTGTAGAGAGCGATAAGGTCCCTCCTGAGCCTCCGCCAGGTTAAACACCCCAAACTCTTCTCAAACACGCCCCAGACCCTTTCCCAGCTCCGCAGCCTCCTCTGGACACACTGCACTGTTACTAGAGGAAATCCTGGCACGCTCTGGCTGGGGTATATCACACCTCAATATCCCTCCTGAACTGGGGGGCCCAGAACCGCACAGAGCCCTTGAGGCGCGGTGTCAGCAGTGCCGAGTCCGGGGGTACGATGCTCCCCGGTCCCGCTGCCCGCCCCGATCCCGCACCCGCCGGGTCCCGCCGTCCCTCCCGCCCTCCGCCAGGGGGCGCGCGCGGCGCGCGGGCCGGCCTGAGGGGGCGGCTGAGGGCGGCTGAGGGAGCGCGGCGGCTGCCGAGGGTCCGATGCTTCCCTTCAGTCCCTTTCGCTGCCCTGCACCGAGCCGCCCTGGCCAAATCCCCCCTTGTCTTGTGCCTAAAAAGTCTGAATGAGGGAGACGGGACGTCTCCGTGTGAGGAGCCGCGGGAGGTCAGGAGGAGGCGGGCGAGTAGCGGCCCCTCGAAGGCCTCAGCAGAGCGTCCAGAACCTCCGCGGGGCTCCTGGAAGGGCTCTGTCTTGGCTACCCTCAGAAAACTGCTCCAGTATTTGTAGCTCCTCAGGCTCCAGGTATTGGGGATTTGGGGATATGTGCTAATTAATTACAACAGCTAAGAAAATTGTGGAACAGAGCTACTTCCTATAATTATTTCTGTAGTGGTGTCCCAAGCTGTGATGTGTGACACTGTCGAGGAAGCAGTGAGGGCTCATTGAAAAGATCTGGTAGGAGAATTAACTGAGGAGAAAGGAATGAGAGGAATAAGGGAAAAGATGTGAGGTAGATATCTGAATGTGAGATGGGAGAAAGAGTTTCGCCGACGTTCTTGGAGCCAAGTCACATAGGAGTGCTGAGACAGTATAGATTAAGTGGGAACTCATTGCTAATTCAGAGTGGAAACATCTTTAATGACCTTCATTCTAGACACAGAAAACAATGATAAAGCCAGTGGAAATCCTGTCCCGGGTGATAAACTTCTGCCCTCTGAAACAGATGCCTGTTCTGCTGCTCTCTCCCCTTGGCTATTAACTCCTCTCCTTCACCTGTGATCATGTTTTTGGGTCGTGTTTTTTTCTAAGAACTGCAAAATGTGAGTTGCCTGGGGAGAAAAATGCGCGAAGCCCAACATGGACTTCTAACAGACCTTTTCTCTTGGGCCAGGATCAAAGGGACTGGGGGCAGTTTTGAAGCTAATGCAGATAGAAGCATTTTCTCGATGAGAGGACTGCATTGCATTGATCTTTGCCATATTGCTCTGTGTTTTAGTATCCAAATGGGGATCTAACTGTAATCTGTTCCACTTGTCAATACAATGAGCTCCTAGGTGATAAGCTAGTCTCACATTTTTGAATAATATTAAAGTTCATGAAGATTCCCATTGATTTTCTTTTTGGAGTGAGATTCCAGTTTAGGCTTACAGTGTGCCTGCCAGGTTCGTTTCCCTGCTTGCCCCTGTGCTTGTGGTGGCATCCCCCATGCTGCCTTCCGACAGGGCTCGGGTTGCCCTGTGCTGCTCAGGTTGCTTTTATCCATCCCCTCCTTTATTTCCTTCTTGCAGAGGCACGCTGGGCTCTGACAAGCAGAGCATGTGAGTGCACTGTGCCCTGTAATCCAATAGGACATGTGCACTGTGCATGCTACAGGCTGGGCCCTGTGTACAGCACAGGCTCTGCTTTCGCTCCAGAAGGCTGATGAGGAGAGACGTGGTGCAGAGAGCAGGGTTGTGAGATAACCCTGTGCTGTTTCACCCAGGGTATTGCCTTAGCTCACTGTTGTTGTTTGGAGGATGCCCAGAGCACACCTGGGTCCCCACAGCTCCCTGCACAGTCACTGTCTGTGTTAGTACAAGGTGTGCAAGTGCAGTCAGGCATCCTGGTGTGCTGAGCTGACAGCACAGCACTGAAAGGTTACAACATCCTCACCTTTGTTTTCCCATCTCCTCACTCTCATCCTCTGCCAGCTCTGCTGTGTGCATTCCAGTATCAGGATTCAAGGAACTGTTGCAAGTGATGGTGAGTTATACACTCAAGGTGGGAAAGAACTGTCTCCTAAGAAAAGATCTGAAAGAGAAAAAAATAAGAAAATGCTATTTAAATGGAAGAGTGGGTCAAGAGACCTGCCAGGAGAGAGGCTGGATGTCTCTCCTGAAGACTGGGAGAGAAAATGGCCTTGGGATATCTTATCAAATAGAGGTTATGGAGGACAGAGCATGCAAGGACAGGGGAAATAACATGTACTGTCTATACACATTAGAGACAATTTGTAAAGCGGTTTAAGAACCTTTGATAGAAGATTCTCCATCAGTGTAAATGTTCATCAGGAATTGTCCAATGAAATGGTGGTGCCAGGGAGGTGCAGGAGGAATGTGAGGTCTCCTTTTCCCAACTGCTGTTTCTTATTTGTGGTAGTGGGCTTGCAGAGGAGCTAGAACCAATCAGTCTGGGTTGGTTTTATTACCATTTTAGTTCATTATTTGACATTTTACTACAGGCTTGAAGGTTTAGATCCTCACTATGGATTTACACACCATCTGTATCTCCTGGTGGCAGGTCAGAATACATTTGTATGGAATTAATTGTGCTAATAATCTGCAGTAGACTGTGATGAATGTATGTTTTCTTGTGTGCAGCCAGCTCCTAGGGTTTGTTTGTATTTGCTGTAATTAAAATTGCTAGTAAATTTATTCAATAACACACAGACACATATTTTAGTGAATCCTTGCACTCTTTTTCAGTAGAATGCATCCATTTTATAGATGAGGAAGCTAAGGTACAGTGGGAATAAACAGGTTCTTCATGGCAAATAGCTGTCAGTCTGGAGATAGGGATCAAGGACATCAAGTGAGTAGAAAGAACTGGCACATCAGCACACACTGTGTTGGAGTGCAGGTCTCGTGTGTTGCTTGTGCATGAAGTAGCCAAGTAATTACATTCTGGAGTAAAATGAGGATGCATTGTGATACTCTGTCCTTGTGATACCACAATTATATCTTCCCTGTGTAGCCAAAATAATGATTTTTGCTTCTCCCTGGAAGCACAGAACTGAATTTTCCATCAGGTGTGGTAACAGAGCAGGGGGAGACAACTGCATTTTGTTCCACTGTGTGCACATTGCATCCCCAGATAACCTCAGTGCTGAAAATACAAAACAATCTGGCTAAAATTAAAACTGCTTCTTAAATCCTGTCTGATGTTGCCTGAAGCTTTTTGTTCAGTTTATCTTCACAAGGTCACTGAGACAGAAGAGTGCATTCTCTGAGCATGCTGGCCTGGAGCTTTTCATGCAGATGCTTTCATTTAACATTTGGGACAATCTCCTTCTCCCTTAGGTCTCTTCCTTTGTACTCCCCCTCATTTTCTCTCCTCTCTGCTCCTCTCCTTTGAGTTCAGGTTCCCTCAGATCAATACACATAAGGCTAAGAGCTATCCCTCTTTTTTATCACCCTAACATGCAATCATTCATGATAAGCTTTCTGTACACCCAAGCTGTCATGGGTCAGAGCCTGCTGCTCTGTCAGAGCTGCCCCATGAGCTGCCCTGTGTGCTGCCAGCAGCACTGCCCTCATCTTTGCCACGTGGAGTAACTGTCCTGCAAAACCATGTGTTTGAAGCCAATTCTGTTGCAGCCTCTTTCAGTGCTGGCAGTGCAATCTTGGACTGCTTGCTTAAGTTCAAAATAGTAAATTCACATTTCTTTGATTTTTTGTTAATAGTCAGGAACAGGATGTGCTCTGAGAGACACCCCATGTGTTTAAAAGGTGAGCTTCCATTAAGATATTGGAAATTGGAAGCCACAATGGAAGACTGAAATCAAATATTAAGATCTGATAAAGGGCATTAAGTGTCTGTGAGTTTGGCATGTGCTGCCTAGCATGAGCACAGCATCAGGAGTCTCCCTGTGCAGCAAAAACCAGTGTGAGAGAAGAGCAGTACAAGAAGGTGATGTGCCAAGGGAGAAGCTGGACCTGGAATTCTGGGTTTCATTTTCTCCAGCTCTGCAATGGGGATAATTACAAATACCTTATTCATAGATATATGTTAAAAATAAGTAAACTATCCACTTGAATGTTACTGTTTATCAAATATGGTAAAACTGCTCCTGAGAGATCTGTAGGCAGCATATTTCATTTGCAGCAAGCTGCTTCAAGAAGCCAACAGCTGCTTCCAAACTAGTTAATTAAATTAATCAAGAACTAGAATATTGGTTCAGGTAGTTTTGGATTTTCTTCTCTTTCCTTTCCATATTAGGGAACACAGACTCAACTGTAAACCAGACAACTTACTATGTAATCTGCTGTGTAAAACCCCCATATTTAACACCTCCTTAACGGGGATGTTAAGATGGATTAATTATTCTTTGTTCTGGTCTCTGAAGATAAAGGGTAATTACTATTAATTATGTGTAATTGAAAAATTGCTCCTTCAGAAAGAATCCAGTAGCTTTAGCAGGATTTTAACTTACTGCTCCCTATAGGGAGTCTTACAACATTCCATAATGTTGTGGCAAAGACTGCCATCAACTTAAGAACGGTCTCAGTGAGTCTTACTCACTTTGCAGCCCACACCTGAAACCAGGATTTTCAGACATAGCAGATCTCAGAGCAGCCTGCAAGGCAGGACTCGTGTTTTGTTCTGTGCTGAATGCACTGAAACAGGAGGTGCAATTCGAAGGGGTGGTTGTTAGTGAGGATGCTGTAAGACTTTTCCTCTGTAAATTTCCACAAATCTGTGGGATAACCACCAAAGGGAAAGTATTAGAAAACATAAACTCCAACAAAGTGAGAGATTGCTTATCTGGGAAGGAAGCTTATGAAAAAAAAAACCCAACCCATGACTCTTTAGTAACCAGTATATCTTAGACAGCAGAGGTGTCTGACAGAGTGGAGACTGTGTTGAGATATTTTAGTTTAGCTGAAAAAGAAAAGAAAAATTAGAATTTTTACAAGAGCAGAACACTTTCAGTTACATAAAATTAGTGGATAGGTTTGCATGTGACCTGAAATTCCTAACAGCCCCACTGATTTCTGCTGTCAAAATATGTAGGTATATAACTTCCTTTAATTACAGGAGGAGCTGGGCACCTTCCTATGCATAAAAATTGGGGCTTTAAGCTCTCCATGCCTGAGTTTCACATTGGCAAAATGAGGAAAATGACATTTATCTGTTTCAAGGAGTGCTACAAATAAATTACTGAGTTATTATGCACTTAGGCAATATAATAAATGAGGTAACAGAAGCTCGTATGGCATAAACACAGCCTTGGTGTAGGGGCCACTGAAACAAAAACCCTGTGTCTGGTGCTGCTGTCATCTTGCAGATCTTTGCTCTCTGCTTCTCCTTTCCTCTGAATTCCCATGAGCAGATTAAGCCAAGGCCCTATTTTACAGTAAGATGTATCTGCTTATGTTGCTGCATATTGAATAATCCTTTCTTTCCATGGCTGTATGTTTAACTCCAGCAGCCTTGGAGCAGCGTGGGATCAGAGCCTTCCACAGAGCACTGCTCTCCCTGCTGAGGGAGGCAATGAAAGACATTTCCAGTGTATCCATCCCTCAGTGCTGAGGTGCCAGGACAGGCACCCTGGAGCAAGCTTACATAACGTGTGCCTGCTGCCTGGCTCTGCACGTGCAGGGGGAAGGGGGCTGTGCAGGAGCTGCTCACTGGGTACAGCCAGGGCCCCCTTGGCAGCTGCAGGGTCTCAGCTTGTGCTGCTGTCAGCTTGGTGCAAGGAGTGTGTCACTCACTGCCTGGCTGGGGCACACAGGTCTCAGCTCTTTGCCTGACCCGCTCTGACAGAGACCTCCCCACCCGTCTGTTCTTGCCGAGATCCAATTTTAGCTGCAGCACCCCACAGCCCAGCACAGCAGGTGAAAGCCCCTCAAAAGCAGAGCAGGGTGTAGTGTGTGGTGTGATTTGGTGGGGAGAATCAAAGAGTGATTTTGTTTCTGCTGTGCTGACTGAGGGTGCTCACAAAGACCAGATTTCCAGAGGCAATGGCTGTTACAGATCAGAGAAGACAAAAAGCACTGGGAGCATCTGGTCTATTTTGGGAAGGTTACTAGGGCTTTTTTTAAATTATTTTTTTCCAATTTTTTTCTAAAGATGTGCTTGCATCTGAGTCAGAGTGTCAATATTTGCCACTTTTTTAGCTATGTGCACCATGAAGACCGAAGCAAACAAACAAAAAAATCTTGCTGGATTTCAAAACTGTTGCCACCAGTTACCTTGAGGGCACGGGGGATTGAGCTGCATTTGAGATGCCTTCTGCCTGCTGCTGGTTGGTTCCAAGCTGGAGCTCCTGGTGATGCACATAAGAACCTTTTCCCAGTGCTTGAAGCATCTGCCACAGTGAGATAACTGAGGGGAATTGACCCAGGGTACATCCCTCAGGAATCCTCAGTCAAATTCCACAGTGTTCATGCTGGAACTCAAGGAGTTGTTTCTGTGTGACCTTCTGTGTTCCTGTTTCATACCTGTGATACATAAAAGATCATGTTTATCCCCCTGTAACATTAGTGACTTAATTAGAGCTGAATTTGGTCCTACTGTCTCTGAACATGAGCAGCTTCCATCAAGTCATCTAAAGGATCATATCTGGTTTCTTCTCTCTCTCAGTATTGGTGGCATCTGGTTTCATTTTCCATCTTTCCTAGGGGAGCTCACTTTCCCCCCCATTTCAGCATATGCTTGTTGTGTGTCAGCACCCTGGGCTGCCCAGGCCAAGTGCCACTCTTGGAGCCAGCAGGGCACAAGATGGTGTAGAGACAGAATGTGAGACACAGCAGGAGTTGTTGTGGACTGTGTGTAACTTAAAACCAGAACCTGCTTACAGGTCAAGAAGCTAAGCTGGAACCAGTTAAATATGGGGTTTTTTCCCTCTGTGTAGGATGTGTAGAAGTAGCAAGACTTTTATCCTGTAGAGGCCAGTGGTTTTGCAGTGTGGCTTCTCTTTGCCAAGACCAAAACTGGCACTGTAGGGACACCATTTTCAGGGTAAGTGCAGGGAGGGACCCTGCTGATGCAATAGCACCACACTCACAGCATTGCAATTTAATGTGCAGCACTGTCTGCAGGACATCCCTGTTTATTTCTGAAGATGCTGGCATGGGAAATTTTCTGAACATGACAGTTTGTCTCCAGAAGATGCATTGGTTCTTTTAACTCGTTCTGTCTCTTCTACTTCCCTGGCCAAACCAACCTTTTTCTTAGCTTTGTTTGTGGCACACAGAGGCTCAGCTATTAAATCGATGAGTATTAAGTTCTTGTGTTATAAGATGTAGGATTTTTAAAAAGCATACAGTGATGATTTTGAGTATTTATTACATTCCAATAAAATATACATTCAACTTCAGCTCTCAACATGTTATGTATATTGCTACACTGATGAACCTATTGCTTGAAAAAGAGTATGTACTCTGTGTTGTTTCTCTATTATAATAATGCTACCCAGAATTGTAAGATCAGCACCTGTGAGTCAGATCACAGACAGTAACAAAATCATTTTAGAATGATTTTATTTAATTAATTTACTTAAATTATACATACTAAGCTCTTTTATTTTTGGGACTTGCAGGTTGCAGGTCTTTCTCTGTAAGTGTGGGGGCAAGCAACTTCATTAGTCTTTTAATAGTCTCTTAGTATCAGAGACGGATGGTGTCATCTTATATTGAAGCTCGTTTTTAAATAAAATTGCAGCAATTTATAACATGGATACAGAGCTCCTGCTCCCGTTAATGTTCCCTCCTACTCCACCCCATATCCTCCAACAGAAATCTACCACAGTGACAAAGACAGGAAATTGAAGGACAGGTACTGAATCTCGAGCTCAGTTCTTTGGTGCCTTTCACACATTGCAGCTGTATAGAGGAGGTGATGTTTTGAGGACAGGGTATGAGTAACTTTAGATTAAGTAATGGACTTAAGAACTCCAAATGCAAGCAGACCTCTCCCTCTGTGGCTGCCAGGAACCGTGTCAGTGTTGCAGTCTGCTGTTCTCTGCTGTTCTCTGTATCATTATTCATGAGCTCCCATGCCGAACAGCAATCAAACTCCTCAGGCTGTGCTCAGGGGATTATCACACTCGCAGGGCGCTTAAAGTCACTTTGCCTCGAGTCTTCTGCCTTTGAAAAGTGCCCAAGGCTAATCACTGTGAAATGTGACGCCTGTCATGTCTTCTTGTTCAAGTATGTGCAGCAGGCCTGTCATTCACTGAGAGCCTTAACATCTGTTATTACATGGTAATCCTCATGCATCAGGCTTCCAAATAAGAAACTGGTGGAGTCCAACAAGGTATGGCTGAGCCTTGGTTTGCATAATTCCCAGAATGCAAGGCAACTTGCTCTCCCTTCTGAAATCATTAATAAGCAATAAGAATATTATATAAGCTGGCATCTTTTTTTAAACCATGATAATTTCAAATGCTATTATAATTAGGATGAAGATGAGAGTTTGAGCTGGGGGAGGGAACAGAGAAAGGATTAAGCTGATCTCCACCATGACGTTAGAAGGTAGCTTTGTCTGCTATATCCTCGTTTTGACAATAATGGATACGCTTTAGAAACATGAAGAGGCAAATAGACAATTTATTTAAAAGTATTAATCCTTTTCATCCTGAAATGTTATCTCTCACCATAAATAGGATCACAGCTCTCCAGTCCACTTACATTCTGACTAATTGACCCTGTAGAAAAGCCTGAAGAGCAATATGTGTTTGTGTTGTACCTGGTGACTATCGGCTTCATAGTGGGTCACATAAAGTGTACAAAAATATTCCGTGGCCAAGAATATCTTTGCTTAAGCCAGAGTGATTACTTGGTGACTGAGACTGCAGTGCTATCACATCACAAGATGTGGCATCTTGGGTGGCAGGTCCCAAGCCTGACTGATCACATGTGATATTTTAATAAAAAAAAGTTTAGTTTCTTAATCGAGGAGGTGGGACTTGCTGGAGAAGGAAAACCAGGTGCAAGTACGGTTCATAGATGTAACTAATAGGGCTGCTTCCTTTGGAATAGGGAAGATTTAAATAGGCACTTGTCAAAATCATTTTCTCTAATGCTGCAGCAGCCCTTGGATCTGAGCATGTTCCTGATGTTCCCCCTCACTCACATGCACGAACACGGGGAGGCAGCGGGAGGAGGCAGCTGCACTGACACACTATGGGGTTTGCAAGAACACCATGGCAATTTAGAAGAGCGATTAAAAGATTGCAAACATTTATTAATAGCTTTGCTGCTGCAGCAGCTCTGCCAGAGAAGCCTTGCTTCCTCTGGGATGCTCTTACCTCCTGCCTGTTCCCTTCCAGAGCTTTAGAAATTGAAAAGTCAGGCTTGGACTGGGTTTCAGTTTAAAGCCATCATACTGCAGACCAGATTAACCCACTGCCCAGGTGAGAGGACAAAGGGGACTCGAGTGTGGGAAGGAAACAAGAGAAGGTACACTGAGAAAAAAGAAAGACTTTTTTCTCCCCAACTATTTATTGTTCTTTCTTTTCTTCCCTGTGCTACTTTCTCTTTCTCACATTGTTCCTCTTTACCCATTCCTTCTCTTCTCCCTTGGGACAGAGTGACTTTTTGTTCAGTGCATTGGCACTAGATTCAGATGGGGGCCTACAGTGCCCTTTTGATACTGTATAACAAAATCAGTGAAAGATGGGCATAAAAGCAGAACTGGAGAGCTTCTGCTGAACATTCTGCAGAGCGATCTAATTTCCTAACCCAAGCATAATCAGTTCCTTTGTGAATCCCATGACTCTGTTGATGTCTCTTCAGAGTTTTAACATTGGGGATAGGGAGGAGGTGAACATTCAATTATTTAAAAAAAAAAAAAAAAAAGAAGAAGAAAAAGAAAAATAAAGGAAAGGGCAATTGGCAAAAAAGCAAGAAATCACCTTAATCTTCATGCTGGTCCTGCTGAACAGCAATAAGCACTGTAAATTAGATGGTCAATTCTGATGTTTGAGTGCACAGTGTCTGAGGCATTTTTATCCCACAGAGCAGATGATGGTGACTGACTGATACAAGTTTGCAATAGGAGGATATTTATCCTACACATATGGTGACCTCCTCCATGTTCCTACCCACAGTAGAATAATCAGTTTCTTCTGCTTTTTATTTTTCTTTTCTAAATAGCATCCTAAGAGAAACCAAAATGTCCAGACAGGCTAAAAGGAATGTACTTTTCTGTTAAACAGCAATGCCAGTAAATATAAATGCTGTGTCCTGGTCATTGTTTGGAGTCCTGCTATAGCTGAGTTGGATGACAGTGCACTTCAACTGTGGCATTTCCTGGACACTGTGGCCAAGCACCTGCATGTACATTGGGCATCAGCACCTTTCTACCTGTGCTTAACTTTTTAGTTCCATCAGGAGCATTTTTCTTCTGTTCACACACCCATTTTAATCATTCCACCTTGCAATTCAAGAAAAATCTCGTTGCATAATTACTACATCTCTGCTCAATGCAGTAGAATAGGCAGAGGGGAAAGCAAAGTGGATCCAGTGGATCAGAAAGAAGAAAAAATTGTGATGGTCAGAGAATGCAGGAATGAAATTAGAGTTGAATTATGGGTCCTGCATTACTGTTACCTGAACCTGCTGTAGGCTGAGTTGGAAATTTTTATCTGCTTCCCCCGTTCCTTGAAATTTTCAGTTTAAATATTTTCTTGGTCAGTTTTTAAGTGTAATGTTCAATTTGGAACTTGATGAGCATGAAGTTTTGTCTATTGCAAGGGAACATTGCTTATGGAAAACTCCTGGTTATCTCTGTTCACCTTGTACACCATGCTCTTTGTGGGAGACTGCACAAGCTGAGACAGAACATCCTGCCATGAGATGTTTAGGAAAGTCTGTATGAATTTCTGGAGAGATTGGCAGACAGCTTGCTTTCCTAGGAAATAGGTGTACAACTTTGATCAATCCTAGTCTAAAAGACAGAGAACCCACCAATATATTTGGGCTAATTCCTTGTTCACTTTTTGTCTTTAGGAGCTGGAGTTCCCCTTGCTCAGAGTAGCCAAAGAATGGCATTGATGAGGATGGAACAGACCTGGAGGTTAGAGAGGCACCTGGTCTCAGGTAAGAAGGAACATAGATAGGACCCTGCAAGCACCAGCTCAGCTGAAGGAACTCTGTTTCTTGTCTGCTGGTTGCAGGTGGCAGCCCCTTGCAGGCAGCAGCTACAGCACTCAGCTGCTCTAGCAAAGCCCTCATCCTTCTCTAGCAGTAGCTGTTTCATTCCCACTGGTTTCAGTACCTTCAATTTCCAAGTTTGCTGTGTGTGACAAGAGGATGGCTCACAGTCCTGGGGCAGTTAGGACTCATGTTGGTGCAATTGTTGGGATTTTTATCATGTCCTACAGGGTATTTTGGGATGTGTTGGCCTTTACAAATATTTATAGCAAGAAACTGTATCTCATTAGCATTTCCCTCTTCCATCAGGATCTTGGCCCTTGCTAAGGCTCTTGCCTCCCATATTCCTAATTTTCTTTTTATTAATTGTTTTCTTGCTCATTAATAAAACTATATGCTGTGCTTCTCTAGTATCAGAATTACCATTCTCTCAGCCATAGAACTGTCACTGTAGCCTTTGCCATTGGCATTCCCAGGTATTTTTAGGACAGATGCTCCCTCTGGGTACACTGGTCATACCTCTGGAAATAATTGAAATTGTACTTTGCGAATGAGCAAAATGTATGGAGATATGTCCTGTATCTTGTACTGGCTGCTATCTCTGCATCCAAGTGGCAAGAAACAGGACCACAGTGGATAAAAAAACCTTCTCTGAGATTCAAATACAGCAAAGGACCAAAGCATTAAGTTTCTGAAAGCAGGGAAGTGAGGCTCCTGTGTTATTGCTCACTGATATGGGAACACTGCAAGAGAAAGCAGGTATCATTCTCTGCACCCTTGTTAGGAGACAGGGAAAAGGTAATCATGAGGAAAGGGAAGACAGGTTAGAGGTAGCAGCAGAAAGGAGAATTGTCCTTTTATGAGAGCCAGGTACCAGTAAATAACTTTTAAGTGCTAAGAAGGTGGTAGAAGGCAGGACTAGAATCTTTTCAAGGTTTAGGTTCTTCTATGGAGTAAATCACTTCTGTTTAGGGAAAAAAAAATCATGGAAGATAAAATATTCCCTGACATGAATATAAAAATGATGAAGCTGCACATGATGAACCTATAAAATTCCAGAGTAGGTCTGGTTTAAAACTCTATCAGGACAAAATGATTAACTTTTAATAGAATGTACCTTGCTGCTTTGATGATGAATTATAAACTGGAGGGAAAATGAAGAGGCAGCTCATGTAAAGCTGCATCATCCTCTGCCTCTGTTCAGACAACACTGTATAACTCAGCTGGTAGCAAAAGTCTGGCAAGCTCTGTCATTGTTTGCATCCCAGCATGACCTGGAAGCAGACTCACCTTCAGCCAGCACCACTGCCAGGGGCCACAGGCCTGGCGAGTATTGCTCTTGACAGGAGCACTGAGCACTGGCAAATGGAGAGAACTGAAATACATTGCTCTGTTTATTCTGGTTGTGTGGATTTTCATCACCCTTACTTGTTTCAGTTCAAATAACAGCCATTTGTGAATTTTATTTTTCCAGATTTTGCTTGCAAAGGTTTGACTTTAACTGAACTGTTCAATTATGTTGATTTTGTGTGCTGTTGTCCAGAGCTTGCTTTCTCACATGATGCTTGAGTGAGCAACAGGATACAGCCATTAAACTTAGTTTATTGAAAATATACAGGAATAATTTTGATCACATTGTCTTAAACTCTCCATGCGAAAGAAATGTAGCAGATTTCCTCATGTTCTGTCTCCAAATCTTACTTTCTGGTGGTTCTGGTTTTGGTTTGTTGTTTTATTTTTTAAGAATGGTAATACTGGCTTCAGGACTCTGCTTGTGTTCCTTTCCTGATATTCTTTTCCTTCCTTTTAACCCAGTATTTGTTTAAGTTATTTCCCCCACTGTTAAGTATTCATGCCCAACCCCTTCAGTCCCTGATAAGCACAGTAAATTCGTGTGATTTTCTTGGCTAGGACTTTTGCTTTACTTACTTACTTACATAGGTGTTTATCCTAAAATCCATGAAACATCTATCCTTATTGTCTTAGGTTTGAGAAAGGAGCTGTTTCAGGAGAGCTCCATCTGTCTCTGAATAAAGTCAACATGAGCCATCAAATAATCATTAGAATTTCTTTACTCTGGGCACCTGGTGTCCTATGCAAGGTCAGGAAATCTCACCAATCACACTCTGTTTTCCTTTAACAGAACTAGAAGAGATACAGCTGTCTGTCAGCTGGGTTAATTTGTCTCACAATGGAATAAGCAAATCTGACTTTTCTTGTTAAAATTCTCATGTTATTTTATCATAGGGAATACTGAGATGTGCCTGGTAGCACACCTCACCTAGAGGTAAGGGTTTGTCAGCTCACTTGCTTGTTGCTGATCCCAATTGCTGAACAATGTCACCAAATCTTGGTCAGAAGAAAGTTCTTTGTAAGCAGAATGAGAGGTCCATGCTCAGAGATCTGCTCAACCATTCCCATAACAAACCAATTAATGGTTAGAAGCTCCAGTTGAAGACCAAGGTGTTGTGGATAATGGTGTGGACAAAGGGGGTTGAAGTGCCAGTGTACATTTCTAAGCCTTCCTGATGGATGTTACATTATTCACAAGGCACTGGCTTTTGGGTGCCTATGAGTAATGAGTGGCTCTGGATTGTTTGGTGTCCCTGTCCCCCAAGGCCACTGCCCTTTGAGAGGGAACAGAGTGTGCCACTGTTTGGCAGCCACGCTCCCAACCTGACGCAGTCGTTTGGGGGGGCACGGAGCTGCCAGAGATGACTCATTCCGCCTCAGTGGCTCATGGAGGAGCTGCAGGGAAAAGTTATTTATAACCAGACCTTTCAGGTTCAGTGCAGCAGCATCTTCAGCAGGAAGGGGACAAGGATGGGGATGGCACATAGGACTTTTCAGATACAGATCGACCCTCACCCCAATATTGTCCCCAGAGCCACACAGCCACTAGCTGACTTCAGCCAGCATCTTTTCCAAGTCTTTTGCTTGGCTGTCTGAGTGCTGTGGTCCTGTTGCAAGATTCTGGTGATAACTCATCAGCTTCTCAAAGAGCAGGGAGACAGCTGTGAATGTCATCAGTGTGAGCAAAACACAAACTCTTTCTGCTGCAGCTTCGAAGCTGACACTTGCTGATTCTTTCTGACTCATGGCCGTAGCATTATCACCTCTATCTTTTCTTTGTCCATGTTTATCCCTGGCTCACCATTAAGATGAACTCTTGTCATGGGTGTTTTCAAACGGGCTTTATGCTGCCAGCAAATTGCATTTAAACCTCCTGAGGGTTCTCTTCTATACAAGCTAATGCTATAAAACTGCTTTTGGTTTCCTGATCTTGCTGTGGACTCACTTCATCTTTAGGTGCCTCCATGACTCCACATGTGGAACAGAGATAATGATACCCCCTGGGTTAAGCACAGTGGGATCTAGAGTGATGAAACACCACCTGAGTGGTAGTGTTATTATCAGAGTCACAGTACAGCAGGAAAGCATTTTACACAACAGCAGAAGACGGCATGTGTTAAAGAAAATATTTGCTACAAACACGTATGTCTTTGTATCTTGGTAACTGTGGACTTTGTCTTGAAGTATATTAGCACACATAAAAATTTTATGTCAAATTAAACTTCTTTGAGTTGTCTGTTCTCTTAACTGACTTTTGAATTCAAAGCCACAAAGCACCAGGGATCCTGTTGTATAAATGCCTATCTTGTTCTTTTCCTACCTCTGTCCTATTCTTAAACCAATTTGCATGCATGTCTGGAACTGGGCTGGGGTTAGATGGTTCTTTGTCTCCAGTCTGTTGATTCTTCCCATAGTTTAAATCCTGCATATCTGGCCCTTCATCTTCTCTTTTTTTCCTTTTTACTTCTTTCTTCCTCTCTGTTCTTCACTCAGTAGACAATTGGCTCAGCAGTGTGCAGCTGTTGCACAGTTTGATCAATGTAAAATGTGTGTTAAGGCCCTTTGGTAGATCCTTATGGGTTTCCTTGGTGGTCTCTCTTTTGGCTGCCCCTGTGCTCTGGACCCAGTGCTACAGTAGCCTTTTTACAGTGGGTTGTGCTGATTATCTTCATACAGCAGCTTTGCTATAAATAGTTCTTGCCTTCAGCTTTGGCAATGAGCGAAAGGAAAGTCTACCTTGCATAAACCAGACAGTGCTGCAATGATAATTTATTTCTCCAAGTGCAGCCATAAGACTGCAGAGACACATGAATGTGACATGCACATCATGACCTGGACTGGAGGTTGCCTCTGTACAGAGTCCAAACTCTTCCTAGCTGCCACATTATTTTCTGTAATGTCTGTTTCATTTTGGGAAAAGCAGACATTGGGCTTTTACGATTGCAAATAAACCTCTGAAACATCAACAAAATGTAACTGGTGCAGAGATATTTGTACCAGTCTTGAGAAAAAGAGACCATATTTCAGTGACATGAGGTGCAGTGTTTTTTAGGGGTTTTGTGAGGGGTAAACTAAGGTGCTTATAACTCATAAGTGATTATAATTAGAATGTCAACTTTGCTCCTTGTCTTCAGCAAATTTTACACAGTAGATAAAATAGGTTTTAGAGATGTTTTGGTTTATCCTTTTAGCAGCTGCTCTCTCTTCCCTTTGGCACTTTGGGTAGCCATGAGTATGGAAGTGCAGCTGGCTCCCCTGGGTGTCTCATCACTCCACTTGGCCTGAGGCTTGCAGCATTCTCGGGCAGACCCCTGGAAGGGAAAGGGGATCCCAGGGATGGTCAGCTTGACCAGAGAGTGCACAAGGAGATGTGTCCAGGTCTGACTGCATGAACCCAGAACCAAGAGGGCTGGGAAGGGATACCAAGAGTGTTCATACATGTCAGAGCCTGAAAGGATTTACTTCCCTGCATTTCCAATTGCTTGTTTTCTATCTGGGGAAAATCCCTTTTGACAGCCCAGGCGGTGAGCTTCTAATTCCTGTCTCCGGCTCATTTTTCACTTCAATCCCTCAGCGAACGGATTTTAATGCTTGATGGATTCAAACAAAATTATTTCCGTTCCTGTGGCTTTGCAAAAGCCTCTGGGGTGTGTGTATGTGCGCACAGGGGAGGAGGGATGGGGCTTGTTTTCGTTCCACTCCAGTAAGCCTCCTCTCCAAGGGAGACCCAGTTCATTTCTTCATTAAGGGCTTTCTTGCTGATGATTCCTCCCATGCTGTCCTCCTGGCTCCTGGGCCACAGGGGGACCTGTAAAACATTTGCTGTTCCAAGGGGTACAGCCTGCAATGTTCCAGATCAGTGTTTCTGCAGCCAGTGGGGATTCAGATAACATGACCATACTGTGCTTCAGGAGTAGCCCTGGACTGGGGGGAATAACTGTGGGGAAACTTTCATCCTCCCCAGCTCTCACTGGGATTGAGACACCACCACAGGCTGAGGGGTGGGAATTGGTGCCTGAAGCATTATCTGGGAAATCAGTAGTATTTACCATTGACATCTTGTTTGAATGTGTGCAAATCACCCTACTGCCATTGTAATGGACAAGTGTTGCTTTTTATTGCTTTAAAAATTTTCTTCATTTATTTGTATTATTCATATAATAATAATTTTATTAATTTTTAATTAATTTCCAGGCTCCCTTGCCAGCAGAAATCACTGCAGGGAGCTGTGCAGGGGCTCTGCTTGCATAACATTCAGTAATCAGAATTTCAGCTGCTCAATGACCATGTATTTCTGCTGGGCTTCTTCCACAGAGTTCCTGTATTTGGGAGGCTAAACTATTTAAATGCTCAGTATCTCACCCTTCTATTCAAACCAGATCATTGCATCAAAATTTACAAAACAATCGCTCTATCATACTCAGCTCTAATAAGGATTTATAACTAATAAAAGCTAAATATCCTCAATATTCTCTGATGAATTCAGAGTGTGGCATAAAGTTGATGATTTCTGCCAATTTATAAAACTAGTGTTGTTAGGATGTGCTAAGCCCACTTGGTGATACCATATCTAGATTAAGTTGTTTCAACTTATTATAACTGCTCCCAAGCTGTCACATTGTCAAGGCAAAAATCTTGTTCCTGGAGCTGGAAATGTGTTCTGTGTTTCTGTACAGCACATGCCTATCTTCTAGGGCAGCCTCCTCTGTTCACAGCCCCCTGTAAGATTTGTTTAGTTACTGATCACCATAAATGATGATCCCTATTGTGTCATGTTTGTAAAGCTGGTGGATCTGGGGACTACAAGGTGTAACTTGTGAGTTTGTTCCTTTTTATCTATCTCTTTACATTATTTCAAACCCTCAGTTCCTCTTCTAACTTCAGTTTTTTTCAGTATGTGTTCTCATTTTTTGTTTTGTTAAATACGCTGTCTACAGGTGAGAAGCCTTTTATTAGTGTAGTTTTCTAAGAAGTCACATCAGAGACTATTAATTTGCATTATAAATACTCAAAATTATACATAGAGTATGTGTTCAAGTTTTAGTTGTAAATACAGTAACTGTACTTCAAGAATAATTTATCTAGTTAATATAGTCTTGCCTGTAATTGTATTTTTACTTCAACTTTGTCAATAATCCTCAAGATTTCAAGCCAGGCATAATAAATTGAAGTGGTAATGAACTTTGGAACTTCATTAATAAAATGATGCAAAGTCTGTTAGGTGGAAGCGCACACTAATTTATGAACCAATAGATAGCACTGGCCTGAATGCTTCAGCTAATTGTTACAGCAAGGGTACTGGCAAGCCTAATTTTGCATATCTTTAGATTTCAAAAAAGAAATAAATCTAATTGACAGTTTCCTAAGGATCAATTAGAATTTGAATTCATTGTGAGTAATTTGGATTTAGTTGCATCACATCAAATTATCTGATATTAGATATGTATTAGCATCTGACTGCAACAGTTTTATCAACAGGATTTGATAATAAATAATAACTTATTTTAATACTGATTTCCACCACATAATTGAAGTGAGGATAATGGAGACTGGAAGTTATCCACAGGGACAGAATAGTGTCAGTACCACTGGGAAAGCAGCATGCTGGGTTTTCTCTGTCACTTGTCTTTTTTACTTAGTCAGTGACTGAGACCAGTAAACCTTCCCATCACTGGGAAGTCTGAGAGATATGGCTGGAGTCTTTCAGCTGGAAAATCAATATCAAGGTTTTCTTTGCATTCCCTGTTGTACCAACTTTCCTACCTGTGCTGCCATTGGCTCAAGTCTAGGGCTTGCCACAATACTCTTGCCACTACCCTCAAATGTTTTTCAGTCTCCTATTTACTCATTTATCCAGTCTCAATAACCCTTTAATTGTGACAGGCTTATCAATGTCATCTCTGAATTTTACCTGGATATTCCTTGCTGTTTTATTGTTTTATTTTTTAATTGCATGTAAGTCTGCATCTAGCATGGTACTTGTGTGCCATTGCCCAGTGTAGTGAATGTTTTATTTCCTTTAAAGCTGACAGCATGTTCATTTCCCACTGCAACACTGAGCTTCCCCCTGTGAACATCTCACTGGAGGTGGCACTGCAGAGGTCTTGTCCGTGTTGTGCACGCTCTGCTGCTGCTGGCAAAATGTGCAAAGCTGATCCATGACATTTCTGCCTTCTTCTGCATGCCAAATATATTCTCAGTCCATCCTGGTTATCATAGACCAAGTGTGGTTGTCCATGATTTGATCTTTGAGCTTACATCTCTCAGATCTCTTATATGGCGCTTTTTGTGTTTTCATGGAGTTTAGATCTGACTTGCAATTAATTCTGGGCTGGATGACTGCCAGAGGCTGGTTCTTTGACCTTCTGTTAGTTTTGAAAATTTTGAGGGTGAATAAATTCCCTGTGAAGAAGACAGACCTTAACTTGGATTTTCTGAAAATTTCTTGGGAGAGACACCCCTTAGTAATCTTTGAAAAGGTAAGAATCAGCCAGGCACATGCTTTTCTTCAGCTGCACTTTCTTTTTTTTTTATATATATTTGCCTAAAGAAAATAAATCTTAACATTTCATTTTTACATGAAGTGCACTATCTCATCGTGTATATGGATTTGTAAGGAGTCACTGCCAGAATCAACTGGAACCTCTTAAACATTTCAAATGCATCAGAACTGAGTATTAAGAAAAGTAAAGCTTCTGATTATCTTCCTTTTTACTGGCATACATGGCTTTTAAATAAACATGGATTCATAGCACATACACATGCAATTTATGTTTTCCCAGTTGCCTTTTGTATTTCCAGACTTTCAGCTCTTCTGAACATCTCTGTAGCTTCTTCTTTTATTCCTGATACCATATGGCATTCCTTAATCCCTCTGCACCCAAACTGCTTTCAAAGTTATTCCTTATTAGTGACGCATTTCCAGCTGTCTGTGCTTAACCCAATGAAGGCTTTGGCCATGTCCCTGCTCCTGAGCCTGGGCCACTGAACCATGTCCAGTTCCAGTGGCCAGGGCTGTGCCTTGGCAGGGAAGATGCCACAGGCAGTCCCTGCAGCAGGTCACGGTGTGGGAATGGCACACTGGCAGAGGGGATCAGTCTCCAGGTTCTTCCAAGAGGAGGACACCTTGTAAGTAGGAAATATATTCAAAATGCAGCCAATACTGTTTGCCTGATTACAACCTGATATTTCAGTAGAACACAATGAAACTATCAGAGCAATTGTTCCCATGAGATTCACAAAGAAATGGTCCAGGCTCTCAAAATAAATACCCTTTAGGGCACTTCCTTGGGATATTGTTTTTGGAAAATATTATAAATCTCCAGAAAATAAATTTAATAAACCTCAGTTTGTTTATGTAGCATTGAGCCCTGTAAACATCCACGCTCATTTCTCTTGGCCGCTGCTCTGGTGTGAGGAGGTGACATTGCCCCTGAGTGACAAAAGTACTGAGTGGGAATTCTGTTCTCACATGCTCTGCCCAGGACAGCCAGTACAGCCACAGGGCTGTAAATCAGCAGACACTTCTCTCTTCTTGTGCAGATCCCTTCTGTCAGAGGGCACATTGCTGAGCTAGAGTCTCTAGGCTCCACTCCTAAGTTTTGTCTTTTTTCTTCTGCACAAGTAGCTGCTGCTGCTGTTATTATTGTTATTATTAATCATCAGTATTGTTATGTGGTGCTGCAGCTCTATTCCCCTTCTTCTAAGATGTTGTTTCTGCCACAGCCTTTTCTGCCTTTGATCACAACCAAGAAAATGGCTTTGACATTTGTATGTATTCCCCTAGCCCACTGCAAAGTCCTAATCCTTCTAATAGCTGGAGGTTTTCAGTTTAAGTCTTTTATTAATATTCAGTCTTAATTGTAAAGCACTTCAGTGATATCCAAAAGCCTGTCTTACATAACAGTCTTATCCACATTTGAGTTCTTCAGAGCTGGAGTGTCAGGAAAAACCTCTGTTTGATCTGCCTCGTCTGTCACAGCCCTCATGCCTTTAATGCACAAACCCATTAACAATACCTTTCAACTGTCTAAGCTCAGATAATGTATATTTTTAAATATTTGATATTATTAGAAAGAGTATGACTTGCTGTCATGTACATATTTAAGTGGTGTCGTGAGCAGAGTCTTTATAAAGTCTTCTGGGAGCCTTGTTTGCAGCTCTAAATCATCTGAAAAGTGAAAGAAGCTATAGGAAATTGAGCTAATTAAGACATTTCATAAAGTGCCAGTGATGATAAGATCCTACTATGCCTTAGGTTTTCCTCAGCTGGGTAAACAGGCAAGAGCAACTGGAAACTGGGAAATGCTTCCTTCCTGACAATGGATATCCCAGAAAGTCATTGAAAAGTAATATAAGAGAGACCTTTTTGCTAATCAATAATACATTTTTGAATTACAGTTTTTAATATTTTAATTCATTGTAAATGATCATTCACTTTCCTCTTACAGTGATTCAGCTATTTTAGGAAATTTCCAGCCTTTCCCAGTGTTTATATATTTTAGTAAAGACTAGGAGTGAGCCTTCACACTGAAACTGGCATATTTACCTTATATAAACCTTTATTTACCAATATGAAGCCTTCATGTTTACTTAAGGTGCTGGTTTTCAGAGGATTGATTCAGCTCTGACATGTATTGTTCAGATTGAACAAAGCCCAAAGTGTAAAGATAGCCTGAAGTGAGAGCCCTTCCAGTAAATGAATGCAGTTTTAAAACAGTTTGATGTTATTAATAAGCAGATAAAAGAGAGATGTAAACTTGGGCTTCAGACAGCAAATATTAACATGTCCTTAAAATCTGCCTAAAAAGACAAAGGACATAGCAGCACATGTCCACAGTTTGCATTTAGAAGTTGTACCCAGAGGCAGATTTCTGCTTCCTCCAGCTTCTGCACATGCTGTGTTGAAAGATTTTTAGAAGCCTGCAACACTTTCTCCTTTGAATCTGAACAGAGAATCTTAAATCCAAAAGCCTGAGAACCCCTTTGGAAAGCAGATGTTCCTTCCTGTTCTTCACATGGAAAGGAACTAAGCCATGGTGCACTAAAGCTGAAATCCCTGTAGGAACTCTTCACTCAGGGGAAGTACCAGGATTTATCATTTGTGCTTCAAGCAAAATTGTGGGCAGTAAGGGTGGTCATGAACTCCTCTTTTGACAGCAGTTCCCAGTTCCCTGCTTACAACTGGAGTATGTTGGCTGCCTGAAAACTGCAAAGCTGATTTTTGCCACTGCACAGATAAAACTACTTATTCTGTATTAATTAATTTGATCCTTTAATAATTATAAAGAGTAATAGAACTGCTTCTCTAGATGTTTAAAGGAATTGTTGGAAATTACAAAAAACCTACATTATTCAATATAACTTGATAATTGTACTAATGAGATGTTGTTAGATCCACTACCAAAACATAGCAGCCCTCTGAAATGAGGAATACAAAGCATTTTGCAACAAACTTATTTGTACAGTTGACAAAATATCTGAAATTGAAAGGTAATTTAGGCAGGGTGATACTACCTAAGCTGTAATTTTGTTCAGGACATCAGGTCTTCTATTTAATGATTGAAAAAAAATATTAGATCCTTATAGACAAGGAATTCTCAGTGCCTTTGTCTGGTTTCCTGTGCCAGTGACACTGGCAGCAGCATCTCGTCCCTCTCCCTCCACGAGCCTGCTGGCTCAGCAGGGAGGTGGGCATGTGTGCACAGGAGCTGGTTCAGCTGCTGCTCAGACAAGGTGTCCTTCCTCCCTTCCTCTCTTCCATCCAAGGGCTGTTTGTCACCTGGAGGGCACTGCTGGCTGCTGACAACCCTGACCACATTTTGTAACTCACCTTCCTTTGTAACAGCTTTTCTTTCTGCTTATAAACCAGATGTGCCAAACCCTGTCTCTCCCTGGAGCTATATTCTACTTACAACTGTGCTGGTTATGTACCAGTATTAATGTTCATTAAATAAAAAATTAGAGAGAGAGCAGCTCTATGGAGAGAGAACAGCTGCCCTGGAGATAAGAAGTGATTCACTCCAGTTGATCCCAAATGAATTTCAACTCACTATATATTTCAAACTCTTGCCTGTTTGTTGTATAACTAAATTTACATTGTATAATGGAGTTATTCCATGACACATTTAGTTGTTCAGCTCATATTTTAGTTGTTGGTGTTGAAAGAGTCAAAGGATGAAAGCAGTGCCTACTTTTAGTCTGATTTCCCAGGTGCCTCAAAAGTGGCAGAATAAAATATGAGGACTGATGTATGATAATCTTGATACACTTTAATACTCTTCCCACTGGAAAATGTCCCTCTCCCAAAATAAATATAAGAGGTCTTCTTTGCCAGGAGACTGGCCTGAGATCTGGCTGCTAGACAATGAGCAAGCAATAGCAATTTATTCAGCTTTGTCCCTAAACTACTTCCAACTCAAATTGCAAGTATCTGGTCTTCAGCGCTGCTCTCTTTCCATTCCCTGAACTAATTCTTTAGGCAGATGATAAAGAACCTTTTTTCTTTTTCCTTTTTTTTTTTAACTGGCAAAGATTAAATGTTCCTAATTGAAAAAAAAAAAAAAAAAGGCAGGCTTTTTACCTGATAATCAGGAATCCTTTTAAATGCAGCTGAAGGGTCCACCTGTCTCTCTGAAAAGCAGCCATAATCCTGAAGTCCAGATCACATTTCACAAAGAGATGACTCTATCACATATGTAGTTTATTGTGCTTGTAAAACATCTGCATGAGCTTGTGAAAAGCTTTGCTCTTACCAAAGAGCTTTGCTCAGGTCTTCTGAAAAGTGGAAAATTATGAAGTGATTTAATTTTCTCCCTCCCAAGTTAATTGTTGTTCTCAGTGTAAACCAAAGACAAGTTGACCAATTGAGCATTCCTTTGTTATTTACTATTTGTCATATTATCATTTTATGCCTCCACACTGTGTCAAGTGGAGACAGACCACTGCCACTGTTAAAACCACATCAGTTTTGCTTCAGTGATTTTCAGAGGTTGGGGCTTTTTCCTGGAACCTGTACTCAGACCTTCAATGTGCTTCCTGCCTGCCTTGTAGCTCACCTCCACTTGCAGAGCAGTGCTTTCTGCAGAGATGTGACTCTGAAGTTGACTGTAGTTTGGCAACAGAGATGTCTGATATGAAAGAAGTGACATTTGCCAGCCGTGGGCTCTACAACTGCAAAGCTGAGGCAGCTATATCAGCTTAATGAATTGCATTCCCAGCTGTATGAACTGAGACTGAGACTCAGAAAGGGTGTGTAGGAAGGAGGTTGGGTGAGGAGTAATTCCAGGAAATTATTTACTTTTGTTACATTCCTGGAGTAGGAAAGGTTGCATCCCTCCATAGGAGTCTGGCTAGAGTTAGGCCATGCATGGTAGCTGAGGGAGCCCAGTTGTATCTGTTCCATTGAAAAGCAGAATTTCTGTTACATTTCTCTCATGTTATTTGTTTTTACAAGCTAAGAAAGGGTTGGGGCATCGTCTCTGTGTGAAATGTGGTCTCCTTCTGTGACTGGCCTCTCATTGTCAACAACATGAAGCTGTTGAGGCAAGCCCAGATCTGTGCCCTCCCAAAGCATCACAGTGAAAAGGTTTGTTGCTTCTCTTTGGAAACAATTCCCCTCTCCCACACTCATGATTGCACTTACCTGTTTTTCCCACTGCAAGCTTTGTGGGCACAGCCTGGCCCTCTGGCCAGTCCTGTATATTTACTTTATAATGTACAGGGAGCTTCACCTTTGTCCCTACACACTTCTGCCCCTTATCTCTCTGTCATCTGACTTTTCTGCAATTGTGTTTTTCCTGTCATTCATCCATTTCTCTTGTGGACTGTTGATTTTGTTCCGTTGCCCTTCATCCTCCTTTCCCATTCCTGCAGTTATTACAGGATCTCACTGCAGCCTTTCCACCTTCAATGCTATTTGACCATAGAAAACAGTGACATGCAATCTATCTGCCACTGTCCTGACAAACACAAAGGGAAGTTCTCTCTTTGCAATCAGGATGCAAGTAACCTGAAGGATGGATTTGAGCACAGGGATTACAGCTGGAACAATAATGCCTTTGTAATACTGTCAGGATTATTCCCCTCCTGTGGAGAAAAACTTGAAGAGCGAAACCCAGTCTTCAAGCAAACAGGATCTCCAGCTGTCAGTGCTTTTGCTTCCTCTGGAGGAGACACATGCCTGTCTAAATACAATATGCCTGAAGACCAACACTTGGCATCTAATGACTATTGAAACATGATGTGTTTCTAAAATCCTCTGAAAGCAATGGAGGGGAAAGGGAAAGGCCTTAAATGGGGGCTAGGCAGTTCATCTTCTGTTACAGGACAGATTCCTGATCAGTATCCTGATTCTCAGCCCAGGCCAGCTTAGATTTTAGTTTGCTTTAGCAAATTGTTTGTATGACATCCTTACCCTAGGTGATTGTATTCTTGAAAATGCAGGTGGGAGAAATAAACTAAAAAAACCATCACAGACATTTTGTCCCTTCCCATCAACAGTTTGCTGGAGACTTTTTTTTTTCATGGGCAGTGCTCACACATTTTACTCTTAAACTCCTTTTCTAGGCTTTTAACTGAAATGGAATTCAGGGCAGGCAATGCAGCCCTTGTTTGTTTTAACCGTATTCCCATTTTTGTAAAAAAATTTTCTCTATGCACAAGCGAAGCCAAAAAGAATTGACCAAACCCTTCCCCCAAAAATGCTCATGCATTTGCTCACGGGCTTGCTTTTTGATAAGCACTCTCACAGAAAGGCACGATTTTACACTTGCAGGCAGTGCTGTTTGTCACTGCACGCTGGAATTGGATCTACCTTCCCCCGCCAGCCTCAGGCTGCTCACTTGCTCCAGAATCCCCCAGGTTCAGGAGGGAGGCACAGCTCCTCTCTGCCTTGGCCTTGCACTGAATCACACGGATAGTTTAACTCAGCTCTGGCTGGGGAAGCAGCGAGCGTGCATGTTACATAATATAATCTTCATGTCTTGAGGATTCAGGCCTGTCCTCTTTTGTGCTGCCAGATGGAAGAGGAGCCACGCTCTCTCTGGAGAGATGTCCCTGCACATCTCGCTGCTCAGCTGTGCTGGAATTAATGTGCTTCTCTCTGCAGCGGGGCACTGTTGTTCCCTGGCATTTGGCTCCAGAATAACTAGCTCTTTAGTATGCAGTGGATGCTATGCAGCCACTGGGATCCCAAGATTAATTTGTCTAGAAAAAGAGATACATGAAGAACCTCCAAAAGGAATTTGTGGGAGGATGTACTCCAGATGCTCTCAACTGCTAAGGTTTGTTCCCAGCTGAAACCCAGATACAGGTGTTGTGGACAGCCAGGTTTCTGCTTTGTGCTCTCACTCTGTCCCATTACAGCTTTTTCAGCTGCTGCTGCTGTTTTGTTACTCAGTTCTGTAACATGGCCCCTGTCTGCACTGCTATTGCCTCTGTTAGTCAGGCCGTTTCATGCCCTGATCCCTGACGTGCTCTCCAAAGTGATGAATCACACCTGCACTGGTGAGTCCCTTCTCACTAATGAGACATATGCTCCAAATTCTGCAGTGCTCAGTTGATTGAGGCAAGGAGCTACAACCCACCTGTAGTCAGAAATGGCACTACAGTCCTCAGGAATAGCTCAAAAGACCCCAAGGAGGGTGAGGGCAGTGTTAGTCAAACTAGCAAAGAATTTTATCTGTGGGACTTCCTCACAACAATGCCTCATCAGCACCAGCTGGAACTCCAAAAACAGCAGCCTCTCTAGAAGCAATGTTACATCCTGATGGAATTAACTCCCCAAGACATGGAACTATTGAGAAATATTCCTTTCAGCCTCCTGCTACCTCTGAGATTCCTGGCAGAAGAACCCCTGTAGCAGCCATGGCTCCAGCAATGCAGGTGCAGTAGGGAAAGCCAGGAGTAATATTCCAGCCATGAGTAGCGATTCTGCACTGCTGACAACAAACAGGAGCAGCCTGTTCTGAAATAAAAACCAGCCCGCAACAAAACCCCAAAAGGTACCTTGGCTATAATTAGGAGCTGAAATGACACTGCAGGTTTGAGTGGAAAGTTGGGGCTTGACAAACGTCCCTGCCATGAATCCCTTCAACAGCCCATTTAGCCACCACAACAGCTGCTGCCAAGTGTCCTGAGCAGGACAGGGGCAGAGGGGCCAGCCTCTTCTGCTCTCTGCCATCCATGGGATGGATGGAGGGCACCTTGGGCAGGAATTGCACATGGCTGCTGTGCATCTGGTGCTGATAGCACAGCTGATGAGATGAAGCAACGCTGAGCCAGGGCTGCAGCATTTTCCTCTTTCCATGGCAGCTTTGCCCTGACCAGCACTGTATCTATAGTGGTGGGGGCACAGGCTGCAATGGGACCCCAGGCTGCAGAGAAGTTGCACTTGTATTGTTGCAGAGAAGATTGTCATCCCATAGTAACTGCTGTGCATGTGCCAGCAAGAGCAGAGTGAGCATGAGTAAGCTTATTATGCGATAATCACACCTTCATCTTTCTGGGTAGATAAACTGCTGAGGTATCCAAGTCTGGCAGTGAGGCACAATCACTGTCTGAGGATGAGCAAGAAGCAACTGGGACCTTTCCCCATTGGAAACATGTCTGATTTGATGCCATTATCTCTTTCTGTTTTTAAACAGAACATCGTTACTGAACCACCTGTTGCCACTTAATTACCTGTGTTTGATTACAAATATGTTAAGTTATTGGCTTTTTAGGTACAAACTCCTTCATTTTTATATCCTTGCATGATGTCTCCTAGCAAAGCTTTTATGTCCATTTCAAAAGCTGCATTAAAACTTCTCCTGTGAGCTGTGTCAGGGACACAGCAGCCCAGCCCCCTGTCCTGAACTTTGTGAAATCTGGATCAAGACTTTGAATCCTCTCTGCTATAGTGATCAGACCTATAGGTGCCGACCTATGGGACAGTGTCGGTAGGCTGAGCACACGGGTGGTGCACTCAGGTGGGCCACGACCCCCAAACCGTGCTGGGTCCTGGCTGCGGTGTGAAGGAAGTGTCCGAGGGGCACACGTGTGGGCAGGGGGGTCACCCCGCGGGGCAGGGTGCTCACCTTCCCGGCTCTGCCCTCGGAGGCGCTGAGCTCCTTCCCTGGGAGCTGAGGGAGCTGAGGCAGTCAGGCCTCCCCCACCGTCGCCCCCGGGACGCCGCCAGCCTTGCCGTCTGCGCCGCCGGGGGCGATGGTCCCGCGACTCCCGCCCGCCGCCGCGCCGGGGGCTGCGGCCCTCGGGCCCCCAGCGCCGTGCCCGGGGCTGCCGGGCCCTGCACGCCCGCCACGCTGCGGGAGCGCCGCCCGCCGCCGCCCGCACCCCTCGGCGGCGCCGCTTCGCCTGCGGCGCGCCCCGGCCCGAGCCGGCCCCCGGCGGGGGGAGGCCCCGGCTCACCTGGAGAGGCGGCGGCGCGGAGGGTGGGGGGGCAGAGCCCCGGAGGGGGAGACGGTGCCCGCCAGCCCCCGCCGGAGCGCCCCTGCCGCGGCCTTTGTCTGCGCTGTCACATGGGCCGCGGTGCGGGATTTAAGCGGGTCTCCGCAGGACATGCCGTGAGCGGCGCGCCGCAGCCCTGCCCGCAGCGGCAGCGCTCCGCCCGGCCGGGGATGCGGCTCTAGCGGCCCCGCGATGAGCGGCTCCTCCATGGCGAAGAGCGAGTCCCGCACTTCGCTGCTGAAGGCGGCGGGGAGCCGGCGGGCGGCGGGCGGCCAGCCCCAGCCCCGCGGCAGCCGCGTCCGGGACGGCAAAGGACAAGGCGAGCAGATGGGGAGGGAGCTGAGCCAGGAGCAGCTCCCCGGGGAGCCCAGTGCCCGCAGGCCGCTCTGCCACCCAGGCGCCCGGGAGGACGGAGCGAGGGGCGCGGGGAAGCTGTCACATGGACGGGGGGAGAGTCAGCCCGAGCCGGCGGAAGGAGGTCCAAGGAGAGGCAGCGGCAAGGAACCGGTGCGGACATCCAGGCAGCATCACCACCTCCCGCCGCACGCCAGCCACGGTCACCCCCAGGACCAGCATCAGCTCTCAGACAGGGATGGGGAGGAGGCAGAGGAGGACTTTTTCTTCAGTCACAGGCAGAGGTCCAGCAGAGAGTCCCTGAAGCTCTCGGAAGGCGCTTCACCTCTGTCCAAATCCAGCAGCAAGTGCTCCACCAAGTCCAGCGGCAGCGATCGGTCAGTGGAAGCGGATCCCCTCATCCAGCAGCTGCACCCCATGCTCAGCTCGGTCTTTGGCCAGGTAAGGGGCAAAGCGCCCCTCGCCACCCACCCCTCCCTCTCTTCCCACCCGCTTTCCCTCCGCGCCCCCTCCTCCTGCGGCTCCCGGACCTTGGGCTCCTCGCTCCGGAGTCCCCGCGGCCCCGGGCACAGCCCGCAGCTGTAAATGCACTGCTTCCTGGGCGCCCCTGCCCAACTTCTCCCGGCGCTGCGGCACGGCCGGGGGCGCTGCGGGGTCGGCCCCAGGAGGGCTCCGCGCCGGGGACGGGGCGCGGGTCAGAACCCCCGGCCCCGCCGGGCGCTGCGGAGGGCGCTCTCGGCGGTGCTGACGGGGGAAGTGCCGGTGCTTTCCCTGTCACCGGGGGAAGTTGTGGCTCTGCCTGCTGAGGGTGAGAGTCAGAGAAGAGGATTTTTAAAAGCTATTTACTTATTAGATTCCATCTCTCTGGCTCCCCGCCTTGCTTTGCTGTATTTGTTTACATCTCCTTATGGTACATTTCTGTACAATCAGCATATGAATCATTTCTGATGGCAGAAGCTGTCAGGGGAAGGTAGTGGGGAGGACGACAAAAAAAAATCCTGACCCAATTCCGAAGCCTTCCCAGTCACTGTGTTAGAATGGAACAGATGCTTTTGGTGTTTGCAAGCTCTTTTGGTACAAAGCTGTCGCTTTTAGCTGCTTTTGGTAGTGAAATTACCCAACACGGTTACCCTCTAAAAATGAAAAGGCAGAGGGAGACTAGCTTGAAATTTTCTTTTAGAGACATCTAGGGATGTTACTGGAAAATGTAATCTCTGGGAAGATTAATGTAACTGCAATCTTCCAGAAGCACAATTATAGGTATAAGCCAGTAGCCTGGATGGTTAAGTTCCATCCAGCCCTGGAAATGATCAATTAATCCAGAGTTATGATTTCTGGAGTTTGTTATCGTTGAGTCTTTTCTTTCTTTCCTGTCTTTCTCTTCTTTTTTTTTTTCTTCCCTTTTTTTTTTAATGCGTGTTTGGGAGGCTTTGCAGGGAGCCCATTCAGACTGAGATTATGGAGAGAATTAGCAAAAATTTTGTAATTGGATGGAAGGAGGTGATACACACAGATGTTTAATACAAGAGTGTTGTCTACTTCTGTTCATCTTGACTTCTCCAGATAAAAATCAAAGCACATCTGTTCCCTCCAAAGCACAACACTTTTCCATCCTCACTGACAGTCTGCTGTTTAGGAATTTTACAGTTGTGTTTAACTTAAAAAAAGTGTTACCCTCCCTGTGCCAATGGTGCATCCGATGTCTAGATTAAAATTTTGTTGTGACAGTAAGGACGAGTCTGGTCAGCAGATTGATGCTCAACCAGGTTACAAAAAGCCATGTTCCAGCACCAGGCTTTGAAATGCGTGGTCTTGGCTCTGATTTATGCTGTAGTTCTGAACGGAGTGAAGATGTATCCAAGAAAAGATTTTAAGTCTATGGAGCTGTATGTCCCCAAAGCATCAGAAATACAAACAAATTCATGCCAGGTCTCTCACTCATGCAAACCCCTCTGATTTTGAGCTTAGTCCTTACCTGAACAGCACCTTTATTTTACCTGCTCTGCTGCTCACATTCCAGTGTCAAAAGACAGTTCTGAAAGCTGTAAATGTAGCAAAATTTACCTGTGGTGTTCAACAATGCCCTTTACTGAAATGAGAGAGATACAATTCTAATTTTCACTTTTTCACTGAGTACATTGCACCGGTGCTTACACGCACACACCAGCATCTCTCTTTTGGAGTGTAGTGTTATTTATTGCATTTTCTCTCTGTATTCTTCTCTCACATGCTTTCTTAGAAGGAACTGTGACAGAATGAAAATTTACTGGAGATTTTAGGACTGACTTTTAGGACTGGGCTGTAGTAGATCCCCCTGTACAGGGGCAGGATGGGGAGCTATAATTTTTTATAATTTAGGATACACAAAGACCTGGTTACATGAAATACGTGAAACTTTTTTTTTTTTTTTTTGGTGGTTATATCAAAATCCTGGGATGAATAAAGACCCAGGTGTAAGATGTATGGAAATTCTGTCATGGCACAGAATGATACAAATTTTGTTTCTGTGAATGAAGAAAAAAATGCCCAGCATTGTGTAAAAAGGTGTGTGAAGTTTTGAAACAGGCAAGGACTTACACGTGTGGCAGGGTCATAGGTGCAGACACGTCCAGGGTTGCAGTCTGAGGCTGCAGGTGCTGTAACACCAGTCTGCTCCACATTGTGATTAGAAGACAGCAACAGCTCAGCAGATAATTCATTTAATATGAAAACTTCTTTCTAGCCCACACAGCCCAGTGTGAAACAGTTAGAACAGTAATTTTGCAGCACATAGGAGAGGAGCACAGTGATGCATATCGCAGCAGCAGAGCACTGTGGTCCAGCAGCACCAGTTTATCTTGATCCAGCTCTACAGATGTGGAACATCATCACCCTGTGCCGTGGTGGTGCAGTGATGTGGTCGCAGATGCAGACACTACAGTGGTACAGTCAGATACACTGAAAAGATTGCAGGGCTGACTCCATGGAGAATGTCATTATTGCAGTAACAGCAAAAAGGAGCAGTTCAGGACTAGAGGGTTGTGTCTGAGGGAGACAGATTTGTAGCTGTGCAGAAAAAAAGACAGAGTGAAGGAAGAAGCGCCGTGTTTATATAACCAGCACAGCAATATAGTGCACTGTGGGTGTGTACTCCAGGAGAATGCTAAGATACTGCCAGGATACAGGATGCAGTGATATTTTATTAATTAGGCTTATGCTATATTGGTGCAGTGATGTTCTAATACCATTAAGCAGTAATACTCTTTTAGGATATTTTACCATTTTGTAATTGAGCGGTACACGAATTAACAAAAGTAGGGTAGTGTAATGATGCATTAAGTATAAGCCAGGATGTCATCTTAGCCTAATGACATGTTTGCACACCAGCTCAGTGCAGCAGTTGCAGAGGAGCACTCTGCTGTGGACTTTCTGCTGGGCTGGGATGCAGCGCGTGCAGCTCCGAGCGTCTGGAGAGCTGCGCTGACAATGCAGTGGTGTGGTAACGCAGTCCCGGGGCACAGCAGAGATGTGATACTGGTGCCGTGTGGTAGGAGTTTGGCAGTGCACGGGTGTGATAATTGTGGAGTGTTGTAGCCTGACAGGAGAGTTTAGCAGTCTACTGATGTAGTAATACAATATTGCAGACAAGAGCCATTCTGTGCAGCAGTGATCACTTCTGGTGTGATATTTGCAAAGGGCTGCACTGATCTGACAGCACCATCCCGCTGTAGCAGAAGGCAGCAAGTGAAGTATTACCACCATGCCACAGTTTTGGAAGCACAGCTGAGTTAGCAAGAGGACAACGCCACAGACTTACCTGGTGACAGTGCAGTGTGAGTATGGGCTGGTTTTATGCGGGACAGTGGGACAGCAGTGTTTTAAAGTGACCCTGCAGTGGCAGAAACTCAGTGCAGTGCAAGAGCAGTGCTGTGATTCACGGGTGTAGCTGGCAAGGAATGTGTGTATGATAATGCAGCAAAGTGGGAAAATGGCAAGAAAAGAGAGCATGATGAAGATGTTTCATGTGATTTTAGCCTGATAGGATAGTGTTGGAGTGGCCAAGTGGCAAAAGTGTGTTGTGAAGCATAAGGGAGCGTGCTTATTACCCCTGCAGAGCAGAGAGTCCTGTAGTGTCTCTAGTGTGGCTACAGATCACAGTTCAGCAACAGAAGAGGAGTGCTGACCCCTCAGCAGCTGGGATGGCAGGGAGGTGGCAGGCCTGGCAGCAAGACACAGTTTATCAATGTGACAACAGCAGCAACAGCAGCACAGAGACCGGGACGGCAGTGCGGTGACAGCAGGACCGCAGTGCAAGTTTTGTGGCATTCCTGGGGCAGCGGTGATGTGGCTGCAGTGCCCAGGGTGCAGCAGTGCCACGGGGATGTGGCTGCAGTGCCCAGGGTGCAGCAGTGCCACAGGGATGTGGCTGCAGTGCCCAGGGTGAGCAGTGCCACAGGCATGTGGCTGCAGTGCCCAGGGTGCAGCAGTGCCAGGGTGATGTGGCTGCAGTGCCCACGGTGCAGCAGTGCCACGGGGATGTGGCTGCAGTGCCCAGGGTGCAGCAGTGCCACGGGGATGTGGCTGCAGTGCCCAGGGTGCAGCAGCCACCTGGCACCTGGCTCACACGGCTCTGTGCAGGGACTGCGGCACAGACAGCCACCGGTTCTCATTGCTTCATTCCTCCTGTGCCTCAGTGCTGGCCTTGCTGGTATCTTTAAGAACAGCTTTTTCCGGGCATTTGCTATGCAATATTAATTTGTAAGTGATCCTGCCATGTGAGACCTGAACGTTTTCAGAGCCGTTTAGCTTTCACACCCTACCTGACTGTTAAATTTTTCAGTGAAGTGATTCCCCAACAGTTTTCTGTCAATTGCCTCTGGTAGCATGGGGATCAAAGGGGTCAAACAATTGCCGTAGAGAACCATGAAATATTTACAGGGTTCTGCTGTTAGCACTGTGGCCAAAGGGGCTTTTGTATTTCTATTTGTACAGGGAGTTTAAAGCCTCTCCTGCACCATCTCCCATTCCTGCTTTAATGTCAGTGTCCACATTACCATTAAAATAGGGAAGGAATCTTTCTGCATTTCCTGTGAAATTTTCCTTTTATTTTCCTGCTCCACCCCCCTTTATTCCTGAGCTTTAGTTCTTAACAGGTTTTAATGGACCTTACAGCAAACTGGGATGACAGAAGTGGCCCCATTTTGGGACAGAAAATGTGGAAAGCATGTGTGGAAAGCATGTCAAGAACATTCTCCTCTGATCAGCCGAGAGCGTGTAGGGAAAAGGTGCCTTGTCCAGCCTTTCTGGTCTTCTCATCTGCCAGACAACTTTGTTCCCTCCAATGTCTTTGGCTTCAGCTGATTCTAACAGGCGTTTTGCCCAAGAGCCATCACTGCATCAGGACCATTCTTGGAGATCCATCCGTGGAGAAGTAGGAAGCCCTGGCCAGTCCTGCCAGGGTAGAGTGGCTCCTGGCTCAGTAATGGAAGTTTTCAGCTGGCCCTGTGTGTTAGCGAGGGAGGCTGCAATGGAAACTTTCATGTGTCACGCTGTGGGGTGGCGAGGTGAAGGTGAAAGGTCTGGGTTTCCAGGTGCTCACGTGTTGTGTTGTATCTGTAAGGCAGGTGAAGCAGTGGCATGTCAGGTCTGGTGACAAACTGAGACAGTCTCTAACTAAACTGCTCATTAACTCTGTTAAATCGGCACAGTAATTTGGGGTGAACAGGCTTCTGGCTTAGCATGACTGACCGCCGGAGTGGTGCTGGTCCCGTGGCACGGTCTTGGCTCGTATGGAGCATGGACCGTGGGTGCACAGATTAGGAGGCAGAAAGAACCTGAAGAAATGCCGTATCCTGCACCGACTTTTCCTCCGTGTTTTGTGGCACCTCTGAAGGTTTATACCGGCCCAGAAGGGTCCCTGAGGGCACGGGCGGAAAGGGAAGGGAGTCCGCGTGGCAGCAGGGACAGTCCCGCGGACAGACAGCGGTGTTCCCTCTGCTGCTGCCCGTCCCGCCGGGGCTCCCGGGATCGATGCTGCGGGCCTGTCCCCTACCCGCTCCGCCGCGGGGCTCCGGAGGGGCTGCGGCGGCCCCGGCGCGCCCCCGCGCGGCCCCGCCGCCTCGGCCCGGGGCCCTTCCCCGCCCGGCAGAGCCGCCTTGACACGGACCCGCCGCACTCTGGGCTCCCGGGGCATGCCCTGTCCCTGGGCCGCCCGGTGAGTGTGTCAGAGCCGGGGACAGCCCCGCCGTTGCCGTGAAGTTGGCGAGAGCCGCTCCCAGCTGCGTGTTCACTGGGTCGGATACCTGCGTGGGGCCCGTACAGCCTGCGTGCTTCCATCCCTGCATGAGTTGCCACAGCCCATGTCCATGCATGTAGATTGACATAAAAAGCCTTCATGTACATGTCTTGTCTATGTACACACAGCCTGCTCGTGCAGCCTCTGCTAACTCTTCTGTGTGGCTTCACAACCACCTCTGTACACGCTTATGCATTCCTGTGCTTAAAACATCGCTCGGCGCTTGTGTGCACACCTGCCTGCTGACACCTGCCACACCTTCCAAGGTACGTCTCATGTTTTTATATGTAATGACCTCAGACACAGAGAAACATTGTTCCACTTGAGCATATCCACTCAGTCTCCCCTTTGCTCAGCTTGGAGAAAAGTTCATCACATTTATTGCTTGTAAAGAGCTTGAGGGATGTGAGCCAGACGTACAGAATCACTAAGGGGCAATGGATAAGCCTCCTGTCTACAGTAGGCCTGCCAGCAAACATTAATCTTTGTCAGTGATTTACTTTTTAAACAAATCTGTTTTAAAAGGCTATAGAAAGACTTCAAAATAAAACCAAGCTAAAAGAACATTCATTAAATATTCTGTTCATGAAATATACAGCAGCATGATCTAATGCACTGAAATACACAAACCTTCTGGTTAGATTCAGTTTATCTTTGGAGAAGAAAAAAAAGCTTTCAGTAATAAATTAATCATCATTTACATAAGTCCACTGTCCATTTTGTTAAGCTTTAACTCCTTGATTTTTGTTTCATGCAATCCTGGGTTTCAACATAATGTCAGGGAAGTTTAGCTTTAGATCTAGTGGCTGGGCTGCAGGTTGTCAGCTGAATTAGCTGTGATTCTTTGTAGCATTCCAGCTTCAGTAACTGTTTTTCCCTGATGCATCCATGAGTGGTATTGATTTCCAATAACAAGCAGCTATATGGTGTACATTCAGTAAAAGATGTCTAACTAACTTTGGGCTCCGTTTCAATAATCCTCTGACATTCCTGTGACCTTAGAGAGCAGCAGTAGTGTCCATGAACCTGAGTAATCCTGCAGTCAAATGCTACACTTAAAAATAAAGAACTGTCTTAGCTATGCTCATATTTAGATTTTTAGTAGCTTTCTGCTCCAGCATAAGACCATGAACTCAGTGCTACCCAAGAATGAAGACATTAGCAATATTCTAACATTTCTTCCACCCATTCCTCCCCTGGAGTACTTTGCATCTTGCAACCATCTTTGGAAGGAATACACAGCATTGTTTCATCCCACTCAGGCAAAATACATTCTCTGCATTTGGAAGGAAACAGGCAATAGTGTAACACTGGGAAACATCATGTCACAACAGTTGAAGGCAGGAAGTAGAAAAACACCAGCAACCTCAATGTGTTCTGCTGAAACAAACCACAAATTGTTTAGATACTTTGGGACCATTTGTGTTGAGGTGTAGTCAGAGACCTGGGATACACAGTTTGGTCCTTTTAAAGGTGCTGTCAGATCCTTACTCAAATTAGAAGTGAGGCAGATCTCTGTTTTAGGGTGGCAAATCTCACGTAATGCTGCCAGGTTGGTTTGGACTATTTGGTACTGGTTTCCAGGCCTCTGCTCATCCCCTGTCCCTCTTGTTTCCAAAGAGGTGAGAGAGCCAGGCAGAATTAGCTGCTTCTGCAGTAGTCACAGTTGGATGGAGTGCAACAAAATTCCCATATTCTGGAGCAAAGACAAGGAACCACGTAAGGTCTATTTTAAACAACCTCTGTGCTCCATATACATGACAAATCCTCACAGCAGCTTCTGAGCTGTCAAGTTTGTACTTGTCTTTTTGTAGCTCATTGATGATCTTGAGGATCATCATCAGCAAATATCCACAGTACAATGTGGTCTGGCCAACGCATCTCCTGCGTAGGAACTTGGAAGTTGGGCTAATGCAAAATCCTTGGATCAGATCTGCAGGGAAGGTGTCAGGAGAAAGCACGTTCCCAACTATTTTCATCTGATGCAAGAAGAAGCCAGCTATTTACAGACAGAGCTGTTCCAAACAGAAATTGACAGGCAGTCCAGGCTTTGTTACCTTGAGAGGAATAGAAAATATTCTCCGTCTTTTTAATAAACATTCTGTTGTTTGTGATTGATTATGATCCAATTGCTCTAATGGAGGAGAGTATTATGCACAGCATGAGTCAGCAACACTTTCCTCCTGGAACAGCTGACAGCAAAGAAAGTTCCCAAACTCTCTGCAGAATTCCTTTCCCTAGATGAGAACCTGGACTGCATCCACCAGTACCTGCTTGTGCCTCCCCTTGAGATGGACCTGTACTTGTCTGACTGGCATATGGAACCATCCAAGGTTCCTTTGATGTTAGAAGACACAACTCAATGTGTAGCAAAAGCACTTGGGAGCTGATGCAGAAGAAAAAACAGAAATCAGTCACAGAAATTGAGAGTGCCAGTGCATGTTCCAGTGGTTGGGAGCTTCAAAATGAGATCCTTGACAGAACTGGTACAGGAGGATGTTGCCCACTCCAAATGGTTAGGCTCATCTCAGGTTGTTCAGTAGACAAGACAGTTTCTGTCAAACTATACATTTCCTGTAAAATACAGATCTGTAGCCACCAAATAAAGGGTTATTGGAAGCAGGTTTGAAAGCTACTAATCCATGTGGGCACTTTCCACTCTGGGGTAGGAAAAAATACAACAAAAATTCCTGCCCTGTTAGGATAAATAAAGTAAGGGGATGTATTTTAATATACTAAATGTTTAAAGCATTTAGTGGGCTCTTGGTAGAACTATGGACTTCAGTGAAAAGATACTAGGAAAGAGTTTTCCCTGCTTTACTATACAATACCCATTACCTACTGACATTGCCCTGTAGCAGTATTTATGTTGTGTTCAGAACAATAATGTAATGTTCCAGCACATGAAGGACTGTGCACTGAAACAGGCCTAGCATCTGAACAGTCCCCATACAAATCCATACTTCCACTGAAAATTTTTGCCAAGCAAAGCTACAGTTTGATAAGCAGTCACATGTTTTGGATTGATTTTGTTTTCTCTGTTGTGTCTGTTGGATATTTGCTGCCACTAGATAAAGCTTCTGGCACCTGCCAAATGATTAGCTATGAGGAGTTCCAACATTTTCCTATGAAATGAGCGTTTCTGCCAAAGGTGCCAGCCCAAAGCACAGCACTGCTGCTTTTTAAAGTATCCAGACATATTAAACCACCTAAATCATTCCTTGTTGAATGCCAAGTCAGCCAGCCTTCTCCCTTCCATGTGCTCAGGTCAGTCAGCGTGCCAAATGCTTCTCTCCCATGAGCTGACACCCTGCTCTGTGCCAAGCTGCATCCCTTGAGCTCTCTGCTCTCCACCTTGGACCTGGGGAGAAAGGGAGGGATGCATGAACAGCAGCAAGAACTTGCATTTCACAAAGTTCTTGCAGATTTTTAGAAAGTTTACAACAGAGACACAGACCTTAAAAGAACAGTGTGATTGCCACAAAGAACAGTGTGGGAAAACCAGTATACATGCATGTGCAGCCCTCCCACATGCACACTGACTACCCCAGATATAGGCATACCCACAGATCAGCACCTACACAGAAATGTTTCTGACACACTTATTCTCAGCATCCCGTTCTCTTCCAGCAGCGTCAGTTGGAGGAAGGGAGAAAATATGTTCCTTCTAACCTAATCTTCTAATGACCTTTCTGCCAACTCCACTTTCCTTGCCTATCTTTAAGCTACCTGTGGTGGTGATGGGAACAAGGTCCTACTGTTGAGAGATTTTTCTCCTCAGAGCTCAGCAGGGGCTGTCTGCCAGATTATGGTGTCCTGCTCAGTTGCTCTTAAGAGAGTCAGAGTAAATAAGGAGATAAAAAATTGCTCATGATTGCATCTCTTGGGCCTCTTGAGCTGCACTGGAGTTCTTACAGAGTCAAAGGATTGTGTCTGTGCTGCAGACCTGGTGCACATGGGCTCCCATTCCCTCTTCCCTTCCTGGACTGCAAATTCCCTGCCAAGCCTGGCAGGAGTCTCAGCCCTCTCACTCTGCCCTGCACGTTTCCTACAACTGCCTGTAACTGTAGGGAAGAAAAGCTGGAGAGTAGGCAAACACAGTGGCTGGTTCTGAATGCTCTGGTACAAACCAGTATTTAGAGGGTCACCATCTCATTGAGAGGCTTTTAGAGCTCACTAAGACACACTCCACAGCTGTATTCCAAAGCTGTCCCACAATAGTCTGGGAAGTGTGATGGATTTTTCTGGCTGGAGATGTCTGACTCCCTTTCTTCCCTCCCTCTCCCTGGGACAATGTGGGAGATGGGCACTTCTCAGTTGCAGGGTGTTCCTGGCCTGCATGCTTCCTGTCAGGGAGAGATTCATTAGCAGCAGAAAGGCAATTCTCTCTCCTCTCTGCTCTGGAATTGAAGTCATTTGTCTCAGGAAGGAGCCCAGGCGCCTCACTCGCTGTGTGGCAGCTTCTGCTCAAGGGAGACAAGCACTTCGTCAATAAACAAGGAGCCTGGGGAATGGCTCCAGCTGACAGAGGACATTATTAATGACTGGCACTTTGTCAGAGGGTAGATCAGCCTCCCATTAGCTGCCTTAAGAGGGAAAAGAGAAATAGGGCCAAAGATGGAAGCCTGAGAGCAGCTGGGAGTTTCAGCATCCTCCTGCAAAGACCCCACTGAAGGGCCCAGGGCTGGCACAGCCCCCAAGGAGTGACTGTGTTTTTCCTCAGCATCTCCTGATGAGGGAGACAGGCCCAGCTCAGGAAGAGTTTTGCTTTCCACCCTAACATGGGTGGGCTCTGCTATGGAGATCTTCCCCTCTGTCCCCCTCTCAGTCTGCCCTGGGTACAAGGGGCAGACAAGGAGTCTTCCAGCATGTCCTGCTGCAGCTTTTTGTTTTGGAGAGCCTGTGGACCTTTGTGCAGCTCCTACAACATCATCTAATGAAGAAGGTATTCAGGGAATCTGAGAGGAGGCTGTCCCACTGTCTTCAGTCTTGGGAAGCTGTTATTACAAGGAAGAGCAAGAAGCACCATTCCCTATGGCCATGCACTTCTGTCTGTGGCTAACTGGAGAAGCTGCAGACTTTTGTCATACTCCTAGACTCATCTCCTTAGGTGGAAGAAGCCTCTAAGCTCTAAAGCAACTGTTGAGTCACCTTAAAATCATACTTAATTTGCCGCAGCACCATCAGGGTGGAAGGAGAAATCCCTGCTTTGTTTTGACATTGACAGTTCATCCTTTGTCCTACAGCCCTAGAGCTGTCAGGAGAGCGAGTCCTTGGCTCCTTCACAAAAAGCATCTGGTGCAAGTCCTCAGCCTATGGAGCAGGTCTCTTTAGAAGCTTTTGTTTGGAGCTGCACTTGCAAATAAAGATGTGAAATCTTTCAGCTCAACACCAGAGTGTCCAAGCAGCCTGCTGCATAACAGGGTGTAAGATCAGTGTCATCCTGGTCCTTAGCTCTTCATACTTCTTATCACTGTGGAGCTGCAGCTGTGGTGCCTCACAGCTAAAGGTGCATCCGCTATCCTGCTCAGATACTGTTGCCTGAGTGTGATTATGTGGTTTTTATTCAATTTAAATCTCTTTTCAGACTGAATGCTCTTATGCTCAGCCTGAGATCAGGAAAAAATATATTGGGGACTCATCCCTTTTCTTTCAGAGATTATTCTGCACTACAGGCATAAAGTCCAAAATTTAGAGCCAGCTCTAGGTTCAGGTGCCTCTTATTTATTCCAGGACTTGGGCTCTTGCGAATGAAATGGATGGATCTGACATCAAAATTCTTTGATTCACATTATCTAACCTGGGGCTGTTTAGATTTAAGATTCGGGTGTGAGCCCATCTTTGGCAGATTTGTACAGGTTAAACTGCCAATTGATTTTTACTTGCAGAAAGCTGGAAAAACTTTACTGCAAGACTGGCTCAACATCTCTCCCTTGTGGTTAAATATTACTGTCCTGGGGCTGAGAGTGTTGTAGGGTCCCAGGACTGCTGTCTCCAGGCTTGCTTCCACCGTGACAGAATAAAAATCAGACACCTCTAGGTCTGCTGGTATTTATAAGCTGAAACAGGTCCCACCCAGATAAATGGGTCCATTTCTGCTCTGAAAGGAGCTGTGGTCTGCTCCAAGCCCCTAAGTGGATTGCCTTCTGGCCAGCCTGGGGCTGTGGTGATTGAAAAGCCAAGAGGAGTTAGAAGGGGGGTGGGTAGGGATGCAATGTTCAGAGGCTGTGTGGACCCAAACTAGCTAGATTCACAGAACTCATCACTGAAATCACTTCTTGCATTGCCTCTCTGTTTTAATTCTCCCTGAAACAGCCCTCTCCTATGAGTGAAACAATCTTGCCTGCAGATTGAGGGGGGTGGGAGGGATTTGAACATTAATCTGATGTAGATTATACATCCGCCTCCCTCTCTCCCCCCTTCTCACTCACTCTCTCTCTCTCCCTCTCTTTCTGTCTGTTTCTCTCCCCTCCCTCTCCTTCCTGCTTCATCTCTTCAAGAAAGTGAACATAAAGTAAAATACGGAGAGAGAGAGGCAGAGAGAGAAAAAGCTCCCTGAAGAGGGAAAGCCCCAGCAGCCAGTAGCTGTTTGGATTTGCCTGGTGCTGCCTTTCTTGCTTTGCTCCCAAGGAATACCTTTAATGGGATCAATTGCTTCAGTTCCTTTATAACCAAGTCCACCGGAAAGGCAGCCTCAACATATTATGGGCAACTGTGTGAAGTCTCCTCTGAGAAACCTCTCTAAAAAGGTATGTTCCCTGAATTGAATCAATCCAGCCCTGCTTCTTGGGATGGGTGACACTGTGGGCAGACAAGAATGGGAGGCGGGAGAAACACAGAGATGAGTATGAGGGGTTCAGCTTCTTCACCAGACTTTTTCTGTAAGAGCTGCTCATGCAAGTGCAGCCAGTAGAACCCAGGATGCTCAGAGCCATAATATGTATAAATAAATGTGTGTGTAGGCTCATGTCCTGCTCACTGTGTGTGTACAGCTCTCCTCTGGGTACCTGCAAGCATGTGCTTGTTGATGTGCACAGTGTGCTGGCACGCTCCTGTCAGGGCAGGAGTGAGCTTGTGCTTGTGCTTCAGCTGAGAGTTACCTGCTTGAGTAATCGTGTGTGCTGTGGGTGTAGGGACATACATGCATGTATACATGAAGGGTCACTTGTCTGTACATGTTGCCATTGCTGTGTAAGAGTGTGCACACCTATGGGCCCATCTGAGGTACCTGTGTGTCCTTAGCTCTTCACATCTCTAACAGGCATCCTGAGGGCCTGGGCAGGTTTGCTGTGAGTGCAGAAGGCATTTCTGTGTATCACACACATGCCCTTGCTTGTATGGTGCTGTGTGTGCTCACCTGCTGGTGCATGTCCTCACACAAGTCTGTGTGTAGACATGCACGTTTTTATGTCTATCCATCCTTGCACATGAAGCAATTAGTTTGGGTATGTGTTTGGGTACAGAAGCATGTTTTTCTCTTTGTTCTGCTTGTCCATGCATCTGTTTGTGAGTGGATACACTGGGCCCTGGCTGTGTGTTTGTGCATCATGTTGCACATCAGCGTGGCCCATGTGTCCACATGCTTGGGCCCAGCTGGACTCTCTGAGCTGCCACATTTGTCTGTTAGGCTTCAGCCCACAGTCTGTGGGACTGAAGTTTTGCAGTGGTCCTGGGACAAACTAGATCCAGGAATAATTCTGCTGTTATGGACTGGGTTGAAATGGGAACAACATGCCCCAGAAACATTTCTTGTTTGACTGAGGAAGACCTTACAGCACTGTGTACCTGTCAGCCACACAGTACTCACTTGGCATTGCTGCAAATCTAATAGCTCAGCAAAAAGCTATGCAGTTCATTCTCCATAAATGATAAAGTTATGCTGATCATCCAGAGAATTGCAATGAGATGCTGTCTCTGTGGAGACCTTGATGACAGTGAAATGCCACTGCCATCAAGATGCTTTATCCAGGAGACCTTGGCACCTGGGAAAGCTTCTCTGCAAGGGAGCTGTCTGGGAGAGAGAGGACCTCCATCGCAGAGTTTCTTTTGGCTGCATTTTGGCCTCTTCTGTATAGAAACACAATTTGCTTGTTATCTTGGCTGCTGTAAACAACGGCAGTAATGGCACAGTGCTGCTGTGGGGGAGCTGGGATACTTGATGAGGGAATTCATCACCCAGCAGTTATGCAGTGCTGAGACCAGTCCTAGGTCAGGGTGACCTGCAGGGAGACGTAGAAGTAGCTGAGGTTCACCCAAATGTTGCACATGTGAAAAACCAGCTTGGTTGTTTGTAGGTCGCCTTCAACTTGGAATAAAAGGAGTTGGCTGCAGCTGTACAAGGCGATTGCAATTAAAGTCTGACAGGTAGCCAGGCTGCTTGAATCGAAATAGATTCAAGAACCTGTAAATTGTGTTGTCAGTCTTTGAGGTAATTTATGCTTTTATTCCTAAAAGCTGCTTTGAATAACTCACTTTGTGCCTAGTTACAAGGCCTGGGATGTCAGGACTGAAGAGAAAAAGTTGCAAAGCTGAATCAGAGAATTTCTCAGACATCACTCTAGTGAGCTATGAAATCAGGCACTCATCCTGACAGGTCCTGGTACTCTGCCACTCTTTTCATCACAACTCACATGATTATACTGGAGACTTTGCAGATCAGTCTTAACATTGCCCAATTTCACTTGGCTGTTATATGATCCCAGTCATTTTTCTCAGATTTTACTTTGAGCAAACTAATTTTGCTGAAATGTTAAAGAGGAGGGACTGCAGACAACACGTGTGGAAGCTGCTCTTGGGTGACAGTCTGAACTCTTGAATACATTATTTCAACCCACAATTTGGGATTCACTCCCAGGCACCAGCTGGCTTGGTCTAGGTCTGGATGGCACCAGGGTACCTTGCTTGTTCAGGCTGTGACTCCCTGTCTGTTGTTGGAAGCTTCAGTTTCTTGTTGTCACGTTGTCCCCCCAAATGATTGTGGAAGCCATCCTGGCTGCTTTTCCCTCCAAGAGATGCTGCAGTTGGGATTGAGGCCCCTCTTGGCTTGCTGTTCTGCAAAGTCCCTCTGGCACTCAGGCCAGAAATGAAGTGAGTCCTGGTGTGCTTCTGCTGTGCAGAAATTAAAAGCCTTGGCATCCAGGTCCCTCACTTTGCCACAGCTCTCCACCACTTTGGCCATCTCTAGATCAACCAGGTCCCTTCCCACTCCATAATCTGACACAGCCAAGGGCTGGACTTGGCCAGGAAGGTTAGTGGTCCTTTGCTAAGAAGGGACTGGGAAAGCCTGATCTCCCCAGTCCTATTCTTGCATTTTCTTTGTCATGAACACTGCTGTTCCCCTGTAATGGGTGGCTGATGTTTCTTTGCCCCATACCAATATCACAGCTCCCTTGCCCTCTCTTCTGCGATGTAGAAGGAGCATGGTGAAGGGAACTCGAGTGGATATTTGCAGGAGAACCTGTGAGACTGCTGGCAGAGGGAACACTGAATGCCATAAATCCTGCCTGCAGTGACAGTGCAGGGCAGGGAGCCTTGCTGAGCTGTTCACCTTGGTATTCTGGCACTGCAGCAGTTTGTCTGGTCACAGTCCTCAGTGGCTCTTGGCAACTGTTTTGTCAAACTGGCAACCTCTGTCGAGACAGAAAAATAATGGGATGACTATTATGAGGTACTGCTGTATTGCTTGGTAATAAACCATTGACTGGAAATGTCACCAAACAAACATTCGGGGCTGTGGGGCTTTGCATCCTTCATGTGGCTTCACTGGAATGAAACACCGATGTGGGGCATTTAAGTGATTCATATTATTCGGTATATTAAACTGAAAAAGGTGCCAGGAAATAAAGCTAATAATTTTGAAAATACATTGCACTGATGTCACAAAGCTGTGTAGCTCAACACAGGTGTCTTGACATTTAGCTGAGCTAGTAATATGCCATTTGTGGATGGATGCTCATCTTTCAGTTTTCTAAGGACAAGTGTCCTATGTGTCAGAATTAATCAGAGACCAATTCCTTTCTCAGGCACGGCTGCAATGAAAATGCTTTTCTGCTTCATCATTTTCTTTCTCCCTGGCTTGCTTTTTGAGTTATTTTTGTTTTGATGCTTGATATTCACATGACATTATACATGAGCAGCTTGGTGTAAGACTGTGTACAAAAAGGCAAATTACAAACCATGCATGCAATGTAATAGCACATGACAGACACAGCAAGTAGATACAATAGTCTCAGACAAGTGTGAATGGGGGGTGTTTGTGTCTGGTCTTTTAGCCTGAAAATTTACCTCAGGCTTTCAGGAAAGGGTTAATAGAGACAATGACAAGTGACAGAGCTTCTCTGATCACCCCTGGGAACGCTGGCTGTAAAAGTAGAATCATTCCTGAAGAGGAATCTAATGTATGATTAATGTTTATTCTATAAAACCAAGGGTCCTGTGGGTTGTGTTGGCTTTTTATAGCTGCATGGGAATATCAGGATAAGAGGTTTTTTGCAGAGCCAGGGAAATGCATTTCTATAAAAGGAAAGCAGCGCCTCCTTATAAAATCCAGTGCTGGATTCTGTTCTGGAGCCTTAGCTTAGCAGGACGTGTGCACTTAGAAAATGTGCAAATGCAAACACTCAAAAACGTTGTGCCCATGTCTGATCTCCACTTTGGGACTGTCAGTGATTAAAAGAGGCCAAGGCAGTAAGTGCCTCAAACCCTGAGGATGTAACTAATTAGTAGCTGCACAAGGCAGCGTGAGCCTGCAGTTGGCAGGGCCACCTGATGCTGTAAATGGTCTTTTGAAAACGTGATAAAGCGTGTGATGCTGTGTGAGCCTGAGCAGCGGCTTTGTGCAGCTCTGCCGGCTCTCCTGGGGATGCCCGGGCACACTTTGGCACACGTACTGTTAAGTTGGGCTGTGCTTGTCCTTTCAGCTCATTCAAGGCAGTGTTAGCTCTGGGGCTGACTGTGGGAGTGTGGCACTTTGGGCTGTGTCTGGGTAGATCTGAGCAGCGCTGAGAGTTTGATGTCGTTTCAAAGAGAAATTCTCGTGGTTGGTTGTTCTTTCAGCGTTTGAAAGTGAACTCCTGGACTTACTGCTTCTGTACAAATCCAAATAGGCCGGTGGGGGGGACGCAGTGTGCACCAGATGAAAGAAATGTAGCAATTATATCTCTGCGAGGCGGTTCAGTAAAACTTCAGAGGAACGAGATGGGGAGGTAACATCCTCTGTTGTGTTGTTTGCTTGCTGCTGGTTGGCTGGGAAGATCCGCCATGACGAGAAGACGAGCTATAAAGCTGTCCAGACGAGCGAAGAGGGGTCGTCGGCTGGCGAGTACCAGGGTCCGCTCATGGTGCTGGCCCAGAACTGCGCCGTCATGCACAACCTGCTGGGGCCAGCATGCATCTTCCTGAGGAAGGGCTTCGCAGAAAACAGGCAGCCTGTACGTAAGTTACACCCAGCGGGGCGAGACACGCACAAAGCCACGTGGACGCGAGTCGGGGATGCGGAGCCGCCCCCGTGCTCCGTCTGCGTGCAGCTCTGTAACTCCCAGCCCTGGATCTCGAGCATCCCGGCTCCAGCTCCAAGTGCAGATACAGTCACAGGCTAATGTCTAACCTGAAGGATGTGCAGATATCCTTGTGCTTAAACACCAAGAAAGGAGGATTCTAAACTTGAAGCTGTGGAAAATAGATCCAAGTCTATACTCGAGTAGCCATAATCATATGAGTTCATGAAAAGGTTTTAGGACTTCAGGACTTGCATATATTCATATGGACTCAGGAAAAGTCCAGTGCTCAAAGCTGTTATTCCAGCAAGACACACATCTCTTGATTAGCTCAGATTAGCATTTAAAGCCTAAATAGCCAGTTAAATGCAAATCAGGGCATCTGTATTGGGAACAAGCTGTCCATATTTGATACTGTTCCTATCAGTTCACAGTGAGCACACTAGCACCAGCAGATATAAGCAGACAGCTGCCTCCTCACAGATACCCGGACACAATCTCTTGTGCACTGGCATACCCAGCCTGACACTGCAGCAATCCCAGCCAGTTAAACTGAGGAACATCCGGCTTTCCTTATATTTGCAAATAGTGCCAGGCTACCAAATGTTATTACCCTCCCACATAGAGAGAGAGAAATAGCAAAACCACCCCTATTCATTCAGTCACACCTATTGTAACTAGGTGCTCATATGCATCCAATGTATGCATTTATATACAAACAAAAGACGTGTGCTTGTATGTATGCACCCCAATACTGTGTCTTTACAAGAATTAAAACATATTTTTGCCCCCAAACATTCTACTTCTACAGCAATGTGAATTTAAAGATAAACAATTTAATATGATTAACACACCTTTTATGGATATGTATTAGTGAATATGTGAATTGTCAGATATTCACCCAGTGCCTTCCATGTTCTTGTGGTGAAACAAAGCTTACCCCAATTGCCTCAGAACCAGAGGTTTATTGCCTCTGTAAGAAACCTCTGCTTTACTTGTGTGTTGATATGGTCATCTACAGCTGTAGGAGACATGTAGGTCTTTATTTCTGAAACCTCTGCTTCAACCAACAACTCAAGAAAGAGTAATTATGTGTCATTATTGATCAAAAGGCTTTTGTTCTTCCTAACCTTCAGCCACTAAGTGATCACACAGTCCCTGTGCCAGGTCACTAGAACATGAAACACACTCTTGCACAGGTACACTTGCTGACCTGCACCGAGCCACCTGTCACAGGAGATAGGTCCAGCTCCCTAGTGGACAGCTGGACAAGTGTCCATCCTGCTTAGGCCATGGAAGCTCACTGTACCCTGAGAGGTCTCCAAAATAGGATTAGTGATGTCTCTAAGTACCCTGATGTAGAATAAGTGCATCTAATACACAGCTTTACTTTTACTGACTCTCTAGGCCAACAGGATTTCTTGTGCATAGAACAGAAATAAATGAGGGTAAGACCATTAAGTATAATGGACTCTCTGGGGGTCACCTCTGCTCATATCTAGGATCTTAACTCTTGGAATAGTTTTATTCCTCTTCCCATATGTTCTCCGAAAGCTTTAGAGTGGTTCAGCCCATTTTATCCCAAGCAATTTTACTCCTTAATCATTTTAGGGGATTTTTCAAATTTAAAACAGAAAACCTCTTCTTGATGTTAGTTATCGCTTGAGTCAGATTTTTGGAGGGACATAAACCCTCCCCCTCCTTCTGCATTTGCAGTATCTGGCAAATGCAAATTCTTTGGTGTGCAAAATTAGAGCCAGTGCAGAGGCCCCCACTTCTGACAGGTGTCACTGATGTCAGTTACAATGTGGTCTTCAGTGAGGGAGGAGGAGGAGGAGGGGGAGGATGGTCTTGTGAGGACTGTGCTGGAGGAGGGCCTGGGTCCTACCCTGGCCACTGTCACAAGGCAGCAGCTACCGTGGGTGAGTCATGGCACCCTTTGCACTGCAGTGCTGGCACTCACAGCCCTGCACCTGCACCTGCACCTGCACCTGCTGTGCACCCAGCCACTATCTCCAGGGATCAGTGTTTGCACTCCATGGAATAAAGTGCACAAGGTGCTGGAACTGATTGTGGGTGGTTTTCTTCTGTTATTTTATCTAAGGCAGGAGGGCAATTATGCCTCCTGCATCCGGTCTGAGGAGATTGAATTGCTTTATTACTTGGTATTGATGAAAGCAGAACAAATGGGATGACATGTTTGAAAATACCAGGTCTGTGAAGGATGAAACAGCAGAGCCAGCACGCTCTGACAGTTCCATCCAGCACAGAGATGCCTCTGGGAAGGTTATGAGTGGCAAGCTGGTCATTTCTCTGGCACAGCCCACTTCTGCACAGACGTAAGCCAGTGTGTGTCCTAGTTTGCTATGCACTCCGAGCAGCTGCCATTAGAGTTTCCAGAGGAGCCTGCGGTTAAATAGCAAAGGATCATCCTTCTCAAACTGATCAAAGGCACCGTCTCCAGGCACATGTGGTGAGGCTGGAGGACACCTGGAAGGCAAGGAGAAACTCCCCACAGTTGAGGGGAAAAGCCGAGAGTGAGACGACAAAAGAGATCGCGTTTCTGTGTTTCCAAATTCTCAGATGATTTGGATTTGCCTGGGAGCCATGAGAGGAATTAGAAAGGGCATTTAAACCAGAAAGCAGTGCATTTCCATGCTCATCTCTTCTTCCTGGTGCAGTGTTGGAGCTTTCCTATACTCTTATATCCTCCCCCTTCTTCCAAGAAATTCAAATTGGATGTTTGAAGTTGCAGTGTTTCCTGAACATGGTGAATCCTTGTCCTGTTTCATTTGTGGATGACCTTGATGATGTATATGTTGTGTGTCTGCCTTCATGACTGGTTTTAAAATGCTTGTATGTGGAGTTGAGGCTGGGGGGAAGGGGGAAGTTGCTACCTTTTGTGGGGACAGATTGTAGGCGATGTCACTGAGACATTGACTGTGAGAGACCTCATGGCTGTTGCTGTCCTGCCAGAAGGACAGAGATCAAGCAGTGATCTGAGCAGATGATAGTCTAGACCTGCTGGTTACAAGGACTGCTTCCAGCTGCTTTGATCTGTGTGTGTCAGCGGGAATGGCAGTAGAAATACAATCAGAGCTCCAGAGGAGATCATAACTGCTACAGGGACAGTCTCTGCTCCAGAACTTGGTGCTGGGCAATGATGAAGCAGCTTCGTGAAGTTGCCAATCATACCATCAGTGGGGAGGCCACAAATCTTGCTGTGTTGGTCCAGGTCTATTCTGTTCAGGGACCACCTGTCATCCTCCTGTCCACCAGATGAGATGGAGAGGGCTTGCAGAGAAATGTGTGCAGGTTAACACCCCTCTCTTTGGGAAGGAAAGCTGGGAAGCCTTCCTAGGTAGATGGTATTAAACATGTCATCACCTTCTTGTTTCTTCTCTCACTTTCTGGCTTGTTCCAGAACCCTTTGTACCAATAAGTGCTATTTTGAAACTATTTTGTGGCCAACAAATGTCTTTAACATAATATGTTCTCTTTTTGCAGGATAGAGAACTGCGTCCGGAAGAAATTGAAGGTAAAATTTGTTGTTTGTTCTTTGTCCTCTTTCTTTCTGCCCAGTGAAAATGTGTTGGCTGGCCCTTTCATGGTGGCCCCCATGGGTAAAATTATTTGGGGCAAATCAAGGGAGATGATTACTGAAATAATCCCAGTAAAAGAAATAATGTATAAAACTGAAAGAGTTCTGACTGTGAAGGAATTTGCATCCATTCCATATTCTTCAGGGTGAGAGGATAAGTAAGTAATGGGATATTGGCTGTTAGGGAACTGCTGTCCCTCCAGCTCCCACAGAAAGTGTTGTGGAGGATGATACTATAATATGGCTCCAAGGAAGCTGTCTTACCTGCTAATCTCTACAGTGAGGGGTATATAATAGAGAGCAGAGGTAAATGTTGGAAAAACTTACCTGCTGCAGTTTCTTTAGGGAGCACAGTTTAGCAATGAAGTGTTTGTGACACTTGTAGTTCGAACAAGCTTTCCTGCCAGGAATGAGCCAGCAGCACTGCTGACAGAAGAGCTTAACTTTGCTCCAGTCATTGCCTCATGTAGGGAGATCTGGTGGGAAAACACTGAGTATCTTAGAGAGTCTGCCTTCATAAAGTGCTGTTTATTCTGGGGAGTTTTCTTGGAAAAGGTATTTCAAGCTGTCACTGACAATATTGTTCTTCCTTTCCCACAGAATTAAGAGAAGCCTTTAAGGAGTTTGATAAAGACAAGGATGGGTTTATTAACTGCAGGGACCTGGGGAACTGCATGCGGACCATGGGCTACATGCCCACTGAGATGGAGCTAATAGAGCTATCCCAGCAGATCAACATGAACTGTGAGTAATGCACACCCAGCTGTACCTGCCTGTTGCTGCTGTGCCCTGCATCATTGCCTCAGGCTCTCTTGGTCTCTGGCTGCCTCTTTCCCATTGGATTTTTCCCCTCTGTCCTTTGGTTTTGATTTTCACTTCTTATCATCTCTCCTGTTTGTTTGTGGTCTCTAGAAGTCAATGCCTTTGTTTTTGCTCATCAAAGGGACTGTGTGGACTGTACTGTATATGGGAACAGTGAGTGGAAGGGTTGTCCTTCATGCTTATGTTGTGAGGTATTAAACTGCCCTTAGTGTGTGCAGTCAGGCACCAGTGCATAGGTTCTGTGTGTTGTCATATAGAAGCTGTTGTCAGATGGTGTCAGACTGAAGAGCAAGCCTGGGAAGATGGGGATGCTTTGTTTAGATGGGTGATGGATGGGCTGTTGGTCTGTGGTGGTTTGTTGTGTATCTGCTGTGTGCCTGGGGATGGGCTGTGAGCGAGCTGTGCTGGCAGCATCAGATGGGAGCATCTGCTGCAGTCATGGAAAGATGTGACAAATGCATCTGATTCACTGTAACTGTGTTTGTGACCCTTGTCTTTCACCATCATTTTTGTCAGCTCTCATCTGTGGCAGTGCAGGGTATCACCCTCAGCCAGGTGGGGAGAGGCATATTTAGTGCATGTTATTTCTGACACAGGATTATCTTAAAAGGACAAATTACTTGGTCTAGGGAAGGAGAACAGCTGTGACATGTGCAACCAGTCACACACAAAAACAGCTGATAACCCTGGCACACAAGTGCTTGGGAATTTGAGAGTGTTGCTGACAGCTCTCAGGGCACTAACAAGTAAAAGAACTAATACAATGAATAAACAGTTGGACATACATTAGCTGCTGTAATGGAGCAGGACTGCACCAGTGCTGCAGGGCAGTGCCCAGGCTCTGCAGGAACATGGTGCTGTGCCCTTGCTGTGCCCTTTGGCACAGGCACAGCAGAGTTGCTGTAAGCACTAGAACGATCAAGCCTCTGATACGTATTGTGTGATGCAATAAGGGTGTGACAGTCCATGACAGCCTAGGATGGAATAATTTGGGCTCATTCTACCCAGCCCATAATCCAGAAAACACAGGGTAAAGCTTCCTCTCCTTTTCCTTCCACTGTCCCACACCCTCTGTGCTTTGCTTCCTGGAGGGCCAAGCGCTCTCTGGGGCACACAGAAATGCAAAGTAAGTGCTGGTCTTGGCTAACTTCTGGAGTTCTTACACACAATCTTTCATCTTGTCCCAAGTGGGCGGCCATGTGGATTTTGAAGATTTTGTTGAGCTGATGGGACCAAAACTTCTAGCAGAGACTGCAGACATGATTGGTGTAAAAGAACTCCGTGATGCCTTCAGAGAGGTGAGTGATCCCTTCCGCATGCCCCCAGAGAGGTGAGCAACACAAGACAGGATAGAGAGAAGAATCACTGGAGAAGAGGAGGAGGAGGAGAGAGCAGCACAGTGGAAGACTTAGAAAGAGCCCAGTCAGGCATGGAATAAAGGAAGAGCAGAGAACATTGCTAAGATAAGGGAACTCTTGAGGCAAGGAAAAGAAAAGCTGGTGCAGACAGAGCATTTGCAAGGGTTTTCTGAGGAGAAAAGACAGACTGGATCCAAAAGACACTCAAAGGAGAAAAAGGAGGGACATGGAAGGAATGGAGAAAATACAGAGCACTTAGGAGCAAGACAGTACAAAAATCAATCCACAGCAAGATCTGTTTCCTTTAACTGTATTTCCCCTGCTGGTATTTTTCATGTACTTGCAGTTTGACACCAATGGAGATGGGGAGATCAGCACCAGTGAGCTGCGAGAAGCCATGAAGAAACTCCTAGGGCAGCAGGTGGGTCACCGGGACATTGAGGAGATCATCCGGGACGTGGATCTGAACGGAGATGGGCGTGTGGATTTTGAAGGTGAGAAGGGATCAATGCTCGCTGTCCATCTCCCCTGGAGTGAGTCAGAGTCTCAGATCAGAAGCTGAAGTGGAAGACTTGCATGCTCAGGGCCCATGGTTCTGAAGTATGGAGAAAAAAACTTCATTTTTTCAGTCAGATGAATTGTTCATTTCTGTATCATTTCTTGCTGCATCTCAGTTTTCATTGAGTCTCCATAATTCTAGCATGGTAAGAGATAGAACCTGTCATACAGAAACAGATCCTGGTGCACACATGCTGTGCCTGCCATTGTTTTATGGGGCATTTTCCTTTCTTTAAATCTATTGCAAGAGCTGTGGGGTGGCTGAATTGCTTTGGAGAATGCATTGCACCTTCCACTTCCTCTGGCTCACCTTTGTTATATGCCTCTATAGAGAATTGTTTCTGTGCCTTTATGCCAGAAGATGGTCATATGCCAGCTGTGCTCACTTATACTGCAGATATCTGATCCCTAGGTGTCATGTTAAATCCTAGAGATAATTAATTTCTTCTCACACTTTTCATGCCAGAAGGACTTTGAAAAATAAGAGTGGTTAGGCTACTATCCTAGCCATTAGCTGTGGCAGGAGCAATATTAATAGAGCCCAGGGTTTCTGGCAAGGAAGCAGTTGATATCAGACAGCTAAGAAGATATAAGAGCTGGAAGGGTGTGAGAGTGGGCAGGCTGCTTTTTTCCCTGGTAGAAATCCAGATGTCCCTTTGCAGTAAGGGTGAAGTACTTGAACTATGAAATTAAAGTAAAATTGACATAATTTTTTTGGCTCAGTGTATTCCTAGGTCTCCTACATGACAAGGCATCTCAGTCCTCAGGATTACTGGAGCCTCTGAGGGCTTTCAAAATATTGGAATATCACCAGTATCTTCCTGGAAAGTATCTGGTAGCTGCAGTTGTTCTAACGCACTGGCTGATTACATGACAGAAGCTCTCCTTGTTTCCCACAGCTAAATTATGTTAGACAGCTAAAATACATGAAATGCTATCCCAGTATCAATTTCTCTGTGAGTTACCACTTTAGTTGTCAAAGGACACCTCTATCAATGGAAAAGGAGAAGTCAAGGGGGTAATTTCCACTGCCCTCCTCTTTGCAGAGTCATTAGTTCCTCAGCAATTCAAGTGCAGAATGAAAACACATTTATATTTGATGGCATTTACACTCAACTTGAACAACTGCAATCGACTTCACAAACTGCAGGGTAGTCAAGAAATAGATCCAGGGCATCCTTACAGTTAACATGTATCTTTAAAAACAAGAAGTCCCTTAAAGTAAACTTTTCTCTGCAAGAACGCCAGTATAGGTACTGGCACAACTCTCATGCTCTCCCACACTGGTATCTCTGTGAAGTGGCAAGTTTACTAAGAAATCATACCGTGTTCCCAAAACTGTAAATCAAGGTTCCCTGAAGTTACAGAGAAGGGAGACAATGCTGGCTGTAGTGTTGCACAAAGAGTTGCTTGTGCAAACAGGACCGTAGGTGGCTGGGAAGGAGTCCAAGGCAATGAACTGACCTGCTGGAAGGATCTTATCACCATATCCAATGCAAGGCTTAAAGCCCACGTTGTGTGAGCTCTCAGGGCCAGTCTCAGAGTGCACAGGCTTTGCTGGCAGCCTGGGGACTCCCAGTCTCGCCCTGGCTGCTGTCTCCAGTGAATGAGAGCTGGGCTGGGCACCATGGATGCCTTCTGGCTCAGGGCTCTCTTGTGTTGTTGGTTGCAGAGTTTGTTCGCATGATGTCCCGTTGAAGATTATCTCAGCTGCAGAAGAATCAGCACCTTAGAGAGGGCAGAAGAGGACCTGGCTGGAGCATCTAGCCCCGATGTTCCTACGTGAAGGTTTATCGGCTGGCTGCAATTAGGACATTGCAAGATGACCTGCTGCTCCTCCCTCATGGTGGTCCCCATGCCCCTCCACCCTTTCACACTGTGAAAGACTTGCAACTTCCTACAACTGGAACCATTCCTTGAAGAAGATTGCAGGAAACTGCAGAGCCAGGACTTGCCATGATGCTTTCATGGGATATTTGCAACTTTAGACTCCTCCTCCCCAGCTTTATTCTCCCACCAGCTGCTGCAAAGCAAAAGCAGGAGAAATCCTCTTGGCTTGGTGGATGAGAGCAAAGCCATTGGGACTGGTGGCAGCCTCAGGGCGTGCTCTGCACTTCTTGGTTTCCCTTGGTGAACCGTGTCTGTGTTTGCTGTCTCAGTGTGTGTCTATCTGTGTGGAGTTATTTATGCTTCCCCAACACTTATTTGCATCTCCTGTGGTTATGTTTACCAAGAGTAAATTCAAATATATGTCTTGTGGGGGGAAAGTGATAAATATGCACGTTGAAATGATGTGGAGCCTGGATGTCCCTGTGAGAGGTGGTGACCGGGCTGGGGGAGAAGGGCTTGGGCAGATTCACACCCCAGTGTCTGCACCAGGATCCAGAGGCAGGTCCTTGCTGCAGAAAGGGGAGTCAGTGCTGGCCACTAAGCCTGTGTCAGGACTCTGCCCTCCCTCCCACTGTCCCCATGGCCAAGGGGCATGGAGGGGTCTCCCAGTGAGAGCAGTGCAAAGGGTTCCCATCCACTGGCATGGGCACAGGTGAGAGCCCCTGCAGTATCATGGGAAGGAGCAGTGGGAGAAAGGGCCCAGAGGGGAGCTGGGTGGGAAGGGGATAAGCAGCAATAGCCAACCTCACCCTTTTCAGTTCATTTTAAACACAACTGTGAGCACATTTATGGTGGGGCCATGCTGTGGGAGCTGAGCTGTATCTCCGCTGGGGCTTGGGATTGGCTGGGAGCCTCCTTGTGTGGCAGTGCCCTGCTCTCCAACCTCTTCCCACTCAGAAATGCTGCACGTCTGCAGCAGTGACAGCAGCAGCCTCCAGGCCCTACCAGCGCTTCCAGACACATCAAATCTTTCCCTCTTTTCCCTAAGATGCTCCCAACCTACCACTCCCTTCCCCTGCTATACCAGACCTACAGTTGTTTCCCTTCTCTATGCAAGGCTCAGTCACAAATTAGCAGGATTAATTTCTGTTTGGCTTCAAATGGCTTCAAAACCATCATCACTGTGTTTCTTGGTGTGATTGGGAGTTGTTTTCTTCTTGGTTGCCTCCTTACTCAAACTGGGAGGTCAAGGACCAATATCCTCCTGCTTCCTCCATCTCAAATCTTTCACTTCCAGGGTTCTCTGTCAGATTCTCAGGGTCCACAGATCCATGTCCCAAAGGAGGATTTTCTCTTCTGCTTTCCTGTTGCTGTGCCAACCAGCATAGCTGTAGTGATGGCTGATGCTCCAGGGATGGAAAAACTGTTTCTCCTTATATTTGTGTGTGTGTGTGCATGTTTACTTGTGTTTGCACAGGTGTGTGCACTAGAAGGGATTTGTGTGTGTGCACATCAAAGCAAGGAGTGCAGATAGGTACCTGGGAGTGAAGCAATAGGAGAGTTTGTATGCAAGTGGGTGTGTGCCCACTGTGTGTGTTTATCTGTGGAGCTGGTCCCATCTTGGAGATGTGGGTGTGAGCCAAGAACTTGGAAAATGGATATTTACAGATCTCCACATTTACTGGCTCAGTAGCTGTATTATTGAGGGTGATATTGGAGATGAGGGTGATAAACTGAGCAGAGTCCAGAGTCGGTATGTTACAAATGTGTTTAGGGCAATACTGGGGAGGGGGAGCCTTGTGCAGGCTTGTGTCTGCCAAAGGGAGTGCTGGTACACAACTGTGCTTCACTTACAGTGGAGCCTGTTGGGGAAGGAGCTGTTTGTGCCTGTGGAGCAGGACAGCTGTGCTGCTGCCTGTGTGCTGCAGGGTGCTGTGCCTGCCCTGGGCACTGGGCATGGCTGGGTGTGTGCCTTGTGCCACAGCCAGCCTGCAGGAGCCCAGGGGATAGTCAGAGGTCACGAGTGTGCTGGCTGTTTCTGCCCATTCCCTGCCCAGACCCTGCCCTGAGCAGTCACATCTTTTGCCCACAGCATCAGATGGCAGGGCAGTGTTTATTGAAAATGGTTCCCACATGTCTGGAGGCAGGGCTGATCCACAGTGCAGCATCACAGTGGCTGGGCATCCTCCCTGCAAACCACAGCCACTTTGGCTTGAGCAGGTCCCTGTGCTTGTGGTGGGGCAGAGCTGTGCCTGTCATCCCAGGAGTGCTGGGCAAAGGCTGGCTGCAGGACACCTTTGTGTCATTGCAGAGGCAGTCCTGGAACCACAGCTACTTCTGAGGAAAGCTGAGTCTGCCAAATCATCTGTAGCTCTGCTCTGCCAGGTCTCACCATGATACAGTGAACAGGTCAGACAGGGCAGGTCTCAAAAGCTGTCTTTTTTTTTTTTTTTTTTTTTTTTTTTTTCCCTTCCAGCAGAAGCTCTTGAGCTCCTGTTGCTTGCCTGATTTTACTTTCACAACAAACCCCAAATAATCCCAGGGAGTTTTACTATTTCCTTGTGTAGACAGGAGGCAGAGATTAAAGATCCAATCTAAATAATCTAATTCTAGAGATAATCCTTTTGCTCTTATCTCCAATTTCATACCAGGGAGCTGCTTCCAAGGAGCTCTACATAGCAAGGCACAGCTGTTCCCTTGTGGGCACCTGAGCCTTGTAGCCCTGTGCCATTTGGGAGGGCTATGGGGCACTGGGGCTGGCTCACACTGATTTCTGAGATACCCCATTAGCCATGAGGCCTGCTTCTGACCCACATCTTTTTGCTGCTCTTTTTGGACATCCCAAATGCTGCACCCATTTTTCAGCAGTGAATGGCCCTAACCATGTGCCCCTTGTTGCTCATGAACAATCAGGGTGCTAGGCAGACCAGGTAGGACTGATTCATTTTGGCACAGCTGCCAGGGGACAGGCAGAGGTCAAGGGATTGAGGAAATGACCCTGAGCCTTTCACTTGTGGGTTACTGGTGTAAATCCAGCCTGCATCAAGGGACTGACTGATGGCTCAGTGGATTAGTAACAGGATGGAGCCTCTGACATCTGGGGCACAAACTGGCATCAAGCGGCTGGTGTGACAGCAACTATTGATTGGGGACAGCAGTGGACACAGGGCAAACAGCATCTGCCATCCTCTGCCAGGAGCTGTCAGCAGCCTGTGAGCCAGGGTGAGGGGGCTCCTCTTGCCCCAGATGAGCACAGCCACTGTCCCTCCTCACTGCTGCTCAGTTAATCCCTCGTGCTTTGTGATGCACCACTGATTCCTGGAAAATGATCATCCAAGCTAGTTTTTAGAAAATGCTCACCCTGGGAATACCTGGTAACACTTAAAGTGTTTATGTGCTTCAAAGTTGTGTTCCTGACCCACACATCGCAGCTGAAAGTGTAGCATTGGGGAGGATCATTTGTAATCAGCACAAACGAGCTCTAATGAGGCCTCCCTCAGCCTCACCAACTGGACAGCATGGTCCTGGCGATGGCTGCTTGCACTCCTTTGGTAACAGAACCTGGGGGACACCCAACAGGTCACAAACACAGAAGGGAGACAGGAGATTAGCCTGGATTTGATCAGATGCTGCCAGGGCTGGGGTCTGTAATGCTGAGATGATTTGCCAGGAATCAGTGTGAGGTGGCTGAATCTGGGGAGGTGCTAAGTTACACATTTCATGCTACTAATGTGGATGTGCTTTCCTAAGGCACCCTGTAGTTTTAGGAACCCCTTCCTTGCAGCAGTGCTGATGTGGGAGTGCAGCAGTGCTGTGTTTGTCCTGACCCAGTTACATCATGAGCCCAAGAACCGATGTCACAGCAGCAGGAACATGCTTTGGGATCCACTCCAGCCTGGGCAGAGCAGACTGGGGAGCAGGGGGTGGGTGGTTACACATCCTGCCAAACAGTTCACTTCTCCAAGACTGTGTCTGGTTAAGAGGCCCAGAGGTGCATTACAAAAGCAACAAATGCATTTAATTCCCAGTCTGCAGCACCAAGTCTTTATTTATAGAAGCCAATGCTTTGCGAAAGAGTTGAATTAATAAAATATCACTGGCACTTGAAGCAGCCACTGCTATTGCAGCCGGTGCCAGGAGTGCAGCCCTGAGGCCTGCCCGGTATCTGATGCCTCAAGGAACGCCGTGATCAGACAGAAGGGCAAACATTAAGTTATTTGTTCCCCCTTTGTGTAGGGAATGAGTTTCATTCCACCTCCCCCTCTCACTCCAGCCACCCAAGACCTTGCCAAGGTCCTCCAGAAAACAAACCCAGGATTTTACATTCTCCTATAAAGTCCAAGCCAGGGCTCAGCCCACTGGCAGTGTCACGGTCACCTCTCTGCCTTCCCCTTCACTGCCCGCTTTGCTTCGCCCGCAGATTATAGCGGTGCGAGGTGCTCGCACGCCACCGGCCGCTTCGCTCCTTACCGGGCGGGCGGCAGCTGCCTATACCCTTACTCCATGGCAGGGGCGAACGGGAGAACCAGCGAGTTCTGCCAAGGCAGCGAGCGGAGCTTGGCAGCCGCCGTTCAAAGCACAGCGGGCACGGAGCTACCGGGACGTGCCGAGGAGCCGCTCCCGACGGCGGGGGAGCTCCGGCTGCCCTGGGTCCGCTCCAGCCCCTTCCCCGAGCGCACCGGGTGCGCTCCGCTCCGCGCTGCCGCAGCGCCGCCCGTTGCCGTGGTAACCCTCGGTCTGCGCTTCCCGCCGCCGCCCCGCCGTGCTCCGCGTTCCGCCGCGCTGGAGCCCCGCGATTGGCGGCGCGGAGGGGCGGGCTTTGCCCACCAGCCGCCGGCGCTCAGGCCAGCTCGCCGGGCTGTCCCCGCTGCGGACACGGCGCTGGGGAGCCTCGTCCGTCCCCGCCGCGCTTTCCTACGGGAACCTGTTCCACACCCACTCCGCTCCCTGCGCGGGCGGTACCGGCCCCGGGCACCCCGGCCCGCAGGGACCCGGCTCCCCGCGCCGCTCCCGCCGCTGTCCCCGCGCCGCTCAGCCCAACCCGCCCATCGCCGCCGCTCATTGGCCCGCCGCCTTATGAATATGCAGATACAGGCCCGCGGCCGTCTAATGGCAGGCGGGCAGGTAATTAATATTCTCGTTTCGGCGCGCGGATTGGCCGGTGCTCGTCCCGCCCCGGCAGCGGGGTTAGCCGCCCCCTGTCGGCGGCAGGAAGGGGCGGGCGCGGCGCCGGGAGCGCGACATGGTGGGCGCTCGTACGCGCGGGGCGCCGCTGCTGCCGCCCGTGCTGCTGCTGCCGCTGCTGCTGCGGGGCGCGGCGGGCGGCATAGCCGACAGCGTCGTCTGGGCCGTCAACGCGGGCGGCGATGCCCATGTGGACGTGAACGGCATCCACTTCCGCAAGGACCCGCTCGAGGGCCGCGTGGGCCGAGGTGAGGGCGGGGGACACGCCGCGGCCGGGGGGTTTCGGCGGGACAGCCCGCGGGGTCCCGCTCGGCTCCGCTCCGCCGGGGCTGCGGGGTCCGGCTGTGCTGGCGGCGGCCGGGACCCGCGCGCCCCCGGCGCCCTCCTGCCCGCTGCAGTCCCGGCGGGTCTGTGGGTGTCCCCGCAGGACGGCGGAGGCTCCTCTCCCGCAGCCGCCCGGGGACGGTCGTGCTCCGAAGGCAGCACCGCCACTTGTCACCAACGGGACCACGGCCCCCCCTGTTCTCCCGCCGGGCCCAGCTGGGGCTGCATCCCTCGTCCCCGTGGCGGTGCGGGCCCGGGGCCCCAGAGGCGGCGGGATGAGCCCTGCGGGATGGTGCTGTGCCCTCGGCCTGCGGGGTTGTGTAATGCCGGAGGGGAAGTGGCTCCGCGAGGGTTGCAGTGGGATTTCGGCCGGAGAGGCATCGGGAGCAGTGGCGCTGCCAGCCCTGCCGCGTGCGCCCGCCGGTCGCTTTTTCTCTCCCGTTTTCCGCTGAAGAGCCCGTGTTCTACAGCAGGATCCGCCGGTTCACAGCCCAGTGCGCAGCGCGCTCGGTGCAGTGGGAACAAGCTTTTCCAGCCCTCTGCAGCCGTATCTGGGTCGCGCACGATGGGGGCTGATGCTTGCAGCATTCTGGACCCGACAGCGGAGAGCACAGGCTGCTCGCTGGAGCCCCGGTGCTGGGCCCCGCGGGGGGAAGGTACAGCCGGCCGCTCTGCTCCATGCCCCAGTCCGTGGCTGGCTGTTCAAGGGCAGCGACACGAGCAGAAGTAGAGGCAGATGGGAAATCATCGGCTGCTCTAACTACCAAGTCAGTAAAATCTTCAGCCTACTATTTAGGACAGGATGGAAAATTAATTACACTTGGATTACCTTTTCCTATTTCCCTCAAGACCACCACAGTTTGAATTGTGCATGTTTCTGATAATTGGTGTACCAAAACTTAGTTGATTCAGTAATATATCGAAAAGCTAGCTGTGCTGGGCTGCTCTGCTGTCAGTTACAGGTGAGTAGTGGAATGTGGAGATGAGTTCTCAGTCTAACCTGTGCTGTTTCCATGTAGGATGGTGAGGATTTTCCCGTGTTATATGGCTGGAACTGTTATTGCTTGTCCTGCATGAGTGCCATCCCAAATGGAGAGCCTTTTGGGCACACTGAATACAGTGGAGGTCACATTTAAATTCTCATATGGTTTTTCACACCCATGGAAGCTGCTGCTCCAGTCACACTGTGTGCCCTGATCACTATAGGTCAGCTTCCCTTCACAGACCTCTCGCATGTGTGACTTGAATGTCCTTGTGGACTTGAACTATTTATTTCTGAGTTGAAGAGAAAAAAGGATCTTTTTCAAGCACATTGTAACATGCACTTCCTTTGTGGAAAGCCCGTGGTGTTTCCTCTGAGCAGCAGGCTGTTACAGTAATCCTGCACCAGCCAGTGGTGCCAGGCACAGTGGAGACTTTACCCCTTTGAGCTCTCAGCTGCCTTTCCCTCAATGGCTTTTTATTGCACCATTGTTCGTTTACTCTGGGCTCCTCTCTGTGTTGATAGACATGTAAGGGCTATAGCAGAAATGTATGGCTGACTGGGAGGAAATGACCTAGGGATAATAATTCTGGGCTGTGCTGCCTCTGGGCAATTTAAAACCTTTTTTTTCAAGCCTCCATTCAGCTGCTGTGCCCTAAAGGACTGACTGTGCTGATGGCAATTACAGAATAGGCAGGTGCCAAACATAGTTGAGTTAAAGCTTGGTGTGTACTGTGTGCTCCCTGTGAGCACCCAGCGTGCTGTAAAATCTATCTTGCTTCCACAGCTCTTGTCAACAGAGCTCTGACATGCAGGTGACAGGTCTTCCTCTCCAGTTACCTTCTTGGCTATTAAAGGACTTTCTTCCTGTGCAGGCTTTCCTTTAATAGGAGCTGCCTTCTGTGGAGTCCTTGGTTTGCTATCACTGTAATCTGTAGCTGGCCAGAAATATCTGTGTGGGAGGACAGGTTAAACTTTTCACCCTCTGTATTTCTGGTGGTTAGAGTCCTCTTTATGCCCAAGTTCGAGATGGTAAAGAGAAGTGGAAGATTGCCTGAGCAGCTCTGTGTGAAACAGGAGACTCAGAACTGGCATTAATTTCCTCTCACTCGTTTGCACTGGCTCTGTCCTTGGCAGCGTGTGCTGGGTTAGTAGCTCTTGCTTTGTCTTGGCCAGTGCAGTGTCTGTTCCCATGGAAATGGGGCTGGGAGAGGTGAGTGTCAGCAGAGAACTTCGTCTGGATCAGCTTCTGCCTGAAGTGCCCGTGGATGGATGGTGTCCACAGCCGTCCCTCCTGCCCCTGTTTCGTTGGGAGCTGTTTGATGTGCTGCCCTGGAGGCATTGCAACAGTTTGCATTTATACAGGAACCCTGATACAGTAGCAAACCAAGGGGGGTAGAGTTGTTGGGGGCTGCTGTAGAGGTGGTGAAACCCTGCAAAGAGGCGAATTTTGTGATTTCTCTTATTTGTCAGTTGCTGTACTGTTTGAGCATGGTGTTTGGGCCCTTCTCAGGGGTTCTTTGCATGCCTGCAGCCCCCATTTCAGCTGGGTGGCTCTGGGAACATCAGCTGATGGAGCTGCTGGTGCGCTTGAAATGCTTGTGTATCTTTTTTGCTTCCTTCATCCCATCTTCATGCTGAGAGGTATTGTGGGCCTGTGGTGAGAAGAAAGGGCTTTGTAAGATGCTTAATGCTTTTCACCCTTCTGCCATTCCCCAGTTCTTTGTTGAGGGGGATGAGTCTCTAAAACCCAGTCCTATCAACTGCTAACTTCAAATCTGTTGTGTCAATGAGTTGTCAGTCCTATGCCAGCTGTTTTAGTTTTGTACTTGGAGTCTGAAATGTGAAAATATTGTAAAATATTCTAGGTGTTTTCACTCTTTAAAGCAAGAGCCAATGGCCAAGTCCTTTGGCTTTGTATAATGTTTTTTGAAATAGGCTTTTCTTTCTGAAATGGTGAACGTGAGCTTACTGTATCTTGGACTGCAGCAGGTCTCCAGACCTGTTTCCTTACATTTCTTGGATTTTGGGGCTTTGGCTTCTTGTGCTTCTGCTCTGGTAGTGCTGCCACCTGGTCAGAGCCAGCAGGGGAGATGGGTCTGATCAGTTGTAAGTGCTAATGCCACTTCTGGAGTTAAGCGCTTCAAGAATATATAAAGTTTTTCTTCCTCAGAATGTAACCCTTCTCTCACTCCTTTGTGCTCAAAACCCAGCCTCTGACTATGGTATGAAGCTGCCAATCCTGAGGTCCAACGCAGAGGACCAGATCCTGTACCAGACCGAGCGCTACAATGAGGAAACCTTTGGCTACGAAGTTCCCATCAAAGAGGAGGGTGACTATGTGCTGGTGTTGAAGTTTGCAGAGGTCTATTTTGCACAGTCTCAACAGAAGGTAAGCAACAGCTCCTTGTGTGTCTCTGATGCGGGTTCCTGGCCAGGACTGTGTGTGCTCAGGTTACCTCTGCTGCTTTGCATGCTGGAGGAAGGAATAAGTTAACTGAGGTCCCAGCCTCTGCCAGGTTCTGAACCTTTAGAGCTCTTTTCCACATTCTACCTATACAGTTGGACTGGAAGACTTAATTTCAAAGTATTCAAACAAACATGTGCAACTGAACATAACTAGCAATAGTTTTACAACCTATTTAGGCTGTGTAGGCTTTGAGAAGTTTTTTTCCTTTTTCTTGAACACTTGTATGTGACTGGACAGCATAGTTATGTTGGAGGAAGTATTGCATAGATTGAAGCAGGGAGATGGTCTGGGTTAAATAGCCTACTCAAAACAATTTTTACAAATGTAATAAGACTTGATACTGGTTCAGTCTGATCTGGAAAGCAGAGGTAAATTCATCTGCTTTTTGCTTTTTGGAGAAGAATAATCCTTGTCCACTTTTGAAACCCCTCACGTACAGAAGTGGAAGCAGAAACAAGCAGAACTCAAAGCCCTGTTACAAATTGGGGTAGGGGTGGTTTGGGTTTTAGTCTGGCTTTCCTCTGATTCCATCAGCTTCTTTAGGGCTGATCTCCTTAAGCACTGTGCTGCCTTCCTGCCAGAGAAGTATTTCAGGGAGCAGAACTGGTGGGGCTAGCTTACAGAACGGATGCAAAAAGCAGCCTCAGATTAAACTGAAGGGCTGGGGTATCTTTGGTTCCTCTTCCTTCATGTGGTTCTGCTGGGATTCCCCAGGTGCTGCGTGAAGTTTGAGTCATTGCAGCCCTGAGGAGGACTTTCACTCTGACTTCACAGATGTGGTTAGCAGTTAAACATTTTACCTCCTTCAAACCCTGTGTTCCTTACCAGCTTGTTTCCTCTTCTCTGTTCTGCTGCAGGCTGTTAGTTAGAAATGGCTTCATTCCCTAGGGTGTGGTGTGTCACAGCCACCCCAGGGTGGTAGGAGCAGGTCTTCAGACAGGAGAAGAGTTGTGAAAGAGAAGCATGAATAAACTAGAATGAAAATGTGCTGTCCTCAGTCTGAACAGCAGATGTAGGGGCTGTTTTAAAAGGAGGAGGCAGATTCCAGGGTGTTTGAAAGCATTGTTAATGCTTTATAGTGTCTTTACCTGGCTGGTTTTGGGCTTTGAATCCTTCCCAAAGGAGTGGGCCAGGACATGTTACAATGCTTTCTGGCTCTGGGTGCATAAAAAGCAGAGACCTTTCCTGTTCTGTTCCCATTTCAGCTGTCACGTGCCTGAATCTGCTCTGACTCTGTCATTTCTTCCACCCTGAAGGTATTTGATGTTCGCTTGAATGGCCACGTGGTGGTGAAAGACTTGGACATTTTTGACAGAGTTGGACACAGCACAGCTCACGATGAGATCATTCCCATGAGTATCAAAAAAGGAAAACTGAGTGTCCAGGGAGAGGTTTCAACATTCACAGGAAAGCTCCACATTGAGTTTGTAAAGGTAATAAGCTTTTCATGGCAGAGCCTTGATCTTCCCTTTCCCCTTCTTACCCAGTCATGTGCAGCTGTGTGCAGGAGGAGGAGAGCTGTTGGTAGGTGGGGAGACCATTCCTGTTCTCAGAGCTGCAGCACTGACTGCTGCTTTTGCTTTTTCCAGGGCTACTATGACAATCCGAAAATCTGTGCCCTATACATCCTGCAAGGAACAGTGGAAGGTAAGCACAGTTTCTGAGCCAGAAGGCTCTTCCCCCTTGGAGAGCAGCCTGTTGCTTCTCAGACTATGAGATCATAGCTTTTCTGACCCACATCTGCCAAAATTGTTTCTCTTTCACTGAGTTCCCACAGAGTGCAGTTGCAGAGTGAAGTAGGTGTGTACTGTCCTCATTCTTCTCTAAGTCACAAAGCTTGTGTCATTTTGGAGTGAGAAAAATCAAATTGTTTTGGAATTTCCTGTATATGGGGTAGAGGAGAAGGGAACATGTCTGGTCAGTCTTAGCTTATAGCTACACATAAATACCCTCTGGCCTTGGATGTCAGCAGCAGCCCTGCAGACAAATAATTTACAGCTATTTTAGCTAGTGCTTAAATATGTCTTACCTGGAGCTTTGTTTTGCCTTTTCAGCTTTAGGACAAGGCAGTATTTTTTCCCAGATACCAGTTCCTCTGGATAGCTCTGGGGAGTGCTGGAAAGGTCCTTGTTCTTTTATCACCCTCTTTGTAAGTGAGCTGGAATTGGAGCCCCTCTAGCTCCTGAACTAGAAAGGTTTAGGTTCCCTCTCTGACCATAACATCAATTTGCTTTACTATGGGATGGTCAGGTGCTGCTGAAGATTTGGTAAGAACCTTGTGGCCAGGTGGCACCTGCAGCTCAGGCCCAAGGCTCTGGAGGCTGGATTTGAGTGGGGCTTGGCCATGCTGCTCTCACAGCTCTAGCTTTGAGGGGTGCAGTGATGTGGAATAGGACTGCTTATGAAAAGGGTTGTTCCTGTTCCTGTTTGCAACTGTATCTGCTGGTCCTGCAGGCAGCAAGTGCTTGTTCTTGACTAGATCTTACTGAGCAGCTGTAGTATCTGAATGTGTACTCTACGTGTGCTTTTGTGCATTAACTTGTCCGTGTGACATGTTGATGGTGTGGAAGGATGAAGTTTTTCTGCAGGCTGGATCCTTGGATGCTCTTATCTTGCAAAGAAAAGAAATAGTGGTGTTATCCTCTGTGGTAGAAGATATTCCTCTCTTCTGAGGTGTTCTGGTTGTGGTTTTGGTGGGATCTCAGGTGCCCTCTTGCTGATGTTCATGTTGGATTGGGGAGAGGGGAAGGAAGTGTCCCAAGTGAACTCCCAATTTACATCCTGCCTGCTTGCAACCTTTTGTCTTGTTCAACAGATGTTCCAAAGCTGCAGCCACACCCAGGCCTGGAGAAAAAAGAGGAAGATGATGATGAAGATGACTATGATGATGGTTCCAGTGTCAAAAAACAGGCAAATAAGAACCGGGTTCAGTCAGGCCCACGCACACCAAACCCCTATGCCTCGGACAACAGCAGCCTCATGTTTCCTATACTGGTGGCCTTTGGTGTCTTCATCCCTACCCTCTTCTGCCTCTGCCGATTGTGAGAGCGAGCCCCACAGTGCATCAGCCCAGGGGCTGGGAGGGAAGGAGTTGGACCAAATATGGTTGCTTTCAATTTCTCCATATTGTTCATAATTTAAGGAAAAAAAAAAAAAAAAAGAGATGATTCATTTGGAATGAATAGCAATGAATAGCAGGTCCAGGTAAGAGGGAGCTTACCTTCCCCCTGCCAGCAAGCAGCAAGGCCCTTGCCTTCCCCTTCGCACCATGTGCAGCCTCTGATTCTCCCTGGGGCATCCAAGAGTGAACTGAGTCCTGGCTGGGTGTGTATTGGGCCGTGAAAGCCGAGGCTGCCAGTCCTGGGCCGTGTCCCACACTGAGAGAAAGCCATGTGCTGTAGGATCTCTGCCTTTACTGGGTGGAATACGGTTCCTTAAGCAGGAAAGCAATTCTTAAAACAAGGCTGGGGTACACATTTTGTCCAGGAGTGTGGAAGGGTTGTGGTGCTGTTGGGTGTCAAGCGGCTGCAGAGGACGGAGCCTGGCTCAGCATCTCCCTGAACGTGTGCAACTCAATGTATGGTACTCGCCTGCAGAAAGATACCAAGGCTCCAGACCAGCCTCCGTGGAGACAGTTCCCTCCTAAGACTGCAAGCTGTGCCAGGAGCAGAGGGATTTGTCTGGCCTGATTTGCTGCACCAGTTGGGAGAGACTTTCCTAGTCTGGCAATTGCAATGTTTGTTCCATCGCAGAGGGATTCTGCTGTAGCCTGCGAGAGGCTGACGTTGTTAGCGTCTGATCAGATGCACTTGTTTTCTGTATTGATTATGGCTTTTGTTTCCTTTAATATCCTTTTATTTTCAAAGGTTTTGTTTTAAGCCCAGTTCCTTGTTTTGCCTTTCCTAGCAAGTGACCTCTACTTTGGAAGAAGCTGAGAATCAGGTGAACTAGAGAGGAGGTTCCTTCTTAATGTGAGCTCCCTTCTCTGTGACTCCAAACAACCTGTGCTGTAGGACAGAGAGCAGAGCTACCTGGTGGATTCTCCCTGTGGTCTCATTCCCTCTGTAAGGACCAGCCCTGCCTGTGGCAGTGAGAAGTGGAGCTGGTCAGTATTTGCAGTGAGTGAGTTTGGCCTTTTGCATATCCAGGCCCTGTAGTGAAGGGGCGGATGTCCAACTTTTCAGTCCTGCAGAGCAAGGTGGTTTGTTGCCATCCAGAGATCTGGAAATGAGCAATGCACTGGAGACAAGGTCACCTGCTTCCCCCAGGGATATTTCTGCAAGAAGCTTCTGTTCCCACATGCAGAGCCTGTGCCTGCCTGGCAGAGGCTGAACAGAGAGAAAGCCACTGCTGTGCCTTCTGGTCCAGAGCTGCAGGCCCTGAGGAACTGCCTTCCCACAATCTTGGCCTCCAACATGCTGAGCGTTTCTGGCTGACCAGGAGGGAGATGTTCTGTGCTGAAGCAGGATCCATCCCAGGCAGGGTTGGGTTTTTGTGGATCAGCTTTGTTGCTGCTGAGCTCTGGGCTCACAGAGTGCTTTACCTCATGCTCTCTCCCTTGTCCTCAGAAGTGTTCTGTCTTTCCCTGGAGCAGTGGCACTGAGCAGTGACCTCTGCTGCTCTGCCTCTCTGGGTTTTCCTAGCACTTGTTTCTGGGTTTGATCCCCTGCAGTGGCTCAGCCTTTCCTTGAGCAGGGTCAGAAGAATTACCAAGTTTCTGGCCAGGGAGCTGGAGGAGCAGCCTGTTCTGTTCTGCTGGGCCCAAAGAGCTGAAGCCTTCCCTTCCTCTTGTCTCTCAAGCTGTGATAGGAGCTGTCAGCTCAGGGTCTCCAGAGTGGAAGCTGGGGGAGGCGACAAAATGCTGCTCTCTGCATCAGTGCCACTGAACCTTGCCTTTCTGATCACATCACTGCTACAGGCCTGACCCTAATTCTGTATCTGTGAGCTGAAAAACAAGCAGGACCTTCATTATCTTCTCTCTAACTGCACAAGGGGTAGTTTGGAACAGAAGGAAGATAGTCCCTGCCCCAGTTAAAGGAGAGTCCAGGCTTTAGAGAGAGCAGATCTTGAAGAACAAACCTTAGGATGAAAGGTGGTAAGCTTGAAGCTGTCTGCTTCATCTTCTAGCTACTGTTAAAATCCTAATACTACAAAACTATTACAAAATATGAGCTCTGATTTGTTCAGTGACAGTGCCTGCAGAAATTCTCCAGAATTTTTGGGATTGCTCTAACTGGATTGAAGAGACATTTAGATCTTTATCAGTTTTGAGAATCATGAACTGTGCTGATTTGTTAAGCAAAGAATCTGGGGTTGAAAGCAGGCGTCTCTCTAAGGAGCTGCTCTCCTCCAGGCCTTTTAGGGTGCATTTTATTGAGCATCCTTGATGCAAGGAATCACTCAGCTTCGTGTGGCTCACCCAGTAATCTCAGCACCTAGCCTACCATGGGTGTGTTTAGATGTGCAGAAGTTGGAGACAAGGCTTTTAGGATAGTTTATCCTGGCCTCTCCTAGCAGCCAGGGCACCCATTTGGTGCCACAGCTGCCCCAAGGCAGAGCTGTACAGGGTGTGATCCAGTTTGTTCTACTTGCTCAGATCAAATGAATTTGTCTTATTTGAATAAGAATAGGGAGGAGAAACAGTTCATCCTTCATGGCTTCAATTTAGTTGTTTTGGCTCTGGATTTCTGCATCTCTCACTACAAAGCTGGTTTCTGGGGTATTCCTGACCCTGTTAAGGTCCTTTGAGCAGTTTTCTTCCTGGTCCATCCCCTCCAGACAGATTTGCTTTGGAAGGAGCCTTCAAACAGAGCATGTGGGAGCAGCAAGGATGGTGGGGGCTGGCCAGTCAGCACCTTTCTGGAAATGCAATACTCCAGCTCCCCTGGCCATCTCTGTCTGGTATCTGCAAGCCAGGCTCAGGGGTGTAATGTGGTACCTGGTCCTGACAGGGAAAGAAAATGTTTGGGCTGGCTGTAGCTTTCCAGAATGGGTGTTTGAGGGAGTATCCAAGACATTGTTTAACTGAGAGAGGTCGGGGACAAGCCTGTTTGTGCTGATTCCTCTGCCAGCAGCAGGCAGATGGAGTGCAGCAGTGTGGGGAGCTGGGTCAGAACAGACCCTGGCATGATTCGTGTTGTGTAGAGAGAGACAGATACAGCAATTTTAGTAAAGCTTCCACTTAATAAAGGGAAAATCACTGTCTATGATGATTCAGGCCTGGATCCAGCCTCAGAATAATGGTTTCAAAGCTTATTTTAATTGTCCCATCAGCCCCTCCTTTAAGCCAGGCTATTGAAGTCTTCTGTGTGTGTGACTAAACATCTCTGACCCTTTTGAGTGTCCCAGGTGGCAGTGAACAGAAAGCCAAATGAATTCCCTTCTCTTTTTGGTGCCTTTGTCTCAGGCTTTGAATAAAAGTCTATTTGATGGAGCTTCTTTTTTTTTTTAAGGAGCTTCTGAGTTTTTTCTTTTTCTTCAAGGGACAGGCATTCCCTGCCCTTGAGATCAGATGGGGATGGTCTCCCTGTCCCCAGATGCCACCTCTGGAGGTCACAGCTGAAGTAGAGAACTGTGAGCAAGTGTCTTTATTTCAACCCTTGAAATCAATGGAAGAAAAGTCTAGCAGGGGATAGAAGAACTTGAAGCGCTCCTTCAGGTCTGGTGTGCCCCAGAAATGGCCTGAAGGCAGGATGGAGAACTTCCAGACAGTCTGGTGCCTGGGCGTCTGTGCAGTTCAGAGCTGAGTGAGTCACGCTGGGTCCTGGGAGCTGTTTGGCACTTACAGATTCTGGGTGCAGAGTGGGGCTTGGGGGGTCCTGCACCCCTGATTTACTCACTGAGGGCTTGCCCAGTGCTGCTTAGGTCTGAACAGAGCAGGAACCTGTGCCTTGTCCCTTGGCCTTTAAGGTGAAATGGGATTGCAGCAGCCAGGGAGGTGTCTTGCTACAGGAGCTCTGGGCTGAACAAGGCTGTTGCTGGTAGAAAACAGCAGGAGGGAGAGAGCCACGAGAGCAGCTTCAGCCCTTGATGTGAGACAGATTCTGAGCAGCTGCGAGGTGCCAAGTGTGTCAGGCTCTGTGTGGTGCTCAAATGTGGGAGAGATCCGTCTGCTTCTTGCACGTATGATGGGGAGGGAAATGTCCTTGCTGAGACTCCAAGGGAAATGGGAACTGGGCCAGCACTGAGCTGATTTACCTACTGGCACTTCTGCATCTCCACAACAAATGCCAAAGCCTAATACAATTCAAGGATGCTATTTTAACGTCGGCCTGGTTCCACCAGTCTGTCTCCACAGGCTGGTCCCACAGAGGCTCACAGAAATATTCCCAACGGCACAAACACGCCAGGCTGGAGCTGGGAAGGCTCAGAAATGTGATCACACAGATGGGCCTCCTGTGCTGCACCCCTGCTTCGTGCTGCCCAGCAGGTCTGGGGCACATGCATTCACCTTGGATCCAAATGGATTTGACCCAGGAGTATTGTAGCATTGAAAGGTGCTGGGATGGATGGGAGAGGTGAAAGCAGGTCCATGTCTTCCGGGACTCTGGCTTGCTCAGAGTTTATTGCTGTATATTAAATACTATTTTTGGAGATTGAGGGGAAGATGAGGGTGGGGAGGGATGTGACAATGCTGTCCCCAGTCTGATTGGTGGGATGCTACTGCAGGTTATTGATAGGTTTTGATTTTTTTTTTTCCAAAAAGTGCTTTATTAAAAAAAAAAATCAACAGAACAAGTGCTTTCCACCCTCCTAGAAACTGTGCTGGCTGATTAGAAAATGTGAATAATCTTTTGCAAACATCAAAGGTTTCTGCTAAAGAATTTGTTTGATGGAGATTTGAAGGCAAGGGGCAAAGTACTGCTTGAACCAGTTTAGCTGGGAAGAGTGTGAATCCAGGAAATGCAGGATCTCTGCCCTGGAGTTGTCCCCTCACATTTAATGGGGATGTGCTCTCCTGTGCTGCCATGGCTGTTCTGTCACACTGTGGCAGTTCCAGAGCTGGTGTTCTGGAGCCAAGCAGTGGCTGGAAACTGGCTGGCAAGTGGGGGTCTTGAACTTTTTGTGGTTTTCTTGGGGGCTTTGTGCATTCAGGGCTTTCCCACTTGAGAAGCAGCTGGGTACGTAAAGGAGCCCTGGAGCCTGTGGGAGCAGAGGCAGGATGTGTGCTCCAGGCCAGGAGGCAGCAGCAGGCTGTGAGAGGTGCTGGTGGTGTTTGGGTCCTGTTGGGGTAGCAGAGTTGGCACATGGTCCCACTGCTCCATTGTGCCTGGCTGGGGATGTGTGGCAGTGACCTGTGCCACTGGCATTAAGGACACAGCACAAACTAATTCAAGCTGCAGGTCTACATTGTCTGTAAAGGCTGAAGCAGTGTGAGGATGTGAGGAGAAACCTCCATCTGTACATGTCACCAGCACAAAGGATTTTTGAGGAGGATTTTTTATTTTACTGCCCATTGTTTTGTGTTATAACAACTTGCAGTGACATTTTTTAGTTTGTTTTGCAGCAAGCTTGGGCCCTAGGTGAAAAGCACAGATACCTATTTCTGATTGCATTGGCTTTGCAGGGACTAGTCTGGGGGAGATGGGCATGGGGTGGGTTATTTTATTTTTGGTACACGGTAGCAATTTTATTTTTTAATTTTCCCAGGATGTTTGGCTGAGGGAATGTTCTGAAATCTACTGTCTGGCAGTTTAACCAGCAGTGTGCTAAAGGAAAATAAACAAAATTATATTGTCACTTGGATGAGATGGTTCCTCTTTTCTGGTGGTGGAGGCAGAGGAGCCCCCTCTGGTTTACACCCACACGAGGGAGGCTGAGCCTGGCTGACTGCTGGGTAACACCGTGCTGCTGCCTCCAGTGCAGCCCTGGTGATCTCTTGCCCATTGCTTTGAGTGATAAAGTGCAAATAGAACGGTACAACATCCTCTTAAAAGTGCTGATGTGGTTGTTGCTTCCTGCTCAGAGCCGGAGCAGCAGAGAGATGCAATCTGCTTTTCTGCTTTCTGGGCTTTGCAAGCTGCCCCCCTTTCAGCTTGAAACCGTGTCAGAGGCGGCTGGGGCTGGGGCTGGGGCTGGAGCAGGGAGGAAGCAGCAGCGTGGTGCTCCAGGTGCCTGCTCCTGGGATGGTGCTTTCCTGGAAGGCCCGGGTCTGTCCTTCCTTAGGGATAGAGGCACCAAGCCCATGCGGCAAGGAGGATTTAGGAGCACTGGTGCAGGCGGGTTTTTTTGAAATAGCATTTGGCTGGCAGTAGCAGGAGCCACAGCAAGCGTCACAAATCACTGCTCAAAATCTGTTTCCAGTCATCATAAGCATGTTCAGTGTTGGCTGAAGTCCGAAAAGAGGATGCAGATGTTTGTTGTTCTTGCCCCAGTTCCCCAGAGGGCTGCAAGTGACTCTTGGCAACTCTTGCGTGCCTGCTGCGGGCCGGTGGGCTGCCCCTCCTTGGGAAGAAACACGTTCTTTCCTCCTCGTATTGATACTTTGAATCCCTCCAAGTGCGACCTCCCCGGTTTTTCCCATCGGGCTGGGGAGGCTCCTCCGATGTCTGCTCCTGCCACCCGGGGGCACACGGTCCTGTCGCCGTCCCGCTCCCCAGGGACAGCAGCTGGGCTGTCCCCGGTGCTGTGCCCTCATGGCATCCTCCTGCTGACGCTGCCCCTTCCCGAAAAGTGCTCGTCACCGTTCCCTGCAGCACAGAGCGGGGCTCTCGGGGGACACCCGCCCTGTGTCACCGGCTGCGCTGCGGGCTCAGGCCGCGCCTTCAGAGCCGGGAGCCCAGCGCGGGGTGGCGGCCGGGCGGTGTGGCGGGAGCGGGACGCGGGCTGGCAGCCAGCCGGGTCAGCGGGAGTGGGGCCGGGTTTGTTTGTTCCTTGTGCTGTTTTCCCTCGGGTAACTCACCTTTCCCAGCCATCCTGTCGCGCTGCGGCCCCGGGCGGAGCGTCTGCCTCGCCGGCGGTGCCCGTGCCGGGCTCTCGGGTCACCCATCCGGGCGCGACCGCGGCGGGCTCCGCTGAGCTTCGGGCCCGGGGTTGCCTGGCAACAGCCCCCGCCCCGCCCCGCGCTCCCATAGCTACCGAGGCGGGCGGCGGCCATCTTGGCAGCGGCCATGAGCGGCTCCAGGGCGCGGGCGGCGGCGGCGGCGCCGGGGCCGGACAAGAAGCTGCCGTCGGGGCCGCCGGGGTCCGCGGGGCCGCTCAGCCGCCTGCGTGGCCGGCGCGGATCTGCCGATGCGCCGCCACGGCAGCCCTGGACCGAGTCCGAGTTGCTGGCGCTGGAGACCGTCCGGCCGGAGCACGTCCTGGGGCTGTGCCGGGTGACGGAGAGTGAGTGCGGGCCGGTCCCGGGGCGGCGGGGGCTCTGCGGGTCGGGGCCGAGCCGGGCCTTTGGCGTGGGGAGCGGCGGGGCCCGGCCGGGCGCTGCCGGCGGGGGACGCGGCGGCTCGGGGTGCGCCCGCCGGCAGCTCCCGTACAACTTCCAGAAAGTTTGGGGGCTTTTGTGTTGTTTGTGGGTTTTGATTTGTTTGAGGCTTTTTGGTTTTTTGTTTTTCCTCTGGGCTGCTGATCTCTGCTTTTCTGTCCCGATCGCATCCCATTCTTGCTCTGCTACCTGGCACTTACCCTGCCTTTGTTTCTCACATCCTTAATTTTGTCCGGCTTTCATGAAGCTTCTGCAAAACAACGAGCAGTACATATCTTATCGGGCTGGGGCTAACAAAAAGGGAAATTCATTTGGTAAGTGGTCACAGGTGTTTTGTAATATTACTATATTTTTTCTCTCTCTTCTAGATTATTTATGCAAACCTGAGGACAACATTTACAATATTGACTTCACCAGGTTTAAGATCCGGGACCTTGAAACTGGAACAGTCCTTTTTGAAATTGCCAAGCCGTCTGCTTCAGGTACAGCATGCAAACGTTGCAGGGAGGATAGAGAGACTGAGAGCTGAGAGGTTGCAATGCACAACCCCTGCAAACCGAGCAGAAGGGTCCTTTAGTATATGTCCTGATGACTAAAATCCTCTCCTTTAAGCACAGGACTGAGTTTATCTATGCTGAGAAACTTGTGATTAAAATGTGATTATTGTTGGGTGGGAGAGAACTATCGACTGGCAATTTTCCTTTTTTGGGCTGGTTATAATGGAGATTAGTTCATGTGCATTGGGAGTTGTGAGGGGGGATATCCTGTGAGATTGAGAGGAGGGGTGGCTCCAGTTCAGGAGCCACCTCGGCTGGGCCAACTGTCATGGCAAATCTTTTCTCTTTTACTTCGTGCCAGTATAAGCCTCAGACCAATCATTAAATGTGTTTACATTCAGTACCTAAGCAGTAGGCAGCTTGTCCTGATACACCCACTAGGCAGTGTCACCTCAGGTGTGCGCTCTGAGCAGAGTAACTCCGGGCTGGTGTTTTCCAGAGCACGCTGAGGAGGATGAGGATGACAGCAGCGAGCTGGATGTAAGTGCAGGGCGCTTTGTCCGGTACCAGTTCACCCCAGCGTTTCTCCGTCTGCGGACTGTTGGTGCAACGTGAGTATGAGCTCATGGAGAGAGGGGAGAATTGGATGTTTACAAAGTGTTACTTGACAGTTCATAACAAAACTGGGTTGAAGACTTGAGAGAGCCTATCTTAGACTCCAAATATCGAACTCTCTGTAAAGAACTCTTGTGTAGCCTCATGCCCAAGGCTCTGTTCTTCCTAACAGTGTTTTTTTCCTGATTCTTCCATGCAGAGTGGAATTCACAGTGGGAGAAAAGCCAGTGTCAAACTTCCGAATGATTGAGAGGCATTACTTCCGAGATCGCTTACTGAAGAACTTTGATTTTGATTTTGGCTTCTGCATCCCCAGTAGCAGGAACACATGTGAACACATTTATGAGTTCCCTCAGCTCTCAGAAGACCTTAGTAAGTACCTCCTTTGCCACACTGAGTGGTGTTTTGTTTGTGTGTGCATTTTCTCCCTCTACTTGTGAAAGAAGTTGCGACTGGAACTGAGGGGACAGGAACAAACAGATACAGGTTCCCAGTTTAGCAATGTGTAATCTTCTCTGAATTAGAGATTTGTGTGCAAAGTCTCCTCCTTTGAAAATGAAAGCCTAAGACAACCTGTGCTAAGTCACAGGCAGCAAGAACTGATCAGTCACAGGGCTGACATGCCTGATGCCTTGTAGCGTAGCCCAGAAGAAAACAAAACACCAGAGAAAGGGTTCTTTTTATAGCCACCTATCTGTTTTTGGCACTTGCTTGTTAGGGCTAGAGCCTCCTGCTATGGAGCAGAACTGGTTCTTGCCTGAGGTCTGTTTTTAAGCCTGCTAAGATCTCTGCAAATACAGATTGCACAGGGTAGGAGGTGGATGGAGCAGAGGCACAGGGGCCCTTCTGGGGCTGCCTGGCTGTGGGGAAGGTTTGGGGTTTTCATCCCAGCTGTGTACGTGTGGAGAGTGCCACAAACGAGCTCCTTCTGCTTACAGATGTGATGGTTGCTTGGCTCCATTCACGGCTCTGGCAGTTTCTAAGCTTATTTGAGTGAGGTTTCTTCATTCCCCCTCTGTTTGCTTTTGACAGTTCTTGTCCTGTGAATGGGAAGAAGGGGAAGGGCAAGCTGCAGCCTTTGAAGTAAGCTCAGAAGAGCAGCTTGCTTCTCTTCCTTGGGTAGGGCAGAGCATCACTCAGTAAATGCAGTGGAGTGGCAGAGTCCTTTTTATCCTGACTGAGGCTGTTGGAGGTAATGGAGCTCCCTCTCTCTTTCACAGTCCGTCTGATGGTGGAGAACCCGTACGAGACGCGCTCAGACAGCTTCTACTTTGTAGACAACAAGTTGATAATGCACAACAAGGCCGACTATGCTTACAATGGAGGACAATAATCATTCTGGCTGCTGGATGCTGTGATGCCCTTAACCATTCCAGACGTGCAGGAGTGGACTGGAGTTGCTGTCTCGTGCAACAAGGCTTCTTGCCAAACTTTTTCTCTGTGCATGAGGCTGAGAACGTGAAGGAAAGACGGCGGCTCCTGAAAGGAAATCTCCCTGCAACACCTCTCTGAGACTCAGCATTTCCTGCCTCTCCTTCTCTGTTCCTGGCTATCTTCTGATAACCTTGGTTAGGTCAGTGATCAGAGGGACTCTTAGACAATTCTTGCTCTTAGTCTTTCTAGTTAGTTTACACCTTTAGTGCTTCTGATGTTTCACCTCTTGGGTGAATATCCTTTTTCAACAGGTCAGATTGTTTGTGTTAAGCTATTTCTTAGCAGGAAAATCTTAACCCCTTCCAGTAGCCAGCGATGCTTGAAGAGCAGATCTTTTGTTCAGTTAGATAGCTCATCTCTTCAGTGACAGTGGTTTTGTTTGTGGCATTGCTGACATGGTTTTTTAGGGTGCATCCCAATATTCTCCAGTGGGAAAGAGACTAATTTGGCTTCTAAGCAGTGCAGGAATATTCTATCAGCCTTTGGGGGTCTGAGCTGCCCCTAAGAACATTTAAGCTCTGTTTTGCCAGAGATTTCACTAGAGATATGAGATAGGGGAAAAAGGGGACTGATAGCATTTCTGTCTGAGCTTTTGTGAGCAAACTGTTGAATTTTGGAGCTCAGGGGTCAACCTTAGAGCTGAAGTTAATCTCACTATATTTACCATTTCTCCTTCTTCCCTTTGTAGGAATTTTTGGCCCTTGGTACAGAATGTATTGCTTTTTAGGTGGACAGCACATTGTCAGCCTGGCTGGGGTGAAGGTATCCTTCTAGCAGGGCTTAGAGGAAAAAGGGAGAATGTTGGAAATCACTTGAAAAATGAGTAGGAAGCAGAGCTTCCTAGGCTTCAGTCTGTAATTGTAAACCTGACTGGTCTGTCAGAGTTGCTGTGAGCAGCACCAGCTCATTTTCTGTGTTGCAGTGGAGATATTAGTAGCTAAAAGCTTCCCAGGTCAGATCACTCAGTGTTATGGAGTGGGATCCTTGGAAAGTGAGAATGTACATGGTTCTCTTTTTCATTGTTCCCATCACTGCTCTGCCTGCTCAGCTGCTTATTTATGGTTTAGGAAGTCATGCTGCCAGGTTGATACCACAGCTGTGTTTGGGCTCTGGCAATGGGAGATAGCATCATGCAGTGGGAAGAGGAGGACCTGTGTCTTGCCAATAGCTGTGCTGGGGCAAGCTCCCAACTGTGCAAAATCTCAGCTGCCACAACCTTTTTTGCCAGTTTTGCTGGCTCTCAAGACTGGTACTTTTCCTGTCCCCATGCTGGGCTGCTCAGTTGTGTCTCTTGTTGGGGGAGTTAGGTTGTGTCTAGACTGGAGACCTTTCCTAATACTACTTCCATTTGTTCTTGAGACAGTTAAAACCTAACTCTTCAGTGGTTACCTGTTGTGTTAAGAGGGATTCAGTGTAGTTTGTGTTTCAGCAGGGTTGAGTGGGGTGGACATCAAAGCCTAGAGCCTGTTAATGCAGACAGCAATAGGAAACCACTGCCTTTACTCCAGATTAGTGAAAGTAACTTTGGTGTGGAACATCAGCTGGCATCAGAGTAAGCAGTGAGAGTGTGTGGGGTAGCAGCCATGAATGAATCTCCAGCTCTTAGGAAGATACTTAATTATGATTAACCACAACAAATGACCTGTTCTGGGTGGAGCATTAATCATAAGCAACCACAACAAATGTCTTGGGAATGTGGAGGGGCAGGGTCTGCCTGATGGAAAGATGAACTATTCTGCCACCATCGATCCCCTCCAGCATGTCCACAGGCACTAATGCAATCTTGTTTAGGATCTTCAGGATTAGTTAAAGCTCCTGTTGAGTTGGATCTCGAGATGCCTCTTAGAGTGAGCACCTTCCACAGCCCTCCTGCTGTGCCTCTGAGGTGGGAGCTTTGCTCTGAGTTACTCACCACAAAGCAGAACTGCCTGGAAGTGTGCTTTTCATCTTGAAGTGTTCAGAAATAGTGTCTGAAGAGCCTACTCGTTATTCCCTGGCAAATTTTAGCATATTGAACTGAATTTTGTATGTAGTATAAATCCAGGTGCCTTTAAACTTTTATCACACTTTCTACATGAAGCAACCTCTCGCTTTTCTTAGGAGTGTGACGATTCCCATCTGTTTCTCTTGTCGCTGTAAAGGTTCCTCAAAGGCGATGGGCTCGTCAGCAGGGCGGGAGCGCGCACGGGGCGCTGGGGGCGCGCACGGGGCGCGCGCGCCATCTGCTGGCGGCGGGAGCGCGCTGCCGGGGCTGGTCCCGGTAGGAAAAGGGAATTGCTGTCCTTGGCCAGCAGCAGGGACGAGGAAACAGCACTGAAGCGGTTGCTTTCGCTCTGGTGAATGTGTTGGCTATTCAGCAATAAAAGGGAGAAGTGGAGGAAAACCAGGAGACCCTGCGGTTTTTAGCTGAGTGTGTTCGCTTTGTCAAATCAGAAGGTCTTTGCCCTAAAAGCATGCTGCGGGAAAAAGAAAGTCCCTACAAGAGGGCAACCCAGCACTGAAAAAGTTGATTGTAATCCAGAAAGTCAGGGATTTCCAAACTCCTGTTCTCACTTTAGTAGCTTTCCTAGGATTCCTTTTCTCTTAGGTACTTTCTATAAAGCCTCTTTTCCTTGTGGCAGGGATGATTTCTTTGGTAAACACAGTTTAGCAGACCAGCTTCCTTCTGGAGTGTGTGCTCTGGTGTTTTAATGATGGGTCAAAAGCTACTCATGCCAGTTAGCTTGGAAGAAATTCCACTGGGATCACATCCTTGTCAGGTGAATGGTCAGTTGTATCCTGGTGCTGCAGGCAAAGGAGGTGCTTTCAGTGTTAGTTGGTGTTTGAGCAAGAAAAAAGGTATCAAAGACTACTTCTCTCAGATTTTGTGCTGAGTTGGAAAAAGAAAAAAGTTGGGACCATAGTGAGTTTGCTCAAAACTTCAAAAAGAAAGGGACCAAACCCACAGATGCATATTATGTTTTTTCCAGTATTTATCCTCTTATTACCAGGACCTCTTTTTCACATTTTTGAGGCAAGGGCTTTAGATCCATGCCAGCAAACTTCCTGGAGAGCTATTTTCATGCCTTGAGTGTGGAATACATACTGCACCTTGTGAAGGAAGGTCATCTCTTGTTGTATGGACTGGGTACTTCTGTCCTTGTCCTCTGTTTTTGGTAGGAAGTGTCTTGTGTGTGTACTTGAGGATTTTCAATGTTTCTTGTTATAGAGGAGCAGCAGCCTCTTCTCTGGTGCTTGGGGATGCCTATTTCAGTATCTGAGGGTTCAGAAAGAATAAAACAAGTGTTTATTAGTCAGAAATGAAGGAGGAAAGCAGTTGTGAAGCACTAAGGTCCAAATGTAGCAACTCTACTTCTCAGCTCTGTGTTTCATCACATCCTCTTGAGCTGTTTCCCAGCCTTCTGCCCTGCTGTCCTGTGACATGGAGCTACTTCGTGCTACCCGCGAGCCTGGCTCGCTGTGGGCTGTGACCCTCGGACACAAACGCTGCCATCTCGTGTCCTTGCCGAGGGCAAGGCTGAGTGATGGCAGCCTGCTGGAGTCAGCACCTCTTCCTCTTCAGCAGCAGCAGGACAATGAACACCAGCAAACGCCCTCTCCTCCTGCCTGGATCCCAGTGTTGTTACAGGACCCGTATTTATCTCTCACTGTGTGGCCTTGGGGCTGCTGGTGCATGGACTCCTCTGTGCTGTCCCCTTCGGACCCTGCTCCCGTGGCCGTGGCAGCGCCGCGGGGCTGTCCTGGTGCCGCTGTGTTTGTACACGCGTGGTTTTGTCACCAGCAGTCGGAATAAAGGACCTTCCTTCCCTTTCCTTCCTTCCCTTCCCTTTCCTTCCCTTCCCTCCTTCCCCTCTCCTCTCCCCGGCGGGGGCGGGGCGGGGCGGGAGGGGCCGCCCGCCAGGGGGCGGCGCGTGCGCGCCGGGCCCGCGCTCCCTCAGGCGGCGCCATGGCGATGGCGGCGGCGGCGATGGCGGCGGTGGTGTCCCGCTGCGGCGGAGCGCCCCGGGGTGAGGGCGGCGGAGCGGCTTCCCTCGGCTGCAGCTGCTCGGGGGGGCCGCGGGGCACCGGGAGGGGCGGGAAGGGCCGCGGCCCGCGGGGGAGGTGGCGTCCCGGTGCCCTTCAGGGCCTGCCTGAGGGGAGTCCCCTCAGGCGCGGGAGTGGCGCCGCCCTTCAGCCGGGCCGCAGCCGAGGCCGCGGGAAGGTGGCCCGGGGTCGGGGGATCCTCAGAGCCCCTCACGGGCCGGCGCCCGCCCCCGGGCCGGTGTGAAGGGCGGCGGCGGCGCTGAGTGCCCTCCCCGCTTCCAGCGCTGGCCCTGCGGTGCCGCCGGCTGCACACCGTGTACCAGAGCGCGGAGCTGCCCGAGACGCACCAGATGCTGCGGCAGACGGTCCGGGACTTCGCAGAGAAGGAGCTGATGCCGCTGGCAGCGCAGCTGGACAAGGAGCACCGCTTCCCGGCCGAGCAGGTGGGTGCAGGGTTGGGAAGGCACAGCCACAGACCCCTTTCCTGGTGCCCTGGGGCAGCACCACTGGGGCTGAGGCAGCATGTACATCCAGCTCCAGCTTAGCAGAAAATTGAAGTTTAGACCAACTGGTTGCTCTGAATGTGGACGTTGTAATTCCCACAGAGTATTTTGAGCTCTTCACTTTTATTTGTGTTTCTTTGTATCTGACGTTAGTACCACTGAGTTTTTAGTTCTCTTACCAGTTTATCTGTGGGCTGCAATAAGAAATTATAAAACTAATTTATAAAATTAACATGTACTTTTGCAGACTGCACATAATGGTTTATGGTGAGGAATCATAGATGGCATGAATGCATTTCAGATGGTGGGAAAAAGCGATCAGGAGGTACATGCTGCTTATCCTCTGGGGCTGTAAATAAATCAAAATTTCAGCCAAACTAGTGATTTTTCATGTGGAAAGAGACACCAGTGTGCATGTTAAGCAATGAAATACAAAGCTCCAGCAAAATAGATCCTGTTAGCCAAGAGACTAACATTAACCAAGAGACTTCAGGCAAACACTCATGTCAGAGGCATGAGAGTTTTGTCACATTCGTTTTTCTATTAAGGTATAAGGATGGTAGCCAGGAAAGTCACACTTACCCTAAGGAAGAAAATAAATTTACTCCTTACTGTTCTCATCTAAAAAATTTACATTTGATTCTGAATGTTTTGACTTGAATGTGTAGGGGAAAATTCAAGATACAAACAAGTGTTTAATAAGATGAAGCAACATACATAGAACCAGTGGCTGTCTTGTTCATCTTCTGTATTTAATGTGGAGGATTGGTGTTTTGGGTGCCCTCATAGGAGGGAAATTATGTATCTAAAGATTCTCCCTGGTTCCTCTAAAACAAGCAGAGGCTTATGGTTGCAAAGCAAGGGGTCTAGCTGGGGAACTTGGGGTGGATTGATTGCAATGTAACTAACAAAAAATTCTCTGGGAAGCAAGATCTGGCTTTATTGGGAATGAAAAAAATCACCTTGCACCACTGTTTTCTGCAGTCATTCATTCTGTAAAATTCTTCCTTTGTGCAGTCCTAGGCTGAAGCTCAGCAGACTCAAAGGTAAAGTTCTGATGATTTTTATCAGCTAGATTTCCCATTTCTGCTGACAGGAGACATGCAAGGGTAGAGCTTTGGTGGGAGGCTGAGGAAATGCTGGTGGAGTTCTGTCTCCATATTTCACCTTGAGAAGGCTCCCCCCTTCCCAGTACTGAAGAAAGCTCTTTAAACAAGCAAGAGCCCAAACAGCAGTGACTGTGTACAGCTCCTGCTGAAGTCACTGGGATCTGGGGACACTTACCCATTTCACCAGGAGCTGTGTGCATCTTTTCCTCTGGTGTAGCCCTCTCATGCCATGTGTGCTCTCCGTGTGTCTGTATTTGCTGGCACACTGGTGCTGCAGAGGATGGGAGCTGTCTGTTCCTGTGTGCAGGTGAAGAAGATGGGAGCCTTGGGGCTGCTGGCCATGGACGTGCCAGAGAAGTACAAAGGAGCAGGGCTCGACTACCTGGCCTATTCCATCGCTGTGGAGGAGATCAGCAGGGGCTGCGCCTCCACCGGCGTCATCGTCAGCGTCAACAACGTGAGTGTGAGCCTGGCACAGCTCAGGGGGGTCTGGGAGAAGGGGATCTGTTCTGTGCTGGGCTCTCTGATGTGTGGAGAGCACTTTAGAGAGCTGCTCCATTGGTTGTACCTTCAAGAGGCACTAACAGCACCAAATTCTTAAAGTCCCTGTATTTAGGGCCAATACTCAAGTTTGGCTCTGAAGAGCAGAAGCACCAGTGGATTGCTCCCTTCACCAGTGGAGAGAAAATTGGATGTTTTGCCCTCAGTGAACCAGGTGATTGTGACTGTTACCATGCCTGTTGCAAAGAACGTGGTGTAGCTTCTTTCCTTGGTCAGGTCTAGGATGGGCTTGAGGTCTTTGATCCTGGTACAGTTTGTGGGAGGGTTGTTTATAGCACTTCTGTGTGAGTGGAGTCTCAGTACCCAAGGCATGAACTGCCATCCTCTGGTCCCTGCTGAAAATACTCATTCTGTGTGCACACCTTGCACACATGGGCCTTTCCCTGTTCTGTGGGAGGGACAGTGGTGACACTGCCACATTCAAGAGGTGCTGTGAGCTGATGGGGTGCAGGTGGGGGTGGCTTTGCCCCCCTGTGTCACTGATCACCTGAGGTTTGTTTGTTGCTCCTTCCCTCAGGAAACGGCAGCGATGCGGGTGCAGCCTCCACTGTGGCGCGCCTGGATGGGGACGAGTGGGTTCTGAACGGCACCAAGGCCTGGATCACCAACGCCTGGGACGCCTCAGCCACCGTGGTGTTTGCCACCACAGATAAATCCCTGAAGCACAAGGTGAGATAGTTTGTATCAGCCAGGAAAAGGGGGTGGGAGTGAAGGAGTTGTGGAGAAGCACTTTGCCACGGCTGGGACTCTGTTTTTAGAGCCACGCAGGCATTGACCAGAGGAGGGGCTGATGTGCTGGTTTTGTTGTGTCTCAGCTCTCCTCTCCCTCCTCCTGGTTACCTGGACATTTGGCTTTTATGTAAAATGGAGGGAGCCTGTTGACAGTCAAGGAAGTGGGAAGGTAAGAAGACACTATTGCTAAGAGTTTGGGTCTCGTTGCAGGGCATTAGTGCATTCCTGGTTCCCATGCCAACAGCTGGGCTGTCACTGGGGAAGAAAGAAGACAAACTGGGAATCCGAGCCTCTTCCACTGCTAACCTGATATTTGAGGACTGCCGGATACCCAAGGGAAACCTGCTGGGGCAGCCAGGAATGGGCTTCAAAATCGCCATGGTAAGAGAGGGATGGGGTGCAGCTCTGGGGGTGTGCAGCTGTAGCTCCCAAGCTTCCTGTTCTGTAAACCATTTCCAGAGGCAGTCACTGCAGGGAGGACTGCTTGCATAAGGCATCCTGTGTCATGTTAAGCTGTTGGCCCTTCTTGCCAACATGGGAGGAATCATTCCCAGAGCTTGATGAATGTTTAATTTACACAGGTAAATAGCACTTTTATTGTGTAAGTTCTCAGCTGGAGCAGTGCTGATACCATTGAGGTGCTGTGTCAATAGGGGCAGTATATTTTAATTTTTCTTCTTTCTCAATCCTCTGTTCCTCCAGTTGTACCCATAGATAAAGGGAAAGCATGGCATTTCCCCATGTGAGTACTGTGGCAGAGGAAAGTTGTCCTGGAGTCTCGTGACAACTTCTGCAGAGTGTCTAAAGGTGAATGACAGCTGAGTTATGGTGTGCATGTGACTTCTGAGGAGGAGCAAGGCAGCTGGGAACAGATTTGTTTCCTGCACTGTCCTTTAAGAGTGGTCATTGCTCTCTCTGGAGGGGCACAGCACCCTTTGTTGGCCTGACATTTTGGGTCGAGCTGCCTGGAGCAGAGCCCATTCCATTATGTCCAGAACTAAAAGTGGTTGGTGACTGACAGGTTCTTTTAAAGACCTTCAGCCTAGGGTTGAGAAGATAAAGCCTTTTCTCCCTGTGCAGCAATTTCTTCCTGTGCACAGAGGGGCAGAGTAGGTGTTTGAGCTAAGTCATTTAATTGACTGGGTTCACTAACGAGTTTGAAAAATCCTTTCCCATGTGTGTCCAAATGATGAGGATAAAAAAGGAAAACTGACCAGATTTCCAAAATAAAATCAGCTGCAGAGTGCGTTAGGTCTGCCTGAGAAGTTCTTTCCAGCCCCTTCCAGAGCAGATCCCTGTTGTGCTGCTTCCCTTATTTTGCTCCCTCTGTTTTTCTCCCAGCTAATAAGCAATCCCTCTCCTTTCTCGTCTGTTGTTGAACTCCTGCCTTCTCTCTGCAGTGGCAGTGCTTGTTACAGCTCTCTATTCCTGCATAACTGGGAATTGTGAATCAAGGAGGTCTCTGACCAGAGGATTTTAAGGCTAGAGCAGCTTTTCAGCAACATCAGAAATGTGTCTGTACTATTCTTGCTCAAGCATAACTTGACTTACATGTATTTTGTGTCTTTTTCAGCAAACTCTGGATGGAGGAAGGATTGGTATTGCCTCACAGGCACTTGGAATAGCACAGGCAGCTCTGGATTGTGCTGTGGATTATGCTGAGAAGAGAATGGCCTTTGGGTCACCCATCACAAAGCTTCAGGCAGTGCAGGTACGGGCAGGGCACAGGGGCTGGTGGAAAGTCCGTGTGGGTGGGGTATCAGGCACACAGTGCACTTTGTACTGTCTGGGGTAAACAGGGTGATAATTCTGTTTTCAAATGCTGTTAAAACTAATTGTTGGGACAGAGGCTCCTTTTCCATAGATGGCCCCAAGGGTGGAAGAATTCAGCTGTCCCCTTGTGCAGGCAGAGGCCCTGGACCCAAGGCACTGTTTGTTGTTGCAGTTCAAGCTGGCAGACATGGCTGTGGCCTTGGAGGGTGCGCGCCTGCTCACCTGGAGAGCTGCTATGCTCAAGGACAATGGGAAGCCCTTCACTAAGGTATGTCCAGCCCTGCTTTGTCCAGCAGCCACAGCACAGGACAGGCTCGAAGCCAGGAGCCCCACTCCATGGAGCACAGCTGTGCTCAGCACTGCTGGGGTGTGACCCCCAGCAGGTCCTGGGCCTGCTGCCCACCCTTGGGCGGCCCCCCGAGCTCAGCACTGGGCGTAGCCAAGGGGAGAGGGGCGGCTGCTCTCAGCTGGCACCACCATCAGGCCTGTCTCTCTGCACAGCTGCTCTGTGAGGGTTCAAGCTCCTTGTGCAGGTGAGAGGTTCCTTTTTGTGACAGCTGCACTCTCAGTGATGTTTTCCTTCCCCAAAGGAAGCGGCAATGGCCAAACTGGCTGCATCAGAAGCTGCAACGGCCATAGCTCATCAGGTAACTGTCAACTGACAATTCTGACATATGGCATGTGGGAAGGGACTTTGGATGTCTCACAGGTGCTTTGGGAAGGTGGGATGGAATTTACTGATTTATATTTGAAACACACCAACCAAAGCAAGCAACCAGTCCTATGGCTGAAGCTGTTTAGCACAACCATCTTCAGAGGTTGTGGAGAAGTAGGAGGATGGCAGGGGTTCATACTGGCCTGTGGTAACTGTATTACTAAAGTGGCCTGTGCCTGCTGCTGTCCAGGGCAGTGGCAGTTTTAAGGAGCAGAAATGTGGGGGAGAGCACAGGGCCACTAGTCATCACCACTGCACCTGGATGAGATGCCCTGTTCCTTGGTTTAGTGTCCCATCATCTTAGAATACGGATGACTAACAGATACCTCTGAAGCAATGAACTGCCCATCTGGAATATCCATATTGTTCTTACCCAGATCAATCCTGTGTATTCCTGAGCTGCAGTCATCCTCATGTGTCCCACCCTCCCCATTATTCCTCTCAAAATGGCTGTTTGTGCATGTGCATTCTGTAGAAAAGATTTCTTGACCCCACTTTGTTCCTAAGCTGCTGCCTTTGTTTCAGGCTATCCAGATCCTGGGAGGGATGGGCTATGTGACAGAGATGCCGGCGGAGCGGCACTACCGCGACGCTCGCATCACCGAGATCTACGAGGGGACCAGTGAGATCCAGAGACTGGTGATTGCAGGCCAGCTGCTCAAGGCCTACCGAGGCTGAGGAAGCTGCCTGGAGCAGCACACTGCCCCCAGTGCATCCTAATGGTGCACAGTGATGGAGTTTGACCCTCTTGAATGAGGCTATTGATGGAGGTTTTCCTCACCAATGAATAACTGACCCTCTAGTTAAAATGTGCTGATTCTTCTTTGGACAAAGTATGGCACACTGAGGCTGGACTGAGGTTTGTAAGTCATGGCTGTGAGTGCAGGAGGGAGGAGGCAGCCTGTGCTCATAGGGCAGCCTGAGGCTTTTGCTAAATGGGACTGTTGGAATTGCTTGGTAGTGGCAAAATGACAGCACTTGCCAGCCACTGCCAGTTTTGCTGAATTTGTCACTACATGGCCCTGGATAACCAGTGCCAGAGTCAGAGATGCTGAGGGCTGTGACCCCTGAGCTCCGGTGCCTCTGCAGCCCAGACTGCAGTGGAGTTCAGGTGTGGGATGCAGCTGTGGGTGAGCTCCCAATGGGACAGCCCAGGCTCAGGTAATCCCTGCAGCAGGGCCCCTCTCACTTCCAGCAGGAGAGGAGCCAGACAGGAGGACATGCAGGGACAGCCCACACACAGAGGAATCTGAGCAGAGACTGTAGCTGCTGTCTGCATAGATTTGACAACACAAAGAATTCCTCGATCTGGGCCAGCAGGGCCCAGCACCTGCTCACTCAGCTGCTCTGGGATGTAGGGATGGAAGCAAAGGACAGCAAAGCTGCAGTGCCTAGGACTACTTTGTAAAAAAATCAAAATAAACAAAAAACTCCCTCTGCTCCCAAATCTGCTTCTGCAATATCAGCAGGAAAGGAAGTGCCTGACAGGGCAGTAACAGCTTTTAATCTTGACATGTTTTGGGCAATGAGGAAATGAAGAGATGACACACAAAGCGCACCAGGAAGCTTTACAGTAGCACATCCTCAATCAGTGATCATTAAGACATTCACTTTAGGAGCAGCAACAGCCAAAGGAAAAGCTCTAAACTCAGGAGAAGAGGGAGAGGATTAAGCCTAGAGCCTGCATGGTCCAGTCTGCCTCCTTGTCCAAACAAGTACACTAGAGGGAAATGGTTCTTTTCCTGTGGTGCCATTTATTTAGACTTGTGTGCAGAGAAGAGGAGCAGGATTCTGTTACACGAGAGAGCAGAGAAGACAAATAAAACCTGATTTTAAAGGACCACCACTCCCTCACCTTTTTTTTAAATGCAGTTGTGAATTAATTTAGAATAATTTCTTCCAGTCCCAGGACGCAGGAGCAGAAACCAGCAGGGCCAGCATGCAGCAGTGAGAGCAGCTCTCAGTGATGTCCTCATCCCTGGGCAGGGCGCTGGAGGGCAACAGCGTGTTGGGGCAAGGGCCTCAAGTGCTCAGTTTCTCCTTGTTCTACTGTGCATAAGGATTGTCAGAAATTGCCAGGTAGTGCATTCAACAGGAGCATTCCTACTGGAAAATCATTCCAATCATCTTGAATGTGCTGTAAATTATGGAGGGCTTCTCTGGATGACGCTTGATTTCAGCCTGTATCACCTCTCTGCTTGCTGCAGGCTCACTCCAGTGATGGTACCTGAAGATGTGGGATACTATTTTACATTAACTTATTGCAGCCACTCAGGTAGAGCAGGAGCTGCAGGGATTTGAGGACTCCAGCAGTGCAGAGTTCCTGTTATGCTGTGCTCCAGCTGAATCCCCAGCGAGCCAGCACAGTCCCACTCTGCCAGCCCAGGTGCTTCTCTCAGATCTGCTGTGCTGTCAGTGCTTGCTGACTGCCCCTCTTCACCCTCAGCCTCCCTCACTACCAGCTCGAATTTGCTGCAGCATGAAACCATCCCTGTTACCACCTCAGCTGACAGAGGAGAGAGAATCTACAACCTTGAGGTAGCAAAAAAAAAAAAAACAACAAAGCTTTATGAAAGTTTTCTCTGCTTGCCACAGGTTCAGGAGAGAGCTCAGTGCCCTGTGACACTGCACAGTTCTGGGGGTAAAACAGCAAACAGGGTTACACACAAAGGAACTCCCAGAGCAAAGCAATGGCTCTGCTCAGAGCAGGACACTTCAAGTTTACTCCTCACTCCTGCTGGCTAAGAGAACTTTGTGTGATGAGTGTGTCTGCTCTGCTCCTCAGGGCTGCTGCAGAGGAACTGCTGAAAGGGCAAAACACAAACGAGTTTGGCAGCATTAAATCAGCAGCTCTTAGCAAGCCACCCCCAGACAAACCCAGGTGTGGGCAGGGCCAGGCTCTCCTTGGAGAAAAGTGTCTGTTCACATGTGAAGCCACAACATTTAAGTGACAACTCAGCCAACACTGCAAAGCTGGGGCACAGAGATGGGAAAATCAGTTAAACATAAATTAGAAACAGGTGGGGAAGGAGATAAGTCACATTTCAAGAACAAAAGCGACTCCTGTCAAGGACTTTGTGGTTTTGCCCCACAATTCTCTAAGAGTACATGAAACTGCTTAGGAGGCATGAAGCAGGTGGAGCCCTTTCTTAGGAAACACAGTTACAGTAACCAGGAGTTCCTTCCTGCCACACCCTAGACCTGACAGCTTTTCTACCATGTAGCTCAGACTCTTCCTCATGAGTTCCCTACAGACTAAAAGGAGATGAGCTGTTCTGAAAAAAACCCCAAATTTATTCTGATTTTAAATTAGATCTTTGTTTCACCTGAGAGCCCTCACTATCAACACAGACCTGGCAACAGCCACACATTCAGGTTATGCTGGAATTTGGAAAAAGATGGAAAATAGTAAATTTGAAAGACATCCTGAAGTAAAAAAGCAAAGTGCCTTAAAGAATAATAGAATGAAGATGTGGAATAGTGATAAAAAAAAATGTGACAGTGCTGGAACTTGAATGAAAAAACTAATTCCAAATTCACATTTTGGAACTCATCATGTTTGTAAGGTGAAGTCTGACCTTAGGGAAATACCAGCATACAAACAGTACCAACTCTGAGCTGCCTGTTCTCAAAGATGCAGCAGAGAACCAGACCTGTCAGCAGATTTATACACCACAGTTCTGCTCCATGGCCTGACAACTGTAAGCACGCCCTGGTCTATCACTTTTTTGCCAGCATTTTACCTCTTGCAAGAAGGTTTCTATTAGTCAATGAATAAAATAGTAATTTTTGATAACTTTCCAGAAGAAAGGGCAGGCAGTGGGGCAGTCTCACTGCAGGACTTTGTGTCCAGTTTATGAAGGAGTTCAACAAAGGAGGCATCAGCAACTGCACCAGACCCAGCGGGGACAGGAACCCAGGTCCTGCACAGCCTCCCAAAGCCCCCTGTGCAGTTTGATCCTCAAGCAGTGGAGCCACATCAGGAGACAAGGCCCAAAGGTCCATCTGTGCAGGGAGGGCCCACAGCTGAGCAGCCAGGTAGGATCCATTTCTAACCCCCCTGAATGGTTTGAGGAGGGAGAGCCGAGGGACAAAGCTCTGCAGCTTTAACTTACAGCACTTTTTCTTAGTACAGTTAAACTCCAGTGAACCTCTGCCAAGTACCAAAATGCTTTTCCTGCCATCTGAAGGGGCAGCAAACCCTTCCAGTGCAGTGGGTGCTCACCTGGGTGGGGCTCACTCCTGGTGCAGGAGAGGGAAGACAGCCTAACAAGACCAGGCCTTTTTGGGAAAGCTAAATTAATTCTCATTAAGTATTTATTAGCACTTCTAGAACTTTCTCCAGAATGCTTCTCTTAAGGGTAGAAATTTACACTTAGCAGGCATGGCCTAAAAATGCTGCTGCAAAACAGAGAAAGCCCTTGTGTTTCAATTCCAAAGGAGGAACTGCTGTGAAGCTGATGGCGCCTGAGCTGTGCACAATTGTCAGGTAGGTGCAAAGGCTGGGCAGGTAAAGCTGCAGAAAAGAAGCTGCAGGATCTGAATTTGTTATTCCACTGCTTGGAACTTCTCAGCAAAACAAAAGCCACCAAAAAAGCCTTTCTTATTTGAATACCCACCTCAATATTTTATACACCTCATGCCTTTCTACTGTCTCAAGCAATTCTGGGAAAAACAGAAAAAGCAGATTCTCAATGAAGAACTAATAATTTCATTAAAAGTTAAATAGTTACAGTTTACAGTTACCTGAGGATGAGCACTGCAGGCACATGGTAGAGGGAATGCTTTCAGCCAAGGGAAAGAAAAGAACTCGGGGGAGTGTGAGAGAGAGAGAAAGTTCCAAGTCCCCCCTGCCACACCCACCCCCATCCCCCAGCAAAGGCTGAGCTGTGTCTTACTGTTTATCCTGGGCCATTCCAGCTGTCCTGGAGGTGCATCCCAGCCAGCTCAGAGGCATCAGGCCCTGTGCCACCCGTGCCAGACCTGCCTGAGAACAGAGGAAGGGGTTCATTAATGACAGTAATGACACAGCACACCTGTGGCTGGACAGAATTTCCTGCCATGTCCAATATGCTCTTCTTGTACCACCTGACAGTGCTGAGAGTTCAGGTGTTTGACCAACCCCTCCCTTACCTGGAACAAAACCAGTCCCAAAGTCACCTCAGTGCTCAGAGTCAGGCTCCAACATTCCTCCTCCTCCTCCTCCCAGGCCACTGACACTGCCCAGCGTCTGTCACCTAACAAGAGCTGGGAGCTCTCAGGAGAGCTCCCCAAACCCCACATGGCACCGTACTTGAAAGGAAGAAATTTTAAAAGTTACCTCAGGGAAACCTTTCAGTCAATAAAATAACAACTGGAACTGCTGGTTTTAAAAAAGAAAGAATAAAATCCACATTTGAACAGGCTACAGGTAGAAAGCAGTCAACACACAAATTCCAACCAGTCACAACAGTAAAGGACAGTTTTTCTTTTTTCTTTTTTTTTTCTTTGAGGGGCAGGGGCATGGAAAAATACAGCACACTAATGAAACAAAATGCAAAAAATACAAAAAAATAGAAAATAGAAAAAATGTATTTACAAGTGATACATTACTATGATCAGAAAGCACAAAGACAATTGCTGCTATAATACATGCACTGGTCAAGAAGGAACTACTAAAAACCTGCAAGGGAGCTGTTTGTAAAAAAAATATCAAAAAAGGAGAAAAAAAAAAGAAAAAAGACACCCCCACCTCCTCCCCCCTCAGACACACAGGGCTGGGTTTGAACTTTTTTCTTCCCTAGTTTGCTACATTGATCAAATCAAATATCCCCTAAAGTCCATGGAACAACCAGTACAAATACTACACTTGGTTTTAAACTGCAGGTTCAGTTGTAGGAGGGGGGAAAACAGCAGCTCATTGGAGATCCATATACATAAAGCCAGAGTAACTGCGCTACATGCTAAAAATTACAGCAAGCCCCTGTCTGCTACACAGCATGATCTTAGCAGGTTTTCCTTTTTATTTATTCATATATATATCTATATGTGTGTATATATATATGTATAAAAATCGTGCCCTTTTTCACTGCAATATGACATCTGGGTGGAAATGTAACTTGTTACAACAAATTTTATATGTATACTGCAAGAAGTCACTCAATGTCTGTGGATTTAATAAGTAACCTCACACCACAGGAAATATTTAATAAATCAAAAAAACCCAATATTGTGACAGAAGACCTTCTGTCTCAGTTCTTTTCAAAACCGAAGTCCCGCAGGAAACTGGTCCCAATGTCCACGAGGGGTTCTCTGAAGAAGCCTCAGTTTGCTGAACTGTTTTTAGTGTTCACAAGTTTTTGAACGACTTCAAAGCCGTTTTTAGTTTCAAGTCTGTCTCTTCCTCTCTCACAAAGGTAATAGTCTGGTACTAATCCATCCGAGTGAGGAAAAGAGGAAAGTGGCTGCAGTTGCACAAAGGGTCCCCAATTCCACATCTGCAGGGAGATACGGAGTCACACGGAGCTCTGGGATTTCAGCTTTTGTTTCTTTCCCTCCTTTAATCAAAGTCCTTTCCTACGTGTCCCATCGCTGGTACCTTCCCAAGTACCAGCCAGTCCAGCTTAGGAGACAACAAAGCCACAATTAAAGTGAAAAGGACCAAGGCAGAAGTTCAGGTCACCTCCTGTCCGTTCCATCATACTTCCAGGAAACGGGAGCTGCTGGACTTGGAGTGGAAAGGCTCAGACCACATGCGGCGTAGATCGCCCTAGGCAGGGAAACAGCACAAACAGTGCCCTCAGAAACGCTCAACTCTGCTCAGAATTCACTTTTTAAAATGCACACAGAATTGCAAACACATCTTAGAGCAAAACTATTCTTCACCTGTTTTACAAATTACAATAAAGACGGTAAAAAGAAATCCTTTCCCTGGCAGGCCAGAATGTCTTACTTTTAGAGCAGATATACCCAAAATAGGTTCTGATGGGTAGGAAATAATTACTTGGTTGAAAATCCTGCCCTTTCTTATGTTCTGCTCTGCAGAGTGCTAGATGTGTGCTTCAACAACAGCCCTGGAACAGGAAAGGTAAATTTTACAATTTCTGTTCAGAACAGGTGACTGGGACAAGGCAAGCAAGGTTCTGCCTCTCCAATCACTGTTCAAACTTTGTGCATGTGGTATTTCATCACCAACAGGACAAGAACAAATTCACATATTCAATTAAAAGAAAATTTAGTATTTCAGAATTTATGTAGATTAGAACTACTTGTACTTTATGTGCATTAATGATCTTCTATTTCAGGAACTCATCTCTCAGTTGCTCAGTCCTCTGAAATGAAGACTGACCTGACCCAGCAGTGGTGACTGTGCTGGGCCAGGGCTGCCAGGACACACATCCTCCCTGAGAGCTGCCCACGTGTCCTCCCCTCTTACCTTTAAATAGGCCATGGTGAGGAGTGGCAATAAAGTGAACGGTACCAAATAGAGCAGGGCAGGCTGGGCTGCCCGGTGGATACGAGAAGCTACTGTTGCAGTTAATAAACCTGTAAGAGAAGAAAGCCACTATAAATATCTCCAGGTTGCAGATGGATGTTCTCAACATTTCACCCACTGAGGCTTCCTTCACCCCCATTCTGAGACAGGTGAGGAAAAGTTACTTCTCTGTGCTTTGCTTTCCCTGAATGCAGTTGAAACAAACAAAACAGTGAAAAATTATTCTATTTTAGTATTAGGCTGTGTCCAGTTTTGAATCTCAGACTTAAGTCAAGAATTATTCAGACAAAATACAACAACAGGTGAAAGGGGAAGCTGATTGCATTGCACTGAAATGCTGCTCTTGAGACTGCTGGTCTGTGGCCCCCGGCCTGAGCAGTCGGGGCTCAGAGGAAGGGCTGTGCACATCAGGAATGACTTTGCTGGGCACTTGCCAGAAGGGAATGTAGGGGGGAAAAATCAAGGTGTGGGGGAAGGAGGGCTGTTGGTAGGAATTATCTTTCCTTTCCAGCCTCAGAAGGGCCGTGGGAGGTCAGGATATGCACGTGCATGCCCTGACTGGAGGGAAGAGCCTATCTTATATTAGGCAGGAAAGAGCTGGCTTCAGCAAATTACAAGCAGCTTCCAGTTGTACCTATTGATGATTTTCTCCATGTACTACTATGTCAGGATCAGAATACAAAAATACAGGAATTGCCTAGGTGAATTGCTTAAATGTGCTGTGTACTATGCACAGCATAATTCATCTGGAAACTTCCTTATTTTTCCCATCACTCAGGTATTAGCTACGACACTTTTTATGCCAGTGAAGCTAAGTGCTAACAAAAGCACACTGATATTCTCTTTCATCCTCTAAATAAAATACAACAACTACAAAAAAAAAAAAAAAACCTTGAAGATTATAGAAGGGCTTTTCTCCCTAGACCATGCCAATAAACGCAAAGAGAGGAGGATTAAAAAGAACATAACCAAGCATCCTCTCAAAGCCTCTTTACACTTGCTTTCATCATCTTTTAAACCTACTACAATAATCCCACATCTGCTCACTTAGGCAGCTCTTAATATTGAACTAATTACTCACCTACAAAATAGCCAATAAGTGTGCAGTGAAAGTAAGAGACCTTCTGCATCCGCCCGGAGATGTTCCCTGGTCCTGGGGCGCCGCAGGAATCGCTGTTGGCTTGTTTCTTGTAGTTGTCGTAGCGCAGCACGAAGCAGAGCAGGAGCCCTGGCATCACAATGTCTCCAATCCCCAGCATGGAGAAGTGGCTGCCTGTGGAACTAAAGAGCAACTGGAATTGGGTTCATGGCCAAACAAAAGCTGACAAGCTCTGGACTCCTCCACTGTGGTTTTGAGCTTCATTTGGCACAGCCCCTCTTTCTACCGGCAAACTTGCACATTGCTGGCTAATGAGGTTTTCCTCAGTGATTTCTTCACCACCTCAGCTTTCACAAACTCATTTGGTTTTATAGAATAATAACAAAATTATCAATAATAAATATATAATAAAACATTAATATTATTAATAATGTTATTGCAACATTATTTTAATAATAAATTATAAAATTGTTATTAATATAAAATAAAAATAATTCTGTATCCAGAGATTACATTGCTCCAAACCAGTTTCCTTCTCCCAGTAGTGTTTAAGCTGCCTTTGCCCTTAAATCACTCAGTGAAACAGATCCATTGGCCCAGTACTTCAGTCCTCTCCCTCCTCAGCTCTGATGGGAGGGACCAGCTGGCCCTTTGATCTGACTGCTCATTACCACTGAAGTGCATCTCCCTCCCTCTGCATGCAGATCTAAAACAAGGCACTACATCCACTTTGGACATTCAGACAAAACAGAAAACTAGTCTTGTCAGATCCCCAGAAAAGAGCCTTGTGAAAAAGATGAAGAACTAAAGTCAACCATTATCTTAAATTCAAGATGTTTTTCATGAAAAATTGTTCACTTTGTCAACTTTGTGATTTCATATCACAAAGCTGACAAAGTGAACAATTTTGGTTTTATCGCTGCAGACAATCAACTTCTAATCTCTGTAATTTCAGCATGCCAACATCTAAAGAAACAACAGAGTAATACCCCAACAAAACTCACTGCCTGCTGCTGCTGCACTGAGCTGCTGCCCCAGCAGGCCCTGGGCGTGTCTGCTTGCAGATGTGAGTCCCTGGAGCAGGGACACGTGCAGTGATCTCCCTTCTGCACTGTGCTTGCCTGCTAAGCCACCCTTGCCTGGATCAGTTTCCAACCCCTTCCCAATCATCTGCAATTCCACAGCAATTCAGACTGCTCTGATGTTATAATAAACCTCATCTCTTTTGCTTTTAAGTGTGAGGTCACACTAGCAATCATCAGAACTCTCCCAAATGTCCAGAAGTGCATCCTGCTCTGAACAGGGCACCTTTACCCCAGACAGGGTCCATGAATCAGCCAAGTGTCCAGTCCTCACTGCTCACCATATTCCTCCTCAGCATGAAGAGGGAATGACTCAACAGGGATTTTCCAACAGAATTAGTACTGCAAAGTGTGTGGAGGGAAAACATTTCTCATGTAGTACAGCAGCAGAAGTTTTACCTTGGGAATACAAGTTTGCCAGGCAGTGACAGCCGGGGAACATCCCTGCCCACGTTTGGTCCCAGGTGAAGTTTCCGGGATAACACATCCAGGGGGTTGTCAGCTGGTTGTGTGGCCACTTTCACCATAACATTGCTGTTAAAGATGTAGGCAGAAAAAAAGACCTACAGAGCGAGGTAATCAGAAGTTACAAACTGCAATTACACGGCAACTCAAGCTGAATGCATTTTTGCTTTGCTACTCAAGAAAAGAAAGGCTATTTTCCTTATGATGATAAAAGGCAAAATGTATTTCAAAAATTCAGACAGAGCTTTTTACACTATTAATCCTCAAGAACAACTGGAATATACTTTTTGATATCAAGATATTGATTCTTTGGCAAAGAATCTGTCTGGGCAACAAGCAGATAGAGTGGGATGACAAATGCAGATAACAGCACCATGAAAATGGAAGGAATGTGCAGGACAGAGAAGAGGTGAGCATGGTGCTCACTCATAAATGGAATGAGGCAGCCCTTGTCTCCAGCAGGCTTTTATGCTACAGCCCATCCCACTGGAGTCTCTGGCTGCCACAGCAGTCAGTGGGTGCTGCCCTGATCAGTGCTTGGTGCTATGCAAAGGTAAAACAAACCCCTCCTGCTATCACAGAACACATCCTGACAGGTCTCCTGTAGAAGTGCACTAAGATTTTTATGCCAACCTGTCTGGCTCTAAGTCCATTGGCATTCCTGTTCTGCAGATTTCACTGCTAATCAGAGGTCAGCACGTGTGCCCTGTGCCAGTGTGGGCACAGCTCTGTGTGTGTGGGAAGTGCTTGTTCTCATCTTCAGCTAGCTTTCAAAATGTGAGGTCCAAATTCTGGGGTTTTTTTAATAATATGCAGAAGTCAAAATATTCTAATCTTATTTATGCTTTATTTCAAATAATTAGCAAGGAAATAATTCTGTATTCTGTTGTAGAACTCAGCATCTCAGAATGGAGTGGTGGAGCCAATCTTCTGGCTTTGCCAAACTTCCTCAACTTCATACCAGTAGAATTCATGTAGAGCAGCCCAAGGCCAATTACAAATCCAAAGCATAAAAACAGTTTTAGCAAAACCAAACCAAACACTTACCCAAAAGACATCATAAATTAATAACCCAGAGAGCAGCAAGCAGGAAACCTTCAGGCTCGGCAGCCGGACAAAGGCAATCATTGCAACACACAGGCCCATGGCCAGAGCTGCAAAATGCAAAACATCAATAGTTCATTGAAAACAGCAGAACAAACAGAAAAACACCAACCCCAAAGCAGTATCTCCCCTCCAGGACCCCAAAGAGGTCTCTGTTTGCACCTGTGCAGCTCTGCATGCCCTACATGACTGTCTGCCATTTCCAGACAGTGACATTCTTCTCAGCAGGGTCAAACAAACTCAAATACATTCAGCAGCCAACTACAATCACATCCCTCTGGATGCAGAGATCCCTCCACAGGCACAAGCTCCTGTTCCACTCCACTTCCACCACCCAGCACAAAGAAATGTTTCCATGTCCTCTGTACAACCCTGACTACTCACTTTAAACAGAGGTAACAAAACAATTTTGAATTCTCTGTGCCCCAAATACAAACCTCTACTTTTCCTCTATTGTTTTTTTTTAAGAAATGCATAAAATAAACAAGATCCTTGATTCCTAATTCAGAAAGGGCACGGTTACATGACTTGTTAGAACTTGGTCTGACAAAAACCCACTCAAAGCAAACTTCTGCTTGGGCAAGACTGTGCAAGACTGCCTGAATACCATGAAACATCATCATTGAGATATCTGAGATTTCCCAATAACCAAAATGTGTGTGAAAGCTCAGGGGGAAAAAATATGGGTAAGTTTTTTCCTAATCCCTCCTAAGGGTGAGTTTTCAGCCAGATCAACGAGCTAAACAACAAGACACAGCTCAGATTTTACTCTGTACCAAGGGGAATTTTGTCAGGGTAGGAAGGTAAGATTTTAAGCAAAAACCCAGTCCTCACATTTGTGTCATTGCCTGCTTCTTTGAGCCCAGCCTCATCTACCAAGAATATTCATCTGACAAGTGAATGTATTTCTGCTGGTTACAAGTAAATAGTCAAAGAAATACTTACAATTAAACAAATTCTAAAAAATCTTAAAAAGCAAATCAGCTTTCATCTATGATATCAGTCTATTTGTGAGGAATAATGGAGCCCTGCTGGGATCAGATTACAGCCAATCACGCAGACATTTGTCAACAACATGTCTTTGTCTAACATGACATGGAATTCTTAAGAAGTTACAATCCCATTTTTGCCAACTGGAACTGCAGGGGAAGCCAATTCATTATGCACATGCCCACCAGTGTGACAGCTGGACTCAGCCAAAAAGGACAAATTACCCTCTGCATTCTCAGGCTGCGATTGTGGGGCTGTGGAGCCACCAACCACTTGTGTTTCACCTGAAACTTGGGGAGATCTTCCATCCACTCACTGGGGAAACACATCCATGCACTCATGGGATAAACCTGCCCTGGGCTCCTGCCAGCCGGGCTGCCTGCAGGGCCCAGGGGCTGCACCCCAGCACCCCTGAATCACCTTATCTCCTGAGAACTGCAACCTCAGCACAGCCCCCAGAGTCACAGCAGCAAGTTCTGACAAAGCACTGGGGTCACTGATAGAAAATGTACTCTGAGTCACGCTGCACAACTGTAACTAGCTACAAAATGTGAGCAAATCACTGAGGTATAAAGAATTAGACACAGCAAGGCAGCAGGGAAAAGAATTGCATTCAGTAATTCAGTATAGCCCTGAGTTACAGACTGCCTCAGCAGAAGAGCAAATACAAGGGAACAGACTGTTTTACATCAAAGAGGTTTCTCTAAAGTCAGTGTTAATAATAGCTCAAGCAAGCCTATCTTTAGGAGAGGATTTCCAGGTTATAATTAATGAGAAATGGAAATACTGTAACCAGTATGAGTTTTATCTATTGTTCACACACTGCATTTCTCTCCCACTGAAATGAACACAGCCACATGCAGAAGGCATCAAACTAAGCAAATACTGGGTAGAAAAGAAGATGGAAAAATCCTTCAGCTGACAGTGAAACACACATGCTAATAATTACACAGTTTTGTAAATGCTTCAAGAAACACTGGTAAATTTAAAAAACAATCAGGAATGCCCAAGAGCAAGTACAATAATATGGGCCAAAGTGCAGTCAATGGACTCCTCTAAATGGAAGGCAGCTTCCCTATCCAAGCTCATGCATAGTGTTGACAAATGATATAAGGCAGATCTTCACTGAAATATACCTCAACTCATTAAAAAATAGCCAAAGATGAGATAAAGACAGGAAAAGAGGTAGAGCAGCCACACAACCAGCAGCTCTGGTTTGGAAGTGCTGGGCAATGGGTTAACAAGGCTGAATAAGAAAGCACTGGAGGAGTTAACTATCAATTAACAGAACAAATTAACTCCAGAGTCCCTGCAAACACACACCTTATGGAACAGGGATATTCTGAGGATTAAGAATATTCTTGCATGTGTCATTAGACTCTGGCAGCTTTCCAGCTCTCCTGCATCCAGAGCAGGTGAAAGCTCCAAGGCGCTGCTGGTGCACAGTCTGGTTCACAAAGCACTGTGTAAGCTGGGGAGGCTTTACCTTCCCCCACAGGCCGCCAAGTGAAGCTCTGATCTGATGGAAGGGTATTTGAAGAGAAGGGAGTAAGAACACAGCCCAATTGGTGCAGCAGCTCCTGGGGAATCTGTGACCATGGCATTCACTCTGTAGCTACAGATACTCCACACATCTACAGCATTCCTGTTGCACATCTCCAGCTCTGTCCACTATTTAGGAAAGCTTTCATTCTAACCAGGCTTTACCAGGGAACAGTGACCATCTTTGGTGATTCTGACATCCAGCAATCTGCTCTGAGAAATGAGCATTTCAATACCTATAAAGGTGCATAAAAGAACAACCCCCCGGAGCCAGCAGGGGCTCACTCTGCCCTGGAACACATCCCTGCCTTCAGAACCACAGCCAAGGGCTGTAAGGGCAGGGGCAGGGTAGGATTTGGGCACTGAAGGATTTGGGCTCCAGCAAGAACCACCACACCTCCATTTCGTAAGGACTGGCAATTACCGAGAAGTATTTCCCGTGTTCTCCTCAGCTCTGGAGCTGCAGAGCTCTCTCACACCGACAGAACCAACGCACAGCCCCGAGCCAACAGCCAGGGTTCACCGGGAGCACCCGCCCCGTTCCTGCAGCTCCTCCCGCAGCCCCGCCCGGGCCGTGAGCAGCACGTTCACAGCCCCGGGTTCATTTTCTGCCGACGGCCGAGCACGGAACAGGGGATGCTCCGGGCCGGGCACAGCTGCCAGCGCTGCCCTAGGGACAGCAGCGCTCGGCCCGGATGCGAGTGAGCGCGGCTGCCCCGGCACTGCTGCCCCATCGTGGCTGCCCCGGCGCTGCCCTCCGGACACGAGTCCCCGGCACCTCCAGGGCTCAGTCCCACAGAAGGCAGAGATGATGGATCCCACATGCAGCAGCACAGGATGAGTCTAATGCTCCAGTCTGTTTCCCTGACAAAAGGCCAATAAAAGCTATTCCCTGTTTAGTGTCACTGGCAAACACTGATTTAATTGGATTGGAACAAATGACAGGAGGATCACCTATATAGTTCAAGTTCCCTTAATAAACTACATAAAGTAATTCAAAGTGAGACAGAGCAACGCAATTCAGTAAATCATAAAAAGCCTCCAAGAGAAACAGAAGCCAGACACACTCTGCACAGCAGCTCAGAGCTCTGTGGATGAATTACTGCAAAGTCCACCATGTCAGACTGAAGCACTCACAAAAATAACTATTTTTAACTAAATGCTTCTGTTGATATCTCGGTGTAGACAACTCTTCAGATTCTGCCAAAATCTGCACTTGACATTCCTTTTAGCTTTGCAGCTACTGCAGATCAAGTGTCACCCTTGATTTCATGGTGGGCTGCTCTGCTTATCACAAACAGACTTTGTCTGTGTTTTTTCATTTACCCTCTGGTATTTTAAAAGGTATTTCCCTTTCATACAACAGGTGGGACTTTTAAAGCAGTTCAAACCATGAATGAAGCACAGTGCCCACATATAAAAGAAAGAAAGAATGATGGTGCCACAGAGGTTTCAGTGCTAAGGACGTGCTGCTGCTGCTACCTCATTTAGGAGGAGCTGGAAGCTGATGGGATGAATGTTTTCTATTGTAACAAACTATTTCAAGGGCAGGTAATGTTGTTGCAGCAATTTTTCCTGAAGCAAGCACGACCTCAGTGTGCCATTACACCACGTCCTAAGCCAATTTAGCTGCCTGACACTGCTGAGAAGCAGAGGTCCTGCTCCTGGCTACTCCTTCATGCCTTTGCTATTATATCCACTCCATCCCCTCAGATCCCATCATGCTGCCACTTCACCTTCTGCCAAATTTAGCACATACCTGACTACACAATAATTCAATTCATCTCACTGCAGCAGCAGAAAAATAGGCTGGTAAAACCCAAGTATGCTGCCATTCTAGTGAGCTGGATCAGTTTACCATGTGATTAACTAAGTGCCAGAGACAGCACAAGAGATCTGGAAGGCAGGAGGGAAGGATGAAGGCTCCTTTTTGGAACAGTAAGCTGTGAATTCAGGTCAACCACCATGAAAAACCCAATAAATCACACCCTCAAGCCAGCTGGCTGACTGCCAGCTTCGCCCATCTCACCACACAAGGCCAGCACTGCAGAGATCAAAGCCAGCCAGCCTCTGTGAGCTGCCTCACAACAAATTATTTCAGCATCAGAACCAATAAACAACAAGATGCACACCAAAAATTAACCAGATTTTTAGAGTCAAGCTATGAATCACAACCAACCACTGTCTCCACACATCCTTAACTCAATCTGGCCACTCACCCTACACACACAGGTGCAGAATATCTTTCATGAGTGTTCTGGCACTTCCCTGGAAGCTTTTGCAAACCAGAAAAACGGGTGTTCCAAGCACTCCCCTGGCATGTTCCTGGCAGTGCCTCTTCAGGGAGTCTGCCACACAGCTCGGCAGCCAAGCCATTAATATCAGCAAATCTCACCCATCATCACCAGGCAATGATGTGTCAGAAGAGGCACAAAATCCCCTTAATTCACATACTCACCATCCATAAGGAGCCAGTGGCCAGTTAGGACCCAGATAAGGACAAGCATCACAGACAGAGAAAACGAGAGCAACTCAGCAGCAGTGAAACGGCCACAGCAGCCAAAGGAAATCCTAGAACAACACACAAACATCAGCTGGAGGATTTTATGTTTCCATTTAAAGACCAGAAAAAGGACACTGCTGGAACATGGCTCAACTGCTGATGAAAGATGCCAAGAACAACTGAAGGGAAGTTCCTTTGCCACAAATAGGTACCAAAACAGCAACAAAATCAAAGCTTTCCCCACATTCAAGTACTATGTGTAAAGCACGAACTGCAGAGATGGAAAAATCCTCTAAATCTTGGCACCCCTCTTGAAATCACCAACATTCCTAGCACCACCTAAGATAGTGCTTTTAGCAACATGAACTCCAATCACAAGGTTAAAAAATAAAAGTAGTTTCAAAACATGACATTAACAACTGTAATTTCCACTGGTTTAACTACAGTCTTCAAAAGAGCCAGCATTAAAATCCAGAGTCCAACGTTAACAAACATTAAAATCCAGTGCCAAGTCCCAAACTCTAAACTCTCAGCCAAAAGAAGCCAAACTTATTAAAAATCACTGTTGGGAAATCTAGTTCCCTCTAATGGTATTGCATTTCCCAGGCTGGCAAGTGTGAGTGACTTGCAGAAATTGTGCTTCCTACTTTCACAGTGGAAACATGATGTTGGCACAAAAAAACATGCACAAACATCAGCCCTGAGGTTAATGCTTATTAAAGAACTCTCATTAAAAGAAAGAAATACAACACACAAGAAGAGGAGCAAAGGATTGCTCAAGTCCTTACTTGTTCTGAGGTGAGCAAGGCCGTGTTAAGTACTGGCACATCGGGAGCAGAAGGAAAGCAAAAGCTATTGTTGCAAGGACTGTGGAAAGAAGAAAAGGCAATATTAGGACATTCAGACCTAATTTCTACAGTACACAAACATGCTTCTCCAATTTGAAAAAGCTCTTGCAACAATGTCCCATTATCATACGCTCAGTGTTATTCCAGCATGAGCAGCTCAAAGCTCTGAGGTTTTCTGCACAACAGTGAGCCTTCAGACTGAAATAAAACAAAAGCTCTCAAAGGAATGCAATGCCCCATCCCCAAACCCTAAAAAAAGTCTTAAATTTATGCATGATCATGTCAGCAAGAAAAACAGTTTTCACATATTCTGAGTAAAAAAAATCCACTACAAACTGGTTGTGAGATTTCCTTACAGTTTTTCAACATGACACAGACTAACTCAGCAGAATAGAGAGGTTTTTTCCACTTTTTAACTCAGATAGTAATTTTTTCCCTCATCTCACTCAAATCTCTTTATTCATCACTAAAACACAGTACAACTTCAAATAACTTATAGCCAGTAGCTGGCAACCTCACTTTTTTTAAAATACAAAGTGCTTTAGGTTTTTGAAAACAGAATGATAAAAATACATAAATATCCAAACAGACTATTTCCATAAACATTTTCTTTTTCAAGCAGCATACTTATCCCACCCACACATTTGTAAAAACATTTAGTAACTGCTGGTATTTATAATCGTTTTTCCTTCCAGTTTTTTTAAAGGACTGTTTAAAAGGATGGAACATGAGGGCGTGGAGACACAGACATGTCAGCAGCACACATCCAAAACTGCCCAGCCAGAACAGACTGCCATGAAAATCACAGTCTTGGAAGTTTTTGCATGCTGCCATTCAGATCTTTGTGCTGTCCTCTACTTATTCCTTTAAAAATTTTTGTTGCTGGTTTTTAAAAGGGATTTTTGTTCTCTTCTCAAATGAAGATGATGGGAAAGAATCAAACATTGTCTTACAGTTTAAGCCATTCTCTACACAGCTTAAGCCAACCAGAGAAAAATTCAGTTTGGTCAAACCACATTTTTCCATTCTGGTGGGAGGAGGATTTGAAACAAAACAAAACAAAAAAAGGAGAACTCAAATAATTTACAAAGACAGTTTCGAAAGTCAGTGCATGAAACAGCACCATGAAAACTCAAATTCTATCAGTATTTCAGAGGGGGGAAGAAAACCAGAAGTGGCAGGGAAAGAACAAACAGCGTGGCACCTCTGCACAAACTGAACTAAGAACCCCTCTGCAGGTGCCTGGCAGAGAGCACTGCCCAGGAGCCTGTGCCCCTGTGCCCTGTGCCCCTGTGCCCCTGTGCCCTGTGCCCCTGCTGCCCTGTGCCCCTGCCTGCCCTGTGCCCCTGCCTGCCCTGTGCCCCTGTGCCCCTGCTGCCCTGTGCCCCTGCCTGCCCTGTGCCCCTGCCTGCCCTGTGCCCCTGCCTGCCCTGTGCCCCTGTGCCCTGCCTGCCCTGTGCCCCTGCCTGCCCTGTGCCCCTGCTGCCCTGTGCCCTGTGCCCCTGTGCCCCTGCTACCCTGTGCCCCTGCCTGCCCCTGCTGCCCTGTGCCCCTGTGCCCTGCCTGCCCTGTGCCCCTGTGCCCCTGCTGCCCCGTGCCCCTGCCTGCCCTCCCTGCTCCCACCCTGCCTCCCCCAGCACAGCTCAGCCCTCTCTGCCCTTGCAATCTCTCCTCCCCTTTCCTCTCCTGCAGCTCTGCCCAGCAGGGAACCCTGCACTGCTGCCCCTGTCCCCGTGCTGGGCTCCTTCAGAGCGGGAGCTGAACTGACACGAGGAGGAGGAGCTGCTCCCAGGGCTGCTCTGACTGCCCAGGCTTCCAGCCTCAATCCTGACTCCCAAGAGTCCCTTAGGTAACTCCTGGGCTCTGCCCTCTGCCACCACTGGGTCCTGGCCTTGGCTGCACCTGTGCTTGCTCCTGACTCTTCCCTGAACGGCAAATCTCTGTGAGAAGATTTGAGAGGTGTTTAAGAAACCAGACACAGCTGTAATGTAGCCGTTCCCCACATGAGCCCCTGCCAGCTACAGAGCATGTAAAACAGCATGGCCTGAGCTTGGGCTGTCCCTCTCAAGGGACACAGGGACCAAGTTCCACAGCCCCAGGTTCACAACTCCAGCAGTGCAGCTCTGAGGAAGGTTTGCATTTCAGAGGTTCTGGGCCCATGCAAGCCCAAGGAAGAGCATGAGCACACCATAGAAGCAGGTTTGAAACTAAAGATACCCAAGAGCACTGACCCCCAGTCCCCTGAGACCTGCAACAAGCCCCAAGGGACACAGGATCCTCCACTTACACACACGAGTGTTACAAACAAAGTTACAATTCCCAAGGTCATTTTAAAAATAAATTGACCAATAACCCCAACAAATTAAAATTCCTCTTTTGTCATAAATCTTTCCTTGTAACATCTTATATATTTGTTTGTATATATTTCCCTCATATCTAGCATACAGTAGAATCTATCAGAAGTATTTTTTTAATAGGAAAGAACATACATGTCATAGGTCAAAGTTATAAAAGCAGAATTCAACAGGCCTCTACAAGAGGCAGAATTAGACAGATTTAAATTTCACCCATCAACATCAGCCCTGTTTGAGAGGCTGGCACAGCTCAGGAGTTAAACCATAAGGGCAAAGCCTGCAGTGAAGCAGGAGAGGATGAGAGGTATTTAGGAGTTTAAAAATCTTCCCAGACTCAGTCTGTGGACTGAGCACAGTTTTTAGAAGCTGCTGTGTATCTGGAGCAGTAGGAAGAATCTTGCTACTCTCAACAGCAGCTGGTCTCTTGAAGAATTCCAAAAAGATCAATAGGCTTAAATTTTGCAAAAAGCAATGCCCTGGCATTTATTTAAAAGACAAAATGTAAATGCTAAACAGGACTGGAGGATCTGCAACTTATTTGCAGGTAAATTTCAATTTTGTTCTAAATTCAAGCAGTGCAAAAGACTAATATTCAAATGTTAGTGAGACCAGAAAGAGAAAAATTGCATTAAAGCAAAACTAAATTAAAGTAGGAAAGAAGTCTCTGGATAGGATCCCCAAAGTTATTTCCCATGAAGTACTTGAATTCTGAAGTACCATGAACAGTTCTGAGCACCAATTTATAAACAAGTGAACTTCATGCAAAATAACACATCTGGGCATGTTTAGACCTCTGGCAATTTATAGTTCAGTAGGTTCAGCACATCTCTAAGTGGAAAATACTTCTCAAATAATACCTGCCTATTTATAGCTACACAGACATGAAAATACAACTGTGAAACCTGAGGATTCTTTTTTTTAATGTACCGTGACATGTATTATAATTCTTACCAACAATATTTAATTACATCAACACTTTCTGTTCTATTCCAAGTCTTACAAAGAGAAGCAAACTGAGTCACCTGCTGTGCATATTGTAAAGACAACTTGGACTGAGTCGAAGAAGAAGAACATGACGAGGAGAGACACAGAGGCTCCGATGGGCAGGAACAGCGCCTGGGTGGAGTCGATGGTTTGAATACCTGTGGGACAGAGGGGACACTGAGCTGGTCACTGGGGCACACAGGGACAGCCCAGCACGGGCAGGGCAATGGCAGCACATTCCCTCTCGCTGCTGCCTGAGGCGGCTCCAGCTGGGCCCTGCAGAACGCAGGGACTGAGAGCTCAGTCTGACCTCGTGCCATGGACAGAATGAGTGACAAGCCATGAAAATGAACATTATTGAGGGATTAGAATCACTTTACACTGAGACACATAAATGTGCTGAACAGAGCATATGTGAGGTTAATTAATCTCTGACCAGTGTTAGGCCGGCCCAGCTCATGCAAAGGGTGCCACAGCTCAAATTCCACTTGGGGGAAGGCCATCAAGCTCTTAAATTCCATCACAGGCTGCAATCATGAGATAATATCAAGCCTAACAATAAAGGGCACTTTTCAAAAAATACCCAAGTCATTTATCTGTTTATGAAACCACCAGGTCAGTGAAGTGCACTGTAATTGCCTTTTTGCTAAAAACCAACACAAATTCAGGCTCACATTTCATAGCTGGCAGTAATTTTAAACAGGGCAGAGATGCTGAATTATTTTCTTCTTAGCATTTCCCTCACTCACCCATGCAGTGTGACTACCAGGGATGCTAATCATGGGACAGGACAACTTTTACTGTATTTCTGAGTTTTCAGAATCACCAGCAAAATTGAGAAGTCCACCTAACCCCACAGATTCCAAGACTTAACCACTCTCTGTAGCTATTTTTACATTTGATCCCTGGGGAGGAAAGAAGCCAGAAGCAGCAACCCAATTAAAAATACAAGACACACTTCTACTCATAGAGCACTAAAGTAACAATAGGGAGCTCTGAAATAGTCACTTGGTGAGTGACCAATAGAAAATAATACAAGACTAAGACCTAGAAGAGATGTAAAACCAGCTTGACATCAACTGTGTTATCCTAAAATAATTAAACACTGTTGTATGAAGGGGGTTTTACCAGTCCTAGGATTTGAAGGGTAACCTTTAGGGTTGAGACATACACAGTCAAGTAAATAAATACAGATTCTGTGTCTGTGTTTCTGTGTAAGAATGTGTCCTATTTTATTTTTTCCTGTCAGGAGTGGCAAGTCATATAAATAACAGGTTACCTGTACAACTCAGTTACCAGTGTATCTGAGTATGTGGGAAAACCTCAAATGAAACATGAAAACACATGAAATGCATTCACTACAACTCAGGATCTGTTATAAATATTCAACCATTTCCATAAAAGAAAAGGTGAACAAAAAACATGGAAGTCATGACAGTTGCACATGGTCATGTCATTTATTAGTTCATGCCATGATCTATTTATTACTCTCAAACATAAGTAGCACAATAAATTTTAAAAATAAAAAGCAGAAGAATTCTGTCACTTGGGATTTCTACATTGCTGAGGTCTGGCACATTAAGGTGAAGTGCAATGTAGAGAGTCCAGTGGTGACAATGTGAAAACACAAAAATTCTGATCTGTGACTTAGACCTGATTCCTCCTGCTCTGAGAAAGCACATTTATTCACATGTCCTTCAACTTCCCAAGGGAAAAACCAAACCAAACAAAAACCCAGAAATGACACACTGCACACCACCTTGGCATCTGGGAATTAGTGCCTGCAGCATTAAATGTCAGAGTTCTTCATTTAATTTCTGATCATTTTGACAGCTAATCCCCTTAATGTGCTTATTCCCTGGCCCCAGACTGTCTTCTCTTCCTTCCCAGATGCCAAAAGCCTCAGCTGCTCATTGCTGTATCACCGAGCACAGCAACCTCTGCTCTGTGCTGCAACAGAAGCAGTGCTGTGACAACTATTTAAATTCCAAGAGTCTACATTAGAAAATACAAAACCAGCATGAGACACATAACACATATGTTATTTCATTCATCATTTTAAAGCTATGCTTCTTGCTCTAAACAAAACAAGCTTAGCATTCAGGGTTCCATGCACAGGGCTTCTCACTCCTGCCCTCTATACTCTGGGAAACTATTTCACTCTAGAGTGAATATTGCCTTTTCTCAAAACATGGCAATATAAATTGCCTTCAGTTAAACACAAGTACTAATTTAGAACACACTGTGCACACTGTGCTCCACTCTAAGTGATCAGCTCCATATTTTCACCTGCAAAACCGTGCATGTCAGATGGCCAAGCTGCCTGCAGTCTATTTATAGCCCCCAGAAGGGACAGTCACCATGCAGGAGCTGACATGTTAATCCCACCCTGAACAGACAGTGTGCAGACACATACTTTGTGGTCCATTATAAATGAGTTGCCCAGAGCCATGTGAACTCTCTGCTTCAGTTTCTCTACTGATAAGGTGAATCCTCCTCAGGGATTTGTCAGTGCACCCTGCAATCCCTCCCTGCTTACAGACTGGCCAACACACCACAGCAATGAGCTCCAGCCAAAAAGGAATTACACCCCCTTCTCCTGACTGTGGGGTGGCTTTTTTCAAAGTAAAGCTGTTCCCATTTCCAGTCAAGCCTGACAAATTGTGCCCCATGCAGTTTTTATGCATTATGGAAATGTTATGTTGATGTTTTAAATTCAGCTTGCAGGGGTGTGACCCAGCCATGGACAGCAGTGTCAGAGCACAGAGAGGTGGGAGTGCCCAGACACAGCTGGGACTGTGAATCTGCAGGTGAGAGTGCCCAGACACAGCTGGGATCTGTGAATCTGCAGGTGGGAGAGCCCAGATACAGCTGAGACTGGGAATCTGCAGGTGAGAGTGCCCAGATACAGCTGGGATCTGTGAATCTGCAGGTGAGAGTGCCCAGACACAGCTGGGACTGTGAATCTGCAGGTGGGAGTGCCCAGATACAGCTGAGACTGGGAATCTGCAGGTGGGAGTGCCCAGACACAGCTGGGACCTGGGAATCTGCAGGTGGGAGAGCCCAGACACAGCTGGGACTGTGAATCTGCAGGTGGGAGTGCCCAGACACAGCTGGGACAGTGAATCTGCAGGTGAGAGTGCCCAGACACAGCTGGGACTGTGAATCTGCAGGTGAGAGTGCCCAGACACAGCTGGGACCTGGGAATCTGCAGGTGGGAGTGCCCAGACACAACTGGGACTGTGAATCTGCAAGTGGGAGAGCCCAGACACAGCTGGGACCTGGGAATCTGCAGGTGAGAGTGCCCAGACACAGCTGGGACTGTGAATCTGCAGGTGAGAATGCATAAACACAGCTGGGATCTGTGAATCTGCAGGTGAGAGTGCCCAGACACAGCTGGGACAGTGAATCTGCAGGTGAGAGTGCCCAGACACAGCTGGGACCTGGGAATCTGCAGGTGAGAGTGCCCAGACACAGCTGGGACCTGGGAATCTGCAGGTGAGAGTGCCCAGACACAGCTGGGACCTGGGAATCTGCAGGTGGGAGAGCCCAGACACAGCTGGGACTGGGAATCTGCAATGCAGCAGCTCAGACACAGGCACAGGTGAAGCAGGAGGTGCAGCACTGAGGTGAAGCACAAAGGGAAGGAGCAAAGCTGACCCTTACTGTTATTGGTGCTGTTGCCATTAAATGACCCAGTGGTGCTGCTGTTGTCCTTCTCTTTGTCCTGATTCTCAAAGTCCATGTTCAGAGACCTGCAGGGAACAAAGCAAAAGGGACAGGTGAGTTCCAAACTCCTGCTCAGGCTCAGCAGCTGCAGTCTCATTGCCACTGCCACAGCACCCTGCCCCTGGAGAAGCCCTGTAATGCTGGTTATTGCAAACAACACCAGACACAGGGGGAAATTAAAATAACTGAAGTGCTTAGCTCCAAATGAGGCCCCACATCCCAGATTCTGAGTGTCTGCACTGGGGAGTGCTGAAAATCTGTGCTGCTGTTTGTTGTTACCTGATTTCTGGGAAGTGTAGAACATGATGGAACACAATAAATATTTCAATTCTCTTGTGAATTTGAACTCTTTCCAAGTTCTCATTTTTGTTCCTTTTCTTTGGAATTTGACTATCAGATTTCATTTTTAAGACAATAATATTTCCTTCCTTGAAATGTTCTCATGAATGACCCAAACTAGCTTTTAAGTGTCTGCTTAATGTAAGGTCTTACTTCACTGAAAAAATTTCAGCAAAGCCTAGAAAATAATCATATGTATATTTTACATGCACACAGAACAGATGACTAGAGGAAGCTCTAAATAAATAGTACAAATTAATAAACTTTTATTAATCCATAGGAGCTGACAACAATCCCCTGAGTAGCCAGCTCAGCTGCTATTGATTCATCTTTTCATGTTTATATCAATACTTTTAAAACGTTCTAATTTAGGACAGTATTCTACCCCTTTTGCCACAGTCCTTCACTGTGATACAACTTTCAAATTATATTCTAACACATTTGGCATAACCTTCTGAAAAGGGGGAATTTCACTTAAGGTCTGTTTTGACCAGCAATGATTTCTATTGTTAAATTCAATGTGCTTTTAAACAAAAAATACCAGTAATCAAGTTTACCATGATAATTTCTCACTGATGTATGTGTGGTATCCACAATTTAGCTGCATATTGATTTATTCAAATGAGCTACAGAGAACCACCAGAAGCACTCAGCATCTCCCACTGCACAGCTCCTGCCTTAAGCTCACAGCAGCACCCAAGTATTCCAACAGAACTTCCAGGTCAACAGGAATTAAAGTTCTTTTCAAGTTTAGCTTAACTGAGTTACACAAAGTTAACAAATTCTATTCACTTCTCAGACCAGTAACAAATACACCACGGTCTTCTAAACTATTCTAGAGGTGTCACAGATATTTTATTGCAGTGCACTGGGCATGTACTGCAATGCACAGGTGAGCAAGTCTGTGCTGCAGTCCCAGAACCTGGAATTAGGCACAACCAGGTCTACAGGATCAAAACACAAGGGGTGTATTAAAGACAGGGGGGCTGAGCAGCTTCAGTCCACAAAACAAAACCAAGAAAAAGGCTCTTCCAGCACAGAACTGGTTTGCTCCCTTTGCTTCTATTAAGCAAATGCTCCCCAACAGTGTTATGAGATTAAAGCAGCTTCTGGTCTCAGGCAAAACCCAAGGAAGCTTCCACCTCAGAGCCACAGTGCTTCTACACAGATCATGGATCATCAGCTAAAGAGTTATGGAAAACACAAAGAGGCAACAGAGAACACTCAAATTCTAACAAATTAATCTGTTGTTCTTAGCTTGTTCTTTTAAAGATCTCTTTGCTCTGCCCTTTGTTTGGAGTGCCTCCATCATTCACTTGCACTCCCTTTTCCCCCATTATGCATTGTAGCTTTATAGTTTTCCTCTCAAGCTATAAAAATCTGGGAGGAGGCTGACAGCCCTCCAGGACTTGGTCCAAGATTCAGACAAACAAGATAATTCTTTTCTCAGGGCACTGTTTTCTTCCCCTCTGAATTAGCACAGTTTAGCAAGAACCTCACACCATCACTCTCCCAGTGGCATCGAGCAACTCATAACTTAAGGGATTTCTATCAGCAGAGAAAACTGGAAATAAAACCTATCACATCTACTCTCATAAACAACCTCAGCCCCTCTCTTTTCATTGCCATAGTGTCAGCAATTATTATTACCTATAAATATCCCTGCCTCCAAAGTAAGCATAAATTAGGAAATTACTTTCACTTAACAACACAGCTGCTCTTCCAAGCCAACCTCTGAATAATCTCCAACTGTTTTATGATCTGGCTCTTCCCTCTGCTACAAATTATCACTAACATACCAAAAAAACCTAAGAAGCAATCACTAAAACACCTTCCAAGAAAGTTAAAAATCATACTGTAAAACAAGATAAACTCAGAACTACTGGGCTGTAGAGAAATGGCAAGCTGGGAAACATTCCCTGTTTTGTTCAGGTTTCTCCTGGGCTCCCAGGGGAATGTTGAGTCAGCATCTCCCCTGGGGCACTGAGCTGCTCCATTGTTTCTTCTGCGGGTCCTCAGAGCTGCAGCTGTTGCATTTCCAGGCAGGGTTTCAAAGCCACCCAGTCACCCTGGCCCAGGGAGCCCCTCGGGAGGTTACCCCGAGGCCACAGCAATGAGCGATGCTGGCACTGCCTGCAAAGCTCACATTCAACCGTGCATCACTGCACAAACGCCTCAGGGAGACCCTGCAGGACATGTTCTTATCAAGCAATGGAGAAAACAGGAATGCAAGGATTTATCTATAGGGGCACCTGCAGATGCAACTTATTGAGAAGTCCCTTCTTGCTCTAGCAGTGAGGACAGCCACCCACCTGAGAGCTGTGGGAGCATGGGAATGCCATGCTGGAAAGCCAACCCTCAGCACACTGGGTTCACCATGTGAGCTCCTTCCTATTCACACCCACACTTTGGACACTCAAACCCAGAGACAGAAGGCCCCGGGGTCATCCCACACTTCTGGTTTGGCTCAAAAGCAGTATTTGAACAGGTAGATGCTGGGTTAAATCTGGCTTTACATAAGCTGAGAGCCCATGTCTGGGGATGTGACAGGATAAAGATTTAGCTGCTACCTGCAAAGCAACCCCAACATTAAAGTCACAGAGAAGCATTTGGACAAGAAGGTGGCTGTCCTGCCCTCAGAGACAACCTGTTCCAGGCTGAGCTCACCTCTTTAAAAATCCACAGCTAACACCTCTACTTGCATGCTCCAGCTTACAGCTTGTGATGGTTTAAGGGATTAGAGCTGCCCCTTTGGCAGCCAGCAATAGAAGAATGTCAAGCTCAAGGACTGAGAGCAGTCAGAATGTGCACGAGAGAGACGTTCAGGAGGGCTGGAAGCAAAATCTCCTGAGCCGGCACAAATGCAGGCAGGAAATGCTCGTTCATGCAGTCACAGAGGGGAACTCCTCTCTAGTGCTGCACTTTGTTCTGGGCTTCACCCACAATTGATCAGACATTCCTCTGAGTATACTGGGGTTTGGGATTTTTTCATTTGTTTTGGACAAATGCTGCTTCTATTAACAAGGACAGTGGACCAAGGCTTTCCTTTGTTCCCCTGAGGCTGCCTCAGATTAGATCCAGCACACACGTGGATTTTATCCTAATGACTCACCCACCCAATTCCTCCTGATCCTATTACTGCACTTCTGTTTCAGCCACTTGCCAGGAATATTACAACTACTCTACCTGCTTCTTTTCAGTTGAGAATCAGAAAGCAAACCCACCTTCTGCAACACAAAGGTTAACTGAGGAGTGCTATTTTCCTTTTGTCTTACAACAGCTCTGCAGAGACGAGCCCTCAAATCCAGATGAACACACCACTGCTGACAGATGAGAATGAGCACCCTCAGCTGTAACTTTTATCTTTCCAGCACATCAGTTTTCTAAGAAAATTCATCCACTTTGCCAGAAGTTTTTATTTTACTACTTCAAGAATTTCCAGATGAACATAATTTTGTAACTTACCACCACACTTTAATTTCTTAAATAACTTAATTGTATTTCAGACCTGTTTGTTAACACCACTGCACAGTTTTCTGTAAAAAACTCTTTTTGACCTCATTGTCTGATCAAAGAGAATCAGTTTGTCCAAGTCCCCAACGTAACTGTGGGTTTTAGGTCAGACACCTGCTAAAGGAATCACATATAGGAGATGGATTAGGAAAGTAATTTTAAAACTCTGGGACCCTATTTTGTCTGTAACTCACATTGTGGGGTCTTCAGGATACACACAAAGGCCAAAGACTAAAAGAGGACATTTCCTCAATGGTTTGTATCCATCACCATCCCACCACCCCATCCATGAGTCAGATTGCTCTGGAGTTCACAGGCCTTGCTAGGTGAGTAGATTTAAATGTAAAGTATAGGACAAAATGCCAAGAGCATGTGTAGGTACCAAGAGGAAGAGGATGGCAAACAGGGGAAGATTTTGAAGGGCAAGGAGCTCCAAGAAAGAAGCAATTCAAGTTCACACACTCCTGCTGTTTTATATTGCACTATGTTTTCATAATTGAATCTTAATAAATGCTATTGCTTCTTGCAGTCAGATGCATAGGTCCTTTTTACACAATAGCATAAACTCAAATAGTTAAAAATTTAATTGGTTCCTTGACTATATGCTAATCTGATTCAAAACTTGAAGAAAAAACTAAACAAATCCAACCTTTGATTACTTTTTTATTCTGATCATCTCTAGATTTTATTTTTCCAAAGCTTTCTATTTTAATTTCACCAGCAGTGCTGTTACCTAACGCTTGCTAACAACAACAGACAGCTCCTGCAAAAAAATTGCCTCTTTCATTATATGACTTTATTAACTTACAGTAGTGATATAAAACCTCTTATCCTAAAACAGCTGCAGCTGACATCATATGGATGAGCACAGCTATCATCTATTTCAGGAGTGCTCATAGCAGTTCAGAGACTCCACAGTGAGTGTAAGGCCTTTTATCACAGAGCTGTGAAATGAAGCAATGCTCTTCAAGAAACAGAAAGAAAATCATGCTGTATTTAAGTTTAAAAAAAAATACTTTCATACAGTGATTATATTGTTTCAATATTTCAGTATGAGCCTCATTCCTTAGGTGCCATTACAGTAAAACAAACTGTATACTACAGCATGCAGGTCTAAAAGGATAATTGAGTTTTCTCTGAACTATCCTCAAGTCTCCTAAAATGAGGCAAATTTGATTTTTGAAGACTCAGACTGATCCTGCAGCAGTTCAGGGATGCTTTGCTGGAATGGAACACTGGCAGTGTTTCCCATTTCCCCATGAGCTGTCACTGACACTGCAGCAGGCAGCAGTGGCACCCAGGGACTGCTGCTCCACAGGACAGGTCTGAAATCACAGCACAGCAATCCCAATCTACCACCACTGGCTAATGGATTGAAAACTCTGCTATCCAGAACATTACCTCCTATCTGTCCCAACAATCCTTTTCTACTCTCTGAAATAGGATTTTACAGAGCTGTCCTCAAGGACTGACTTTTAAGTCATCTTATATGTGCTTGTAAAATGACAATTGCATCCTTCAGAAACCCCAGCTTGCTGTTACTGCTTCCTTTTCCATTTCCTTCTCAGAAGCAAATAATTTTTATGTTGGCTATGTCTGACAAAGATACAATGAAACAAAAAAGGCATAAACTGTATTCAGTCACTTGCAATATTTTTACTTGAAAAATAAAAACTCTGCAGAACCTTAAAAAGAAAATCTTACCTGAAACTGCCGTAGACTATGAGGAGAATAGAAATCAGGAAGGTGGACACTTGACTGGAATCCACAAGGGAATATGCCCTGCAAATAGGAAAAAGAAGGCAGGTTTGTCATTGTGAGTGTCCATTTGCTAATTCTTTTTCTTATTTTAATATAAATACAGAAACGGATGACAAATCACTGCAGCTCCCTCTGAGGTTCTTGTCTCATCTGGAACACAAAACCTGTAGCTTGTGAATTCACTCATTACATTCAAGGCTGCAGCATGAAAAATCTGCACAGCCAAAAAAGGACAACTCAAAAGCCTTGTGGTAATTTATTCTGAACTCACCAGATTCAGGGGTTTTTCCTCAAACTCATTAAAATTACTTCAATTGAAGCTACTGCAAAACCTGCATGTCAACAACAGTAACCTGTTCCATCTTCAGAGTGGCAATGTGGGAGCTGAGGCCTCACTTAGCTGGGGGAAAAACCCCAACCAAACAAAGAAACCCCCAAACCTCACAACAAGCAGCAACGTTCATTTATTAAACCACACTCAATCACCTCCCTATTCCAGCTTGCAGATCACTCAGTGCAGGGTTACTGATGGACATTTCAAACCCAGCTTTACCTGACTGACTTCCTAATGTGTTTAAAGCATGAAATATGAACATGGATGCAGCAGAGGCCACTGTGCTGGCAGGGCACAGCAGGCAAGGGAGGCTCTGGGAGTCACTCTGCAACTCCCAACAGGTTCTCCATAACTTGTACTAAAGTAATGGAAAAGAACAAGAAAAATACTCTGTGTTCATTGCATTAGTCTTATCCTACAAAAGACAGAACTGAATATTTCTGAAACCAACCAAAAAGCCCAATTTCAGCAAGGCTATGGATATGGAACAAAGATAATTGAATTACATGATTGTTCCAAATTAAGTACCACTGAGCAAATAAAACCCGAAGATATGAGACAGTTAAAGAAACACTCATCCCATTCCCAATTCAAAAGCAATTTAGAGATAATTACCAAACCACTAGACACACAATTTAAAATACTTTTGTTTAATATATAAACACAAATGTGAATCTTCTACTACAGAAACTCAATATTAAACATCACTGACAAACAGACTGCCTCTTCCAGATGGAATTATATACTTGTGCAATAAGCTTTTAAGAAATTAGACTTCTTTGGTTAATTACCATTAATAACTTCCACACATCTCCACACTGAAAGTGAAAATCAGGTATCTTATTTGCTCATAATGTTGGCCAACACATAAAGACAATCTTAAGCTTTAAGTATTGTATTTTCTTTGTATGCATGATCTTTAGTTCCAGGCTGTGGAACAGAGCCCTGAAAAGCACCCATGAAGATCAATACAGTGAATTGCAAATACATGCAGCACAATAACTCAGCACTTACAACCAGTGCACACATAAATGCTCAGGTCATACACAATGCAGCTCACAGCACATGATTTTCATGCCATGGTTGCAGCTAAACTCACACCAAAGGAAAGAGCCTGAGGACATTCACACTGGCTCTGTGTCCTGCTTCCAGCTCTGATTTCAGAGGGAAGCATTCCCTCATCCAGCCTTGCACAAAGGGAAAGGAAAGCTTTGCATTGTTTGGATTTGAGAATAAATAGTGGAACTTGTCTACTAAAAGAATACTCAGAAACTCCACATTTATAAGAAAAACAAAATGAATGTAATTTCAGAATGGATTAAACATGGCCAGGGTTATGCACTGAATTTTATTATGTTCATAAAGTTTTATCTTCACAAATCAGTGAATACTTTTGAGATGAACAATGTCTGCTGCATAATTCTTCATTCGGTGACAACACTGGAGGCTATGATAATTAAAATGCCATTTTGTCATCATTTTAAATGTTAGTCACAACAACACTGTAAATGTTACAAAGATTCATAAAACAGATAAAATAGAAATGATACATGGAGCATGGATCAGCCCTGTGCATAATCCATCAGTTTTGTATTAAAACTGAGAGCCCTCTGGTTTGATGAAGAAACTGAAGAAATGCAAACCCGTGTTAAACTCTGATCTCACACATCCAGCCCTGCTGTCAGGCTGCTCTGGTGCTCAGGACTGCAACCTGCTGATCCTGTGCCCGGCAGAAATGAGAATTAAAGTCCTTCCATGCTGCACAAGTGCAACAGAGGAATTGGAAACTCATCACAGACCAGAGATGTTTCCTGACCACCCCCCTAAAACAACCTCAAAGCTCAGGGTTGCTACCAGGATAATTTCATATTCTGATATTCCAGCAAACAGGGCCAGGGAGATGCAGTCACACTTTCCTTCCTCCTCAGGCAGCTGGAAAAAACCAAGGCAAAACACACAGAGTGTGACAGGCTGAGCTGAGAGAGCAGCTCAGGCATGTCCAGATTCCATCCAAAGTTTCCAACACAAGGAACCCACAAGGAAACTTGAAGGATAATTTTACAATGCCAAAGTGAATCTCATTGTAATAAAACCTCACATCTTTTAAACATTAAATTTCCCTACGTTATTTAAGGTATTGCACAAGACATGAAACCAGAAGTGCTTCCTAAAATCCACTGACTGGATGGACAGTTTGTTAAGAGACTAAAAATCCTTGATCCCAAATAAATACTTCCTAACACATTACTCTAGGTTAGAGGTAATAAGCAAATTACTATCACTGAAAGAATGAAAAAGTAAGATTACTTCCAAGTTTTTAATATTATTCAAAATGCCAGTGTCTTGCAAACCAATTTTTAATTCTAACTGAAATTTAAATAACCTTGTACAAGCCCAACAGATTCCACATGCCCATAGCAGGATTCTCCTACAGGCACATTTCAAGTTCATGTGCTCTCACAGCCGAGCAGCATCAGGGCCATGTTCCTCTCAAATGGCACAGCCACAGCCAGAACCCACAGCAATGAGCTTTCAGAAGCTGCAGTCACATTTAAGCAGCCTTCCACTGCACATATAAAAATGAAACCAGCTTCCTTCTAACAAGGTATTTCTGTAAAACTCTTCAATCTTGGAACAAGGAATGGAAACTTATGCACAGAAAATGCCGGTAACAAGCTCGTGCACAGTTATCCTTTGACTTAAGTACTGATTTTAGATGCAATTCTCAGTACTTACAACACAACAGTCTACAAAGAAAATATTATTCTTCATCCTCAATCTGAAAATTAACACTGGATAAGGCCATGCTAAAGGCTCTTTTGAAGCTGACTTCAGTGCAGTTCACCTGTGTGTCACGTTACAAGAACAACTCCCAGCTCATTTCCAAACTCCAGCATATCTGCAGAACACTGCTCAAAGTACAAAGACAACTTGGGTTTTCCCAAGGAAATACATTTTTCAGGATTCTTGCACTACCACACCTGAAATCCCACATCCATGTAAGGAAGCTGGTTTAAGCATTATTATTAATAAAGCTATCAGATTCTAACTTAGTTAAGTAACAAGTAACTAATTATTACACTCTAGTACTTAATAAAGCCAAGCACTCAAGTCCCTTAAGACCATTTTCTCAGCCAGCTGCTGGGAGGTGACTTCTATAACCTGAGCTCTCACTCTGAACCTGCACCTTTACATGGCTGAGATCAATTTTCATAAATTCTCTGCCATGAGGCATCTATTTGTGGCAGCTCCATGGGCAAGGCTCAGAACACAGAGCCTGCTGCAGCATGCCAAGGCAGAGACACAGCCAGCACTGTTCCATGGCATATTCTGTGTGTCTGCCCCAGGGGCTGACAGTGAGAGCATTGTGCACACAACAATCCCAGCAGGGCTGCCCAGCCTGGCACAGAGAGCTCCATGGACCTTTACCTACAGAACAACCCAGGGGTGCCCACTGGGACACAGCAGCACCCCCAAACAGAAACCAGGCAAACCCAGCACAGCCCTGAGGGCTGGTGTGCAAGCAGCACTGTCCTCTCTCCTGGGAAAAATGAACAACTTCTGTATTGCCAAGGGAACACAGAGCCACTGCATTCCCAGCCAGGGCAGATGGGAACCAGCTCATCGAAGGTGCCACAGCAGCACAATGGCACCACACTGAAGACACTTGGAAGCTCCTTCCTCTGAATCAGCTGCAGGTCAAGCTCTTTGCTGTGGGATCTCAGCATCTCAGTCCTGAGGTGCCGGGCCACCGAGACCACCCTTGGGGGGCTCGGGAGTCCTGGAATGTTGCCAGAAGTGTCTGGTGGCTGGACTTTGATCCTACACAGGAGACGACACCTGTATGAGGACAGGAGGGTTTCACCGGGGTGAATGGCGAAGGGATAAGTTAATTAGAGGGTAAGACACAGGGTTTAGGATTTCTGTACAGGGGGTTTAGAGAAGTAAGATGGAGGAATTGGGGCGTGTCCTGTCCTTCTTCTTCTTCTTCTTCTCCTCCATCTTCTATGGTGATGGTGGCACTTTAGGATTGGTCATTACTAAAAGTGCACCGGGCAATAAGAATAAATGGTATTGGAGAAAAATGATAAATATTGTACACGTAACTTTGGGTATAAAGATAGGTGGCTGTCCGGAGGGCAGGACAGTGTGCTCATGGCTGGCTGCTGAGCAGAGCTCTGTCGGGCTGAAAGAAAATCTTTTAGATAAACAATTAATAAACACAGAGACCGAGAAAAGAACTGAAGCCTCTTCTCGTTCTTTGATACGCGGGCTGCCCAAGGCCACTCCGGGCCTTTCCAGGCCCTTCAAACAGCCGAAAACCGGACACTTTGCCCCTGTCCCTCAGGCCCAAGCTCACCTGTCTTTGTGGACATTTACCCTACAAGGTTCTGCCATCTGCCTGTTTTCTATTATGAACCTTCTGGGGGTTTTTTTTATGTATTTCCACTCAAGAAAATCACCCAGTCAATATAAGCACTGCTTTTCATGTTTCAGCTCCTCCTTGTCACCAGAAGACAGTTTCTGCATAACAAACTCCTTCCTTCCAAACCTCCAGCAGGAAACCTCAGGCAAAGTCTGGGGATCCTTTTTGCCCTCTGTGTTGAGCAGTGAGAATCTGCAATCTGAATTTGTTCAATGAAGACCCAAACTAGGAACCAAAGGTGTCTCCAGATGACAGTGCACAGCACTCCACTCCTGTCATGGGCAGTCTGAAATGACCACAAGCCAGCACAACCATCACAAAAACAACTTCTCACCTTTGCCAATCACCTGTTCTTCTTCATCTCATCTCTGCATAACCATCTGCAAAATCACACACAAAACCAGACTGAGGAACCTGCCTCCCTGAATAATAATGATGCACAAATGGGAAAGTTTCTCAAGTGATTCAGACTCCTGATCTGGCCCATCTCTGGACATAAAATCAAAGAGAAAAGACTTTTCAGTGGCAGCATTACCTTAAGTACCCCAAAATTATTGCTCAAGATATTAGGGAAGTTTTATGTATTTGAAATAAAACCCCTTTCTGTTTGCACAAGATACCTATTAAATGCATGATCATAAAAATGAAACACAGATGAGTAAATATCAGTCCTGACTCCCAGGTACAAGAGCCATTCTTGTGAGGAATTCTGCCAAGGGGCAATGAGAGCCCTGTGCCCTGAGGTTTCCATAGCAATGCACCCTCAAGGCCTTGGACATGAATCATTCCCATCCAAAAGCTGCTGTAACAGCACAAGACAAACCCTCCCTGCACACTCACAGCACCTATACAAGAAGGCAATAACAGAGCAACAAATAAATCACAAGGACTTGGAAAGTGCAGCAGATGAACTAAGTTCACTAAAGCTCACATGAAGAGAGATTGCATTTCATCATGGATTTTTTTTAACCAGTGATCAAAACATCCAAGAGTTCACAAGATTGAGGAAAACAAGACTATAAAAGGATGGTGAGCATGCTAGATAGGCTCGAGTACAGATGGATTAAAATAGAAAAGTTTTTGCTGTGTTTAATGGGACCAAATCTATAACTTGCAGATATCACAGAATCACAAATTTGCACTGGGAATGGAAGGAGATAATTTAATTCACTGATCTTACTCTGGGGAGAGACAATCAGTCATGACAGGTGCTTACCTCATCTGTTGTTAAAAATTAATTGGTGAAAAATTCAGGGACTTTCTTGACATGTAATGTAAGTTGTTCTGACTGCAATTTTTGTCCACAATTTTTCTCCTTTGAAAAGTCCTTTTCAAAACTCATGGAGAGCTTTTCATACTGGCCACATCTGGGGTGAAGTGGATCCAAACATGAATGAATATTTCCACTCACATATTTCAGTTTCTGAAGGATGTGGCTGCTTGAGAAGTGACCACACAAAACTTCAAATATTCTTCAGCCCACATTAAACCCATGACTATTTACCCAATCAATATGGTACTTTTCACTTGCATTTCAAATACCACCCTTATAACCAAATGTCCACTGTCTCCTCACAATATAAGTGACATTAATCCACACCCAACATGAATCCCAACCCTCTTCAAAAGAAAATTCCTCAGAGGTGGGTACAGGGATTGGAACAGGGATGTCAGGGCACCTCCCTCTGCCTCTCCCTGCTCTGTACTCAGCATTCATTCCCAGAACTTGCTGAGGGCTCACATTCAGTGTGAGGGTCCCATCTCAGCTGATGGGCAACTCTTTCAAAAGGAAATTTTAAAAATCCCCAATATCATTAAAAAAAAAACCAAAAAAACTCTCAAAAAACCATTAAACCAAATCAGAACAATCAACTTCTGCTGGAAATCTGGTGTTGAATGTCAAAATCAAGGATGGAGAAAATTTCCACTCCCCTCCTCCCAAGGGTTTCATGTATTTCAAAGCATTTTTAGTGTGTTTATTCCATCAGTGATTGTCTTGGCAACAGAAAAACAGAAAGTCAAGAAATAGCAGTTGGTAAACTTGAAGCAAGCTGCAGAGTATTTCTGCACTTCCTCTGCCCCACACCAGGTTTTTATAGCCATTAACTCCACATGGAAAACAACATTCACCCTGACACTGCTGCACTGACCCAATGGCTGCGGCTTTTTTGGACCATGCAAGAATGTGCCTCTCATGAGGAAAAGATTTTCCTGAATCTACCTGCTTTGTAAGCTTTTAAACATTCTACTATTTCATTCCTTAAAAAGAGTGTGTAGTAACTCAGTGATTAGGGCAATTTATTGCTAAGAGCAATTCATTGCTGATGCTCAGGTACCTGGCCCTTGTGAGCTGCCACTGTAGAATTATTTATTAAGAGCACAAATCAAACTCAAGGACTCCAGAGCACAGTCCTAGGGCACATGAAAGAAGAGCACTGCCATGGACATGAAGATCAATTACAGCTAATTGCACAAACACTCATTTTGGCTGGGGGTGGACTCATTCCAGAGGTACAACCAATTCTGCTTTTTTCCTTTGCTGGATTCCAGGTCAAGGGGATGACTAAAAAGCCTCTTTCAGCTGCCTTACATGTGTAAGATATACACATATTTAAGAGCCTCCATTAGGCTTGCTGCCAAACCACAGTTAAATCTGAGTGTAACAGTTAAAGGTATAATTTTAAGTGTGAAGTCATGGCACCCACAGCTGTAAACATATCTCAAGACTCTTCTATTCTTTAGTGTGATTCATAGGAAAAGCGAGCAAATTGCTATGGCTTGGCTTCTGTTAAAGGAGTAGCTTGTTTTCTAAAGTAAGTTTACAATTTCATCTCATTGTCACATGCAGATCTCACTGTCATGCTAAGTATGAGTAATTCATGGAAACATGGGTTATGTCAGAAAATAAAACAAGTCTAAAGTGAAACAAAACAAAACAAAGAGAAAGGAGTAATATGGAATGTCCCACTAAAACCAGACTTTCCTACACAGACTCTGTGAGGGCTCAGGCAGGCATTTCAAACCGTAACCAGAGAACAATTCTGCTGTTTACCAGGCACAGCTCCCACAACAACATTTTCACATTATTAAATACCATACATAGATTTTTTTCCTACCCCCAAAAAAAATTTTAAATCCCAAGCACCTCCTCTATTCTTTCCAGAAAGCTGATTTCCTAAATTATCTCTGCAAAACCAAATTCTAAGCTCCCAACTAAATTGCTAAGAGCAAACCCTCCTCTGAGCTCACTTTGAGAGGAAATTGAAGTATCCAGTAAGGCATCAGGAGACACAGACTTGAAAAAAAAACCAAATTCTGTTAAAAACATTGTCCAAGCTGCTCCTTTGGCTCAGCCCACTGTTTGCCACCAGAACAAAGAATAACATGTTTCACAGTTTTTTGGAATTATGGCCACTGGAAGATTTCCAGATTTCACATTCTGCTTGGTGCACTCATTTCCGTGCAGGAATGGGAGCACAACTTCCAGTCCCTGCATGGAAGCACAACAGAACTTCAGTCATGCAGAGGAGCATTATCCCAAACCAACACAGGACAGAGCCCACATACCTCAAAATATTTTCAGCTCCTGATGTCCCCAGAGCTCCAGTGGAACCAGAGTCATTTGACAGAGGATATTTGGGAGCAAAATTTGCAATCAGTGGTAAATGGAGAAAAATGAACCAGTACAGCTTCAAATAAACTGTACTGGACACACACATCTGAGTATGGAATAGCCTGAACTAAAATAGAGATCCAAAAATCATAGGATTGTCTTTGACATTGTTGTCACAGAAAACACTGCCTTTTTTCAATTCCACACTGGATACATAATTTTTGTCTCTTACCTAAATACACACACAAAATACTTTTTTGACATTCCTTATGCTATTGAGGAGGATTGGTTGGTTGATTTAAACTGGGTCAAGAGTTTTGCTCTAAACTTGACAAATGAAAAAGGATCTGGGAACCTTCCCTCCTTTCTTTCTCAAAGAAAGAAAAAATAAGCAGTCATGAAAAGCAGAGAATGCTTTTGCTGCCAAATATATGTGACCACCAGCCAAGGAATCCTCTCCAGGAGCAAGATTTGGAAATTGTATCACCAGGATTTTGAAACTGTGAAAAGTACAGTGATGTCTGCAATAGGGGACCTCCACTGAAGGAGTATAATTTCAACTGAACAAGAATATGTGGAAAAACACATATTTTGATATCAAGATACAGAGCTTGCTAGTAGCAAATGTTTTACTTGATTTTATATTTTAATTGTGTCATGTTTGTTTAAATTGAGCTGTACCAGATCAGGCAACTTCTTCCACAACACTGGCATCTACTGCAGACCAGCCCCAGCACACTGCTGAGCCAAGGCACAGCCCTGGTTCTGTTTCCTAAAACTATTGTTACTTTTATCCCTCCTTGACAATTAAATCTGAAGGACCCCAGCTTATGATAGGATTTGCCTGTGCTGGTTTGAAAATTGAAAGTTTGAGGCAAGGAAAGCTTAACAGGCTCCACTGCAAACTGTACCAACTTCAGTTTGCTCACCTCTGATTCAGGGGCATTAAGAGTTTTGCAAACAAAACCTGCTTTTTCAAATACTTGCCACTACAATTAGCTTGGGTTTTGATACTAAAACTTATTCATGGACAGGAGAAGAAGAAAGAAGCAGAAAAAGCCATCACAGACAGCCCTGGTTTTATAAAGCAAGTTTTGATTCAGGCCAGCAGCTGCACAATCAGCAGGTGTGACACAGAGAGAAAAGGAATCAAGATGTGGCCATGAACAAGGTGGGACTAAAATCCTTTAGGGAACAGCTTACAGCCAGACCTCACTGAGCACATTGTAATACACACACCTGGAATCCAAGCTTTGCTGGAGCTAAGGGAAATAAAACAAAACTAACCTTCCTATCTTCCTGTACCCAACCTTCCATGCATTAATTAAGTTCATTTTTAAAACAGACCATAAGAACTGTAGTTGCTGCAATATATAACATTTTATAATACTGTGTGCTATTTCAGCCCTTTCAGATTTGGTTTTCATTAGTAAACTGCAGATAACTTTGCTCCAGCACAGGACAACACCTCGAGGCACTCACTAACAATAAACCCAGCACCAACAGCAAACAGGGCATTCACTGAGGGGCAAGAAGCAGCCATTCTGCATTTGGGAGGGCACAACCATCAGCTTGCTTAAAGGATGCTTGAGGATGAAAAAAAAAAAAATTCCACTTGCTAAACTAATTAAAGAAACTGTATTGTCCTTAACTGTCTATCACTTTACAAAAGACTTCAGTTCAATGCAGAGGGCAGATTCAAATTGTGCTGTAGTACCATAAAAATTGCCAAACAGAAGTATAAATACAATGTTTCTGTGGAAAATTAAAACCAACAAATATCAGAACAAGATGTTAATATATAACCATGACAATGCACATAAATATATGTATGAGAGAGACATTTTAAGAGTCACAGCTTAACCACAAGAAAGAAGTGACCACACAGGGAGACCTTCCTCAAACACAGAAAACTGTTTCCACCTTCCACAAATAATCAAGAGGAGGATGGGAAGGAGGGAGAAGAGAGGAGGTCAAATCAAGATCTGTGACACACAATCCTCTCTTGCCAGAGCCACAAGTATATTTCTTTATGTAAATTTTCAGATTCCAACAGACCAGTGAACTCTGCAAAGGTCAGTCCAATATTTGGCCTACTCCAAAGACTTGCTGAAACAGCTCTTTTATCTAAATTACCACTTTCAACTGTATGAATTTTCAAAAACCAGCCCTTTTTACATCAGGAAAAAAGGCAAATTAAGGGTGTGGTTACCATAATTAAAGTGTACAAAGTACCACTGTGCAAGCTGTCTACAGCTTTATGCTCCACAGCCTAATCATGATCCAAATAACATCGTGCTTCAGAAAGGGCCATAAGGAAATGTCAGTGGTTATCCTTGGCACAGCAAAGTTTTCTGCAATTTTGATGGCTAAGACCTCTTTGGATTATAAAAGTATCAATTTATATCCCAGTCATATATACAACCTGGAGTTCCCAATCACTTGGTGGTAAAGCTCTGCATTACACAGAAGGCTGCTCAGTGCTGGGTTTCATTTTCTGGCACTTATTCCAATCACAGGAAAAAAATAAAAACTTCCTGAGAATCTTCACGTTAGGCTCCCATCTATGTTTTGATCTCTGTAATTTTTACACTGAACAGGAAAGTGCATTAGAATGACTATAACCATATAAACCAGGAGGATGCTCCCCACTTGCAGTTTACAGATGATTTGTTAAATAAAGCACATTTCCCTTGCAGAGGGAGTCCCAGGCTCTCCCACAGAGGATTCCCCAGGAGCTGCTGGTGCTGCCCCAGCCGGGCACAGCTCTCCCATGGGTGCTGCTCCTGCAGAAAGCCCTGCTGGCACCACAGTGCCAATGCTGACAAGCAATTTCTGTCATGACTCAGTGCTGTTACACAGCTGCCACACCACAGATCTCAGATCTCAGAGGACCCTGTGCTGTAAGCTGATAAAACATGGGAGTTTCTGTCATTTGGAGTTCAATATTTGTCCCAGTCCTCACTGCTGCTCCATCTGGAGCTGGAAGACAGCAGTGAGCAAATATCTCCTATCTGCCTCACAATTAAGAGATTCATATTTACTCTGCAGGTTATTGCCAAACAATGAATGTTCCACCTCTGACAGTGTGTGCTGTAACACTGACTACATGCACAATAAATTGTGTTTTCACTTAAGGAAAAATAAACAAACAGAACCCAATCCAACCTCTCTCAAATAGTCAGAGAACATCAAAACAAGCTCATAAAATTGGACATAGCCTTACTTTTGAGTATTTTCAAACCATGGCACTTGGATTTTTTCTAAATTTAGAAAAGAGGGATAGGAAGACTTCAGCTCTACACTTGCTCATGTCAGGAATTCCCAGAAGCTCCCTGGGCCTGTAACAGCCCCAAAGCTCTGTAAGAGAATCAGGTTACTTCGGCAGACACAGGCACAGCAGTCAAACTAAGCTGAACAAGTCTATTTTCCAAACATCCAAACATGATCAAAAGGCACAAAAAGTAGAAAGCAGAAAGTGTTATCATTATTCCTGATAATACAAGAAAAAAAGTGCTGGTGGGGCAAAAAATGAGCTTCAAGTGGGTGAAGGAAGGACCAGCAATGGATCCAGAAGATGCAAGGTGTTTCCTTTCACACTTGAAGCAGAAGCACTGACTGAAACACGCCTACTACTTTGCTGTGTGAGTGAAAAGCCAAGGAATTAAAAAGAAAAGCCAACAAAAGCAAAAAACCCAAACTTCCATGGAGCTAGAAAGAAAAGCTTGAAGTAAAATCTCACACCTGTAATATTGTAATGATAATATTTCATAGTTCCAGTACTTGATTTTTTAATAATGCACTGCTATTCATAAAACCAGAAATATAATTCTAAAATAAAAAAGCAACATAATATACTTTTTGAACAAATGCAAGGCAACTTCTTTACAAATACTAAACTCTTTTAAACAGGAAATAAATTAGGGTCTACACTACCAATATGTCAAAGAGCAGCTTTTCAGTGCAGAATGGATCCCACCCAGAGAGAATGCACAAAGGCCCCTTTGAACACACCACAATTCCCATGCTTAGTTCAGTTACAACTGAGGCAGTACAAAGGGGGAAATTAAATTTAAAACTGGGAATTTCCTCCTGCTCTGATGCAACTCACACCTTCAAGCACAGGACACACTCCACAAAGTCTCTGCAACAATGGGAATAAATCACTATTTTATTTAGCACAGGACAGCCCAAACAAGCAAATGTGTGTTTATTTGAGGAAGAAAATTTCTGAGCATAAAGCATCAAGCTGAGACTACAGAGAGCAGAGCAGGTACCTGTGCCAAAGGCTGGGTGACTCAGGGCACCAGGCAGCAGCAAACAGAACTTCAGCTGCAATTGTTAGCATGGCACTGAACACACATGAACAGACTCCAATGCAATCACCTCGATAAAACTGCACATGATTTACTCCAGGAGTCAGTTGGGGTTTTACATTATGAGCATTAGGATTTCCCCATACTAGTGAACCTATTAGTGCCAGTATTTTGGACAGACACTTTTCGATTTTCCAAATTTTTTTGAGTCATGTGGGGTAAGAGCACAGAGCCCATCCAGCACAGCAGGAGAGGGGGCTGCTGAGGGGGAAGGCAGGCTCAGATAGGAATTTAGTTTCAGTGTGAGCAGGATTATTAGCCTGTCACTGGGATGAGTGCAGAGAAGGGTTTCTAAGATGACTAGGAGAGATAGGAACTGAGTTTATTTAGTCTAGAAAAATACACAGTAAGGGGAGAAACCCAGAGGCAAAAGGAAACACTAAGTGGAAGAACTATGAGATTAAAACGACCTAAAATTGTGTTACACCAGGGGAACCTACACTCTTTCCCAACACCAAACTGTAAACTGATCCAATTCCCCCTCAAATCCAATTTTTTTTTTCCAATTAACATCTCCATAGTCACAGGAACACTAGTGACAACACAAGAAGTGGCAGTTCTTCCAAGTTTCACCCACTGTGCTTTTTTGGGGGAGGGGACACCAAAACCCAAAGAACACAAAAACCAAGTGGACCAGTTCCAAATGTATTACCCAGTATGCTCTTTTCAGCCTTGAGAAACAAGAAAAAGAAGGAGAACATGTCCTACTGCTCTTTTGTACTCACTTATTCTAAACAGTAGAGGTTTAATTAAATGATAATGTTCAGAGATTATTAGAGGCATCTCACATGCTGAGCTGGGCTTCCAAATGCTGAAATGCTTATTAACAGCAAATTTTCTCAACAGCAGCTGTCATGTCTTCAATATTGCACCACAAAAACCTTTTGGACAAACTGAAGTACAGGAATCTTCATGTACAGGAGCAAATGAAATCTCTGTTTGACCAGGATCAAATTACAGCCACTTGAAATCTGCACTAGTTTCATCAGAGATATTGTCATTTCATCGTGCATCATTCTCCTCCTACAAACACAGAACTGAAATGCACACCCCAGACCCAGCATCACACCACACACAGGGTGAGTCTGTAATATTCTGCAAAATCAGGCTTGAAAACTATTAGAAATGCCAAACAAAACCAAAATACTATTTTTATTGGACAAAATGTTTGCCTTTTAAAAAGTAAATTTCTAGGTAAAGGCATTGAGATAACATTACACGGGAAAGTCATTTCTCTCCTGTTTCAGGTCATCCTCTCATTTGCACCAGTCATTCTAAATACACATTTCATTAATTCAAGCTGTACTCCTTTCATGTGTGTTTTAGGCTAGAGAAACTGCAACACAGCAGAGCAGAGATCCACTTCTAAAAAGAAGTTTTTCCCTCAGTGTTCATTAAACATCACAGCAGAGTCAGATTACATCTCCACCAGCATAAACCCAGCCCAGACAAACAGTCCAGCCCTGACAGGAGCAGCCACATCAGATTTTTCAGGAGTTGGGAAAAATCATGACACTTCCAACCACATGGATAGAGAGGAAAACACAGAAATGCAAGCCAGGTTAACTTCATTTCTGTCCATCTTGAACAGGATTGCTTTGAAAAGAGTCAACAGACACTTCAGTACGAATTCTGAACCCACAGAGGCAACGGCCTCCAATTCTGACATTAACTTTAAATCATTTCCCCAAGGATTAGGGAATTAACAGCTCAATTCTTTCAGGAAAAACACAGAACTGCTGGGCTCAATGGGGATGTCCATGCAGCAGCAGGCTCAGAACAACTTAATATATGCCTGGCATCCAGGAGCTACTATAAAACAAACATGATGTGGTTTTGAGCACAGGCACAGTAGAAGCCTCAGCTTTCCAGGAAATTTTACATGCTGGAAGCCTAAATGCTGATCCTCCACCATCTGTTTCAATTCACATTTTCATGTAATGTATGGAGCGAGGAACAAAACACAAATCAAAGTGAGTGACCGGATTGAAACACTTCAAACAAACAAAACAGTCTTTTCAACTTGGCAACAGTCTCCCACTATCAACATTCAAACAAGTGAAATTAAACTCTCTTTGTGGGGAGGAGCAATCCCTTATCACACCAGCAAATACCCAGCTGGAGAGGCAGAAACCTTTCAGCCTGTACCCATGAGAGCTGTGATATCCTCAAGGGGTACATAAAACACCTAGGTAGCATTCATTTAAAAAATTGCCTCCCACCAGAAGCAGATTTACCATTTTATCAACCATATTAGAAAACTAGAATAGGAACTAACATTTGAAAATCTGAAGTTTTCCTGCTTGAGGAAAAAAAGAGTGTAGAGCTAAGGACATTCAAAATGTGCTGAGAAAATAGAAAGGGGTTGCCAAGGTTCTCTTAAGCAACACCTGGAAACTGCTATGGGAGAAAAATAACGCTGAGCTGGAAATGCAATGTTTCAGCAATCAATATTTTCATAACACATTAGCATATTTTCATAAGACTTTTGATCTAGCTATTCAAACCAGGCAGGCAGGATCCATTTTAAAAGCAGTATTGTGAATAATCAAGAGTGTAAGACAGCCCATAAAAGAGAAGTCAGCCTCTTTTTGAAGTCATTTCAGTTTTAATTCATTTAACTTGCACAATTTACCTCAAGGGTTTTTTCCCACACACATAAAACATATATGGGAAAGACTTAAAATCATTACATACAACTTAAATTTTCTACTCCAAATCCTATACTGTACCTGTACCATTATTTTAATTTCCGAATCCAGAAAAACAGAGAACAATTTTCTCCAATCAACTGATCTCAATCAATTTTTTTCCCAGCCAGAATGCAAACACCTGGAGTCTTAGAAACATTTCAAATATAATCCTTGTGTCCCCCATAACCACTCCTAATTTGGCACCTCTGCTTGGTTTCATCCCAGCTCCGGATTCCAAAGTCTCAAAGCCACCTACAAAAATACTACAGAGCTAAATCCTCCCGATATCCTTCTGTAATCCCAGAGGTGCTTTAAGGAACAGACCAGCCTGAAAATACCCAAGTGCCCTGGGAAGGCAGAGATTACACTCTGTTGTGCTATATCTGTATTTCTGCTGATATTTCTTGCTCAGAAACAAAATGCTTTTTTGGAAAAGATTCTGTAGTGAACATCCAGATGTTTAACCTTCCTAAAAATAACCAAGTTCACCCTTGGAACAGTCAGAATTCCAGAGCACCCCTCAGGCAAAAGCACTCACATCAGAACTAGAGCACAGACTCACTCCAATAAAAGTTAAACTCAGGAAAATGTAGTAGCAAGATGACAAAGCTGACTTGAACATCACAATTTTTGGTTGATTGTTGAAGACACCTACTAAATTTAGGCACAATTCACAGTGAGTTTGCCACATGCATTGATTCCTGTGCCTAAAAACGATATGCTATTTTGAGATCAAAATAATATTAAAATGCTATTTCACTTTCATAACATTATTCACATTTGATTGTACAGAGTGAACAAAGGAAAATGAAAAATTTCACAATATCCCTTAGTCATCCTTTATGTTTTATTTGAAATCTGCTTTTGTGTAAGAAGTAAAGCACCGTGAGGATGGAGCTAACACAAATTTTAAGCTGTTTTTAAAATACTCTCTCATCACTGTTTGGCATTGGGGGGACTGTTTAAGTCAAGATTTTATGCATGAACAAGTGCAACTTGTGTTGCACAGGATTAACCAGAACAACAACAAAACCACAGCAGTGCAAAGTTTCAGACATTTTCCCTGCCTGTTTTGTTGTCTGTATTTTAAGACAGTTCTAAATAAAAGTATTTAAAATACAAAATTAAAGTTGGGCAACATTTTAGGATGAGAAAGGGAGAAAAATGTGACAAAAAGATGACAGATACAATTTGTAGATGAAAAAATGAAGAGAACTTTACTTCAAAGTGAACTTTTTTTACTCAAGACTCAACACTGGTTTGTCCAGATATTTTTCTCTAATATCACCCAAAATTTCTTTTAAATACAACAGTATAACTCTTGGAAAACACATTTTCAAGCCCAAACCAGTTCTAAAAATACCAAACACATACAGAACCATGCACCTCTTGAGGCAAGGGCTGCCATCATTGGTGCTGCTGCAGGACATGGCGAGGTTGCACTTGTGCAATCAGAGCCAGCTTCTGTCACAGCCAGCATTTGCTGGCACCTCAGCAGGCAGATGGAACAGTTCCCATCTTCTGGAGCTGCCAAGCTGTCCATAAATGTGTCTGTTCAGTCAAATGGGCACAGGTTCTTCAGGGCCCTCTTCACTCCCAGAGCAGCTCCCACACAGTCAGTGGGGAAGGACATTTCTGCCCAGGGCTGACAAGCGCCCTCTGCTCCCTCCATTCCCTTTTGTGCAGTATTTATGCACTCCTGGAGCTGGAGTTTAAAATTTAGATTTTTTTCCCATCACCCCATAATTTCTGATGTGTTTCTGGTTTTGGATAATATTGGTATTTTCTGTCTCTGATTCATAATTGTGAAGGAAAGAAACATCGATTAAAAGTAGCATGATTTTAAAGAACTACATACAAAACATGCATGCAACCCCCAAGAGTTTTTGCTCAATTCAACTCATGATGAAGTTTTCATTCTTTTCTCTTTCAACAGCTCTCACTTATTACATTCACCTAAGCAACCCCATGGAAAACCACAGACATTACTAAATATTAGAAACTCAGTGGAAGGCAAATGCTGGATTTGACCAGGAATGTGATGACAAAGAGTTTGCTCTAGGCTTCTTTCATGTTTTAGAAAGCCAATTTGCTTTCAGTTCATTTTAGGGGAAGAATGACATAGATTCCAGAGATGTAGTCAGCTATATGAAATCTTGTTTCACAAAACAGAAAATATGAACCACAATGTCTGCTCTCCTGGGAACAGAGGATAAACATCTAATCACATAGGCCCTTACAAAGGAAAACATTATCTTTTATTGAGAAGAAAGACTAGAAAAACATTCTTTTTCAATATTAGGCATTTGATTTTCTGCAGTAAGTGTGCACTGGCAGTACAACTCAGTTCCAGACAAGGTGCAGTATGAACTATCACAATGCCACTGGTAAAGCTGATGATTTTCATCTTTTTCTATCAAACAAGATTTAGTAATAATATACAAATTTCAGACAAGATGGAATTTAACTCATCTTACCCATAACAACTGGAAAAGAAAAAAAAGCAGAAATAGTATCTGGCTTATGATGCACAGTCACAACAGAACAGAATAATTTGTTTTAGAGTCTCCTCTATTACACATGGACAACAAAGACACTGCCATCAGCTTTCTTCAGTGTTGATACTTCCCTGGTGTTTAACACATACCTTAATCAGGTCTAATTTCTCTTTCTAACTCCAACAACACCAAAATAGTCTGCTGGATTTATTACTCATTTGCCAGATTGTGCAATGGCTTCCCATTCATTTCACAGTTACAAAAGAGTCTCCTTGGGGTTTGCAAGACCTGTGTAAGAAACTGCTCAGCACGAAACTGCCACTCATCAGTTGTACAAACTCATGAGGGGCTTTCAGGCCCTCAGCTCTGAGCAGAAGGGTCTCTCTCAGTGTGCTCCTCTCTTGTGGAACACAAGTTTGGCAGGGGCACAGTGCTGCTCCTGCCCCCGTGCCTCCATCTGCACCAGACACAACACGTCTGGCCCTTCCCTCCTGCCTCCAGGAGAAATCCATCAGTCAGGTCATGGATCTTCACTGGTAAACTGTGAGACACTTTGGCAGCAGCTGTCCTATAAATTTATAAGACAGATAAATTGTGAGCATAAGTAAGCTGTATTCCTTCCCTGCCCATCTTTCTGTGCAGTGTCTTAATTAGCAGCATGAATTATTTGCCATGGTAATAGGGATATTCAAAGCACAGAATGATAATTTCCCTGAAAGTTCAAACAAGACACTGGCTGGAGATGCACCTCCTGAGACACTATTAGGAAAAGACAAATAAAAATATAAGCATCTCTACCACATCCAAAGCCAGACTATTGCACAAGTGAAAAATTTCTTTTTAAAACACAATACAGGTACATGAATGCTGTGATGCTTCTCATGGTGAGCTATGAGAAATATAATTATGCCTGGAAAAGTCCAAGCACAACTGAGCGAGTTCCTAACAATGTTCAGACAATGGTCACAGGCAAATTGTGGCAAAACAGCAGTGTCTGCAGCAGTTGATTACAGATTTCTGATGTCATAGCATAAGCCATTCAGTAGCAGTAATTTTCTTTCAAAGGGTTAAACAATGATCAATCACTAAAAGAAAGAAGGAAACACGACAAAAAGCCCCCAGCCCAAACAAATGCCCTGAAGTAAAGAAACCATTCCAGCACACAAACACAGCCCAGCTCCTCATTTCCAGCGTGACTGTGGAATGTGCCTCAGTGTGGGAATGACACCTGGCACAGAACCCAACTCTTGTTAATAAGCAAAGCAGGTCACTGATTAGCTGTCACTAAACTGCTGATAGCAGGCACTTCAATTCTCTCTTACTGTCATGAAAACAACACAGACCTTAAATCAGCCGGCACAGAGACAGAAAGGGATTCTCAGCCATTCTCCTCACATTTTCTGCTTCAGAGACTTTTCCTACCTTTCCAGCAGGGCAAGCCCAGTCAGGCTGGCAGCAAGGAGGGTCTGTCACTGATCTCAAGCACAGCAACACCTCAGGAGGAACTTAAAGCACAGCACAACCACACGGCACCCAAAACACAGCACCTTCCTTCAGCCTGACCCAGCACACCTTCACATCCATGACATCTTTCCTCTTGGAAAGAAAGGAACCCAATTCAGTTTGGTCAATTCCCTAGCTGCAAAATCAAAAGCAATTTCTGATACATTTAAATCTTACAAAGCAACTAGAAGATTACTTTTGTAAATAAAATTGCAAATGGCATTAGAGTTGTGCAGGATTTTTATCACCATTTGGTCTTAGCCCACTTGCCTTGTATCAGAAATGGGTGGGTGGCATATCCCTAAGTTTAGTAAGATTTTTTTAAAAGAAAATAAGAGACCTAGTTACAACATGCTAAAAATTCCCCATCATCAAGAAAACATCCACTCAGCATTGATTACTAAAAATATCTCAACATATATACCCAAGACACTTTTAGTTACAAAACATCTACTACTCAAAGCAACTTTTGTTTCCAAAACAAGAGCACCATGAATTTCTATTAGCTGGGCATTGTGCAGAGTTACTGTCTTCAGGTGTCTACAACTACAAGAAAATGTAAATATTTGCTTCATTTTTACAGTGCTTGCACAGAAAAAATAAAGGACATCACTCCCCTGATAAGGTGCCACACTAGCTGAGATCCATGAATTCACACCATTCCTACAACTATTTTTAAATTACTTCCTTTGTTCCTCTCTCTTTACAAATCATCATCAAAAGAATTAACAGCCACAGAAATGAAGGAGAAGTTGGATCTCTTTGGATGATTTGGGGCATTATTCAGGGTCCAGAGGGGTCAGGAGGTTCTGTGATATCAATTTAACAAATTTGGACAGACTATAGCACTGCAGCCTTTCCAAATCAGTCACACAGACACTATCAATAGATTGTCATGGAGTTCTAGAGTCCTGCTCCTCCAGAGCCATCCATTTCCCATGCAGTACCAAGATCCAGGACATTCAGCAGCCAGTTGCTTAACAGCACTGAAAAATTCCATTACAGAAACTTCCAATAGCTGAACTACAGTGAGCAAAATAAGGGCTTCTATTAGCAACAAGGGATAACAAATTTTCACACTTTACCCTAATGAAAGGGAACTGTAGTAGTGTCTTCCAGAACTGGAGCAGTAAGTTATTTGAACCAGGTTTCAGACAATTGAGTGTTTAACATAAGAAAACACAGCCTGTCTTCTATCAGTGCAGTTCGGCCTCATCCCAAGCACTGTCAGCCATCCAAACCCAGAAGTGCCATTTTTCTGAATAAGGCTGTTCAACCTAAAATCTCTACACAATTAATTGCCCAGCTCCACCCTTCCCTTGGTCCTCTAACAGCCACATTACCCAAGAGTCAGATTGTGCTGCAGTTCCAGGGCTAAGTTCATCTAAAGTGCAGCTGAGGCAGGCACATCATCCCAGGCATATTTATTGACAATGTTCCATCATACACAGAATGTTATGGTTGTCACAGTGCCAGCAAGCAGTCAAAAAAGCACAAAAGAAAACAGATTATTATGTGGCACAAAGGGAGGACTCTCAGGATGTACAGGGCAATTCTTGCTGGCCTGCAGTGCTCTGCCAAGAGCCCCAGAGCTGTGCTCAGGCTGTCCCTGAGGCCAGGCCCAGCAGCACAGACTGTGCAGGCTCAGCCTGTCTGACACCTGCAAGGTGCGAGCTGAGCTCACTGCTCCATCCCAGGGCTGCCACTGCCCCAGCTGAACAGCAAAAACAGCCCAGCAGCACACACGGGACAGCTGGGTCACCTCTGAGCACACACGGGACAGCCTGTGTCACCTCTGAGCACACACAGGACAGCCTGTGTCACCTCTGAGCACACACAGGACACCCTGTGTCACCCCTGAGGATACACAGCCTGTGTCACTTCTCAGGACAGCACACACAGGACAGCCTGTGTCACCTCTGAGGACACACAGCCTGTGTCACCCCTGAGGACAGCACACACAGGACAGCCTGTGTCACCTCTGAGGACACACAGCCTGTGTCACCCCTGAGGATCTCAGCAACAACTTCACCTTGAACATCTTTCTGTAATGCTCTGTAAGACAAACGTGTAATAGTTCTGGCAGCTTTGCTTGGACAGGGAACAATGCGCTGTGCAAAAGGGCTACCTCAATATTTATAACAAAAATCTTACCAAATCTGTAATCTGACATGCAGAGAGGTGGGTAACAGACTAAACCAAAAAAGTTCAGACCAAAGGATGTATCTCCATCTGAAGCAACACAGAAAGAACACACACAAAAAGTACAGCAGGTTTCCTAACAAGCACACAGAGGAATACCCCTACTTGACACCAAAATTGACCACTTGCACTTAGCCAGAAGCCAAAACCAGAAGATGAAGTTGATCCTCTCTGATGTGCACAGTTTCACTCAAGCCACACAGATGACACTTGAGTGGCCTAACTTGCTCTCAAAGTATTACCTAAAGACAGTCTGTGCAAATTCCTGCTTAACTCCTTTACCTTCACCAGCTCCATCCTTTATCCCCAGGCTCCCACTGCAGCCCTGCTCCTCATCTCGCACAGGGCTCTAATCAAAGCTGCACTCCAGGAGATCAGCCTGTCCCAGACACCACAGAGCTCTGCCCACTTCTGGATTTGGTCACTCTCAACACACCAGCAGTAGAGAAATTCTTCCATCTAACTTTGTTCTAACTACCTGGAGTGTAATACTCTCTGCATTCAAGGACTAATAGAAGAAGGGTTTATTCACATTCATAAATTTCTTTTCTAAGTGACAGAGTTGGTCATGCAGAGCAGAACTCTGACAGCAGAATGTGCTGCAAATCCATCTCCTTGCTAAGTCACTGCCTCCTCACAAAGCAAATGCAACAACTGAAGAAAAACAGGGTTCAGAGCAGGAATACTTGTACCAGAGCCACACAGCTGGGCTGTCTGTGAGACACAGGTGGTTTGGCAATGAGTGTGACAAAAGGCCAACACATACATACATGCAGGCACCACTGGGTTAACACCTGGAACAGAAGATACCATAGCAGACTCCAGGGTCCCCACCTTTTCCCTAAACTAGGAATCATCACTTTGTAGATTACACAGGTTAAAAAAAAAGCAGCTGCTCTAACTGATGGAAGAACATTCACCCAAAACTCAGTGTACAAAGACATTACAGAGTCCCCTCAGGTGTGGAGGATATTGATCTGAACACTGCATTGCTTCCTAGACAAAACCCATCCTTCCATCCCAATATATAGAAAAAGTCTTATTTGGAGGTTTCATTTCCACAGCATTTCTTGTACTTAAGTTAAAAATATGCAGAATACCATAATACTAATATATTTTTTTAAGTTATCAAGACATAGTGGGCTTTCCAGTATGAAAGAGGTTGGTTGTTTTTATCACAGAAATCAGAAAACAGGACGTTTTCTCACCTATATTGACTCTAAAGCCAATCCAAAACCACACCTCATACCTCTGACACTGGGACTGGTATTTATTGATTACTGCTTAGAAATCCAAACTCTTTTTAGCAATGTATTCAGAAGTCAGATAAAAAAATTAAACTAACAACTAATAGTTTAATCAAAGCATTTAACAGTCATGCCTGACAATCAACAAGCCAAAGTCAAATTGACCAATATGACCTTGTCAGAAAGCAGCTCTGAATGCTGCTGAGGAGTTTACAGGATTACTTTAGCACTGCCTGGGCAGAGTGATTTTATCAGCATTCCATAAAAGAATGAGTTAACACCATCAGCACCCAACTCTGACTCCTCAGTGACAGTGGTAAAAGCACACTCCTGAGTAACCAGTCTGTCTGGCCACATTTAAGCAGCTTTAATCATGCTGGCCCTGTATTAAGACAAATTCATGGTGTCAGATGATGGCTGGTGAGATTCTGAAATGAACTTGACTACTCACAACTGCACCAAGCCACAAGGGGATTCAGATGGCATGAAAATACAAATTACCACCAACAAAACAGGCACCCTGCTTTTGCCACCTCCTACTGAGAGGCAAATTAAAAAAAAAAAAAATAAAAATAAAAGGTCATGAGTTGTCCTGAGCTGGACTGGCCAGGGCCTGATGCTGCCTCACAAACTGTGGCAGAAGCACAGAACATCCTCACCCCCAAGTGCCAGGGTCACGGCAGCTGAGGCAGTGCCAGAGGCACAAACAGGTGGCAGAACAGACAGAGACTCTTTTCAACAAACTCTTGCCCAAGTAGCTAAGAAGCTTTTCTTGTGACAACAAAAAGTAGGAACATTCTTTAAAGAGGGTGTTTTGGAAATCTTATGAAACTTTTTCCAGTAAAGCCCCCTGCAGAGAAATATTTTTGGTTTATGGCACACTCTTTTCATCTTTTGATTCAGCTTTAAGGTAGCATGTTTTTTTAAATCTGTAAAAATATAAAAAAATAAAGAGAAAGATAACTAGCTGGAATACTAACACTGGGGTTCTTCTAAGGCACTTAAGTATGATAAAGACTTATCTTTCTGTTCTGTACCAGCTGTAACTGCTTACAGCTGCATCTGCTTTAGAAGTAGTCAACTTAGCAGAAAATTAAAGAAAAAAAAGTTCAGCTCTTCACTATTTAGCTTTAAAGTTTCCTTTTTCTTGAGGAAAAAAGCACTCTTTAAACTATTTTCACCATAAAGCTTAATTAGATTCCACTCTTCATCTTCAAAGCCCTGCAGAGATCATAATGTTCCCCACGAGAGCTTTTAGCCCTTTGTGGTAACTTTTCTGAGCAGCTATTCCAGGGAAGGTGCAGGATCAGCCACCTCCAGGAGAGTTCAGGGAGCAGAAATCTCTCCTGCAGACACAGCCATCAATCTGAGCATCCAAAAGGACCTGAATGACCTTGCACCATCAAACCTAGAAAGCAAGACAGACACACCTCACCTCAGCAGGCTGCAGAAATCCACACCAGCCAGCTCTGTTTGCTCCTCTGCTTCACCCACCTCACCTTTAGCTAACAGTGACCCACAGAAGGGACTTCCCATTGACTAAATAAGTCTCAGTCACACTACACCTATTTTATCTTGCCACAAGGGTCTGACAGAGGTGATGGTGACATAAATCACAACTGCACCTGAAAGTGGCACTAGTAAAATCACTTCTTTGTGTAACAAAGCTTTGGTCTTATACATCCAATAGATCTGTATCAACTAACTACAATAATTACTCAGAATGCACTGTTGAATTTCTACCCACTACTAAAGTTTCCAGATAAATTTAAATCAAGTTTTAAGCCTGGGCTGTCTGACCAGAAGGGATGTCAGATGGCCAGGAGCCACAGAACTGAGTGGAGCCATAATTCAGCTGCTGCTGTTCACCTCTGTCCTGCTAATTGTGCTACTGCAGAGCTCAAACATTTTGTAATGCTGGTTCTTGTCCAAGCTGTGCTATCTCAACTGGAGCCAGCTGGGCTTATTATTCCAATAATGACTGAAATTAAAATAAATCCTGAGGATATACACTTGCTACTAGCTTAACCCACGTACAGAACCCTCTGCTAAACTGTCTGTGCTGTACAGAAACCTGCACCAAATTTATATGCTGAGATCACTTGGTTTTTGTACCACCTGAAACCACACTGCACCATGAATCCACACGTACAGGTTTTTGCTGTTCTGACATGGAGCTGCTATTTGCAGGACTACTGTCATGAGAAAATGGTGCAAGCAGAGCTCCCAGACTTCTGTGATTCAGTCAAACACCATCAATTCTTAACACTTCTGTTGATCTCTAAACTTCTGAAATGGTTTGAAATATACTTAAAATTATGCATCATTGCAAATTTACTAGAAGTCACCTGCTGGCTAGTTATCAGATGAACAAAAGGACTTTTTAAAGACACCTCTGTCCAAAAAACAGCCGAGTACATAGGAATGAAGAAGGAAATTTGGACTTCCAAACTGAGCAAGCAGAGAAGCACTGAGTACAGCTAAGAGCACTGCAGGATGCTTACCTTTAGCAGTCAGTAGTTAATGTTGCACAGAACTATTTTTTCCTTTGAGATGAACTGAAATCAAGCCTATTTCTTGAATAAGTAAGGTAAGCTTGCCAACTCCTGGCTAAAGTTAAAGGCTGTGTATGAACAGAGGGTGGAACCCCTGGGTCTCCTCCTGCTTCCCCCACACAGCCTTTGCTGTGGAAGCTCCTGCAGGAACAAGGTTATGGCATAAAAATGGAAGAGAATCCTTCCCCAGACTTTGGCTACATACTGCCTGCATGGGAAAAGAAGTTTTTGGGTCAAAAGTCTATGAACGAGCTACAGGAAGTGAAGGAAGAACATCCAAACCTGGAGTCACAGTAGGAAAAATTGAGAGTCAAACAGTGTAATTTCCCTTTCAATTCCACTGGTCAGGGAAAATGCTACCATATACAAACTCTGAGAGAAAAATCATATCTCTCTAACTTCTGCACTGCCAACCTCAGTAATGGAATCCTAAGGATAACACTGTACAGTAGAGAATTATCTCCTCAGTGCATTCTCCCTTACTTTATGACACTGGCTGTGATGGTTTCAAAGTACCTCCTTTCTGACATCCTGAAAAAAAAAGTCACTTCAGCCTTATTTCATGCATTACTTTGAATCCTCGTTGCTGTAGGATATTAACAATGTTACTTGGTTAGTTATCAGTTACAAAGTTTCCCTCCAAAGAGGCAGCAGCACACTGTGACAGCCCTACAGTCCATACCATACCATTTAATGTGACACACAGATATGGAGGCTATCCAGGGAATCTGGGACCTGAGGCACGGGGCTGGCCCTAAAAAGAAATACTCAACAGAATCTAATAATGAAGATGACAGCAACACAGCTCCACAATTAATGAGCTCTGGGATAATGTCATCACTGAGGTTCCAGCAGACAGAGACATTTAATGGATGGTGAGAGCTGAGCTGCTCTGGGGAGGCACAGGAGGGGAGGAGAACCTGGCCTGGCAGATCAGAGCATTTCAGCACAGACACCACAAGATTCAGGAGAAGAGATCATCAGCACAAGCACCCTTGGAGGAATTAAAGAGAAAGGGAATCAGCAAGTGTTGCAAGGCCACATATGCTCCATTAATCCCATTAAATCATCACCTTCAGAGCAGCTCTGAGTGCCTGGGCCTGCCCAGCTCGTGCTTGGCTCCACAAGCGCCCGGCGCTGCCTCGGCCGCGTTTCAGCCTCAGCACTGACACCACACCAGGCACAGCACACAGGAAATGGGCACAACTTGTTCCCACAAAATTCACCCTCGGCTCTTGGTGGAAACTTCCCTCATATGCCACCAGAATCAAATTAGAGTGTTTTGACAAAACAATTTGTGCCAATTATTTGCATTTAGAGTATGATACAATGCTTAGTGTCATCATAAAATGTCAAAGGACAATAAAGACAATGGCACCTATGCTACAGATGTTGGCACATCAATTATCAAAATAATGATATAAAATAGCTAAGGTATTGAAAAATACCAGAGTCTGCTCTGCTCTTCTTTCAAATTTCAGGAAATAAAAATCACTGCATTTTAAAAAGCATAACAGATTTTTCAAAGTACTTTTTGTAGGACGTTTTCCTAAATACCCATTTTTTGGCATTGTGTTTCAGTGACAAATGACTGAGTTTTCAGCAACTGAATCTAGTATTAAAAATGATGGTATTCACCAAAATACAACTTAACTCAATATCCTCAATTAATTTGTCTGGTGGTCACCACAAAATTCCTCAAATTCCAACAGCATCAGGCTGCTTAACTCACACCAAAATCCCAAAGTGCACAAAATTAGCAATTTATTGGATCCTACTCTTCAGCAGAAGAGAGAGAGATGTTCTCAGCTCCATCAAACCTCACACAAACCACAACAACAAGGATTGATATTGGTGGATCCACACACCTAAGCACTCATTTACCTGTGACAAGAAATCATATTCAGGTCATCTTCTGTTCATGGAGATTCAACCTTTCATCCCTAGAAAAGCACAAATCACAGACCTTCAGTCCTCCAGAGCAGGTTTTTATCCAGGCAGGGAATCCAGGTCTCTGCCAATCCCAGACAGAAAGGCATGTCTGCCTCTTGGCCCAGCAAATATTTACAGGATTTTATATGAAGTGAAAGAGATTTAAGTGGCCACACAAAGCTGAACCTCTGAATAACACATAGTTTGGTGATGAGAACACTCCCCTAGAAGGTGAGAGATGCAAGGCCAGAAGCCCTGGGGGATGGAACTGATCTCCTGCATCCTAGCCAAGATCTCCAGCCACTGGGTAAAACTAAAGGAACCAGGAATTTTTATTACCACAGTACCCTGAAAAGGTTAAATGCAGAAATCTTAATTAAAATAGGTGACAGAAATCTTAATTAAAAGATTAATTACTGTATACCAGCACCAAGAGAATACTGATTTCTGTTCTTCACTTGAAATTTTCTTAAAGATTTTTTAATGTAGTAAATACAGCCTTACAATTAGCAAACAGTGACAGGAGGATTTTTTTTCCTTGTGCTTATCAGTCACTGAACACATGTACATTCAAGTCACTGCAAACTTCTACTCATCCCATGCTCTTTGCTCTATTTGTCTTTGAGCCCAGTGCAGCCCTGTCCTCACTGATCCACAGCCCGAGATAGCAAAAGCTCCAGGGAGGGTGACAAACAGCGAAGTGAGGCTGGTCCTGAAAGACAAACATATGAACTCTAAACCTGATATTCTCCAATTTACTGAGGTTTAAGTCACTTTTCTCATGCTAGATACTCATGCACGTTCACACAATGACATCCTTGTTCTCAGGAAGCTCCTAACAATCCTTCAAATGGAATGTGGCCGGTAATTTCAGTTCCTGAAAAATGCAAGACAAAGGGCCAAACTCCACATTTGCATGCCAGGATTTCATGACAGATTTTTGACAGCAGCACAACAGAATTTCATCTATGTACTTTGCAATCTGTTGCCTATCAAGTGCAACATTTTTAAAATGCAGGTGAATTATTTGTTTTCTGTTGTAAACTGCCTCCCATCCTCAAAACACCTTTATTAGTCAGTTAAGGTCTCCCAACCTAAACTGAGCAAACAAGTTAAAAAATCTTGAATGTAAAAAATTATTTTACTAGTATTTGACAAGTTCTGTCAACAAGCTGCAGCTCCTCTTACTCCCTGCCCTCCCACATACACATCCAATCCAGCCAGCAAAGACTTGAAAGCACCACCTGAGCCTTCTGGAAGAAACTGCATTTTAATTCATGGCAGCAGCATGCTAAATGCTTAATTGCAATCAAAGCAAATTCTCAGACCTCTGAATCCAGAAAGACTTCTAACACCAACCACTTTGAATTCTCCCAGGAGCAAAGGCAGCACTGTACATTTACACTTATTCCAAAACCCAGTAGTTTTATTGATTACTCTGACACATCATTAGATTTAATTTCCACACCCTTTGCATTATGAAGAGAAGCTTCTAAATATATCACCATTTCACTCATGAAACATTTGATGGCTAATACAAGAATCATCCCACTGATTATAACATTTAACAGGGAGTTCAGTTGTTCTTAAGATTAGTGACTCAATACAGTGTCTTTCTTTTTTTGTTCTTAGCTTGCCCTCCCAGTCTGTCTCCCAACCACCACCCTGAGAGGGCACGCACACATGGCAATCCCTATTGCCCTTATACAGCACTCTTGCAAAGGAAATATAAAAAACACGTTTGATTTTGGTGTAGAAATCCCCTTCTTTGCTCTGCACCAATGAAGGAAGCTGTGAAAATCTTTTGTGCATTGAAAGGGCAAAAAAAAAAGAACAAAGCAATCTCTATTGCCAGCCTGGGCAGCAGTAAAAAGGGAGGGGGTGTTACATCAGGCCTTGAAAAACACTAAACACCTACTAACTGCAGATAAACAAGATAGGGATGGTGCTGGGCCTTCTCAAACGCTCCAGCACAAAAAAGCACCACAAAATGAGGAATTAAGGACAGACCAAGCACTTCACAAAGCAATGATCTAGGGCCTGCTGCTTCCAAACCCATCTGCTGCCACACTTCCAACGGTTTGGTGCCTGAAGATAAATTTCTTGGTATTTACTAATCTCACACACACACATACACATAAATATATTTATACACTGCTCTGCCCATGCTTATTCCCTCCTCAGTTCAGCAGAAACTTTTGTCACTCCCCTGTTCCATTTCCTCGCTGGAGCACACACAGGAAGCAAGGGGAAAATGGGTATTCAACAACCTCTTTCCTCTCCCATTCTATTCCACTTGCAGAAACTAATTTTAGCTCTTATTTAATCTACAAAATCATGAGCAACCTTGCCATGCAGCAGTATTGTACACAGCTCTCCTTTCATTATTGCAGGAATTTGACAAAAGAAAGTTTCTCTACTCACTGCTGACAAGCATCTGATTCAAACACCCTCTCTTTTTAAAAAGTCCATATTCTTTGAAAGAGTATTTCCATCTGGGACTTAGCCCACATTTCACATTAAAATTAGTTTTTCCAGGATGACAGAATTCTTCTTCACCAGCAAAATTTTCAGCAGAGCCTCCTTTCAGGATAAGACACCTTTATCTGAAATACTGGCTCAGCAAGATGACTTTAGATACTAAAAAAGTTAAATAAAAGTACATATGGTTATAGGTGGGGGCACTACTGAAGAAAAAAGAAGTTGTCAGAAGAAACTCCTTACAGAAGAGTGTCAAAAGATAACTCATGTATTTAACACTATGAAAGAGATGGGGAAAAAGTCCAAGTCTCTCCTGCTTATGGTATCTTAATAAAAGAAAGTAATTGCATTCAGTTCACTTGGAATTTAAAATACATTTATAAACCTACCTTAAAATCTCTGATTCATATTTACAAACAATAAATAAAGCAATATGAGAATTGGTTCTCATCTCTTGAAAACACCATCATTAACAAGATGTCAGTGACTGAAACAAGCCCTGTTTTTCATGTTTGCCAATGCTCATGCCCACTAATCACAGCTGGCAAGTACCTTGTTTCAAAGTAGTTTAACACAACTGAGACTTCTTTTTTCAAAAAATCAAACCCACAATAAGCTTTTATCGTACCTTATGAAGCTACAGCAGCTCAACAACACATGCACACAGTTAGGGACAAAAAGATGGAGCCAAGCCTTGTGCACCTGGACAAAAGGGAAGTGCTCCTGCAGCTGGGAACCAATTGACATCCCTGCAGAGGCAGGGGCCTGAAAGGGTTCTTCTGAATGCCAGATGAGGCATTTCCAGGTGTGACACAAGGGGTGGGTGCAGCAGCTGGACACTGCAGCACACACCACACCTGTTCTTGGAAAGCTGCAGCTCTGGCAAATGCACAGGATGGGATCAGCCAACTTCCAAAAGAGCTCCTGGGCACAGCCCTGCTGCACCAGCCTCCCCAGCTGACAAAATGCACATTTGTCTGTCCTCGAAGTGCTAAAGCAATGGCCAATTTTACACTGAGCTGCATCATCACAACTGTAAATAAACCGAGGCAAGATTGTTGTTAGAAGTGTAAGTAATGAAATGCCCACAGAGAGGAGAGCACGACTGAAATTGGATTTTTGCTCTGTCCACTGCTCCCATAGCTCCCAGGCAAGGCTGAGCACAGGTAAAAATGCAAAGTGACAGAAACCCGAGGTCCATGAGGACACCATGGAGAACACAGCCCTGAAATTATAGGGTTTAAACACACATCATGTCCTCATTCTGCTACAACCTCAGTACTGTAAGAAAGAACTTCCGTTCTTCAGATCCACCAAGCACAGTGAAGACCTTAAATGACAACTTCATTCCCTTAAAATACACAGAGGAATGAAATTGTCATTTCAGAAGAGCAAATCCTTCTCTCAGCCTCTGCTAAATATCCTCCCTTTAGACTATTACTATGGCAAAACCACTCATTCAGAACAGCAAATGAGTTAAGATTAAAATAATGTATAACTGACATTTTGTTTCATTTACTTCTTTCCAGAAAGCTGACAAATCCAAGAGTTTATGAATTTATCATTTTATGCTGCAATTAAAACACACTAAGACACATTTAACTGAACTACATTAAACTGCCTAAATCTGCACCAATATTCATTTACTGTGTCAATATGTAAATGATCTTTGAAGTCAGAAGAGTTGTCTTTTCACTGATATTTTAAAGCAGACCAGACCATTGCCTGAACTGAGCTTGTGAAACAAAATAAGGACATCTAAAAAGCAGAAGACCAATACAAATGTTGGTTCTTGACAGAGAAGAGACAGGAGAGGGAAGGAGCTGCCAGTCTCAACATGTGGCAGAACAGAAATCCCCACTGGGTTCCAAGTTTTGAAAAGTAATGGGACCATTCAGAACAGGGATGTTTGTTTCATGCTCAAGCCCTTCTCCACATTCAGCACACACCAAGGTCAAAAACTTAGATTTAATTACTTTTTAAATAAGGGACTTATTTCAAAACAAGTAACTTTTTTCAAAAAATCCAAGCAACAACCCTGGATGACATCACTGGATTTAAAATGCAGTGAGAATATCAGAATAAATTGCTGCAGTGGTCAGGTCAATAGAGATGATGCGCAGGTAAATTATTTGAAGTATTTTGGCTGTAATCCACAACAGAACAAAACCCCCCACATTTTACAGGAAGAAACTGCACCCCGTCTCCTTTATCCACCGCCAGCTAGGCCCGAGACAGTGTCAGGACACAGAAAAAAATGCCCTCTCATTTGCTACACTTCGTGTCTTTCCACAGGAACTGGTCTCTTCCTCGCCGTTCTATTTCCTGTACAGGGACCAAGCCTATTGTCGCTAGGTGAAAACACACACACACACACAGGCATACACACAGACACAGACAGACACACACACACACAAACACACACAGGCACAAACACACAGGCTCCGACTCACCAGCCTGCCCTGGCATAAATCTCCCTTCAGGCAGAGGTGACCTGCAGCCTCACAGCCCTGAACGAGCTCCTGTCCCTGTCCAGGCCCGGCGGATCGGGCGGGCAGGGATCAGCTCCCAGGAGCCCTCCGGGACAGGACAGGACAGGACCGGGGGTGACAGCCCCGCCAATGCTGCCGCCGATCCTCTCCTGCTGCCCGGTGCCGGCGGGGGGGATCCGCACAGCGCGGCCGCCCCGTCCCTCCTCCTCTCCCCTAATCCCTCCTCCTGAGCCGCGCCGAGCCCTCAGCCCGCAGCCCCTCCACCAGCGCGCTCCTTCCCGCCCCGGTCCCCGCCGCAGCCCCCCCGCCGGTCCCGCCCGCCCGGGACACCGGCCCCGCGTGGGGCTGCGCTCGGCGCGGCCCGCCCGGCTCGGACCCTCCCGCGGCCTCGGCCCCGCGGCTCACCAGGAGTAGGTCTGCTCCGCCATGGCTGCGGCTGGGCGGCCGGCGCTGGGCTCTGCGGGGCGGCCGGGCCCGGGCTCCTCCTCCGCCTCCTCCTCCGCCTCCTCCTCGCAGGCTCCGGGGCTCAGTGGCGGCCCCGCTGCGGCTCCCGGCCCAACATGGCGGCGGCTGTGAGGAGGGAGGGGAGCCGAGGGGGGGTCCCCGCGCGGGCGGGAAGGGCGATGGTGGCGGCGGGGCGGGCGGAGGCTCAGCAGCCGCGACGCGGGGCCGCGCTAGGGCGCCGGCGGGGCCTCATGGCCGGCGGGGCGGCGGCGGCGGCGGCGACGGCGGCGCGGGGCGGGGCGGGGGCGGGAGGCGGCGGCACCGGGCGGCCGGGCCAGGCCGCGCCGCGTGCCCGCGCTCGCGCACGGCGGGGGCGGAGCCGCGCCGAGGGGCGGGGCCCGAGCGGCGCGCGGGGTCACGTGCCCACAACACCTTCACGTGCCGCCGCCGCCGGCCGCGCGCAGGCGCTGTGGGGCGCGGGGAGGCGGCGGGCCGTGCTGGTTATCGGGCCCGGCCGCGCCGCTGCTCGGGATCGGCCCCCGGGCGGGCGGGATCGCTGCGGACACCGCGCCGAGAGAGGGGCTGGGAGAGAGGAGGGCGGACGGAGCTTCCTCCGCCTGAAAAGCAGCGCGGGCTGCAGGAGGGTTTTGGGGCTGGGGGCATCCGGCGAGGAGCCGTGAATCCCGAGGTGGTTCCCGAGCCGGCGGCTCCTTTCCCGCAGCGGGGCAGCTCCCCCGTTTTTCGGGGTGCCGGGCAGGGCGAGCGCGGCCGGCTCGGACCGTGACCTCTGGGCGCTCCGGCCGCCCCTGCTGCCCTCACGGCGCTGCTTTCCCCGGCCCGCAGCAGCCCCTGCCTGCCCCGGAGAGCGCTGTGGCGCGGGCTGGGCGGTGAATGCACCGTTCAGGTAAAATAATTCCTAACCGCGCTGTTAATGCATCACATGCACAGCTGTTCCTAGAGATTGCTGTATTTTTGAATCTTTCAAACCAAGGAGCATCAATAGGATCAAATGCTCAAATGTTGGTGGGGTTTTTTTTAATGGAAGGAAAATAATATTCCGGATACTTCGACCAAATAAAAATCATGTGTTTCATTTTATCACCAGGCTGATATTAAAGCTGTGCGAGTCTCAGGCAGAGAAACTGCTGCGTTGATATTGGTGTGGTTTCTGCTGCCAAACCCTCAGCCCTTTCATTGCATTTCTGCCAAATGCAGGACCAGTGCTTTTTGCTGGGTTTGCTCACGTGAGTAATCCATATTTACCTCCTGGGAGTTCACTTGCAGCAATTTTGTGCAAGTGGGGCTTTGCAGAGCTTGGATCAATTGTTCCAGTCCAGCTGTGCATTCCCACTCATTGTCCCTTTCAGAACAGCCAGTTTGAACATACAGCTAGAGGTGATGTAACTGCATCAAATATAAATAGGAGAACAAATGCTAGGGACTGGTAAAAATAGGTGTTTGTTTTAAAAACAAGTATGAAGAAATTCTGTGCCTTGATAGAATTGTATTTAAATCTTCCAAAAACTAATGGGACATTGGGACGTTCTCATTGCATCTACAGGGATGCCAGATGCCTCTGAAATTTGGAACCACACTCTTGTTTGTTCCTATTAGTGGATTGAATAAAATATTTTCATGTTGTCTATCTCATTTATTCTCTCAAATGGGAAAACCTTAGGCTGGTGTGTGGTCATGACAGAGGACTTCAAGTAAGGAACGTCTCTGATCACCTTTGTTGTGTCACCAGTTGCTGTGTAATGCTGGGCAGGTCACTTCATTCCTGCTAGCTCAGCTCATCAGTCAATACACAGGAAACTGCAAAAAACCCTGAAATTTTGGGGAGCTGCAGCAGGAAGATGCTGCACGTACAACACAGACGCACTTGGTTCTGGTGGAGGGAAGGGCTGGGACTCCTGTGCTCCAGTTAAACAAGGCTTTTATTAACATGGACTCTGAGGGTGTCTCCCCCTGTCTCTTTTTGCTTTCAAAACAAGTGATGCAGGTTGTGTCACTTCAGCATCCAAACCCTCAGTGTTTTCCCAGCCCTTTGGCCTTGTGGACAGGAATGACCTTAGAGCTCCCCACATAATCAGCACTTTACCCACTTCTAAATCTGCTGCAGAATCGGATTTATCAGCTGAGAGATGGAAACGCTCCAAGTGCCCGACGGGGTCACAGATCCCTGCTGGGCTCAGTCCTGGCACTGGGGGTGCTGCAGGGATCAGGGGGTGGGGAATGCTCAACTTTCTTCCCAGCTGGAGAAACTTCCTGCCCTGCTTGGGGGGAAACTCTGGTGTTCCCACATACACATATCCCCTGTCTAAAAACCAAAAATCTCAGGCTTTGGGTAGGATTTGCACAATGGATAAGTTCCTTGCTTTTGTTCTCCTCAGCACAGCAGAAAGACCTGCAGAAATGCTTAGATAGTAAATAAATAATTTGGAATCATCACTCTACTGTGGTGCAAACCTGAATGCCTGGAATGCCTGTTGGTGCTACCATTTTCATTGATGATAACAGAGTAAATATAAGAATAAAAATAACAGAGTAAATATAAGAATAAAAAAGGACATCTCAGTCCTTTTAAATCAATGCAGGGAAAGATAAATCAGTTTTCAGCCTTGTCTTGATTCTAAAGAGCCTTTCCTAATTTTCTTTTTGCTGAGAAGAAGGATGTAAAACTGATATTGGTATCTGTGAAACAATATCTCTGCTTTGTGTTCATATTGAAATAGCTTCCAGTTTCTCAGTCTTGCAAAATTTCCAGCACATTAATTTGGCACAAATGATTTATAGCTGATGAGCAATTAAAGTATAATTTCTTTCCAGCATCTCAGGCTTTGTGACTAGACTATTAAATGATTTTGCAAGCTTGCTCTATCATTACAGGATAGCAGTGGGATGAATCCACAGGAGAAATTTATTCCTCCCTACAGACCCAGCATCTACTCTCAACTGCAAACTGGAGCACTGCTTGCATTCCTCAGATAATTTTCTCAGTGTATCTTTTGTACAGTCTCTCTTTGGACCTACAAGAGAGCTTTAGTCTGAATTTCAGTGACAGTTTACTGTGACATTACAAAGTCCTCCCAGAGTACCTGTTCTGCCTGGAACCTTTGATGTAGACTGATGCTTTACTTAGACCTGTCAAGGTATTTCAGAACGAGCAGCAAACAAAACCATTTCTAAAATTATTTTTGTATTTGGAAGGGCAGCTCCCAGAGGCAAGCATGGTAGAGAAAAATCAGATGAAAGTACTGGCTACAAAGAGTCCTCACCTCCAAATTGTTTAAATGTCAGCAGATGACATTTAGCTAACCATGTCTTGCTTCTGCTGTAATGGAGGTGGAAAGAACCAGAGGAGCTTCATGTAGACACTCCACCCTTCAGGAAAGGACACGACAGTAGAGTTGTCAGCCATGCTTTGTTCAGGAAGGAACAAATAGCATGGACAGGAGCAGAAAAGGAAGGAAAAAACCCCAAAATCAAGAGATCCACTTCTGGCTGTACAGCTGGGAGCTACACCAGGCTATTTGCTTGTCAGCTCCTTGTGGGATTCCCCTTTACAAACCTAATTACAAGGTGCAGTGACCATGTGTGACACGGTTCTCTTCACTACCACCTAGTGGGAAACTCCTTCATAACCCAGCGCCAGGGCTGCTCCCGATCTCCACCCTCACCCTGATGGCAGAAACTGGGAATTAGAGGAGGGAAAAAATGAAGATGACTGGGAAGGAGGACCCAGTCCTGTTTCCACATACAGGCAGAGGAATGTGCAGAGCAAGTTTGGAATTTAAACCCATTTGCCCCATGGATTTACCACAACTCCAAGCTCTGCATCCCCAGCTTCCTTCTCAGTAAAATCCCATTTTCCAATTATACTCACATATTTACACCAAAGACTACTACATTAGAACCTTACTGGGTATATATTGGAAACATTAAAACATGTATTCAAGCAAGTCCTGCCCCACTGAGATACTCAGGGTTTGCACAAATAGCTGAAATCCAAGCCTGTGAAAACAAAGTATAAATGACAATTATCTCAGATTTTTCACACTCCTGTGTTTCTTTTGGGACTAAGCTCCCAATGCACAAATAATAATCAGTTTTGGTGCTCATGTAGCTTTTTTCCCCCCAATAACAGAAATAAGAGTGAAAATTATCATAATAGCTCTCACATTTCAAGGAGGGGATTATGTTAATGTCATTCAGGCCAGTAAAGCATTTATCAGTCCCAGCAGGAAGAACAGTAAAATGGTAAAGAATTGTTAAAAGAACCATTTCTCTGCGTTTCATTTGCCAATGGCAATTTTACCACCCTATTCAGGGAATTATATGGGCTCCCTCTAGCAGCACTTTTATCATAAATATATTTAGGCTTTTTTTCCTTCTCTGTATGCTCCTTCAATCTACATTGTACCAGCAAATTACTGTGTTTTTCATCATGTACACTTCATAACAGATATAATTCAGTACATTAAAACATCAGGGGTAAAAATGGTGTTGATACAGGAGTGAGGGTTTGGGAGTCTATTCTGCCTTCCATGAGGTTCACAGGTCTCTGCTGTCCCTTACTCTGGGTTTGCCCTTATTTAGTGCAATAAGCAGAATCCAGACCAGTACATGTAAAATCAGAATAATGTTCCTGTTGTGCACCCATTCATACTTTCATGCAGTGTTTTCAGTGTTAAGTAATTCACTCACTTTATTAGGGGAGAAGAGATTACTTTGGAACAATTAATACAAAACCAAATACTGCAAACATGAGAAAAACAAGCAGGTATCTCTTGGTGTCTTCAAACTTTAAGTTTCCCCTGTTACAATGACCAAGATCATTTTAATCAGAGTGACTTGAGAATCAATCAATTGTAACCTGGAAATGGTTACAATTAAGGAAATCAACATAGAGTAAGCACTGGTAATAGATAAAAATGGATATAGGAAACACAAGTTCCCTTATTTCAAATATTCATCCTCAAGGCACAATCCCTGAGTACAATTCAGCTACAGAAGAACATTTTCTGATTATGGCACTCTGCAACTGAGCTCTTCCTCCAATAAAACTACAATCTAGCTTCCACCCTTGGCCTCTGCTGTTCTCTCATCACCTCAGAACTGCACTTGTAATAAAATCTGAGAAATGTGATATTGCAATCCTTAGTGCCAGGCTATAGGATAGGGATGCTGGCTAATTCACAACAGGAATCCCTTTCAGTCTGACCACTAACATTTCTAACATTTAAGAAACACTGAAAAGCTCACTGGTTTTCCTGCACTGAGGCTCTGAAATATTTAGTGGGGCTGAGCTAATCACTAGCACAGCCTGGCAGGTTCCAATGAATGGAAAGATGAAAGTGGGTAAGTTTATTTGGTTTTTTGCTAATTATCCAGGCTCCTATAGTTTAAAATGGACAATTCCAATAGACCAAGGGAAAAATCCTTTCATGATAAAGTGATGGAGAATATTTACCTCCTCCTCAGCATTTGAAATGTTTCCTTGTTCAGCTAAGCATTCTCCACATGGCATCCAGTTGTAGCGTTCAGGGAGGTCCTATCATACAAACAGATGTGCATTTCTGGTTTTATAGACTTCAAAGGTCACTGGTCTCAAAAAAGCTTCTACAGCTGAAGATCCTCAAGGCAACAGCAGCAGCAGCATCAGGACTTCTGGGTGCATAAGGAATCCTTGAAACCACACAATATAGACATAACTGGTTGTTATGCTTTCTTCTCTTTACAGCTTCCACTGACAAATATTGCTGTTCTTTGTTTAAACTTCCCCATCAGCCCTCAAACATTCAGTAGGTTTAATACCAACAGAATATGGACAATCCTTTTAATAAGAACAGTGTTAATATTTTCCACCTAGGTTTATGTAAAAGAGATCACCATGCCAAAGAGAAGCAGAAAAAAGTAACACACAATGACAGCATCTCCTCTGTCACATATTGCAAGAGCTCCACAATCTGCTGTGTCTGTTTGCAAAATCCTGGAATTATAAGGACATATCATGCAGAAACTGTATGTCATGGTTGGATACTGTAATTACAATTGAAAATTACTGTTATCAGCCACTAATGTTGTCATGTCTACCTGAGGGGAGGGAATAAAGGAAAACTGTAATAACAAATAAAATGCATGGAAATAGTATCAACACTGGCAGGACAATGCCAAAAATGCTCACCATTCTTTAAATGCTCTTGTGATGGGTGCAAAACCAACACAATTCTTTATTAAGAGTATGACCCCAAAAACATCTTTAGAAGCTGAAGTTGTCTTTACATTAATGTTCACATGAACATTTCTTCAAACAAATGTTTTTACATGGACTCGGGATTCTCATTCGTTTTCAGCCACTCAAAGTCGTCAGGATCCATTAGAGCTTTGTTAACGCCCTGCAGGGAGGGGACGCGGTGCTCTGGGCACGGAGCAGATCTGAAAGAAAAGGCAAGAGTTAACAGAGTCCCAGTCCCGCCTGTGCCGGGAGGAGGAGGGTCCCTCTGCAGGAACTCTGTCCCGCAGCTGCTGACTCAGGAGCCTGCAGAGCTCGGCCAGTGGTGCCCACCAGGGAAAACAGGAGGGAAAACAGGAGCCAAGGTCCTCTGCAGCATTGTCCTGGGACACTGCCCAGCCTGGGGACAGCCCTAGCAGGCTCTGTTTAGCTCAGGCTGATGGGAGTGTACAGACACAGGCAGCTGCCCTGGCAAGCTTCCATTGAGACAACAGCTTTACATCCTGCCAGGAGTCACTCGTGTGAGACAATCGAGCCCACACGTGCACATCAAGTTATTCTCTAATTTAGCCACCCAAAGTAGATCGATTCATTCGTATAATTTCAGACCAGAAAAGAGAATTTAGTCAAAAAGATTCCTGGAGAATTGTTTTAAGCAGTTCCAGCCAAGCCATGGATCATGTTTTAGGAAATCACCTAACAGGTGGGAGCAGGGCCTCAGAGCAGGGCTGGTACCAGGAAGGGATGGAGGCAGATGATGAAGGGGAGCCACAAGCTTGCCAACAGCACCCATCAGGAGCAGTAGGGCAGCTGATGATAGAGCAGGGTTTGAGCATGGCCCAGCACCCAGGGCTATCCTTTATCAAACACATGAATCACAAGCTCAGAGGGGCAAGCCCTGCAATCCCCCAGATTATGTGGGAACACTGCTCCTGCTCATAGTTGGGCAATAAACATAGCAAGGTAAAATTGAGGTAGTACTAGTATTTGCACATCAAGATACCCAGCAGCCAAAGCCAGAAATTAAAAAGTCACTTAAATCTTCATGCTCTGCCACAGAAATCAGCTGGAGCTTCAGAACACCCTGTGAGCTTTGGGGAGGTTCACATAAAGCCAGTGGTCACCTGCCCCTCAGCTGGGGGGTGCACAAAGACCAGCACAGCTGCCAGTGTGGCTTTCTCTCCCCAAAGCCTTTGGCAGGGCTGACACTGGCTGTACTTCACCACTGCCAGAGCTCTGAGCAGGTTCTCATATTGATATTCCAACAGCAGCACCTTGTCCTGAACCATGGGCAGCCCGGCACAGCTTCTCCTTTTGGGTACTCCACCTCCTTCCTTCTCCACAACTAACGGGGCCAGAAGTGAGCTGTGCTTCTCCATCCCCATCTTCCTCGTGTTCTTTCCATACTCACTTTTCCATGCTGCAGATTTTTTATCCCTTCATTTTCCTCTCCTTCTCTCTCCTGCTTCCCTCCCTTTCCCCCTCCCCCTGCTTTCTCTCCCTCTGCACTTTGTGAACTGCTGCGGCAGTGCTGAAGTCCAAAGTTCAGTAACTTGCTAAAGCACACAGATAAATATGAACCTTGGAGAATTTACATTTGCTCCAATGTAAACAGATAGCCAAGGGTCCCTTTATCAGCACTGGCTCAGGACAGTCGTGGGGGGTCTGAAGTGGCTCAATTTTGTATTTTGTTTTTTTTGGGGGGTGTAAAGGCGGGAGGCTGCGCTGTGCCCACTCTGCTGACAGTCGGGCGCGTTACCTCGGGACCATGGTGTAGGGAAGCTGGAAGCAGGATAACCCCAAATTCCAAGCCAAGAGACACCAGGCTGAAGACCATGGTCTCCAAGCTGACCCATCTCCAAGTGGAGCTGCTGGAAGCGCTGCTGGAGTCGGGGCTGACCAAGGAGACCTTGATCAAGGCTCTGAGCGAAGCGGAGCCCTACGGGCTGCAGAGCGAGAGCCAGCGCGCCATCAATGCCCTGCAGAGCGAGAAAGGGGAGCCCTGCCCCGACATCCCCAACCTCCCCAACGGCATGGCCGACTCCAGGGCGTCAGAAGATGAAACCTCCGATGATGGAGAGGAGTTTACCCCTCCGATAATGAAGGAGCTGGAAAACTTGAGCCCTGAGGAGGCTGCTCACCAGAAGGCTGTGGTGGAAAGACTATTACAGTAAGGACAGATTTACTGCTCCTCTTTGCTGCTTTCCTGCACTCTCCCTCTAAATCTCTTTTCCTTTCCCCTTCTCCTCAGTGTCCCTAGTATTCACAATTGATCTAGCTGCACAGAGACAGTCTTCATCCATGCCAGGACTAGCAGCCCCCAAATGCTCTATAAATGTTCAGATTTTCCTTTTATCTTGCTTAAAATGCATTAAGGAAGCTATGGAGCCTGATTACATATTGGACATGGTTATAGCATCAGGCTTCAGAATAGTCCAAGGCCCGTGTAGCTCTCATCTCTTTGACTGAATGTTAGGGTTTAGGATTGAAATTTTTAATACAGTTCACAATTTCAGTCATCAGGAAGAAAAAAAACCAACCTGGTCACTCTGAGTTGGTGCTATATTTGTATGAATGATACAGTGAAGTTGTAACATTTCCCTCCTGTATTTAAGGCGAATTATATTGTTAATTTCACTGGGGTTTGCTATAGATTATTGGCCAAAGCCAAATCAACAGACCTTGTGCTTATTGTTCTTCTGAGTGTGAAGTCCCCTGACTTTGGTGGGGATTTTTCTTGTAAAAAGCACACAGCAAACATATGCAGAGGTTAAACCTGCACAGAACTCTCTGCTTCTGTCTGTCCAGTTACATCCACCGTCTGTCACAGTTACAAAGTACATACACAGCAACAGTGCCTGGCTTTGCTGTCACACAAATTTGCCTTTGCATACAATCATTTTTGAGATCAAAAGACAGGGAAAGTTCCCTGAATCAATAAGCCTCTCAATAGACCCAGAGAAGCATTCACTCAGTTTCCCATTTGGGATTCTCACTGGGATACAATCCCCATGGGAGACCCAAGAGGTTTGTCAAGCAAGGATCAGGCCCATCCTCCCATCCATCACAAGATTCCTGACTGGTTTAGGGAATGACTATTTTGAAATGACAAGCTGATAGAAGACAGAGGTGCAGCAACATCCTGCACCTAAAATCTTCACTAAAAATCCAGCTGGTGAATGTCTCAGGCTTTCTGATCACCCTCTTTCACGTGCAAAGAAAGCACTGAAAACGTAACAGCAGAAGTAAACATCAAATCCCGCCACAAAAGGCCAGAGCTAAGAAAAGAGCATGACAAGAGTTAGCATTCCCTGTAAATACTTAAAAGAAAGCTCCCTGGCAGACTGGGAGTTGATGATTCTGCAGAACCCATGAGAGGAAAATTCACTGAATCAGCTCTTACCTGTGTGGAAAAGCATTCCCAATAATTCTGTCTTCTTCCTGGCCCAATATGTCTCATTTCTTCTGCACTTCCAGCTCTTCCACATCTTTAAGTTTTCTCTACTTCCTTTACATCTTTCAGATTCTTTTCACCTATTTCCCTTCTCACCATTGTTTCTGCTCCCATTTTGTTGTCTCCTTGGCTGATTCTCTCTCTGCCTCCCACTCTTTTTCTTCCCCCCATCCTTGTCTCCTTCCCATCCTCCTGAGTCTGCGTGCAGGTCTTGGGGCAGTTTGAGCCCAGTGGCACCGGGCGGGCCCTGGCTAGTTACTAATTATCCAATGGCTTTATTATTTCTCTTTTGTCTTATAAATTTATAGATGAAAATACGCTGATAAGCTTTTTGATCATTAACTTTTGATGGTTTGTCAAGTATCTCTCCAGAAAGGAAGCCATGGAGGTTGAGGAAGACTCCCTGGCTTTGTCCCTTTTTCTCTAATGGGTGGGTGAAGCAGGACTGAAGTGACATCTGCTGTGATCTAAGAACAGGATGGAGGCAATTCCTCCCTGTCACCCTCCCTTCAGCACCATTTCTGGCTTCTGATCCTCCCTGCCCTTCTAGGATCTTGCTGCCAGTCTTCCCTGTGCTTACCAGCCTCACCACAAGTCTTACCTCTCTTCCATTCACACTTTCTGACAGTCAGTCTGCTGAGCAGCATTTCCATTTCACAAATGGAAACTGAGGTACAGACAAATTCTAGGACCTTCCTAAATCCCAGAGACAGCACAGAGGAGACTGGGCAAGGACAGGGACCTCCTAAGCCTCACACTGGCTCTTAATTACAAAGGCTTTGCTCTGAAACATCAGGGATCTCTGTCATCAATCTCCCCACCACAGGACAGAGCAATTCACTTCTGCTGTTGATGACAATATAAAGACACAGAAGCCTCAATTTCAGAAAAAGATTACAAGTGGAAGTCTCTAATAGATCAAAATTAATCAAGTTAAAATGAAAATAGTAGGAAGCCTGCATTGACATGTTTCATATTTTTCATCAAATCAACAGAGTGTCTAAAAATCTGTTCAAAGCATCTGAACCAGTAGCAGGGGTTGATGATAATACCTAAGAAGTTCTTACCTACTAATAAACATTTTTTGGTATTAAGATCAAACCTTTCCATTAATAGAAGCCTTAAAGCAATGTCCTTAAGAGAGTACTGTAAATATTGTAAAGCAGGGCAGAACAGTCTGTGGTAGAAATTACTTCCAGCAATAGAAAAAGAAAGTCAGGCAAGAATCTCCATGCCCAGGGATTCCCAGCAAAAGGTCACTGCTTGCAGAACTACTTCACCATCTACACAAGGGTTTCAAATGCAGAAACCAGATGGAGGCAATTCTCCCTTTGGACAGAAGCCTCTTTGGGCATTATTAACAATTCCTGGTCTGCAGACCAAATTTTAACAGAGAGATTGACTGGTGGGCAGCTATTGCTGATACAGGAAAGTCTTTGTGCTAACTGCAGCCCCTGCTTATAAAGCCATTGCTTTATAAAGTAGAATCAGGAAAAGTGTCCATTATTAGGCTTTCCAGGAGCTGGAAAGAGAAAAAATTGACAGCACCAAGAGACCAACTATGTCTTCACAAGAACACTGAAGCTGAAACCAGTTTGAACAACTCTGGTCAAAGCTGAGTAGAACAGAGAAGATACACCCACAGGATTGGGTGCACCCATGGGTGCTGATTAGATTTTGTCCCTGCAGTGAAAATATGCTAAAAGCAGTTCAGATAAAGGTTTCTCTAGTGGGGAATTAACATAATTTCATTTTGTCCTTTCATATGTCTCACTGATCTCCCGTAGATTTACAGTTTGAATAAAAACATTCTTTCCATATCAATCCACACACAAAACAAATTGCATCTATGATAAGAAATAAATGACTCAGTAGGGAGGTAGAGCTGTGAGGAGAAACTCCCAGAATATAAAGCAAGAAGGAGGCAGCCTTGGGGGAAGGGATCAAACTACTGCAGGTAAAGCAAATGAAGAGAGGTATAGTGACAATCCACCTGGAGGGCAAGGGCTGAAATTCCACCAGGAAAGAGAGAAATTGAGATAAGCAACAGATTTCCCCTGGAGGGAGGGATAAAAGCACGCTGTCCAGGAGGAAAAAAGAAAACAAAGATCTATAATGACAAAGGTCCAGTCTTTCCCCCTGCTTAGAACAGCTCTAGTTGGGGAATCTGGAGATGAAGCTGCCACACCCCTTTCATTTCCACATATAAACCAAGATGAGGCAAACCAGGCCAAGTTCAACAGAAAGGAACACTGCCAGCATGGATGGTCTTACCTTGCCTCTGCACTGAGGTGTGCAGCAGCTCCAGAGGAAAGGGCTGGGGATGGTCCTGAGCACTTCACAGCTCTGAACCTCTGCCTGAGCAGGGGCTGGTCCAAAGCAGCAATCCAGAACCCACCTCAGGGAAATGAAGGCTTCTCCCACCTGAGAATCAGAACAGGAAAGTAGGGAAGAGAGAGCGAAGGAGGAGGAGGAGAAGAAAGAAAAGAACAAAGGAAAAATAAAAAGTCAGGAAGAGTGAAGGAGGGAGAAGGTCCCCTGAATGTTACATCTCCAGCTCTCTGGAATGGGTTTTCTTTAATGCTAACAACTTGATATTTACTTTCCATTTAAATTTGAGATGTTGCTATAAATTATCAACCAGCCTCTTGTTCCCTTTGAGTTTATAACTAACTACCTGGGTTACTTATTGTTCAGGTAACAAAAGGGAGGTGAAAACGCCCTTAAAAAGTGACCTCAGAACTAAGAAAATGGGAAGCTGACATGGAGAGAGGACCCTGGCCCCTGTGCTGGGGATGAGCCATGGAGAAGGGCAATGCTCACATGGCAATAAGCAACTGAGAGCAGGAGAACAAGACTTCAGAAGAAGGAAGTAAAAGTTACCTGTGTGAGACCAACCAGGAGAGAGATTACACCCTGGAGAACGAGACCTTGGGGAGACAGTTTGCATGTGAGCAGAGGGGGAAACTAAAAGGCAGAAGACAGTCTTGGAGATAGATAGTTCTGACTCACTGAAACAATTGAGATTTGGCTATAACAACAAGCAGGAGAACTCAGTTAAGAAATCCTCCCCTCTGACAGTCAATGATATTCTTACAGCCAGTGAAAGAGAAGAGGTTTCAACTTCTGATGTCCCAGCCTGTGATGGAGGCTGTGCAGGTGGAACTGTGTATCTCAGCAAGGGCTCAGCTGGCCAGGCTGCCATCACCTGCACTGTGGTGCAGCCTTGGGCCCAAAGTATTGCTGCTTTGGTTTTGCAGACTGGCCTTTGACAATGTGCAGAGTAGCCAGGATTTCACACAGCTGTCCTAGGAAATCACACTGAACTAAGATTCCCTGCACTATTTTGCATGACAAAGCTCTCTGCTGAGTTAAAAGAAGACAAAACCCACAAGTCTTTAACCACTGTGAGAAGAGACTCACAGAACTTACTGGTTTATTCCTGCCACTAAATGAGGATCTCAACAAAACAAAAGGGGAGACAAAACTGACTTGACTGGGGTGCAGAAAGGAACTAACACATAACAGAGGCTTCCATCAGTGCCAACACAGACCTTCCTCCCCCATCTGAGCCAGAACTCAAATCAAAGAGACCAGCTTCCCAGTCAGAGGCTTTTCTCCTCTAAACAGGGACTTGGGCAATGATCACAGGGTGCAGGTGCTGCCAGACTGTCACAAGTACAAAGGCAGGAGACTGGTTCAGGCAGCAGGAGGGAAAAATAAAAGAAAGAAACAAACAAACAAAAACAACCATGAGGAAAGAAAAACTTTCTTAAATTCAGCTCAAGTTGTGGTTTTTGAAAGACAAATATAGTTAAGGGAAGATGCTAAAAATCAGAAGCCTCTATGGCAATAGCTCCAATGTAAAAGAGAAACAAATGTTTTATTTTAAGCAGGTTTTCATAAAGCTGTAACCGACACCATTTGTGTCACACTTTGACTGCTGTGGAGCTTGCTCCTTGGACTAGGCAGCCCTGGGAGAGGGGCTGCAGGGGAACAGAGATAAGGGTGTTTGTACTGAGAGAACAGGTGTGGACTTTGTCCTCCTTATCACTGTGCAGCCTCCAGCAACCTCCTGAGTCAACAAAGCCATGAACAGCACAGTTTTTGCCCTGGCTCAGACATGTGTGCTCTTGTGACAGTTTCTGCACCATCCCAGGCACCTTTTTTTCTCCCCACTGCTCCTTTGATGCTGGTGTTGAATATGACACCAGTGTCTTCCTACAGCACTGCAAGCCATTTCCTGCAGACATTTCACACAGAAGGATGCTCCTGTTCAAAGTGAGCCAGGAGCTGTTCTGCAGAGGTGCTCTGGCACTGCTTGGATTTAGACTGATGGATTTCACATCTTTATTTCTACTGTGACTTTCAGCTGGGGTGAAATCAATACACATAAAGTCACAGTTGTGTTTTCTCTATTTTCCTCAAGAACCTTAATGGATATTCTAAGTGGATATCATAAAACCCAGAGGATCACATCAATTATAAAATCCCAAACTCTTCCTGAAGTTTTGCCTCACATAGTTCTATTCCTTCAGCAGTTACCCAAGGGAGGGCAGCAATAGGAGGAATTAGTGATTCTATATTGCATTTAGAAGCTCTGAGTAGATCTAGGTGTGAACCAATGTGTTTGAGTAACACGTAGCAGATGTGTAAGAACATCATTCTGGATGATTTGTCATATATGGATGATTTGTCATATATTTATGCATACAGAGCTGTCATGTCTCAGTATAATGACAGCCTGTTTCCATTGGCTGAATCACTGCAAGGCAACCCAACCTGGACCAGAATCAGGGCATGAGTCAAGTTCAGTCAAGTATCACAATCAATCTGTCTTGGAAAACTCAATACATGTGCCCCATCTGCTTTAATGAGAGGGGGATAGAGAAGAAAAGTAATGTAGGGAAAGGGAAGAGAGAGGTTGCCTCTGTGTACTGGGAAATTCCCCTGGTAAGCAGAGTCTCCTCCTAAGGGCAGACCTAAGTGTGTACAGACAGCACTTCAAAGGAAGCCACTGCTACATCTTTTGCACTTTATCTCCAATGCCATGCAGTTTTACCCTGCATACAGAATCAGAACTGAGCAAGGCAGCACACTGAGGAACAGCTTTGTTCCCTGCAGGCAATGAGCACTCTGGCCTCACCAAACGTGATGGTGATGACTGACAAGTGCCCCTCAGGAGCTGCTGCTGCACTTCCTTGAAACCCAGGTCTGCTCAGAGCAGGGTTTGATCTCTCTCCCCTGAGAAATGTTTTCTGTTCCTTCCAGAGAGGATCCCTGGCGAGTAGCAAAGATGGTGAAGTCTTACCTCCAGCAGCACAACATCCCTCAGCGTGAGGTGGTGGACACCACAGGTCTGAACCAATCCCACCTCTCCCAACACCTCAACAAGGGCACTCCCATGAAGACCCAAAAAAGGGCAGCCCTGTACACCTGGTACGTCCGGAAGCAGCGAGAGGTGGCCCAGCGTGAGTATGGCAACAACTGCTCCTGTCTCAGGGTCATAAAGGATTCTGCTTATCCTTACTCCTGATTGTTTTCAAGGAAAAAATTCCCTTTTCCCTTTGTGCTTGCAGAATTCACACATGCTGGCCAGGGTATCCTGACAGATGAGCCCATGGGAGATGACCTGCCCACCAAGAAAGGAAGGAGAAACCGCTTTAAGTGGGGTCCAGCCTCACAACAGATCCTGTTCCAAGCCTATGAGAGGCAGAAAAACCCCAGCAAAGAAGAGAGGGAGGCACTGGTGGAAGAGTGCAACAGGTAAGGGTGGGTGTGTGTCTTTGAGGAAGAGGGGCACAGCAGGGTCCCTCTGCATTCTTGGTGTTTGCTGGTGCCACTGGGAGAGAGCAAAGGTACAGCACTGAGTGGCACCACTGACACCAGCCATGCTTGCATTAAATGCCACAAATGATCATTCCTTGTCCACAGAGCACAAGGAATGCCTCAGGTCTTGCAGGACCCTTCCACACAGTGCACCAGACCACAGTGTGTCTCTGAAGAAGCCCAGCTCAGCAAGGCTCTTCTTGTGCTTTTCCCCACAGGGCAGAGTGTATTCAGAGAGGTGTTTCCCCATCTCAGGCCCAGGGACTGGGCTCAAACCTGGTGACAGAGGTCAGAGTTTACAACTGGTTTGCCAACCGCAGGAAGGAGGAGGCTTTCCGGCACAAGCTGGCCATGGACACCTTCAGCGGCCCGCAGCCGGCCCCGGGCCCGCCCCTCACCCCGCACAGCTCCTCCTCCCTGCAGCCCCCGCCCGCGCTCTCACCCAGCAAAGTCCACGGTAAGGAACAGCCAGGGCGAGATCTGCAAGAGAGCTAACCTCCCCAAACTCTGTCACCCAGACTGTCTCCCAAGTTCAGACCCTTAGGAAATGAATCTACAAACAGAAAAAGCAGATTTGCTACAGGGGAAGAGCAAAGGTGACAAAAGGACCGTGTTTCTGGGTGAGGAGAGTGGCTGGAATGTCAAGGGAGATAAAATTCAGTAATGAAACTCACAGCCAAAGCTTCTCACTCACTGTGAGGCCTCCCAGCTAGCAGGCATCAACCCCAAACTTGTGTTCCAGGAGCCATCACTGCCCATCAGAAGTCAGTTCCATGCCCTTCCAGTCATGTGTGCCCCTTACTCCTTCCAATGCCAGCCCTCAGACTCTGTGACAGTTTTGAGGCAGGAGGAAAAGTCATTCTCCATCCACAGAGAGCACAGCTCTGCCAGCTTCATGGGCCAGAGCTGGGGGTTGCTCTTACTCTGGGAAGAGAGGATCTCACCAAGAGTCCTCTCTACAGCCACATCCAGAGGGGGGGTTCCTGCTCCCTGGCTCTCACAGTCAGTGTTTGAGGAAGCAGCTACACCAAATTACAGGGGAAAGTCAGGGCAGGGTGTGAGTGCCTGCTCTTCTGGTTCCCTACTGACCATTAAGTACCTGCCCAAATATCCGGTGCCAAGTGCCTGCAGAGGAAACTGATTTTAGTGCCTGCCTAAGTTTCTCAGTTTCTCACTTGTGACAAGCAGTTTTCCTCCTGTTGTGATGCAGGAGTGAGGTACAACCAGCAGCCAGCCAGTGAGGCAGAGTCCTCCAGCAGCAACCACCACGGGAACAGCTCCATGGTGACCACCCAGACCATCCTGCATCAGGTGTCTCCCCCTGGGCTGGAGCCCAGCCAGAACCTGCTGAGCACAGACACTAAGCTGGTAAGAGATGGACACTCCTGTTCTGCTGACTGGGACATGCCAGGCCACCTGCCTGTGGTTATAATATGAATTATTCATGGGTATTTTTTTCTAGAATGTTCTTAAACCCAGCTTGTGTTACATAGTCATATGTAACATATTGTTACATAACCTGTTATGTGACAATATGATATATTAGAGCCACTCTGCACTGACCATGTAAGACCAATATGTGCCCTCTAGACTGTGGTAAGGGCAGCTATTAGACCATGAGAGCAAGAAGACATTTCCTTATCAGTAATTAAAACAGTCTGTTCTGGAAACACAGCACTCAAGGCATGACAAGATTTCCTTCTTCCCAGGAAACCTCATTCTTTCCTCCTTCCCAGAGAGATTCTCATCCCATCTCTAACTCTTATTTGGACTCTACCCATCCTAAGAGTTGGTCAGACCAGTTGGCCAGACCCATACTTACATCTAGCTTACCTGTAAAAATGAAGCCAAACAGCCTGGATGCAGACATGTACTGGATAATTAGATTGCCTCCTCAAAGCCAATTTCCCTCTGAGATCTGACCAGACCTTTTCCCACATCATTAACAAAGAAGCATCAGAGCTACATGACTGATCATTCTCAGTCTGCACATGTTCCCTTGTTTTCAGAGAAACAGTCAGCAGAAGTTTGCATTAGCACAGGCTGGCTGGAGGCAAAGTTAAGGTTGCTAAAAATAAGTATGATTTAAATCTCATCAGTCACTCACTTTGCTGGCTTTCTGGTCTCTTGCTGAAGAAAATAAGTCTTTCACGAGGTCCTGAAAATCTTCTATGTCTGTGTTCTAAAAGTGATATGAAGGTGGTTTGTCCCACTGTTTAACCTCTTGGTGCTTATTCTCACTAAAGATTCCTTACAGCTGTTTGTCTGAGGGGAGAGAGAAGAAGTATAATATAAGGCATTTAACTTTCTCTGTCAGCCAAATCACTAGAATGCTTTTTTGCTCTTCCACAATACTATGACTACAGACCCCTAAAGAAAATAGGAACTCCTGGATTCCATGCTAAACTCTGCTACTAAAATTACCATGTGAAGTTACCTGAGCCTCTTAATTTCTCTGAGCTTCTCCTTCTGCCCTCAGCTATGAAACAGGAGATGATCTTTCCCTATAGAGAATGCAGTGGGCTTAATCTCATTCTTACCATTTCTTAAATGTGAAAGAACTAAACCAGCAGGGATTTACTCTTAGTATGCCAACAGCTGACCTGTGGGAGTTAATGATGAGCACACAGGAGCTGCAGACAAGGATATGTGAAGCCTTTCCAGTGAGGAGCAGGAAGAAAGGTGTTTTTGTCACAGCTTTGGGACCCGCCTGCCGCAGGTGGCACGTTCAGGGTTCTCCTTTCCCACAGGTCTCAGCTCCTGGAGGAACCCTCCCTCCTGTCAGCACCCTGACTGCCCTGCACAGCCTGGAGCAAAGCCCCCACACGCTGAGCCAGCAGACCCAGAACCTGATCATGGCCTCGCTGCCGGGGGTGATGGCCATCGGGGCAGGCGAGGCGCCGTCCCTGGCGCCCGCCTTCACCAACACCGGAGCCTCCACGCTGGTGATCGGTGAGTGGAGGCTGCAGGGCTGATTCCTGCACAGCCACAGGTGTCCCTCCTTGTCACCATCACCTGCCCCATCCTCAAAGCCCTAGCACTGAGCTGGCAGTGATACAAACCTGAGGAAATTGTCACCTAAGATCAGCAGCACCGCTGGCGAGTACCAGTGGATTAAGGACAGATGTTCCTTGTTCATGGTAGAATTAAGTTACACACAAAACCCACGTTTTAAGAGTAATCTATTCCTATGCCAATGTTTTGGTTTGCTGCTCTTCATCTTTCCAAATATAAATATAATACTTCCTTAAAATGATGGAAATGAAAGCATGTTCATAGTGCTTGAAAGACAAAACATCCTGTTCCACCACTTCCTGCAAAGAGCAGCATATGCCTTTGGAATCCACAGCAGTAATTACTATTTTTTTATATTTTTCACTTTGACAGCTTTTCTGGACTTTTATGAGATTTCTTTTCATTCCAAGACTAGTCTACTGCCAAAGTGCATCTCATTAGAGGAAAGGAAAATAAAGTGCATACTCTTCTCTTACACTTTCTTTCAAGGAAGAAAGAGGCCTTGTTTTGTTCCATGGTGACAGCTGTGAACTAATTTCCATTTCTTCCCAAGATTGTGATATGGATTTGAATTCTGTGCAAACAAAAAAAAAACCAAAAAAAACCAACAACAACAACAAAAAAAAGAGTGGAGTGCAGGACAGACCTGCTGATTTACAGGGTCTGGACAGTTGTGGGAAATGGGCAGTAATGTGTGAAACCTTCTACCTCTCTCTGACTCAAATTCCTTAATCTGGCAGCCCTGGCAAAAAGAGTTGAAACTCCATTGCCCGTGGCTGGACAGCCACAGCCTAGTTGTCTGTGTTGCCAAGAGTACAGAAAATAAAATAAAAAGAGTAAATTGATGGGCACTGAGGTGATGCTCTGAATTTACTTTTGAGCAAGGCCTCCCTGGTGATCACTAAAGTGGAAAAGAAACTATACTGGTACACAAGAATGTAGACAGGAACAACCACTGGAAACCAGAGGTGGGTTTGTGCAGTTTTTGGGCATTTCCACTTCACTCTCACATGAAATCTATCCTTAATCACAGACAACCAAGGGAACAGCTGAAAAGCAGGATCTCAAACCACCCTGCAGGGACAGGCTGCCCCAATGGCTGTTTGAGATGCCCCCATTGCAGAGCAGCCCCACTCCTGCAGTGTGGTCATCATTGGCATCAGTCCTTGTTTTCCAGGCCTGGCCTCAACCCAGCCCCAGAGTGTTCCTGTGATAAACAGCATGGGGAGCAGCCTCACTACCCTGCAGCCTGTTCAGTTCTCCCAGCAACTGCACCCATCCTACCAGCAGCCCCTCATGCAGCAGGTGCAGAGCCACATCAACCAGAGCCCCTTCATGGCCACCATGGCTCAGATCCAGAACCCGCACGGTAAGAACATGAACTCATTTGCTCAAGTAACCAAAAATAAAGGCACTGTTCCTTCAGTGCATTTGCTGGGTCCTTGGGCTTACAGCACTCTGTTTTCCTCCTCTGTTATTGTTGCTCTAATTATGAAATTATTTTTATTGCATTTATTTCTCTGTCCCTCCACCCCCAGCATTTTGGAGACAGACAGCAGGTCCCACTGCATGAGGAGAACAGCTCAGCCAAAGCTCCAGCACCCACATGATGTTGTTTTCTTTCCTGTACAGCTCTCTATGGCCCCAAATCTGAAGTGACTCAATACACACACGCAGGCCTCTTACCACAAACCATGGTGATAACAGACACAGCCAATCTCAGTGCCCTGACCAACCTGACACCAACTAAACAGGTAACAGCCTTTCTTTAGCCTCTGTTCCCCTCCTGAGAGCTGCACCAGCCTGCAGGCAGCTCCCTGCATGCCAAAGAGCTTTGGGTGTGTCTGTGCCATCCCAGCAGAAGCCTGTTTCTCATCTCCTGGCCCTGCTGGGCCCAGCTGCAGCACTGCAGGCACCAGAGCAAGCTCTTCACTGCATCATCCAGGAGGATTTCACCTCCCCAGAACCTGCTCAGTGCTTTTCCCACAGCTGTTAGAAGGCATGGAGAAGCCAGGCACTATTAACTCTCTTTTCTCCAGGCATTCACACCTGACTCAGAGACCCACACCGAGTCTGGGATGCACACACCAGTGTCACAGGCACCAACAATCCATCTACAGAACCAAGACACAACAATCCAGCACCTTCAGCCAGGCCCACGCCTCACCTCGAGCCCTGCTGGTAAGAGCAGCAGCCACTGTTGTGGCTCCTAAGCCATGTATTGCCTAGTTTTTCTTGCCAACGCTGTAAAATCCAGTTAGAAAATGGTAGTTGGGGCTCTCAATTCCTTAAATTGGCTCTGCCACGTCCTGAGGGGTTTGAAAAGTCAACACAAGGAAAAGATTCAGAGCAGAGTCTGTGTAAGGCCAGACTGTGGAAATTGGCCACTTCAGAAAGGCAAATACCTTAAAAAATATCAACAACAATCAGTGCCAATGAGTACCCAGTCCTGTGGGCAGTTTTCAGGGCTGAGAAGCCCAAGTCTCCCTCATGAAGACTCCAATTGGGTCTTTCCAGTTCTAAGAGGAGAACTAGGACACCAGCAGGAATTCTTAGAACTGAACTCTCTGGAGATTGCTGCCCTCAATGTTTTCAGGCTGGCTGTGGACCCAAGGCAGGGATTCAGCAGCACACAAAACACACAGACAAAAGCAGTTATGCCCCTAAGCCAGGAGAGCACAGCCATGCTGCAAACGGGGTGTACATGCAATAAGGGCACTGGTGAGAATCTGCAATTGACTTCTGCCTGTCCCTTTGGCAGTGTCCTCCAGCAGCCTGGTGCTGTACCAAAGCTCTGACTCCACCAGCAGCCACAGCCAGCTGCTGCCATCCACTCACAACGCCATTGAGACCTTCATCTCCACACAGATGGCATCTTCCTCCCAGTAACCAGCAGCAGCAGCTCCTGAGCGACTGCCACAGCCAACCTGCCAGGTGCAACTCCAGCCTCACACCAACCCCTGCTCAGCTGCCTCCAGGAGAGAAAACGTCTCAGGCTCAAGACAGAAAAATGGAAAGATGCTGCTGGCACTGCTGAAATCCACTGCCACCCCCACAAAAAAAAACCCCAGGAAACCTTAACCCTAGCAGCCAGCTCAGAATGGCCAGACATCCTTTTATGGCTGCACAGGAAGGAATCCCAACAGTGCCAGGATGTGGATGGGACTTTAATTCACTCAGTTTTTATCAAGCTGGGCCTGTATGAACCTGTCAGCACCAGGATAAATCACGTGGGAAAGAGCAAGGCTGGGCTGCCAAAGAAGGGACACCACCTTTAAACACTCTCCTCCTTTGCTGCAAGGAAGCACCAACAGGAGCTATGAGAAATAACAGAACCTTGGAAGTTCCTGACTTTGCAATGAGAATAACCAAGACACAGATTTGGGAATGGCTTGGCACAAACCTGTCAGTATGGGATCACTGACAAGCTACAAATCCTTAATTAACTACCAAAAAACCAAACATTCTCAGTTAAAAATGACCTGCTCTAAAATCATGCTATCCTAGTGGAAATGGCTTGGTTGTTTTTGATATAGCTCTGCTTTGTTTTAAATGCAGAAATTAAAGTTTAACAGCTGCAAGGAGATTCCAGTTCTCTGCATTGACCCTGTGGATTCTCATCTCATCTGATTTGCTGAGTGATTTGCAGGATGCCATTTCCCACTGCTCCCTGACACTGCCCAGCCCCTGGGAGGTTCCCATGCTCCACACAGAGCAGAGGTTCCTTCAGTTTTCTCTATAAACACTCAGCCTGGATTCATTTTGCAGAACATGGCTCATTCTCAGCTTCCATGCAGGCTTGATTTGCAGTTCCTGTATGGAAATAACTGCCCAGAGCTCTAAGAGTCTTGCTTGCACTAAGTGAAGAGTTTTAATCCCAAGGATCTACTTTTGTAATTCCTCTTCTAATTATTCCTCTCTATTTACTCTCAATATCCACAACACTGATACATCATTAGCCAGACATGAAAACAGCCCCAGCTAACAGGTTTTTGTCTGTGACTGAAAATCAGTTACTCTTTTACCTGTGAAATGGATGAAAAACCTTGAGACTGGAAGGGAGAACTCAAAAAGCCCAACAGTGAACTCTGCAGTTATCATATCTGGGAATATCAAAATTGCAAATGTCTGTGAAAAGTTTCATGGATAAGAGCTTCCTCTAGATACCAGCAACAATTTCAGTAAGGAGATTCTCTGAGGGATTTTATCCTAGAATTATTTCCTAATTTCCCATGAACACCAGTTGCAAATATATCTAATTTCCAGTCAGCATAAAAATAAACCCAAACCAAAGCAAAAAAAAAATTGTTTAGGCCACCATGCATTTGAAAGCCCAGGTTTAAAATTCAGTACACTGAAGTTTTAACTGCACATAAGGCAAGGAACTTCTGCTGGCACCTTCTGTTAGATTATAAGCCAAGTTTCTACTTAGCTTTTCTATTTTCGGATGCCAGCTGTGTTTTCTTGACTAAAAGGCAGCAAGAATCTTACAACAATTTCCCATGCTCAAAGAGCTACACTTCACTCTTTTGGTTTCTCTAACCTGGCTTTCTGAACTTCTGAATCCAATAAGTTGGACTCCCTGAAACCCAGGAATCTTAAAAACATAAGTATTTATCAGTAACAGTTAATCTCCTGAAAGACTGAGAGGTAAAGAATAAATAGACAAAGAGTGAAAACTACTAAACCTCACAGCATTTCAGGGAGACCAAAGTCATTAACCAGCCCAAACAAGGATTGAAAAGTGGTTTTTAAATTATGCTGAAGTCCCTCCTGTAGAATTTCATAGCATTGATCATCCAGCAACCAAAAAGCCATCCCGAGCCACCTCTATCTCTGCTGGGGACAATCTGAATACAGCAAGAAAGCCACTGTTGTACAAAACCTTCCAAATTAAGTAGGTCCAAGAGTGCAGTAAAATTTAATAAAAACTGATGCCATAAAAAAACCCTATACATGAAAAAAAAACATCAACAGAGACAAGTGGAACAGTAGGATGCATTCACACCAACCCTGAAATCAGCTCACCACACACTACTCATGTGCAGGGTTCCTGGAGAGGTGCAGATTGCAGAGGGATTAGTAACACAGCAGGTTTCAAAAACAGATTGTTATGATGTTTGCAGGGAAAAAATAAGGGGCCCTGATTTCTGACAGGATGCTTTTGATAAATGAGTCTCCCACAGGCTGGAGCTATTCTTAGGAGTCTACAAGGAGGCAAAGAGAAAATGCAGTTGATCACCTGTTGCCATGTAAACCAAATTGAATTCATCTCACACTTTCTGCAGAAGGGTTTCAGATGTGAAGGGGCAGAGCAGGAGGAATGCAGCTCTGACGTCCCTCTGCCATGCACGTCTGGCACAGCATTTAATCCTTTCAGACTGGGCCTGCATAAGCAGCAGCACAGCCAACTGCTGTGTGAGGAGAACAATGTTCCCTTCTCGGGGACACAGGAGCACAGGAAGTCCCTTAATTAGTCTCTCAGGCCACTGAGCTTGCAGAACAGACGCTTTGCCAATTAATTTTCCCTCATCTGCAGCAACTCCTGTTGTTAGGTTTTCTTTCAGTTTCCTTCACCCATCACAACCACCTGCTGTTTGCAGAGCAAAATCATCATTCTTTTTTCTTCTTCTTCTTTTTCTTCTTCACAGCTCCTGGCAGCACAGAGTTCTCTCTGTGATTGCTGTTCTGTCTCTCCTGCTGGCCATTTGCAGACACCAGCCGAGGCAAATCTTTGCAGATCTGGTCACACTCTGCTGGGTCTATTATTTTCTCTTGAATATTATTCTCTCTCCTAATTTTCTTCTTCTTCTTCTTCTTTTTCTGGTTGGGCTCTACAGAGCCCTGACTCTGATCCTGGGACAATGCAGGGAAAGCACTTTGCTTCAGAATATCTGCAGCTGACACAGCAGCCTCCTGGCACCTCTGCCACTCTTGGTCACTGTCAGTGTCACTGCAAAGGTAACAAGAGGGAAGGAAGTTGTGGTGCACTTCTGCCTTGAATTCACCCAAAACTTGGACAGCAGAGAAATCTGAGATGAGAACACACAACAAACACCCAATGGCTCTGGGGCTCCCACACCTACAGGTTGCAGTTAACCAGTCTGAAGGCCAATGTGTTCTTTACACACACTAGGAGGGGAAAGAAAATCTCCCACAAGCATTTCTCATTCCTCAGCATTAAAAAAGAAACAAAATTCTGGTCTAGTCAAATATAGGAGTCATAAATACACACTTCTCAAGCTCTTCAGCTTCCTATTCCCTTGTGGGAGTCCCAGCTGCCTCTGAAATGTAGGATGCAGCCTTCAGCACCTCACCTGGAGCTAACTGGCCTCCTCCTCCTCGCTGCAGGGCAAGGCTCTGGCTTCCCACAGTCTCCAGGGACAGAGGAAGAGAAGAGGCGAAAACCTGAAGTGTGGAAAGGGAGGTTTTAGGCAGAATATAAAACAGAGGGGGAAGCAATCAACTGCTGTTTCCCTGGAAGGCTCAGTGCTGTTTATGTACTTCCACAGTGCTTGACAGCAATTATTTGGGAGGACTTGGGGCACAGAGGTGAGAGCTGCAGAGTAACAGCCCTCACAGACAGCACCAGGAATTCTTTCAGTGCAAATGTTTATTTGTCACTTGGAGGTACAGCTGGTGATGGACAGGATCCACCCCGCCTGACAGCAGTTAACAATCACAAACAGCCACAATGGCTGAGCCTGGAACTCACCATCATCCTCAGAGTCAGACTGTGCCAGTGAAGTCTGGGATGGTCCTGAAGAGTCCTTCAAGACAGTGATGAAACTAAACAGAAAACCCCAGTCAGATCTCACACAGGTTTGAGCAAACTGAGCTACAGCTGGGTATTTCTGGGAAACAAGACTAGAGGGAGATGTTGCATAGATCTTTTCCTGTTAGTGAGGCTGCCTCAGCTCCCTGTTTACAGAGCAGACCAGGCCCTCTCTCCTCAGCAGTGCAAGCCACAAGAACAGTTTAAAACCAGCATTTCTAAAGCCAGCTCTGAACAGCAGGAATTCCAGTTCTCCAGGGCCATACTTGCACAACAGAGAGAGTGGCAGCCCAGCACCAGGCACTTTGCCAGCACAGCCCCGAATCAGGCACTGGTGTAGGTTGTAAGAACAAAGCAAAGATTCTCCTGCCAGCCTTTACATGATGGAAGTCTCTTTTCTCCCCACAAGATGTTCACCACAGAGGCAAATAGGAGACAAGCAGGGCTGCACAGAGAGTTTTGACCAGATGGGCACAGCACATCAGCAAGGTTAGGTCACAGAATATTGGAAGCTTGTACTTAATTCAGGCATGAAGGAGACAAGATGTTGAATTTCCTGGGTTTAGCACACAAACACATCAGTGTAACTGACCCACAGAACACAGGTTTCAAGCCTTGCATACCTGTCTAGCATGGTCCCCAGTTTCTTTGCAACGTGTGCTCTGAACTCTGGAGTTGTCCGGAGCTCATTGTCACCCTCCTGGTGGCCGATTGCCTCACGCCTGTTTGAAATAAGAACAAGGATTATCTCTTTTGAGGCCAAGAACATCTGGGCCTCTCACCCAAACCCTTAAAAACATAATTCTGTTTAGATTTAAGCATCATTTCAGATTATGGTTGGATTAATGCCCCAGACAAAAACTTCCCCTTTCAGTACAAAGTATCACAAGGTACAAAGTAGATGCAGCATATATATTACACATTAATTTTTTATTTAGAGAAACATTAAGTCTGAAACCAGAAGCAAAAATACCTCAGGCTTGGCTGATCTTTAGGCTGCAACCGATCCTTTCTAAAGCTCCCTGAAAAGAAAGCAGCAAAGGCTCATTTAGAGGACCTCTGTGACCCCCGCCAGGCACTGTTAGAGCACACTGAGCAATGACCTCTGTATGTTGGAGCTTACAGAGCAATGCCTGCAAGGCAGCCCGGGCCCAGCTGCGGGGAGAACAGCTGTGAGGGGAAAGGGGAACTTCCCTCAGAGCCAGGACTGACGGGAGGGGGCTCTGGGCCAGGCTGGAGGCCGGACATGGCTCGGGAGGGCCGGGCAGAGCCCCCTTCACTCCTGACACCGGCCCCGCGGCACAGAGGGATCCCCGCGGGTCAGGAGTAGCCGCGGAGGGGCCGGACCGGAGCGGCGGGGCGGGGAACAGAGGGGAGGGCACAGAGGGGGAGCAGAGCCCAGCCTGTCCGCCGCCTCTCACCGCTGTGCGGCTCCGCCCGCGCCGCCGCCAGCGCGGGGCAGTCCCAGGCAGCCTCCCGGAACCGCGCGGCCGCTTCCTCGCCGCTGTCCGAGTCCGAGCCGCTGTCGCTGTCCGGGCCCGAGCCACCCCTGGGCGCCGCCATCTTGCAAGCGCGGGACACGCTGGGCGCTGTGGTCCGGCCGCGGAGCATGCCGGGAGCTGTAGTCCGGTCGCAAAGCATGCCGGGAGCTGTAGTCCGGCTCCCATAACCGACTTTCACAAACTCTCCCTGTTTTAATGAGCTTCTGGAGGATACGGTTCGTGTCCTTGGGGCCCTGGTAACTTTCTAATCAGTTACTACACTGACATGAAAATTTTTGCTGGATGTAGAAGCTGTGCCCAACCCTGATGCTTTGCTGACAGGCTGAAAACGAGAGAGCTGCTTTGTTGGAGATTTTCGCTGCTCTGCAGGTAGGACTGCTTTGTGTATTCCTATGTGCTGCTGAAAGCAGCAGGAAGACTCCGTATAAATGTTTTTGTCCTGCTGGGCACCTCCTGGCTTGCACCTTCCAACCTTCCCACTAGAGCTGTGCAGGCTCAGGCCGCCTGGCAGCAGACAGGCCGCTGACAATATCCATGACAATATTAGGCTCTTTCTTGGCACTGGCTTCCCTTTGTTTCTTCACTTTTCCTTCATAAAATTCACCTTTTTTAGTGGAAGACCTTGGTTTAGGATTCACCTGTCCTCCACTGTGTAAAAGAACAAGTAATTTTGGGCTGTCTTGTACCTTGGAGTCCTCAGAGCTGGGACAAACCATCCAGAAGTGCCTTCCCGGGCAGGTCACCTCCTCTCCCTCACTTTGGTCCATCTGTTACTTTGGTTTCTCAGAACTGTATAAATACCTTTATCAAGCTCTAAATACCTTTATCAAGCTCTCTGTTTCCATCCTGGAGTTTCTCAGTTCAGATTCTTTCCATCCTGAATCTGTTTCTCAGCTCAGATCCTTAGCCCTCTATACTCGTAAGTCAACAATTTGTTTCCCTCAAACTTCCTTCCTTCCCTTTCCGTCCTTCCTTCCTTTTCCGTCCCTCCTTGTCTGTTCTCCCTTCCTGCTGGGGCCGAGCATTCGCTACGAACCTCTCGCAGTCCCCGCGGCCGCCGTTTGGACGCGGCCCGCACCGCTCCGGGCAGCCGAGCCGCCCACGCCCGCAGAGCCGGGGGTCGCGGCGGGGCCGAGCAGCGCGGCCCGTTCGCCCCGGAGGAGCCCGAGGTGAGGAGGGGCCCGGCGGGCGGCTGTCGCTGCCCGCGGCCCCCCCGGCCCGGTTGGCGGAGCCGCGGCGCTCGGTGGGGCGGGGGCCGGGCCCTTCCGCCGGCCGCGCTTCCGGCCGGTCAGGTGACGGGGCCCGGCGGAGCGGCGGCTCGGCTCGGCTCGGGCGCTGCGGGGAGCCCGGACCCGCCGGTGAGCAGGGCCGGGCGGGGCGGGGGGCGGTGGGGGCAGCCGGGGCCGGGCTGCGGCTCCGAGGCCGGGCCGGAGCCGCCTGCGCCCGCTGCAGCCGAGCGGGGCGGGGACGCCGCGGGACCCCCGGCCTCGCCCGGTGCCTCTGGAGCCGCGGAGCCCCCGGCGGGCCCGGCGCGGGTTCCCCGAGCTCCGTTCCGCCGCCCAGCGCTGCCCGCCGGGGTTGGCACGGAAGCGCCGTTCCCGGGCCGCAGGTGCCCGGTGTGCGCTGTGCGGGGCCGGCCCCGCTGGCTTGGGGAATGTCGCGAGGTGTCAGCTGCTGGGGCATGACATTGGTTATATTTTGGGAATTGTTCCTATATTAATTCTCGCTTCTTCTTAAATCACGCCTGTTGTATATAATAACTGTTGTGTTTGATATTTTTACGTTTGCTGCTAACCTGGGTTAGCCAGGCACGTCTGTCTCGCACAGGAAAACCATGGGGCAGCGTTACCCAACTGGTTATCTTCTTTTTTTTTTTTCCTTTGGACTTTGTGAGGTAAGAGGATAAAATCTTTGTTGAAAGATTTTTCTTGGAGTCTATATTAAACCTTTATTAAACTGAATTAAAAAAAAAAGCAATTGCTTTAATCACTGGGGGTTTTTGCTGTTTGCATTTACAAGGTACGTGGACTCCTCGGTGTTCCTGAAACACCCGAGCTGGGCCCTGGCAGCACTGCCTGTAATTCTGTGCATTGCAGAATCCCAGTTAATGAAACCAGGCCAGGCAGGGCTGGGAGGCAAATGGCTGCTTTGGCAAGAGCAAGTGAGCACACGAATTCGTGTTTTGGGACCACTTTGTGGTGGTGCTAAGAAGCAGGTGCCCAATGCTGTACAGGTTACACGAAGGGGAAAGATGAACTCGAGAAATGTTTCCAAGGAGTTAAAGTGTAACGTGTTTGGGGGACAGAGAAGAGTAAAAAAGTACTGAGAGATAAATATGTATTTAATGATTAACAACAGGACAGTCATGTGTTAGTTAAAATATCTAAAATGACTGTCAAGAAGTCAGTGCACTTTCTTCTAGACACTGTCAGCAGTTTTCAGCTAAGATTACCTGGTTGTACTTGAAGCCCAGGCAATTGTAATATGTTAAGTATCAAGACTGTTAAACTTATGAGTGTGCATATTTTTATAAACTCTCAGTAGTAGTTTTAGATTTAAATTGAATTTCTAATGTGAATATTCCTTTTGTAAATATTTTTAAGTGTCAGAAAATGACACTATTACCTTAGGGATAAGAAAAATGCACTTACAAATCTTCTTTTTGATTTAAACTGCGAAAGGTTCAGGAACTAAATCAGAACTTGTTTCATAAACAAACTAGATGTGGATTATTTAAATTTCAGTAATCTTAGCTAAAATAAAATTCATTAGAAAAGAAATATGGAAAAGGGTCTTTCCTGTGGAATTGACATCCAACAGTGCTGCTCTTGTTATTTCATTGTTATGGCAAAGAGGAACAAACTTTGGGTTTTGTTAATAAACTAACCAGACTTCTATATCCTCACCAGAACTTTTTCTCACTGTTCATGAAAAAAATTAAATACTTGAGACATCCTAATGTCATGCTGTGAACATGTATGCCAGGACTGTTTTGTATAGGTGGAATTAGCTTCTAATTTATCCTCCCTCTTTGCCTTTCCCAGGTTAAATTAATGTTCACCTGCTGTTTCCAGCAGATTTTTTTTGTGTACTGTAACTTATGGTGAAAACTCCTCTAGGCTGTCCTGAAGAGTTTTTGCTGTGTTTTGAGGTCTGGGCAGTGAACTTTGGCAAATGCAGTCATTGGCTGAGTTCAGGAGTGTGATCTTTGACAGTACCACTCAGCTCGTGCTTTCCTGGTGAGCAGTAGATTTACAGATGAAGTTTTTCAAATATTAGAGGGAAATTTCTTTTTAACTGGCTGTTAGTGAGATCTGTACCCAGCACATGGACATTCCCAGGCCCCTGCACTTACTCTTGTCCTGGACCTCCTGTGCTCTCAGCTGTCACCACACAATTCCAGCTCCTCTTGGAGTTCCACCCTCTCAGGTACCTCCACTTCCATGGCTTCATGCTCCACCAGGTTTCTGTGTTTATTTTGGAAGCCTACTTGCAGATTAGTTCCTTGTTTCTTAACTGTTCATCTGCTGCCACTCTTGATTCTTGGAGGTAGTAAAGGTTTTTCAGAACAACCTGTTGGGATATAACATAGGGATTGTGGTTTGAAGGAAATAAAGAGCTAATCCAGATGGCTTTTATGAAACAAAGATACCATTTTCTTGTAAATATGTAGAGAGCAAAGAAATAAGAAAAAGACAAGATCTCTGAATGCCTGCAGTAAGGTATCAGCCGATTTTTATATCCTCTCCCTTGTTTTGTTTGTTGCTCATCATGCCCCCTGGGTTGATTTGGAGACCTGATCTGGAGGATAAGTTTGTAGCAAACCTTGACTGGCATCCCTCAATTGTGTTTTCTTAACCCCAGAAGTCATGTTCTATCCCACTGAACTCACAGTCTTCCTCCCAAACTCTAAAGCAAATTGAAAATAAGGTTGGTTTGGTCTGTTGTGATAGTTGTTGATTTTTTTTTAGTTTGTGATTTGCTTATGGTTTGTTGGTTTTTTTCCCCTGGAGAGTTTTGTCTCAGAGTTCAAGAAGTTTGAGTGACTGTTCAATTTTGAGCTCATTTTGTGCTCAGAACAAGTTCCATTTGCAGTTGAATTTGTACTTTAGGATTCAGAGTACACTCACAAGCTACACAATATGTGATTATCAAATGTAAATTTAGCCCCTGGAAGCTGTTCCACATTTGCCTCTTTGTATATGTGCAGATGTACAGAGCCCAGCAGCACCTGTTACAAACCAGTTTTGTTAAACTGGGATATTCCAGGGATAAAAGCAAGTGTTTGAGAAGGCTTTTATTATTTTTACTGTTGCATTTTGCTATGGTTTTGATATTTTACATTGGTTATGTCCTAACAGGTCACTGGGCCCCTTCAGCCAGTGAACAAATACTTAGGAGAGGATCCCCAGCAGAGATTAAGGAATGACCTGTTCTAGGCAAGGAGATTCAGTGCCTGTTGCATGATGTCATTTTAATCTTTCTTCTGTCTCAGCCATCTTTATTCCATAGCATTACTGATAGCTCTCTGGATTTCTTTGTCATCCTTCTTCATAACATTTTATTTATTTGTTGTAGTTACTGAAACTGAGGGATTTTTTCAGTAAGTTTTTGTGGAGATACAGATTTTATCTTTTTGACAAGTCTTCAGATTCATTGTTTTAATATACAGAATTTAATTTGGAAAAAGGAACTTTTTTTCCACATTGGTATTAGGGACTCGGAATTTATTTATTTATTTGCCTCTTGTCCACTTCTTTTCCTTGTGTTATATGTCAAGATGTTTCTTGTGACTGTTCCATAAAGGGATGCAGTATTTTTTACAGTGTGTTAACTCCTTGGTTTTAAGGAGGTATTCTCAATTTTTATATTAATATATGTAGGTCCAAGTTTATAAGTTTTCACTTCAACTACTGAGCAAGACAGGCTGAAGGTTCTGGTTGTAAGGATGTGTGAAAAATCCAAATGTCTTTGGCATACAGTTTGTAGGCTGGCAGCATTTCCATCTGCCCTGATCTAACATGGATTTTAATTTTGTACAAGGAACTGGGTGTAAATGGAGTCGTGGTGTGAAATGCTCAGAGTCAGCACTACTGAAAGCAGCCTATGGTGAAGTGCAGCATCTGTGAATACAAATCTGCCCTTCTGGGACACTGTGCAAAATGATGTAACGGAGTGAAAAAGCTCTGCAGAGATAGATTTCACCTGCTGTAACTGAGGCTTTGCTGCAATACTTCACAAGGTCTGGGTGTGACGCTTTCCTGGCTGGGCAGTGGGATTGTGTTGTAGGAAAAAAGCTGTTGGCAATAACAGCTGGAGATCCTCGGGCTTTAGTTTGCTGCCCTGCACCTGAGCTGCAGCTCTGCTACAAAGAGGCAACACTAAGGAAAGCCTTTAGTGCTTGGGGGGTAAGTTGGAAAAGAAATTACCTTCTGAAAAATTCAGGTTGCCCTTTGAAAATGCTTCAATGTTTGTACATTTGCAAAAAGTTCAGATAATCTGAATCACCTGTTTGTTTCTCACAGCTTTATCTAAGTATTCCTGTTCCTGCAACTTCAACATGCATGGATGTTAGAGTTTGATGAAAAGCATAGTGAAACATTTTAAACATTTGTATTTTAGTGAATTAATTTCTGTAGCTACTGAAACTCTCTTAGTTCTTGCATTACAAATCTTGCACTGGTAAAAGTATTTCTAGAAGTGCAAATGCCTTGTGCTGAGTCTCAAATTTTTAGGTACTGTGGAATTTATATATCAAGGAATTACACTGTAGAGGTTGTTGCTACTGAAATAAAATAAATGCTGTTCTTTGGTAAATATGATTATGTTAATGAGAGACAAAAGCATGGAAGAAAAATTCAAGCACATTAAGGTAAAATTTTCAACACTTCTGCATTACTACCTTACTACTAGATTAGAAATGTTTAATAGTTTGAAAATACTAGAAATGTTTGATAGTCATTTCAGTACTGCTGTGATAGCACCTATAATACTGCTCAGGAGAGAATTCAAGTTCTAAGCCACCTTTGCTTGCCATTATTGTCATTAATATTCCAAACTAATGAACATAGAACTTAAAACTCTGCATTGTCAGTCTGTTCAAACTGTGAATTACTTCATGATTAAATTCTGCTTCTGACTGCACTCTCAGTTATAAGTTGTGTTGAATTTTGGAAGAGCATGGGGAGCTCATTCTCCTTACAGCAAATGGCATTCATGCTGTGGATGCTTATCAGTGACAGTAAAATACAGGTCATACTATGGGACTGTAAAGTAGCTTAGTCTCTAAAAAAAGATCCCTCTTGGCTGCGTTAAACTAAAACCATCAACAACAGGATTCAAGAGCTTCTTAGATAAGTCACTACCAGTTTGGAACGGGGCCAGAATGCAATGTTCATAATGCCAATAATTGTTTAGGTTTGTTTGGTTTTTCCCTTTCTCACAGCTAGGATTCCAAGAGGAAAATTTTCTCGACTTTGTTTGGGCAGTCCTTGAGGATGGCAAGCAAAGGACCCACAGCTTCTGCATCAACAAAGAGCTCCAGTACTGGAGGGACCAGTGGCAGCAGCAGCAGTAATGGTTCTGGGGACAGCACTAATCAGGACAACACCTTTGAATGCAACATCTGTTTGGACACTGCCAAGGATGCAGTCATCAGCTTGTGTGGGCACCTCTTTTGGTAAGTGCTGCAGCCCCACACAGCAGCCAGAACACCATTGTCTGATCCCATAAAAACCTGGGGTGTTTGTCATTCTAGAGGAGGGACTGTGGGTTTGGTTTAGGAGGAGCTTGGGTTTGCTCCTCAGCTGCTTTTCTTTGCTTGTATTCCAGGGAGTGGGTTTCCTGTGTCCTAAACTCCCTGTACTGCTGGGTTATTGTGTAAAAGCAAACAAACAAGCAGCCCCACAGACAGTTCAGTGCTCATTGATACTGTTTGCTTATGTATGTTATTTTATTTGTGCTGTCTGGCCCAGCACAGGTATGTCCTTTAGACCTAAATTCCTTTCTGACCCCTGCCTACCTAAATCTGGATATGCATCTGGGTTCTGCAGGCTAAATTGTAGTTTCTCCTCCAGGCTTGCTCTTTTTTCCTTTGAAACCATAAAAAAAAAAATAGGCAATAAGCTTTTACATATGGGCAATTTCTCTTTTCCCATGATATTACACTCATGTTAGGAAATTTTTAGTTCTTTAATTAGACTTGGAAATAATGCACAGCACAGATATATGTGCAGAATTGCTGATGTGGGTAACTTGGTTTGAATATACCCCTTCTTGAATGTGAAGAAGTTAAGGATTGACATGGCCAAATGTGGGTGGGTTGGAGTTTATTTTACACATTGGGCTAAATCTTTAATTAAAAGAAGCCTGAAAGTGTTTTTCTCCTATGTAAATATACATAACATCTGAAAATCCAGGATTTTATTTGGGGAGATGGAAAATCACTGGCTTAGGGCTTGTTAAGATAAAATAACATTAAATTATTGCACAAAAGGATTTGGAGTAATGGAACCTTAAAAGTACCAGGTGTCTTGTCTGAATGGTGTTATTGAGACCATTTTGAAAGCAGATGGCTGTTTAGCAGTTTTATCTTGTAGCTTGTTTGTCTTTGACCTTTTTTTTAATTTGCCATAGCATTTTAATCTGTTTAATGGGAATTTCTCTGCCCTGAGCAACTGAGTCTGATCTCAATAGCTGACCCTGCTCTGAGCATCAGGTTGGACTAGAGGCTACCTGAGGTACCATCCAGCCTTAGTTATTCCATGATTCTGTGCATGTGGCTGATGTTTCAGCTCAATTTCTAAGATCCTAAATTCTCATTACTGACATCTTGCTCATTTGCATCTTGGCTCTGGGATAGTTTTTCATGGTATCAGAAGAGAAAATTTGTACAATAAACCCTAAGATTAATGCAGCTCTGTCTGGGCCTTTGGTATGGATGAGAACCCAGGGGTGGGAGATGCACAGAACCACATTAGGAATTTAGATTGCATAACCTGAAAAAAACCCAGTGGAGATCAGTCTTGGGCTGTGTTTGCAAAAATGGTTTTGATGGGAGGCTGCAGAACTGGCCATGCTGGATTCCAGGGTTCTGTTGTCACCAAGCTGCACTATCCCTGTACACTGCACATTTGTCATATAGACTTCAGTAACTAATTCTATTTTCCTCCCTTTTTCTGCTCTGTGAACAAATTGTCCTGGGAATGCTCACAGTTGGCCTTGTTTACACCAGGTAAGACAGGTTTTCTTTTACTTTGTCTTTCATCAGCTCCAGTTGCTCAATAAAGCCCTTGGTTCTCTGGAGTATCCCCCTCTTTTCAAATGTGCTTTTCTCTCCAGGGCAGTCACAACCTGCTCATGCAGCTTAATGTGCAACAGCTGCCAATCTGCTCTTTGAGCAACAAGAAAACTTAGATTCTGTTCCACTTGTCTCCACTTTGAGTTTCTTAAGCCCTGCATAATTGCAGTTTTGGTACAATTACTGTTGGAGCTTGCAGGGTTTAGTTTGCAGGTTTAAGTGCTGAGTGTACTTGTCTTTGCATACATAGTGTTTGACATTGTGGTGCCATTATAGAGAAGGTGGATGACAGGAAGGCCATCTGTGCTAGCCCTTGGCCTTTGCAGGACTGCTCACACTCTTTATTTCTTATTTTACTCCAGTGCAGATCTGAATGTGTCCACATCAGCAAGTTGTTCCCACTAGAACAGCCAAAGTGCCAACTCCACTTTGGGGAGCACTTGGCACTTACTAAAATGTTTTGCTCCAGAACTTTGTGACAAATTGCTAAAGTCTTTCTGCCTGGCTGCAAATGAGGTTTGCATAGTTATTTTTGTGGTATTTTAGTAGTTTTCTTATAATTTCCTTTCTTTTAGTGGCTAGAGACCAGGCCAAACAGACAAGTGTGTCCTGTATGCAAAGCAGGAATCAGTCGAGATAAAGTTATTCCTCTCTATGGAAGAGGTAGCACTGGGCAGCAGGACCCCAGGTAAGAAACCTCAATGCAACTATTTTCATTTGAAAATTAAAGATGAAACTTTAGTTTAGGGTCTTAAGGTTAAAATGTAAAGTGCTGAATTCACAATTTTAAATACTTTGTCAAAAGACATAGATCTGATATTTCTGCCAAATATTTCTGGCTTTTTCAGGGCCTGGATTTGTTCACATTTCTTGTTCTACTGGCAATTCATTTTAATTTGAATCAAGTGTTAATTATCAGTTACAAGTGGCAGGTTGCAATGATTGTTGTCTGACCAGAGAAGCTTATATTAAATATTCACATCCTCAGTTTTTAGCCTTTGCAATGGGTAATTGTTATTCAGAAGTGCAGCTTTATGTGCTGCTGAAGGTCCAGAGCTGCTGCTGGCTCTCTCACACACTGCTCCAGCCCTGCTGGATGGCCCCAGGACACTGTCAGGAGATTGTTTTTTATGGTGGTTCTGATTATTAGCCAGCCTGGTGCAGATATTGTTGTCACATGTCCTTGCACTTGAGCTAATTTCACAACTTCCTGCAGAGAGAAAACTCCACCACGACCCCAAGGACAGAGACCTGAACCAGAGAACAGAGGGGTGAGTGATCAAATGAGCCTGAGTGGTTTAGTTGTTATTGCTAGTGCTATTTATTCATCCTGAAGGACATAATGTGTGAGAGGAGCTGCATGAGGATCCTGCAGCTTACACATCCTGCTCTTCTCAACAACTGCAGCTGGCTGTTCATGAATCATTGATAGCTGTGCTGTGGCAGAGCTCCATTCCTGTGGCACCTTCAGCATCCCAGAGAACAGCCCAACTTGGATCATGCTTCATGAACACAGCCCAGTGTGCTACCACTGGAAAAGCTTTTCATACTTATTGTTCTCCACATTTCAATACATGCAACACTTTGCTTTGCTTTGAAAATTCTTTGTGCAAGTGTATTTCTGTCAAAACTTACGTGTCATTAATTAATCCACATATTAATTTAGATTTTTGACACTGACACCTGGTTCTCTCATTTCAATGGGATGTTACTGTACCATGGCATTAGAAGCAAGAGTTGGATACATGATTTGAAGAGGGATCTGTGGTTTTGTTGAGGAGATTACATAGGGTGAATGTAAACAGAAGCTGGCACAGATGGAGCAGACGTGGGAGTAGGTGGTAGGACAGACCACAGTGTGCTCCAGCACTGCATGACCTGATGAAACAATGGCACATTTCCATGTAACTCAGCCTGGGCTCCTTGGAGAGGATTGTCTCCCTCATGCTTCAAGCAAACAACTCTGCAGGGTGTGATTAAGGTGCATTTCTGTATTGAATGTACTGGGAGCTCAGCTGTTCTCTTTCACTAGGGCATTGCTGCCTTATTAAATCAGCTCCTGCACCTTACCTGAACCTTTCAGCTGGTGCTGCTGTAAGTCAGAGGGATGGGGTATGAAGGCAGGGCAGTAGTGATGCTGTTCTATTCAGATCCTGTACCTGCCACAGAGAGCTTTGCTGTCCCTCAGAATTAGTGGCAAAATGCTTGAGAAGAGTATGGTCAAAAGACCAACTCCTGAAATCAAGGCTCAACCAAGAAACTTTTATTATAGGAGTAAAATCATCTTTGTCCTCCCATTGTTGGTGGTGATAAACCAGAGGGTCTTTCAGAACTGGTATCACTGCTTTAATCCTGAGGAGAGAGGACAGAATGCTGGATTCCAGAACTGTGGGCTCTCCACAGTGTTAGGCATGACACAAGCCCCTAGGTTCACACACAGTCAGTTCTCAAACAGCACACAGCTTCTGCAGAGCAAGATTCATCTCAATTCAGGACACTTACCTTATGACTTGATGTGGTGTTTTAGTCTGGATCTCACGGGGTTAGTGTTACTGCATTGTAACTTCCTTTTTTCCTCCTTTCCTTATGTCTTGCATTCCTGCCCCAGGTGATTTTTCCACCTTAATTTGAGTCCCCATGGTAATTTTTTTGTAGTTTTCCTATGCATCCCACTGGCAATTTATCATTCCAGCGAGTGTGTAACTGATGCACATGTATCACAAAAAGCAATTTAGGTTATTTTCTTAAGTACCTTTCCTATATGGCTAACAGCTGTTAACACATGATACATTGTTAAGACATTCTAAATAGAATTCCTTCTGTTGATTTTGATACATTGGCAGATACCTGCTACTTTAAGTTGAGAAAGGTTACAGTTGAGAAACACTGTCCTAATTTGTGGCCTTCAAACAAGAGCTGCAGTTGCTAGTTTTCATTTTCTCAAACCTTTGGTTTGAGAAACCTTGGTGAATTTGCTGCTGTCTGAAACATTTTAAACCCAGGAAAGCTAAGGAGACATCTACAAAAGTGTGTCAGACTGAAAGGTGACAGACAGCTTGGCTTTCCTTTAGCTGTGGGAAAGCCAGTGAGAGGGAATATCTGCACAAAATACCCTGATATAGGCTCTAAGTGATTGGTACCTGTTTTGTCTTCTGTTCTTTGTTCTCTGCAGGGATTCCAGGGCTTTGGGTTTGGTGATGGTGGCTTCCAGATGTCCTTTGGAATTGGGGCGTTTCCCTTTGGTATATTTGCAACAGCCTTCAACATAAACGACGGGCGACCTCCTCCAGGTACCACGGATCCTCCTCCTGTCCCATCACTGACAGTTCACAAACTCTTAAATAACCTGCTCAATGGCAAAATATTCTGAACAGTAACCAGTGTTGTCAATAGAAACACAAAATGAGGGTAAAAACACTCTGTAGAGAGCATGGTCTGTGGCTGGTATGTTTTGTACACAGACTCATAAAAGAAGCAAGTTTGTAATTTCCATATAATTTGCCGAAGGCCCTCTTGGGAGACCAGTGACTGCAGAGGAACAGTGGCACTGGAGACTATTCTCCTCTATTCAGATGTCTCCTCTGGTACACCAGCAGACTTCTCCTGAAAAATGAGACAAATTGGACTAGACTTTCTAATAATAATAAAAAGGAGTCACTAGGGGTGTATGAAGGAGACCCAGATTTTAAAAACAGCAGGAAAGGACCATTTCCTGAAAGATGAGAAGGAAAAATTTAAATTGGTGCTCTGTACCACAAAATTATGAATGCAAGGATTGTTCATTTTTCAGAAATTTATCTCTGAGACAGTCATCTGTATTCTACAAGAAGTAACTTTCCAGTAAAATTACTTCACGTTTTTGATTAACAAAAACCAGCTGGGTTACTCCCAAGGGGTGACCTTGCTCTCTAACAATGAAGTAATCCCTAGAGAACCTCTTCCCCATCCTCAGTGTAGACAAACTGAATCTGTTTTGGACAAGAACACCTACTGGCCAGGGTTTTCTGAACTTACTTTGTGGAAGGTTATGCCTGGCAAATCGTCCACCATGTCATATGGCACAGGAATTATGAGGAACAAACTCATTCTTCACATCACACCAGCATTGCCATGGTCCTGTGCTGTCCTTGGGTCAAATTACCTTCCCTATTAACTATAGTTCAGTGTCCCCTGAAAATCTGCTGGGGGTGGGACTGAACTAAGGAGTCCTGCTTTGAAATACTTGTCTTCCTTCTGATCTGCCCATGCAGCCAGCCAGGCTGAGGGTGGGAAGTAGCAACTTTCTCACCAAGCAGATTCATTCTTTGCATATTTTTGCAATGTATGAATCTACTATATTCAGAATACACACAATCCCAGAGAAAAGGAAGGAGCTGAACTGTTGTTTGTTTTTTTTACTTCCTGTTTTCCAGCTGTTCCAGGGACTCCTCAATATGTGGATGAGCAGTTCCTTTCCCGCCTCTTCCTGTTTGTGGCACTGGTGATAATGTTCTGGCTGTTGATTGCATAAGTCTTTTCCATTATTCTATATATTCATGACCAACAAGGCCACTGAAACAGTTACAAACTGCATCCCCATCCCATTTTAAACCTCTTGGTGTCTGGTTCCATAGCTACCTATGGGCTTCAGGAATTGGTGGTACCACAGCACAATGAGGAATCTCACATTTTGCACCAGAGTTGGTAATTAAAACATTGGTTGAAAAGTGTATTTCAGCTCAGATATCTTGTACAACAGGTTCCTGCCACAAACCATGGGCCTAGCGTTGAGCTGCACTCTGAAAGGGAGTGCTGCTTTGAAATCCTGTGCCAATCAGTGACACCAGGCCTGTGGGATACACAGCTATCCCAACAGACTGGGCAGGTAAGGAAGCTTCTCCAGTGTGACCAGTATCTCCTGCTTTGCAACCACGATGGATCTGCCAGAGCTGCAGATGTTGTTTAATGTCTCCACCAACATCTGACCTTCTCCAGGAAATCGTCCCCAGCTCTGCTGGGACTCTCTGGGGCACAGCACGTGATGCAGGCAGAGCCAGCTCTGGAGACTGGTTCCGGTTTCTTTTCCGTCTGTTATTTCCCAGCGTGATGGAAAACCCTTCCTGATGGTTCTCATGGCTGTTAGAAGAAGGGATACAAATTTATGCTGCAATTTTTTAAAGCCTGAGCATGCTGGAGCCAGCCACTGGAAGATTCTCTGGCTGTGGAGCCAGGTGGGGCTGCTGGAGGCAGCCCAGTTCCTCACTGACAAACAGTGTTGTTTGTGTTCCCCGGCTCTGTGCAGCACCTGGGCTGCACTCCTGGATAATCCCCTCCCAACCTCGTCACTGTAGCCACATTTATCTTCCTCAAGGCTTTGAGACTTTCTACACAAGGTCATGTACTCCAGATAAAATCCTATTACAGACCTGAGATCAGCTTGTCTGGGGAGAGGAGCAAAAGGCATCTTTACGTGAGTTTTGAGGTAAAACTTGTCATTCTGTAAAATGACACAGGAGGAGCGCTGAGATCCTGCCTTTGCCAGCACATGCTCAGTAGGGAACGTTTGGAGACCTCTCTGCAGGTGCACACAGACCCTCCCATGCCACAGCAGGACAGCTACAGCACCACAGTCTCTGCAGCTAAAATCTACCAAAGATTTTAATTTGAAGTGCTGGAGGAGACCACAACCATTAATGTGCTGAGGGGATATTGCAGAAGGTGAGCAATCTGCAGTCGCTTTGGAATCCTGTTGGGTATTCAGCTTTAAAGAGTACTCCTGATGTATTTGTGTAGATTCCTTCAAAACAGGTATGAGAGATTCCCTAGCAAGATGAACAGTTCATATTTCTCTGACTAGGCAATTCCATTTTTTTTTCTCTTACTGTTTTTAGATTTTTTTGATTCCGGTCGCTCGTAGCCATGATGATTTCCTGCAAGATGAATGTTGTGACTTCCCTGGCAGTAGACAGAAAAACTGAAAGCAAATCAATTAATAGAAACTTTGTTTCAGTAGCTTGGGATTTTTAGTGTATGGCAGAGTTTCCTGGGCAGGACACCTTTAATTAATTGTTATAGAAGTTTATTTATGTAATTATAAACTGTTTCCTTTTAGTGTCAAGACAGAGTATGACTGAAGTTTAACTTGCCTACCTCCAAAATTCCATCTGGCAAGTAGAATGTTGCAAAGCTTCTGCAGTGTTTTGTCACGTCAGATTTACACCTGACTCAATAATCTGACAGAATATATTGCTCAACTATTTATAGTTGAGGTGGTGCTTCAGCTTTTGCTGTGCGACACTTGTGAGTAGCTGAACTTTGGCAAAGGGTTCTTCTCAATGTGTAACTTGGTAACTGGGGCCCTTCCCAGGAGCACGGACTGTTTTGTTTGGTTGTCCTACAATGTCGCAGCTTTGGGTTCCTCTCCTGCGCAGTCAGCACCACCTGCTGATGGGAAGGGAAGGTTCATGTGACGGTAAGGGATGGATTCCTTCTCCTTTTGGACGGAGAAACTCGATGCTGAAAGGTTATGCAGGGAGGAGAAAGGTAGCTCTTTGAAGCCTTTATCCCATAAAGAGGATAGAGAAGTGACTGCAATAGATTCAAGAGGTACTGAAATACATTTAATTAATACATTTTAAAAACCAGAATTTTAATGGATCGGGGGTGGGGATTTCCATCTAGGAGTGAGAAAGATAATGGATTTATCCATTATCTAGGAGTGAGAGAGATAATGGAGAAGGCTGCAGAAGCATGACTGAGAGCTCTTATTTTCCGGCAATTCAAGGATGAAATAGTCTAAAAGTGTTAACGCTTGGTTCCCCCTTTCCCTGGTGTGCTTTTGTATGTACCCCTTCCCGTAACCCGACCGCACACGGCCCGGACGGCTCGGTTAGTGCGTTACCGTTCCTCCTCACTAATTTTCACTGTTGTGAAAGTGATTTAGAATTAAAAAATGGTTTTACATTGAGCGGAGTGCGCCGCCGTTCCTTTGCGCTGCCTGGGGCCGGGAGCGGGAGCGGCGGGGCCCGCCCGGAGTCGCGGCACGTGCGGGGCGGGGCTGCGGGCGGGAGGCGCCGCCATTGGTCGGCGGCGCGGAAAGGGCGGGGCGGGTGCGGCGGGGCCGCGCGGGGATTGGCCGGTGAGCAAGGCGGGCGACGCCGATTGGCCCGGGGCAGGGGCGGGGCGGGCAGTGCGGAGGGACGGGCCCAGGTGCGGCAGCCGCCGCTGGCGTCGGGCGGGCGCGGGCGGCGGGCGCGGGATGGAGGCGCTGCCAGGTGAGCTCGGGCCGGGCCGGGCCGGGCCGGCCGCGCCTCCGCGGGAGGAGCCGCCCTCCAACACCTGGGGCGGGCGCGCGTACGCGAGGCCGCAGCTCTCGCCGTTCTGCGGCCGCTGGAGCTTCGGCGTCGTCGCGGGGCGGCCCATGCGGGGATGGACGGGGCCGCTGCCTCCTGAGCCCGCGGCCCGGCCGCACGTCAGCCCCTGGCCGGGGAGCGCTCTGGGGCCGGCCCGCCGCTCCCTCCAGCGGCTGGCACCGCGCGGCCCGGGGGCTCCCGGCGGGGCTCCGCAGCCCCGGTGCGGTGGGAGCCGCGGGACGGCCACGGGAGATGCGGCCGCAGCCGGCACCGGGTCCTGCAGCGCGGGGGCTGCCGGTGCCACTCACCCCCTCCGTGCTGCCCCCCGAGATCCCCCGGTGCCCCCGGGTTCGGCCGCTGCTCCTCGCTGTGTCTGTGCCACATTCCTCCCGGCCTGGGGAACTCGGCAGACCTGTTCCATGGATTATGTCCCTCCGCGTTTCCTTCGCGCTGTTTCCTGCTCTGTTTTGTTCATTTCCGTCGTTTCTCCTGCATACTGAAGCAATTTCTGTTGGATTGAGGACTGTTCGTTTCCGTTTGTGAGCTCATCAGCCTTGCGGGGCACACTTAAACAGACGCAGCACTACAGCTGAGAGTAGCTGGAGTTTCTTCTTCGTGGAGTTCCGAAGCTGATGGGTCAGATTCTGTAAGATGGTCAGGGAGGAATTTGTTGCTTGTAGTCAGCTGTGGTGTAGTCACTAATCTTTATATTTGTTTAATCTGTGGTGTAGTCATTAATCTTTACACTTATTTAATAGAATCCACAGACAGTTTTGACACGGGTGTGTTGTTCTGGTGACACTGAATGGGAGGGGATGGAGCTGCAGAATGTTTGGTTTGCAGGTAGTTTTGGCCTGCAGCTATTTCAGAAGTTCAGCTGACTTCCAGGCTTGCCCTGCTTGGAGAGGAGAGCATTGGCTGCCTGTGCATGGAGGCACACGGAGCTTTGCCTTTTATTCCCAGTGTGCTGAAAAGCCTTTTCCTTTATAGGACAACACAGGTAGGGTGAGGTTTCTCCAAGGTTCTCCCAGCCTTTACTTTGCTGTGCAGGTCTGAGCTCAGGTGGAGTTCTTGGTGTTGTGGATTAACAGGAGGGCACAGGGGCAGGTGATCCAGGTGTGGAGCTGGTGCACACTTGGGAACTGAAGTAGCAACCTACACCACTTGTCACATTTGAAGGAACCCTTTGAGCCTTACATCTTTATGGAGACCTTCCTGGATACTGCTGGTGATAGTGGTGCTTGTAGCTGAGCAGCAAATGTTTTTTTCCCTGAAATAGCTATTCATGTAAAAAGTGCAAGATCTTCACCTTGGTTAATTTTAAACATTGTTGTTGACCTACCCAGTGGGGTAAAGGTGCATGGAAGGTTGATGGCTTCTGTTTTGTGTAGCTTCAAGGAACTTAGCAGTGGTATGAACTTGCCTAAGCAACTTGCCTAACCACGTTGTAGCACTCTTTGGAAGAGGGAAGTCCGTGGTTTGTGGTTTTCCTTGTCTAAGTGTGCCTTTTCCTTTAATGCAGCCTTGCTGCAAGCAAACTGTTGGTAGCAGGAAGAAACAGATTTGGGATCTGCTCAGCTCTGTGACACATTTCTTGTGCCATCCTGTGCTGAACTAAGATTCTTGACTCTTTAATATGCCTGCACTGCCTTTGGGTTTTTGGATAGCATTTATCTGTGTGCCAAATGCTCTTTGTGCACAAGCTTTCATTCTGTTTTCCTTGCTTGCTTGCATCTAAGTAAACCAGCTCTCTCTGGGGCTTTCTGGGGCAGTTCTAGCAAAAACTATTCTAGCTCTGTTATAACTGTTTTAAGTATTTTCTGGAAGGGCAATAGGCCAGTGGCATCACTCCCCCTTCCTAAGTCTGAGGGTAGCCCAGTGCTGGCTGTACAGTCTCCATGGGATTATTCATTCAAGAGTGTAATTCCTTCCTGGTAGTCTAGTTGTTCTCTACTGAATGAAGTTTGCCTTTCCTTTCTTTCAGTTCTGGGAAATCCAGTTAATTATACAAATGAGAGCAAACGTTATGTGCTGAGTCAGTGCTGTGGGGGAAGCAGTAGTGTGGCTTCCTGGCCTAGCATGGTTCTCTGTTGAAATTGTTGTACTAGGTCAGTGTTGCCTTCCTGAAATCTCTGCTCTGACAGAGCTGTAACTGAACTGTTTTATGTAAAAAGTCATATTTTTTTCTTGTGCAGAATGTGAAGAAGCAGATGTCATGTCTGAAGGAAAAAAAATATACAAGATATTAGAGTTTGATTTGGGAGTTCCCACTCTGGGGTTATAGACTGCCTGCAGCTTTCCATGTGGAAAGGCTTTTCTGACAGTTACTTAAGGTTGTTCTTTATGAAGGATGTACCAATGTTTGTTTTCTCTGCTGTAAACTGGTTGCTGTTTGTCCCCTTATTGCTGTGTGCAGGTGAAGAGGGCTGGAGATGTCTGGGATGTGGGGACAGCATTGCAGCTGGGCAGTGCCTGCACAAGACTGTCAATGAGGCTTGGCACATCTCCTGTTTCAGGTAGGTGAAGCTGCAGCTTTCAACCCTCCTTGTGCTGTTCCCCTGGCTGGGACCTGCTGGTGAGGTCCCAGCATGAGCTGGGGATTCCTGCAGTGCTCTCTGTGCCCGACCTGTTCCCAGCTCCTTTGTGGCTGCACCTCAGGGACAACATCCAGTCCCCAGAGCAGCTGACACTGCCTGGCACAGATAAAGTGCAAATAAAAGCTCTGATTTACTGCTGGTGGTAGAAGCCATGGGTTACATGTTTGTCTTCTGCAGCATTCCAAAGCAGTGCCCAGGCAATTTGCACAGCCTGTTGCTTTTTCCATGTGTGGTAGGTGCAAGGTTGTTAGTAGGGTGCTGATAGAGATCTTGCCTTTTGCTTTCTCTCCTTTCCAGACTCTTAAGAGAGACAGACTTATGAAATCTGTTAGATAATGTTGCTGTCAGCAAGGACAAAAAGGGATGTCTGCCATGGTGGTAGGAGTAATTCCTCTTTATGGTGTTCCATGAATACTCAGTCCAGTGTTCATGCTCCAGAATCACATTTCTGAAGGAGTCTGTATTTTTGAGAGAGGTTCAGTACCTGCAGCTTCTAGTGGCTTCTATGTTGGCTTGAATATGGGGAGGTTACTGTTTTGGATACTGTTGAAGATAGTTGAACATTTGGATAATGTTGAAGAAAGTGGGGGAAAAGGAAGCCAAAGTGTGGCTTTGGAGGAATGTTTTCTGTGCCAAAATAAGCATCTATTGTCCTTGTTTAAAGAACACAAGGAAAAAACCCCAACAAAATACTCCATCTTTGTTGAAGTGAGGCTTGTGGTTATTGGTATATTTTAAAAAAATAAAGCATCTCATGCTGCCAAAGCAGTGCAGGCTCAGTTGAGTTGGAAAATGCTGTTTTAGTGACACATTAATATTCACAATAATATTTTTATTTCATTACAAATCCCGGTATTTTGGATTTCTCTTGGTTTTAGTGATCATGTTTAGCCATAATGAAGCAGCTTTTCTTAATCCTGGTTTTCTCTTTTCCCTGAAGGATGAGTATCCTGCTGAGCTTCCCTAGACTGTGCCAGTAGCCAAACCCCAAGCTGTGTGTGCTGGGAAGTCTGTCCCTCTTGCCATTGAATGTATTTCTCTTGTGGGTCTTGATTTGCAAATGTTTTGGTGTTTCTTGCTGTTGGGGCTGTTGAGGTGAGGAGCTGCTGAGCTGGAGGCAACTCCTGCCTTTGGGACACTTCACAGAGGATTTGTTTTCATAGGTTATATTGTGTAATGGAGGTTTGGTTGTTGCTTCTGGGCTGGTTTGTTTTATACAAGTGATGACACCAACCTTTCTCTGAGCTGTGTAGTCACTTTTTGCATTTGCTGATGCACTTCTTGTGCCTTTGCTGAGCTCAGTGAGCAGTTGGAACCTGCAGCAAAGGAAGCTGCCCTCCCCTTTTTCCTAGTTCCAGGGTAGGACCGACATGAGAACAAGTTTCCAGTTTGCCCTGTGTTCCTCCTTTCCTTCTGCTGTCGCTAAGCCATGCTGAGCAGCACTCTTGTGCCTGATATCCCAAAGGCAAACTTGAAAAAGCCTCTGAGGGTAGGAGGCTTTGGCAGTTGGGAGCTGTGAGTTCCGGCAGCTCTTGTGCAGTGTTTTTTACAGTCTTCCTGTGGATTAGCTGACTCCCTGGCCTGGCACATCATTTCTCTAATGCAGCTTGGCCCTGCTCCAGGCTCGTTAGCTCTGTTTATTCTTGGTGCTGGCAGGGGCTGACGTACATGAGCGTCTCTGAGGATTTCAGTTTTTGTCACTTCCCTCCTTCCTCAAACTGCATCTACAGGAGCTTTTGTCTCTGCAACCTGCATTTTCTCTGCTGTGGCTTGAGGGAAGAGCAAATCCCTGTTTGTAGATCTTGGGTATTTTAGACTGTTCTTTGGCCAGCTGGTTCCTTAGGCTTGAATCTGATGGGCTGGATCTGGCTGAGGAAGTTTCTTAGATGTTTCTGTCACAGAGTCTGTTGGGAATTAACTCTGAATGTGCTTTTGTGCCTCCGAGTTCTGTTGAGACAGCACACACTCTCAAAGGTCACTGCTTTGCACAGTTTGACTGGATTTGGAAATTGCATTGCACAGAACTTCAGACATTACACCAAGAAAGGGAAAGATAGAAGGGAAAAAAAGCCTTTTTCCAGGTCTGGATCATTTTTACCTCAGGGGATTATTGGAAGAGCTTTTTTGACCAAGAGCTTGCTGGTTTTATTGTTATCAGTCAAACTTTTTCCCATATTGCAAAATAGAAGGTAATGCCTTAAATACTTCTGACTATATATATATAAATATACTTTTGAATAAAGTATTGTTACCAGTGTTTATTTTTGGTGGTTTGTGTTGTTTTTCTGCAGTTAATGACAAATTAAATTAAAGACAATCCCCACTTTCTGTAGGGGTATTGTGTTTTTGAAGTGGAGTAGGATGGAATGAGAATACCCAGACACAGGTGTATGGGTTTATCTTAAGGACATAGTATTTGTTAAAAATCCAGTTTTGATTATTTGAAAACCACAAACTCAGACCAAGCCTGTAGACTACATCCAGGTGGAAAATGGATGCATAGGAAGAAAATAATTGGAAATGCTGGCAGGAATTCCTACTGTAGCAGGGTGCTTAAGCATTTTTTAGGAAGGAAGACAGCTGAGGCTCAGTTCCTTCCTAACCATGAAATAACAGAGCATGTCTAGAGCTGTGGTCTATAAAATAAACCTAATTTAAGTAGCCAAGCAACACTGGCTTGCTGCAGAAATCTCTACTAAAAGCCAAAGCCAGAAAAAACGTTCACAGTATATCTTCAAAAGGAGCAGAAGGTGAAGGATTACTGGTGATTTTACAGTCACAGATTTAAAATATACCATTCACTTTATACCCAAACCAGTTAATTAAAAGCTGAAAAATCATGAGGAGTTTGAAGAGCACTGGATTAGCTATCCATGGATCAAGGGGTGCCCTAAGCCCCAGCCCACTGAACAGAAAGAAAAACACTACTAATTTCCCAGCTCTAGTGATTTGATTGTCTTTCAAAATGTGATTTTTCTATACTGAATGCCATATTTTGTGTGCTACAGAAATATTTTTTTTCTCAGCAAAACTTAGTAAATCACTTTGATTCTTTTTACATTTGGGGGCAGGGGAATGCAAGCCAGGCAAACTTATATGAAGACTGTATAAAATTAAACCTGGTCTGAGGGTATTTTTATAAAACTGTTTTCTGTTTTTAGTATATCTACTATCAACTTATATATGAAGCAAGTAATTTTTGTGGCTTAGGGATGATCAAGAAATTGGTCATCTAACAATCTCCAGTGACTGTAAAATTTTGGTCTCTCAGGTTGTCTACTAGCACTTCATTAACCTCAGGGTTAGAACCTTCTGTCTACTATCTCCACATTTAAATCCATTTCTTCTCTCCATGTTCATGAAAAACAAGGTTTTTCCTCTGCTTCTATTACCCACATAGCCTTCCCCTGTCAGAAAGGAGATTGTGTCTCCCATCAGTCCCTGGTACAAGGCAGAAGCCCTGGATTTAGCAGACCTGGCTTTTTCTCCAGACTCTATTTTCTAGGCTTTAGATCACTTCTGTCAGTTCAATCTCTTTGGCACAGGCCTTCATTTTCCAAAAGCAGCTCCCTCCCCAGAGGACAAATGGTTGAACAGGATTTGAAGCACAAATGTGGACAAATGAAGATGTAAGCAAGATGTGTATTAGGAGGAATTTAAATTGTGGAATGTTTGGTGCTTTGAGTTTTCCTTTAGCTTTTCACCTGTGAGCACAAGGCAGGTTTATCCACACAGCAGCTGAGTGTGAGAGCAGGAGAAAGAGCAGCAGAAATAAAAGGCAGCTGAATTAAGGTAGGAGCAGGAAGATAAAAATCTCCTCTTCCCTCTCTTCTCCAGTTTCTGGCAGCTACAGAAAGTTAATGATAGGGGCCTCAGAGGTGAGAACTCTTCACTAATCCTGCAGATTCCTGGCAATGTTCCTTTGGTGGTGTCTTCTTCAGCATTGAAATTCAGGAGCCCACTATCGGATTCAGGGAGAAATAGTTGCCTATTGGCACACAGATCACTATGACCATTGAGAGTTTACACATTCAAATGAACAATGCAGCACTTTGCAGGTGGCCGAATTCCTCAGGGGAATCTATCAGATACAGGGCATCAATGGCCAGCCTTGATATTTAAGGAGGAATGGGGCATTCCAGTCCAGACTTTCTTTTGCTTGCATTGGCAGCTTGTCCTTTAGGGCACTGTTATCGAGCATTATTATATCAAGGTAATTAGAATTACTCACACAGCAGAGAATGTGAGGCACAGGAGTGAGGCAGGATCCTTCCCTGAGGAGTTCCTGTTCTTCACAGACCAAAGCAGCACGTTAAGGAGGAGTGAGGGTGCTGTGCTGTGCCAGTCCCACTGCCATATCTGCTGCATTTACAGAGCAGAAGCCACTGCTTCCCAAACCCTGTACAACCTGTGAAGTTTCAGTGGGTTGAATTCTCTTGGTTTGCTGCTCAGCCTGCACACATTCAGGAGGGCTGCAGCCATCAGACAAACGTGTTGGGGATAAAACCTCTCCTTCCTCATGTGCTTGGTGATGTGAGGTACTGAGCAGCACCACGGTGTTGTTCTGAAGCTGTGCTGCTGCTCAGAAGTGAGATGCAGTGGTGGAGCTGAGCTTCAGGTCACTGTTTGTTGTAGTTTACTCAAGATTGGCTACAAGAGCTCGGAGGTACGTGCAGATCCCAAGGTGCTGCTTGCAGGAGCTGGCTGGATTGGTTTCAGGAGCTGACTCTTGTCTTTCAACAGCAGCAAAGCACGTGTTACACGTTAAGTGCCTTGGGAATACAATGAGGTGTTGGGATTGCATGAAGTATTTGGAACCCCTCCAAGCTGCGCCCATGCTAAAGGAAAGAAAGGCTTGCTGCAAACTCTTCAGGCATGGAGCAGATTCCTCTTCCCTCAGTCCCACACATATCGAAGTGTCTGTCTGTGCCAGGAGAAGTTTGTGTATCTCAGGGCTGGGGATGTGCTGAGCAATACATCTGTCTGCAGACATGCTACCGAGCAGCACGGGATGTGTGGCAAGGAGAGGCTGCCCGGCCCCAGCTGGCTCAAGGAATTCATCACTGGAATATCACAACAGCTGTGTGATTCATTTCTGGGGAGATAAATCTCTAATAATGGCTGAGACTCAGTGATTAATATAATGTAAGTCCTTGTCAAGGTTTTTCATGTGTTCCTTTTCATTTGGTAGTTATAGTCTTTCTGGCACAAGTTACTGCTCAGTTCTAAACCATAATGAGGGAAAAAGCTCCCCCCACGATGACCACCTGGTTGTAGTGGAAATGCTGCCAGCATTTGCAAGAGAGAAGCTGCTGATGTCTGACTTGACTTGGTGAAAAAGAAATTTATTCCCGTGCATTTTGGCCCCCAGAGATGGTAGCAGTAAAATTACAGAAGGTGCCCCCCCCCACACACACCTGTTATCAGCATTTTTGAAGTACAGTCATTCTGGCAGGAATTCAGATCTAGAATGTATGAACACATTAACACCTTTTCCAGAGCCCTTTTATCAGAAGACATTGTGTTCTCAAATAGGTCATAGAGACAACAGAAAAAGCAAGAAGTAACAAGACATTTCTGTGTAGCCAAAGTAACTTACTGGCTGCTGCTGCTGGGTCTTTCTGCAGAAGTAAAATAATTTTGATAAGAAGTTTCCTGTTTAAATAGACATTTGACTATGTGTCCTTTGGCTTTAAGGAAGTCTTAAAATCCTTTCCTAGTTGCTTAGCTGTCTGGGTGGTTTTATTACTTTGAAGTTGGGCTTTATCTGCTGGCTTCATTCACAGACTAGCTGGCTGCTTATCACATCTGTGGATCAAATCTTCAAAGGTTTTGTCTGAAGAGTTGGGATTTATGAGGTCACGTGGAATGCCCCTCGGAGGGCGGCGAGCCCATGGCAGCAGAATTGCGGGGGAAAGCTTTTGTGTGGAGGTGCCAGAGGCGGGAGGGGCCGCGCTGGAGGTGGGCGTGTGGTGGGGAGGTGCTGATAGCCAGGGAAGCGCAGGGCTGGAGCGCTGGCCCCTGCTCGGCACGCAGCATATAGAGAATGTGGGAGACCAGGGCGCATTCCTAGACACAGACTCACCGTGTTGCTGCTTCCAGTGGAGCTGTGTGAAATGTCAGAAGGAATTAGACCCGTGCTGGAACTGACAAGCACATCGGGCTCTGCAGCACTAGGCTTCACTGCACTTTTACAGCCAGGCTTACCAACTACATTCAATGGGGAAAACTGAGATATTTTTTTCCCTTCAGAAAGGTGGCTGCTTATTAAAAGTTAAATTTTAAAAAATGTTTAAGAAAGGAGAAAAAAAAGGACACAAAAAGCTGCCTAGGTTTCTGCATACTTGAACAGCAAGCAGCAGCTGTCAAATGTGCAGCCAAGAGTGCCTTGTTCCAGCCCCAAGCGTCCCTGGAGCAGAGTGCCAGCTGAGGCGAGCATCTCCAGGAAAAGCACATTACAGAGCCCTTGTGCTCTTGCCTCTGGAACAGAGCATGGTTTTCAGGCTGTGTTCAGGCATGCCAGGCTTTGCTGACTGCACAGAAACGGGCGGGCTGGGTGCAGCAGCATATGTTTGTTGCATTTTTGAGTGTCTTGCGAGCAGCTTTAGCTGATTAGGTCACTAGAGATCATGCTTGGCTTCAGACAAGCACAGTGATACAACTGCATGTGCTGTGAGCTGGAGAGAGTATTCCGTGCTGATTTATACCTCTCAGGTTCCATTCAGGAGGTGACAATTCTGTTAAAGGATTGTAATGATCTCCTAAATCAGTACTGGAAGGAAAGCAGTGTTTCCTTGGATGAAGCACACTGAATTACCTCCTGCAGCAGGGTGAACAGATTGTAGGTGCTGTGAAGGCAGGATAACCCCACTCACTGTGAAGGGTTTAGGAATGTATACAGTTAATTTGATATCCTTGGAGATGTGGCTCGTTGCCGTCTTTGACTCCTGCATTAGAACGTGCGGCTGCTGCAAAGACAAGTTTCACGTGTGTGTGCTTGTATTCCTTGGCCAAAGCTGCTCTCTTTCAGCACTGAATACTCAGCCCCTCTTTGGGCCAGAGCTCCACCCCTGCGAAGGAGCAGAGCCTGTTGAGGCTCTGGAGCCGCCGCTGTCCGCCTGCCATGGCTCCTCCTCCCCTCCCACCCTTGGGTGGAACCAGAGAAGGGAAAAGTTGCCAGTGGTGAGCAGGCAGCAGAGCTCGCAGGGCCGCTGCAGCAGCATGTCCCACTAGCCCGTGAGCAGGAATTCTGTCCTTCCCGAGCTGCTGCCGCTGCTGCTGAGTGCAGGAGAAGATGGTTACAGCAATGGGAGCCAGGAAAAATCTGAAAAGGAATGAGCAGCCGAGAGACCTGGCATTCCTTGGGCAGCTTCAAAGGGAGGTGAAGGATCTGAATCAGCGCAAGAGTAAATGAGCACTGCCTGCTGCCATGTTGGCAGAACAGAGCTGTTCAGAGGCAGTTGGACAAGTTTGTGGCTGATCCGGTTTATCCAGTGTTGAAGATGGGAAGTTACTTGTCTGCTCCAGCTTACTTTGCTCCCAAGGATCCCTTTCGGTAAGTCCTGCACAGGGTTAGCAGAGGGGCTCCAGAGTGGGGTTCCCCCTGTGTGCCAGCCCAGGCTCAGTGGGTGAGGCTGGAAGAATGAGGTCCTGTGCTTGTGTGCCAGAAACAGCCGGCCTCAAACCGGGATCCCGTGTTGCTTTCAGGAGGTGACAGGGAAGATTCCTATTGCCAGTCCCTTCCCAGCTCCCTGGTTGGAGGGAGCAGCTCCTGTGTGTGCCCAGCCAGGCAGAGAGCACTCAATGTGCCACTGTGCCCCGTGCTCTTTACCAGCAGAGGAATGAGGTTAATGTGCCTGCTGCTGCTTCTCTTCCAAAGCTCCTTGTGACTGGGTGAGGTGAGGTGCTGCTGTGGGAGTTCAGGAAGGTGATGTAATCTGCAGCGAGGCAGCACTTAATCCTGTTTAAGAAATCAGGCACTTTGCAGGTAACTGGGATGAGAAGGATTCTTCTGTGATATTTTGGTTAATTCAACTTTTATTTGGTTTTGGTCCAATTGAACAAATGAGAATCGAGAAAGGTGATAGTTCCAGAACAACACTTTGATTGCATTGCTTCTCCACAGTGAGAAAAGTCAGTGAGGCTGAACACAGCCAGGCTGGTGATTGACACTGATGTGCTGATTAGGTGGATGGATGGGGAGAGGCACAGCTTGCACTTTCATTGTCTCCCCTCTGCTCGGATTTGCTGTTATTGATCCTGTTCTGCAAACACTTTTGTGCTGGCTTGGGAGTAAGGAGCCCTTTGGTAAAACAGTCTAGGATAGGAGTAAATGCTGCTGCACAGTTGCTGAGCTTCTTTAAGCACCTTTCTGAAACAGCAGCTGCTTCCAGAAGAAGGAAAGTGAGCAGACACTCATTATTTGTAATATGTGTAGGGTATTATGCTAAGCCACAGATACACCTTCTCCTGAGTGTGTGGAAATGGTTTTGCATAGTCAGGGCTTAAGCACTCTGTCTTTCTAGTGTCTGTTCCTCCTTGTCTGGAGTCTGTTACGTAGCCAGAGCACACACACTGAGCTAAGGCTGGGTGAGTAAGCCTTGGGTGAGCTGCAGGCTGGGCTGATGCTTCATTCTGCAGCTCCCTGGGCCTGTCCCCTCCCTGCCCTGCCGGCAGAATTGGAACCACGGCCCTCCTGAGCCTGTCTAGCGTTAACTGATCTGGCCTGACAGTGTGTGAGGGGGGCATTTGTTAATGAGCCCTTCTCCAAGGGATCTGTCTCTTCAGTGCCTGGGAAGTCTTTGCCTCCATGAAGGTATTCCCTTTCATTTAGCTGTAAAAGAGATGCCACCAGGCACCAGTGCTGCTTTTCAACTGAAACTAGGCTGGTTACCTGTTGTGACCTGATCTTCCTACCACCCCTCACAAAACCAAGAGTCCATGGAGCAGTGATTTGTGAGCTCTTTCTGCACTTGCTGTGCTGCAGAGCATCAGGGCTGAAGTCTGCACCCAGATGCTGCTTGGGTTCCTAGAGGATGGATGTGGGAGGCAGATTAATTTATTCTGTACAGTCAAAGCTGGGAAGTGAAGAATTATAATGTCTGGTCTGTATAATCAGAGCAGGGTTCTGCAGCTCTGAAAATGGTGGCTGGGCAGCAAGAGGAAGCACATATGCAGGTATGGCTGTTACCAGTCCTCCATGAAACTTGATCACCATGATTTGCTACTCTGTAATAAGAATAGCATATAATCTAGGAGAAGATTAGTGGTTTCTAATCTATAAAAGATAGAGGAGCATGGCATACTCCTTTCTCTTGGTTGTGGTGACTGGCAAAGGTTGGCTTCCTTAACGCTTGTAGCAGTAATTGCATTCCTGTCTCAGCTGATGAGAACCTTGGTGCAAGGGCACAGCTCCAGTGAGGCGGGAGAGGAAGAAATGGCAACTCTTGTATCTTCTGGGATAAAATTCTGACATGTCTCTTCAATGAGAGCCTTGTGGAACAATCATGTGCTGCTTTTATCATTTGGTGAATGATAAAAAGCATTGGAGAGGTACCTGTGTGCTGTTAGCCAGTTCCCACACCTGCCTTTCTGAGCCTTTCTGGGGTTACAGAATGCATGGTAGGTGACAAAGGTGCTGTGTGACATGGGCTGCAGCTGTGTCCTGCTCCTTCAGGGATTAACCCAGCAGCCACTTAGACCCTTCCAGCATCCATCCTCTCCAGGGCTGCTTGCTCTGTTCCTGTTGCCTCATTGCCCAGGGTGGGGCTCTGAGCCTTAAGCTGCAAACTTGTCCTGCCCAGATTTGTTTAATTACATAGCAGAGAACTGACTGCTTGCTGGCTCCACCTCCTTACCTTCATTTTGCTATGGGTGTGTTCCAAATTAGATACCAGTGCTTATTTCCGGATGGAAGCAAATTTAACTAAGTGCTATAAGGCTGAATCAAACATTTAGTACTAGAGGAGGGGTAAAGGAAAGGCAAATGCACATGATCCCCCACCTAAACAGAACTGCAGTTTGTATTGCTTTTGCAGAAATTTTACATTTACTTAGGGAGAAAAAGGAAGGGGTTGAAGGTGAAATGGAAGAGAGGTGAGGAAGGGAAGGTGATTTGCTTAAAAACAAATAAGTGACCCACCTGTGTGGAGAGAAGACAGAAAGCCAAGTCCTGAAATCCTGGTGAAGCAGTCTCCAGCACTGCTGTCTGCATCCCAAGTGCAGGTCTGGTCACAGCTCCCTGTTTGAAGATGTAATCACTGCTGGAGCACACACACTGGTACAGGCATGCATGGAGGAGTTGGATAAGTCTGAGGGATCCGATTTGCCCATGCTGAGCCAGATGTTCCTGCCACAAAACGATAGAAATCTTTGCTGTTAGTCTCCACTTGCTCTTTTTTCCCTCCCACTCACCTATGTGCTCATTCAGCACGGGGTATTTACTGCAAATGGAAGCCAAAGGCCAGTGGTTGAAGGCAGAATGCACTGGGATGCCTTCTGGGTCTCTTGCATACCAGGAGCAGGGTGTAACCATGACAGTGCCCCCAGGCTGGGGCTCTAGTGATGTATGTACCATGTAAAGCAATCTTAAATTACTGTTCCCTGTGCTTCATACAAAATTGGCAGGGCCTGTTGCATGTGCTGGAGTTCCTTCCCATCACTTGGAGGGGGGACAGGATTTGATGCTCCTCAGCTGGGAGAGCAAACACTGTGGAAGCCAAATAGATCTTAAGGAGCAATCTTCCTGAGGGGAGGGTGCAGCACTGAACACTCCATGAGGTGTGCTTTTCCCTAAAGCCACGGGCTGCTTACAAGCAGCTTTACCTTGTCACTTTGCAGTCTCTTGAGATGGAGCAAATAACTCTCTCTGTGCTCTCTTGGAGCATGACCAGCCTCACATATCATTGTGCTCATTACAAGCTGCTGGAGTTTACAAGGAATGTCTTTGGCACAAATCAGCTTTTAGGAAGCTCGTGAGGGGTGAAGTCACTTGTAGCTCTCCTCTTAGCCCTGGGAGCATGCAAGAAGTGCTCCTCCAGTGGCACCAGCACACTGGGTGCTGCTCAGCTGCCTGGAGGGGCACCCACCTGAACCCCCATCCCACTGCAGTGACTGAGACAGGTGTGGGGGAGGAGACAGAAGAAAATCTTCTTCTCACATTTGTGTCAACGGACTGATCCTCCAGGTGTTTCTTTGAACCAGTTCTTGGTGACTGACCTGGATTCTGCACTCAGAAATGGCCAGTGCCAGACTTATTTTCCTTTTAAAGTCTGAGAACATGCAGCCCAGGGCTAATGGAATAATCCTTACTGATGCAACTGCTGTCTGTGCCTTATCTCTCAGTAAGTCACACCTCCATGCTGCTGAAGTTAAACTCCCTTGCCCAGTGCATCTTGCTGAGGCAGGATAATTTTGTATTCAGCAAGCCTGGGTTCTGCTTGTGAGTTGCTAAAAAGGTATCTGCAGTAGAATTGCTGCATTTTTTTCCTTACTTTTTTTGGGGGGGAGGGGAGAGTTTGTTTCTTGAAAGGATGTAGATAGATGATTAATAATGGTTTCTTGTTGAAATAGAGGCTGACAGATATGTGAAGGATTTGGGGATTCTCTTCATTAAATCAGAGAGTTAGTTTTGTTTAGGGATTTTTTTATTTGGGTTTCTTGTGGTGTTTATTTTCCCATGCACTGTGATCAGCAGAAGGGAGAGCAATCAGCTGGGAGAGGTGGGTTTTAATCACAGTTAATTGGTGGATGCAGTAGTGTATAGAGCTCAGGGGATGAGCTGCTTTGAAAACTCTCCCTCAAATGCAGAATGCTGCAGTTTACCTTTTGGGAGAGGCCTTCCTACAGAACAATAGAAAAACTTTCCAGAAAGGTTGGTGCAAAACTGACTTTGCATTTCAAAGGGAAGTGAATCCTGTTTCTCAGTCCTGCTTCTGACCTGGCTGAGGAGGCAGGTCCTGGCACAAGGGGGATGCTATAGAAACACTAAGCACAAACAGAGCAGGGCTCTTGCTGTGCTGGGCAGCTCTGCAGCTGGAAACTTGCATCCAGAAAAAGGGAGAAAGCAGAGGAGCAAAATTTACAAAGCAAAATTTATAAATGTGGGTTTCAATGTGTGGGATTTGTTTTAAAATTTGGAAGCTTCTTTTTCTTTGTACTGGTTGAATCCACCTGTCCTTACAGACCTTGGGTTTGGTGCTAATTTTCAGTTCAAAGAGCACTGGGAAGTAGAAGGGTTTAGCACATTCATAGCTGGCAGAAGGGTTTAGTACATCCATAGCTGTCAGACCTACCTGGTGCTGAGCTGCTGCTGAATGTCTGTGTTCTCCATGCAGGAAAGGACTGTTGATTTGTCACTTGCTGCCAACTGGAACTTTGCTCTTTTGTTTCCTTCAAGGTGCTCTGAATGCCAGGATCCCCTCACTAACTGGTACTATGAGAAAGATGGGAAGCTGTACTGTCACAAAGACTACTGGGGGAAGTTTGGGGAATCTTGCCATGGCTGCTCTCTGCTGATGACTGGGCCTGTGATGGTAAGGACTTGGCAGGGTTCCTGCTGGAGGCAGGACATGCCTGCCTTCATCTCCTCAAACTTAGCTGGGAGTTATCTTAGGTATTCAGATAACCAAATAAACTGAGGGTAATAATCTCCTTGTTACTCTAATGTCTAATCAAAGATTAGAAATGAAGCTTGTGTGGGCATCTTCTATATAAAAATTAATTTTGAATGGGGGTAGCTTTTAAAGGAGGGAGATATGAGGATCTGAAGCATATGAACAAATCAAGTGCTGAAAAATACAGACCTGCAAAGCAGAAAGGGGATTCAGGGGAGATCTGTTCAGTTTCTGTAGCTCAGTGCCCCGGTGTCTCCAGGGGTGATTTTCCACTGCACTGTGGAGTCCCAGCGCTCAGCTCAGGGTGAGCAGCAGGTTCTGGCTGTGGGAAATTGCCATCCAAGTCCCACCTGGTTGTGGCCAGAGTGCTTTTTCAGGCTGACAGTGTCTTGAAGCAATGTTAGCCCCAACTGCTTTGATGCACTGAACTCTTCCTGCACAATATGGGCTCACCTAAATGTTCCCCTCCTGTCACAGCCTAGCAAATATTTAAACTTTAAAACTGCCAAGATTAAAACAACACCATTATTTTTCTAGAGCCTAAAAAAAGCAGGATGGTACTCAGTAATATTATTGCTACCTCAAAAGAAAATACTGAGAAATGTGCAGGAAATTTCTCATTGCCTGCAAAAATCTTTGCATAATAATGTCACTAAATGAAGTTCTCATAAGGGAAATAGAAAATAGACGAATTAATAAAAATATTCTTTAAAGGAATTTTTTTGTCTCAGTTTGTGCTTTTTTTTCCTGTCAACTGGCTGGTTAAATATCTGAATTTGTGCTCTGCCTGTCTGCCAAAAAAAAAGCCCTTTCAGCTTTATTAATTCAGGCGTAACATTAATTATCGTGCCAAGAGCAACTGAACAGGAAGGTTTAATACCTTGTTTACTAGTCTGCAGCAGACTATCAACTGTTTTTGATAGTTGAGCAGCTGCCAAATACAGCAGAGGTTCCTGGGACATGAGCTTTGCTTAGAGGGTTGATAATGTTTGTTTTGGAGTTCTGCAAACAAGGTGCCATGGATGGGGTTCAGGAAATGGAGAATGGACTAATATAACTCTTCAGTAAAAACCTGCCACTTGCCTTAGAGATGTGAGTGAACACATTGATTGGAGAGGAAAACAGGAGCTGCATCTGCTGCTGGGTTCTGGCCCTCCTAAGCTACTCCCTTTTCTGTCTGTAGGTGGCTGGCGAATACAAGTATCACCCTGAGTGCTTTGCTTGTATGAGCTGCAAAGTGATCATTGAGGATGGGGACACTTATGCACTGGTGCAACATTCCACTCTGTACTGGTAAGAGGAGCTGCATTTGCCACAGAGCTGCTTCCTGCTGAGTGTAAGCCGTGCTCAGCTGGCTCAGAGTGCTTCAGCCAGTGCTGCTCTGAGGAATGCCAGGAAGCTGCCTTGGAGGGAGGGAGGAAGGAGTGGTGTAAACACTGAAACTACGGCCTGTGGTCAGTGAGAGAACTCAGACGTGTGAGTTTGGCAGGGAGGGATGGGACATAATGCCTTTCTTCACTTCTTCCAGTGGAAAATGCCATAACCAGATTGTGCTGACACCGATGATAGAAAAACACTCGACTGAGTCTCTGCGTGAGCAGCTGCCTTACACACTGACCCTCATCTCCATGCCAGCAGCCACGGATGGCAAGAGGGGATTCTCTGTGTCTGTTGAAGGTGGCTGCTCCAGCTATGCCACTGGTGTCCAGGTGAAAGAGTGAGTATGACCAGGTTTTGTGCAATGTATTTGTCCATGCAGAGGGAGGTGGTAAAAATCCTGCAGCACTGTTTTCCTGAGGGAATCTTGGCATTACAGGGATGTAGGTTTGCTAATAGTCATTTGTGTTTGGTCTTCATTTCAGTCTTGTGACAACCTTAGCTGATAATTGTATCTCTCAGTGCTGTCTCCTTCAGTGAGCACAAAACAAAAATTTGGACTAAAATTTTCCCACTGGTGATATGAAGATCTCTTTCCAAACCAGCTCAGACCTGAGCACTTGGTCTAATGGTAGATTAGCACTGGTTTATTTCAAAATACCAGTATGAAGGGCAGCATATTTTTGATAATTTTGGCTGAACTGACTTCACATAGAGACTGTAATTCCTATCTGTAGGGTTAACAGGATGCACATCAGCCCAGATGTCCGAAACGCCATCCACCCTGCAGACCGGATCCTGGAGATCAACGGAGCTCCCATCCGTACCTTACAGGTGGAGGAGGTGGGTACAGCTCTGTTCTGAAGCCTCCTTCTCCTCTGCCTTCCTACACCTTTTCTCTTTCCTGACACTGTTCTCCCACCCTGCACACAGTGTGTGTACACTGCCGGTGCTGTGCTGACAGGAGGAATAAACATGAAGGCAAAGCTTTGCCTTCCAGCTGGAGAGGAAAATGTAACAGATGGGAATGCAGTTAGGATTCAGTGCTGATTTTGTGGCATTCAAATGTGAAGGAAGGTAATGAGAAAAGTCTAGGGCTGTGACAGAGGACAGAGAGGCTGTGAAGCCTCTCCCATGTACTGCTGGTAAAGTGCACAGTTCTGATCCTTTTAGAGGCAGTGCTAATACACAAGGGCCCAGCTGATCCTGGGGACATTTCCCATTGCAAAAAATCTATTTGCTATCTTTATTTACAAATAAATGCTTTCTCCAGATATCAGGGGATGCTGCAGGAGTGTAAAGGGAACACCATTACCTTCACTTCCCAAGGGTTTTATTTACTGTTGGCACTAAAGAGAACATGAGAAGCACAAGCCATCTCTCAGATCTCCATGCAGCTTCTGCAAAGCTGTTTTTTGCAGCACTGTTCAAAGTGGAAACTTGTGTAGTTTTTGAACACTTCTCAGAGAAAGAAAAGTATTTAATAGAGTCATAAAATACCAGACTGGAAAGCACCTCAAGGATCATCTGGTGCAATATTTCTTGACAAAAGCAGTATCTAGAGCACTATGTCCAGCTGAAACATAAATGTGTCCAGTGTTGGGGAATCCACTACTTTGCTGGGGAGGTTATTCCAAGGGCTGATTGTTTTTTGTAAAAAAAATGTCTTTGTGTCTACCTGGAATCTTTCCAGGATTATTTTGTACCATTACCTCTTGTATCTTCCATGTAACTCCTTGTGAAAAGGGAGTCTTCATCTTCCTTGTAGCCACTCTTTAAATACTGGAACATGGTGATAAGGTCTCCCCTAAATCTTCTCAAGGCTGAACACACCCAGTTCTCTCAGCCTTTCCTCACGTGGCAGCTTCACAGCACTTCAGTCATCTTTGTGGCCCCTCTCTGGACCCTCTCCAGCCTGTCCACATCTTTTTTATATAGGTTACTTGTAGCTGAGCAGAAAGAAGTATTGGCTAGCATAAGGAAGTTGTGTGTTGCCAGCCTGACTTGTCTGGTAGACAGTTGTGGTGCACACAACTAAACCACAACTATGGAGTGATCTCACTGAACTCTCTCCTATGGTTCCTGAGGGGCATTCCCTGTGTCTCCTCTGTCTCCTGTAGCTTGCATTCCTCCTGCCTCTGCTATGCTGCCCTTGGTTTGGTTTCAGGTGGAGGAACTGATTCGCAAGACAAGCCAGACGCTGCAGCTGCTGATAGAGCACGACCCGGTGTCGCAGCGCCTGGACAGGCTCCGCCTGGACTCGCGCCTTCCCGGCCACATGAAGGCGCCCATCTCCCCTCGCTCCCTCTCGCCTCTGGACATCAAGGAGAACCTGGAGGGAACGCTGCGACGGCGCTCCCTCAGGTAAAGGCTGGGAAGCACAGCCCCTGCCCTGTGCTGCCTGCCTGGGCAGCTCAGCCTTGTGGCTGCAGTGACTGGGACAGGGCTTATCTCTGATGTCAGCCGTGGGTAAACCAGTGCAGAAGTCATGGAGAGCTTGGGATTCTGCTGTTGGTGTACACTCTCTCTCAGTTTCCTTTCAGGATGACAAACGTTCAGTAATAAAAATAAGGAGCTCTACTGTTAACAGAGAAAAGCTACTAAGTTTCAGAGTCAGTAAATGTAAAGGTCAGGTTTTTACCAGCCTTAGATGACTGGGGAAGAACATGGGGAAGGGGAATCTGGCTGAGACCTGGGACTTGGGAAGAAGTCTTGGTGAGAGTGGAGCACTCCGTTGCTCATTTAATCTTTTACCAGTACTTTATTTAGAGATAGCAAGTGATGTGTCTTCACAGCTTCCTCCCCCTGTTCTCAGAGCTCCACCTCAGACTGCCAGTGCAGGAGAGCTTGTTGCTGCTGTTAGGCAGCTCTGACTTGGAAGCTGCTCTGGATTCATAAGGAGTTTCCACAGTGCTGGGAGAGCATCTGGGTTTGGAGATAGTAAAAGCACTGGAGCACATTAGAAGCTGGTCCTTAGGGGTGAATGATGGGATATGCTGGACCAAAGGTTACCCAGCAGCTTCCCTGACCTTCCTGTCATCCTTGTTTTCCAGGAGAAGTAACAGCATTTCTAAGTCCCCTGGCCCCAGCTCTCCAAAGGAACCTCTCCTCCTGAGCCGTGACATCAGTCGTTCTGAGTCCCTGCGCTCCTCTTCCAGCTGCTCCCAGCAAATCTTCCGGCCCTGTGACCTGATCCACGGTGAAGTTCTAGGAAAAGGATTTTTTGGACAAGCAATCAAGGTGAGGGAGGTCCTCAAACATTCATTAATTTGAGTATAGCAATGTCTGCCTGTCTTGGCATCCTTCACCACAGGCTTGGTGGTTTTGCCTTGCTGAGAGGGCTCAGTCTTGGATCTTCCCTGGTTTGCTCTGAGATCCATTTCTGTTTCCTTCCCTGACCGTGAGTGTGTCCGAGTGCAGATGGTTTTGACTTTGTCCCCTTTGAGTGTCAGCCTTGGCTGTACATATTCATCTTGTGAGTCAGGGTTAGCCCTCCAGAGTGTCACAGCAGGGTGAGGTGGGGAGCACAGGGAACAGGCCACACTTCCTCTTATGAGCATCTTTCCTCTGATGTGTGTTCAGCTCCCCAGCATTTCTTACCCACCCTTAGTGTGGTGTGTTCAGGGGTTTGCTAGGCTGATGTAGTGACCATGTCTGAACCCCTGGCACAGCCTAAATGGCTTGTCATTCTGGGGGTGGTGTCAGGTCTTGCATGACTCTCACAGTTCTAATCTCAGTCAATGGCATTCTCTGGCATTTAAACTGTGATCTGACTGAGGGTACTCCAGCAGTTCCTATCCCAACATTCCTGACAGCACCAGGGGCACCTTCCTCTGCCTTGTTAAGGTTCTGTGAGTTCCTCAGTACTCAGACTGCACTCACCAGGGGATGGGACTTCTCCCCTTTCACTGGTATAAATTTGAGGTGTCCAGCCACCATGTTCATCTCATGCTTCCGTGGGAGGTGATGAGCCAGCACTACAAACCCAATGCTTGATCCATACTAATGAGCATATTTCTCTTCTTCTCTGCTCATAGAGAAATAACAGGTGCAGGTAAGTGAAACCTTTGCTCTGTTGCATGCTTTTGTCATCTGTGTCCCAGCAGTTACTGGCACAAAGGCATTTCTTTTCTGCTCAAATTGCCCCATAGCTGTCCTGTTCTGGTGCATGCTCTGGGAGTTAAATTTGCCCCCATGGAGTTTCATGTGACACTTGTTTTAGTTTTGCTGGTATGTCAGCTTAAGAATTCCACTTAGCCTTGCCATTGTCTCTTCACTTCCCTTTATCACTGGATATTAGATGTCCCTGGCTGAAACATGCAGTGTTCCCTGGCTCATTACTTGTGTATGGATGCTTGATTTCAGATGGGAGCAGAAGAACATTGTACTCTTGCTTCTGTTGTGTTATTCCATGCACTCACATTCCACCTGTGTCAGCTTTGTTATATCCATGGCTCCAAACAGAACTGGTGTGTCACAGTGTTTGCAAGAGCTCATAAGCTTCCTAAATACTATAACTGGGTCATGTGTTCTGGATTTTAGTTCTGGAGGTTTTCTAAAGGACTTTTTTGCCTCTTACCATTAAAAAAAAAAAGTGACATTTTTCTTAGGCTTCAGATTGACTGGGTGTGATGCAGCAAGTACTGTATGTGGTCACATAATTCTCTTCTGATCAGAGAGGCAAGGTGGTTGTTTAGTTTGCTGCAGATCTTGGAGAGCCAGAGCTGTCCAAGTTAAGCAAATGAAGAGGAGAGGATTTCCAGGAAAATGTGCTCATTGGAATTTGGACTCTTTCTACTCACTCCTGCACCCTGTGCAAGCAAGCCTGAGCTGGTTACAAAAAACCTTCATAATACAGCAAAATGCCAGGAACTAGTTGGAGATAGGCAAACAGTTCTTGAGGAACTGGAAATGCTTTCCATGTTAAGAGCCAGGAAATTTATTACCTTATTATTATGATGGATTTCTTTGTGTTTTCCACTATTCTAGGACATTCCTTGCATGTTGAGACACACTGCTCCAAAGGAGCAAGGTAAAATTAACTGCTTCCTGCCTTAACTGAACAGCCTGTGCACTCCAGTTCCACTTGCACGTGGATGAGATTCAGATTCCCCATAAAGCCAAAGCATTTATAATGCAGTTTTGGGTTGTTTGGTTTGCTTTCTGATGCAAGTGAACATTGATTCTTTTGCTGACACAGAATGCAGTTGGTAAAGCTTGTGCACAAAATGTGAGCATCCTGCTGGACAAATGTGTTCCATAAGGGAACTTGGAGGCGTGCAGCAGTGTGGAGGCTTTGGCAGCCTGTGTGCACACTCAGCCCTGTGCTACCCAAACTGGAGCCTTCAGCTCTGGATCTTGGCATGATCCTGTGTCAGCTTTAGGTAGTTTCTGTTTCACACACGGCACCTTCGGTGAATTCCAAAAGGAGAAGTTTCATGCGGTTTTCAACAGATCCCTGAATTTCCTCCCATCTCTATTCTTCTCTGGATGGAGGGGAATGTTGCACTTCTTCAGAAGTTGCAGGAGCATTGGAGCTGTGTGTTCTTGAACCTTGCCTGTAGTTGTGGGTTTTGTTTCCACCAGGTGACTCACAAAGCAACAGGAAAGGTGATGGTGATGAAGGAGCTGATTCGCTGTGATGAGGAAACACAGAAGACTTTCTTGACAGAGGTAGGAGCAGCATTTCAAACAGCTTCTGAGCCAGTAGTGTGGTAGAACTCTCCCATCTTCTCCAGAGAGAGACAGATCGTGCCAGCAGCCTGGCAGGAATGAAGGTGCTGAGGAGGGAGACATTGCTCAGGGAAAAGCTGACATGAGCTGAATGTTTGCTGCAGTGAAGTGTGACTCACACTGGGCAATAGACATTGCTTCAGTTCATTAATTTTTCAGTGATAAGAGCAGCTTCAGTCAGAGGCAAATTGAGCTGTGCAGTACATAAAGGATTTATCCCTTGAGCCTTGTGCATAAGTACAAAGGATGAGGGCCAATATCTGTAACATATTTAAGACTCATGCTGTATTTAAGCAAAACTATTTTCTTGGTGGCTGCCTACCATGTTTTTCAAAGTCAGATTTAGCTTAAAGGCAGCTCCCTAAACACCTGGCACTGCTGTTGTGGCCCTAACACACACAGCACAGACCCAATAGCTGCTCTGGAGAGTTTTGCCCTCTGAAATGTTAGCCAAACTCAAGAGTGCTCTCCTTAAAGACTAAGATCAGGTTAATTGCACAGCATGAAAATGAAGGGGCAACAGTTCATTGACTGCCTTAAGGTTGGGGTTTGAGTGATCTCTGTGATCCCTGAACAGGACTTTGAGCTCTGGAGTGCTTTTCACCACAGAATGGATCTGTCAGCACTTGTTCCATTCCCTTTTTGATGTGAATCCTCCCTTTGGGGTGTCTGTGCCTGCAGGTGAAGGTGATGCGCAGCCTGGACCACCCCAACGTGCTGAAGTTCATTGGTGTGCTGTACAAGGACAAGAAGCTCAATCTCCTCACCGAGTACATCGAGGGGGGCACGCTGAAGGACTTCCTGCGCAATGCAGTGAGTGTGGACTCAGTGTGTACTCAGTGAGCCTGGCTGTGCCAGCCTCATGTACTCGTTATTGGTCTTCTTTGGAGCTGTGCAGTAAAGCTGCTTCATAGCTGTGGGTGAGCTTGAGGCAGGAAGCCTCTTCTTTCTGGGGCTGTATCGTGTCTCTGAGTGCTGTAAGAGAGTCCCTCTTGTGAAGGAACTGCTGTCAGCTGGCTGGTAAGATGGTCCCTGATCATTGAGGATTTGTCTTTCAGGACCCATTCCCCTGGCAGCAGAAGGTCAGCTTTGCCAAAGGGATTGCCTCTGGAATGGTGAGTGGGACTGTTGCTTTGTAACAGAGCAAACTCTGGGGTCAGGGTTAGTGGCTTCAGGAGGGTGGTGTATGAGGGGCTGTGGGCACTGCCTGACTACTGGAACTGCGTTGTGGAGTCTGTAAATGCTCATCTGGGAACCCCTAACACCAGCTTTTCTCCTTCTGTTCCAGGCTTACTTGCACTCCATGTGCATCATTCACAGAGACCTGAATTCACACAACTGCCTGATCAAGCTGGTGAGTTACACCTCAGTTCCCACAGCATGCTGCTTCTCTCCTTGGCATCTTCCTCCCTTGGTTTTCTCCACATGATGTTCCCTCTTTTGTCAGGGTGGAACTGATTTCAGAGAGGCTTTGTGCCCCAGGCAAAGGAGCTTTATTCTCACACAGGGTTTTCTAGACTGATCCAGCTTTCACTGTTTCTGTGTTCTGTTCTCTTGCCACCCTTCCTCTGGTAGCAGTTCCTGTAAGAGTCACTTTCTGAGAATTAGTACAGCTCTGTTCTTTATCTCAACTCTGAGGTGTTCTCTGCAGCTGTTTCTGTTCTTTTAACCACTCAGTGACTTTTTATTGGCACTCAGGATTCAGACAAGTGTGTAGGTGTGTGCACGTGTCTCTCATTTTTTAAAAAGCTGGCTCACAAGATTTTTGTGTAGTTTCATTCCCTCAAGCCTGCCCTTCTTCACTTGGCTTCAGACAACCCAGGATGAAAGTCCAAGTTAATTCCTGACCAGGTATAAGAGGAAGATCTAAAAGGGAAGGTCCCCTGGCAAATGTAGCCAAAGTGATGGTATAAGTGCTAGCAACCACACAGGAAATAAGATCATGAAGGGAGCAAGTGATGAGCTGGGGGCATGAACTGGGTCTCTTACACTGTCTGGACATCTTGCTATGCTCATGTGGCTGCTGGAAACCCGGATAGTTGCCTTAGACTATAGCTGGTAGTGAACAGGAATTGCAGCCTCTCTGCTCCTGAAAGGGGCTGGGAGCGATCAGTGGCCTGTCCTGAACTCCCTGTGCAGGATAAGACAGTGGTGGTGGCTGACTTCGGTCTGTCCCGGCTGATTGTGGAGGAGAGGAAGAAGCCGACCCTGGAGAAGCCGTCGGCCAAGAAACGAACCCTGCGCAAGAGCGACAGGAAGAAGCGCTACACCGTGGTGGGGAACCCCTACTGGATGGCCCCAGAGATGCTCAATGGTAAGAGTCCAGCACGGGGAGAGGCAAGGAGACAGCCTGTGACAAGATACAGAGATGACAGGATTACTGGAAGTTTCTGTGCCCCAGTAGCACCCAAACTTTTTAGAGCCCGTGGTTTTAGACCTGCTGTTGTGGAAGCTTTTCTGTACACACACAGGTCACAGCTGCAGTCCTGCACTGCCTGCCCTGGTGAGCCTTTGTACCAGCCCAGGTTCTGTTTCTGGCTTGGCAGCAGGATTCTTCAGGAGGGCAACAGAAGTAAACTTGCTGCAATCCAAATAAAAGGAAAGACAAAAGAGGCCTGAGATAAAACTGAACCCAAGATCAATTTCTGTTATAGCCTCGTGCTTTGGACCTGCCCCTTGAAAGAGGGAATCGTTACATTCTGGGATGAGGTTTATGCTGTTGCACAGATCTAGGGAGAGGCCATGTGCTGCCAGGTTTGCTGAAGCCTCAGGATTCAGGTGGGAGTTGTCCAAGTGCAGGGAAATCTGGGTTTTGACATGCAGCCCTCAGCTGCATTAAGGTTGAGCTGTGACTCTTAGAGGAAAAGCTGCCCCTGCAGGAGTTGAGGTGAAGGTGAAATACAGTGGATACAATTTCCTCCTGAAGAGCAGGTCTCTCTGACCAGGTTGGGCACTTTGGCTGGCTGGGATATCAGCACTGTCCAGCACAGTCTGCTGGGGAAGGAAGGAAGGACTGGGCTTCTCTCCCCCAGCTCAGTTTTCTATGTTGCTTTCTTGTGTGCTGTTCTGTTTGCCTTTTCTCAAGATCTCCAGCAGTAAAGAAGTCTGAGGCTGCTTCTCAGAGTCTGTCTCAGTCCTGGCATTTGTCAAGAGCAAAAGCATAGTCTGACATCAGCTCTGAAAGCAAGGCTGCTTAGCAGCTCCTGCCTTGGGAGGGGTGTGTCTGTAAGCAGAGCATGGCGTGCTGGAGCCTGCCAGCTCTCCCAGGATCAAAGTGCTGCCGGTGTGTAATTTATTATCTCTGCAGTCACTGCAGCAGGGACTCGCTGGCTGCTGGGGAAGCTGAGCACTGGCTCCATGCTCTGTAGAGATCCACAAGAACAGCAATCAATGAAAATGGGCAGGAGCTTCCCATAGTTATTCTTAGCCTTTGCTCAGATCTGATAGAGTGTTGTCCTGTAATTCCCCAGTACAAGAGAGAAGCAGGGTTAACATCTGTAATGGCAGTGTAATGCAGTTGGCATATACAGATCTTGGGGTGACCAACCCTGCTCAGGTTTAAGCCTTGCTTTGAATCCTGTTTTAGGGCTCTCCAGGGAAAAGCCTTAGTTAAGCTTGGTACTGGCAGCTCCTGAAATAGCTGGCTGGGTGACTCTCTCTTTACAGAGCTGAATGTCTCATGTTTCCCACAGGACAGAGCTACGATGAGATGGTGGACATTTTTTCATTTGGGATTGTTCTCTGCGAGGTAAGACAAGGACATTACATGGCATCTTTAATGTCCCCATCTCTGTGTACACACGGAGTCACCCAGATCTCTGCATTGACTGTGCAGCCTGTGACCTAGCAGCACATTATTAGTGAATTAGACTGGGAGAACAAGGCAGTGTTTCCTCAAGGAAGATAACTGTCTTGTAGTTTGCTGGTCCCAGTTTCTTCCTGGACTGAGAGAAGCTGTAAAAAAGTCATCAAGTTCTGACTGAGCCTGCTATCAGTTTGAAAGTAGATGCATTCCCTAGAACTGTGATGCTTTTTTCTTTTTCTGTCTCATTAAAAGAACAATCAGCTGCATAATCTCAGCAAATTCAGGGCTTCCACTGGGGATGGCACTTCACTTCAAAGAAGTGGAAACAAAAACCTCTTTGCAGGTTGATTAATGAAGCTTGCACCCTGAAGTCTGTTGGCTTCGTTTATTTCTGAGCCAATGCAGAGTCTGACTGCTATATCAGGGTTTTCTATCTGCAGAACAAAAAGCAGCACTTGAAAGCTGCAAGGTATTTTCAGTTTAAAAGGTGTGTATGACAGTGGAAATACAGATGAAAGGCAGGGTGTTATGTGTAACACAGCAGTTGCAGGAACACCAGGGGATGCCAGCACAGTTTCATTTTCAGTGTTTGGGTGAAGGAGACAAAGAAAATGCCTGTGCATAAATCTTTGTGGCCTCATCTGGAGCTCTGTTTACACTGGGCCCTCCTCTCAGAGAATGTTGTGGCTGTGAGTTACAGAGTTAGGAACTTGAAAAATCTGTATGTGGGATTAAAACAATTGTTTCATCTAGAAAAAAAGACAAATAAAAGGGTAGTAGCATATGAACATTCTCCTTGTCGCCAAAATTATGCTAAAAAAATCTCCTAAAATTAAACATTCAAACAGATAGGGATATAAACCTGCCAAAATACATAATGGGTGTTTCTGTCTAGTTCCAGGATGTAGCTGTCGTGCTGAGTTACTGGCATAGAAAAGCCTGGGTGGTTATAAATAACAGCCCTTCTATGATACCCAGTGAGGCTTTAAACTTAATACTCTGTCCACGTGAAAGTTTCTGTTGACCTTCTGAGTCCAGATGCCCCCACAGCTCTCTGCTGTGGGCTCCTTCCCTCTACACTTGTGCTGGAGGTGCTGAGAGCACTGGGGCAGGGCTGGGGCAGGGCTCCCTGTCCACCCAGCCCTTTACTGGCTCTCCTTTTCCTGCAGCCTCCTGGCTCTCAGTTATGGTTGTTTGTCTGTCTTGTCTGTCCCAGCCCTCTGGCTGTGGTGGGGGTTGAATCTGTCACTGGCAGAACAATTCAGAATTGGAGCTGCTGTTGACTTCCCAGCATTGTTCAGGACAGGCTCTGTACTGAGGGGCTTTGCTGTTGGCATGGTAAGGTGGTTGTGGTGGTGCAGGTTGCCTTGATTGCCTGCAGTCAGGAGGGGCTGCATCATCCCCAGCTGCAAAGACACTGTGCAGCTCCCTGAGAGGGGCACATCATGCTGTGTCTTCTGGCAGAGACCCTGGGCAGGAGGAGCAGGCATCTGGGACTTCCTCCACAGCTGTGGACACATCACCAGGTCTTGAAAAAGTTTCCAGTGAAGTTTGTCTGTACATAGTGCCACGAGCTCATGGCTCCATTGGAAGGAAGAACAGTTTTCTGTTGTTTCATTTCCACCATAATACTCTGAAGGAGCTCCTGCCTGATCTATTGCAGTACCTAAGTGCTTCTCTCACTTTCTCTAGATCATAGGCCAGGTTTATGCTGACCCAGACTGTCTCCCACGCACACTGGATTTTGGCCTTAATGTCAAGCTGTTCTGGGAGAAGTTTGTTCCTGCTGATTGTCCTCCAGCCTTTTTCCCTCTGGCTGCTATTTGCTGCAGACTGGAACCAGAGAGCAGGTAGGTTTGGGGCCTGGAGGACTCTTTGGAAGCTGCAGGATGTGTCTGTGTTCCCATAGTGCAAGGACTGCTCTGCACAGAGGGCAGCTCTGGGAATGCTCAAAGGCTTCCATGAGTGAGAGGCTTCAGAGTCAACAGTTTGGGAGAGACACTGCTGTATGGTGGAGATGTCTGACACAATTCCAAGACAGTAAAGAAGGAATGATTGTTCAGGATTTCTCAGCTACAAAGAGCAGGGGCAGACTTTGACAGTAAAGTAAATACTTCATTTGATTTCAGTTATGAAACTTGTAGCTTCAGAACAGTGTTGCTGTAGGTTCCAAAGAGCCAGACCTCCCTGGTCACTGACTGGCTATAAAAATGGGTAGCTCAGACAGATGAGGGCTTTGCAGTCTTGGAAGCTGAATGGGGAGGAAATCCTGGCCCTGTTCATCACTCTGTACATGGTACAGGGACCTGGATGGATAAATAGCTCAGCCTTTCCAATGCTGTTCTGCTTCCTCTTTCCTACTCATGTTTTCTCACTGCTGCTTCTAGGCCCCCTTTTTCCAAGCTGGAAGATTCCTTTGAAGCTCTCTCTCTGTACCTGGGAGAACTTGCCATCCCCCTTCCATCTGAGCTGGAGGAGCTGGACCACAATGTGAGTGTGCAGTATGGACTGACCCGTGACAAGCTACCTGAAAACACAACCTAGGCTGCTCCTGCTGCCTGCACCACTTCACTGGAGCTGGGCTGAGCAGCAGGGAGGGAGATGCACTTCAGCCACTTCCAGGGCATTAACGGGGCACCACGCTGTGCATCTGCTGCACTGCCTCTCTCTCCCCACCCAGCTTCCTCCTCCTGGATATCCTGATTCACTGTGGATTCCTGGCACGTTTCAGAAGCAAAAAGGATTGTTTCCTGCCAGCTGCACCTAGGAAAGCCGCTGAACACTATTTTTCTGGCTTGAGAAATATTTCTCTGGCCTTTTCAGGCTTCTTTACTGTGGTGCCTTAGAACTTGGCTGCAAGCTGTGAAGCCACCCTGGCCTGTGTGCCAGGGAGGGAATTGCTATAGGAGACTCTCCTGGGTAAGGACCAACTTCTGGAACAGCTTCTCCCACTGACTGCCCTGCCCAGAAAGCTGGGGAAATTGGACATCCAGCGACATCTCTCACCAGGACAGCACGTGTATGTATTTGCATGTGTTTCCCAGAACAACCCACTGAGATTTTGGCCTCTGACACGCAGCAGAGGAAGGAGTAAAAAGCCCCAGGAATTGGGCAGCTCTCCTGAATACCGTGTCTCTGGGGAAGCACATCTGAATTCTTGTTTTGGTTTTGTGGGCTTTTATTCCTTCTGTGTCTCTGAATACCTCCAAAAGCCTGCCTAGAAACACTAAGACTGCCTAGAAACACTAAGACTGAGCTCTGCTTGCCCCTCCTGATGGCAGATGAGGCAGGCAGCAAATGAGCCACTGGAGCATTTTCAGACCCTGCGCCTGCAGTGAGTTTGCCTGCCCAAAACCTTAACCTAGGTGAAAGTATTTGAACCTGAATGTGTAGTTCTGCACTAGGCACTGGGTGTGGACATTCCTGAGTGCTTGAGCTCTTGGCCTGTGGATGTGAGGTGACAGGAATGGCGGCAGAAGGTGCTTGTCAGAAAGCCAAATGTTTGAAGTGGCTCAGACCTTGGGCATGGACAATGGCAAAAGGGGACTTGCCCAAGGTTAATTAAAGGATGGGCTTGTCATGAATAGAAAAGTGCTGGAGAATGTCCCATCCTCCCTGGAGTGGCAGCTGGAGAACTAATAATTCAGTTGCCACTACCTCATCCTTTCCTGCAGATTGTCCAAGTTGCTCCTTTGAAGGTCCTTCGTGCAGCTGCTGCTGCAGCACCTGAGCTGATTCTCCAAACAGAAATTTTCCTCAGGGTCATTCCCTGCTCTGGGGTGGGGGGAAAAGGGCTTGGAGTCATTGGGAGGTGGGTAGGGCTGTATTTTCTTCCAGTACTTCTCTTCTTCCTCCCTTGGTGGGAGAAGAAAGGAAGGAAGCTACTGCTGCAGTAGCTCACGTGGTTGGCAGAACTGAACAAAAAGCTGAATCAAGTTCTGCTCTAAGTCTCACAAACATCATGGTTTAACTGGATTTTAGTGTGCTCCTTTTCCCCTCCTCCTCCCTTCAGCATTGAATGGTGGGGAATGGGTGTTAGTCTTTGCTGTTACTTTGGTTTCCTCCCCTACCCATGAGTTTAAAGTATTATGTACAATAACATGGGACCAGCCATCACCTGACATCAGGTATGCAAGGGGGGTGTTTTTAGTCTGTGTAGTGGTGTTTTAGAAACACTAGGGCCTCCCTGTGCTGAGAGTCAGGCAGGAGCCTCTCTAAACTGGGTCCAGTGGATCCAGGATTGTTAATAGGATTTGCCCTTTCATTCCCCCTCCCAGGCTGGTTTGTGAGGGGACCCCTGAAGGGAGAGTCCTGGGTGATGTGTGGGTGGGGTTTATGAACTGTGATTTGCACAGCTCCACGTTCTAACTAAATTAAAGAGCAGTAACTATGCTGATTTTGTGGTCTCTGTGTTCAATAAAGCCGGAAGCCGTCACTTTCTCGGGTTTCTATTGCAGTCACAAAATGGCAACACCAAAGCTGCCCAGATTAGGTACCATCCAGAACAGCCTTTTCTAAGGCCACATTCACAGAACTGCAGAATCACAGTGCAGTCCTCTGTAGGACTATTTACCTGGAGTGAGGGAAAGGGAACAAGTTCTGTTCAGTCCTTGGTTGGTTTCAAGGGTGGACAGGAGTCAGCAGATCAAGGAGCCTCTCCATTTTCCTTTTCTAATCCAGGGATAAAAATGCAACCTGTTCTTGGAAACATCTTATTCTGAAATATGTAGTTCAGGGGACTTTTGTTTAGACAACAACTGAACAAAAATGCTGGCACTGTTAGTCCCTCTATAACCTGCTGTGCTCTGTCTCCCCTGCACTTCTCAAGGGATGGAGCTGCTGCTGAGCAGCACCAAAGCAGAACTGAGCCAGGGCAGTGCAGGAAGGGGCTGTAAGCAAGAGTCGGTTCCCATGGGCCAGCCTGCTGAGTCACCCACAGCTGCTTTTCAGGAACAGTGTCCCAGTCCAAGAGGAGCTGCTGGAGCAGGGAGACAAGCTTCATGCCCCTTGTCAATGCTGCTGCATGCAGGCACTGCTTGGAGGGATTTACTTTTGGGCCTGGCAAACTGAAGTGGCATCTTCCCTTCTCCTCAGTTCAAAGTCTGAAACACTGCAAAGGATGCTGCTCTGGCAGGAGGAATGCACAGATGAGCCACAGTCCACATAGATCTACAGAGCATTCTTCTTTTAAGCTTTAATATAAGGTAGCACAGTCTGCACCTTCTCATAATGAGGTATTTAAAACATTTTACAAAGAAATGGTATTCAAAGGCATTTAAAAATAAAATATTTCCCTTTTCTGAATCAAACAGTAACACTAAAACCCCTGCTGCCAAGTGCTGCTCCCTGTTAGGCCCACAGCTCTAAAGCAGATGGCTGGAAAGCTTACTTGAATGGCTTGAATCCCCTGAAGCAGGGACAGCTGTTTCCCTGAACTGGCCTTGCCTTGGTGCCACGAGGGAGACACTGCAGCAACCATCCCTTCCAAAACCCCTGAAATGCTAATAAAAGTTGTTACAAAACCTCTCTAATAGGACCAGGCTCTTTAAGTAAGTAGTCTTGCACAAGCTGAGTGTGACAGAGACTGGACCAGGAGCCACACCAGAACTTCAGTATCTTACAAAACAGCTGCCCTGTTCTGCCCTTAGAGCCAGAGCTGCTGCTCTGTGGTCAGGGTGACCTCCACAGCTTGGCCACTCTGTCCAGCACTGGCTCTGTAGGAAGCCTAGGGAGTTCAAAAGAGGATGTTCTCTATCCTCAGTGTTTCACCTGCTGTAAGCAACTGAAGAGCAGTTTGTTTTCTTCACTCCACAACTATCTACCACTCACCTTTGCTTTACTGATCTGTGCAAGTGAGCAGGAGGCACAGACAGACCCCCTGGACACCTACAACTGTGGCTGTGCATGTAGCACCACAGGGGAATGGAGAATTGGCCTCAGCCCTGGAAGACCTGGATTTGTCAAGAGCTTGAGGAGAGCACTGGGTCTAAACATTCTGCTTCTGGCCAAAGACATCCCTTAAACAAGCTCTTCCTTGGAAAAAAACCTGATCCAGTAGCAGGATTCTGGACAGTGATTCCAGCTGTCAGCCACTAAAGCAAAAAGGCAGGAACTATAATCAGTGTAATTATCTAGCTAAATCTGACATGAAGCTCCCCTCAGTCCCTGCAGTACTGTTCTCTCCTGAGGTTCCAGGCTGAAACTTAAGTAACAGTGCACACCATTAAATAGGAAAAGAACGTAGAAAGAGGAAGCCACGACCACACTCCAGGCTACAGGATCTGTGGCCAGTTAAGCCTGGCCCATCATCCCCCCCAGCTCCTTGGCACACCATGGAGACAGGTGGGAAGAAGCAGCAGGGTCCACCACACCAGTCCCCAGCTGGTCATGCACTGAACGGTGCCCCTCAAGCAGATGATGAATTGCCCATTGCTCTGTTCCTCTGCATCACCTTCGTCCGGCGTTCATCAAAAGGAAAACAAAACAGAAATGAACACACGCACCCCCTGCACTCACAGTGGGAAGCTGGAGGCTTTGCTCAGCCTGTAGCGCTCCTGCCTGAGCTGCTCAGGCCCCAGGAGTCCCTGCCTGGCCCATGAGGGGGCCGCTGCCATCCCGGGGGTCCTCCACGGGCGTCTGGCTGGGCTGCACCACGATGGTGTTCTCATCCACCAGCTCGCACGCGGGGTTGCTGAACGCCGACAGGGGCAGCGTGATGCGCTGCATCTCCCGCTCATACACCTTCTGCTCGTGCTTCTCCTTCAGGTCCTTCCCCCTGCATTACAACAAAAACCAAAATACACACGTGGGGTGAGTGCTGCTGCTTGGAGGGAGAGTCTCAGTAGAGCTGATGGAGTAGAGAAGAAGGGACTGTGCTCTTTAAGATTTAAGTGGTTTCAGCTGCATACAAAGGGCCAGAAATATTCCCTACTGTAAGCAGAGGACCACAGCTGAGCATCTCTGAAAAACAAGCAGCCAAGTGGTCTGTCCCTCCCTCAAACTGGCTTATTCACTGACATTGCTGCTGATAAATGACTGTACAGCCAAGCCCCTCCTTCAAACCACAGAGCTGCCATATGTTTCCTTATCCTTTCCAGTCCCACAGCGCTGCCTGGTGCAGGCCCAGGGGAGGAGTGAGACAGTGCAGAGGCCACTGCTGTGGAAAAGAGCTTCTGTAACCTGCTTCATCTGGAACAAATACTGGAGGTGATGACAGCTTCTGCCTTTTGTTGCAGCAAATTAAGCTGTCCAGAAAGTATTAAAGCTGACTTCAGAGCCGGCCCTGCCTTCTGCCACTGCAGCTCTAACAGCTCAATGCCACAACCAGCTCCTCAAACCTACCTCAGTCTCCAGCCTGTTGCTAAGTGAAGGAACACCTCTGTAATTTGTGCTGTGGAAGAACTGCCTTGCTTTAAAAATGGATTTGGCATTAATAGCATGTTGTCTCCAGAAGAGCTATGTATACCAAAAACTACTAAACCCATTAAAGGTTTCTCACCACTCCTACTACCCAAACCTGCCAGCTTGCACATGCAATTCTGAGATCAAGGCAAGGAAGGAGACAGTAAACCTGCAGAAGATCCCTGCTGTGAGCTCTCTGTGACTGGAGAAGCAAAGCTGCCTTTGGCCAAAGCCCAGCACTGGTCTATTGCTTCCTCCCACTGAGGACGGGAGAGAGGTGGGACAGGCACCACTCGTGATCTCAGGCAGGCAGAGCTGCTGGGGTTTCCTGTTGGCATTCTGGCTGCTGTTCAAAGCTGCCTACAAACGTGCAGCAGTGGCTGCCATTCCTGCCAGCACACAAGACAGCATTCTCTGAAGTGACACCTCAAATCAGATTCCTCGACAAGCGGCACTCTGTGTTTTGCCCCTTATGTAACACTCCTCCCTCTGCTTTTTTTCTGTCAGCATTTATTATAAACACTTACATAAGGACATGTCCCAGCTTGGGAAAGGGCTCCTTCTGCTTGGTTGTGTCAGACTGTTGTCAAACAGCCAAAACATAGAACAAACCCTCCCAGAGGAGGGAGCCTGGGCCGTTGCTTGCTGCAGTGACAATCACTGCTATTTGTTAATCCTGCCCTCTCTCTTACAACTAAGCTTGCTACTGCCACTACCCTCAAACACTGCTGAGCTACAGAAACATTTCTGTCCCACACAGTGAAGTGACTGAAAAAAAAGTAACTGAAGTCAAAATCAAAACTGACCTTAAAGTATAGAGGAACTTTGCTAAAATGAACTTGGACCAAAAAAACCAGTGCTACCTGACAGTCAGCTTCATAGGATACAATGCATGAGTAGCAAAAAAAAACTGTCCATTGTTTTTCTTATAAAGATAGACTACAGAAATCAGGGGAACAGGTGGCCTGCTAGAAGAATTGTTCTTTTTCTGAGCAAAACAAACTTCCTGTGAGGGCACCTGAGATCTCTCCTTCCAGTTCTCACAAAATCCTGCTCCTGAGTACATCTGAAAAAGCCACATCAAGGTGCACATGCACACACAAAACCCCAAATATTAAATAGGGCAATTTGAAACTTCAAGTGAGATAGAACATCACAATAATGGGGGAATGGAGAAGAACAGAGTTAACTCTTCGGTAGTTCTTTCCTCAGTGTGACAAACTTGCTTAATGCACCACAATCAAATATACACTTCTGTCCCATTTCCTTGTGATCTGGTTGGGTGTGCAGGTGCTCAGACATTCCTGCTCTATATACACCAGCTTTTGAACAAAGAACAGCCACTCACCTCTTGTAGATGTACCCCACGACAATGCCAGCCCCAATGGCAATGATTATCACCATCATGATCAGCCCCAGCACATAACCTGTGAAAAGAGAAAAATAAGAGCCAAAATTAAGAGGTGGCAGATCCAGCTATAATGCTGCTTTCAGAGCCTCAAAACATGTCTGTCCTGCTACAATTACAGGAATGCATCCATCAAACGATCCTGGGTTTGTACCTAGTGTCCCTAAGTCCTTCTTTTCTCTGGAGTTCATCTGTACCCTCTGACTGATGCCAATGACGGGCTGCACCGCGGCCGCCTCGCTCCGGGAGGGCAAAGTATCAGCTGGTTCAAACACCTGCTCCTCCTCCTGGGAAACACCAACTTCTGCTGTGGGGACTGGGGCTGGGCTAGCTGGGCTAGCAGCATCTGTTGAGAGGAGAAAAAAATAAAAAAAATATATATACAACATACCAAGCACTTATGAGTACTTTAAAACAACATGTGTCTTGAGAGTGGGACAGCTCTAGACTGGTATCACTGAACTGCCTTCAAAGCACACTGAAAAACACTGGAAAACACTTGTTCCCCCTGAAGTTGTTGCCAGAAATCCTACCAAAGTAGACAAGAAATCTGTTCTTCCCCCCACTTTCCTTTGACATGAACCTATTTAACTAAGAGTCCAAGGCACCACCACAGATGAAAGAAATCAGAGAGCAGATTGAAACCTAGGTTCAGGGCATGAGTCCAGAGGATGCACAATGACTTCATTTAGTGTATAGATCGATATACAGGCTGCAGCTTCAATCATGCTGAACAAGATTATGAGAATCTCCATCCCAAATCTCCCAGGAGCCTATTTATCCCTCTTCTGCCTCAATCTTCCTGACACAGGAAAGTCTGACAGGAGACTCCAGCTGGTGTGAAAACAACCTGGGGGTATTTTTCCCTGGTCCCTCCTTGCAGTGTGTACCAAACTGATAGTCTGGGACACCACTGGACAGGCTAAGTCAGAGCAGGCAGCACAGCCACTGACTAAGGACAATTCCTTCCTCAGTCAAGGCCCAGAAATGGCACCCAAGGATACAGGTTCCTTCCCAGCCCTGTTTTTTATCAATGCTCTTTTTCATCAACAGCATTGAAAGATTTTCAAGGTAGCTCCTTCTTTCATGACATAGTTTAAATGGAAGCTGCAGCACTGTAAAAGCTGTGACAGTGTAAAGTAGGTATCTACTACCATTTCTACACAATCTCCCTTCCTTTTTGGAAATGCTGTTCACAGTATGCATCAACACGTGAAAAATCACTCCACCTGCATCTCCCCCCACAGCAGGCAATAACTCCCTGTGGATTTTCTATCTGCAGCCATTTTGAGTCCTCAGTGCAATGTGAAATGGAAGTACAAAAGAGAGCCAGAGACAGGAAATCAGGGGTCCTGCACAGTAACTTCAAGTAGGGTCAGCCAGGGCAACTGAACTAAAGTGAACTGTTGAACCATGAAATGGTGCCTGCTCTGAGACACAAAAATATGAAACCTATTAAACCTGCAAAGGGCTGAAATGCCAGGTAACTCTTCTGATCCTAAAGCTGCGAGAGTGTTTTGAGGAAGGATCTTGGCAGCAGAACATTTTTTTGCTTCACCTTAGGGAAAAGCAGGCAAAAAAAGAGCAAAGTGAAAAAAAAGGGAGGGTGTATGTGCGTGGGAAAAGTATTTACTTGCAAGGATGGCAGTCTCAAGGAACAGTGGTGCAAGTAAATCTTGCAGGGCTCAGAAAGTAGTAAACAGTTCAAAAAACCCTCAGTGGTTGCTCCGATGTCAGTCAACACTGACACCTCCTCTCCCCAAAACAGGCTTCAGCTACAGTTCTTTTGGCAAACTGTTTCTCACTGTGACTATCCAGGAGGCATCCAGTGTTTCCATTTCTTACTGTCCTCCCTTCTAGTTCTCATTTTTTCCACATTCTTGCTGTACACCCTGTACTCAAATTCCCACTGGCAATTCTTTAACAGCAGGAAGCTTCTTTAGTCAGCCATAACATGCCCCACAGCAGCAGTCTACCCACACCTCGGCAGCTCCTGGATGTCCAGACCTCAGCCCTTTGCAACACAGCTGGAGAGCGCTACAGTGATAAGCGAATTATGGGGAGTGGGGGTTTTTCACAGGCCTTTTCTGGCATTAATGGCAAAGCCGGAGGGGCGGAGCACGGCATAGCTGGGAGGCAGATGTGCACGCACAGGCGGGGGCTGGAGGCAGCTCTGGGTACGCGGTGTTTCCGAGGGAGGTGCTGGCGTAGCCCGGGGTTGTTTGTGAGCGGGGGACCCCACCCTGGTGACAAACCGAGCCCCGGCGGTAGGGGGCAGGCCAGGGAGGGCAGGAAGAGAGGGGGACCGGCGGCGGCCGCTCTTACCTGAGCACCGGGCGATGTCGCAGGATCGCCGCTCGGGGATCCCGGTAGCGCCTTGGATGTAGCACCAGGGCGCGGCGTCGCCGTCCGGGTTCCTGCAGCTGTTGTGGTCCTCATCGAGCGCTAGGGAGCAGCGGGCCGTCAGCGCGGCCGCGGCACCCCCCGCTCCCCCGAGAGCCCCTCCCGGCCCCGGACCCACCTGCCGGGAGCGCGGCGCCGGTACCGTTCCGCACCATCCGCCAGTTGAGGCACGGGGCGCCGCCGGAGGCCACTCGCCGGCTGCCGCGGTAGGACTCGCCGTTACCGCGGACGCATTCTGCGGAGAGACGAGCCGAGCCTTGCGGGCGGCCCGGGCAGCCCCCGCCGCTCCGGGCAGCTCCCAGCACGGCCCCCGCTGTCCCCACGGGGGTGCTCCCCCTCTTCAGAGCGGCCTTTGTCCCCCACAAAGCCGGGCCGCCACTCACTCACTCACCCTCGGCGCTGCGGGCGGCCCCCAGCAGCAGCAGCGAGCCCAGCAGCAGCAGCAGCGCCCACCGCGGACCCCCGGGCAGCATCCTCGGCGCGGAGGGCGAGGAGCCGCCGGCAGCCCGGCCGCGCAGCTCGGCTCGGCTCCGCTCGGCGAGACCTGCCCGGCGCTCCCTCCCCGTAAACAACCGCCGGGCTGCGCTTCCCCCCCCGCCCCGCAGCCGCCGCCGGGTCCTAACGCTGCCGCTGCCGCCGCCCGCCCCCAGCACGGGAAGGGGCGGCTGCCGCGGGGCAGGGCTCGGGCTCGGGGCAGGGCTCGGGGCAGAGCGAAGCTGCTGCCGCACAGGGTCCCTCGCCCCGATGGGTGCGCGGTGCCGTGGGGCTGTTTGGCTCCGGGGAACTCCGCGTCTCTGGGCTTGTCTCCTGCAGTCGCAGGAAAAGTCTTAGACCAGAAGAGGAGACTTTCCACACGGAACTGCGCTTGAACAACTGCCTGTGGCAGGAAAAGTGTTTATCTTCGGAGACCCAAAACTGTTCTCTCCCCTAGAGAATTATCATGAAGGACTAAATCCTGCTGCCCTTATTCTCCCTTTGGGTTCCCTTAGCTGTAAAGATATGTTGTAGGGGCTACACACTGCTACGGAGGCTGTGCAACTCCACCTTAAAGGGCTTTTTACATCCTCGCCTCTGCCAATCCATTACTTTTCATTGACTCCATGGGCTTACTCTAAAAGCTGCGCCTGCTTATAGGAAAAACCAAGGTAAACAGCACGAAGATGGTTTAGAGTCGTTCTACTGCAGGCATGCAGCCTCTGTGATAAAGCCTCTCTGCAGACATTTCACACAGCTCACAATAGATACTTCTGTTTCTGGACATGCCAAGGGACTCAGACAGTGCAGCCCCAGTGCCTGGACACGGCATCTGGAGTCCTCAGCATTGCTTCTGTTCTACACCAGTGAAAAACAAGCCCCTGAATAGCTGGTCCTGTTCAACAATGAGCTTGCAGAGGCAGCCTGGGCCAGCTGATGGGTTTGTAGCCAAGGCACAGGCCTGCAGCTCAAGGTGCTATTTCTGGCTTTCCCACAGAGTTCTTCCTGACCTTGGCCAACCTGCCTGCCTCGCTTCTTTGCACTTTCCCTTCCTTTTTGTTACATGAGGTACAATCAAACCTTCCTTCTTAGAATAGGACAGGGAAGTTCCCTTCTTTTAAAGTTCTTTGAAATCACATGGAAACCACTGAACACAAGAAGTATTTCTATGCCAGGAAGCTGCTCCAGTGTTGGATAAATCACTTTTCAAGGCAGTGCTGGCTGCAGCAGTGGTCTTTCCCTTCCATCCTGGCAGTGCTCTCTGTCAGGCTGCTACAGGTTATTGTGTAACAAACCTGCCCAAGGTTCTGATCCAGCCCAACTTTTGCCCCTTTTTCACCAGGTCATGAACATTTCAAGCCCTTTACAGCCAGGTCACCCGCTGCATCCAGTCCACAATGGAGCACAAAACCAGAGATGTACCAGCATGATAGATGCAGGTACATTAAGCAGCACTACCACCAAGTATGAAACCACAGGTCTTAGCACACATTTGTGTGACTCAAGCTTTAACAACACGATTTACCACTACAGAAAATTTAGTTTAGTAATGTCAGATTTAAAAAAAATATGGGTGAAAAAAAAATCAAAACAGGAAACCAAAAACCAACTGTATGTGCCAGTCCTGACTGACATCACCAGCTAAGATGCAGCCTTTGTGCAATTATACTCATTTTCTGCAGAGACACCCTGCTACTGCATTCCTGATGTTCTCCAGTTACTCTCTCTAAAGGGAAGGCTAACTGGAGTCAGCAGGAATTTTTAATAAGGGCTATTCAATCAAGCTGCCTGTTTGTAATAGCTTTTCATCAGATTTTATGAGACAAATTCCATTCAGCAGAAACTGCAGGGCCACACATGCCTGTCCAAAACTTTGCAGATGGACTGCCAGCCTGCACAATTAATGTCCTTTTGCTCATTTCATGAGACTAACTAATGCCTCCATGCCACCTAGCACAGAGAGCACCTCCTTCTGTGCATACTGATCCAAGAACTGCAGGAATCTCTGTGGAAACAAATCCCAGGCCTTCCTAGTTCTCTCTCCTACTATGTAACGAGATAAATTTGCACTTCTCCTTACACGCAGCCAAGTTCCAGCAAACTATTTGAGTTTCTAGTCCACAGAAGGACAATGGGGAATCTGGAAGAAATGCAAAAATCTTCACAGTAATGGTAAAGATCAAAGACTTTTCCACAACTGACTTCTAAGCATAATTTTTTCTTTCATCTCTAGCTTTCTCCAGGATGAGGGAAGATTTATGCCTGGCAGTTTCACAGAGTTAAGTTTAATAGGATGCCAGGTGGCAGCTGTCAGAGGCAGACTCAATTGCTCTTTCCACTGCTTAGGAATGGGCTTGCTCTTCTTGCTACACTTTTAGAGATTAAACATGACATTATTTCCTAGGACTTGATTTTAAACTACCCAAGCTATAATAAGTTAATAGCTTTGCAGCTACTTCCTCACATAGTTTACACTTAGATGTCTGTTGGTATATACACATACATATATCACAACACATCCCCACGTTTTACAGGAGAAAGTACACGCTATTTTTAGGAATGAGGGACATTAAACATCTTCTCTAAACTCAGTGTGAACCAGTTGTGAGCTGGTACCTTTCTTTATACAGGTTCCACAGTGAACAATGTCTGCTTTCTCTCTCTCCTGTCTGTCAGCTGCTCTTTCTTGTTTATTTGTCCTACATTTTCACCTGTGGAAAAATTCAAAGTGTTTTGAGATTTAAAAAACAAAAAGAAAAAAAAAAAAGGAATCTAACAGCACAGCCCTCTGTGCCAAGGGAGGCAGCCCCAGATCTACAGCTCTGAAATGACTCTGCAAGGAGCCATCAAACCCACCCTCCTTCTCTGGCCACAGCCAAGCGTGTTCTGATCTCGCCAGGAGAAGTTCATCTAACCTCCTGGGCAAGAACTAACATGCTTTATTACTTAATCTTACTAAATAAGACACTGAGGGGAGTAAACAAAATGAGTTTTCTAATCTGAGTAATCTTTCCTAGCCAAATTAACATGGATTACTTAAAATGGAAAAAGTTGACCGTTGCCCTCCTTGTGACGGGACACACGTCACGCTCCCATCAGCTCCCCTTTCTTATTCCTAGATAATCAAAATAATTGTTCCAGTTTTCCCCAAAACTCCTTTTCCTCAATTTTCTGCTTCTTTCATAAATGGAAATGTTTAGAATAACGACAGTACTATTCTGAGACCTCACCATGAACAGAATATTAGAGCAGTTTGTGCTTAAGCTTAAAAAGCTGCAAGCATCAAATGTTACAAAATACTATTAAGTGCTTGAGCACTTGCAACTCCAACAAAAGCAGGGGTTTTATTTCTTTGCTGTCTCTCTCTTGATCATGAAAACAACTCTGGGTCTCACCTGCAAAAAGCCTTCTGTAAGCAATGATGCAGGAATTGGAAACAAATGTGTTTCATTTCTAAGCTAGATATAATTCGAATGTAATAAAAGAGCATCAGGGCTGTAACAAAAGGATCAGATATTGACTTTATCAAACTGAGCCGAGTACAACCAAAAATCAAGGCAGAGGCAGTGACTACAGAGGAGTCGCTGTGGAGCGACAGGAGTGTCTGCTGGCACTGTTGCACGGCGCTGCTGCCATGCTCGGGGAGAGGGAGAGGCTTTCTCCTCCTTTCTCCTCCCCTTCAGTCTGACAGCGGGAGCTATTGCAAAGCAAATGCCAGCCACAGCCTCCAAGGACTAACAAGGAAGTCTGCAGAAGCAAAACAACCATATGCGATATTTGAACTGGTTCAGACTGGTTCACACTTTGCTCCACTAAGTCCGAGTGCTTTCTCAGATGGGTTTTTGTGTGGGCTGTAATAAAAGGCCAGAGGCCTCGGGAGGGCAGTCTGGGTCCTATTGTTTACTGGGGAGAAGCATTAAGAGATTATCTCTAAATACTCTCGGCAATCAGCGACTTAAGAAATTTCACACACTGAGTCCCCTTAATGGCATGATTTTTTGTGTCCCTTTTGGACAAGAACTGCCCAGTGCCTTTGCAGTTTTCTCAGTTTTGAAGTGCTGACAGAGAGCTGTGTTCACACTGGCCCACTGCAGCAAAGGTCCCCATGGATCATCCCTCAGCTCCTTCCCTGGCTGCAGCATTCCAGCCTCGGTGCCTGATCACAGATTGCTTTACCTGCTATCCAGTGGGTGTGTCTCAGAGCAGGACACCACCAAACCACAGCAATCTTGTCAGGAATTGGGTACAGCTGTCTGAAGATGTTTCAGTCTCCAGCTGCACTGGTTTTTGTTGGGCTGTTTGTTTGTTTTTTTGCTGCAGATGCAGGCTGCTACTGACAAAAGCCAGAGCACACATTTCTAAGGGTGGAGGCAGGGAAGCTATTTTGAAAGATACTGTGATCTACTCAGAGAACACACAAGTCTGAGCCAAGAGCAGAAGCTTTACTCTCAATTTTTGAATGATCTTTGCCTGACCTTAGGCAAGCTTCTGCCTTGGTTCCCCATATTAGCATTACTTATGTCACAGAGGCAGAAATGATTATATGTCTGCAGAGCACTTTGGAAGCTTCAGACATCCAATACCTACCTTATGAAATGGGTCTGCAGGGGAAGGAATCCTGGAGACAGATATGCAGGAGATGTTCTCAAGTTCTACATAGGTAGCACTGACTTAGATGAAAGTACAAATAAGCATTAATGCAGGACTTCATTAAAATAGGAGAATTTGTTGCTTGGTTGTTTTTTAAGGTATAAATGTACTTTTGTAACTTTCTTACATCTCAAACCACAGTTGTGCCCAGCAGCACCTGGCAAAGCTGAGCAGTCTGATAACCCATTTTATTCTTGTTAGAAAATGCCTACCTAAAAATAATTTATTATTTGCACATGAGAAATGTGAAAGTGTAGCATCAAAACATCTGGAGATTTAAGTCAAAAGGAATAAAGATTTCTGTTCTGATATCTGTTCAAATTAACCTCCAGTGAATTGGGTGGGATTATTAAATATTCTACCAATCTTTCACTCGTTATGGAAATCAGTTTCACAGTGAAAGCCCAAAACTCTGCTGTTTAAACCTCAATAATAATGGAATATTACCACAGTAATAGTTAGACTTCATTGTGAAAAACATGAGGTTAAAGTTGCACTTAAATATGCAAAACTCCTACTCTAAATAGCACCACCACTCATGTGACCTCTATCCCAAGCCATCAGAAAGGCTGTAAGGTTAAAAACTTGAACACATAAAAAATCCAAACACGTATTTGCTTCCCTCTAGGGCTTTGGGACCAGGACTGGAGTCATCAGCATGAGGGCAGAGCAGAGACTCATTTGGTAATGGGTCAGTGATTCAGTGTGAGCAGAGAAGCAGAGACCAAACCTTGCAGTGGAGCTACTGCTGCTTCCTCATGAAGTGCAGGATTCAGGGACATTTACAGTGCAGAGCTCACAACTCTGGATTCTGTTTCTCAGCTGACCTGAAAGCAGATAAAACCACAGGTACTGCGAAAGACTCCACAGGTGTTTGTCTGAAGGCTGTGGGAGGAGTTGTTTATTTTGGGAAGTTGCCCTCTCTTTCCTGTTGAAGAAAGCAAATCTGTGTTTTCTCTGGGTCACACACATGCCACAAGCATGCAGAGACAGCCTTTTTCATGACTGACATAGGCACATGGGCTTTTTTACATCCATTTGCAAAAGCAAACACACTGTTCCTTTAAGGATGTTTCCAGAACAGGCAAACCTCTGTTGTTATTTTGGTCTTGAGTTTGCCATTCTTTTAGAAAGTTAAGGCTCCGTCTGGTAACACCATGAGGAGGTAAAAAGCCAGGAAGAAACAAAGGTTTAATAAAGTTTGACTTAACACTTGCACTTATTTCTTTAGTGTATAAGGGTGTGGAGTTAAAACACTCTGCATTTGACTTCAGCACCTGAGGTAGGCAGGCCAGAAGCAAAACTCTATTTTATATGACCTCAGTTTTATTTCACTGCCATTCAGTGAGGACAATACCAAATTTCACAGATATTTGTTACTCCATCCACTTATGCTGAAATGAGAAACCTCACCACACAGTGCCAGAGAAAGGATTGCCTACTCAAAATAAGGCAATCCTGATACACAGATTTGCAACCTGCCCACCACACTATGAATTCTCACACAGAGCTGTGGAAATGTGCAAAGGCAGAACTGTCTCTGGAAAGGGGAAGATTTTGAGATATGAGAAGTCCAGGCCATCTCTGTGATGAGAGAATACTCATGTTCTCTCCATCTCCAGGAAATGAATGCATGCAGCCTGCAGAGTTTAATTCTCTTTTGGTTTATTACTATTTAAAAATCAGGTTTTGTATCCCCTTCTACAGAGGCTTCACCTTCCAACAGAACATACAAAAAATACACACAATAGAAAAAAAAAGATAGGTAGGTAAGTTGCTTTATACAAACAGGTCCCTAAGAACCCAAAAAGGCTAAAACAGGCTCGGTTTCAATAGAAGCAGGCCCATAAATAGGCAAGAGACTTCATTCAAGTAGGGAAAGAGTCATCCATCCTCACCTAAGATCCTTTCTTGCTCCACTGAAGACAATGGGAGGATTCCCAGCACCTTCAGTAGAAGCAGGATTGGGATTCATCAGAGCCAATGGCAAACTTCTCTGCTCCTTCCCTTCCAAGGCACTGTCTCTTCCATATGGCGTGCAGCCAGGGAAAAATACCAATTTTCCTGGCTCATCCCACACTCATGTTTCAGTTGTTCACTCTACAAGACATCTAAGAACAGCCTTTTATTTTCTCTCTTACTCTGGTATTTGCACTAATTGCAGCAAACTTTCAGATTACAACAGTACCGAAGAAAAATTCTGAGCCCAAGAGCAAGGCTTGGTTGATTCCTCAAGAGCCAGCAGTCAGTCTGACAACTTTGCAGAGGGCATGTAAAATTTGCCTGGAGAAGGCACCAGTTTGTAGACACAGCAGCCAAGAAGGTATTAGCAAGCATGAGATTGATTTATTATAAAATCACTTACCCAAGGTCACTATGTGACTGCAGGATGCTCAAGAGCATTTATGGCTGCAGGAAGTGACTCCATGGTCCACATGAACACAGGAGCTGGGAGGGAGTCACTGGAGCATCACTGAGACTGCAGTTACCTCCCTCCTTCAGCATATCCTGGCTCAGAGCACTTCCAGGTCTCCAAAATTGCAGTACCAGTATGGAGGCCACCCAGGAAAAGCTTCCTTCACATAAACCCTGAGAGCAGATCAATAGTGCCAGGCAGTCTTTAAATACATTTAAGTATCACACCTTTCAGGAAAAATGTGGCCAAATGGTTGTTTAACTTTGCATTACATCTGAAGTCAGTGAGGCCAAACATTTGTGACAGAGTTCAGCAATACAATAGTGCAGCACAATATGGCACATCAATTAAATATTGGCACGTTCTCACCCAAAGGTTATCATCATCTCATCTCACAGACAGGAACACAGACAGGAAGAGGCCAGAGATGACACAGAGAGTTAATTCTTGGCAAACAGGCCATCGGTGCCTGCCACCACAGAGGGCACAGCTGTGGTTTTTCACTATGAGCCATAACCAACAACCATCACCACAACCCCTCACAGCCAGGGCTCCTGCTCCTGGGCTGCATCTCTGCAGTTATGGCACAGCACCCTTTACAGTGCTGCTTTCTCTTTCCAGTTCTTAGCCAAATAACTCCTGTTTGTTTTACAGCCAGCAGCCCTTGCAGAGCTGCACACACTCAAGCAGGATGCACAGGATGTGAGGAGGGGGAGGATGAGGATGAGGATGGGAGCAGCAGGCACAGAACACTTTGCAGTGCTGGCACCTGTGGCTGCAGCCCAGCCTGCCCCTCCCTCTGGATCCTCTGGAACATGCTGCCTTCTCACAGGGCCAGGGAGCTGCAGCACATTGGGCTGGAAGCCAAATCAGTTCCCAAGGGCTCATTCACAACAGCTGAAGGATCTTGTTTTGAAAAGGATGTTCAGGATTAAAAAACGCGGCTCTTTCAAGAGACACTGGAGCATTCCAGAATTTGTTTTCAAGTTTTCCTTGTGGGTTTATTTTTTCCCCCCTCTTTGCTCATTTGTTTTGTCTCTCAGGGTAGAATTGAGAGCCTAAGCTCAGAAATTCACTGTGAGCTTCTGCTCTGTTCAAATAAAATTCAGGTATTGTGCCCAAGAAAAAGGGGAGCAGTACTAAGCTGGCTTAATTTACATTTGGGTATTGACAATGCTGTTAAGGTATAATCATAATGCTGAACAAGCCAGCACATTGTATTGTTTGGCACTTGCTCTCAGACTTTATGCCATGGTGACAATTGAAAATATTTTATTATTTTTGTGGGTGGTAAAGAAAAACCTTTCCTGTTTCACTACTTAGAATTTTGGTGGCTGTTTTTTACTTTGTCCATTTATCTCTCATGAAACCCAAGGAGAGCTCTTGCTCTCCATTCATTCTTCCAACACTGAAGTCTGGAGTTCCTTTGAAATTTACTTTGGCATCTACTTCCTCAAGCAAGCACCTTAAAAAAAATTAAAGCTGAAAGTGGTACCCCACTCCCGACTCAAGACGTAAGGTTAGATACTGAATTCTAGGAACAAAGATTTAGTGAAAAAACAAGACACTAAAGTTACAACAGAGCCTACAAAATCTAGGTTAGCTTTCATACTAGCAATTCAATTAGTTGAGTTATAGACATTCAGTTACACAGCTCTTCTATTCAAGTCATTCCTTACTGCTGACAGCAGTTGAGGGAGGAACAATAATTTCAGGGAATACATGGGAAATAACAAATATTCCCTAAGTCACTGGCACTCAAACAGGTCTAAAATTGTGACTGGGCATTTACAATTATTCAAAAGATTGGTAGGAAGACCAACTCCACACCATCTTAATAATTCTAGGCTTTAAAAACAAAAAAAAACCATCCCCCCAACATATAATACTTTGCCCTACTATAATTAAGGCACTGGATTGAGAGAAGGAAAAATCTGTGTTCAATTTCTGGTTCTGCTATCAATTTCCCATATCATCATGGGCAAATCACTTAGGATTGAGAGCTCCCACGCACATGGCCATGTGTCAGGTGAGCCACACTGTTTGCACACATTTAAGACATGACAAATGCAAGGTCATGACACCTAATTTAACTGAGTAGGGAATGAATTCACATCAAATTGCTTTACCTTGCATTTGTTCTGGATTGACATTTTTAAATTCAGGCAACAAAAGCCTGAGAAGTTTGTGCCCTCCCATTTAACACTTAAGCATGCATGCAAGTGGTTTTTAGTCCTTTATCTTTCACTCATTCTCTTATAAGCATCTATTCCTTTCTTGTCTGTCTTTAATATTTAGATTATGAATGGCTGAAGATGTTTTCATCATACCTAATAGACAAGGCTTGAGCCTCAGATGAGAATTATGGGACTCCTATAATACAAACAAATACTACAAGTCTGATGATTTAAATTTGCATGAACTGAACTTTCATTCCTGACATCACCAACTCAAACATTGGCTTGCAGTCCCTGCAAAGGGAAAGCAAGGAAGAGAGGGTGGCCCAAATCAGAACTATCATCTACACACCAATTAAAAATCAAATGTAATGGCAACAAGGCATGTTACATACTTCCCTTTGAACTCTGGACTTGTGAGGCTGAGTTCTCTGTTTGGATCTGTCTCGTGTTCTATAAGAAACAGGCATTTCCCAAAGTACAGAATAGAGAGAATTTGCATTAGATTAAATGACTGTCCAGAGTGGAACAGTATGCCCCCAAAGAAGCAAAAAGCACTGAAAACACAGCACAGCTAAAGATCTGCCCAATTTCCTGCTGGCACTGGCCTGCAGCAGCCTCCTGTGTTGGTACAAATCTCTCCCATTTACACCAGGATGATCTAGAACTGTCATTTCAGGATTATTAACCTCCTGCCTAATTGTTTCCCTGTCCACTAGACTGAGAAGTAAGTAGTTTTCATTCAATGTATTCATGACAACTTAGTAAGCATTTTCTTTGACAAGCAGAATACACAGTGTTTTTGAAGGCTTGGTTTTCAGATAAAGGCTTTTGTTTCACCAGGTCAAATTCTGTAGCATTCAAAATTAAATTCTGATAGATACAGCCAAAATTCAACCCACTTGTAACACTAAAGTCAGGGGAAATAAATGTAGGATGAAAGTGTTCAGTACTCTGGACTTGCTTTTGGAGTTGAATTTTATGATTAATGCACCTTTGAGTGCCTGTAGGAACACTGGGGACAGAAACTTCTGTCTCTCAGCACACAGCCTCAGTTCAACAGAAATTTCCCTTGTGGATTCATTATGAGCTATTAGTAAATCAGTGACTGCAGCTGCATTTGCTAATCCCAACAAACTGTTGTGCTGACTGGAAAGCCTCTCTCCTGATTTGCTCAGGAGCTTACAAGGTTGTCTCAGCACTAGATTTGTAAGGTATTTTACAATGTTTTGTCACTTGTCTAAGATTTTCTGGTTTTACCTCTCTACTAATCTTACCAGTACAAGAGCAATTCCATGAAGCTTTAGTGGTGGGGTTTGTTTGTTTCACTGGTTTTTCCTTTTAAATGAGGCTCATACCTATTGCAGGATTCTGGGAGGAGATGACTGGAGAAGAACATGTCCTTCAGTCTCCCAACACAGATTAATAGCAAAACATCAAGTCCACTGCAACATGCTCTCAATTTAGAAAGTGCTGGTGCTATAAAGAGAAAGCCATTGATTATTCATCCTTGATTTATAATAGAGGAGAGCAAGTACAAAAAGTAACTTCTTACAAGAGGGAATCTGGGTCTTCTAACTCTGTAGAATTTAGAATGTAATTCCAAAATTCATGTACTTACAAGGGCCTCTCTAATTCTAACATAAAACCAAATTGGGAGTGTCAGTGAAGCATCAGCTGCAGGGTTTGGGTTAGAAGCACCTGGGCAATGCAGGCAGTGGCACAAGAACACTTTGTGCACGTTTACACACACAGATCTCCTGCAGCAAACCAGAACCTGGCCCAAGAGGGTCTGTCCTGCTCCAGCACTGCACTAATGATGGAGGCAGACATTGTTTCATGGGATGCACGTTTGGGGCAGGACATGGGCTCTCAGAATGGCCTTTTTAGAAACAATCAATACACAAAGCAGTTTACCAAATCACTACTTAAACCTTTGCTCAATAACTCTCAACAATTGTGATGTAGAGAAGATTCTTCACAGATATGAAAATAAGGAATAAATTCAGGAAACTGTTCTATGTGACTTTGAGCATCAACAGCAGAACCATAATTAAAACTCAGAGTATTCCTAACTCTAACCCTGTGTTAAACAACATTTATACCTGGGTTTGGTACATAAAACCATGACTAGTTACATGGAAGGAAAGGGAGGGTCAAGAAAGGACATTATTTCTGCACAAGTGATATTTTCAGATTAAATGGAATGTCCAACAGCCTGGAGTGCAGTTTCTTTGCATTTTGTAGTCAATTCTTTTTCAAAGAGATGCTGTTTGCAATTCCCACCTCATTTGGAAAAGAAAGGAGTAACAGTGGCTTTTGCAAACCTGACTAGAGACAGATCAGGAGAGCACAACTGGCCAAAAAGCCCAGCTCACTGAGAACACAGCACAGTGCAGAGTGGGATTCACATTTCATTACTGGCTCTCATTTGCACACCTTTGGGACAGGTGGCCAAACTGCTCAAAAACCAGACAAAACGAGGGGATGCAAAGTAACATACTAACTTCTTTAATAGAGTCCAATCCAATTAAACCAAAATCACTGTGTGAACCCCTGGGTTTATTCACACTAAACAAGTCAGTGGTACATAGTGTTAACCCGAGAGCTGATCGTGTTCATCCCCTAGGTCCCCACATGAAAAATGAGCACCAGTCAACCAGACTGTAATGGTATTTTTCCTTCCTTTTTTTTTTCTTTTTTTTTATTTTAATAAAAACTATTTCTTTCATAGACTTAAAACAACCAACTAGCCAAGTTATTAATTATAGTACATCTAAAAAAAAAAAATCTCATACTAACCCTAATGTGACTGCTGCTTTACGAGTGCTCTGTGTACCGCCTTAGACTGGCTTTTCAGTAGCAATTCACTACAACAGGTCCTAAAATAATAATAATAATAAAGAATTAAAAACCTGACAGCAAGTTTAATGGTCAAAAGTAATAAAAACAACCTGTTCTGAAAGGTGATTTTTCTCAGCAGTTCAGTCCTGCTGCAGCACTCACAGCCTCACAAAGGCAGAAGGGGATCAAATTCTCTCACCTTCTTTAAATGTTTCTGGTTTTAAAAGGACAACTGCATTGTAACCTGCTAGGAACCATGGGGCATTTTACTTAATGTTATATTCAATAATGGGTCTGTTTTTTAAACTTACTGTTTTTCTGGGGGAGTTTAGGGAGGGCAGGGGAATAGAGGGAGAACAAAATCACAGCTCCCTGTAGCTGCAGCTCCCCGGGTGCCTCGGTCACTGGGACTGTCTCACCTCAGACCAGTGCTGGTAACTCTTGATTACTCTCAAAGAACACAAGGAAAACACCACCAGCAGCCTCTAAAGCTCCATTTGTTTTGGGTCATATCTCCTATTCAAGGCCACCATCTTCTGTAATTCATCAGCTAAAGAAGCATTTTCTCCCTCTCCCCAGTGAAGGTTTAAAGGTGGGGTAGGGCATGAGACAAAGAAGGAAGCTAAAATGAATAAAAAATTCTCAGCTATAGAACCAAATTTCATTATTTCCTCTTTCATTCACAGCATCTTATCATCAGAGCCAGACTGCTGCTTTGCTTTAAGATCCAACTGATCTCATTTCCCCTCTGGCCCCATTGGTTGCTGGTCGACCTCTGGATCCACAAGGGATGATGCAAATGCTGACTGGACGATCTGAAACCCAAAGGACTCCAGAAGAGACATGTTCTGTTGGGGTGAGAAGGGGGATCCCAGAGCAGGACCCAGGTCCCCCAGAGGGCCACCAAGGGCCCTGACGTGCACTTTCTGTATGTGTTTGTTCAGATAAGACTTGGATCTGAAAAAGCTGCCGCATTCGGGGCACGGGTACTTCTTCTCTCCTTCCATCTCCATTTTGTTTTTGCTGACTGCCAGGTCACACGAGAAGGACCCATTGGTGCTCTGCTTCTCAGGAGTCTTGAGGTCACTGGTGTCAGAGAGGTCTCCATATGAATCAGAACTCTCAATCGGGTCCGAATGTGAACATTTCTGGCCTTCTACGGGAAAAAGAAGAGAGAGAAGTTCTCAGAATCTTGGCTCCCAAAGGAAGATATTTAACATGCATTAAAATGAATTCGATTGGTTACCACCTGATCACATGAATGCCTGTCACAACAGAGTGATACACACTTAACATCCAATCCCTCACATCCCAGAGCCCTTGAGCACAGGTCCCCTTTCCAAACCACCAGGCTGCTATCAGAGCAACAGCTGGGCTTTCATCAGGGATTTGTCACGGTATGAATGCAACCATAATGCCTCTCTGGTTCATACAACACCTCTTGAATCCCAAGGATGTCTCACAATGTTTACACCTCAGACACTACAAAAGGATGGTCCTAATGATGAGTTTTCAACTGTGTAATTCACTTGCACACTCCTGAAATGCTGTTGATACTTTGGGGGAGAGCCTAGAAACTTCATGAAGTACAACAGGCTGCAGCAAGATGTGAAGAAACCTGGAAACATTCAGCAAAACAGCAAGGAGCTACTGCAATTTAAGAAGTGCAATTCCATTTAGTCTCAAGAAACTCTTTTTCACAAGTGCAACACTGTTAGAAGTTAACTTCACAACCTAAAATTGTTCTATCTTTAAACACTGCAGTGTGAAACAGCAGAGAGGTTAGGGACATTATTTAAGTTATTTGGATATATTTCCTGGCAAAGCCATTGGTATGTTTGGAGTGTTCCCCATTCTCCTCTGGCATTATGCCAGGGAAGTTTGTCCACACTTTTTTGCTCAGTGCATGTGAATGAGCGTGAGAAACCCAGACACTAAAGGAGTCTCTGAATACAAACAGGCTGTACCTACCATTAACTCTGAGAGACCAAAGAACCACTTGGCACAACCCAAAAGACAGATTTGCTCTGGACTCAGCATTACAAACCTAACAGGATATGCATGAAATCAATACACCACTGAGCTGGAATAAATCTCTTGTTAAGTCAGCACACCACCCAAAACTAAAGGGCTTCTGTAGTAACTCTATCAAGACTTCAACAGAAAAATTACACAACTCAAGCTTTCTGCTGGCACAGTGTTTGTTCAACCCAGCCCTCTGTGTTCTCCTGGGCAAGAAAAAACCAGAACAACCATGGCTTTGAAGAATTTTCTGATGTTTCACTTTCACCAGGAATACTGACAGCTCAAACCAAGAAGCACAAAGCTATTCTACACAGGCAAACACACTGCTTTCCTTATTCAGAAGTTAAGCAGTGCTTAACTCGGCTATGCTTACAATAACAACTTTTTCTCCCCGCCCCAGTTAAATGAATGTCAAAACAAGAAAGCACTGGTACTATTATCACCCTTCACCTCTCCTCCCCAACGCTGCATTTCCAAGTGTAAGTTTAGCTACAGACAGCTGGCTGCATGTACAGTATGGCTCCTAGCAAAACCACAAACGGGCTCTGACTGACGCAAGATTCAAGGGGAGTGGGACTAACAAATTTGCCCTCAGGCAAAATTCGGATGCTGACTGCTCCAAGGAAGAGGGTCAAGATGAACTAACATGGCTTTTTCATCTTCCAAACTGAAGAAGCTGCCAAAGCTTCACATACTCTTCTGTGCCCGTTTCCTTCCCCTAGACTTGTTAACTCGGCTCTCCAGTGACAGCATTACATCCTACGTGGTGCTGTGGAATTTCTCTGCATCTCCCTAAGCTCCTCTCCAGTATTTTCCCTCCCGTTTCTCGTGCCCAGCCCGACACCCACACCACAAAGCCCTGCCCAGAGCAGCAAGGTGCAGAGCAGGAGTCTCTTGCCTTTGATGCCATAGGTCCTGACGCAGTGGAACGCTGCTCCCCCATTCGGGATGGACTCCTGGTGCCTGGAGACCTGGGGAAGGGGAACACCGTGGTGGGTTTTAACATGGACCTTTAAGTAGGAGGCAGAGGAGAAACCTAAACAAGATAAAAGGAGATGAGATCCTGCCACCAGCAAAGACACACATCTGCCTTCCCTGTTCCTTTAATCTTTCTCTTGCTCCTGCTCCCTATTTTAAAGCTGCTGTTCCACCAGTTCCCTGAGACATGCTCACGTAGGAGTCCTGTCATCCTCAGGCAGAAATGCAATGCACACTTTTCATCAGACTGAGTTTGCTTTTTGTTAGTCACAAAGAGAGAGCAGCCTCCTTAAAAACAAACTCTGTGTAAGCAAACCTAGCAGGTGACATGAAATTTCTGGAAAAAAGGCAGAAGAGACATCATACAAAAAGGCACCCACGTCTCTTCACCATTTTTCTGCTGGTTTATTTTTTTTAATTAAAAATATTTTTGTCATCTGATAATACATTGGAAGATAGTTCCAATTAGTAGATTTTGTGCTCTTAAGGTCTGAAGGAATGCTATCTATTGAGAACCCTTGTTGGTTTAGTGTGCTTTTCCCCTTAGGTTTCTATAGCACTTACAGTGACTTCTAGAAGGCAGAAAGCTGAAACTATTGACTTTTTAAGGTATACACTTTTGCTCAACAGTAATTCTTGAAAAATATTTCCTGCAGTCAGCTCACCCTGAGTTTAAAAAAATATACTAGAACTCATATTTTGTCTACAGTTAACAAAAAGTACTAAAAATAAATTTCAGTATTTTTATCAGCTCTGATCTGTAAGCACCAAACACTGAAAATAAAAACATATATATCAAACAATTGATTTCTGAACAAAGCAGGTTTTTACATTTGTGTGTGTGCTTTTTAAAATGTTTCTTTAAGTCTCATGTAATTTTTTCTTTAATGCAATGAATTATCTCACATATACTTTGAAAGTTTTTAAATTTAACCTGAATAAGATTTGCAGTCACCACTAGCACATTGGACCATATATGAGGCAGAGTTTTAAAGACTTCCTACAGAGGTAAAGCTGCCACCACCAAGCTGCTTAACTTTCTGTTATATTTGAACAGAGTATTATGGCACTTTCTTGTTAGAAATATTTCCCACTAACAACTAAAGAGCACAGCACAAGGTGCACCAGTGCAGACCCAGAGTTGCAGGTTCCCTTTCTGGAGAGAGAAAACCCAAGCCCTAGATTTTTTTAAACCAATATAGCATTTGCAGCACAAGTCCTTGCAAGAGAACTTTCATAACAATAATTTCCTTAAAATATGAGTAGATCTTCTACCATAAAGCCATTTTTATAGTGATATAACTGCATCTACATTTGATGATATATAGTAATATATTAGGAATGCTGCAAAGCAAGTACTACACACCTCTCTGGGGTGGATTTTCTGACTGCAGCTGTTAGTTTCAGGTGCTGAATTTAATAATGAATGTGCCCTGTGCTTAGCACACAGAATATCCCTCTACCCTGACTTTTATCCAGAGGTTATTAAGAATTATGTATACAGGTTCTGCAAAGAACTCCACAGCAAGCTGCTGAAGGGAAAAGGGGCAGGCTGCTGAGAATGAACCAGAGGTAGCTCCTGTGCACCCCTGAGCTGAAGATAAAAGTACAGAAGGTAGATACATCACAACTGATAAAACCAAGAACATGTGACTCCCTAAATACAATGGAGCAGAATCACCGAGGCCAAGTGATGCAGGGAATTCATGTAAGGATAATATCCTCTGAAATAATGCAAGACCTACCCTCAGACACAAAATGCTGCATTGAAAATCTCACTGGGCAGCAAGAGAATATATTCCTACAAATACCAAAAATTCACTGCAGAGCTGAAAGAACCAGGCTTTGACTGGCAGAGCAAAGGGCACAGTGTGCAGACAGAGTGGTGACACTTCCACTGAGAGGTGCTTTCCTTATTTCACACACGTGGCCAATAACCACATGCATGCTGAGATCAACCTCTCATGCAGCAATGCATTAAAATCTCCCTGCCAGCCATTAAAAAAGGACTGCATGCAGCTATTCAGTGCTTTTCTACACCAAACTGACACAGGAAAATCTGAACTTGTAATCTCTGCACAGAGGGGTTTTTCTGAACTCTGCAGTTCTATTTGTAGAGTTCATTGTTTTATAGAATGGAAACTGCTGCAAAGTGTGTAAGCTCCCCTTTATGCACTTGGCAGATGAACATGTGAGTCATCAACTTCCATCAAAACCCTAAGAATGCCAACTGCTCCATGGGAAACTGGTTAAAGGGAGACTTTGCTGGGGTTGTTTTCATCCTCATTTTCTCCTGAAGCACTTAGGACTGGCCTTTTTATCTCCACCAGGCTTTAATGATGAATGCCTGTCCTAGGAAGATGGGGGTTTATACACCATCATCCTTCACTCTTAAAATCTCTTTCAGAACAAAGGCAGAGGATAAAGTGGCAGTATTTTTCAGAGCAGGAATGTATTTATTGCTTTACTCATACACATCTCTCCACTTTGCAAGACAGATTATTTCTTCATACCAGAAGAACCAATATTAAAAACACATATAGAGAGAAAATTATCTCCTTTATATAAATGGGACCTGTCCCTTGATCTCTTAGATAAGGTCTATAAGGAGATAAACTATAGAAATAATTGCAGGATGCTCCTTGTTCAAAAATAAAAATTGTAATTTGGATTTAGCTGGAACATGAGGAAAATGTTTTTTACTTTATTTACTGGACTCTGTCCCCCATGAATGTACAAGAACTCAGCGTGAAAAAATAAATTCTCATTTGTGATTGGAATATTCACCCTTTTCCTAACTACTTTGATTCTGTGAAACAAACAAAGTCTATGTGTTTAAAACAACCCCCAAGTTCTGAGTTGCAGCTGTCATTACCAAGTACCAAAGTCATCAATCTCTGGAATACTTTGAAAAAGCCCAACCAAGCAAATAAAGTTCCTAAGGATGGTATAAGATTGTGTAAGAACACAACAGGAGCACGTCTTCTTCATTTAAACTGATTAAAGAGAATTTGTCTAAAAATGTGAGGCTTGAGGATTCATTTTTTAAGCACATTTTAGACAAATTCTTTAGAGAAAAAAAACCACAACAACCACAAAATACCAAACCAAAAAAGAAAAAGAAACAACCCCCAAAATCCCAGGAGGAAAAAAAAAAACCCCAATGCAAAACCCCCCAGAACCACTTCACTGTTTCCCTGATTTAACAAGATTTAATTGCTTCCATGATTACTCCAAGCATAAAGACCTCAAGTAATGACACAACCTGGAAAAAACAACTCACAGCTGGTAGTTTTTTAAAATTACACCACAACATTGTAAGAGAAATAGGTGTGATAAACAAATGAGCCACCTGACATGGCAAACTATTGCCTACAGCTTTCTGCCAGGTACTGAGTTCCACCCCATCTCCTACAGCCATTGAACCTTTCAAACAACACCAGACACCTCACTGAGGCCCACAGCAAAGCCTTCAGTCCAGTGGGATAAACTCAGGGAGTCTGAGGCTGTCATTAACACCAGGAATGTCACCTTTCCACCCACTTTTTGGTTTTTTTTTAAAGTGGCCAACATCCAAAATTCTCTCCACAAGCAGCTTGAGCTTGCAGAGCATTCTTGCTTGACAATTACTATATCCAGAGGCTGACAATTACTATATCCAGAACCAGCTAAGTTTCAATTAAAAAATACAGCAGCACATTAGCCACAGGAAGAATAAACAAAATGTGTCTGAGCCATGGCACAGCTGTGATCAGGTTACTGTGTGGGCCTTCCGACTGCACCAGTGCCTATCAAACAGGTATTTGTAATCCAGAAATTTCCCATTACACTTCATCTTGCCAGGCTCTACAGTTTAGAAAAGAATTATTTAAAACAATGAACATTATACTTTGATTCTAGAACACCTGGGATTAAAAATTCTGCTGTCATTGATCATAAATCTATAATCAAAATTTACAGCATAAAGCAATGAGTTACAACACAGCTGTTTGATAAATCCAGTCTGTAGCTTACCCTTCCTATGAATTTTAACACTTCCTATGAAACTTAACATTATTCATTATTCATAATTACATTTTTTAAATCCTGATGCAAACTGAAATTCACAGCAGACAATTGTGACAATTCCCATAAAATACACAAACTGTAAGAAGAAAGTAGTTGCTTAAAGTTTGCTGTACAACAGGTTCCCTATCCTTCTACAGAAGTATATATTTTATTTCAATTCCCACTGTACATTTAGACTTGTAAAATGTGAATAAACCACTCAGTCATTTTATTGTTTGAATGCCGGGTCTGTCTTTGTCACTCTGGCTCCATTTCCAAAGAGCTGCAGTGACATCCAGTGGTAGTTCAGTTGAAATTCAAGACAATTCCTCCCAGCCCATCTGAGTTTCTGTCTGGCACTATGTTCAACGGGAGGGGAGCAGGACAGCACCTGGATCTCACACAACATCTTCCATGTTGTTGCCACAAAAAGAATCAGGATAAGCCTAAACTTCTGTTTTTCAGAAGCAAAGGAGGGCAAGCTCCATTTCACACCATCTACCTGGAGCTTCAAAATCTGAAGATTTTCAACCCAGATGCCTTTTCCATTCCCACTGATAACATCACTTTCAGCATTTCCAGACTGTTTAACAAGGAAACACCTCCCTTGCAATTTAATGTCTCGTTACTCATCAACTCCACAAGCTCCCTGTACAGTCTGCACATTAAACACAGGAGAGCTTTATTTTCTCAAAAGATTTCACCTCTCTTAAACTAGAAAAAAGAACATGTCAGGAAAAAAGACTCATCAGAAAAAACAAATCCCAAAACACAGCAGCAATCTCTTCTAACACCTACTAGCTATGGATACCTGTGTGAGCCAAAAAGGCATTTTGAAGTTGTGAATCAATCCCTTAAAAAAAAAAACACCAGTAAGTCAAAAATAATTTTTCCAGCTTGCCTTACATCTCACAAAGCCTAAATTTCCAACTCTCTCCAACTGAAGAGTACCAAAAAAGATGGAAAAGCTTCACAAGCTTAGTCAGATGGTTTAGTTTTACATAGTGCTGCATGGAGCAGAGAGTTGGACTTGGTGATCTTTATGGGTCCCTTCTAACTGTGAAAAGCTGGATTTGTACAAATAAAGGTAAACCACATTTCCAGTGCTGTTTACAAAGCATGTTTTAGAAATGTACATTAGCACAAAGCAATTAAGAGGGAGAAGCAGCTTGACTCTGTTGCACCAGGAGGTTAAGTAATACTTAGTAACACAATGCAGATTTATGTTCAATGTATGATTTTCAACTTGATGTGTATTTCAAAGATACAAAAACATTCTTCCAAACTGACTGCAAGGGCTCCATGTTGTGTATTTCAAAGATACAAAAACAGTCTTCCAAACTGACTGCAAGGGCTCCAGTCTAATCAGGTATAGAAAAAAAAATAAGAAGATGTACATTGAACAGCAGCAATGCAAGTAAGCATGGTTATTGTAGAGAGATCTGGCTATTAGCAAATAAAATTTGTTTCAGATTTCTTTGGGAGCCATGTGAAAAGGCCAGATCTGTGCTCCATCAGTTTCAGGGTTAAGGATTCAGCAGGAAAAGCAGAGGATGGACACAAACAGGGTACAACCTCCTCCTGTTGCAGAGAGTCACGCAGCCTTTACAGCTCCCCTCGGGTGCTGGCCCATCCCAGTGCAATTAAAAACAGTTTCTTCATTACCTCGGTTACAGATAGTGCAGAAGTTGCTTGGTCCTTCACTATGCTTCTTCAAGTGATCTGCCATGTATGCTGCTCTCAGGTACTTCCCACACACCTGGCACGGCACTTTGTCCTCGTGGCACGCCAGGTGCGAGCGCAGCCGGTCCCGCGTGGCAAAGGAAGCATTGCAGGTCTGCAGGTGTAACACAACCATGTGACTCAGCAGCTCTGCTGACAGCACTGATATTGCTGAATAGATTTAGTATTCTTTAGGGTAAATACCTTAGGTACTGTGCATGATGATGCATAAGGCATTTTCCCCCAGATAAAAAATTCAGAACACCAACACGTTGCACAAGTTGTAATGTTACCACTCAAAAGAATTAAAGCAGCAAGAAAACAGCTCTGACACACTACAGACAGTAAAACTTACTCCAAGATAGACTTGTAAGGTTTTAGCTCCTTTCTGAGGATAAAGATATTAAAATTTTAAGTAATATTTAACAAAAGAAATAGCAGAAACCACTTTGCTGTGTTTACAATAAGTTCTGCCATTTTACTGAGCCATTACAATCACTTTAAACCACTCAAATGTCCTCTCTGTCATTTTCCTCAATTCTACTCTTTGATGACATAAATCTAACTTCAGCACACAGAATTCTTTTGGAGTGTGAAGACATACAAACAAAGGATCACAGAATTATCTGGGATGACAACATGATGAGAGACAGTGGAAGAGTCATCCTGGTATCCACAGCAGCAGCGCAGACAAACTGTAACAGTGAAGCCTCAAAACTGAGCAGATATCAAAATAACTGCATGACATTGTAATCTGGTTTAACTTACCACTGGTCAAAGTATCATATTGCACTTAGTGCCACAAAACAAGCTTCATTTGGCATAAGGTAATTTTGATTCTATTTGCCCACTTTCCAGCTGAAATCTGCATGGTGAGTGAAGGCTCCCTGCGATTTTTCCAACCCCAGCAATGGGCAGGCAGGCTGTGCCCACAGCCTGTTCCAGTGGCCTGCCAGGCCTGAAAGGCTTGCTCTGTCTCTAATGTGTGAGGGGAAATAAATCACCAGCAATATGCTGCACAAGGGATTAGAGTTATAGCCTAAACCATTTCACAAGTGCAAGAGGAGAAACAAAAGCAAACACACATCAGAACAACCAGACCAAGCCAGAGCAGTGACATTCAAGAGTGTACAGGGTTTTGTTTACACCAACTTCATAGAAAATATCACAGTTTTAAGAGATATTACCAGACCCTCCAAAAAATAATATGAGGCTGCTCACTGTCTTGGGAACTGGGTATAAACTGTATTTTTAAGTATCAGTGTGTAATTAAACCACTGTTTCAACAGAGAAAAGACTTGTTAAAGTAACAATCTTAGTAAAATTCCAAAATTATAATTCAAGTAAGTGGAACTGATAATACAGAAGAGAATAATGTAATTACATAGAATTCAGTTAATCAAGAGCTTAATCCAAAAACCACTGAAGGCAGCTGAAAAGCACCTATCAGTTTCACCAGGCTTTACACTCATTCCATCCTGTGAGATGCTCAAGTGTGGAAAACTCCCATGGAGCTGAGGCTGCTCTGCAGCAAGCACAAGACTTAACACCCCAGAGGATCAGGACTTAATGAAATTGAAAGGGCAACAGTAAAATTATCTGGATTTCTGCAACATACACAGTTTAACTAGGCCCACCAGCCAAAGATTTATAAATTACAAGTATCGAGGTTTAAAAGGTAAATTCTTAAACATGAAAGATTTCTCTTCATTTGTGATCTCAGTACACAGCACTGAGCAAAACAGGTGCAGCTTTCACTTACTAAAGTGTTCTTAGAGGTAAGCACTCTCTTAAGGCAGGATGGCAGCACTGATGCCAATCAATCTGCTGGCTATCAGCTAAAGATTTATCACTAGAGTATCAACAATGACAGCCAAGAGATCCATCATCAATAACTCTAATGGAGCCACAGGCAGGTCCATACCCGAGCATTGGGAGTGCTTTAGCCAATGAGAAGCAGATCAGAGACAAATCACATAAATACAGCAATGCCAAAGTAAAACCAAATCTATCCCACAGTGAACTCAGCAAGTTGAAAGCTTAGGCAAAAGCAATATAAAAATTTATGTGTTTGATTTCTCACTGTTGCTGCTGAGTTGTGTAAAGCTCACCTTTGGATAAGCTATATAATAAATATATCTGCAACAAAGCTTAAAAACAATAATTAAGTCCAGTGGAAAAAGCAAGAACCAGTTTAGCTGAATCATAACAATGGGAGACAGGACTAGGGTTAAAGAAAATCCCAAAGTTAATATTCAAATAGTTAATATTTATAAAAGGTATAGAGAAAAAAAAGTTTTATTTTATGAAAGATGTGAAGTGCTAAATGAGTGCTAAGTATTTGTCATTAATTGTTAATCATAGAAGAAAACTCTCCAGTGCTTTCCTATCAAACATTGTACAGGTATATAAATAGATCAAAAAGAATATATAAAGTTTAAAAACATTGTTTAAGAAATACCTCTTGAAGTTTCAACTTTTCTATGGATGTGGATGTCTCTGAGCTTATTCCATGGTGGCTGCCATTTTCCTGCTAATAGGCAGGAAGTAAGAGAAATTAGGACAGGAAGAAACTCATTCTGCATTGAAATCAATGGGATACGCACTGGACTTGGGATGCCAATTAAGTTGTGCTTTACTTTAACCAACATTTTTAATTTTATTTAATTTGCCTGATGAACAACCTGTCTTGTCTCTGAGAGGAGCAAACTTGTGTTTTCTCCCCTTGTTCTTTCATGTGCCCAGATTTTCAGATCACTGCTCCCAGACTGCAGCCTGACTTTCACACACTGACAGCTTCACCCCATCCCGTGGGGTCAGAAACTGAGCTGCCCCATTCTGGCCACCAACCAGACTCACTCCTTCTCCTGTAGCCAGAACTCAACTGCCAGACTGGGGAAAAAACTCTAAATTCACCAGTGCAACAATCCAGGGGAAAAGATCCAGAGTGCCATTTGCCCTGGATCTGATTTCTCAGCTGCTCTGGCTCTGGGGAGATGTTCCCCAACCTGAGCCCACATGAACAGCACTGGCAGAGCTGGAGGAAGGCTTTGGCATCAGAGGTGCTGCAAGTCAGGATACTGGTGAGAGATCTGGGAAGCACAGCTGTCATTTCAGGGGATGAGTGCAGGGTTACAAACTGAGCACTGAAAACTATTGCTGCTGCAGGGATGTTCAGCTTAAAATTGTCCTGTTTCTCATACTTTCATTCATTCTGAAGTTGGGTTGACACCTTCCCACTTTCTGGTACTCCAAAGTGTGCTGTGATGCCACACCAACAAAACATTATCACCAGTTTGCAAAGATACCTTAGAGCTCAGGTAAATGGCCAGTTTGTTTAAATCACAACAGAGCACAAATTTCAAAAATGCCATTACAACAGAGGATTCTGGAGTGCTCTGCTGTTTATGGAGTAATTCTCTTTTCCAGTAAACATAAACAAAGCATGACAATAACAGGAATTTTCAACAGGAACTAAACAGACTCAAAAAGGATCCTCAATGCTGTTCAGGCTGCTCTCAGGGGGAGCTAATTTGCCAAACAAAATCAATGGAAAAAGAGAATGGAAAATGGGCAAACAACATGCCAATATGAAGCTATTTTCCTTCTTGGTGGCCAGATCCTATGTTAGATACATATAAAGGAACAGATGCATGACTGATTATGAGATAATCACAGGGAGGACATCATCAATTTATTCATCAGTTTTCATATTTGGAACAAGTTCTCAGTGACTGCATCCCCTCTGTGGTTTCTACAATGTACAGCAGATCTGGGGATATTCAAGAAGACTTTCTAAATCTGATAGGATATTGCAAAGCATTTTCTCCAAAGATACAACAGGTCATTAAATTTTCTGCACCTTAAGATTCACGAAAAATTAACTCTGCAGGGCTAAGCAATCAAAAATCAAGAACAACCCAAGCCTGAAGGACAATCTCAACTCTGTGTTGGTGATTGTAACCTATAGCTGTACCTTTTAGCTGAAATGAGCAGTGCACAGTATTATGGCACTTTAGATAACACACAGTAAGAAAGACTGCTCTTGGAAACTGCTATCACAAAATACATGTGTGCAAGGAAATGGACTTGAGCTTGGCTGTGCCATCTTAGCTTCCATGTTTCTTTACTTCTGAGCTCTTAGTGTATCCTCTGATTCACACAGTTTGTATTTAATATTCTTAAATCAAGGTTAAACTATAAAAGAATTATCAGTCATCAGCTGGCAAAGGACAATTCTCAGCTATCTGTGTTATCTGTAAAAGTGTTCATTCAGTAATCTTGGTGTCTGTTCCTGTTGGGATGTAAACATTCATCATCAGTTCACTGTCCCCACACTGTGAATTCTTTTTAGGAGTGGAATTTTCTGGTTTGTATAAATCTGTAACCCATAAATCATCTCAAGACACTTGAGCCAATGTAAGGCTTTATGCAGTTAAATCAATGGGACAGCTCTATGGGCTGACTTTCAAATGAGCTGGGCTTTCACAGATCATATGGATGTCAACAGAAACCTTTAGATGGCTGCAGCTGTCTGGAAAACTTCTCAGGATTCTTAAAATTTCAACATGTTTCAAAACTCTCACAATTTGAAGGAAATATAGGTGTCAAAACGTGCAACAATGCAGATCAGGAGGCAGCAATCATGTGGGATTGTCTAGCTTCATAAAACATGGTTAAATATTTTAGAAGAAAAGAATCCTCTAACCTTCACTGTCCTCAAAAGAAAAAAAAAAAGAACAGAGTCTTGCTTCAGCTTCTTTAGACAAATATTAACTATTTCTTCAGAAGCCAAGCATGGAGATTGTTAGCCCAACAACTGTTTTAAAAGTTTGCCCAACATCTCTCTGATGGCAGTGTGTGATGGTGGAAGCTGATTCTCAACTTTGTGTTAATTGATACTTCCAGGCACCTTTTAAATCTTTCTATAAATGGATTACAAAGTATCCTCCTTCATTTGATCTTTCAAACCTTATTAACTATAAAAAACCATATACAACATGATGACATTGTACAACAAAGGATATTGTGGTGTCATTATTCATATTCTCCCTGAGATAGAAAAGCTTCCAATTTTGCTCAGTGCAATGTTCTGAAGGCTATGCAATTTTAAAAAATAGTATATTGACATGTTATGATAATTACAATTTACTAAATTTTTTAAAGTTATTATTAAAAAATGAAATTAGCATTGGAGCCTCCTGATGGCAACAACTGCAAGTAAAAAAAAGGGAGGGAATCATGAGTGACAGGGACTCCAAGGCCAGTGGCTGGGTCAGAGATCCAGGGTGAGACTGGGACAGCACAGCAGGGGAAGGGGGAGAGGCAGGAGCACCAAAGGTGTAGGTGAGGTGAGAGGGGAAGGGAGGGATGTAAAGCAGATGTCACTGTGGAACACTGTTCTTTACACACATTCATCCCAAATCATATATACATGGTATTTCAAAATGGTCTGCACATATAAATGCAATGCCAGAGATTACCCAAACATCAGTCTAAACCCCTGTGGCTCCTACCTGACACTTGTGAGGTCTCTCTGAGGTATGCACCTGTTTGATGTGTCCATTCAAGTGGTCTGGCCTTAAAGGAAAACACACATAAGCACACTTAAAACAAATACTAAAGTTACAATTTTAACATAAAAAAAAAAGAAAAAAAAGAAAAAATATCCCAGTGCTGTATCTATTATGACAATTGTAGTGATACTTAACTTTCCAAGAACCAGACTGTCAACAACTGGGACTCTACCTTGATGTACCCTCTGCAACTTGCTAAAAAGCAGCATTTTCTCAGGAAGAAATCAGGACTGAATGATCAGAGGAAATAGGAAATACAAGTTATGATTTGCAAGCCTGCATGTTCCCATCCAAAATCCTATTTAGACCTTAACAATCAGGGCACTTTGATTTACAGTTGCTGAATATTTGAAAATCACACCCTTTTGGTTTATGTCCTAAACACAGAGATGTAAAAAGCCATCTTTAAGCACCTCTTGCAAAAAGACTGTCTAAACTCTGCTGCTCTGACACATTTTCCACCTGCAAGATGAAAAAATACTCCTAACTTACAACTTGGTAGGGAGACTGCATTAATACAAATAAAGTGCTCTGAATATTCCAACTAGAAGGTGCAATGGAAGAGCAAATCATTACTGTAGAAAGTTAGAGCATTCTTCACAACCAGCAGAGCCTGCTTGGAACCAGAAAGGACTGAAGAGCTGCAGATTGTCCTGGTGGGAGTTTCTCCTAGTGGGAAGAAAGCTTTTCATTGTATGAGAGCAAAACTGCTTGGAAACAAGTTCTCCAGCCTCTCCTCCCCCAACCTCCCGGCGGCACCAATGAGAGGGCGCGGGCTGGAATTCACGCCCTGCAGACACGAACGGGCTGCGCTGTGCAGCGGGGCTGGGCCGGTGCAACCGCACCGACTGCTCGGGGTCCCTGGGTGCCTCCAGCGCAGCAACCTCAGCGCTGCTGAACACAGCAAAGGACACTGAAATTACACAGCACACTTCCAACTTCCTCTGGCTGCTCCTAAGAGTGAACACTGAAATTTAAAGAGTCGCCAGTTTTCATTCATACTTCGGTTTTACAGATAGGCGAACGGGTTTGTTGTTAACTTTTGTAACAGCATTCCCGCCCGTTCACGTGAACTTGATGAGGAAAACAAGAACTCAACGTGGATGTCTCACTTCCCCTTAATGACAAAAACCTTTCATACAGCAACAGCAGAAATCTTTAAGTGTCAATGAAAACAATGAAACTTGGCACACGATCCCGGGTAGCGCTATAGTAAGAAAAGTACTTTCACTTCTAGCCACAGATGAAATTTTCATTTTGTGACCTTCCATCACTCAATCTGCAGTCCTTATGAAGAGGCATCCCTAATTACTGCCGATTTCAAAGAAAAAGGGGGGGGGCTACATTTTCATAATTGATTTCAATAACGTAAGTCCCTCTATCAAAAAAAGAGCAGGGGCAAAATTCCACAATTTACACAGCCTGGTGGCCTTTTGATTTGCTTTCAGATCTCGAGTCCTTGCCTCACGTCAGAGCAAATCAAGTGCTGTGGAAAACCGACTGCTGGTACAGAAATAGCAGAGTACATCCCCCTCCCCCCACTACTTCTACACTCAAAGCGAGAGGCAAACTTCCAAAAAAGTTTCGAATTCATTAACTCAGGACTATAAGATACCACTAAAACAACTACGTGTACCAAACTACTTATTAAATTAGCTCCCACAAACAGCGACAACAAAAAATCAGCAACATTAAATGCACAGATCTTACGTATGTTGCAGGGCAGAAACAGGATCCCCTTCAGAAGGATGTAAACCCAAAGGACACAAAGATCATGTATTAAAAGATACTTGATGCTGCAGCCTTTGAAATCTCACCTCTTCCTTCACATTTGGGTGATAAAAAACATTACGAACTAAGAGAAATACAGGGAAGTTAAGAAAAAGAAAATTTAAAATGGATACGAGAAAAATAATAATCTTGAGATGTATTATTTTGCACTTCAACAGCACCTTCAAGCTACCTACACATCAGCGATGTCAAGGCACTTCTGTGAGGCAGGTAATTATTTCCATATCCATTTCACAGAAGAGTCATTTGAGGCAGAGCCTGGCTGGCTTGCCCAAGGACACGCACACACCAGCTCTGGGACAAAGCTGGGAACGTTAGCCAGAAGCCACTGACTCCCAGTTCAATGGCTTCATTACTGTTAAACCCTTCCCAGAGACTGCAGAACAGCATCTCAGAGGAAATGATGGAAGTCTCATTCCTTTAAACATTCTAAAGTGGAACAGTCAAACTATCCTAAGCACATTTCCAAAGGACAGGAAAGTCAGCTCCCTAGGTCTGTTTGTGTCAATGTCCATACAAGCGCTCTCTTACCTGGAAAAGCCTTTTCCACAGCTCTGGCAGATGTAGGGCTTTCCCACAGAGCCATCATGCGATCGAACATGATAGGACATCCTGTCTTTCCGCTTGAACCTCAAGCCACACACCGGACAAGAGTAAGGCTTTTCGCCAGAGTGTGACAGCTTGTGCCGGTTCAGGTGGTACACGTCCCGGAAAATCTTGCCACAGATCTCACAGGCCACCTGTTTCCTCGTCCTGCTTCTTTTTCGAGGCGCGTCGGGGTCGTCCTGACCAGGAACACCATTTTCACCCAGCCGCGGGGGTGGGATGTCTATGTAGCCCAGCTGCAAGCTCGTCACCCCATGTTGAGCCTCGTGCTGCCGAAGACGATTGGCATCCGTGAACACCTTCCCACAGAGACCGCAAGGCAGGATCCCAGCCTCCCGCAGGCCCCCTGGGCTACCGAACATCATGGAGTCCAAGAGATTGGCTTTACGGGGACGCCCTCTGCCCCTCTTGGTGCTTAAAGTGGGGGCACTAGCAGCAACATTCTGGAAGGGCGAGGCCAGCAGCGGCGGGGACAGAGGTCCTGCCACCATGGGCAGGCGGTCCACGCCCTGCAGGACAGGGAGGGAGGACTGCGCAGCGCTGAGCGCAGCCCGCGTGGCCTCGTCTTCAGGCATGCCAGCGATGCCATTGCCATTGGGCGCCAAAGTGGCACCGTTGGTCATGTCAAGAGGGAAGCCGAGGTCGGCAGCCCCCGGACGGAAGAGCATGATGTCAGGGCGTGCGGGGGGCACGAGGAGCTGCACGTTGGACTGCTTGATGACCTCCTGGCAGATGTCGATCACGGAGCGCATCAGCAGGAACTTGGCGGCCGTCATGAGCTCCGGGAAGCTCTCCAGCCGCACCACGATGCGCGACGTGTAGGCGAAGTCCAGGATGTCCCCGAACACCTTGGAGCTGATGGTGTGCATCTCCAGCTCCCGCCCGCCCCCGGGGGCGCCGCCGGTCGCCGCCGCAGACCCGCCGGCCGCCGCCTCCGCCGCGCTCCCCTCCGCGCCGCCGCCGCCGCCACCTGCCCCGTCGCCGAGCTGCGCGCTGAACACCGACTCGAAGTACTCGCTGCAAGCGGCCAGCACGGCGCGGTGCGCCGGGAAGCTCTCGTCGCCCACGCGTAGGAGCACGTCGCAGAAGCGGCCGCCGTTCTTGCGCTGCTGGTTGAGGCTGTGCAGCACGTCGGCGCTGTGCCGGCTCACCTGGTAGGTGTAGCAGCCCGCCGAGGGGCCGCAGGCGGCGGCCTCGCTCACCCGCTCCATGGGGGCTGCGCCGCCCCGCCGGCGCCCGCAGGGGGCGCGCGCGCTCTCGGGCCGCCCGGCGGCGCGCGCCGCCTCCTCCTGCTCGTTCCCCGCCCCTGCCCGGGCCGGCGGCGCGCGCGCGGCGCTCCCTGCACAGCGCGAGGGGCTCGCGCGGCGCGGGGGGGGCGAGACAAAAGGCTCGGGCGGCCGAGGCGCGCGCGCGGCCGCGCGAGCCCCGCCCGGGCCCGGCCGCCACGAGGCGCTGCGGCCGCGGAGCCGCCGCGGGAAGGGGCGTGCGCGGCGCGGCGGCTGCAGCCGGGAGGGACGGGGGTCCGGCGGCGGCTCCGGGCTGCCGGCTCCGTCCGTCCCTGTGTGTTTGGAGCGGAGGAAAGATGGCAGCGGCTGCACTTCCTCTTGCACTTTCACCCCTGGGGGGAGGAGAAGGAGGGGGCGATACCACCCCCCCTACAAAAATCCAGCGGGGGCCCCCCGGCTGCTGCTCCCCGACCGAGCGCCGCCGCCGCCGGCCCCGGTCCGGGCCCCGCCCGCTTCGACGCACCCTCACCACCGGCGCCGCAAACTTTCCTCTCTTCTTTGGACGAGAAGACCCCCACCCTATTCGCGGAGACCCCCCCTCCAGCCACTCGGGCTCCCCCCCTGCCCCCCCGCTTCCTGCCCCCCTCCCTCCCCGCATCCGCCAATGCAAGAGCAGCCAGAGCCAGCAGGCCGGCCCCCACCCCGCCCGCCCGCGGGGGCTGGGGGCTGCAGTCTCCCCCTTCCCCAGCACCGATCCTCCAATGCCGAGCCGGCAGCGAGGCCCCCCCCCTGCGGCTCACGGGGGTGGTGGGGCTGCGCTCGCCCCCTCCCCCAAATATCCGGGCTGCAGCTCGCCCCCGAGACCCCCCTCCCGCTGGAGAGAGGAGGAGGGGCCGGCGGGGGGGGCTGCAGGCAACCTTCCCCCCTCCCCAGGCGCGAATCGTCCAATGCAAACCCTCCCGGAGCTGCAGAGGCGCAGAGCGGCCCCCACCTCCTCGGCTCGCCTGAGGAGAGCCGATCCCAGAGGGGCCAGGGGCTGCAGCGCAGACCGGCCTCCCCCCGGTCTTTCATTGCATTTCTCACCCCCACCCCCCGTACGCGATCAACTCTCAGCCTCGCTAGGAGAGCGCGGCGCCGGCATTGTGGGGGAGGGAAGGGGTACAGCGGGAATTCTTGCAGTGCGAAAATGCCCTCCCCCTGGGAGCGGCTGGGAGGAACGGTACCCGCGGGCCGGGGGCTGCGGGAGGCACGGGCACCTCAGAGCCCCGGGTGCGTCCATGTTGGGGCCGCTGCTAACGCGGAGCCCCTCCCGCGCTCCCGGGGTTCCCACGGCGCCCGGAGCGCCCCACGCCCCAGCGCGGCGAGGCTCCCGCTCCCTCGAGTTACCCTTCCCCGGGCCCAGGTTAAACGCTCCGAAATGCGCCGCCGAATTCACTGCGCGGGGCTGCCTGGACTGTCCTAGTGCTGAATCTTCCCTGTGTGCTCCAGGTCTCTCTATGAAGGGCTGCTATTTCAACATCGTCGTTATTCATTTGCATCTCAAATCTGCTTTCTGTCTCAGAGAGGAATTTTTCTCTACTTTTGAAAAAACATCTCTCCCCCCCCCCCCACATCACACACACAACATTCCCCAAACAGAGTTCTTTGTTTTGTTAAAGACAACGCTTGGAAAAAAAGTGTTCAAGGACACTTTTTTTTTGCATTTGTAACATCAAGCTTAATTAAGAATGCTTGGACCACCTATTCACGATCTAATATTGTCACTTAAACTGTTCTGTGGAAAATAGTGAACTTGGCTCATGTGAGGGCATCACAAACTACAGAGCCTTCCAAAAGCTCAAACCCAGCACTTGAATTAAATAGTGGTGGAACTGAAAAAGCATTCTGGGTACTGATGTGCAAATGAGCGCACCAAGCTTCCAACTTTCAAAATATTACATTAACACTTAAGGCCACACAGTGCCCTCAGCCTGTACACCAGATTTCTTCTGCTTTCGATAGGAACTGTTTGTCTCTGCTGCAGTCAGAATATAACCAGTAACTTTTTATTACTGCACTATGTGTGTGAACACCCTGATATGAACATACACTGTGAGAAATTCGGGGTGGAGTGGTAGCAATGCTGACAAACCCAGCTTAAGTACACCCTATTATGTAGTAACACAGTGCTCGTATTCTCTTAAGTCTGACACACAAGTTGTACTTGCTACAGTGAGGAAAATGATTGTGTTTAACTCGCTGGCCAGGCTGCAAGCACAGACAGACACGGAGCAGTTAAAGAATCTGGAATTTGCTTATCTTTCCTAGTGGCTTTGGACAGTTGTGTGCCTTTCCCCCAGTGGTTTATTAATTTGCTTTCTTTTAGCCCCCAGCCTCCTGACATGGTTCCTGCTTCCTATTTCAGTTCCCTCCTCGCCTGTTCTTTGTCTCTCCTCTAGGCAGGGGGAGGGGGGTCCTGCCTCTCTCACAGCACTTTGCTCAGAACTTTCTCCAGTTGCCACGGAATGTTCTGGTTTCAGCTTCCAGCCCTCCTGTTTAAAGGCACCATCCCACACACCCTGCCTGCTTCTGTGGGTAAAAGCTGAAAAAACCCCAAAGCATGGCTGTTTCTTGGCAAGTGACCCACTCACACTTGCCACGAGGATGCCAGATCAGCACACCGGGAGCTCACACTCTCAGCAGTTGCTGGATGCTCGTTCAAGATGACTTCCAGCACCTTGCAGTCCCGGGTACTCGCAGGGATTACACAGCCCTGTGCCTTGGCTCCTCGGCACTCTGCCATGGCACAGCCTGCAGCTCTGCTCTTGGTGCTTACAGGCTGTGCACGCTGCCTCACTGCACCCTACAGCTCCACCAGCACACTTACAGGACTGCTGCTTAGAACGTTTTCTGGTCCCAAAGTTACCCTGTCTCAAATATGACACTAGCAAAGTAGTCACTCAACTAGCAGTTGTTAAAACATTGCCAGATTCCTTCTGAAAATGAACAGGCACTAAACACACTGAGCAAAAATTGGGCTCATCACTATGAACAGACTTGTAAGGTGAAGTTCCCTAAATTGAATGTGATGACTAAATGGCATTTCTCCATACATAGCTGTGTAAGCACACAGGAATGATTACCTTTGAACTCAATTACCATCACAACTAACAAGTTACTTTTTAAAGACAAAGTTCCAGATAATGTGAAAGAAAGTTTTAAATTTCAATTTTGAAATTTATGTTTTCTGTATTCAGTATTTCCTCTCCTTTTTAGATGATTCATAATCTATTTTCTTTGACATCTTCTGCGCTGGAATGTGCTGAACTTCTTTTGAATCCATCCCTCTTTTAAATAAAGGCATTTTCTTCAGCTACTTTATTCAGCTTCTCACTATTTCCTGTCTCACTTCTGCTCAAGGGAATTCCTGAGGTGTCCCTAAATGTTTTGCAGCTGCCTGGTGCCTGCTGAAGCACTCTGATTGGTATTTCAATAGTATTAATAATCTCCTTTTCTCCAAACATGTGTGTACCATTTGGGACTCCACATTGTACATTGCTCGCTTCATTGCAGATCAATTGCTACTGGCCTTACCCAGAAGTGCAGACCTTAAATTGGTGTGCAAATATAGGAGGTAACAAAAGACTGTTACAGTTGAATCTGTTCAAACATATTTGGGTATATGTTAATTAGAGTTGAGTCATACCTATTTGTTCAACACTTTCAACTTGTGAATCTGTGTAGGTCTTGAGGCTACTGAAATTTTTCAGAATAGTCCCATTATTATACTCTTTAAGAAGGTTAGTCACTGTTTCACAGGGATTATAATATTAGCAGAGACATTTGTGCATAGCACTTGTGCCAGCTAATCAGTCATATGAACCATTTCCTTTCCATGCATGTTCCACAGAAATACACAGCACTGAGCACTTTGTGGCACACTTGTAATTTCAGTGAGTAGCTGTCAGTTTTTCTGAGCTTTCACCCATATTTTAATTAACTGCTACTGATATAACAAGCAATTAATTCAGCATTCATTACTTATTCGGTTGGTTATTACTTAAATTTAGTTTTTAAAGCTTGCTCAGTTTATTATTAGGAATCATCCCATGAGAATGCCAACCCCAGCAGCAAGGATTCTCAGACTCGGAGACAGCAGTTTCCTCTGGAACCCAGACGTGGGTTTAGTGATTTGTCAGCTTTCTCCTCTTTAAAAATACCCAGCACCCTCACAAAACCGACAGCAATAGGATGGTATGTGATGCTGTGGAAAGTACACAGGAAGACTTACTTTAAAAAGAGAAAACAGCAGTGCTTGGTTTTCCTCTTTTTGATCATTCTCCTCACTGCACCCCTGTGCTGTGTACTCCGTGTGTTGCATGGCAGTCCACGACAAAGTGTGGGGAGCTGATGTTAAACTATACAACTTTTAATTGTTATACTAATTTTACAGTCTTGGAAGCCAACCTTTGATACTTAATCTCCCTTTTGTTCCCCTCATTTCTTCAGTCTGCTCAGTTTAACTTATTCTAGACTGCCTGGAACCAAAGCAACCTGACCCGTTCAAAACAAGATTGCCACATTAGGGATCTGTGCAACGTGGAAATACAACCTAGGATTCCATCTGGTTGACTCCCAGTGAATTAGGCATTCATGCCTACCTAAGCAAACCTGACTGACAACTTTTTCTCCTAAAACATACATCACAATACATTCCTAAATATGCAATGTGAGCACAAAGGTTTGGTATTTACAGATTAACAGCTAAACTACTGTGCTTTTCCCCAGGAAAACTCCTACCTAGATAACAAGTAAACTGGCATGAAAAAAGTTAATCCTAGAAGACAAGTAGGAACAGCTACATCTTTACATTTTACAACATTCAAAAGAGACACAACTTTGTATTGGCTCAAGAGTTAATTAAGATGTGAATTGCATCAACTCTCAGAGTCACTTCACCTCAGGCAATCAGTATTATGCTTCCATTGAAGATTCAGCACTATGGATTTAAAAAATCTTACCTTTTGATAGAGCATTTTCAAGATATCTTTCCTCCAGACATGGAGCTGGCCCTTAGTCCACTCATTATAGCTCATTGTAGTTTTGTCTCCCCTTCAGCACGAGCAGTTCTTCCCTGAAATACAATGATAGGGTTAATTAGCAGCCAGTTCTCAAATCAAAGTACAATTCATAGGGTAAATTTGCAGAACTGTAAAAATTAAATAAAACCAAACACCAAAACTGAACAAAAACCCTCAGAAAAACCACCTTAAAATGAACCAATTCTCCATATACCTTAAGTTGCAGTTACCCTTTTTCATGAGGAAACTCTGGCAGGTAGTTACTGTCCCATACCCATAATTGTTAAATCATAAGTACTCAGATCACCGTTACCATTTAATAGAGATTATTTTCCCCTGGGCAGGTGATCATTTCTGAGAGGATATGAAATTTCCAGATCCTTGCTTCACCTGAAATCATGATTTCAGTTCCTCCCTGTCACCTTCTCCCCACTTTCTGAAACCCTGTGGAAATCCCACCACTAATCTAGAAATGCAGTCTGTAGCAAGCCCACACAGCATCAGCTGATTGCCAGTGTAGTCTGCAGCTTCTGGCAGGAGGTGAATTACCAAAACCACAAGGGCTGTGCTACCAGAGGAGCTCTTAAGCTAAAATGACTTTCTCAGTGCACTGTGAATAAACTTGATATCCACAAGTATTTGAGTTATTTATTAGAATATAAAAGAGGAGAAAAAACCCTCAAACCTGACTAGGTGAGCACGCACTGCTTATTTTTAACAAGGTACTTTATGTGATTTTAATGAAGCATTACATGAGTTATCACAATTAATTTCATACTCACAGTATTTACCATGTATTGTACAATGACAAATTTTACATGGTTATCCAAAAACACTTGCAAGTCTCTTCTCAATTTACTTTGTTTGCATCTCACTATCTCGTGTAAGTAAAACTCTTACTCAAGCTAAAATACTGGTTGTTTTAGAAAGAATTTCAGGATGTGACCCATAATGAAGTAGCTTATTTAAATTTGATAGTTTGACCTAAAACCTAAATGCATTAGCTCCTAAGCTCTCCTGTGGAAGTGAGCTACAGTTACCATACTCCAGGGCAATGCTATGGAAACATGACAGTTTCAATCATTCTGCAGCAACTGCACATTCCTCCTGTGCAAAAATAAAACTGAGGCACAAGTAAAGGAAAAGACTTGCTCAGGATCAGTGTCAGCAGGACTGAAATGTGTAGATGATTTTTTGAAATCCATTTTTCTCCATTGCTCAGATCTTGCTGATGAGCTGTGTGCCGTTTCAGTCACATCGCTGTCACTGGTGAAACAAACACTCCTGGCTTTTCCCAATCATGGATTCCAGGCTGTGCCATGTTCCTGAGGTGTTTGGTGAGACAGCCTTTACCTCAGATGCAGTCCTTGTCCACCTGCTGAATACCTTTTAGAACATTGCTTTCCTTATCTTATTAGGAATATTATAAGAGAACTGCTGAGGGGTTTATCTCCTCCCCACTCCCAGTTTATCAGTTAGTCACTCATAGGACTGTGTGATCATTTGTGAGTTTTACTGCAGATCTGAGCCTTCATTCTGTGTCATCTGACATTACAGGCAATGGGTCCCAGGAGAGAGTGACTGTTGTGCCAGTTCCAGCCTTTGGAATATTCCCTCTGCTGCACTTCATCTACATTTCCTACATGGAATGATTGCAATTTAAAAAACACACATACATATTTTAATAAAAAAGATGGCAATTCACATGCTCCATCTTCCATCAGTGCCCACTATAAAGCTCAATTAACCTTTGGAGCAGATCTCAGTCTCTTGCATCTCCTTTCATTTGCTCTCTGGTTCTACTGGGGGCTTTTATCTCTTCTGATATTATACCAAATTTTCTATTAATATTTTCCTTGATTTTTCCCTTTTCTGACTTTTTTTTTTCTTTTTCTTTAATAAGGTTTTATCATTTTCTAGTTTTGAGTGCAGTCCTCAGGGGACATCATTTATCCATTCCCAGGCACCCACCTTTCAGTTATTTTTCCAGCTGTTGCACCTTATTTCCTATGGTCAGAACCACCCTGTTCTCTAAGCACCATATCACATCAAACACCTCTAGATTAAAAAATTCACAGCAGAAAGAAATTCACAAGAAATAAAAGTAACATTACTCTGTTCACAACCTGGAAACAATCTCTGTTGAACAAGCCTTTCTGAAGCTTAAAAGATGGTGCTGTTATAAACTAATATAAACTACTTTAAATATCCTAATCAATTAGAAAGTGTTAATTTGGCTACCAAAAATCAGACTAATTATCTTTATTAATTAAATTCTTTCTTCCTTCAGGTAATTAAGGACAATACTCAACACTGAAAGAAGTTTTTAGGTGCCTAAATTCCTTATACCCTTTGCTTGAGAAACTTTCTGAGAAAAAGAAGAATTTAAGAGCTTACTGAGCAGCTGTATGTTAAGAACACTATGGAAACATAAACCAGGAATACAAAAACCAGCCAGTAACTAAATTTTCACACCATGTACTTTATTGACATCTTTGTTCATTCAGCCCCCACTTTGAAAAATAATTTTAAGTTAGACTCAAGTTTATGAGACTTGGAGTGGGTTTGTAAGAACAATTAGCAATAAGTTCTGGAATTAACCATGACCTACTGCACAAAAGAGGGGAGATCTTAATTCCTGATTGAGCATTCAGAATCCGTATTTTTCTCAGTGTTTTTCCTTTTACTAAAAAGAACCACAAATGTGGACTGATTGTATAGCTGAATTTAGTTGAGGCATAGAGAAGTTCAACTCCATCTGAAGTAAATAGGAAAAAAATTGTACCAGGGTCAAATCTGTGTCCCATGTTGGAAAAGGATATTGCTCACAAGGAATAATTAGAAAACCATGAACAAATATAGAGGGTAGGTGAATTTATATTTACCCTAGCTTAGCTGAACTAGCATTCCCAGGAATAGCAATTCCATTTGATTTGAGATTCTATTTTAGCAAGCTCTGTATAAGCTTATATTAATAACAGTTCCTACTATAAAGAGTTTATGACAATAAAGGCTTCTTTCTTGATGAAAATGAGACAGATAGGGAAATGCAGAGGCAGAGACCACAAATAGCAGTGTGGTTCCCATTGCACTAGCGCTCTTTTTTTCCCTTTTCACTGCAAGTTAAAGAAGAATTAATGATTCTATAAAAATTCTGTCATGGAAACTGTTGTATGGTTAGTTCAATGTTGTCAGTTGTAACTCAGAATTCTGTCTGAAGATGTGGCAGGTGTGTCTGTAAGTGCTCACACTATGGGACCAGGAGAGTGCATTTTTGGCATTTTTTTTTTCCTAAAGTTAAGTTTTACATTTAGATACACCCTATAGAAACAGACTTTGCAGTAAGTTGAGATAGAAGAGCCTTCCTGGAAAGGATAGTGAACATGGACAAAAAGGTTTCTATAAATATTCGAATTTAGACAAAATACGGCACAGAAACAAACTTGGAAACCGAAGTCCTGAACAACTATTAAACTGTATTTCCATGTCATAAAAATACTTTTAATTTGAAATCCAATTGTTTGGCTTCTTGTGAAACAGCCTAGCGCTGTAAATGCTTGGCATTTTAAAGTTTGAAGGGACCTTTTAAAAAAATCCTTTTTCTATTTAATTAGGCTGCATTCAGAGCAGAGTTACAGATGTCCCTGGGGCACAGCGGTACGTTCAGGACTCGGCTGAAAGGAGCCGTGAGAAAGCTCCGGCATGAAGTCCCGGTGTGACAAAGCAGCAGCTCGGGGAGGCTCCGCCGCGGGCAGTGCGGCAGCGCCACCCGGGCCGGCAGCGCTGCGGAGCGCGGAGTGCCACAAATGCACAAATACACACCTGGCTGTGAGCGGGGCGGGCTGCGGGACGGACCGCGGAGAGGCTGCTCCGGGTTAACCCCAGGGAAGGGCACACGGCACCTCCCCTCGCGGGCAGCGAGACCCCCGGCTCCTCTCACACCCGCGGGGCCGCTGCCTCAGCGCACGGCTCCGCTCGCACCGTCCTCTCTCCCAGCCCGGCTTCTCTCGCCGCCGCAGCCCCGCCGCCCCTCACGGCCAAGCGCCTCAGCCGCGCCAGCGCCGTCCCCGGGCCCCCTCAGGGCTCTCGCACACCCGGCTCATGCCGGCTCCCACAGCCGCCACAGCCTCGCACACATCACACGGACACGGGGCACCGACACACGGATCTCACACACACAGATCAACGTACACGGATCTCACACATAGACGAAACTCACACACATGGACCTCACAGGCACAGACCCCAGCGATACACGAATCTCTTTCACACACAGGGATCTCACAGGCACACGATCCCTCACACACACAGATCCATCACACACAAGGATGTCACAGGCACACGGAGCTCACACACACATGGATGTCACAGGCACACGGATCCCTCACACACACACGGATCCCTCACAAACACGGATCCCTCACACACACGGATGTCACAGGCACACGGGTCTCACACACACACAGATCCCTCACACTTGGGCATCCCTCACATACACACGGATCCCTCACAAACACGGATCCCTCACACTCAGGCATCTCTCACACACACACGGATCTCACACTCGGGCATCTCTCGCTCACACTCGCCCCTCACAGCGTTGCCCGCTCTTTCTGTGAGGCGGCGCGCGCTCTGCACACGGCCCAGGGGGCGCTGCGCCGCCTCCCCTCAGGGCAGCGCGCGAAGCCGGCAGCGCGCGCCGCGCGCCCTTTCCCGGCCGCCGTCTCTCGCGAGAGGTGGCCGGGCGCGTGCGCGGCCTCGAGCGGTGCGGGAAGAGCGGCGGCGCTGAGGGGCGGCCGGGCGGGCCGGGCCAGACGCCACCATGAGCGGCACCCTGGCCAAGATCGCGGAGATTGAGGCGGAGGTACCGAGCGCCGAACGGGGCGGACGCGGGGCTCGGGCCGGGGAGGGGGACGGGCCGTGGGCAGCGCCGTGGAGGAGTGGCGGGGCCCTGTCCCCGGGCGTGGCGCAGGGGCCGAGGGCGGCAGAGCCCTCCCGGTGCGAGCCCGCGGTGCTGTGCCCTTGCAGATGGCCCGGACGCAGAAGAACAAGGCCACCGCCCACCACCTGGGGCTGCTGAAGGCCCGTCTGGCCAAGCTGCGCCGGGAGCTCATCACCCCCAAGGGAGGCGGCGGCGGCGGCCCCGGGGAAGGTGCGTTGTGTGTGCGGGAGCTGTCCGAGTGCGGGAGGTGGGACGGAAATCGATCTGATCTGATGGGGGGCTCTTGTCCCACAAATCGTGTCAGGTTATCTGCTAAACAGTCATAGAAACACAGACGGGTTTGGGTGGGAGGGACTTTAAATAACATTTCGTTCTATCCCCGTCGTAGCGGGGACACCTTCGCTAGGTCAGGCTGCTCCTGGTTAACCTGGCCGTGCGCACTTGCAGGGATGGGGCAGCCGCAGCTTCTCTGGGCACCCTGTTCCGTCCTTGCTTTCTCTTGTCCTACCCGGTACAGGAGCTCTAACCATGATTTCTGTCCCTTCCTAGGGCTGTGGGCTGGAGCACTTCCTGAAGTGTAGATTAATACAGTCTTTGCAGAAATCTTAAGGTTTTTACATGAAAAAGCACGTTTTTACATGCAGCAGCCACGTGTTTTTATATATAAAGGTGTGAATTTCCTATGCTGCAGTGCTTAAAGGGAATGCTGCACTTACACTGAAGTCAAACACAGTCCACTGTGAAGCTTTGCAGCCAAGATTTTATTAGACAGGTACATGTCATAGGGTGTCATACAAGGCAATAAAGATTGTGAACAATCTGTTTCCCACCCTCATCCTTCTTCTAGGAAAGCCTACTTGGCTTTTGCTCAGGCAATATTAAAAATAATGTGTATCTGCTATCCAGAACATTAGAAGATAGAAAATGTCAATCATTAGACAAACATTTCTACTCCTTATTTGCAGGTTTTGACGTTGCCAAGACAGGTGATGCCCGCATTGGGTTTGTGGGTTTTCCATCAGTGGGGAAATCCACTCTTCTAAGTAATCTTGCTGGTGTGTACTCTGAAGTGGCAGCCTATGAATTCACTACACTGACGACTGTGCCTGGAGTCATTAGGTACAAAGGAGCAAAGATCCAGGTGAGATCCTGTGTCTGAGGGCAGGATGGGCTGTACAGATGCTGTGCTGTTAGGGTTCAGTGGTCTGGCCTGACACCAGCAGGTTAGAAGTGATGTGTAAAAGTGCTTGAGAATGCCTTGGAAATGTTTCCATGAGGTGTGGATTTATCCCTGCTTTTTAGTTTGCTCTGGGAAGAAGTTGCTGTGGTAGTTCTGATTATTCCCTATGAGATAATCAGTTCCACTGGACCAATATGGCACATGGGATAATACAAGATATAACAGTCAGATCAGTCATACTCTGTTCAGATTTGCAGTAGAGTCAGCTGGTTTAGAAGGGTAAAAGTAGGGTTGATTTAATGCAGAATGCTTTTCTCATGTGATGCTTTCCTCCCTGTGAACAAACAGCTGCTGGATCTGCCAGGAATTATTGAAGGGGCCAAAGATGGTAAAGGCAGAGGTCGGCAGGTCATTGCAGGTGAGTGTGTGAGACAGCAGCCAGTCACTGCTTCCTGTAACACAGGGCAGGAGAATGGAGCCTTCACTCACTGCTCTGATGTCTGTAAAAAGCTGGATTGTTTCTGGACTTGAGCTGTCTCTGAGAAGCAGTAGCTGCTTTCATATTGTTGTTTTCAGTTCTGTGCCCTTGCAGGGTTTGTGCTCTGCATTGACCCTTCAGTGAAGGCACATGGCCAGGTTTGCAGGCAGGTGTGATCCCATCCCAAACAGGGCTGCTGGTTTTATTCCTCACCCAGTTAATTGTCCTCAGTCTGGTGTCTGAATGGAGACAGGAAGATTTTTCCAGCTCTGTCATTCTTACAGCATGTACAGATCTGTCTGTCAGTGATGCTTGGCCAGCACAATAAACTTCAGTCTTGGTATTTAAAATTAACCAATATGCTTTAAAAATAACCAGGCCTTCAGGGGTTTTGTAGTGCCATCAGTCCACGAGCCATTCTGTGGTTGTTTTGTCTCAGGGTATGTGAGAATGCTTCTTGAGAGGTGACTTTGTTTTTCTGGTTCTCAGTTGCTCGAACCTGTAACCTCATTCTGATTGTTCTGGACGTGCTGAAACCCCTTGGCCACAAGAAAATCATTGAGAATGAACTGGAGGGATTTGGAATTCGTCTGAATAGTAAGCCCCCCAATATTGGCTTTAAAAAAAAGGATAAAGGAGGCATTAACCTTACAGCCACAGTAAGTTGGAACTTTTCTTTAACCAAAATTAAAAACCAAATTGCTTGGAGAAAGAGGCATTTGTAGTTGATGGTGTGTCTGGGACCATGCTGAGCTGTGTGGGACTTCTTTAGGAGCTGGACTGCTGCTCTGTGCTGCCCTCAGTTACTTTCCTTGAGGAAAGTATCCTTTATCCACACCTCTCCTGGAGCCTGACCACTTCCTGTCCCTCAAAACAGAGACTTGGTGGCTTTCCACTCATAACAAGTTTGAGATCCAAAGGAGAACATGCAAAAACTGCCTCTTACTTGGTGGCTACAGTGTTCTTCCTGAAGGATTGCTCGGAGTTTCAGGCCTTGCACCCCATTTTCCTGAATCTTTAATAGCCAGAGATAGCAAAAGTCAGAGCTCTGCACTCTGACACCTAAAGTGTAGTTGTCTGTCTCTGAACTAGAAGATACTTGGGTTTGTGTTGTATCTGGTCCCAAACTGGAAGGAAGCACTGCTGAAATGTCTGATTGCAGCTCTCAGTGGGTCAGTGATATAAATGAAGGATTTAGGTCTGGTTTTCCCTCTCCTCAGACCAGCTCTGCTGAAATCAGTCATGTCCAATAAGTTAAAATGCAGCCATTCTTTCTAGTAATGCACATGCAGTGGTTGCTTGGTGACAGCACTGTTAACTGTAGCGCTGGATTTGGCTGTTAGCTCTGCCATTCCTTAACTCTGTGTGTGTGTCTGTGTCTGCTCAGTGTCCTCAGAGTGAGCTGGATGCCGAGACAGTGAAGAGCATCCTGGCAGAGTACAAAATCCACAACGCCGACGTCACCCTGCGCAGCGACGCCACCGCCGACGACCTGATCGACGTGGTGGAAGGGAACAGGTACTGCTGGCTCCCTGCCCGTGCCACCCCTGCTCTCTGGTACAGAGAATTGGCTTTTGGCTCCCTGCCTGTGCCACCCCTGCACTCTGGTACAGAGAAGAGAATTGGCTTTTGGCTCCCTGCCTGTGCCACCCCTGCACTCTGGTACAGAGAAAAGAATTGGCTTTTGGCTCCCAGGCTGTGCCACTCCTGCACTCTGGTACAGAGAAAAGAATTGGCTTTTTGCTCCCTCCCTGTGCCACTCCTGCAGTCTCTGTTACAGACAAAAGAATTGGCTTTTGGCTTTGCTTCCCACACAAGCTGAGCTACCAATGTGGCATCAGCATAGAGATAAGCTTTTTAAAAACATTTTTTCTTTGCAGTGTGCTGCTGTCAGATTGCTCTAACAATTTCTTTCTCTTTGCAGGGTTTACATCCCATGCATTTATGTCCTAAATAAAATTGACCAAATTTCCATTGAAGAACTAGATATCATTTACAAAGTACCCCACTGTGTACCCATATCTGCTCATCATCGCTGGAACTTTGATGATCTGCTGGAGAAAATCTGGGACTACTTGAAACTGGTCCGAATGTGAGTCAAAATTGCTGCTTTCTGTGCAGTTAAGTGCATGGCTGAGACTGAAAAAGGTCTCAGGAATGGATGTGGAATATTTTACAATGTTTTTATACCAACTGGTGTTTGCTTTGTAACTCAGAAATTATGCTCAGCTTATCTTAGCTGTTGTGTGATAGCCAAAAGTGCTGATTTGAATTTGTAGGTGAATGAAAGGAGAATCTTGTGAATCCAACACCAAAGCACATCTGAAAAAAAATTCCTGAAAATATGGAACTCTAATCAAACTTTGTGATAACACTGTGATTCCAGATGTAATAATCTTTTCAGTTTCCCATGGATGCTCTCTTGACAGAACTTAGTTCTTCATCTAGAATTTCAGATATTTTTACAAGTTATTCCAGGTTTACATCATAATTCTTGGGCATTTTTGGATGAACTTGTGAATGAGTTTATTAATACTCATAATACAGTAATTGTTGTATTTTACATTTATATCTATCTGCTTGTAATAATACAGAATGTATTGTGAAAAGGCATTTCACAATCCCTTGTGTCTGTGGTCTAGGTATCTGTGCTGACTTCAGCAGGTGCCTTTTCTAATATATGTTGAGGTTTTCCCAGAAAAAAAATTGGCAAGTTGGAACCATAATACTAAAGATGATCTTTTCCAACAACTCTTGCCATTTGGCTTTTTTAAAGCACCTTTGGAAAGCTCACAGGTGAGAAACCTTTTCAGGGGCATTTTCAGCTTAGCTCCCCAAAGGTTTTGCATTGGCAGCACTGGAGCAGTGGGACCTGGCCCACGTGCAAATCACTGAATCCCTGATGAAATATCCTGGTGGGTTGGAAAAGGAAAGTTTTGGTGCTGACTGATGGTTCCATCTGTGTTACAGCTACACCAAACCTAAAGGGCAGCTCCCAGACTACACCTCTCCTGTGGTACTGCCTTACTGCAAGACCACTGTGGAGGATTTCTGCATGAAGATCCACAAAAATCTCATCAAAGACTTTAAATAGTAAGTATTATTGTAAAAGAAGATATAGAACAGAAAATAATGCCTTCAGATATAACATTTCATCCTCTTCTAAACTAGAAGGAAATACCAGGACTTTTTTTTTTAATGTTAAATTGAATAAATCTGCCTATGATAATCAAACTTAGTACTTCAGCTGCTGTATTTGATGTTCTCATGCTCTTTGCTGCATGAATGTGGAGACAAATTTATGTTGCTATTTAAAAGTAGCACTAAACAGAGCACTGCAAGCCATTGTCCCATGCACTGGGGCACTCAGGACAAATTCAGGCTTTGTTTTGATCTGTTTCTAGCCTGGTTCACACCAACCACTCAGCCAGGTACTTGTAGGAGAACAAAAATAGCTCTGAAGCATTGCTTTCTGTATTAGCTGTGTGACAGAAATAGCTGCTGTTCTACTTGCATATCACACTTCTAAGCCTTTTAAATTTGATTTTTCTTCTTTCAGTGCACTGGTCTGGGGTTCATCTGTCAAACACAACCCTCAGAAAGTTGGTAAAGACCATACTCTTGAAGATGAGGATGTTATTCAGATTGTGAAGAAATAAAGTTATTCTTACATGGTTTGTTGCTGTGCCTGAAATTTGTCATTAATTGTAATTGACAACCCCTCCCTGCCCTCTCCCAGTTTTTATTTAGAAATGGCCTTTTCTTACAGCACCTTGCTGCATGGTAAAAGTGATGTTTCTGGCCAACTTAGACTGCAGGGGCTCGTTCCAGCAGAACTTGCAGATGAGAAACTCTGGTTAAATGACTTTTCACAAGGACAAAATCTTACAAGAAGCTTTGATTGCTGGGATAAGGTTCTGCTGCATGTCCGTGTCCTTCCAGATTAGAAAAAAAATTCACACATCAGGAATTATTTTGTTCCAAGAACAAAACATGAAAAGCAGAGGCTAGAGAATCATATCTTATGAAACAATGCTGGAGGAGAGTCCCAGCTGCCTTTATCTGAAAGTGTTCCTCCTGGAATACTTCAGGGCTATTATTAGTGCTGCAGTGGTGGAAAAGCTGGGCAGTTCTGCTCAGGAGCAGTTGCTTTTGCAGTTGTTTAGACTGGTGGCAGTGAGCTACTGCCTGTGTATCGCTGAAAGATTGGAAGTTTTCTTATGGAATTTCCTGCCTAGATAAAGAAGGTGCCCAAGAGAAGCACATTGCTCAGAGTGGCTCTGTTGCTTAATAAAGATAAATAAAGAAGCTTTTAGCTTATATCAAGCATGCTTATCAAAGCCTCTAGCAGTGCCCTCCTACAAAAAGGAAGTAGGGGTGTTTAATTATAGGGCTGTTTATTTAGATGCATAAAAAACACTCCCCCTCATGTTGTTATACATTAAAGAAGCCCAAGTGATTAGAGACACCCACTCAAGCACTAAAGCCTTGGAACAGTGGCTGCTCTGCAGCCTGCTAAGGAAACATCCAAGCCTTGCTTCCCCTCCCAGCATCTGCACCTGTGCTTTTTCTCAGTCCCTGCAGAAATGAGCTGAACTGCTGCAGGGTGCTTGGGTTATGAGCCTCAGTGGAAGGGGCAGAAGATGAGGCCGGTGCTCAGATTGGGGTTCGCTGCTGTTTCCTCACACTCACACTTTTTTAGAGCTGCTAAGTTTTCCAACTTCTAATACACTGAGCCTTGTTCCTGTGACATTGAAATGCAATTCCATCCTGGATCATCAGCAAGGCCAGTCACTCTTGTCAAAGCTGACTGATCCTCCCCACCCCTGCACTAGTTGAAGTTTTCTGCATCTCAACTCAAAGCCTGGTTCCATCTTACCCACAGGAACAGTGCTAAAAACTAATCAATATTCTGACATAATTTAGTACAAGAGCAATAGATACAGAGAGCTGGTAGAATCAACTTTATTTACAGAATGTTACTGGGAAAGTGTCAAGTTAAAAAAGTATGAAAACAATCTTACAAGGACAAGCTGGTGATTGCATGTTTTACAGGGATTGTTTTGGGAACAACCACTGGAAGAATGGGTGACCTCCAACAGCTTCCAGGTTGGAGATTGCAGCTTGCTATTTCATACAACACTGTCTCTGCTGGACTGAAACAAACCCACCACAGCACACTGCCAAGGCTTATAAAATACAGACAAGTGATTTTTTTTTTTTTTCCTGCTGCTGGTTTTGCTTTCAGTGAGACCGAAGAAAGAGCAAGTCTGTGAGAGTTCTGGTTTTACTTTCACCTCTTAAAAGAGCACAATGGCCTAAGCTAGGCAGGACATGACAGCAGTACTAGACTCAACACAAGTGAGGGAGTGAAGTGAGGAACCATGCACAAGGATGGAAGAGAACACTTAACTGTTCAGGGAAGTGAAACAGGCTTAAAAGGAACATAGTATTTTAAAACCAAATATACACAGTAAGATCACAAAACTACCCCATCCTCCTCCTTTCAAGCCACAGAACAAGACTCCAAAGGCAAGTTTCACAGTAATGGCATCACCAGATGCACACTAGATTGAGGACAGTTCTTGGGACTCCCTTCTATGAACAGCACTGAAGGCAGTACAGAATATCCACAGCTATGACTGAGGAGTTGAAGGGTGAGGATTCCAAGGCTCCATTTTGATGACCTTTAGTAACTGGCTTGAAAGATTAAAACAAGGAAAATACTGCAGCTAAATAAGGACCAGCACCAGCCCTCTTGAAAGAGCAACAACCAGGAGGTACCTACAGACTGAAGATCTGGCTTTATCATGACTGCACCAGGTCCCATCCTCAAGGCTTTTGAAGACTAAACAATTCTCTCATTTGGTGGCAAGAGTCACAGGGAATCAGACCTTTGTTACATAGACAGCAAGATGTGGGCTTTTACTTTGACACTTTAGCTACACTGAGTGCACAGTACGTGACAGAAAAATGTGAGAGGGAGACCTAGAGGAGATGAGCAGCAAGAAAAGGCAAAGCAACTTCATCCTGTTCACTCACACTTAGGATATGCAACTTTAATCTTAAAGAAAGTCCCACACGTACAATGGAGAAAGGTCCAAACCATAGGCACAACTAAAGCTCAACTGTTATCAGCTACTCTTATGTACAGCTGTATAGATTCAAAAAGGCTATTCTAAGTGTGTATGTACAAAAGATTGTTTATACACAAGTCTGTACAGAAGGGTCTATACATGTAGTTTTCTGCAGAAGGAATCCATAGCTGCTACCTCTACACTAGAGAATATCAGCACTTCATTCACATATCTTACAAAAACAAACAAACAAAAAAAATAGACACTTCCAGGATTAAACTGGCTTTGTCGTGCATCTAAATTTCTTCAGGCTTCACTATCCGAGCCATAATGGATCCTTTAGTCTTGATGCAGACATGAGACCAGGACAGGTGCCATGTGCTTTAGTCTCTCAAAAGGAAATTCTGCACAGGAGTGCTAAAAATAAAAGCCCCAAAAAACCAAACAGAAGTGAAGTCCTGACTATGGACATTCTCATCCAGTCTAAAGAATCGCAAGTGTTCCACCCAGTGGTCACTTCACTGCCGGAATTCCAGTTCATCCACACTGATGACTTTGGATGGCATGGATGGAAGAGGCTGCTGCAACACATCTGAACCAAACCACTTGGCCAGGCCAATGGGAGAGCCACTCCTCTGGCTGGGGCGATGGTCGAGCTGTGTGTGCCCGTGAGATAACCCAGTCCGAGGCAGCACATTCTGAGGGGCTGTTTGTGCACCAGCAGGGGATCCCTGTGCTCCAGAGCCTGTGAAATGTAAAGTATTAGAGGTGCAGTAATACCCAGCACAGATTTGCCCTCGAGCTATCACCTGATAAGGCATGTGAGCTGAATGTGGCTTTTATTCATTCTATGAGCCCCAGAAGTCCAGGTACCACGGGTTTATTTTCATTAGTACTCCCATAAATGGCCTGACACTGCCAGTTCCGGACACAGACGGGTTTGAAGGGAAGACCAGGATCAAATAGCATTTCCCTGGAGAAGGTGGGTGGCCCGTGGCCCCAGAAGGCTGAAAGCCTGCACACATGCTGCAAGAGTCAGATCTGTCAGTAGCAACACATGTTCTGAAACCAAACACTTCACTTGGACTTTGTTCTGGCATAACAGCTTGCATTGGCCCAAACCACCTGAGACCCGCACAAGGTTAGTGATCACAAATAACTCAATTAAAGTAGCTCCATGAATAACTCAATTAAAGTAGCTTCCTGGTAGCACAGTGCACTCAACACCCCAGAAAGGAGCCTTCTAGAACTCACTCCTGCTGTCTGTTCAAGCCTACCTGACCGCTGTAGCTGCTGCTGCATCATGGCGAGCTGCAGAGGTGTCCCCGAGCGAGGGTTGAGGATGTGATGGCTTGCTGTTGGTAATGGATAAAAAGGCTGGCCAAGGATGGGAGCAGATATTCCCTGCAAGTGAGACAGGTCCACTCCAGGAGGAAGCATACCTGTGGAACATGACCAAGAAAACTTCTTACCTGATAAGCATAAGGAACTTCATGCAAAACAAAATATATATATTTAGATGGGTTGGAATTTATTGTCTGATTTTAAAGGTAAGTTCTGATATAATAAAGACTACCAGTAGTATCAGTTTGTGCTGCTCCTAACACAGTCTCAAGGAGAACATGCATGAACAGGAAAAAAAGTATGGATTACCTGCTTGCAGCAGAGGAAGATGCTGTGGATGGACCCCCTGTGCCATCATTCTCTGGACCAATCCTGGGTGCAGTTGATGAGCAGGTCGTACAAGTGGTACATGGGGAACAAGGGGTACTTGATGAACAGGACGAAGGAAAGGGCCTCCTGGTACTGGGGAGGCCATTGTAGGAGTCTTCCTACCAGCTGATTTGGGCCTGTAGTCTTGCTCTTTGGTGCAACGATTTGCTTGGGTAAGAGGTGTGGAACATGCAGAGCGTTGCAGTGCAGGTAGTTTGGTACCTAAGGTGGGCAAAGTTCCTTGATCTGCATTCTCCACAGAACTAGACAGTAGGTTATCTGTAGCTAGAATTGAATACAGCTATTACAGTCCACAGCTAGAAATTGCACCTAATGAAAATTAAAGCTTAATGATTGGATTTGATAGGTTCCAGAACTAGCTGAACTGTAGTCATATATATTTAATAGCAAGCATCTTTTTTCTGGATGCTTCTGGCCAAATTATTTCAAAAAGAGTAATGAGAAGGAATTTGTTCCACAGGAATCCCTGTACAGGAAACTTAAATTAGTTTAGAACCAACAGTAACTCCATTTTTAATTCTTATTTTGCCTTCTTAGGAATTTTGAACTGGCAGCACAGATGAGTCAGTGCCAAAGGTGACAGGAGGTACAAGAGATCCTCCCTAGACAAGATTATAAGCTGGAGTTGTGCCAGGAGTCTGGCCAAAGGTGGTTTTTCAGTTTAGCTGTGTTTGGAGGTTAACAGCAGCCTTCTATATCTGATATCTGCTTAGGAAGATTTGGAACACTAAAGCACCTCCAGAAGCAACTTCCACAGACCATCCAGATGAGTTAGAGAAGGCTGAAATACCCTGGCATCGAGTACTGCAGTGGAGATATTTCAGTTGGACTGCTACCATGAACTGCAAGCTGCCTCTGCAGCTACCAGTGCTGAAGCACAATGCCACAGCCATTGGCCATGCCAGTCTGACTGGCTCAGGCAACTGGTGTTGAGCATTTCCTTTTAACAGCCTCTTACATCAGCCTTGGGTGACAAAATGCTTCCCTGATCTGCTACACTTAAGAGTTTAACTGGTCTCAGCTTTGACTGTTCAGTTGTCTCAAGACAACTAAGTTTCCAATTACTGGTGTAGAGAGCTATGGAAGCATTACTGTCACTGTGCTTGTTCATCAAGAAAAGTTGCAAACAATTATGGTTCAGCCCCCTTAGTGTTGCTCAGAAATTGATAGGAAATAGAGATTAAGCCCTGGAAGAGCATCCCCTCCATAGCTCTGGGCCCTCCTCCCACAGGCTCCCTCCTCATCTCCACAGATCAGGAATGTCTAAAGGTAGCCTGGGTGCATTATGTGCTGAGACAGTCTGAGTGTATTCCAAATCCCTTTTGCCTGTGCTATTTTAAAGCCATTACAATACCTTCATTTGGTCTCTGATTTTCATCTTTAACATCACTGATTTTCATTTTCCCAGAAACTGGATCCTCTTTGCTTTTCTCTTTGCTCTCGTACATCTTGCGAATCACCGAGGTAGGTGTGAAGGAAGGAGACAGCTGCAGAGGACACAGTGACAAACTCACCTCACCCAGGGCTCATTATCCAGGCCACAGTACCTCAGCTGTGGGAGGACACCAATTCTAGCACATCCTTTCCATTTAAAGCCCTTTTGAATCAGCTGCTGTGTGCCCATGGTTTTACTTCACCTCAATTTTATAGCTTTATTCTATAGATTAAGCATTTCTCTTTAGCTTTTTTGCAAGTCCAATATCAAAACCTGCAGCTGTTCTCAGTTAAATGTACTTTAACAGGCTTGAAATAAAATAGCTGAGCTGTAGTGTAAGTTACAGCTGTTGGTTCAGAAGAGCAATTCCATAGGAATTCCTACAGAGCTGCTTCATCTGCATGAGCTCAGGGCTGATGTTCTGCAGAGAATTATTGCCTCTTTTGGGTTCCCCCCATTCAGAGTTCCATAGCACCTGTGGAAGTCATTCATTTGGAATGTAAACCTGGATTACTTGTTTCATTTGGCAGGTGATGGAGCTGCAAGTACTTGACTGATTAATTGGAAAATTTAGATGAAAACTGCATTCTGTGTAATGCTGAAGGTAGAGAGGCAACAGCTTGGCTTTGAGATTTCACTAATTTTCAAAGTGACCCTGAAGCTCCTAGGCATTATTTCAACCCACAGACACTTAGGTCAAACACTTCACACCCAAACACCAGTGTTCTCTAAAGCATCTCATGGCTTTCAGCACCTGTCTTAAAATTTAAGCACCAAAATATGATTGCTTGGTTTTTCATAACCACCTTCATTTGGCTTCAGAACATGAGGTCAAAGTAACATTAATGGTACTTATTCAGTTTTAGGTAAGACAGTGGTCAGAAAAGGCTCTTTTCCAAGGTAAAGACATTCAGTTAAGCATGAAGGAAAAATTCCTGTGTCCCATGGCCACAGATACAACATGAATGTGATTAATTCAATGGCCTCCCTTTCTCCCATTTATTTCCACTGCTGTACTCTGGTAACTGCAGACTCTGTGACAGTTCTCCCACAACCACTGCACACCAGGTACTGACCATGCTGGTAATGGATGCTGCAGGGGCTGGGGAAGATGCACTCCCTCTGTGTCCTGGTGCAGGGGATTTGGTCATTCTCTGCTGCCTGTGAAGGGACAGGGAGTCAGAAGCAGCTCTGCTCTTGGCACAGAACCAAAGGCAGCACTGCCAAGAACCAATGCAATCCTGAGTGACTAGTGCTAATATCTACTGAAAGACAATATGCACATTAAAAATCAGTTAACAGCATATCCCCTACATTTTGCAGTCAGGTGCTCACCTGTTTCTGTAGCCATCTCTGCTTTTGTCCATTTGTGGTTTACCAAAGCCATGCTGGTAGAAATTTGCTGCATGTATGGCCAAGTCATGTGGGAGTGCCAGTCCCTCTAATGCAGCTTGCTGGATCTCCAGGGGACTCATCTGAGGTACAGTTGGATAAAAAGCACACAAGTCAAAGCCTGTATTTGGCTGGGGTTTTTAAAAATATATTGAAGACTGATTGCTATAGCTACCAATGTCTTCAACATCTGCCCACCAACAGTCTGGTTTATTAACAGGCAATAGATGTTTCAAAAAATTTTGTACTTCAGATACTCTAAGATGGGCCAAATTGCAATGAGGTTTGGAGACTGTACTAAATTACACTTTGCATCCTCACACTCAGAGTAAACTTAACAAAGCACAAACATCTGGGTGCAACAACTACATATTTCTACACGTTAGCTCTAGACCACAGAAGACAAAGACATGCAAATATATTAAACAAAAAGCAGGTCATCTAACCTGTGCAGCAACTGGGCTCATGGGCTTCCTTACACCTGGAAATGGATCACCAAGCAACTGCTGAGAACCTTGTCCAAAACCTAAAGAATAGAGAACAGTTGTTTTTAAAAGCACTAACAGTTCCTTTCAATACATAGAATACATATCCCAAGGTAAAATAATGCTACACGAATTAAGGATTCCTTGTGAAGACTCTCAGCTCACCCCTTAAATCTACACAGAGCTACATCTCTTCCCTGTCACAGAGCTGGAGAGCTACACAGAGGCTCCTGGTAGTGTTCTGTAGTACAAATGGCCAAGTACTCCTTGGAAGTTATTTTTGCACAGCAGCTGAGCACAGAACTCACTGTGAGCTCTGGGTGATGAATTTAACATTAGAGACTAGTAAGTGAAAAGGCACTTAGCACTCAAAAAGGCAGACACTGCCCTAGATGCCCACCAAGTGCCAGGAAGTTGTTATAATTCTAAATAAAAAACCCTCAGGCAATAAAAGCCCCCTTTGCAGGCAGCCTCACCAATGGGGGATGATATTCTGTGGCGCAGGTAATCTGCAGAAGCAGCTCGAGCAGGGAACACAGGAGGGATGGGGGGAGAGGGGGCTCTCTGGGCCAGCAGGGACCCTGCAGGCTCCAAACCACCCATCAGCCCACTCAGCACATTCGATGAAGCAGGTCTGGTAATGGGTGGACCAAGAAGCTCCTAAGAATAATTAAAGAAAGAACATTAAAAATAGGACAAATTTACACAAACCAGCTCATTTTACTACACCACAGCCTGCCCTATTTATAGCAACTTGGAGACAAGGGGACTTGTGCAACCAGATACACCAATCCTGCTTTGCCCAGAATTAGGCACTCAGCAAGCTTTTCATTTTCAAGCTCTAATTACAGGAAGTAACATGACAAGACAAATTTTTAGGTGAACTGATCCTAGTCCTTGGCTCTTTCTTTATAGTATCTTGTCTGATAGTATAAAGAAAGGACACACTTAATGGATCAATGTGATCCATCAGAGACACTGTTAAGGATGACTGACACTGCCAGTATCTTGTCTGACTGTTGCTCCCATAAAGCCTTAAATGCCTTATTGTCAAATAATTTTTGTTTTCCCATTGGGGATATGCTTTTAAGTACCTCCCTCCCCCCAGTAAGAATACCTGCAGAATATTCTTTGACAGAGGCTGGCCTGATATCTCTGGAGGTGACATTAAGTGGCTTTCAAGGCTCTGCTAAGAAAATGAAAACACTGTAAATTAGACATAAATACAACCAAGCTCATTAAGAGACTATCTACATTTGTTTCAGTGACAGAAATAATTTAATCTGTTGTGTTGAACAGTAGTTTATGCAACAGCCAAATAAAATTTCAGCAAAGTTAAGGGCTGAGCTGGCTACAGATTTCCCCTAAGAAAAATGCCTGTACTAGACTGCATACAAGTATTTCACTGTGCCTTGTTCAAGTTTGGATCAAATATATGAATTTATGTAATTGTGTAAACCAGAGATGGACTACTGAGCCATTGGTTAACTGAAAATATGTACAAACTAAAAAAGTGTTTGCATGTTAAGGAAATTATTTAAGATATTTTTCTGTGCATCAAAATTGCACATTAATGTAAAGAGACACCCAGAGGCAAAGTATTGATTTAAGTCTGAGATCAATCTGCAAATTCTTCACAGGGCAAATTCACATTCTTCACTATCCTTTAGTTAAGTGGGATGGGTCTAAAAGTCCTTGGGCATAGTTTGGCAGGAAAACCACATGCTTTAGACCTACTTGGTTGTTAGAAGTATCTTCTGGTGCCAGAAATATTTACTGACAGCTTCTGGGTCAAGCACACTGCTTAGGCAGTTAGTGGCAGGATGAAATTTCATCCTACAATTCTTTGCAGTTTAAACCTTACTATCATCTGTTGTTTAATATTAATCTTCCAGCTAACAAATATTCACACTTCAGCTTCATCTTAGTACCAGTGTGGTGGCGTTCACAGGGGTCTTAGGATGAGGGAAGAGATGAGGATCTGACTCCATGTTTCAGCAGAAGGCTTCATTTATTATTTTATGATATATATTTATTAAAACTATACTAAAAGATTAGAAGAAAGGATTTAATGAGAAGGCTAGCTAAGAATAGAATAGGAATGGAAATGATAACAAAAGCTTGTGTGTTGGACAGAGAGTCCAAGCCAGCTGACTGTGATTGGCCATTAATTAGAAACAACCCCATGAGACCAATCACAGATGCACCTGTTGCATTCCACAGCAGCAGATAACCATTGTTTACATTTTGCTCCTGAGGCCTCCCAGCTTCTCAGGAGGAAAAATCCTAAGGAAAGGATTTTTCATAGAATATATCTGTGACATCCAAGTGCTGTTAAAAGTCAAGTGCAAAAGAACAGACTGTTCACTGCCATACCCCTACTAAACAAAGGTCACTAAAAGCATCTGGCAAACACTCAGGTGAGGGTTGGCTGTTCCCCCCAGGTCACCAGAGGCACTGGCTGCACTTACATTGACTTTGGGCTGGGAAGGCAGAGTCCCGCTTGCCTTCATGCTGCTGACCAGTTTGTTAAACGCTGTCATGTCCCCATCCTTCTTCATCTGCCTGGAGCCACTGACGTTCAGGGCTTCTTCCATCTGCTCAGCCATAAAGGGAGTGGCAATTTTCCCCTCCTGATCCACTTTCAGACCTTTTAGCCCAGCTTCGACTTCCTCCACGGAGAGTACAACCCCTGAATGTGCTGAGAAATACAGGAGAAATATTGGTAAACCACAGTTCTGTTCTCAAGTGAGCTAACAATGCTTGTGCAGGTGTTGAATAGAAGTTGTTTGAAAACTAGGAACAGCCAAAACCTTATTTTTTGATACTGATGCTAACTGCCAAACCATGACTGATCTGGGTTTAGACTGACATTTTAATATATCCATATTCAGAGAACTGACATGCACAACTACTGCCACATAAGACTCCATAACAACCTGTTTAGGCTTCAGCTAGTAAATTCTTGCTCTTTCATTTATCCTGCAAGAAATGTTGTTACTACATTTTACAACTTTGCCTGCATTTAACAGAGAATATTAATGTGACAATTGAGTTGGTTTCTTTTCTCAATTAGGAAAGTTTCATTTATCTTATACTCCAGGACTCCAGATGGTTTTACAGCCACAGTGCAAGCCATGCCAAATTTCTGAAGCTCTCATAAGCAGAAAGAATACATACCTGGAAAATCTAGACACTTTAGAGACTCAGCTACACACTTAAGCTCAGTGTGTATAAAGTTTGAAGTAGATTTTTTTACTCAGAAATTAAAGCCTCTTACAGAAAGATTTCACTGGCATAACCAGCACAAGGTACAGGGCTCTTAGCAGTACTTTTTTCTGTACATGCATATATCTACACATATATAAACACCTACTGGTGCCTGACATCAAGGCTAAACATGCTTTATGGACCAGCTGACACACATCACAAGGCATGACACCTTAAAAGAAAAGGAAGAAAAGACAGAAGCATGCCATGGGTTGCAGATACTGGACCAAAGAAACAAGATTTACTGGAAATTTGGGCAAGGAGGTGGAGAAAAGAAACAATGATGCAGACATGCAGCACAGAACATGAGCAAACATGATGCTGGTGGAGAGGAATTGATCTGAAAACTCCACAACACTTGAAGAGCTGTACAGCATTTTGTGGGAATGCAGAGCCCCACATCAGGTACTTTTGAGTAAATGGAAACTTCCTCACAGATTTTTGTTCCTTCATCCGTGGTTTGTGAGGATCAAAGTTGAAAAAGTTTTTAGTAGGAAAGTCAGACTAAGCAGAACAGAAATAGAACTACAAGTCTTTTTAAAGTGAAATTAAGGAAGCTCTCCACATGTTAGCCAACACTCCCTACTCCAGACTGGATGTTTAAGAACATTTGCAGTGCTCAGATGCTTTCCTTCCTAGCTACCTCACACCAATCACTTTTTCTTCAGTCCAGTTTACATGGCAATACATGCTGCTTGCCAAAGAGAAACCAATCTGGAATTAGACCTCAAGATTTCACAGAACACATGCATTTTGTACACTCCATGCATGCTATGGGCCCAGACATGCAAATCCCTGCACTGGAGGCACCCTTGAAAAAACAAAACCAAACAAATTCCCATTCTCAAGGCACTGTACAACTTCTGACCCTTAATGGATCAATGTGCTCCATCACAGACATGCCAAGGATGACTGACACTGCCAGTCTTTGGTAAAGCCAGAGTTTCAATGCCACAGGTTCAGAGCTGACATTACCAGTCACCACTATGAAAAACTGAAAATGCCATACACAAAGCTGGAAACTCAGATCAAGACTTGCATCATCTTATAGTTGTTTCTGGCCACTAACACAGTCTGATAAAGTGATGTCATCCTGTGATTAGGATGAAAAGAGTCAGTGATGATATTGACACAACTGAGAGCTGCTGAATACTGAGTTTTCAGTGCTGTAAGTAAATCTGTTACACTGCCTACTCCTGGACTTGGGCAGTTGAGGTTTCCAGAGCACCAAGCCTCTTGCTGGGGGACACTGCATCACAAGAACTCGACAATAGCTGAAGAGGCACTTACTGCTCTCTCTAAGCTTTTCCTTGTTGGCTGAAAGACTTGAGAGAAGAGGTTTTAAGTCCACTTTGGCTTTCTGTAGCATTTCTAGGATGTCCACTTTGTTTTCAGAGTGGTCTTCCAATGGAATGGGAGCAAAGTAGTTTCCAGAGTTCTGGCCAGGGGAGAGAATGGCTTGCTCTAGACCTGCAACAGCAAAACCAGGAGCACTGCGACATCAGTTCACCAACCCAAGGGCTCAAGATGAACACACACTGGCAACCAACCTCAGCATGTCACTGCAAAGTCATGCCTCACACCCCTTGCCCAAGATCAGCTGGAGAGTCATCAGGAAGCACTGACAAGAACATTTATTAACAAAGAACTTGCAAAAGAATGCCAAGTGCTTAAACTGTAGGAGAATTCACTGTCCTAAAGCCTTATCTGCCATCTTCTTATTGAATGAGTAAGAAAGAATGTGGAAGGAGGCTCCCTGACCCTGCCTTGTCCTGCAGCCTTACCTGCCAGCCTCTCCAGCTCCTCATGAGGGGTAGATCTCAAGCTGCTTGACCGACTTCCAGAACGACTGGGATTAGAAAACCACCTGCTGAACCTGCTGGCAGACACTGAGCCTTCCCCCAGCACATCCTCTATCATCTACGGGAGGGAAAAAAGAAAAAATCTTAACATAAGCAAGATCAGCAACATTTCTGAGAAGCTTTACTGTGCAAGCAAGATTCTTCTGCTAGACAACTCGATGCTGCTCCCAGAGTTTCAAAACTTTGATGTGCTTTTTTCCTGCAGTTAACATAACCCAGCATACATCCCTACCTGACACCAAATATTTACTCACAGTAAAACTGTAACTGGAAAAGCACTCAGGCCTTTAACCAAAGGCCATTAACTACACCATTTTAAAGTGGAAGCAACAAAAGAACCCCAAGTACTTAAAAACCAGTGCATTATAACATATAACTCAAACTAAAACTTCTCCTATCCTGCAAGGCAGTACCCAGTTAAAGCCTGGCTCAATAGGCACAGATGCACTTTCAGGCAGCATGTTTGCTTTTAGACAAAAGGAAGAGCAGCTTCTTCCTCTCAGAGAAATTAGGTTTTTTCTGAAACAAGGAGCACTCAACACTATTTACAATAGAGAAAAAAAAAAGTATTGCTCCATTTGGTTTTGATTGCTTGACTCTAACATATTGTACAAGAAATGTACAAACCTATGATAACACTTGCCACAGACATCTCCCAGTACAAAGAAACTCTCATTTATGACAAGTTAGAACATCTGCCCATCTGCTGCATCAGCAGTTTTTTTCACTTGGGAAATCCCTGCTTTAAAAGGAGTCACCACCTTGCACGTATGCTGAAAATCAGATTATGAAGTCTAAAGAAACCATTTACAACTTCCATAGGGAGAATGAATTCCCCTCCATGTATTTTACAAATCACTGGCACCATATAACGACTCTTTTCTAATGCAAGCAGCTTGTCCACATTAAAGATTTGGTCAGAAGTCCATTTGTTCTAAAACCTCAACATTTCTAAACCATGTCAGGTCTGTTTGTTTGCAGTCAGAACCCAATTTTTGACTTTTGACTGAATTGGTAGGCTGTGTTTATCCAACACAGGAGTAATACCTGTAAAAAATTAATTAACCTCTTAAAGATTTAAGTAATAAAGATTCAAACCCTTTCAGACATACATCCTTTCAGGCACTAGTGTCTCCAGACTCACTGCCTGCCAGGAACTCTGCACAGGAGATCTGCCTGCTGCATTTCCCAGACTCAGAAAAGGCTGTCTTCAGCTAGGCTAAATTTGTACAATGAATCTTTTCTGAACATGTCCTTAATAATTCCAAAGATCCATTCAGAATGTCAATTTTGAGCCTTCAAGTAATGACCAAAAGAAAGGAAAAATGGTCAGCTAGTCTGCCTCAAACACTTACTTTGGAGCCAGTCCCAGGGATAACACCTTGGCAGAAACATCCTAACACTCCAAAGCTAAATCTCTGCAAATTCATCTTAAACTTACACACTTCATAAAGGAACTTCCACAAAGCAAGAAGTTTTAGCTTTCACAGAATGCAGCTGCAGCAAAAATGTTCTCATTAATACAACCCAGTCTTAAGCCCCAGAAAACTCACAGAAGCCAGGCCAGGAACACTTTTATCCAAGTTAAAGAACTCATTGAAGTCAAACTCTCCTGGAGCAGGTTCTTGTAAAACAGCTTCTCTAGGAACTTCTTGATCTGCTGGAGTTTCATTGGCAAGGACAGCTTGCACTTCATCCTCTTCTGCCACTCCACCATTGCATTCTATGCCTTAAAAGAAAACCAAGTGAGTGCTGAATCACTGAATTTGGCTATTTCCTGTGGGAACAGGGCCTGCCAGCCAATGCATTTGCCCAGGGATTCGAAGCACAGGCCCCAAAAAAACCCCAGCCCCCAACTGACACCTCATCAGTTCCACCCCACTGGCTCCTGCTACAACTCCTAGCACACAGCTGCCAGTCTGGTAAGACTATCTAGCTCAAAAAACTAAGAATTGCCAGTGAACTGGGCAAAACAACTGCATCCTGATCAGCCTGGGCTGTTATGCCACACCAAGCACATACAGCTGTTGCAGAGAGGCAACAGCTGCTGCTGGTTTTTCACCAAGAATCCTTTGGCAGCTCCTGCCTTCTCAACGTGGGTTCCTAATAGTCAACACATGACAAATACTGCTTCTCCTCCTTCACCAGGAGCAAAGCACTTCTCACTTTAAAGACTTCTCAGCAAGCTTGCACAGGGCACTGCAAAAAAGCTGTGACATGGCTACAAACTCCTGTGCTTGGAACTGCACTACAATCCAGTTATGTTGTCCACCTGCAGAATTTCTAGCATTAAAAAGTCATCTCTCTTGCCATACTGCAATTTTTTTTAATCATCTAATGACTGCACACAAATTCAAAGTTTCCTAATTCAGTTTAAAGCTATGTTACTGGAAGATGTATGCCCAGATCAGTGTTCCTAATGTTAGTATTACCACAAGGAAAAAAACTATTTCAAGCACCTCAGAGCATTAGCTTAATTTAAACAGAGCCTTTAGCACCCAGCAGGATATAGAAATGAACAAGACCTTTAGAATAACCTATCAACTTCTGATATCATTCAGCATCCATACAAGGTTTTTTCCCAGCCTCTCAATCTCACCTCTCTTTGGAAAAAAAAAAGATAACTTATCACCTAATTGAGCTTTCAGGTTACAAACACCATTATAGACTTTACATCTTGTGCTTCAAGATGACCAAAAGCTGTGCAAACTTAAGATAAAGGTTTTCATCTACACTTGTCTGGATGTGTAACAGTGCCCTGCACACCCAGCAATGAGCCCCTCTAGCAGACAAGCAGAGCTCCCCTGGGATTTGTCCTTACCTTCCTTCAGCGAGGCCGTGCGTCGCCTCGTACGCTTTCTGCCCTTGTGATCTTCCTCCAGGATTTTATCATCAAAGCCTGTCAGCTCAATGGTTTCAGACTGACTCGTAGGCCCAGCAGAGAACCACTCAGGTTCCTCTTCAGTGTAGGAATCATTCCTTCTTCGCTCCCCAAAGACACGTTTGCTGTCACCAAATTCCCTCTGAAGGGGAGATGTTAAAAACATTAGCCTTAATAAAATACTGCTTCCTAAGTCTTCCCCAACTTCCACCTTTCACACCAGTTCTGGGTATGTTTACATGTGTATACAATCTCCCTGTATGCTCTGTAAGCTTTTAAATTTAAGGCTTCACAGCTGAATTTCTGCTTCATTACACCAAAAGCTATTGATCTGCAAGTGTTTCCATAAACTCAGTTCTGCAGCCTGAGAGTTAGCAGCTCCTTTTTTTGTAAAAAAAGCATTAAAAAAAGCCTGAAAGCATGGAGAGCACCCATTTACTGAGGTTATGCTTGCTGACAACTGCCAGGTCAAGAACCACAAATGAACTAATAGACTTTTGAACCTCTTGCTAGTAAAAGTCAGCCACGGGCAGGGTTTGTCTGATAAACAGCATTACATACCTCCCTGTGAGCTCTCTGAAGGAATGTAAGTTTTGAAACACCAAGTGCTCACCCTTAAGGGCTTGCTTGCACAGAACACTTAGCTGCCACATGCAGCTCACCTGCCCCAGGTGCTTTCAGTGCCCAGGTGTCCAAGCCCCGATTTAACAGTGAGGGAAAAAAGGAACCAACCCTGAAGCGTTTATCCTTGTAGTCCCTGTCCCGATCGCGGTCCCTGGCGTCCCTGGAGTCCCCGCCCCGATGGTCCTTGTCGAAGTTCCGGGAGGAGATGATCCGGCCGCTGCCGATCCTGCGGCCGCCGATGACGCGGACGCCGTCGCTGTCCTTCTCCAGGGGGCTCCCTGCCCGCCGGGAGCTCACGGACGCGGTCACATGGCAGCCGCCCCCAAAGCTCCGCCTCTGGGGACTCAGCACTACATCCAAGTCATCTTCTTTCACTCGCTCTCTTGGATCTGCACGGCAATGACCACACAAAAAGCACTCAATTTAATGCATTAAAGACAAGTGAGTTGTGTGTATAGCACCCCTCTGTTCCATAGCCTTGCTGCTGTCCCAGGGCTTTTAAAGGAAAATGCTCATGATTTGTTTCTGTGAAGCTGATCTAGCTGAGACCACAGGAAGTGCAAACAAAAAATTTATAGCTGAGTATTGAGGAACTACTGTGGTCTCCTAGAAGTACCTCATTTCCCACTATAGACCTTCAAAGTGCTCAGCTTTGAGTTGCAGGGAAATTGTCCCAGCACTTGCATTTTACATATGCATTCACTATTACAGGGCAAGAATAGGAGAACATAACTGACTGCTGCACAGGCTTGTTCTTAGGTAACAGCCACCAGAAAACTCACTATAGCTGGAACAACCAAGGTTTCTTTGACACTTATCCTGTGCAGCCAAACAATTTTCAAAGACTTTGGTCCCTTTTGTGTTATCCCAACAGAAAGGTTTTGCCAACAGCCCAGGTTCAGTTTGGAGCAATGTGCTCAAACGCACTCACCTACTATTCTACGCATAAGAGAAGTCCGATCTGAATCCAAATCTTTTTTAAAGCTTTCCACTGGTGAAGTTCTCCCTGAAGTTGGATATAAAGATGCATGCCACTTCTCTGGATCCCAGACACCATCACTAGGAAAATAAAATTGCAGCATTGTTTACTATCTTGTAGCCTAATAAATGCTTCATAATGCTGCTGCTGGAAACCTAGAATTCACTGGTGAGCAACCAGTACAAGTGAATTATCCTTCATACCCAACTTTTAATCTGCTGTACTATGGTTTATTACTTCACACACAGTATTTGGATCTCTTCTGTAACAGCAAGGAAGTACAATACCCAGTATCAGATTTTAAAAGACTAGTTATTGTTGAAGCTTGCCTGGTACACTGCAAAACAGTTCAAGTAGATCATATGGTGCTGCTCTTAAGCATTTGGGTAATTTCATCTCAATCTCACGCTTTCACAATAAATTCATCTGAATAGTAAAGAATCTGCTGCTTAATAAACTTACAAACACTAGCCAAGAACACTCACCTCCATTTTTTAGTGAGGTACAGTGACAACATGGGAGAGTAATCCACTAGGCAAGGCAGCTTGTTACAGCCTGACCCAGTCTGTGCTACACACCCGTCCATGCTCTTGGTACTTTTTCTAGCAAGTCTGTCAGACTTGTGCTGTGTGAAGTTATGAGATCCAGCAGAAAATAATCTCTGTTCAAAGAACAAAACCCTTGGCCAGAGCATTGAGCCCTTCCTAGCAGATTAGTACTTCTGAAAACTGGACTCTGTAGCAGTCTGAACTTTGTGGCACATATATCTCCCATAAGAGCACTTCTTTGCTAAGTGTTTTTATTGCAATTTAAACTTTTGCTTTGAAAGAAATGTATATAGCCTTTGTATAATGAAGAAAATACCTGTCATATTTTTCAGAAAGACAAGAAGGTCTTTTTTTAGAGTAGGGACGCTCTTTAATATCCAGCAGCTCCTCCTAGAAAAAAAATTAAAAAAAAAAAATCAAGACAGGAGTTTTGATTCACACCCAGACAAGATTCAAGTGACTCAAACCATCTACTCCAGACTGCCTGTCCAATTTAATGTTTTAATTTGACAGCCCAGGTTTTCCAATATGCTGTTTCCTATCCTGTGAAATACAGCACTGGAAGTTTATATTTCACTTGTTCTACCAGTGGCCACTGACCAAACACTTATTCAAAGCACTAAGCCTTACTAGGCCAGGCTCAGTTTCTTGTGAACACTCCAAGGCTGCTCACACCATAAATGTTTATGTATTCACTTCCCTGGACACTTCAGCCTAAATACAACACAGGCATCACGGACACCAGAGCTGCTGAGCTCTCAAGAAGGAATCAAAATTGCTGTGGTTAATGCTATATAGAGTTCAGCAGGTAAAAAAAGCATTAGCACAATTTCAGTTACTGGTGTAGATCTGTGAATTCTAGACAAGCTTGCCATTTCTGACCATCACCAACTCCCAGATATTATGATGTGTTATACAGTTACCCATTCCACCCAACACTAAATAAATGCTGAATAGTTTATTTTCCCACTTTCTACCAGCTTTGAGCAGCCCTTAGGTTACCACTGCACACCCTGAGGAGTCACCCAGCTGGCAACCAGGGCAGTCTCACTGCAGTTTGCTACATTCAGAAAGCATTATTAATGGTGTGATCATCAGTGCTTTAAATCAGCATTAACTCTGCTGCACATTTCTAGTTACACTTACTCATTCTGCCAAGATCCCAAGAACCTGCCTCACTCCCAAATGTACTGAAATATTCAGAACTGTGCAGGGATCAATGAGCAGCTGGAAGGATAAAGAAATCCTAACAGCAGACACCGTACATCAGCCAAACTGAAAGAAATCTGTTTACCCTTTCCCCCCAAAAACACAATATCCTTCAGAACCCTTACATCATTTTCCCCGTATGATTAAAATCAGTTCATTAACTATGTGAGTTGGACACTTGCTCTAGGTGGCAATTTGGTAGCTGGATAAAACTTTAACATCCCCATCCCACCCCAGGCATCACCATTAAAGGGAGCCTGGCCTCCCTGCCCACAGCTTCCCAAAATAAACCTCAATCTGTGAGGAACATCAGTGCTGTAACACTATCAGAGCCTGATGCAGACACCACAGCATTAACAGCCCTGTCCATCAGCAGACTGGGAATGGGTTGTTCTGCTGGCCACGAGAGGGAGTCCAGGCTCTCATTCACATCCTATCACAATTCTTCCACTCAAGTGAGGAAAATTTGAATTGTTTCTTGCCTTTCACTCATTAGCTGTGCACCCTTGGGGGAACAGCTTCCCAAGAACCAGCAAAGACACAGCTAAAACTGTAGAGCACTCCTCCTACAGAGGAGATAAATGCTGGCACTTCCACCTGGAGGGTTTTAGGTTTAATTCACATACATTCTAAGCAGGCTGGGGGGAAAAGTGTGCTTAGCTGTTATCATACAGTTTTAGGCAGAAAGCTTAGAACTACTCAGAGAATGAGCCAGATGTTTTCCTAGTGGTAGTAAATGAATACAAACCATTAAAGGAAATCACTCCTTTTCTAAATCAGCAGCACATACCCCAAAAGAGTGTTGCCTCAATCCCTAATTAGTAGGAAACTGGAACACATAAAAATACCCCACAATGCTGATTACCTCACCACCTTAAAATATTTGAGCTGTAACGTGTAGGGAAACCATATGATGTGAAGTATTTTAACACAGACTGATTTCTGGTATTTCTTGATTTAAGCTCCTTGGAAACCAACTGATAAACAGGACTAGGCACCCTCTGGCACTAGTTCTGCAACTTTGTGCTGGTCAGAAACCATAGGTACTGAACTAACAAAACTGAAGCTACAGAGGCACTGCTTTCAGTCAACAACCACCACCACCACTGCCCTAAAAAGCAGAGCAGAAATTGAAGCTGAATTCAGCTACTACACAAGAGGACTTAGGCAAGACTGAATGAGAATAGAGACCACTTTTTCAGCAGGGGAGCTTTAAAAACAGCTCCTCTCTTTCACTTAGCAGTTAACTGACTAACTAGGTCTGAATAACAATATACTTTGCATCCTCAAAAGTTAAGGGCACATCTTTTCTCAGAAGTTAGAGAGATTTAGAAAGCTGTGCTATTCCCAAGAAGTTCTGCCAATTCTGAAGTACGTGGTTTATTGTTGATGTCTACTTAAAATAAGCTAGAGCTCTACTATCTCAACAGAACATAGCCACAATGATAACTTCTTTTTTCCTTTAAAAAACAACCTGCTAAAAAGCCAACAGCTCCAAATTCCTCAAGAAAGATAACACAGTCAGCAACAATATACTATCTCTCCTGTTCCACACTTCAGGCCATTTGCTGCAAAGTATCTTAACAGCTTTTCACAAAGCAATGACCACCTGTTCCCACAGCTGGCAGCCATGGGAAAATCAACCACCATTACAGACACTTCCCAAAGGCATTTTTCAGCAGTGGTACCAAAACCCCAAACAAAATTTGAATTCTAAACCCTACAGCATATCAAGCTCACTTAGTACTAGAACAATCTTTTTTATTGGCAAGTTATTTGGCTCTTCTTCCCCTCATACATATATTTAGGCATCACAGTTAAACAAACACCGGTGTTAACGTTAGAACACTAAGCATTGATTAGAGTCACAACTGTTGAGGCTTCCAGCAATCAAACATGAGCAAGTCTAAGGTTACAACAGGCACCCAGTAAATATATGAGAGGTCCTGATAAGATCTATGTGCTACACCTTCCTAGGAAATGGCACCTACTGCAAGAAAACATTTTTGGTCAACTTCTCGAAAGAACACAGCTGAAAACAGAACTACCAAGTGCTTGAGAAAGCTGGTAGAACAACATACTTCAGTCTCTACAAAAATCTCTGAGCACATGCTGTGGGGTGCTCAGATATTAAAATAAGGTGGTGGGAATCAAAAGCATATCGAGGACAAGATTGCACAACTGCATCACATTTAACAAGCTGCTCATTTGATACCACTTTGTAAATCCTAATCCAGGCAAAGGCTTTTCAGCTTTCACCTCACTGTTTCCCTCTCTCAGGAGCCTCCACCTCCCACTCTACTCCTGCGACCGAGACTTTCACGCACAACTCAGAAACGAAAAGAGAGTAATCTAACCTTAGTGTAACGATGTGGGTATTTAGTTGTAATTCTGTTCAGCTCCAGGAAAGCATCGCCATTTTCAGTTTCTGTTGCTGCACCTCCTCTTTTATCCATGGTTACTTCAAAGCCTTTGACCGCGGAGCTAATTAAAACAAAACCAACCCGTCAGATTTCAAGACGTACCTTTCTAGAGGGTGCATTTTCTCTCCAGCCCGACTCAGTCTAGCACTCGGGCACAGCAAAGCAGAGCCGCGCTCCCCAGCAGCGCCCGTTCCCTCCCAACCCTGCCCCTTCCCCCGGCCCGGCCGGGCGGCTCTGCCTGAAGGGTCCGAGGCGCCCCGGCAGCGCGGCCGGCCCTATCCGCGCCCGGGCGGCTCCGGCCCTCGGGGTATCGCTCTGCGGGCACGGCCGGCGCGCGCGGCCCCGGGACCCGCTCCCCACACAGCCCGCGGGGCCCTGAGGGGCCGGGCGCCGCTTGCCCCGCACCGCGGGGGCAGCGCGGCCCAGGCGCCGTCCCGAGGCACCGGAATCGGGGAGGGGAACGGCGGCAGCGGGGCAGGTGACTCAGCGGATCCCCGCCCGGCCGCACTCACCGGCGGGTGTCCCGCGCCGCTCCGCTCCGCTCAAGGCCTCACCGCCGCCCGCGGCGTTTCCTGCTCCGGCCGCCGGCCCCACTTCTCCCCCGCCCCCACTGAGGGGCCGCAAGCGCCCCGGGCCGGCGCTGCCGCCGCCGCCACCGCCGTCCCCCCCCCCAGCCCCGGCCGCCCCGCGCAGCCCCGCGCGCCGCCGCCGCTCCCGCTCCGCCCGGCGCCGCCTCCGCTCAGCCGCCGTAGCCGGGGCCTCGCGCCGCCCGCTCCGCACCCATTTAACGCCCCGCGCGCAGGCGCGTCGGGCGCGCGCGCCGGGGGCTCCCCCGCCTGCCGCCTGCCCGCGAATGGGCGGCGGGAGGCGCTGACGGCGGCAGGGCTGTGCTCCCGCCCCGTGTCCCCGCCGCTGGCCGCCCCTCGGAACCGGCGTCTCACCCTGCGAGCGGTGCGGTGGGTGAGGAGAGGCGCGGGGCTCGGCGAGGGCCTGCAGGCAGTCTGGGCGGGCAGCCCTGCGGGGGAGGCGGCCGCCGGCGGGATGCGGTGCGCGCCATGTGCGGGGCGGCGGCGGGATCGGCGCGTCCCTGTCCCGGGACTGTCGCCGTGTCTCCGTCCCGCCTCAGGGGCAGCGCGGGGTCAGAGAAGGGCGGGAAGCGGCGGGGCGATCGCGGCTGAGATGGGCTGGGAGCGCGCTCGGCGGGCGCTCCCCTCGCCCCGCGCGTTCGCCGTGGTCACGGCGGGCTCGGGGCGGCTGCCGTGGAGCGCCGTCATGTCCCGGCTCCCGCGGCTGAGGGGGGCGGTCCGGCCGAGCCCGCGCCGCTGCCCAGTCCGGCAGTGTGAGCGCAGGGTCCCGGTGTTGTCAGCCCGCACCGGGCTCCTGTCATGTTGGAGTCTGGTCTGACTGTGCTAGGCTGGTGCAGTGAGCAGGACAGCGGAAAAGTCTTTCAGTTTTTGCTAATAAGGAGCACACATTGTTTTCAACGTCACTTTAAGGAATTTACTGAGTGAGATCGCTGCTCCGTTTGCCCACAGCTCTGTTCCCGGCACTTGGATCCATTCTGCCACAGGAACCCAGTGGGGCCATAAGGTTTCCAAACACCTTGGGCAGTGAGGTCTGTGTAGGAACAACAAATTTCGTGTAGGATCTGGTGAATAAGGTGTTCTCTTCCCTGATCTCTAATGAAGTTGAATACCAGAATTAAAATCTAGTTACCTATGGAATGAGAGAAATTAATTTCTCACTTTTTTTTTCGTGATGAAGTGCTGCATTATTAATGAGACAGCACTGCAACTATTGCCAAGTCTCTTGAAGCCAGCAAGTACTTTCCAAACAAATACACAGGGAGACTCCATAGCAACCAGCGGGCCACCGGCCTCGAGCTGAGTGGTTATTGTGAGATGCTGTAGGCTTTGAGACGGCCTGAACTATGTTGTGTTTCACTGTCACTTTTGTGCACATCGCTATTGCGAGCTAAGTCAGGCTTTTTGGCTACCAAGGCACATCTGCCACAGGTGCCTGTTACAGCAGAAATGTCCAGTGGTGCCACAGAAACTGCAGAAGTTTTTTCCCAAGTGCAGCAACAGCTCCCTGCCGCGGCCGTTCAGCCCCTTTTCCCGCCTGTGCTCGGTAAACCCCGGTCACCCCGGGGCCGTTCCCGGGGCCGGGACAGCGCTCGGTCTCGCCCCGCCGCACGGGGGCGCCCTGCTCAGGGGCTGGGCGGGGCGGGGAGCGCCCGCTCCTCCCTCATGGCGGGGCCGCCTCAGGCGCTGCTGGTTCCTCCCTCCGCTTCCCTCCCGTTTGCCGTGATATCCCGCTGCTTTCCGCCTGTCTCGTGTGCCGGTGCCGCATCCGCCGGTGCCGGGATCCCTGGTGCCCCCAGCGGGGCGGGGGCGGCTGTCGCGGCCCCCTCACGGCGGGGCTGTGGAGCAGCGTCGTGTGGGTCTCCAGTGTTTGTCCATCAGCACAAAAAGCGTTCAGGGTACAGTTACCTGCCGAGGGGAATGTCGTGCAGTAAAACTCCAGAAAAATCTTATAGGGTTTTGTTTTGTTTTTAAGCTGGTTTTGTTTGCTTTCGCTGTTGGTTGGGTTTGGTGGGGTTTTTTTATGTGAGGTGAGTTGCTTTTACTTTTTGAGGGCTTTTTTTATTTGTTTTTTCCCCTGTTTTTTTGTTTGTTTGTTTTTTGTTTTTTTTCTGGGGGGAGGATTTTTTCCTATCACACCCTAACCAATGCTTGTAGAAGAATCCACTTTGGGCCTCACACTTAAAAAGGAGATGCCTGGCCATAATTCCAGGTGCTTTCACAGAGTCATATTCTTCCTGGGAAGTTACAGGGTTCCATGCACAGGGATGTTCTCAATGGAGCTAGGTGGAACTCATTGTTTTCTTCATTTCTAAGTGCTTGTGAAGGAGAGAAACGTAGTATTAAAAAAAATCAACAAACCAGCAGGTGAAAAGGAATCAGCTGCTGATGGTATCACTCTTGGTTATTAATTTATTTTTAAGTAGGGGGCACATAACTTGGAGTAGTTTACTTTTAACAGCACCTTTCTAGCACATTTTTGTTAAGGTGAACAGAATTGCTGCCTTAGAATTCAAATAGTTATAACTTTATTACCATTAGATGAAGCCAGCGCAGTGTTGCTAAGACACACAGATGCTTTTCACGTTAAACATCTGGAATTGTATTATGCTGCTTGAGTGCAGCATAAGTCTGAGTGGAAATCATGTCATTTCTATGATACAGACTGCATTTAGCATAGATCCATGTGCTGGGTCATCACAAGTGATGATCAACCCATCCATGTGATGGCTCACAAGTAACAGGCACCAACTCATGCTTTGTCCACAGTTAATAAACAACACTGCAGAGCAGAAAGTGCATTTGAACTGCAGGCTTGGAGCTACAGTGAAATGGAGAAATTCAGGGGAAGGTAAGCAGTAATAGAATGCTACTATGTTAAAGACTTCAGCTGTCATTTATTTTATATTTATGACATCTTAAGATTTCCATGGGACAGAAGAAGTTGAGTTATTCTCACAGAAAGGCTTATTAGTCTCTATGGAACTTTGTTAGCCAGAAAATATTCCTCTTAAAAGTAAAGTAAAAAACTATGACACCTAACTCCCAAACTGATCATGAAACACAACTTTATGTGAGTTTACATTATCATCACATGTACATGTAATGATGTTCTTGAGCTTGAGCTGTTAGACTGGAGCATAAGGTGCTTGGACACAGCTGTTGGCCCAAGCAGAGATTTACTCCATGTTCTCTCATTCTTCCCATGCTTTTGTTTTCTAACTTTAAAAGGGAGAAATGATCCTTCTTTGACTCTTCTTTTTCATGGGCACTTACTATAAATTTTGGGGGACATAGGCTATCATCATTAAATATATGCAGCACATAATAGTGTTCCAATTAGAGAAATAACCTGATTAAAAGTACATATGTTGGAAAATTATTAGATATTCTCACACCTTAGACTTTCATACCAAACTTTTGCATGTTTTACCCAGGTTAGATTTTTTCAATTCCTTTGTGTGAGGTTGTTATTGCCTGTGGTCAGACCAGGTTTATCTTTGGGACAGATGAAATAGTTTAAAAGGGAGTTGGGCCTAATAGGTGTGTACAAGAACTTGTGCTGAAAACTGTTTTACATCAATTTTAAAGTGCCTGGAACTCCTCTTCAAACGTGTATAGAGTTGCCTTAACTGCCTATCTTGATGTGAACAGAATTCTTTTTTCTGCTGGACAGGGCCTACCTCTTTCAGAAAACATTCAGATAATATTTTATAGAACAAGAATTTCTCACACAAAATACAGGTCTTGTTTTCTTCCACTAACTTTTATTTTTAACTCTTTGTACCCTGCTGGAACAAGCCAAAAATACTGTATTTCCTCCCAGTGATTTGTTGTTAGTAGTGGTTATTCAGCTGAACTTTTGAAACTTTCATTGTTCCAGTCACTTTGTGAAAACAACATTTATTTCTGGCTGCAGCCATGTTTTTCCTAGCTCAGTTCAGGAGATCTTTAGGGTGAGATTTCAGATTATCCTCTTCTGTTGCCTCTTCTGGAACTCAAGAATGTGTTTGTGTTTCTAATGTGCAAATTTTCAGGGTGGTGGCAGCATTTGTTTTGGGAAAGAAGCTTCAATGGAACCGGTGCAGCAAGTTTTATCTGCATAGTTTTTTTTTTTAATCCTTGTTTTCAGAAAATTACAAAGAAAAAATATTTAGAATTCATAAAAACACACTTGTTATTTTTCAGATTAGAACTACACGTGAAAGTAAACTGTGTGATAGAAAAATAGGTCTAATTTTGTTTTTTAATGATTAATATGTAAAAACAGGAAGAGATTTTCAGGTTTTTTTTTTAAGGAGAAACACAGTTAAAATATGAATAAAACTAGGAAAGAGCTTGTAAAAGAGCACTTTATGTTAAAATGGAAATCTCACTTCAGTTCACCAGTGCCCAAGAGAATTTATCAGCAGTAGGCAGAATCCCTTGGTATGTTTGGGACTAAAAGGCAGAAAACCACAATCAGAGCTTCTCCTTCAAGTCACCCTGTGTGCACACACAAATGCATTTCAGTGATTTCTCATTTCAGCTTTAGGGGAAAAAGAGTTGTCTGTGACATGATTGCACTGAAATGTATCTTCCTGGTTGTGTTGGGGAAAGTTTAAAATTCCAGATACTGAAAAACACCTGATAAACAATAAATGCTCTAGCATTTGTAGCTGTTGTGTTTGATCAGACACCTTTGTTACAGACCAAGCTATTGCAATAATGCCGCTTCTTTGCAGGTAATACAGTTTTCCACAAAATATTTCTTCTTTCAAGTTCAAAATCCCTGATGATGGATGAAATCCAGCCAGCACCTGAGCATCAAATTCATGCAGCTGGACAATCTGGTGCTCCCCAGTCTGCAACACATGAATTTCAGGACAGAGATCATGACAAACCAGGTCAAGATGGGTATACCCAGAGTCAAAGAAGAATGTTAAAAGAATTCCAAAGCAGGTGATAAGTACAAAACATATTTTTCACTGAATGGAGCAGGGGGTCAGACCTGAGTGTGTCTGGGTTTAGTGGTGCCAGGGCAGGTTGCAGCAGAAGTTTTAGTTCATGGCCATGGCAGGCAGTTCTGAGAATGCCTTGTGGTAACTTGAGGACAAGGGTTGACAGTCAGATTTCTGGTATTTTTTACTTTCAAAGGCAAATTTAAAAATGGCTATTTAACAATATTCTTTGATACACTGCCAGGTGTCATGATTTCTTCTTGCCCTCCTCTAGTGGTTTTTTTTTGTTTGGTTGGTTTTTTTTTGTTTTGTTAAAAGAACCTTGACAAAGGTGGGATGTAATTGTGTAGAGATTAAAAGCCCAACATTTGTTGAGCAGCTCAGACCTCCTGAAGGAGTGAGGCCTCCCTTCCTGGCTGTGTGCTTTAACTAATTACCTTGTGAAGATAATTACCTTGGTGCTTACTGGGGCCCTCCCTGTGCCAGCTAACTCTGAAATCCATTGGGAAAAAAGAGAGGAAGGGTGGTAGGGTCACAGTAACACATTAGTGAGCTGAGCTGCTGTTGGGAGAACCTGTGGAGATGTGGAAGTGCTGAGGGGAGGTGGGGAGAAGGAAGATTTGCTGCCTTCAGGAGGGCCCAGACGTTGGATTGGCTCAGGTGTTCTGGGCTCAGCTGTTTGATTTAGGGGAGCAGTGGTGTGACCACATTGGAACCTCAGAGGGGGCTCCCAGCCAGGCAGGGCACCCTGCTCAGCAGCACCCCTGGGTGCAGGAGGGCTGCTTGGAGGGCATTTTGGGTGCCCAGCATTCCTAAAGAACTACATCCCAATTCAAGTTTTGCAGTGATGCTTGGGCCTCTTAATCCTTTAGGAATTGCTGTGTTACAGGTACTGATGTCAGGGTCTAAATACTTCATATATGCATTGATGTCTGAAAACTAGACCCTTAGTTTTATTAGTGAAACTCTAATAAAAATTCCTATTTTCACTACTGCCTGGGAATTTGCAGAGGAGGAGTACAAAAGCAACTAATCTTTCCTTGTGTTCCAGATACCTAGCAAGGAAGTTTTTCTATCTCTGGGCAAAAATAACATTTGGACAAGTTCTCCCTTCCAAAGCCAGGTACATAAAATTACAGAACTCAGAGGTGGAGCTTTGTTATTTGGTGGGTTTTGTTTTGTATTTTTGTTTGTTTTGGGGTTTATTTTGTTTTGTTTTTTTTTTTTTTTTAATGGCTTAGTGGTAAACCACTGGGTTGAGAGAGTACTGGCTGCCAAGAAAATATTTGGATGTATTTTGAGATCACTTGAAGATTTTCTTTGGGTACCTTTCTTGCTCTTGCTTTTTTTTTTTTGTTTGTTTTTAATAATCATGGTTAAGCTCCTATTAACCAAATTCATAGGAATTGTGTTTTGATAAAGTTGACCAGTATGTGCATATAAATGATGGGATGTGATTGGGATACCTGCTTTAAATTTAACTATTTCCCAAAATTATGATGACAGAGATGTCACAGGCTGTTCTGAGCTGGAAAGGACTCACATGGATCATTAATTATTATTGTTTGCACTGTTGTTCTTAATGTATATCTGTGTATGTTTGTATCTGACTTGGAAATACCTGTGGCAGATAATTCCTTTCTGCTGTCAGTGTTCTGTGAGCTACTAAAACCCCATGCTTTGATATTCATTTCTTGTTTTGCATTAATTTGCATGTTCATTCTTGCTTGACCACACCCTTGGGAACTGAAGTAGTTCCCAGTGGGAAGACTTGCATTTGGAATAAGATCAGGTCCTCAGTCATTCCGTTTCATTTTTCTGTATCAAACATATTCTGTTTCTGCCTTTGTTGGTAAATGGAAGCTGTCCTGTGAACCTCACCATTCCTCCTGTCCCATCCACTGAGCTGGCACTACTTTGGCTATCAATTCAGCTTGATGATGAATTTATTTTTTAAGGGGAATAGATTTTATAAAGACCAGCAAGGAGCACAAGCAATAATGAATTGCCTTTCTAGATTTAGAAGTCCCCAGTTCTCCATAGCTGTAATACCTCTTAATGCATGTGCAATACTGTTAATACACCAAGTTCATAAAAATGACATATAGTTTGTTTCTTTTTTCTTTTTTTCCTTTTCTGCATGAGTGCTTGGAATGACTTAGCAGCTTGGCTCGGGGTAGGTGGCTGTAAATTGCAGCTTGTGAGAGGATGGATTTGCTCCACTGAGAGACCTCTAGGATTCTGGGCCTAATTCTGCTGTTATTGCATGATAAAAACATCAGAGCATTATAAAATCTGTTGTTGCTTTTGAATTTATTTATATATATGAAATGTTTTGTGTTAAAATGGCAAAGAACAAGATTAGAAAGGAAAATACATATATTGTTATCTACTGTTCTGGTAGTTAAAGTAAAACACAGAACTGAGGATGAAAAATGTGAACAGGTCTCAAGTCAGCTGGTACTGTGATGTTTGACAAGTTAACAACATTGACTTTTATTCCTTGTCTTTATGTGAAGTATTTACAGTCAGTAGAGTGATTCTTGCAGTGCTTCATGGAGTTTTTGAATAAAGTGTCACAGTGGGGAAGTGGTTTTAAATGCAATTAGAGGTTGTTAGGCTGATCAGGCAAGCCTGGAGAAGAGGTGGTGTAATATTCATTAAAACTGATTTGTGGTCACTCTGGAAACCTGTATGACGTTTCTCCTGTCCAAATCTTTCAACTGTTTAGATGTTTGTATGATCAGAAGATTCTTCAGAAAGCTTTTGGAGAGTGGAAGGAGCAGTGGGCAGTTTGCAGAGACAAGAAGCTCAGCCTCAGAGCAGACCACCATTACAGGTTAGTGAAATGACTTCCCTTTGGGGTGGGTGTGTATGAGACATTTTCTGAAGGAGTTCTTAGTGCCAGTGAGCAAGTTCCATCCATGGGACATCTAGGCCAAGAGCAATCTTTTCATTGCTTATTTTAATATTTTACTGAATGGCACTTTCATTTTCCAGGCATTTACTCCTTAATTTGATATTCAAGGCTTGGAGAGCCTATGTATGCCAACAGCAAGGCAAGAGGAACAAGTTTTATGTTGCAGAGTCTCATGGTAAGTGAAGGGATGGTAATTACCAGTATGTGGGGACATACTGGGATGGGAGTATCCACAGGGAATTTTTATCCACAATCTGTGTCCCCTGTGCCTGTTTGCACCCTGAGCTCCCCCAGCCCATGGCAGTGCAGTTGCAGGAGCAGATGGCAGGGGGTTCTGTTATAGGGGTGTAGCTATATAGTTATTCAGGGATGCCAGTGAATAAGTTTAAGAGCCTCTCCATCTGCTCTGGATTGCTCTGGTTGTTTTTTAGCTGGTGGCTTGATTTTTGGTTGTTTGTTTTTTTTACTTAATCACAGTATGTTTTCAAGTAGAAGTTTTTTGATAAATTGTTTTACTGGAATTCTCTGTCAACTTTTGCTGTAGACATTAGATAGTAATTCCCTGTGCTTTTAACAGCACTTATTTTATATCTATTGACTGTTCCTTCCAGCTTGTGTCTAGCAATTGAAAGAAGCCCAAACTTGAAGTGCCCTTGGTCTTACTGTGTAGGTTCTTTGCTCTGCAAAGACTTGGAGCTGTCTGTACTGGTAGCAGCTTTCTTGGGTTCAGAGAATATATTTTGCTGAAGGGAGGTTGACCTTCATTTGAAGATGATACTGAGGTTTTGTTCTGTGCTGATTTGCAGAGTAAGTTAACTGCTCTCTTTGCACATGAACGTAGCCTCAGAATGTCCTTGAAACTGGCACCTTTGGACACAAACTGTCAGGCTGTCCAGACTTCTTTCTGACTGTGTGAGGCCAGAGTATTTACAGCAGAAGCTGTGTGTTACTTGGTCAAAAATAGGAAAAGGTGACCTGTATCAAGGTAGGCTAATACTTGAAATCCCAAAAAAGAAAATTCTGAGGTTCTTTTATGTGTGTGTGTGAGGTGGCATAGAATCAATGAGAGTTTTTCTAATAACGCTGCTTTAGTAGTGTCAGTTCTGACAAGCCAACCTGCTGTGAGGAGAATATGCAGTGTGCTGCACTAAGTGGTAAACTGGAATTCGTGACACCACTTCTGTTTTTAGCTGCATGACCAGCCTGCTAAATAAAGTTGACTTGTTTCTGGTTCATTTCTCTGCTTGTAGGAGAGAATAACTCTTGAAAAGCAGCTGATGAACCTGATACACTTTTTTTTTTTTTTTTAAACAACCCAAAGAGAATCCTCTCATTCTTACCCAGCAGAGTCGTTATGCTGACCATTGTTCTACAGTTCCGTCCCCATAAGCACTGAAGGCCAGGCGGTTATGGGCCATTGTCCGATCTTTCACGCTGCTCTGCACAAGTGGCTGCACCGAGCTGTCAGCGATTCTGAGGCTTCTCCCTGGGACACCCTCGGCCGGAGGGAGGTCGCTGTCATTTCAGGCTTTTCCACGAGGTGTCCCTGCAGGTTGAGGACACAGAGTCGGGGACGAACTGTGGTGGAGTGGTTGAGATGTGCCAGATGACAGAATTTAAGATGCTGCCGTTTTTTGTCGTGCACAGCAAAGAGGCAAACTCTGCTCAGGACCTGGCAGCACTGGCTGGTTTATGTTGATGTTCAAAGGACAAAACATGGGATGCAGTCTGTGGCACTGGCATTCAGGAAAAGGAGCTGTTTGAGGTAAGGATGGAATACAAACAGGCAGAGAGGCACTGACCATAAGGCCATGGCTTTTATCTGTGTTATGTTATCTTTTCCTAAAAGATAAAAAGTCACACCTTGACACTTTGGTGTTTGATTTTTCTTTAAGAATTCTTTTTCTTTCTGGGATTTGTGAGTTCTTCTGGCGCAGCCATAGACTCCAAATTTAATAGAGATTATACAGCAGCTTGCCAATGCCTGATGGAGCCTACAGGAAGGCTGGAGAGTGACTTTGGCAAGGGCATGCAGTGAGAGGACAAGGAAGAATGGCTTTAAGTTGAAAGAGGGTAGATTTAAATTGAATATTAGGAAGAAATTCTTTACTCTGAGGGTGGTGAGGCACTGAAATCTGGAGATTACCCAGAGATGATGTTGATGCCCCATCCCTGGAAGTGTTCAAGGTCAGTTTGGATGGGACTTGGAGCAGTATGGGAAATGGGAAGTGTCTCTGCCCATGGCAGGGAATTGGAACAAGATGATCTTAAAGGTCCAACCCAAACCATTTGGTGGTTCTTTGAAAGGATTGTTGTTCATACCTTTTTCCAGTCAGATGAAAGTGATTTCTTGCACCAAATGATGGCACCTGTGTTTGAACTTGTCTGTAACGTTTTTTGGCAGCATTTCATGGGCAGTTTGGAGAAGACAACACTACCAGAAATGCTCTGGACATAAAATGAATATTTTGGCTCTGCAGCATTGGGCCCAGAGCCTGCAGTTTCGAGTAAGTCTCAGGAGCTTCAGCTACTGCCATTTCTAATGTTTAAGTTGCACACATGTGAAAATGTTGCAGATGAATAAAAACTGGGCCTTGTACTTATTTACTTTGAAAGTTGCAGTACTTCTGATGGAATATCATATCAGGACATGGGGAAATGCAATGAAGCTGTGTCAGGGCAGGTTCAGACTGGACATTAGGAAAAGGATCTTCCTGAGAGGGTGGTCAGTCCCTGGAACAGGGAAGGGGTTACAGCACCAAACCTGTCAGAGTTCAAGGTGCATCAAATCCAGCTTCCTTCTTCTTGCAGGACTACTTGAAACTAAATCAAATGACTGAGAGTGTTGTCCAGGTTGATCTTAGCTGAAGTGAAAACAGCATGGGCTTCTTTTTTTCTTTCACTGAAATTGTGGCTTTTTGTCCATTTCATTAAAAAGAAGGGATGGTATTTGATTTGACCTGCACTGTAAGATGCAAATGCAAATTTGACCTGCACTGTAAGATGCAACAATACTGGTTTAGGGCAGTGTTCTGCTAAGGAAAGAAACTTGTGACTTGGGAAGTCTTATAGTACCTCATGATGGGATTCCCTTTTATATGAAAATAGTCTGAAAGAAAGCCTGTTGGCAAAAGTATTATATTGGTCTTTTTAATGGGAAAAGTGTGAAAGTATTTAAAAGAGTGAAAAAAATCTTGTGACATTTTCTACGCTGACATTCCTTTGGGTTTTTTCCCCTTTTTTGGGGGGGGAACCTCATTGTTCATGGCTTTCACCTTTAGAACTTACATGGAATTTCTTATTGCATGTGTGTTCTTCCTCTCCTCTTTGTTCTACTTCTCTAATCTTGTCTGTTTTTTCCCCTTCCTGCCCTTGTCCCTTAATTGTTCCTTCAGGCTTGGCTGCAGTGGCGAGAGCTCTATTTACACACCCAGAATGAAAAGCAGAAGGACACCAGGGCAGTAACTCACCATCAGCTCTGGGAGCTGAGGAGATGCATGGGAGCATGGCTGGGATACCTGAACCTCCACAGAGTAAAGAAACGCCAGAATGGTGAGTGAAGGTGGTGAGGTGGGACAGAAAGGGCTCAGCCCCTTTACTGAGGGCATGGTGATTGTTTTTTCTGTTCTAGGACACTGCAATGTCTCTGCCCACCCAGGTCATGAGGTGCAGCTTGGGCTGTACACTGTGACAGACCTGGCTTAGCTCACATGCTGGACTGTCAGGGAGATCACCTGCTTTCCACAGGATTGAAGAGAAAATGCTTTACAATTCCCTTGATGAAACTTGCATGTTGCCTCTTGGATTTTGACTGAGATATCTGGGAGAAGGATGTATTCAAGGCTTTGATCAGTCGGTCTGTGGATTTTCTTGATAGTCAGTCAAATCACAACTCCTATAAGATGGGGTAAAGGTTCTTACACCAGTTCCTTTGTTTCTTCCCTTGAATGGGAATGAGTTCAGATATTTGTATGAATTGCTTTTTGATTGTGGCAGTGGAAAAGAATCTAGCTTGGCTGTGTAGGAATTAGTAATAGGAGCATGCTGAAATGTAAGCAAGTTTGAGTATGTTGCACAAGTAATACATTGTCCTACCTTCCCTCTCCTAAGTCAGCACAGCAGGTTACTGCTTTCAAACTGCCTTTGTGATCAATAGGAACAATGTGATCTCTGGTTGAGCGTTAATGTGAATTCTTGTAACCATTTCTCAGTGTTAGAGCTCATGCACTTGTGAGCCAGTGGCTCAGATGCCAGGCTCTCAATGATACAATGAGCCTGGGACAGAACAAGCCATGGGTGATTTGTGTTTGTCTTGCAGAGCTGGCCCAGGAGTTCCACAGGAGCAGGAGGCTCCGGAGGTGCTTCTCCGATTGGCAGCTGGCATGGGAGTGCAGGAGGAGAATGCGTGCTCATGGAAGGGAGCTGGAAAAACAAGCAGCAAGGATTGCCTTATGGAGAGCCTTTGCACACTGGAAGCATTGTATCCAGCCTGGGTTTGGTCCCTAGCAAAGCCACCTTAGAAACATTCCCGCAGGGGGAAGATCCAGTTAATGAGCAGGAACATTGTGCAGTAGCACGAGTGACAACAAACATGTTGTCATTATGTGTATGTAATGCCACACTAACAATTCATTAAACTGCTGTAATTACAGTATGCTAGCAGCTGTATAAGAGTATATTACAGACTGCAGAAGATAATTTATAGTTGTTACTTAAGAGTGAAACAGAAACATATTGTAATAAGCCAGCAAAATCTAAGTTTTACTGTAGTCAAAACTTCTGCAGATAACAGTGCTGGGACATTCAAACATTGAAGCAAATGCAGATGGAGATGCAGTGCCCCTCTGTGGGAGAAGGTTGTTCTGTGTAAAAGAGGCTTTAACTCAGTGGCAGATGTTGTGCTGTGTGTGGAAGAGGCTCAGCAGTGTGAGCTGGCTGAAAAGCACTACAAGTGTCACCTGTTGGTAAGAGCCCTGTTATGTGCTGGGTGGGAGGGCTGTGGAGGTCCCTGTAACACTGACAGTGGTGAGAGGGTGTTGGGTGGGAGATACACCAGGTTTCTAAATTTCAGCTCTTCTGGAATCTGCCAGCTGAATCCAAATGGGGAAACTGCTGATCTTCACTACTGGTGAAGTAGATTCATCTTAAGGGTGTTGGGTTACCTGCTCCCTGGTGTTCCACCATGAGATTGCCTTTTCCCCTTGATTTTTTTTTATGCTGTTTGCTACAAGGATTATTTTTTCTCCTCTGCAGTAATGTGTGCATGCTGCTTTTCACACAAGACCAAAGATAGCTTGCTGCATGTTCAACTAGTTGATGTTTTGGGGTTTTGTTTAGATTTTAGGGTATTTTAAAGAAAAAATAAATCCCTGAATGCTCTCTGAAAGGTGGGCACAAGCAAGCCTCCAGCTTTTTGGAACTGAGCTATTTTCAAGGTTGGATCAGTACTGGTCATTAAAAGAATACCAGTAAACTGGTTTGGATCATGAAGTGAAAACAGCAGTCATTATAAGAGCAGGGTGATTAGTGATTTGAAGTAGGATGCTCTCATAATGCTGTTTACCATTTTCTGCTCCCACTCAAGAGATTCTAGGATTGTAGATCAGTTCTAAATTACCTGATTTGGATTACAAATGAAAGTTGTGTTTATTTCTTGTGGTTACAGGAACTTGGCCTTAAGGGTCTTCGGCAGAATGTCCTGGACACTCGTCTTCAGCGGATGAGAGCAAACCTGTCATCCTGCCAGCATCGAGTCACAGTGAGCTGGACTTTGCTTCTTGTGTTGGTTTGTCTTGAGCTGTCCTATTGACTTCCACTGTCACCTGCAAAGTACTTTTTTATTGCAGCAGTGGCTTTGTTCTTAAATACTAATAGTCACAGAAAATCTCTGTGACTCAATGCCACTCTTAGATATGTTTAGTTTCTCATTTCCCTGTGTTTATGGTGGAATTTTTCTTTTAGCAGAAAAACTTATAGGAGGTTAAAAAGTTTGGTATGTGAAGCACTGCAGGAGACACCCATTGCAGTATGCAGCTTCACTAGGACTTTAGCAATTTGTTTATTAACATTCTTCTCCTCAGTGAATATCTTTAGGGGGTTTTGTGTCTTTATTTTATTTCAGGTGCTGCAGAAGTATTGGAACCGTTGGAAGTCCCGTTTGGAAGAGAAGGAGGAAGAACAGCAGCAGGCTTTAACAGCAGTGGCTCATGCTCGTTACAGGTTTGCAGAGAACTATTGATACAGACTTGTACAAATGTGGAATCTGTGGGCCTTTGGTTCTCTTCTTAAGTATGGTAATACCTTTGGGGACATGACTTGATGGCAGCTGCTCTGACATTTTCTGTGAGTAATGAAGAATTTAGATCTTATGCTTCTCTCTGGAATGTAAGAGGGAGATTGGTTAAGCCCAGCTCTGAGGTTCATTTAGCCAGCTGATATTCATAAGACCAATATGTTTTCTGAAGGAATTGTCTCCTGTGTGCTGACATTGTCCCTTTTTGCTTGCCAGGAGGGTGTTGATGAGACAGGTATTTGACACATGGCTGCTGAAGACCTGCAAGCTGCAAGGATATCGAATGGGAGAGAAGAAGGTAAATATAACTCTTGTATCTTGCTTAGGAAATAGAGGGGATGATTTCATAGTCGCTGTGAATTTGAGTTAGCATGAGATGGACTTGGTGTAAATTCCCTTTTCCCTGGTGAGGAATCAAGTCAGGGGAAAGAGATTACAACCAATATTTATTGATCACCTTTTTTAAGTTAAGTAGTTTATTAATAATAGAAACAAGTTATTATTAGAGTATTGCCATTCACATAGCTCATTCACTTATTCCCTCACGCTGTAAATGTGTGTGTGCTCTCTCTCTCACACAGTCTCATAGTTACTTTGTTGAATTAATAATAATAATACTAAATGGCCAACCCCAGTCATTTAAAAAGTGCAAGGCTGTATTAAGAAATTAGCTGCTTCTAGGTAGGTGTCCATAACGTTTTTTACAAGGCCCTTCATTTTTTTAGGGGTGTGTGTATATATATGTGTGTATACACACACACACACACACACACACACACATGTATATGGTCCTGGAGTATTCACATGTAGCAGCCACTGTGGCCTTTATGTGCTCTCTTACAGAGCTCCAAGTTGCCAGTAGCATGTGTGGGTGTCTTTGTGCAGATATGGCTCACCCTTGGTGGAGGGAGGTTATCAGTTCTTGTACATTCAACAGGACTGGTTTCTGGAACTTATCAGTCCTTAGGAGTCCTTCACATGCTGTTTATCAGCTTGTGTTTTTCCTCTCTTTGGCTTGCTGGTTTTTGGTAACAGCTCCTCCACCCGCATGCACACAGGTACCTGCAGAGCACGTTGCATAGCCTCACCACAGAGGGGCTTTGGTGGTGTGTCCATTGCTGTTCAAGCTCAGAAAGCAAACACTGGACAGTTCTGTGCCTGCCATCTTTAAGGAGGTGTTTCCTGCAGCTGCCTGTGCTGTGCATTCATTGCCTCCCTCCCTCCATTCAGGCCGTGCTCCATTTCCAGAGGCGGCTCTTGCGCTGCTCCTGGTCCTGCTGGCGGGGAGGAGCGGCTGCACGGCTGGAGGAGCAGGAGGGCTTGGCTCGAGCAGGACAGCACTACAGTAACCAGCTGCTGCTAAAGGCCTTCTGTCTGTGGAAACAGAAGACCCAGGAGAGAGAAACAGAGTAAGATTTATTTTGAAACAGAGAGTGATTTGGATTGACTCTCTGGCAACCTACTCTGGAGAGCATTTAATTCACAATGGTGATCACTCCTTTTTTGTGCTTTAGAGTCTACTAAGTTGTCTTCAGTAAATCAATTACTGAAAATAACAACTGTGGACTCAAGTCTGTGCTAGAAGTGTCCAGTAACATGGATTGCATTGTAGGACAAATAATTATTTTTCTTATAGGAGGCTTAAGGAGACAAAAGCATTAAGATTTCACTGTTCAAAGTGTCTGCAGCAGACTTGGAACAAGTGGAGAGAGGTGAGAGAGTTAGCAGATGGGAAAGAGCATGAAGCCTTCCTGTTATGTTTGAATTGCTTGTGCCCATATGGCTAGAAGTTAAATTGTTTAAAATAAACACTAGTCATTCCTAAGCTCTCCTCCCTTTTCATGTGGATAAAACCAGTTTGGTGTGGGTGGAACAGGAACTGTGTAGGGAGAAGAGAGAATTCTTTTTGTTCATGTATGTAGATATGGTGAGAATAGGAATATAATTTAGATGTACCTGGGAATGTAATCAGAGTTAGTGTGATGAAACTGTCCCTGGCCAGTACTGAGTGTGTCCTTCTCAAAAGTTAGAAGTTTGCAGCCAGGCCTTTGTGTATGGATGTGTATTTGTGTTACAGGATGTCACAAACACAGAATGCTTTCATGTGGGCCCCTTTTCCTTACCATGATATGAGGTACCAGATGTGCCTTGCAGCATGTCTTGAAAATCTATGAGAAATTTTATAGTTGGAGCAGTGCAGACCTGTTAATTTGAGTGGTTTACATCAGTCTTCAAGAGGATTCCTACAAAGGGCAGGATAAAAAAGCACCTCAGCTAGGCCTTTTGGGGACATAGCAGAGTGCAGCACCAGTTTGAGTGAAAAGCTGTTACAGCAAAGTGAAGGATTGATTCTCCAGAGAATGGGAGGGGTCCTTTTCCCTCCTCTCTCTGCCATTACTTGTTTTCCCTCCTTCATGTTTATGTATTTTTGGTTTTTTTCCATTTCCTCCTCCTAGTATGTGGAACATCAGCGTGAGAAATGGAGGAAGCTGGTGCAAGCAGACCTGCATTATCAACATGTATTGCTGGGCAAGACCTTGGCAGCTTGGAAGGTAGGATGGAGCCTTTTTGAGGCACTTGTCTGTGTGTGCTGTAGTGTTTCAGTGAGAGCTGAAGAGCTCCCACACTGCTTCACTGGAGGCACATACACACCAATGTGCAAGGTAGAATGGAGGCTCTTGTATGTAGGGCTGTGTGAGCTCTGGCATTGCTTTTTACACAGAAGAACCAAGGTAATCTTGTAGCTCTGGTCATTGGTACATCACAGCTAGCATTCACTATTGTGAAGTGACTGCTTGCTACAGCAAAGCAGCATTTGATTTCAGTGGTTTGTGTTTTTTCCCCCTGTACTTTACTGCCAGTGCTACATATGAGTTACTTAGTTAGATGCTAGTAAGAGTTTCTAGATGTTTCCTCTCCTCACAGGTGCTAACACTTGAGGTAGATTTACCTCTCAATACTATTTTTTTTCCAGATTTACCAAGAAAACATGAAGTGCATTCTGTACCAAGTAGCTGAGAAGGAGGAGCAGCACACTCGGCTGCTGCTGCGGTGAGCCTCTTCCTAGGCAGCATGAGAGAGTGACTGCACTGCAGTCAAATTCATTTCTTCCTTTCACTGCCCCCTCTGTAACTTTCTCAGTGTTTGGTGCTGGGAGTGGACTCTGCCATGCGTTGCTGTTTCTTTGCATGAAGATCATCTAGCTAAAAGAAATCAACCTCTTCCTGTTTGCTATCTGTTTTCTTGAATATTTTTTAAATCTCTGTTTTGTCCTGCAAGAGTCATCAGACAGCAAACTGCATCATTTATGGTGTTAACTACATCTGTTATGGTATTAAAGGAGCCTGGAAGATGCAGAGCCTCTCTTTCATTACAGTGAGGAGAGTGATTAAAGATACTATCACATTGCATTAGTTGCAGTTATTTAGTTACCTTATTTTAATGCTATAAAGTCACTTGCAGAGCCTGATTGGCTCAGCTGAAGCTGCTGATTTCAGACTGTGTTGTGTTTTGCACTGCCTTCTCTTCAGCAGAGACCTGAAGGGGCAGATGTTGATTTGCATGACTGAGTTTATAGATACAGCTGTTTTAGTTCCCTTGTGAGTACGAAAAGTGACAAGTGAACAAGTGAGAATCTTTCTTAATGGGTTTGTTTTTAACTTTTGTGTGTGTTTTTGCCTTCAGAGAGGTGCTGTGTACATGGAGAGAGAATGCTCTTGCTCTTATACATGAATCTGAGGCAACTGCTCGGGCAGATGAGCACCACAGGAGAGCAGTGCTGTCAAAGGTAGGATCTGTACAGCAGGTGCCAAGGTCTCAGTACAGCTGCTGGTTCAGGCAGAGGTCAGATGATACAATTAGAAGGACCAAAAACTTAAATCTAAGAGCCACTACTAAGAGAGAGCTGCAAAGTGGGAGTCTCATCTTGTTTTTACAGGTGTCTCTGAAAAAACTTGTCTCTGTGAGCTCATGGCTTTTTCTCTTCCTTCCTCTCATTCCTTAGAAGGAAGGAAAAACCAGTAGCATGATACAGCACAGTAGTATCAGGGAGTGGGGCAGGGACAGGATGGATGAAAGAACACCTTGGAAATTGCCAAAAGGACCCTCTGAAACACTTCTGCATTTAATTTGTAGGAAATTCTGTCTGCTGAGCCTTATGTGAAGAATGAGGTGGACATGGTTATGTTACAATGATGGGGGAGTGCGTTGTGTCCCCTGCCATTGCAGTGCCAGTCTGTGTCCCAGCTCCTGTTTGCATTGTGTCCTTAGGTGCTGCTGCAGTGGAGAGACACTGCCTGGCTTCGAGCCTGTCACCGTCACCTGAAGGTGACAGCTGTGCTGGAGGCCAGAAAACAGTTGGATTTAGGTGAGCTGATGGAGATGCTGAGCTCTCAAAAGTCCTCACTGTCTGTGAATGAGCCATGGGCAGTGTTGTGTCATCTGTACAGATGAAGTGACTGGATGGTCTGTTGTTATAAAGGATGTCCCCACAGACTGGAGAGTGAATCTGCTGAATGCTGCTTGTGTTACTTTTGTTTCTGTTTGTTCTTTGTACTATATAATGGATGGTAGCACTTCCTCCCTCAAAGGAATTTTCCATTACTAATTTTGAGAACTTCAGACATCTGTTTTGAGGGCAATACAAGTAGTCTTACCAATTACTACTTCAGTCTTTCTCTGGTAATTCTTACTGAAAGACCCTCAAACTCTGCTAGCATTTTCGTGGTACCATGGTACATTGTTGACACGAGGACTCTGAAGCACAGAGGGCTTTCCTAACGATTGTAAAGAATTGGCAGCAGGGAAGACTTGCAAGTCACAGCTCCCTGTGTGTTACATGAAATATTTCACAGTTCTTCCTATACTGAAAACTGTCAGTGTTGAGTGTTGTCCAAGTTGAGTATTGAAACAGTTGGGAAGAGTGATTGATCACTTGATACTCTGAGATTAATAATCTCCGTTTGGTAAATGAACTAATTTATCTTCCCCTAACAGTGCGTTTACAGAGCCTGTTCCTGCACTGGAAGGAGTCAATGAGGGAGTCTCTGATGCTGAGGGCTCAGCACCACAGGGCAGCCCAGCACCACCAGCAGCACCTGCTCCAGAAGTACCTGGTGAAATGGAAACATTATCATCAGCAGTGCCTTGGAAAAAAGGTGAGAAGGATCAGCAAGCTTCCCAGCCTGTGGGGAGTTATGGGTATAGAGGAACACCCTGTGCTCCCTGCTGAAGGGAATGGCAGTCTGGGCTGAGAAGGAGCATGACAGATTTGTGTTCTGAGGAGGAAGGAGCATGGCTGTGTCTTGCCTGAAGAAACTGATGGAAGTAACAGACTTAACAAGACAACCTGAGCTTACTGTAAATGAAATCCCTGCTGGGCTTGTAGCTGTCTACATATGGGGTTACACTGTAGGGCCCTTGGATATTGAGGGTGGCCTTAACAAAGCAAAGGGAGGATGATAAAGGCTGTTTGCTAGCTGTTCTAATAGCATTTGGCTCAGATAAATGGGGTTTGTCTGCAAGTGACTCACTGTTTTGGTTGTCTTGCAGCTGCTGCAGAGAAGGGGAGATGAACTAATGACTCACAGACTCTGCTCTGCTTCCTTCTCTCGCTGGAAAACTCAGGTAAGGAATTTTGCCCTGGGTGGACACCTAGCTCCTTGCTAGTCTTTCTGCCTTCTCCTTCATGTTCTGTTTACACAAGGACCAAGAAAATTTATTTAAACATTTTCAGGATTTTTTGGTTCATCTAGCACAAGAGACACCTTGCCATAGTCTGGGTGAGCTGAGGGTTTTCTGCTCTGGCTCTGCCATCACTTCCTCCTTGCTTGGTGCTTTGCCTGGTGTTCCTGATGTTGAGTGTGTAAACTCCTAACCTGGTTGCTGTGCATTTTTTCCCCCTAATAGCTGTTGCAGCAGCAATGGGAAAGGCAGAAGACAGTGCAAGCATTGTGGCACTGGTCCCTTTCAGTGCAGAGAAAGGTAAGGGGCTGTGCAGGGCTGGGGCAGGCAAGTGAATTTGGTAATGTGCAGATTTGACTGCAGTCAGTAGAATGCACACTAAATGTCTGTTTCCTTTCCTCTTTGGGTTGCTGCATGTTATATTGGGATGCTTGAAAACTCCGTAAAATTTCTTAGCTGATTAAAAAACATGCACATTTTTCCCCATCTGGCCTCAGCCGACTTAAATCCCTGTCCCTTTGTCATTGTGGCAGTGTCCTGCTGTTGCTGCAGCTTTGCTTATTCCTATCCAGGGGAAGGGAGGGTGTTGCTGTCTGCAGGGGGAGTCCCTGGCCTGGAACTGGGTGTGTAATACCCACAGCTGTCATTGTTCCTGTTGTAGGTGTTTGATGCTTGGCTCAGGTTTGCCAAGGAGCAGCAGGAGAAGAAAGATGGCACTGAAAAAGTCACAGTTCACCACCCAGCTCCTTTGAGAGAAGGTGTAACCTGTGCCTTGAGAAACACTGCTGGCATCAAACAGCTGCAGGGACAGCTCCATACCCAGCCCCAGCTGGAGGTGAGAGAGATTGCTCAGATATCCAGAACTGGGCTGCTCTGCTCTGTGTCTGTGCATGTATGGATCTTGGAGCTCCACATCCCAGCTATTGTTTAGATCCTACATATGCTTCTATCTCTGGTTCAAAGTATTTCATTCAGCTGAGACTAGAGGACTTCAGACTCACTAGGAACCTTTCCTAATGAAACTATTTTAAAACTGGCCATTTCTGCCACAGACAATAGTCCTGACTGAAACCTTTGCATGTGGGTCAGGTCTCTAAATTCGGTGCTAGAATGAAGCATTAGAGACTTAGACTACATCTGATCTTGTTTTAGCTTCAGCATTGCTTATACCTTCATATGTGGGCTTGTGTCACTTCTGCCTTTGAGTATCAACCCAACCCTGTGTGTGAAAAGGATGCCTGTATTGACTGCTCTCTTCCTGCTTCTGGGCAGCATTCCCAGCTCTTTTCCAGGTTTTCAGGATACCAGTTGTTCCATTTGCTAATGTGCAGCTTGCCTTGGTGCAGAAGTACTCAGTTAATTCTGCTCACCCAAATGTTACCACAGTGGAGCTCTTGATTTAGTGTAGAGAGCTGGTATGGCTTGGAGGGCATCAGAAATCTTGGTTCCTTCTCCGTGGTGCTTCCTGCTCTCAGCCATCAGATGCTCTGCTATTCTTTGTGTTGGCAGGCAGCCTGCAGTCTTCACCAGTAGTGTATTGTTGTGCCATGCTGTGGAAACAGAGGCTCTCTCCCAGAAATTAAATAAGCCTTTTTCTTTTTTGCCACCTCTGGAGAAGCAAGTGCCATTTAAAAGGCCTGATGTTAGTCCAGAGACAAGAGGACATTCATCAGAGGAAGAGCCGTGGCCTTCAAAATGCAGACATCTACCACTTCTCCCTGCTGAGGGGGGCTCAGTGCTCCGTGGCCTGTGAGTGTAAATTTCCAGTCCCTCCCCTGTTTCTCTGGCATACAAATAACTTTGCACATATATAATCTATCTGCATCATTTTTGTGTTTCCAAGTTTTCTCATTGATAACTTAGTTCCATGCATTCTCCTTAGCTCTGACTGCATCCTGTGGCTGGTGGTACAGAGTTATACAAGAGCTGCTGTGTAATGCAAACATCAGCCCACACCACAGGGAGGTGTTTGTGTCTGTACTTGCCAGTGACAGGTAGAACCAGCTCAGCTATAGACCCTCCACCTTGTGTTTCTCAAGGCAGAACTGAATTTGTGGAGCATTGGCCATTTGTCATAGGAACAGTTATACAGAGAAACACTGAAAGATACCTTTGATGGGACTTCAGCCATCAGGAGAGCTTATCTTGCCCAACTGGCCCAGTGCCACTGGAGCTCTTGTTTTTTGCACTGAAGTCACCTGATGAAATGATAAATATCAAGATCCTGGTGTACAGAAGCTGAAGTTCCTTCTTACCCCTTTCTTTCCCCTGGGGAAGCTATTCCTTAAAAAATTCCTGTTGATTATGGGGCAGTTGCAAGGAAGAATTGTCTGTGAATCTTCTCAGTGCAGGACAGGAATCTTAAAGGGAAATGAGATTGTAACTTCACATTGCTGTAAGCAAGTATATCTGCCAAAAGAAGAGCTTCTGCCCTCTTCAGTTGTGTCATTTCCACCATTCTTGGTGTTGGCCCCACCACTCACATGGTGAACTAGATTCTCACATTAGCACAGGTTGACATTTAATCTTTAAGAATCAGGATTGCATGCAAGGAGAATGTTTCAGAGCAGGGATGAATGATGAAACAGGACTGTTTCTTTAGCTGCATCCAGCTGATGCCAGTTTACAATAATCATAAGTCTGGGGCATTCTTTGTTCTGGTTTTCTTTTCAGAAATGCCATTCAACGAGCCAGGTTGCCACCACGGAAGCCTGACTTCCCTCTGGAATCTCTAGAAAGCAAGGAACTGCTGGGACCTCCTTTTACTAGGTAGAAAATCTAATTTTAGAAGTAAAGAAAAGAGGGTGACTTACAGGGGGATCACAGGAGTCTCCCCTTTTTTGCACTGACCCCAAAGGACAAGACCAACAGGTTGCAGTGTACAGTGACCTTATCCTTCTTCCTGTACAGGTCAGAGGTGCCCTTTCAGCAAACATCTGTGAATAAATGTCCTGCACAGACTGGGAACTTAATGCTGATACCTCACTTGGAAGAAAGTACCTGTAAATGTCTGTCTCAGATGGACAGTGCTGCTCATCCCCATCCCTCTCTCACTGGAGCTTCTCTCCCCACATGGACACAGGACATGCACAGAGCTGGGCAGGGGCCAGAGCTGTGCTCTCCTGCATCTTTCAGGTCCCACATGAGAGCTGGCTCAGAAGAGGTGAGTGAACTGCTGAAGGAACAGTTAGTGTGTGTACTGGGCTGCTGCCTGCAGGCCCATTGCTCACTGCTGTGTTTTCTTGTGGTTCTTCTGAGCTGCCCTGGTTGAGCTGGTTTGCACTTGTTCTAGCTGTGATCCTTAAAGCTGACCAAGTGAACTGCCTCTGAATGCCCAAGAACTGCTTACCCCTAGTCTGCAGTAATCCACATGTGGGGTTCTGTATTTCCTGCCTTTTCCTGGCCAGATCTTTTCCTAGCAAGTGATGTGAGGGTGCTTCTGCCTCTTTGGAGTTCAGAGCAGTTACAGTTTGCTGTCCAGATTGCAGGGATTTAAGAGAAACTCAGTTTAGGAGCAGTAGGTGTGTCTGAGAGCTTAAAAAAATTGAAATTCACTTAACCTGCAAATAGGTGCTGCTTTTTGTTTCACACAAAATGGGAAGTTTTAATTTTGGTGAAGTATCTCCATGCTAGAAATCAGAGTCCATCTTTTAAGCTCTGCTTCTTCTGTGGGATTTGATGAGAGGGGCTCAGCACCTACAGGAGTTGTCTGAGTGGGAGTAGGACTGAGTAGGTCAGGCACATCCTACTTGTAGGGTTTACTTAAGAAACCCCTTTGAGGAAAACCCCAATATCATTCTGATCTTCCAGAGAGGAGGGCAGCCTGCCAATGGTCACAAAGGAGCCCATTCCCAAGACTCTCAACAGAATTCTGTGGAGAAGAAGTTGCCACCAAATTTGCAGCCACATTTGCTGTCATCTGAAGGCTTGGTGGGAAAGGGGAGTCACCAGACTGCAGGTACATCCTCAGATCCAAACAGGAGCAGTTGCTCATCCTTCTGTCTAATCTATGTGAGACTGCAAGTCACTGCCACAGAATGTGTGGGAGAGAGGGCAACCTTGTGTGCCAGCATCAGGAGGTAAAGGGTACCAGAACTCCTTTCTGGGAAGGGAACTGCAGTTGTGTGGATTCTGCTAAAGCCCTGCCCTGGGCATTGAAGGATGGGAGCTGCTTGAACATTCTTTTAGCAGCTCAGGTGCTGGGGTGTTCACCTGTACAGCAGAACTTGTTCAGGAGGGAAGTTCATCCTGTAGAGCTCTCTGAGGTTTCCCTGTACTTGCAGCATGGCTGTAAAGGGGACAGATGGTGCTGAGCACCTCCCCTTGTGGTGTTTAAATGACATCAGAGCATGACATTTGTTCTGCAGGACTACTGCACTTAACAGGCCAAAACAGTATCTGTAGTACTGAGCCATCCACCAGAGCAGTTTGTACCTTTTATGTGTTCAGACTGAGTCTTCAAGAGGTTGTTCTGTTGTCAGAACTCCTGCCCTCTCACTGTACCTGATCCTTTGGGGTGAACAGGTACATGTCACAGGGTAACCAAACACAGTTGGGAGGGTTCCTTTTTCCTGTCATTAAAAATATTTTCTGTTTTTTTAATATGAAGAAAGAGTGGATGTCTGTTCTACCTCCATTGATTGTGCCTTATATCTTCCATTCAGCTGAAGGGGAGAAGAGGGAGCACAGTTCCAGAGGAGAAATGATGTTGGAGAGAAAGGTGGAAGTTGAACTCTGGCATATCCAGCAGCAGATGCAGTACTACTACAGCAGGAAGCAGGAACTCAAGTAATGCCCCTTTAGCCAGCCTCTCTTCATCCTGTCCACTCTGTTGCATTTTTTCTCTGTATCTACCCTAGAAATAATCAGTCTGTTCACAGCAGAGCTATGAATGAAACAGAGAAAAGTTCCAGATTTTTATTTTCTCCTTTGGAGTTCACTCCAGGTGAAGGAGAGTTTGTGCATAACTCCTGTAGTCAGCCAAGAGGTTTAATTACACCTTTGGCAGCTCTTGCAGAAGCATGTCAGAGGTATCACTGGGTGTAATCAGGAGATAGTACAAATGAATAGGGCAGGGCAGTTGAAATTTAGCTTTTAGTTATTTTATCAAGAGAAGTGAGGAGTGAGCTTTTGCAGCTTTCAATTAAAAAAATTAAATATGGCTGGTATTTGCTAACTGCTCTACTAGAACAAGCAAACAGAAATGCTCAAAAGAAATGGGGCCTGGGGGGGGATTTAACTGCCAGGAAAAGAAGAAGTCAGGGGCTAGAAGCAGGAGGTGGAGATGACAGTTTTCAGATTCCTCTGCTTTCCAGCATCTTTTGGTGGTTTTTTGGGGGTTTTTTACCTTTTAAAAAAGATTTTAACCATTGACTGGTTTGAGACAAAAATATGGGTCTCATTGCAAGTATCAATTGCAAGTCTAAGTTGGCTTAGACTGTTGAGCTCTTAATTTGGATAAGAATCCTTCTAATCCATTTTATCAGGTGCTGTCAGCAGCAGGCACAGATTCTGCAGCAGTGGCTGGAAATGAGCACGCAAGCAGGAGCCCAAGATGGTGTGCAAGGAGTTCAGGAAGAACTGGGTCAGGTGTGTACACAGCATTTAAACTGAAGCTACTGAAGTGATTAGCACTGTGCCTAAAGGCTGATGGTAGCTGTGAGGAATTGTGTAGTAAGCCATTAGTAAAATGCCAAGGGAAATTTGTAGTCAGAAGTAGGCTGAGGAGCAGAAGAGGCTGTGTGGATGCCTCTTCCTGTTGTTCAGAAATGTAACTCCTGCTCCAGTAGACCTTTCTGAGGCTATTTCCAAGCTTTCATAGACTCAATCTCAAAATTTTTTCTGCAATTTCTCGAGACAATTCCCTGTGTGCAGACTGGCCCTGCCCTGCCTTCAGGCCCCAGGTTCACAGAGCCAGGGGTGGGTACTGGTACCTCTGAGCTGTTCCTCAGTGACACAGTCTGCCACGTACTGGCCCTCAAGTGAGACAACACAAAAGCTGCTGGGGCATCTCTTGCTGTCCAAAAGACTACATATTGTCTGACTGTACAAACTTATGTTGATGCTGATGCACTGGTGTTCCTTGCAGTTGCAGGTGAGGATCAGCACTCTCACCAAAGCACAGCTGGCCGAGAGACAGCACGTGCAGGCCCTGCTTGCCCGCCTGCGAGACATCCAGCTGGCCCTGGGCCTGTAGGATCCACCAGCTGCCCAGCTCAGGGGTAGGACTTTTTGTCCCTTTCATAGCAGGGGACAATGGCAGAGATGTATCCATTCACTTGGTTCTATGGATGGAATTTATATTTGATAAATTAAGTGAAAATAATTTGGCTTTTTTTGTTACTGTAGCTGGAGCTGTTGTTACAAACTGGAGCTACACCTACCTCATGCTGCACTTGCAATACCTAGTTTAGGTTACCTGTCATGCCACAAAGATAAGCAACACAGATAAGACTCTTTATTTCAAAATGTTTGCAATTAAATGAGTTCATGTCAGTAAGTCATACACTTTGACATACAAAAATACCGTGCTACTGATACAGTTGAATTAAATGGATTCTCCATGCAGGAGAAATTCACAGCATTATCAGTACCCTCGAGGAACTTTTTCACTCCTGGGGTGCAGTGCTGGCCCCTGCATCACAAGCAATGTTGGTTGATTAGCTCGCTCTGCACAGTATTAAATCCATCATAAACAGCCACTTGCATGCTGAATCCTCTCTTCCTTCCGAGATTTCTAATAAAGCAAACATCAAACAACCCATCCTCCATCACTAGGCTAATATGTACCTTCAGATACTATGGATGATGCTGCTGAGTAGGAAGAAATTAAAGCTTAAACTTCCTTTGGCTCTGTCTGGATGTCATAGACCCCAGTGGAAAAAAGGAAAAGATTCAGTTGTCTTTTTCTCTCATCCACTGGAACAAATTTGCTTTCTCTTGTTAACATCACACTGAAGTTTAATCAAAAAGCTCACCCAAACTTTATCCTCTCAGAGCTGATATTTGCCTTACTCTTTTCTCACTCTCAAAGGTTTAAAAAGACTTGTATCTGGTACTATACTGCTGCAGGAGTAAACTTGCTAATACCAAGAACTTTAACAAGATAGGTGGCTGAGAGCCACTTCAAGCTTTCAAACTCCTCCCTGTGTGAGGAAACACTGACTCCTGGAGCCAAATGAATTTTCTCCTGCTTGTCACCCAAACAGCCACCCTCATCTGACTCATGCCTGGCTGCATCACTTAGAGGCAGTTTATCATCCCTTCCTTCCTGATGACAAGCTAAGCATACAGGACTTGGCAAACTGGACATTTGTACAACAAAATTATATTCTATTTTCTGCAGTGCATACAAAGAAGGGTTTCTTTAGGAGATCAGAGCCTGTCATCTCCTTGAAGTAGCAGAAAAGTAGCTCAAGCAAGGAAGTAGTAGGAGAAATCTTTCAGAAAGCACAAAGGCAGGTTTCATAAGCGTGTCCACTCCAACAAGCTCTGGATAGCAAAATCATGTTTGAGTGCTGGGACTTGAAACAGTTTATTCTCAAAAAACAATTTATACATTGCTTTAAAACTCAATTCCTCTTCACTTTGGCAGTGGTTTTTGTCAGTGCCACATGCAGTAGATCCAAGGTGTTTGTTAGATTTTAACTCTTCTTGATGTGAAGTCACAAAGAGGCTTTAAAATTTTACAGTGGGTTAAGCTTCAGCACAAAGATTTCAGCCCCCAGCACATTCCTAGCATTAAGTATGAGGGTACAAGTCAGAGCCAGTGTGGTTTTTTGTTTTGTATTTTAAATAAGATGAAGTTGTTGCCCAGTCAAGGGAGGGCCAGATTGGCACCTGGGAAGCAACACGGGATTTCTTTAAAAAGCCATAAATATTTTAAACACAGTCAGTGCATAGGGCATTTCACTCTGTACAATAAAAATTGGTCCTGAAGTAGCTGAAGCTGTCCTTTAACAGAGGAACTAATTCTTCAAGAATTTAGTGACAAAGTAACAAGATACACAGCAGAAAGGAAAAGCACACTTTAGTTGCCATCACATCACCCAGCAAAAATATGCCCTGTGTCTTCTAACTCCTTAATCCAAGAGATGAAGTTAACTGTCTTTCATAAAGACAAAAACTTTAAGGCCTGGAATAGCAAAATAAAACCATGGATTAGGAAGAGGACACAGAGCTTTGTCTGTCTTTAAAAAAGAAAAGAAAATCGCAAGATGACAAGTTCTGTTGTCTGGAATGTAGACACTGTTTTCAGGTTTAAAATACACTGCAAAACCCATTTTTAAAGCAGCAATGTCAGACAAAAGAATTAAAGTTGTCTAACAGTACAAAACTCAGGATGAGGGATGAGTGTCACTCATTGTACTGACTGACTGTTGTACATTTTGCTTTGTTTGGGCCACGAAGCCACACCAGCAAATTTCACTGTTTGGCCATCTGTGCATTCAGAGACTGCTTTTATCTAGAAATTTGGGTGGAGTTTCTTAGAATAAAATAAATATGAGAATATATTCTTTACTCAAGGTCTGTAAATCAGATTCTGTAGATACAAGGTACAAGGTCTGACTCAGCCTGTCAGTGTCCCTTTAACTACAGGTAATCTCTACCTCCACCCTTTCCTACTGCACCTGCCTAGGAAGGCTTAAAAGGGACTTAGAGGCTCTAAGAACATAATTATCCTGTGGCACATTCAGGGCAGAACATGAAAGACTACAGGCACAGGGTGGGCCTGAAACCACCATGGGCAACATCTTTGAAGGCAGCTGTACCCAATACATCCATGATCATTCAATTCAGTTTCTACATTCAGCAGCAGGTAAATGTAGACCAAATATTTTCAAGTTTAATGCAGCAGTGACATCTTTCTTCCTCCTCACCCAGGTCCTGCTGAGTGATACAAACTTGATAAGTGAAACACTCAGTGGTGTGAAAAAAGTCCCTTTTTATAGAAAATCTTCTTGCTGAGACAGTTCCTATAGAGAGCCCAGTGCTTCTCCAAAGCGGATTTTCTGTCCAGCCTTGAGGTTGAATCTGAAGTCCTTGGGTGCCTCAAAGATTAGTACAATTGTAGAGCCTAAGTTAAATTCCCCTAAATGTTCCCCTTTCCTCATGGGGATTCCCTCCTTGTTGTTGTTGGATATGAAGCTGAAGTCATTGTAGGAACCTTTAGAGTAACTTGGACTGTTCGTGTGCAAGTCCTGTACAGAGAAGGAAGAAGAGAAGGATTTCAGTGCTCTGCATTCCTTCATCACCACAGCTGTGGGCTGTAACACTCACACATTTTCCATGCACAAACTCACAGTTCAAAGGTGCAATAGGAATAAATTGTCTATATTGGAGACAACACTGTTTAAATCAGTCTTAGAATATCAGTACTGTGAAACACCCTAATTTCAGGGTAATAATTTTTCTTTTTAAATTTTGTTATGCTGCACCAACCTCAACCATTAACAGAAAGATGCCTGCTATGATCCTGCTCACCTGGTCAAAGTAGATGCGGATGGAGCCCACGTTTGTTGCTCCTACAGCTGTTAGTGAGAAGAAGCCATGTTTCCAGTCACCTGTAAGGACCACCCGTTCATTGTGGCAGAACAGCTCCTTGATCCAGCGAGCTACTCCAGGATTGACAGACATCAGAGAGCCTGAAGAAATGAGGAAATATTCAGGTTAGGTTGTCTGGTTTGTGGTGATATTGTAATGCCACTCAGATGGTGTTTTCAGTGTAACTGGAGCTGATCCAGTAAACAGCTCTGTCAGTTATTTGTAGGAAGAGAGGCAAGTGCCAGGCAGAGCAAATGAAAGAGAAGTCTGTGCTGAAAACAAAGGGGTCACAGGAGGATGTGTGTGGTGGGTCAGTCTCTCTCTCATGGTGTTTGAAACCAAATCCAAATACTTAGGGTTTTGCTAGATACCAAGAAGTAAAATATTTTTATCTGCAAGAACATCTGATCCCAGCTCCAGGAGTGTAACTGTTCAGTTGCATTTTCTTTGCCAAGCACAAGCAAAGATCATCCTTTAGGCTACTGTTTGGTGTGAGCTGCAGAACTATCTACATTTCAGGTGCAAACTGAATAAACAGTGTTTGGGAACAAATCAGCTCAGCTTGAATCAAGGGGTACTTCAAACAACTCAAACAGTTTGAATACAATATTACTGTTTCCACCATTCTTATGTGATTTGCTCTGGTAAACTCTACAGCTGCAAAACTCATTACTGTTTGAGACAAATCACTTTTCTACCACTGTCTATCAAGTTACTGTCCAGTTTCTGCACTGGTGTGTCTCATTCTGCAGAGGCCCATAGCAGTGCTTCCCCCCATGGCTGCTCTGCAGCTGTTTCCCAGGAACAGAAACCAACCTGGGAAGTGCCGGCGGTGTGACACCGTCCAGTCCGTGGGCGAGTGGAAGCAGTGATAATCCCCTGGTGCAAGGTAAATTACACAGTGGTAGAGCTCATTCCCCTCCTTTGTGACCAGTTGTTTCTGAAAAGAGTTACCAGGTGGGGCTGCAGAAGAAGCAGAGAAAGGAAGGGGTTAAAGATATTCCTCCTGAAGTCATCTACCTTAGCAAGGCAGTCTGTGTTAGACTGTGCAATAGCAGAGGATTAAATGCAGCTCATGTGGATTGGTGAGACTACAAAAACATAGATTTCATGCAGAAATCCAATATTTCCAAATGCCCCTTTCTAAGAAAATTAGATCCTGGATTGTTTCAATCACAGTGAAAAATTTCCTTTTGGAGTTTGCCCTTCCATAAGCAAAACAGCAGAAACTGAAATCCAGTACAACAGAATTTTTACTAAAGCTGTCCTTTAAGAACAGAATTTGTGAAGAGTCCTCTAAGTCATCAGACAGGTAGTGCTTGAGCATGGATCTTGTTAAGATGTTTGTTGGTTTTGAACCAATGTTCAAAAATGTTCAAAACCATTGAACCAATGTTGTTGGTTTTGCTCGCCAGTGCTTCTGGGCCCATTTCATTGTGACTGCAGGAGTGCTGCAGCCATGGTATAGCAACAGCTCTTGGAGTCAAGTGTAGGAACCAAGCAGCTCAGTTCAGATCATCAGAATGAGCCAGGCATGACTGTATAAAGCCACTGGTGAGAAAGAGAAGAACTAAACAATGACATGGTTACCCACAAATAAAACAAACCAAAAATCAGACCTGCTTTTGTTCCTGACAGTGCAAGAAAATGTTACATTTTGTCATCTCTCTTATGATTTCTGAGAACACTGAAAGGGCACAGCAGAATAAATGCAGAACTGACACAGAACTTACCCTGGCTAAAATGCATTTCCTCTGTGGAGATGCGAGGTCCTAAGAAAGATTCCAGAGAATAAGTAACTCCTTTTACTTGCTCCACTTCACAATTTTTTACCTGTCCGAAATTAAGGATCTTTCCATCAGAGGGACTAATCTACAGCAAAGAGAGAAAAGGAACCAGTCAGCAGTTCATTAAGTCCTCGTGCAGCAGTGCCATTCCTGTGGGGGCTGAGGGAAGTGGCAGTGCAGGGTAAGCCCTCCCTCCCTTTCACTCACCACGCTGTGCACGCAGCACACCGGCCGCGCCTGCGGTTTCAGCTTCCTGCGGAAGAACTCGCTCAGGTTCCTGTAGTGGTGCAGATCCTCCACAGCTGCCTCCTTCATGTTCACCCCGAAGGTCCAGATGTACAGGCTGTACACCGGCTTCCTCAGCCACGTGGGCAGCTCCACCTGGTTCAGGCGGCCCCAGGCTCGCGAGAGCAGCCGTGTGGGCACCGACTTGTACAGGGCAACCTGAGGGGACAATGGCAGCAGGTCAGTGCTCTGCCCACTGAGGGCTTCCTTATTTCCCCCCATAACACAGGAAGGATCAATCTGTTCCTGCAAACCCCTCCCTTGAATTCATGTAGCCTTTAAGGCAGCAAAAAATTTACACTGCACTTCATCGTCATTCCCTCCATTCTGGTGAGATCAGACAAGAGACAGGATGAAACTTTATATAACTTTAAAGTGAAGCCAGAATTTCCACTCCTTTGCAGGCTGAAGGTCCACACTGAAGTTACTGCAAACTGCCCAATGTGAGGCTTACAGAAAAAAGAGACATTGCACATATTCTAGTAGAACGCTCATCAGAAAGGCTTAACATTACCAATGTAAAAATTTTTGTCAATAACTAAATGAAAATTGACTGGAAAATAACTTCTCAGTGTTGGATGACATGTTCCCCAGACTGAGGGTGCTTCCCACACCCAGTACTGTGTGTTGTATGCTCTAATGACACAAGTACCATCAAAGAAATGCAGCTACACAGGTATAAATTTATACCAGCCTTATTCCTTCTCTCACAACAATGGGAGCTGCCAATTGCAAGAATATTAAGTGCCTTTATTTCTGTAGAAATACACCTTTGGACTTGCACCAAAACCCAAGTTTTAGCAAGGAAAACAAATGAAACAAAGTTGGCAAGAGGTATCTGCTGTTGATGGAAGTGGAGAGATGACAACATCTTTCTGTTGATAATTCCAGCAGACAGCTCTTGTGGGGTTTGTGGTGCTTGCTGTCAGCCAGGAAGCTCACATGGCTATGATGTAACTGGGGGAAGCTGGGGAATATGGACCAAGGGAACTGAACACTCTGAAACCAGTTTTGCAAAGGAAGTGGTGATCTGCTGACTGCTGTTTTTGAACAGCTACATTCAACTTGCAGCTAAACCCTGGGATTTTTCTTAGTGAGAGTCACTTGTTCTCAATCATATCCTTCATGATTAAGTCTTGCAAAACACAGCCATAAACACAAGCAGAAGTATGCACTGGCTCCATCACACCAAATACAACAAATTAAGGTTTCACTTACAAATCACCATCCTGTGTACATACAGGGATATTTCAGAAAGGAAGTACCAACCTAATCTTACTCAGATAAAACCATCTAAATGAACAGTGCTTTAGGTTATAAAGCTGAAATACTGAAGAAAAAAATGTTGCCATTTTATTTGACATGCCCTGTACTGTATTAATTTCTAAAAGCTGTTTTCTACCAACACCAAAAATGTACATATTACTATAAAGTCACACCAATTGTCATAAGCAGTATTTCCTAGCAAGCCCTTCTCTTCAATGGAGCCTGGTTTTCAAGCTGATGGGATCAGACAGAACAGATGTTCAATGAAATAGGCTTAAGAATGGCAATTTTGTTCCTGTTTGCAATCAAAATACTTACTTGGTTGCTGGATTCTGAAATTGCATGATTTGTGGGGAGAATTACTACGAGCAAGGCATCCCACACCCCGGTCTCAACAGTGACAGAGCAGAGATTTGTGTATCATTTGGACATGCTGGATTACAAATGCTCAGTGAACTTGAGGAACAAACCCTCTTGGTGCGAAAATAACAAAAAACAAGAGACCATTTCAACAGGACCAGGAAAAGGAACTTGCCAAAAGGTTTGGTCTTCCTTGTCCTAGCCCTGATACTGTGAGGTGACTGAATTCCTTCAGAAGTTTCTGACTTTCCCTGACTATTAGAGGACAAAGTAATTCTCTGCTCCTGAACAAGTCACTTGTCTGTGAGGCAATTGATCAACACAACCAGAGTGCAAACTAAACAGAAGCACCAATTGCAGCTCTGCTTTCACAGCAGTGATCTGCAGGCTGCCCTGCATGCAGCAGCTCTCCCCCCAGCTGCTGCCAGCTCCAGGACACAGCTCCCAGATGTGGCACCTGAGAGAGAGCTGCTCACACTTACCCTGCTCATAGGCCTCCATCCCACTCTGGTCAAGGGTTTAAGAGCACCGAAAGGCAGAAGGTAATAGAGAATAGTCAGAGGCCAAGAACGGAGTTTCAGAGCAGGCCTAGACATACAGCTCAGCTGGCCCAACCTTCGCCTCAGGGCCAGCTGGGGGAATTGCAACCTGAAAGATTACATACACAACATCAGAGGGTCAGGCATCTCAGCTGCAGAGCCACCAGCTTCCGACAGCTGGGTCAGTTATTCCTGCTAAACGTTTCTTAATCTTTCGTACTACAAGTCTTTACTCCTTTATTTTGATTGGTTCTTCCCCTTCCCAAAATAGAACAGTTTATCTAAAAAGTCCAAATAATGGTGTTCACCCTCATAGGTCATGTTTTATGAATAATACCCTCAAAAATTAAAGGTAAGACCAGTTTCCAGGTCTTAAAGCCTTCACTGAGTATCCTGGTTCTGAATAGGGAACATGTGGACAAAGCCAATATTTCTACTACTGCACAACAATCTAGTCTCCGTAGCCCAATAATCTACTCCCCTCATAACCAGCTGCATCTCTGATTTTTTTCGTTACATGGATGTCCTGACTGAGAGAGACCTCATTTTGCACAAATAGTCATGGGGAGAAGTTGACCTAACTCTCACAGGGAAAAGCTGCTCAGCTGCTTAACAGAGGACAGACTTTAAGGGCCTCAGTTCAGACCCTTGCAGGAGGTCTGGATGCAAAACCCTTTGGGTCCCCATTTATTCTTTGGCTTCTACTCATGAAAAAGCCACTGGCATTTCCAAGGTCACATTATCAAATGGAAATCTGTCTACCTGAGGGCAGACTATTGAAATGACTGACTGAACTCCTGGCTAGGAGACTGTTCTGCAAGCAGGACACAGCGACGTGCGCACACAAACCGAAGTGGCACAGTCTGGCTGCTCCCAACAGCTCGCTCTCTCAAGGGATCCTGTGACATGAAACAGGAACTACAAAATACTGCATATGTCTTTCCAAGATGGAAAGAAGCTGAGAATTTAAAAGGAAGTTTTCTTGTCAACTCGTTCTTTTCAAAACTAGGATCAGAATTAAAGTATCAGGCAGGTATAACTGTCACCATTTTGGGATGCAAGATGGTGCTTTTGGCTCAGAGATGTTTTTTCTGCAGGGAACACAACTTCTTTCCCCTGAAGAACTAATAAATAGAGAATGATCTGTGCATCTTAATGCAACAGGGAAAAAGAGCCCTGAGCTGAAGTGCTGTCTTAGCAGAGTTAATGCAGGATTCTCAGCAGGAGGCCGGACTGACTCGCCATGGGAATAGGAAGGGACACTTCACATTCTCCCTCCCATCCCCACCACCCAGCAGGGCAGGCGGGCCAGGAGCCGGGTTGGGTCCCGTTCTCCCCCTCCTGCTGCTCTCCCCCCCTTCACTGCAGTCGCTCCTGGACCAATCCCTGCAGAGCTGCATCGCGTTGGAGCCCTCGGGCTTCTCACTGCCTTGGCCTGGTTTCAGAGCGGCCCCTCAACTAATTTTTCCATTCTCCTAGTGATAGAGAGTAGAAGGGAAAGGAATGAAAGCTTCCCCATTCCCCTTGTCATGGAACAGCATGCCCTTCTCTGCCAATACAATGTATAAGGAGCTTTATAGTAATTAGGCCAAACAAAAGCTTCGCAGATGGCTCCCGCTCCTTCTGCCCAGAAACCCTCCCGGCCTCCCTCCCGCCTCAGTCACCACTCCTGCAAAGCAGAAAATACTGAACAGTACCTGAAACGAGTTCTCCTACTTGGTGTCCCACCAGCAGAGCCAGCTGGGCCTGGACTCTCCAGCTGTGGGTGCTGGTCCCCGGCACAGCTGCTGCTGCCGCCGTTCCCTGAACGCAGCCTCCGGACATGAATTTTAACTTTGCGGAGGTTGTAGCAAGAGGGTGGAGGGTTAGATAAAGCTTTGTAGCATCTCACCATTTCCCTGTGTGGAGCTCTGGTCCCTGCAGGGTGTTTGACTGACACATCGTCAGGGTGACGGCTGTTGCAAGGCTCAGTCTTTTTTCCTCTACCTCTCTTTCCTTTGCTTGCTCCGGTATAGGAGAGAGGACTCGGCGTCACAGTTCCTAAATCCCCCGCTGGTTTGGCTCTGGATTCCCTCTCTGTTTCCCACTTGAATCTCTGCTACGAGAGTTGCAGCTATTGCAAACAAACAGGCATTGTGTCATATTTCAACATCCCACTACAAAGCCGACTCTGCACACGATAAAAATGAGCTGTCCATATGAGCAGTCCTTGCTTCTTGCTAGTCCGGGTGGCCATTGAAGCCCAGCTCCCCAAAAAACACCCTGCAGTGTGTCCCAGGCTGCTGGGCAGCAGCGCTCTAGTGAGAGGAGCAGCCAGCTGGCCTTGCACAGCTCATCCCAGCGCCAGCCTGAATGCAAGGCTGGGAGGAGGAGTGGGGCGGAGAAGAGGAGGAGGAGGAGGAGGAGGAGATAACTCCCAGCTTCAATTCTGCAGTGCAGCAGCTGCTGCTAAGAGTTCTGGACTCTTGGGCACCAAAAATCCTTTCCTGCACTTAGTGTCCAGCTTGTAAAGAACAAAACAGAACAGAAAGGAATGTCTTTCTGTTTTACAACTCTTGCCAGACACAAATATCCATCTGCGGAAATCTGCTTCCATCTAAAAACACTCAGTTAAGGGAACAGGTAATGGACACTCTTCTACAAATAACCAGATACATACAAAAAAAGCCAGTTTTAGGGCCAGCTTGATAACTGGGTATAAAAGAAGTGTTATGTGCCTATTATGTGACTTTCAGTACTGTCACAGTTTTAATGTCTAGTAGAACTAAAATACAAAACAGTAGGAAACTGTTTGGTAGCTGGTTTGATTTTTAAAGACCAAAGGCTGCACTGTTTCTATCTAAGCATTCTAAATATACAGAGACATTTCCCTCTTTAATTCTACAGAACACACCTCAAACATAGATTTTCTGAATCTCCTGTGACTGGGTTTGGATTGTTAAGGGAGTCCTGCTGGAAGAAGTGGAAGTCAGATAGCTACATCTCACCTCAAGATTAAACCAAATACTCAGAACGATTGCAGGGCTGACTCTCTCGTGGTTCCATTTCACTTCTGCTTTCTGCTAAAGCTGGGTTGAAAACAAATGAAAAAAAACCCTCCTTGTTTCCAAAGCCTTCTAAGCACTGTGAAAACTCTCTGGCTGACAGAGTAGATGAAAAAGAGCACTGTTGCTCTGACTGAGGGAAAGGCTTGTATTGTAATAGGGATAATGCAGGAGGAGTGGGAGGACCAGCAGGAAAAGCTAGAATTAACTAGCAAATGGCATCCCAGTGAGGCCTCAAAAGGAAAATATTCAAGCAGTAATTGTGTATTTTGATTGGCCTTCAACTCCAAATATTGCAGATACTCCCTAGACACACCTCTGGAGATCCTGCATTAGAGTATTTTTCTCAGGTAGAAAATTTCTATATGGTATTCTGTGTGTCAGGAAGTTCCAAGACCTTTGTGCATGTTGTTCAAGCTGAATTTTAACAACTGCAAATTAAAATAGAAACCCAGCTAACTGAAAGAAGGGAAATTTAAGCTCAGTGAAAGCACTCAAAACACTCCTTCCTCCCTGAGCCTTGTGCCAACTCTTTTTGTTTTCCTATTTAAAATATCATTTAGTCTTTCTCTGGCTGGCACAAGAAACTCCTACACAACAAAAACGATGCCATCTGTATAGTAAAATGCTGAAAGCAGTTAGCCAAAATCCTATCAAAATTCAAAGAAAAGCATCAAGGAGCACAGGGGAGCTACTTCGGGAACATCAGAAATTAGTAAATACTTAATTTTAAACAGCAACAAGCTAAATCGACAACATTGTTTCAAAAGAAACTTCATCTGACCAAGACAGAATTATTTTTCACACTGAACACGTGTGTTCACAGAACTGTGGGGAGGGAATTGGTTTGGAGCTGGGCAGGAGCAGCAGAGCACCAGCCCAGCAGCTCCTGCAGCCAGGGGGGAACCCTGCTCCCCATCCCTTCTCCTCCTGTGCAACCTTCACCCCTGCAGAGAGAGAGCAAACACATCTTATCACATCTACTTCAGTGCTCTTCCCTTCAGGATAAGGGAGGTAACCCACAAGCTCTTCCAGTAAAATCCAATTTTATCCCTCAAAACACTTTTAAGGAATTATTGTATTCTCAGCTGAGTAACCATGATTCTATGGAAGCATGTACCCAGATAAACAGCTGACCTGCTCCCTAAAAAAAACCAGACACTGAAATGTTCTGCAGCCTGATGAAGGGGGTAGTACCACCCTTCAGTCCAAAACAAAAAACGTGGGGCAAGTGAGATTCTTCTCCAGGAAAGGAAAAACATGGGTGTTACAAGATTTTTTTCTCCACCTCTTAAAAAAACTGTGTGCAGCCAAGAAAGAAGTTTCTCTGAAGTTCTGTTCTGCTCCCCTCATGACATTCACCAGGATGCCAATACCTGAGTCCTGCTGAGGTGCTGACATGCCTGCTGTGGCTGGCCCAGAAGTAACATGCAGTTCCTACAGTGTCATGAGGCTGAAATGAAAAATCCTCCCTGAATTTACCTGCTTTCCATGGGGAAAGGAACAAGAACTGCTCATCAGACAGCTCATGACAGAGGAACTCACATACTGGCATCTCAACAGCTGGACCTCTTGGGGTGCAGGCAGTGCCCACAGCCTGTGTCAGCTTAGACATCATCAGCTTAAGACAAAAATCTTTAAAATGTTTGGTTTGTAGGGGTTGCAGACCATTCCCAAACTCCCTCACCTGTTGAACTCACCCAGAATCCACTCTGGGCTAATAAAGCAGCAGTTAGCAGCAGGTATGAATCCATAGAGAATTACCTCAGAGAACTGCTAATCTGCCAGCTATGCCACAGCTTCTACTCTGTCAGCTCAAATAAGCATCAAATCCAGTGACCTCTTTTAATTACTTGTCAAATAGTGAACTACTCAAATCCTTCTCTCAAGTTTTAAAAAGACACAGCAAGGCAGTTGCAAGAAAGACTAATGTGCAACTGAACTGCAAACCTGTAGCCTTGGTTTTAAACCATAAACATGAATCATTAGGCTTGGAATGTGCTGGTCAGTGCTCAAAGCCCTCTGGTCAAACTTTCTACATTTGGTCACAGAACTACTGTTTAAAAAATGCACTGAACGCATCCCAGTGCTGTACTCGAGTGCCAGCAAAAACTACGGTCTTGCACTCAGGGGCGAGGTACTGGGTGCCCGTTGTTAAATTCCCGTTCCTTTCCCAGCAGTCACTGTTTGATATCACAGTGATATTAATATCTCATCCCTGCTCCCACCCAACCTTCTCGGCAGGCGGCCCGGCAGGACAAACACTGGATGCTCCACACCCAGGCAGGACTCCCGGACTCGGAGCGCACAACAGAAGCGCCCGGTGCCGCTGGAAAGCTGAGCCCGGCTGAGCGTCTGCCAGGGCCGCGGGATTGCCGGGCAGCGCCCTCGGGAGCTCGCCGGGAGTTTTCCAACGGGGCCGCTCGCGATTGACCAGCGCTGCCTAATGAAATGTGCCATGCTCGGCTGCATCTACCCGCACTGTCTGAAATGCTTTACTTCTCGTTTAAAAAAGCCTTTCTATACATTTTCTCTTCGTGGATTAGGAAAAACCTTTTTATTGCTTTCCCGTAACTTTACAATGCTGTTTCAGTTACTTTGTATAAATAGAGCAGGGAGAAAAGAAGTATTTTAGAACATCCTAACTGGGCTCTGGGTTCTGAATTCTGTGCCAAAAGCCTGTTATACAGTCTCAAAGATCTTCTGTGAAGCAAGGACACAAAGCTTTATTTATTTACAAAGTGACATGAAATTTGATGGCACCCTTTTAATACTTTGTAGTAGTAATTTCCAATTAACGGTTTAGAACAACACCCCCTCCTATCGCCCCATTATTTCAGTTTAAGATATCAGTAAAGCAAACTCTCAGCTCCAGAAAGTGCCTCTAAAGGAAGCAGAAGCCGCGTTACATCCTCCCCACAGAGCAGCACCCGGCGGAAGCTGCGCAAAAGCCCCGGCGGCTCCTCGGCCCCCCGTCCGCCCCGCGGGACTCTGGACTCCGATAGGGCTGGTCCAGCAGGCTCATTCTGCCTAAATATACTCAGAGATTACTCATGAGTCGACTTTGGAACATCACCTGGAACTTCCAGCAAGCCAGAGTGAATCACCCCTTGGCCGCCAGCCCTCGCACATCTGCCCTGCGGTCCGATAGCCCTTACCTGATGCCCAGGGAAGTCTCCTTCGTCCCGGCTTTCCGCCTTCAATCGCCAAAACGACACCGACCCTTCCTTTCAAAGCAGTTTTCAGACACGTGAACAAAGCTCAGCGCACTGCGAACCCCCCACCCATGGCAGCGCAGCCATCCCGCCCCCGGGGCCCCTTCTCGGGGCAGGGGAGCGGAGGGGCCGCAGCTCCGCTCCGTTCTTTTCCATTCCTACCTCCCGCCGCCGGCTGCCGCTCCCTGCCCCGCTCCGCTCGCTCCGGGCGGTGCCGGCCCGGCCCGGCCTTAAGGAACCCCGCGGGCCCACGGCCCTGCCCCGCCCCGGCTCCAGCCACTGGCGCTGCTCGGCAGCTCCTTCCCTTGGAGGAGGGGCCAGGGCAGCACAAACGCAAAGGAAGAGAGCGGAGGGCTCCGCAACACGGGCTGCCCACAAGGGCCAGGCACTCCTGCGGATCGGCGCTTCCCAAAGAGCGCTGGCCCGGACAACGCGGAAAGAGACTCGTCGGGGAGCAAGGCACCGATGCGGATTCTGTGCCTGGCACAGCTTCCCACCGCGCGTCCGGGTGCGGGAACACAATCCCACACAGGCACTGGCAGCCAAAGCACCCAAGTGTGCTCCAATCTCACAAACTGCTTCCGAAAAGCTCAGCTAAAGTGCTCCATAAGCTCAGCAAGGCGCTCAGGAAGTTGCACGAGACAGAACAGACTCATCTAGTCAAAAATTCTTCCCACTGTTTAGATTTTAAAAAAACCCACAAACCCAAACTGGTTTTATTTGGTTCCATTTGCCAAGACAACCGAGAAAAACATCTACACCATTGCAGCCTTTACACAATCTGATGCTGTTGAAATGTTACTGGTTTTAACATTTTCTGAACATCTTTCTTGTGTACTTTGAACCACTTTACGAAGATTTTTTTTTATAATTGCATAGATGCTTCAATAAAACTCCAAGCATCAGAATCTGAGAGCAAGAATAAGGAATAAGAAACCAACTGGAGATTATATTTCTTCTGAAATCGAATTTAAAAAAAAAAAAATCAGATATTCTTTCATGATTAGCTCTTTCCTAAACTTGAAACACACCTCTTACCATAATACTAAATGTCTTTTCTGGGCCAAGAAAAGCACCTTCTGTATTGTACTGCCATATGAGCTCCAGTATCCTCTGTTACATAAATACAAGCACTTCCTGACATCAGTAGGAAACACTGTTGTTCTCAATTCTGAGAATCCAGATCCTAAACCTAAGTGCTCAAACACTTTGCTGGTGAATTAAGTTGTTTTTAAAACAACACTAAGCTGCAGTTTGAACAGTGCAGCTCACTTCCACAGACATTTACTGTGCTTTTCTGGCATGTCACTCCAATAAACACTGCTTTTTCCTTACACAGAACAGAACAGAACAAACTACAGGAGCAAAGGACACTCTCAAAATTCCGCTCTCAAAACTCTGGTTCATCTGCTCACTGTGTTCCTCCAAACCCCCCCTCTGGCCAAGCTTTCCCACAGTAATTATTTGATCCTGTATCAACAGTGCCCTGGTGTCCAGGTAAGAAGCAGCAAAGTGTCCCTAGTTAGCATATGAACGGCATGCCATGCATGCAGATCCCAGCCAGGAAATGTTCTGTGACAGCAAAGATTTGGAACAATAAGCTCCCATCCATCTGATAAACATCTACCTGTCTGCCTCCAAGCCCTCTGCTTTACCTCATCTAATTAAATGAAAGCTGATCCCCACTGGTATTCACAGTAGGAGACACTAAGGCGTTAATCAGCTCAAGCTATTAGCGACAGAATGTCTCTAAGAAAATGACACAAAGAAAAGGTCTGTGCTAAAGAAACAGTAGTTCTGTCTTTCCCTGTGGAGAAACTTAAGGGACACTTGACTTGCACCAGATTAATTTCTGCCCCATCCTTTTATGAAGCTCAAGCAAAACAAAACCACACAAGTGTACCGACTGTAATTGAGTCAAAAATGCTGCACACCTCAGTGAGGCTCCCAGCGTGTACCTCTGCTACAGGGGAGCTCCCCTGCCAGCTCAGCAGGGTTAATACCTTTAATATCTGTCTTCTCAGAAGCAGGGCAGTGTGCCTCACACAGAGCTGGCAGGTGGAAGAGGGTCCACGTTCCCCTGTGGAATCAGAACTTCGGAGCAGCAGCTCGGCAGTGAGGGCACACGCACCAGTCCCTTGTTCTGCATTACTCGCTCAAAGCCCATTCAATCACACTTGGTCTCTCTCTGCCTATGCAAGGGCTTATTCTGCCCTAAAAACAGGACAGCACCCCCCTTCCACACCCCTTAGCGTGAGCCCAGTGATGCAAAAACCCAAAACAATGGAAAATGATAGGTCAGCAAAAAACCCACTTCACTCTACAATAAAAAGGAACAATGCAGCTCTTATTTTTCTTGAATCCTTCATTGTTTGGAATATTTCTTGCAATGTCTGACCACAGTTTCTCTTTTTCTTCATAACTATTGAGCTTCCTTTCCTTCCTACAGAAGCATTCAACAGAACTCAAACACATCAGGAAGGACTGGGATGTCTTGTTAGTGTCTCCTACTGGGGTCTGCTGCATCTGGGGCCCTGCTTATCAGTTTGAAATTCTTTGTGTGTTTCCCCACTGTAAAAACCAAATCCTTTAAAGCTGTTTCATCAAAAGCAACACTCTTAGTCTCACCAAATAATAACAAATCAGCATATCAGTACAATGAAAGAGGGCAAATGCAATAAGAGAATTACCCAATTTCATACCAAAAAGTATGAACAATAACAAAAGAATATTTGTTTTCAAGCATCAAAACTGAATTGACATTGCCTTGTTAAATAAATCCTCTGTGGACACTTACCAGTTCTTTTTTTTAATCAGAACCCATTTGAAACAAACTTCAGCATGATGAGAATATACAGGAGACAGATTTACAGACAGATTCCTGAGGAGCTATCACAGGCTAAGCTGTTAGCATCTGGACTGTCTGGATCATATCTGGTTTTGGTCACTACTGAAATTTAGGGATTCCAGCCTAGTCTCCCACAGGCACGTGGCCAAATCACTCACACACCAGCAGTGTGCTCAGGAATGCAAAGAAACTGCAGTGCCAGAGGTCACACTGAAGCATCTCCCACACAACCTTACAATCCTACAATCTTTAACTCCTTGCCTTCAGAAGTGACACTGAAGCAGGCACTCATCTGGCTGTGTGGAAGAACACCACATGTATTTTAAACTGTCCAACATGGAGTTGAACAATAAACTTAATGCTTCAAAGGCAATACAGTAGCTACAGGAAGTCATGAAGTATTTACTTCAATGCTGCAATGGGTGTTTGACCTATGAACACCATACACACCACCTGCAATTCCACAATAATTTCTCAACTCCTTGGAATCCAAAAGGAAAAGGCAAAAATCCCTCAGGATCAACAAGAGGAATTACAGACCTAAGTGAAAAAAAAAACCTATGAAAAAAAGGTCTTGCTGTATATTCATTCACTGTCCGGTTTATCTCGGCTGTTTGAGGGGCCTGGAAAGGCCCGAGGTGGCCTTGGGGCAGCCCGCGTATCGAAGGACGAGAAGAGGCTTCAGTTCTTCTTTCTGGTTTTATGTTTATTAATTGTTTATCTAAAAGATGTTCTTCCAGCCGAACAAAGATCTGCTCAGCAGTCAGCCATGGGCACACTGTCTCTGCCCTCCGGGCAGCCACGTATCTTTATACCCTTTGCTACGTATACAATATTTATCATTTTTCCCCAATACCATCTATTGTTATAACTCGGTGTACTCTTAGTAATAACCAATAGAAAGGTGCCACCGTGGCCAAAGAAGATGGAGGAGAAGAGGAAGAAGAAGAAGGACAGGACACACCCCAATTCCTCCATCTTACTCCTCTAAACCCCCCTGTACATAAATCTTAAACCTTGTGTCTCACCCTCTAATTAACTAATCCCTTCACCATTCACCCTGTGAAGCCCTCATCCTTGTCGTCTCCTGTGTAGGGTCAAAGTCCAGCCACCAGACACTTCTGGAACATTCCAGGACTCCCGAGCCCCCCATGGGTCTCGGTGGCTCAGCATCTCAGGACTGAGATCTTGAGATCCGACAATTCACAAAGCAGGTAAATTTTTATTAACCAGGCATTCATTCCATCTCAGCTTTCTTGTAAAGCACATATGGTGTCAGCCACACTGAAAGATGGAGGAGTTGCTGGCAGTTGCTAATGTATCATGGCTTCAGCCAAATGAGTTACTGAAGTGACAAACTTTAGTTCCATGAGCTGTCAAGAACACGTTGTCAACAGAGGCAAATTCAAGACTCCTGTGTTGAAATGGAAGCAAAGGAACTTTGCATCAAACCTGGCAGAAGTAAAATTGCCCCAGTTTTCTTACCTCCCATTCACTTGCAAGCTTCACAGGCACCTCTATGCCCCTCTTCTCCAGCTGTTGCAACTTGTAATCCTCATATTTTCTGTATCCTGCATATCCTCCACCTGTAGCTACCAGAACGTGGAAGGGCCGCAGGCGGAAGACTTGGCGCACTGCAGCAGTGTGAAGCTTCTTCCTGTCTGTAACAAAAAATCCCAGACTTCAGGAGAGAGAACAGCTACACAGGAAAGAGAAAGCAACCCTGTGCAGTGAGGGATATGAGCTGGGGTGATGAAAATGTGATTAGAAAATAAATCTGTCACAGAAGGTATGTACAGATGCTCCTGAGTATTCCAGTTATTGCAGTTTACCAAGTTACTGTAACTCAACTGACCAACACTAATTGGTCATCTGAGGTTTTAACCTCATCCCTGTCTCTGCCACCTCACATGCTTCCAACATTCTTCTCCCCAAAATATGTATAAACTGTGCTCCCTGAAAGCCCCGTGGAGAAAGACACAGAATTAGTGTCTGGCAGCACTGTGAGTTTCCAGCTGTGAGAACATTGGTACTGTGTGGAATAATCTGCTGGGGAACAATCTGTACCACAGTGAAGCTTGGTGCTTCTCAGTCATTAAAGCTTTCACTACAGTTAGGGAATCCCCAGACTGTACAGCTAACTGGAAGAGGGAAGGAAATGATGACCTGTTTTAGAGTAGGTGGGTAACAGGAAAACAGGCCCATTTCTGCTGTAATACAAGTCACCACATGAAACAAAGAGATGTGTAGTATTAAATCCGGTTTTTACTGAGTAAATACCAAGCTCCTCCTGCCTAAGTCCAGCCTTGCAGTCACTGGGAAATACAAGGACACAGTGTGGTCACCAGGCAACAGACCGAGCATGGGGCAGGCACAGCTGTAGGAGTATTTCCCTTCCAAAACCTTCAGAGAAAACAAATCTGTCCAGGGCTCAGTCAGTGTTAGACTGTGCTGCTCAGGTCTGCCTGCCAGCCAGTCGGAAGTTCTCAGTTCTACCTGACAGAAAATGCCCTGTCATTTCCACAGCAATCATTAACTTGCATGCACCAGAATAAAACCAAATTAAGTTTAACTTCCTCTAAAGTCAGGCTTCTTAGGGTTTGACTATGAAAGGATGCACTAGCAACCAAAAGAATTCAGCCAACACCAACTCTATTTCTAGGTTCACACAGAGACAAAGCACAATTGTTTTGAAGTCTGGAAGGCTTTAGTTCTAAGGAATTTAGTTGATTAGAAGCATTCAGCCATGATGCTGCAAAAAGATGCCAAATAAAAGTAGTTCTTGTCCACATTTTGTTTTATCAAAATAATATTTTTTAATAATTTCTTTCCTACACTCATGATTTAAAAATATTGCCATATATCCTAAATGCATCATAAAACAAAACCAGCTTTGTTCTTTCTTTAAGAAAAAAAGTATTTTCTTTTCTGGGGGAGAAAAACAACAAGGCAGCAACTACAGTTACAGGTAAGATTCTAAAATTATTCTTTCCTAAAGAACAATGCTCAGGGAAGGAGAGGGATCATTTAGAACAGCTGAATGTTTAAAAAGACTGACTTACTTGAATTTACAAAGACTCTACAACCTTTCAACTTTGTATCACTATTTCAACAGAAATGTCTGTACACAGACCAGTGATACTCTTTAGCCCTAAAGCCTTTAACTCCCTTCCACCACATCTTTGCTTCTAAGTTAGCAAAGCTGCCCAGCTATTTCAGCAACTTCACAAATTCCCAGACCAAAATCCCTCAGCAAGAACAGCTTTTTCTGGTTTGGATCCAGAGAGAAGCAGTTTCTGTTTCAAGAGCATTGATTACACCCATGTGAACATTTCTCTTCCTGTAACAGTGACCAAACCATGGGGTGTTCCACAAGCCACAGCAAACACAATTTAAGTTGTTGATAAATGAAGAGTTGACTTTTCCCCATCTCCAGCATTAATGAAACAACACTTCTGGAACTGGTCTCCAAAACATTATCATTGCAAAGGCATCCAACATGCCACTGTCAGGCTTATTTGCCCTGACAAAATTCCACACCTTTCCCACACAAGTGTACAAATTCTAAGACAAGAACAGGAGTTACTGATTCTGGCAGCAGAGCCAGGTTTAGGCAGCTGGCACTGCTCAGATTTCAGCTGAACATTGTGTTCTCCAATGATGCTCCCTGGAAAGCACCATGAGAGTGTGTGGAGAGCTCATCCTTGGCACAAGAGCCACCAGAAACAAGTGCAGGACTCTCAATGTACTAATATAACATTTTTAGATACTACCCTAAATCTGAAGCCCTCACAGATAAAGCCAAACTCTTCCAGAATTCTCTTAAACACTGAGTATTCTCAGCAAAGGAGAATAAAACTTAGTAACAGTTTCCTTCTCTACAACAGGTGAAAAAGACACATTTCCTCAGAAAGTGGAAAATTCAGGACGAGAAAGGAAACTGAATAATGGCATGAGAGCTCTAGCTTGTGTAGATGCATAACTGCTGCTAGTTTATCCAGATGCATAAATGGCAGATGCAGTAACATAAATGCTGCTTCATTACTCTGTCCAAATTAAGAATTTCTTCCAGGACATGACACAAACACTTAGAGGAGGACATTATAAGGGATAGAGATAAAATTAGAGAAATTATCTTTCCTTTAAATCCAAATCAGACTCTAAAATATCAATTAATTAGAAAATGTCAGGCTAAAGCGTTGAGTTGTTCAAAACTCAAAGCTAATTTTGACTAAAATGACTTTTTCTGCCTTGTGATCAACAACTTTGCATTATGTCTCAACTTGCAAATTTTTTTTCTGTAATGATTTTGATTTATAGACAACAAAGCCCTGCTGTTTTATTCATCTGTGTAAGCGTATTTTTCAATAATAAATATCCATATATGATATGCCAGACAAAGCACTTGGACAGGCCAGTTAACCCAAAGAAATGGTTTTGGAAAATGGGACCAATAGCTCAGCTGGCAAGGAAACAAAAATTGAAGATTATTATTTGTGACACTAATATATGGCAATGCACATGCTACAAGTTTATAAATATTCCTTAAAACCAAACAGTAATATTTGATCTTCACAGCTACAGAAACATCAAGTGCAAGTACCACTTTAACCAAGTCCTAAACATTTCATGTAAACTTACTCTGATTTCCTGATCTATTCAAATTACAACTACAGATTGAAACATAAAAGGATATTTATACCTTTTTATTCTTATAGGGCTCTTAAACTGCTGAAATCTCAATCTCTCTGACTTTTCAAGGTGAACACCTGGTAAGAGCAGCACTACAAAGCAGGTAATACAGTTGAATATTATAAATATGCAGAAGTTTGATGTTGCCTTTCCCAGTCAGTCACTTCAGTAGGTGTGGAAAGTACACAAATTATTGCTCATCAAGTTCATTCAAGTGGGTTTTTTAAAATGTAAAAACACTGTCCTAACATGAACATGTCTTTCTGATAAATTATATTGTGTTTTTAAAAAATAATTTTTGGACTCCAGACTCCTGAGAAAACTAACTAAAGTGCAGAAATTAATTAAAAAATAAACCTATGACTCATGGGTTTTAATTTGCTATGCAGGAATCATCTTCACTAGAAAAAGTTTCACATGCTTTTGTAAAGTTTGAAAGCAACAAAACAACAACAGCTCATAATGAATCTTGTTAAAAAGGTAAATATACTTCCTTTACTATGTGGAAAACACAATTTGAAGCTTGTGTCTAAGGAAATGCCATTAATTGGTCTTTGATGCTGGACTCCCACTTCTTTCATTTAAAAAAATATCTTTCCCAATATGAGACACAATTTGATTAACTGTGAGTGACCCTGAGTTTGAAACCATTGTACTACAACCCATCACTTACCACTGAAGAATGTCCTGGAAGGAGGCTGCTTCCACAGGACTCCAGCTCTAACACACAGGTTCCTCTGCACCAGCAGGTTACAGCTGCACAGCAAGCTGAAATACAACAAACAAGAAGTGGCTGCTGAAGTACAAATGTTTAATAATGCACATTTCAGTAGTTCACCATAGTGACCATCTAATGTTTAGCAGCTGAGTAACAGAGGGGAAAGTCTACTCAAGTTATCATAAAATTTCCACTGAGCCTAGTCCCCTGTGGTCTACTCCTTTCCTAAAGAAAAATTTGAAAAATCCAACATCTAACTGCTCCTGCAGGTATTTATTTAAAGTGCATCTTCATATTTTCTTTTTCTTAACAAATATTGACATGTTCCTTTTGGGCTGCTGTAACAGTGATACTTTTCTGAGTATTGTAGATGCTGATCTTGCCAACAGTCCTTTATTTATGTTATCAGCATGTACTGTATCTTGGCCTGTCTGGAGCTCTAAAATGCAAATGGAGTGGTAACTTTTATAATTATTGTTAAGTACTTGGGATTATTCCATTTCCACTGGGCTGCTACAACTGTGTCATTTAAGAACCTCCTACAACAGCAACTGTCTAGAGAGACACTCAGGATTTGGTTCATGTTTTACCTTACCATCCTCGTGGGAAGGAGGAAGGGTGCATGGGGGAGTTTTGGATTCTATGAAGAAGCAATGGCATTTATTAGACCAAGTCGTGTAGCTGAAAAAGTAAAAAGGCTGCCAGGCACAGCAGCTCTTCTTTAGAATTTACCTTATCACTCTGTTCACTGGTGAACTGCAGTGACAGTGGTTCTGCCCCCTCTGAAAATCCCTAGAATAGACTTGGAACTGGCCAATATAGAGAAAGGGTTCACCCAGGGCTTTTTGTGTGTTTAATAATATTTAATTTCATGTTGATAATAAATCTGACAAGAAGGCATCCAGTTGTACAAGAACTGTTCCAAGTCTGTAAATAAGCAAGTTTAAACAAGTATTTATTTGACTGCGGCCTGGCAACATCCTGCTGTCAGACAGGATCACAGGGAGGAGAGGGACAGAGTTCCCACCCCAACAGGCTCAGACCCTTAGGGAGAACCAGATCTTTGTGCAACCTGCTCACTCTCAGGAGGCAATGCCACAGCTGGGATGTCTTCATCTGCCCTCTGGCCTTTCATCTGCTCTCGATCAGATACACGGAGGACACAATTACTTCAGTAGCTTACAAGCTATTGCATCATTTGGGGCCATTCAACCTCAGGAAGTGGTTATTAAGAGTTTAAAGACTTAATTTCAGGTGCCTACTGAGTTACATATAGGCATGATCCCTTTATTTCAAAGAAGAATCTACAGATTTCTTACCTAGAAGTCACACCATTATGTCAGCACACTTGGTGACTGTGCTTTAATATCATCCAATGACCAACAGCTAAAGTTTTCTCTTATCCCTATTGCAACAGTGTCAGAATATCTCACTGTGCCCTTCAGCTTCATGGTCTCTGTTAAAATCCCTGCATTAACCCAAATGTGACAGGAGAGACCCTCCCTCCCCAAGCCCCACATTCCTGTACCCACATGCTAAACGTGCCCCACTGCTGCATCATCTCCCAGGATGTTATTTTCACAACAAGACAGAAAAAGTGCTGAACATACAGAACCTGTATGTTCTACAGAGCAACACGTTGGGATTTGTCATGAACAACGAGGTCACCTGATGCTTTTGGGTCATACCAGGCCTGCACTAATTTGTGCACTTACAAGGCCTGTTTTACAACATATTAAAACACTTGGGATAAAAGGAGCACTTGCTCATCAGTAAGCTGGGAGCCTCTGGGCTACTTCTAAGGGAGTCAAGAAATAAAGAACTAATCGAATTAGCAATAGACTTAAATTTAGCAGAAGAGTTTTCAAATCCTAAAAAAGTAATGGAAAACATTGTTAAAACTTAACTGCAGCCTAAAGCATTAGTATTTGAGACATTTATTAGCTTTCCTACATATTAGTGTATACAAAAATGCAGTCAGAACAGAACGAGTTGTGTTGGCTCCACAGGAGCATCCAGGAGCTGCTCCCACTGCTGAGGCAGGGCAGGGCACTGGGACTCGGTACCTCCTCAGACAGCGAAGGACACAACACCTAACCCTAAGCTCTTACCAAAATCGCTTTTGGTGTCCAACACTGGAAAACCAGTTTCCATCTTACTCTGAAACCTGCCTAAAACCAGGCAAAGACAACAAAACTAAAAACAGTCTCACCTTCCCTGCTCCTGACAGCCTGACGTGGGTGGGTACAAATGCAAGCTGGAGTACTGACCCCCTCCCTCTCCCACCTGACTGGAGGTGATGGAGAAGGAACTGCCAAGAAATTCCCTTTTAGCTGCAGCCCCTCTGTGTCTTCAGCCATCTCTGGACGAGGGACAACACTGGGGCCGGAGGTAACAGAACAGAACACCGTGCACAAGGTGTTTGCTCCAGGTTTTGAGAGAGAAGGGGGAATAAGCGGACTGTGTGTTCTATCCAAGAACAGGGAACAGTGGCCGAGAAGCAGCATTCCTTAAGCTGTTTGGTTGCTATGAAAAGCACAAGCCGTAAGAGGATATCTCCTCTAGAGGAGTCTCGGTGCCCGGCCAGGTGCCCCTGCTCCCAGCCATGCCCCGGATCGCATAACCCGAGGGGCTGCAGCTGCTCCCCATCCACCGACCGCTGCTCAGCACTTCCACTCTGACAGCTACGGACTGCAAACCCAGTCAGAACTGCACAGGGCCACACGCTTCTCGTTCTTAAAATACCTGAACCGCTTATCTTCCTTTCCAGCTTGGAGAAGGAGGGCAAGGCTCCCTACCCATGCCAAGGGCAGGGCCAAGGCTGCAGAGACAACCGCACTCACCCCGCTAGGGAAACGTCAGTGAACGAGGGGGGCGAGAAAGGGGCGGCTGCGGCCCCCGGCCCGGCTCCTCCTCCCCCGCGGGGTGCCGGCTGTCAGACAGGGCTGCCGGGGCCAGACAGAGACAGAGACAGTGACAGCGACAATGACGATGACAGCCCCAGCCCCAGCCCCGCCGTGTCCGTACCTGCTCCGCGCCGCGGCCGCCGCCATCTTCCCACACCGCCGCCGCCGCGTCCTCTGCCGCGTCCCGCGCGGGAGGGCGGGAACAGCGCGGGGGGCGGGGCCAGGGGCGGGGCTGAGGCTGTGAGTGGGAGGGCGCTGCCGGCATGGCGTGTGTGAGGGGGTTATTCCTGAGGGAGCACACCGTGTAGGGAGGGGTTCATTTCTGAGGGGAGACCCGGAATGGGAATACGGCTGCGAGGCTGTTCTTCAAAGGGGGGGTTGATCTGTGAGCAGTGTTCTTTAGCGCGGGACAAGCGCCGTCGCTGAGGCGGGGGACGCGGGAAGCCGCCCGAGGGGCGGGGCCAGGGGCGGGGCCGCGATCGTGAGGGGGCTGGCGCTGCCGGCATGGCGTGTGTGAGGGGGTTATTCCTGAGGGAACGTGTCGTGTAGGGAGGGGTTCATTTCTGAGGGGAGACCCGGAATGGGAATACGGCTGCGAGGCTGTTCTTCAGAGGGGGGTTGATCTGTGAGCAGGGCTGTTCTCTTGGCGCGGGGGGAAAAGGGCCGTCGCTGAGGCGATGGGGGGTGGGGATAGGGCCGGCCCTGAGGGGACGGGATGTGGGGACATTTTCCCGGGGATGTAGAGTGAAGACGGGGTGGTGGCTCCTGAGGGTGCTATGTGGATGGAGGTGCCTCATGAAGGGGCTGTGGCCAGAGGGAGGAGGGCGCTGCTGCTGAGAGTTCAGGATGAGGCAGGTGGGGTTCAGCTGCTTTTCAGCGCTGCTATTGACACACAGGTAAGGTATTTGCCTCAGGTGTGGGATCACCAGGAATATTAAGGCAGGGATTTTAGGGAGAGGACACAGGACAGACACGATGCAGTTCCTCCAAGTGAGGTGTCTGGTGGAGTAGTGCAGTAACATCTATTCCTCCTCTGGTGTCCTTTGCCTGGGTGTTGCCTGGCTGCTTGCTGCCCAGGGTGAATTTTATAGAGGTTATTTGGTTTTCCACTCTCTTAGATGCATCCCTAGATGAGTAAATGCTACACTGCTGGGAAGTAGCTAATTACCTGTCTCTGACAGTGGCAGAGGGGTAGTTTCATATGGTGAATCAGTAGGAAAAGAATTCAAGAGTCCTGGCTGTGTTTCCACATCCTTAGTGTTTTAGGACATGGTCCTCAGGCAAGCTGATTAATTTAATTTAAATTCCTGATTTATGTTTGTGTTTTTTCCGGACCAGGCCTAAATGAAGTCTATAACACCTTCATGTGATTCTGCCTTTTTTTCACATCACTATAGGTAGTAATATCTGTATAAGTATCTTAAACATGTACAGGAAAGTCTTTCATTGTTAAATATATTAAATTTAAGGGGAAATCCAGACACAAACCTCATTAAACAGTAATAATATTACCTGACTCAATTGTTGGGATTTACATGTCCCGTACATAATGGTAGGATTGGCACAAAGTAAAACCTCAAAGAAGGTGGGATTTGGTGTTGTTAGGTGCTTTGGTACAGGCCTTGCAAGAACCATTAGCTTTGAAGTGTAAGAGCACCCCACTGCTGGGCCTGACAGACAAGTTTCCCACAATTGACTGGGAAGTGATTCAGAGGTTAAGGTGCAGTTAAATGTAATACACTTGTTTATAGTGTAAAATAATTGTCACAAGGCTAAACTGATTAATAATCTGTCCTGATCTAATCTTTCTCCTGGGAATTAAAAGTAAATATGTGGACCTGTAACTAATTTAAAATTACTTTTATCATATGTCTTTTTATTACATTTATGGGGTTTTTTAACATCTGGTGAGATTGTATAGACTGCACCCACTGAGGGATGTACTGAGCTGTGCTAGGCCTGTGCACCTGAGCCAAGTCAAAGAGGGGATTAATACCACAGCTCCTCCAACAAATGAGAGACTGGAGACCTTGGGGCTTGAGAATGTTTGTTCACGTGATGCCCTAAGTTTTAGCTTTCATATTTTCCAGATTCTGTACTGCCTCAGTGTAACTCTGAACTTCATAAAAAGTGTTAGCAAGTTCTCTTCACAGTTTAATCAGACAAAACAATCCTAGTTCAGCCTGAGAACCAAGGACACTGTTGCAGCTTCAGGCCCATAAATTGTAAAGAATGGAGAATTGAGGAAAGCAGTCTAGGAGGATGAGACTTCATAGCCTGAAGCTGTAATTGGACAGTTAACCCCAAATGTAAATGGACCAGTGTTGGAGATTTTTTCAGAAATGGCTTAGAAGGCCGCTGTGAGGAATAAAATTCTCACAGCCAGTTTCTGTAAACAGCAGAAGTTCTCAGGTTGTTTTTAATTACAAGTAAAAGTGACAAACATGAAGGCCTTGAGAACCTTGCATACCAGAGTTCTCAGGCAGCTCTCTCATAACAAGTAGATATTCTATCTTTGGCTGCTTTGGGAAAGCAAAAATAATTTTGAGAACCCAAATCTTGGTATTGGAAACATAAGGAGGAGTTGGTGTGTTATCTCTGACCTATTGTGAGCTCGGGTTTGCAATATGCATGAACTTAATTAACACGGTTATAAAAAGTGATTGATTGAGTGAATAAACTGAGTCAGATGCTGAACAACAAAGTTGGGTCCTCTCCCTCCATCTTCAGACCAGGACTTATAAAAGTGTGAAAACTCATGACTGCTTGTCCATCTTGTGTCCATCTTGGGTGTAGCCTCGGCTGGGCTCTTGCACTGCCCAGGGTGTATCCTTTGAAGCCTTTAATAAATACCTACTTCATCCCTTTAACTCTGTCTAACCTCTGTTCCAGGCAGTGCAAGAAGAAATGAGGAATGCCTCAGGCTGGATGGGGCTTGGAGCAACCTGATTTAGTGGAAGGTGTCCCTGCCCTTGGCAGGGGGTGGAACAGGGTGAGCTTTAAGGTCCCTTCCAACCCAAACCATCCTGTGGTTCTGTGTAACTCCTTCTGTGATCAGATCATTGGGGAACAACACCTCAGCAAATGTTGCAGATCTGGAGAGGGAACTTGTGAAACTCAAGGGATGTGCAATACGTGAGTGGGGAATGATGCCTGAATCACTAGGGAAGGGTACATGAGGCAACAGAAGAAATCTGGGAAATGTATCTGCAAAAATACATCAAGTAAACAAAGCACCAGGGAGATCTGTAAGGTGAAGAAGGAAAAGAAAGTAGGATAAAGATTATTTCTCCAGAACTCTTGGAACAGTTAATTCTTTCCTGAACAGAAAAGATTAAACCATATTCACAATATTTTATACATCATCAGACACTTCTGCTTATATATAATACATTAATGTATTTTATCTCTCATATATAATATATAAATAAATGTATTTTTTTCTTCTATAGAATTAATGTGTTAATAGCTGCTGTAGAGTAATTAAGAGGTAATAATAATTCAGGTTAAGCATTAGAAAATAGGAGAATGAAGCAGTTTGGATGAGATTACTGGGCTGGGATGGAATGAAGAGAATCAGGACAGTCAACAGTGTCCCAGGTCTGTTCTGAATTCTTAGGGAGGCACAGGATTACTTTTTGTTTAAATAACTCAGGAGATAAGCCATTATCAGGTGAAAAAAATAAGGTAAGAGGGGACCCTTCAGTATTCTGTAGAGAGATATGGTCAGTAGTTTGGATAATTCACTTAGATTTTGGTATCTTTTTTGTAAGTTAGGTGTAAATCTTGCCCATCTCCCAAAGGCTTTGGGTGCCTTTGGAAACAGCAGCTCTATTTCTTTTTAGAGCAGAGGCTTACATTTCTTTCCATGTCTGATAAAAATAGAGCAGAAAATGCAGGGATATTTTCCATCTGTGGGTAGGAAAGGGACCCTGTCCCTTTCTCCTTTGCTACAAGGATATACCATCCTCTGACAGTTTGTTTTTTAAAATCTTGGTTCATCCTCGTTGATATCTAAACCCCCCTTGTTATCTTGCAGAAGCTTTGGTAATCACTGTGGAATTCCTGGTATGAGAAGGCAGAGCTCAGGGCAGAGAGAAGATCCTTGCTGAACAGCTGTAATGATGAAGGCACTGATTTTAATTGTCCTAATCACCTCTTTGCTGGCTTCAGGTAAGGCTGATGCAGAGAGGGAGAGAGAAGGGTTGCCTCTGGGTGGGTGACATTCAAACTAATAAATGCTTTGCTTTTGTTTTCCTCTGTGCAAAGAAAGAAGTTGCAGTTAAAGCTGTGCCTGTATTTTTTCTGTTTGATCATTGGCAGATGGTGACCTTTTAGTTTTGAAGCAGCTTGATGCAGAACTTAGTAATTCAGTGAGGCTTTGTTTCCTTTGAATAGTTGTGTTTCCTTTGAATTAATGGTGTCAGAATGAAGCAGGGCACCTCCAGCTGCTCCTCTCTAAAACCACTGCTGGTTCTTCTTGGAATTGTGCTGAACTAACACCAAAACAAGTGGAGGACTAATGTCTGATGCTATGCTCACAGAAATAAAAACTTCAATGATTTAATTGTACACATTGCTAGTAGTAATAGTTCTCCAGAGAGTCAAATGCTTAAACATCTGGAAATGACAATGTTAGAGATATTGTGGCATTTTCTGTGTGTTCAGTCCTGGTTTTCATTACATGGCTTAAGATTCTCTCATGTTACATAACTGCATGCTATTTTTGTGTACAACAGTCCCATTTTTTCCTCCTTAAATGTCTAGTATCTTCTTGGAGATGCAAATGATGATAAATTTCAGAGGAATAATACAAGATGGAGTAATTTCCTAAAGCAAAAGAGGAAATTCTGTTGGCATGTCTGGATTCCTTTAAGATGTAGCTTTATAGTTGGTTTAAACCCACCAAGTCTCCGAGTCCTTCTGAAAAAGGAAGTTTCACCTTCATCTCCACCTTTAATTGCATCTTTTTGGTGTGTGAAAGCACCAGAGGAAACAGCAGAGCAAAGGCTAAAAGCATGGCCTGTATTGATAACCAAAGGCAGCAGTAAAACTGATAAACCCCAGAGAATGCATGCTACATCAAGGTTAGCAGGTCTGTGCTCTGACAGAGTCACATCCCAGCTGACTTTTAGGAGAAAATCTGCACTCTGGTAACAGGAAGATGTTACCCTGCAGTGTAAGTGCCATTCCTTCTCTTGCTATGCCAACAGGAAAACAGCCATAGCCATAAACACATCCTCACCTTTGGTTCCTCCAAAGTTTGGGTGGCAGCCTTAAAATTTGCTGAGGTTGAAGCAAGGAAGATTTTGTGGCTTAAGCTCTTGCCATAATAATTGCTGATTCTTGAAAAATCTACCTAAAACTATTTGGTTGCCTTCAGTCAAAAGGAAGCAGAGACTTATAAAGATTCAGCATCAAATATTGTCCTCATGTTGGGAAAAAGTGACCTTGGTCACACGTGGGCACATCTCCTGGGTGCCTCTAAGTGTGTGAGTGTGAGTGTGCACAATCAAGCTTTTGGGAACTTAAGTAAAATAGAATAACCTCTCTCTTCCATAAGGTGTTAAACTGAGGGTTTTTCATGAAATCCTACAAATCTTGACTTCTTTTTTGATGCTACAGGGAAGAAATTTCGATGGTGCACCCTGTCTGACCTGGAACAAAGAAAGTGTGCTGAGCTCTCCAAAGTGCTTACAGCTGTGCTGCCCCTCACTCCTGCCAGTTCCTTTACCAGGATTTCTTGCATCAGAGCCCACAATACATATGACTGCATTGATAAAATCAGGGTGAGTTCACAGAGACTTTAAAAACTGACTTTGTGTCCAAATCCTCTTGGAAAAGTAACTGGTAAACAGAAACTATGGGAAAATAAAATGATACTGAAACAATTGAACTGCTTAAATGACAAAGTCACTTGAGAGGCAATAATTAAATCCTGTGAGCATACTGCTCACAGGATGTACTGTTTTACCCCAGCTAATATCTTTGCAATCTCCAAGAAATAGTGAAAGCTGCTTGGAAATAAATAGGCAAAAGAAAACTACTAAATTATAATTTGTTGAGGCAGAAACTGTGGTCTTGAATCTTCTGTTTGTTTCCTTGTAAACACACTTGTTTTGAGGGTTTTTCTGTTGTTTTAAAGGCAAATAAAGCAGATGCTGCCTCCTTGGATGCTGGAGATGTTTACTCTGCTGTAAAGCTGTATGGTTTGGCAGTGGTGGCAAAAGAGATCTATGATCAAGGTAGGCTGGGAAAGCTGAAGAATAAACTGTACTTCTGATTTGGTAATAAATGGCTCTAGATTTCTTGAAAAAAAAAAAAGTCAATATGTTTTTTATTAACTTTGTAGGAATATGGAGGTGGCTGACAATTGTTTCTAAAATATTTAATGATGATGAATAAAATACCAGTGGGGCTTTGTACCCTGTAGCCTTTCTGCCTGTGGTGCTGACAAACTTGCATTGCTTGTTTGACAGGTGCCATGTAGCCAGTATATGGTGAAGTTCTGCCACGAGTACCTACATTGAACAGCCCTAAGATAATTTCTTCTTTAGCCATGTTCACTGGAGTAGTTCAGCTCCTCTTCAGAGATGGAAGCTGCAGAATTGAGACTTTTTTTACACATTTTGTGCTATTGCAGGAAATTGTGTGTTTGCTGTGGCCGTGGCCAAACGAGGAGCTCTGGATGTCCGGAGGCTGCGAGGTGTGCGCAGCTGCCACAATGGAGCCAAGTGGACGTCGGGCTGGAATATTCCCCTTGGCTTTCTCCTGGCAAGAAATTCTCTTTCCTGGGATGAGTCCCAGCCTCTGAGCCAAGGTAGGTGATAGGAGCCATAGGGCTACCTCTGGCCACAGTGAATGTAACTGAAATGCCAGCAGATGGAGGATGAACTAGTTATGGCCCTTTTTCTTCTTCTGATTTTTTTCCCATTTGACGTTTTTCTTTCTTTTTGTTTTGTTTTTGTTTTTTTCCTTACACCTGCAGCAATTAGTGAGTATTTCAATGCAAGCTGCATCCCTGGGGTTGGTGTTGCTGCTCCCCAGTTGTGTGCTCTCTGCCAAGGACAAAAATCCTATGTCAGAGACAGGAACCACTTCTGTGAGACAAGCAGTAATGAACCCTTCTATGACTCTGAGGGAGCCTTCAGGTGAGCTCTGGGACACTGGGCCTGAATTCACTTTTGGGGGAAAAAGAACTTTTAGGGTAGGAAAGCCAGGTGAAATGTTAATAGGATGGCATTTGTCTTCCTGCAGGTGCTTGAAGGATGGAGTGGCAGATGTTGCCTTTTTAGATCATCTAAGAATTATGAGTGCCACAGGTAATCTTAAAAATGCAGTTTTCTTTTCATCCCTGTCTGTGCTCTTTCCTGTGTAGATGTTTGAGGGATTTGCCTATATTTTTGTTGTTTCCAGGGAAAATTCAATCCCTGCAAGCAGTTCAGGGGTATTTCTTGGCTCTCCACGCAACTCAGAAAGAAACAGAACAGGAAAGTGTGAGTGAGCAATGATTGCTCACAGGAGATTTCATTAGCTGTCAGTATTTGCTTTGCCTGAGTTACAAGATTCCTTTTAAAATTCAGCATATTGAGCTGCATAACTGTGAAGTTCCTGTACACCTGCCTTGTACTTTTAAACTCAGTTGAGCTCTGTACCATAGGTGGTTAGCAGCAGTATTTGCAGGTATTTTTAAATAAATGTATTTAGAGTGGTACAGCTTAAAGAGTATTTTGGAGCAGTTCTGGCTGAGGTCTCTCTGTTTGTTATAAGAAGTATTTACCAAAGACAACTTTCCCAAGTGTGCTTGGTACACCATGCTGCCTGCATAACCTTTAGCAACCTGCACTGAAAAACATTTTCTATTCCATCTCTGTGCCTGCTGGCAAGTCATGGCTCTGGTCAGAAATTCATGAGTGTCTCCTTGTTTCAGAGTCAGAAAAAGAGGAATATGAACTCCTGTGTGCTGATGGATCCACAGCTGAGCTGACTGAATACAGCACCTGTAACCTGGGCAAGGGGCCTGGCCGTGGCATCGTCACCCGCAGCAACTTCCAGAAGATCACCAACAAATTTCTGAGCATGATCCAAGTGAGTGAATGTTATAAACTGTCTATGTCCAGACACAGTTTTTGCTTCCATCTTTGTGTGGCAATCATGATCCAGGTTGCCTTTTTTCTTGAGAAATACATAGTTACTGTGAGTAAAGAGCTAAAAATTGTTTGTTCGGGGGAAGGATCTTGCATTGGCTTGTGTAAGGTTTTGTTTTTTTCTAAAGAGTTCTTCTGTAGGAGGCTGAGAATAAATCAGTAAAGAAGGGGAAGATGCTATAACACACAAACTGCAAAATGGCTAATGATGTTCATCCTGCCTTGGAACTTGAATCAATTTTTATGTAGCTGAGGGAGACTCATAGGTTCAGGCAGGGCTCACTTTTCTTCATGTCTTTTTCTCAATTTATAAATAGTACTTGATATCTTGACCAGTGATACAAAGGGAGGGAAGGCTGAGGCTGCCTGTTGCTGGAAGAATGAGCAGATTTGTTGCCATTTAAAAGTGTTGTTCTTGTCCTAGCGCCTCTTTGGGCAGAAAGGAAAGGAAAGAGCCAGATTTGAACTCTTCAGTTCAGCCCCCTTTGGGGGAAAGAACCTGCTCTTCCGAGATGCCACTCAGCACCTGCAGCTTCTCGAGGAGCAGCTGGAGATTGCCTATGTCCTTGGTCTGGATTATGTGGCTCTCCTTAAGGGACTCGGCCATGAAGGTGAGAACTGTAGCTAGTTCTCCTTCCACATTATTTTTCCCTCCAGGTACAAATGCACTTACCTGAAAATCCCCTGAACAAGTCACAGATTGGTGCACTGGTGATGTGATCTGCTCCCATTTCAGGGAGCTCCTTGGAGAACAGCGTCGTGCGCTGGTGCTGCATCAGCGATGCTGAGCTTCACAAATGTGAGGAGTGGGCACTGAACATCAAATCTGACCCCTTGGTCTGTGTCCAGGCAACTTCCATGACCAAATGCATTGAAATGATCAAGGTAGGAAACTCCTTCTGCTCAGGGTGTAAGACTGCACAGGCTATGTATGTCTTATCTGAACTAAAGAGAGGAAAACCAGCTTGAGGAATAAGTGGGAATGAGAGGGAATTTATGCAGGGGAATTTTCAGCCAGTGGAGAAATCCTGCTGCTTGGATACTTAATTCATGCAAATCCTGTTTTTGTTATTTTCTCTAATGCTGTTGGCAGAGTAGTGAGGCTGATGCTGTCACCCTGGATGCAACACATGTGTACATTGCAGGGAGATGTGGACTGGTGCCTGTAGCTGCAGAATGCTATGGTGAGTTCTCAAGTGACCTTATCAAGGAGAGAGGGAATCAAAAAAGTACTGTTAAGAATATGGTTTAATTTCCACAGTTTGTGATGTTTTGTGATGGAAGCAGGAGTCAGTATAAATGTCCAAATACTCTTCCCAGCTCTTCCACTAACTGGCTCTAGCATTTGGTCTGTTTATTTTATCCCTTCTGTTAAAGGGACAAAGATGCTGACATGGCTGAAGAGGGTCACAAGGGGTTTTGAAGGAATGCTGCCATGTAAAAGGAATGACAGCAGTTGCAAGATCCTTAATGTTTATCTCTCCTTCCAGGGGGAGATTGTGCCCCAGCAGCTGAGACCATGGAGAAAACAGGGAAACTAATTCATCTGAAGCACAAAGGTAACAGAAACTTGCTAGGGTTTATGCAGGAGCTTATTTTTGTGTTGGTTTAGAATAGAATTTTCTGTGCAAGGACAAGAACTGTGTGGCTAAACAAAGAGCAGGTCCTGTACTGTAACTGAAGATGCTGTGACAAGATGAGGGAGGGAAGGGGGGCTGTACCCTTGTGGAACACTTAATTGCCTTGGTAACTGGTTGTTGTCATTGTTTCACAGCACTACCACCAGTTTATGCTGTTGCCCTAGCTAAGAAAAGTGCCAAACAGATTCACATCCATAACCTCAGGGGAAGGAGATCCTGCCACAGTCACCTGTACAGCCCTGCAGGGTGGTTACTTCTGTCCAGACACACAGTGCGAGCTCAGCAGAATGACACTGAGAACTGTGATATTGCCTCTGGTAAGGGCTCTGGCTTCTCTCTTAACTAGACCATGAAAATCTGAGGCTTAAATTTGTGAGTAAAATAGAAACAGGGCCATGAGGATCCAACCAGCTGACTACAGGTTCAGAGGGTGTTAAAGCAGCTTTTCCTCATGTTTTACATGTGTCACACTATTTAGCCCTCTTCTTGCTAGTTGTTAGGATGAAATTTCTTTCCTGTCTTTTCCCATATGTGAAGAGGCTTGGGAACACCTTGCCTTAATCTCATCTCAGTTTTCTTTACTCAGCTTATCAGAATTACTTTTGGAAGGGCTGCATGCCAGGAGCAGATGGAAACCTGTGCAAGGTGTGCATTGGAGATGGGGAGGTGGAAGGAGCTCGAGTGTCCAGCAGATGTGCTGCGAGCCACAACGAACGTTACTATGGCAACATGGGAGCACTCAGGTGAGAGTCAGAAATGCAGAGCAACAGCCATAATTCCTTATTATTTTGCTGATTTTAGAAGATTTTTTCCCTATTTGTTAAGCATCTGTCTGTATAAACTTTGCTAGTGTGTATTTTGTTTTGGTTGCAGTTGCTATGGGATGTTCAGCTGACTGATGGTTTAAAATGGTTGTTAAACCTTTTCCAGAGCAAGGCAATGCTTCAAACATGTACAGCTTAGAGCATTGGTACTGACTCATTAAAGGGAAGGGATGAAAGAGGACCAGAGAGCAGAGGTGCTGTGGTAAGAGGCAGTGTAGCATATAGGAGATAATTAAATAGAGTGGAGATTAAAAAAAAAAAATAGTTGAAGACAGAGGCAGAGAAGACTGTTCAAGGTGAAACTTTTATGAAAGTTTAAGGAAGCACTCCTATGAAATATACATTAGGTATTTAGTTGAATTCCATTCTCTTCCCTGCCTAGGCATGGGTGAAGGTGCACATTGTGCAGCAGCTTTGACTTGGAAGCTGCTGTAAGGAATGAAAAGGATTGTCTTAGCTAATCTCTATGCTGAGATCACTGACATATTGCAAGGGATTAGAGATGGGAGGGATACTTCCAGCTACTCCAGTTTTAGTTGTCCAAAAGTCAGTCACCATGTAGTGCTGTCTTTGATCCCTTTTTTTTTTTCTTGCACTAGGTGCCTAGTTGGCAATCCCAGTGGAAGAAGCTTTGGAGATGTAGCTTTCCTGGAACACTCAAACCTGCTCCAGAACATAGAGGGTGAGATGCAGATATTCTCTTTTCCTTTGAGAATGTTCATTAATGTCAGTTACTTCCCACAAAGCAACCATCACTCGTGAGGATCAGCCTGTACAGGTTTAATCTAGGTCCATGGAGTTGTGTTTGTAAATGGAAGATTGCTAGAAGCTTTCTGCATGTAGGTGTTCCAGTAAAGCTCAACATTCAGATACTGTAAGAGAGGAAAGAAGAATCACCCAGTGCAAAGATGTGTGTTGGGATAATCATCCTTGGAGACTGCACTAAATTTCTGGAAGCTTTAAATTTCACAGCTTTAAAAGGCAAACCAAAATATGTTTTTCTTAGCGTCAAGGAGAAAAGGAACTCTCATTAAAGCGAAATAAAATTATATTTTAGGCAATTTCAGTAAGAGAAGAGGCTTTTCTAAGAGAGGAATCTCTCTAAAATCAACTGAAGGTATAAGGGGCTGGAAACCCACAGGAATTCCTGCAGCAATTAGCAGTTTGTTTGGGGGAGCAAAGGGCATGTAGGCTGAATGCCTTTGTTTCCAGAAAGAGATGTGGTTACAGGTGCAGGTGAGACATGATGTGCTGTTCATATGCCTGGGTATTATTCTGTTTTAGTTGATAGGTGCAGTTTAAGTTCACTGCCCTCAGTGGAGACACTGCCCTGGTCCTTATGCATTCCTAGGAAACGACCACATAGCACACTGTGTTTGTTTTGAACACATTGACTAAACTTCTCCCTCCCAAGTTTTAACATTTTCTTTGAGATTCACCCTCTCTTCTGCTTTAATTTTTCAAAAGGATTACCTTTCACTTCATTTTCTTTTCAGATCTGGGCAGCTCTGGCTGGGCTAGAGGTTATTCCGCCCTTGACTTTGAGCTCCTGTGCGCGGACGGAACGCGCGCGGCTGTCACAGAATGGGCCGGCTGTAACCTGGGCCCGGTGCCCCCCAGCGCGGTCATGACCCGACCAGTCACTGTCACCAAAATCTCTGACTTCCTGCTGAAATCTCAGGTGGGACAGGTAACAGGGAACAGCTTGGCATGTTAACATTTGTTATGTTCAACTGCTGAAAACCCTTTCCAGATGGAAAGCTTTATATACTAGTGCCTTCAGATCCAATACAAAAGAATTAAAAATGTGCCTAGGAGATTGAGAAAATAGTTATTTGGGTTCTCTTAAGGGGTATTTTGGCACCAGTTCCCAAGTTCCCATTTTACAAAGGCCATACTTTTGCTGAGAAAAAAGGCACTGCAGAATTGCATCTTATTGTACTAATAAGAACAGTGCTAGATAAAAATGCTATTAATGACCCAAGCTGTGAAACTTTTATTCCTTTTCTGTTCAGGAATCTCTGGGAAGCAAACTGGATTCTGAATTCCAGCTCTTTCAGTCATGGAAGTATGGTGAAAGTGATCTGCTTTTCAAGGACACCACTCAGTACCTTGTTCATGCAAGTCACCTGAGCTATCAGGAGATCCTTGGAGAGTCTTTTGTTCAGCTGGCAGAATCAGTGTTTAATTGCACACCTGCAGGTAAAGTCCAGTTCTTAATTCAGAGTTAGAGAGAAATGCAGCAGGCAGCCTTGTGTGCACAGCTATGGCCCTTTTGTTTGTACAGCATGGAGATGTTCTACCTAATCCTGTTCATAACAAAGATCTAAGGAGTTCTGTGTCAGATTTCTGTGATATTAACTTGGTAATTGCAATTCAGAAGGGGAATTTGACCTCTATGCTGCTGTTTTAATGAATAGCATCTGAAGAACTTACTACTTTGGAAGCTGATAGCATCTCTAAGTGTGTACTTTCTTACTGGTTTGTAGGCATCTTGGACTTCTGCAAACAGGATATCTGTGCATCCTCATCCAACTGACAGCTCATACAGGGCACAAAACATCAGCATCACTGCTGAGAACAAGGGAAATGTGCAAATCCAGCCAATCCAAAGCAATCAGCAAGGAGTCATCTCCAGAAATGTATGCTGAACACCACCTTGTGGTTTTTTTTCCCAGCAGATTTTGTTTATGATGATGTAATACTACTCATATATTATCTTTTTCTTTTTTGGAGCATGGCAGCATGGGGAACAGCACAACCAACAGCACAAAACTAGGATCAGCATTGTGGAAAGAGCAGGGCCAGTACCATGGACTAAAATACAGACTTGGTAGGAGTGGCACAGGTTAGTTGGTAGCATTTTGCCTTGTTTGTCTTATAAACAGTTTCCATGCAAAACCCCCAGTCAACTGACATTTTGGTAGTTGCAATATTGTCTTCCTGTATCTGTGATTTTGGTTGCAGCTAGATAGCCTCTGCTGAATGCACATCTATATTTCTTCTTTAACCAGTGGTTTTTTAGTAGTAAATCAAAACATTTTTCTCACAAATAAATGTATTAAGACATTTAATAGCCAGCAGAACTGGATGCTTGCAGCAGTGGATATTCCTCTTTGTCAAGACCTCCAACCATTACTTTATATTGACACTTTGAATTTGAGATTCTCTGAAATGTCAAAATACTCTCTATCAATTAAACACTACAAGTTTTACAAGCAGAAACTGCCTGAACAGGATCTGAAGCCCTTTGAACAGAAATCATCTGTTCATCATCTGTGTCCTGTCTTGTCCCAGTATGGTGACAGAGCCAAATCCTCAGCTGCATTTGCAGCCCTGAGGGAGCAGGGACAGAGCAGGATGCTGGTTTGGGCCTCTCAGGTGTTCCTGCCTTTCTTTCCTGGAGCTTCCCTGCCATCTGTGGGGCCCGTGGGACACTGCACTTGGGACAAGGCAGTTCTGAGAACACAGTGAAGAAATGCAGCAGCCTGCAGCTGACCAGGGATAAATTAAAAATCTGGGTTATACACAAGATTTTATGGGTTGGGAGGGCAGAGATGTTGTTTTCAGACACAAACATAACCAATGCTTCCTGGGCCTTGTGGGTGATCCTGTGGTGCAGCCCTGGGGTACATGAACCAGCCTCAGCCTCGAATCCCAGCCCTGAGCTGAGCAGGAGCTGTTTGTGCTCCTGCTCCTCTGCTTTCTGAAGAGATGGATGCTGCCTCAGTATTCTGAACAGCAGCTGAGATCATGCCTAATATCTGCCAGGCTGGGATGAAGAACACCAGAACTGCAGCTCTGTGTCTCAATAACAGCACTCCCTGTTACCCAGCACTGCTGATCTCTTTGGAGATTTCACCTTTCCCCCCTGCATGTAAGACATTATCATGCATATTTACCCATACAAGCCTAAAGGCCTTAAAAACCTGAAAAGTTCTCAGAAAAATTTATTTCCATAAATTAAAAACACACACAAAAGAAACAGTAAAATTTTAGATTCACACAATATTGAACAGAAACCAAATGCCAAGAGCATGATGGAGGCTAATGGCACAAATGTACAAATTCTCAGTGAGCTATTTGTTACCTTGATAGCATCATACAGACTTGTAATCCACAGTTACTATCCATATTCTAGAAAAGCACCTGGAACATGATATAACAAAGGCCCACCTGAAATAAAATACAATGAATGGGAACTGCTTGCAGGAACTCAGATCCAGCAAGCACAGGAACTCAAATGTATGCAGACACAAGCCAGGCAGGCAAATGCTGTACATACATTAAGGAGCCTTAGCTGCTCTAGTCATAGCATGATGAAAACAATGAGTTTTTTCTTCTTTTTTTTTTTTTTTTTGAAAGTGATCCTTCTATCTCTGACAATCAGCAAATTTAGCAAAGAGCTGCTTGGCTCTACTAAGAGACAGGACATGGCAAAAGCCTTGCAATCCTTCTCAGGCTGTTCTGGCCATCAGTTTGTGATGTACTTTCCATGGTGATACAAAAACATCCCCACTGGAGTGGGTCCACTTAATGAAAAGGCAAGTGTACACATCCTTCTGCTAGAGATGTATGCATGACCCCAAAAATGAATCCTCTACACTTTTTACTTTTAATTAGCTGTGCCAGAAGCAGCTCAGAGTGGAAATGCCCAGCTTTTACCCAGTCACCACTCCCAGTGTACAAGCAGCAGCCACAAGGAACAGGGCTGTTCCATGAGTGCTGTAAACAGAAACAGAGGTGGGAAAGGAAAAAACAAAAAAGTGCATAAGCAGGACTGACACCTGTATGCTGGGGAGGGGAAGAGATGCTTGGTCTCCACTAGCTTACATTGTCATACAAACACTAAACTGAAAGAGAATAATGCTGTGTGTTTGGGTTTCCACAAACTGAGGTCTGGGAGAAGCTAAACAACTGCAACATCATTTTGTAACTCCCCCAATTTCTGTAAACTGAAGAGTATTTGAGTGTTTTCTTTGCTCTGCTCTCTCCACTGTAGTTTCTAGGAAAAAAAGTCCATAAATCTTATTTCAATGCAATCAGAAACAAGAGAGAACAGGGAAGAAAGTAAAAAAAAAACCCACCCTAAACAAAACCCAACACAACCCAAAGGAAAAGGTTCAACACATTCCATGTTTTGAAGCACATTGGAGTCTGAACTTCTCCTGGACCCAAGTCTCTTTCCCCCCCACCCCAATCTATTTCCTTGAAAGCCCCAGTAGGCTTAATTACTTACAGCTTAATTGGTCACTGGAAGCCTCCCATATTAATAGAAGGTGAATGAATGCTCTGTAACAATCCCATTCTATAGCACAAATCCATAAAAATATATCTCTCACTCTTGCTACCACTTCCAACTAGTCAATAATTGGGCTAATAAGCCAACATAGGGAAACTTTCAAACATTTTTTAGGAGGCAATTGATCTTTGTTTTTTAGGGATTTCTTTTTACAAAAATAAAGAGAATCAATTAGAATGTTCTACAACAGCCCAGTAAGTTAACCAGAAAAATACTATGTCAATATGTTCAAAGTTTGCCTTGCTATTTTATCCTCAAACTCCAAACACTACTACTCTAAGTGTGCACTCCTCTCTTTTCTTCAGTCTTCCTGATTAAAGATAACTAGCCTTCAAAGCAAGAATATAAACTTCTACAAATCCCAGCACATAAGCTGGGAGCAAAACAAACCCAGATTAGATTTCTTTCAAGATTCAGGCACACACAGTGTAATAATTCTCTTCCATTTCTCTACTCTCAAAGCTCTGCAATTCAACAGATTGCTTGTTAACATTTAGTTTTCTGTTTGGTCAGTAACAGAAGTGGTAGAGCAACAGAAGATAATGATGGTATTTGCAGTCCTGCATTTATTGGGACTTTATAAAAAATACCCACCCATTAGATATTTGCTCAATTTGAAGGTAAATCGAAACTCTATTATATGGGTAGATAAATAAGAAAGTGCAAGTTCAAGTGACAAGTGAAAGAAAGAACAGACTAATTAAATTTGAGCATCCCAGCAACAACAGCTTTGCCTGAATAACTTCTCTAGGCACTAAGGGACAGAAATTACCTGAACAGCAGCATTGGATTTATGCTTCCAGTGAAGTTTAACAGGAGTTATGCCAGAAGGGAGCTCTCTTCCTTCCAAAGGTAGAGCTGAGAAATTGCCCAGTGCTGCATCAGATAATTACAAATGGCCTTACATAATAAAAACAATGTCCACATACTCAGAGGCTCTTTGTACAGCACTGGTTATTATCTACAACAGTGCTGTACAGAGAGTATTTAATTATGAGCTACAGGAACTGTAAATCTAAAATGGTAATAAAAACCCCAAACCCTTCTTGTTGACATTAAAATCAAGTTAGTATGAATGGAATTAAAATAACTTTAAAATAAGTATCAAAGATTTTGCTGGTCTTCCTGCATGCAGCAGCTCAGCTCAGTTAAATAAAAATCTCTGCCTATGTATCCTGCAGCTTAACACCCTCATGGACCAATTACCTTTTCCTCTGGAGAAGAAGTTGGCATCAGCCAAGTAAGTAAAAAAATATTCTATTTGGGGAAAAAAATAGTACTGGGCACCATTTTTCCTTAAAACATGACCTTTTTTGAGTTGAATTGTGTTAAAAGCAGCATATACAAAGTGCAAGTTATTTAATGTCTTAATTATGTGGGGCTTCTGCTGCCTGGAGCCAGGAAGGGCAAAGATACTTAGAAGGAACCTTCTAAGTTAACAGAAGGAAGAAACAATTGAATGAAAACCTAGACATCTACTTTTAATTCTCAAAAGGTTAGTGGTTTATCAAGAATGTGTTTGCTAGAATTCTTCTTTATCAAACACCATATCTCTTTTGTCAGCTTGTTAAAAATAGCCATTGCAGTAACAACAGCAGACTCAAATGTGCAAATGATCTGGAGTACAGAGTTCTAGCATCACTGGAGGTGCACTACTTCCTCCCTGACACTGCTACTCTACCCCCAAAAGATATATAAACAGAACTAATTAAATATAAGCAGTAATTTCCAGAGGTTGAGAAAGGAAGGGTAAATTTCACGTGGCTGTGCTACACTCCAACAGGGACTTAAAAGAATCCCTCCAACAGCATTTAAAAAAAAATAGCACCTTAAAGAGGGTCCCAGGCAAAAACTTGATTCTCAGATGTTAGAGCAGTGGCAGAGTAGGGTATGGAGAAGTCAGTAGACTTCTCCCATGAAAAAACTACTAAAGAAGCTGACGGGACCATTCCAGCTAAGTGGCTCCCTCAGATGCTGGAGGGCTGCTCCTGCTCAACCTCCTCTGCAAAAAAGGCTTCAAGGTCCATCAGCTTCTGACTCAGAAGAACATCTAACTCTGCACTCTGCAGTGCAGCTCTTTTTGCCCGGGTGAAGCTCCCCACTGCTTTGACTTTGCCTCGTGTCTTCCTTTTCCGGGGAAGGGTAAAGTCCTGAAACTCCAGAATCCGCTTTCTCTTTTGCTGGCTGACAGAGATCAAGTGGCCATTCTTCTCCTTGGGCTCCTCAAAGATTGTTTCCAAGCTCCTGGTAAAAAAAAAAAGGAACAAAAATCATGAAAACCTTAGCAGCAGCCACCTTACTGACTTTCATAATCCACCTTACTGGATTTCATAACCCAGGTAAACACACTTTAACTTTTATATTTTATATTTACAGCCCCTCCCCACCTCTTGTAATGTGATCTGTACCTTACATCTCCTACAATGCACATCACTGCCAGCTCAGTTATTGCTGCACAGACATTTGGGTAGAATCTCTTTGTATTTCAGTTCTAAAGCACAATTATAGAATCTTAATTTTACAGAATAAATAAGTTTGAGCATTTGATGACAGGCTGTTATTGTTAGTATTTTAAAGAACATGTAATTCCCTTTGAATTTTGGAAAGTAAGTACTGTACTTTGATGGAGACTGGAATAAATGGATAAGTGAAAAAATATATAAAAATCCATACTTAACCAGCTGCAAATTCTTAGTTCATATTCTATTTCACTTTTAAAAATCCAAACTGTAAAAGATACTATTTTCAAATGAACTTTCTCTAGCAGTTTAAACTAGACCAATTTTAAGAATATATCTCCCTCTCATTTTTCATACACCTTTCATCTCCCCCCACCCCCTAATAATTTACATTTAGGAAGGAGAACCAACCTGGCAGGAGGAGGGGACTTATAGTTCTTGTTTGTGTAAATTTCTTCTAAACTAAATTCTTTCTTCTTAAGCCTGAAAAAGTAATGACAAATCAATCTAGAAGGAAGAATCTCGTAACAATCTCTCTTCACAGCAAGCAGATTTACAAGAAACAAGTACTGTTTGCATTCTGTGCCTAAATTAAATGCTAACTAATTATGCTTTAACTAACTGGGGACCAGTTGGAATGAAAAATGAGCTCATTAAGTACATAATTTCATAGTGTTTTATAAGGTTGGTATCAAGACTTGCCCTTTCTGCAGAGATCAATATTCCTTCCAGCATTCTGTGATGCTTTGAAATAATGATGATGCTCAAAAGGGGAAATGCCCTTCACCTTTTTGTGAAAGCTGAGAAGTCTTACAGCTTAACAGATTAATATTTCATCTCCTGAGACTGATTTTAGTTATGGACAGTTACCAAGCTGATCTCTGAAGAAATGCATCCTTTAGTCAAAGGTGGTGCCTGTGTTTAGGACAGAAGTCACCCCAGATGAAATAAGCCTAACCTGAGCAGTATGAGTACCAGGCACACTGGATGATTGACTGGAAAACTTGAGCAGCATCTGGCTCTGTGATTCCCCACACTTCCACTGAGCTAATGCTTCCCTAAGATCATACCCCAAACAAAGAAACTGTAAAAAACTCCAACACAATTTGCATCAACAGAACTTCCTAACAGATCACTTCATCTCACTCTGTCCGGTTTCGGCTGTTTGAGGGGCCTGGAAAGGCCCGGAGTGGCCTTGGGGCAGCCCGCGTATCAAAGGACCAGAAGAGGCTTCAGTTCTTCTTTCAGTCTCGGTGTTTATTAATTGTTTATCTAAAAGATTTTCTCTCAGCCCGACAGAGCTCTGCTCAGCAGCCAGCCATGAGCACACTGTGCCCCCTCCGGACAGCCACCTATCTTTATACCCAAAGTTACGTGTACAATATTTATCATTTTTCCCCAATCCTTTTTATTCTTATTGTCCGGTGCACTTTCAGTAATGACCAATCCCAAAGTGCCACCATCACCACAGAAGATGGAGAAGAAGAAGAAGAAGAAGGACAGGACACGCCCCAATTCCTCCATCTTACTTCTCTAAACCCCCCTGTACAGAAATCCTAAACCCTGTGTTTCACTCTCTAATTAACCAATCCCTTCACCATTCACCCCGGTGAAACCCTCCTATCCTCATACAGGTGTCGTCTCCTGTGTAGGATCAAAGTCCAGCCACCAGACACTTCTGGAACATTCCAGGACTCCCGAGCCCCCCAAGGGTGGTCTCGGTGACTCGGCACCTCAGGACTGAGCTGCTGAGATCCCACATCACTCTGCACTGCAGGTTGACTGATTTTCCCTTTATCAATAAAACTTCTTTCTTCTTTAGAAAAATGATTGCATTGCAGCTTGCTTTTTCACATTTTGCCTAAACTCCAGTCAGCAGTTTTGATCCAGTTGATAGAGCTGTGTCAATCATTTCTTGTAAAGGAAATAAACATCAGATGTAACTCAACTGGGGCTGTATAAAATAGCAGGGGTAAGAGAAGCATTTATTGAAATGATGACACTCAAATGCTTTGAGTCCATTTCAGAGGCACTGCTCACCTTTTTGGTTTGGGCAGTCCCATTGGAGTAAGGTTAGGGTCTGGCTTAGGAACAGTTTTCCTGATTCGGATCTGTGAGACTTTCTTTGGCCTCTTTTCTGGCTCAGTCTTAAGAAAGAAAGATGGAAAAGTTAAAAACAAAGAAATTAAAACCATACTAGTCAACAGAATTCCCTTTTATTCTGAATATACATTATCTATAGAATAAACATTCCTCTCTGGTTTGCCACCTTCTTTCTCTGCAGCAGCACAGAGTAGGACCTGCACTCTGTTTTCTCTCCTCATCTTTAACAGTCACTTGATAATATCCAGCAGCAGCTTCAGCTTCTGGAGAACCAAGAGTCTGAGAGGTCTAAAATATAAAATGAACTCACTTTTTTCAGTTCTGTGTCATCTTGGGATCTCAGACAGGCTGGAACAGAAGCATCTGCTTCATCAAGGGCAGGGATGTGGAGCTCGGATGCTGAAAGCCTGGGGGGAGATGGCAATGGCTCTGGAAGTGTGTGAGGCTTTGGGGATGGAGGAGGGAATGAAGTTTCCAGACTGTAACAGAGAAAAGGGGAACATGAATGTAGATTGATACCCAAGTGATAATGCAACAGCATTCCATGCTCTCAGGAGATGTTCCTGAATTGCAATATGGGCACAAAACCCCAACACATTTCACAGAAATGGCCCAAGTGAATGAAGTCTGGCACACACATACACCCAAACCTGCTGCATCCCATTGATCCTGACACCACCTAAACTGCCAGAGTATTTGAACATGTCATTTAAAACCCACTCTTTTCCTTTGCATACAGCTAAACAGTACACAGCTCTATATATGAACTGACAGAAAGGGATCAATCCTCCTTTTCTGCCAGCAAATTTCTTTGACACAACTATTAATCCTACTTTTTGTTTACAGATAAAATATAGCTGTGATACCTGCCATCCCTGCACTTAGAAGGAATAGAAGGAAGTTTCAGCACCTATCATCCAGATGCTAAGGCAGAAAGGACTTCTATCCAAGTAAAGAGTCAAACTTCTACAGTCTCACATATTCATTGCATAAGAAGGGCACAACACGGTTAAAAGTAACAGAACTGTTCTGTCCAATGTTCTGTGTGGTGTTTGCATCACTGCCCCTCCACTCCTCCATCACATCACCCAGTCAGCTTTACCTCACCCACTTCCTAACCAGAAAGCTGTTCTGGCAGTGAACTGCCAAAAGCTGAAAGCCAAAATGACATCACAATGGCTTTCTGAGGAATGTTATGATCCCACTGCTCAGAGTAAATACCAACACCCCAGATACTCACTGGATTGCACGGCCTGCAGGCTGCAGTGCTCCCATACTCTGCACAGCTGAGTGTGGTAACATGGCACAGCTGGGTCAAAGAGGAATGAAAAAAAACAAAACAAGACAGAAATTAGGGCTACACTATAAAAAGATGAAGGAAAAATTATTAGTATAAACTGGATTGTAAGACAAGATGCTCATATCAGGAATGAGAATGAAAGACTAAAATGATACAAAAGAAAGCCACATCTGTTTAGGGAACTAAATTTCATTGTTAGGGAAACTGTCCTGCTTTCATTTAAAAATGGTAGTAATGAGAAAAGGAAATAAAGGCACAGAAAGGGAATGAGACAGTAATATTAAAAGTCATAATTATTTAAAGTCTGAAAATTGTCATGCTTTCTATGAAAGTCTATTTTTCTAATTCAAAACTTCAAGTTGTTACAATTTAAGGAACCAAAAACCTTGAAGGAACTTGGTTACTAAAGAAAATAGTGCATAATGGCAACAGTAACAGGTAAAAGGAAGTACTTCCATTAAATTAACTCCCTGTTGTCTCTAACTCCCACAGTACCCTTACGTGATTGGAATAACCAAAGGCCTTTCCATAAGGGTTGGTAATGACCAGAATTCTATGGCATAAAAGTCAGCACAGCAGCTCTAAGTCCTTTGATATTAAGCTTTACTTTTGTGCCCAAATTGTTAACAGCAGGAAATCACTCAGGACAGCTTTTATTACATTCAACAGCAAATCTTGTATTTGCTGTTCTCTCTAACCAGCAGTGAAATGCACTTCACTGTTCTAAAGCAAAGATGGAGTTCTACCAAGGAAATGAAAACCAGCCATGCTGGAAGCACAGGGAAGTCCAACCACACATAAAGAGGTCAGAAAACCCCACTTATTGTGTTCATCACTTATGTCAGAACTGTAACATTTTGTTTCAACATTCCACTCATTATTCCAATGTTACTGGAATCTGTATCCACAGTGCAGCAGAGCCCTCTCTGTCAGAGACAGAGCTTATTGTTTTATGCAATAATAATACAAAATTATAAGCACAGAAGGAAATCACTTTAGAAATTTTTAATTCGAATAAGCATTAATTAGGAAAAATCTTCAGTGAAAGAATGCTTTATTATTGATAGTGGAAGGGACAGTGGAAATTAGGTAGGGCAACTACTTTAGTTCCCTGTTCTCCTGGTTATTGAGAACACAAATTGTGAGTGAAATATTCTAAAGAGAACAAATCTTTTCCAGATGAAAATAGCCTGCAGGGAACTTTTTGATTTTTCTGATTTTTAATTATCTTAAAACAGGCAAGAATTTCTGTCATAGTGGGAGCTGAAAAGGCTTTTATACTGCACCAAACATACCTCTAATATTTATGTACCAAACAGCTGAGTGGGACAGATTTACATCTGCCTCATACACATACACACCTTTGGCAGACATTACAATTTATATTAACAAGAGATAAACTTTTAGGTATGTTACCCATCTATACAAAGCAAATTGCAGCATTTGTTATCTGGCAAGATTTTTGGTTATATTTGTGTCAATCTGTGACATAGGCTAAATTCAACAGCTCTCCACAGACTGCCACACTAATCAAACCAATTAATTAAACAGACTTTGGTGCAGTGCTCATGAAGCTCTCTGCCCAGGAAATGCAAGGTGACAAAATCAGGGACTGAACTGCCCTGTGTTACTGAGGGATAAAGGGCAAAATCTTTGCTCAAGGGCATGCAAAAATCCTGGAACAGAGCTAGGAACTTCTTTCATTCTTTTTATTAACAAAATGATCTTAAATGCTCATAGCAAAGTAAAGTTAAATATGGAAAGTAGATTTCAGTCCTCTTCCCACTTGTACCAAGATTGACACACAGAGAAAAATTCATTACAATATTAACTGGAGCTACATTTGCTTGTGCCAGTGTCACATATGAAAATCCATAGCATGCATAAAGAGGTTTCAATTAGCATAGAATGGTCATGGAATACAATTAAAAATGTTACTGAATGACATCCCCCCGCCCTTTACAATTCTTCCTGACCTGATATTGAGCATTTTACAGTGGTTCCAAGGGGTTTTTGTGGCTCAGACCTCTGAAAAAAACTTTCCTACCTCAGAAATCCAGTTCCTCTGCAGTCACTCAGAATAGACCTAATGAAGTAGCTCACCTTTTGCATTATATACTCTGATGCATGGTGTGTATATTTTGCAAGGGAGAAGAAAATAGAGTTAGCCATTCTGCCAAAACAGGACAGTATTAAAGAAGCGAAGGCAAATATATTTAAATTCAGCTAAAAGACTGTTCTGTAAGAAAGGATCATCCACGCTGAGCCATTCCTGGAGCAGAATGTGCAGATCTGGAACAGGAGAAACTGAGCCTCCAGTGCAAGCTGCAATCACCCTCTCCCTCCCAAAGAGGAGCAAGAATATACCCTGCACACATTTACTCTCAGAAATAAGGTGATGGGTTTTACCTGTTGTCGATGGCCACACTTGGCTGCCACTTGCAGTGACTGGAAAGGAGAGGAGTGATTTCGGAAGGACAGACAGCGGGACCGTGCTGACTCCAAATGGACAACACCCTGCCCAGGGAGTAGGGCAGTGAGGACACCAGGCCTTGGGGGACACACCTCGGCAGCCTGGCCCCTTTCAAACCCTGGGCCAGCTGGGACATAAACAGTCTCTGGATGGTAGGAATATGGCTGGTTAAGTTTCTTCTTCTTGTCCAAATCCTGTAACATCCAGGGGAAGAAAGTGCCAAAACTGTGTGAAGGCCGAGCCTGGAACAACCTCCTCTTCTTCCAGCTCCAGTGTTTCTTCCAGGATCAGGATGAACAGCAACAGTCCTGGGGGTTGTTGTGGAGTGAGAGGAATGAAGATCATTATTTACACAGGAATCTTCCTGGAAATGGAAAGCTGTTGTATCTGAACAGCTCTGAGAAAAGAGAAAAGACAAAGTCCACTTTGAAGCTGGTGCTGGAGTTTCTCTGAAAACTGGGCTGTGCTGTACAGAGTGCTGGGATGTAATCCCTCTGAGGTCTGTCACAGGACTGGAGTTCAATTTTATGTGGCAAGAAATTGGGAAAACTGAGGTGTCCAAGAAAGGGGCTGGAGGCTCGTGGCTTAAATCTGAAGAAAATATTTTGGTAGTTTCTACAGGATAAAGTGCCAAAGGCTGAAAGCTGAACATCTTGGTGCAGCAGCTGTCAGCCCAGCGTGAGTGTACGTTCCTGTTAATGCAAGAAAAGGCTTCCAAGAGATTTTTAGATCTGCATTGGCTGTACCTGTCACGCACTGGAAGAATTTCAGAAGAAGATGGCAGAGGTTCTAAGTCACGGCTGCTTTTGGCAGGGGCCAGGAGCTTGCTGGCCATTGCAGACAACTTGCTCAGCAATGCTGGTTCTTTGGTACATTTTCTAAATTTCAAGCTGTTCAACAAACTGCACCTTTTGGCCCTCTGCCTTGGCATATGCACAAATCTCATGGCTGTTTCCTTTTCCACTGTTGGTGCTTTACATGCAAAGTACAAAGATTCCAGAAGCGGGTTTTCCTGTTTAGGGAATATTTCCAGGGGAATCTCAGAGACAGGTGAACTTTTCATTGTTTTCATTTTTCTTACAGTTTTTAGCTGATACAATGTGGGAACTTTTTTGCATGTCCTTCCAGGTTGTATTTTTAATGGAAGTTTATTTGTAGTTCCTCTTCGTTTATTTGTAGTTCCAAAGGCACCAGGGATCCCATCATACCCTAAATTAAGGTTCAGGTTTTTCATTTCTGAATCCTGAGTCTTCAAAAACTGTGAGCTAATAAAATCTGTGGTAATCTTTGGCCTTTTAACTTCTTGTAAAGTGCTACATAGTTTACTTTCACTGCCTCTTACAGCAACAATCTCCTCTGAAGGACCCCCCAAGTTTGTACTTCTGGATGTCATCAACTCAGAAGAGCTGCATAAGAGTTCAGAACTGTGCAACACACTTGGCTGCAGTATGATTTTTGCTTTCTCCTGATGTTCTAACTTCTGTTCTTGTTGTGCCTTGCCCAACTGATGTGCTTCCATCTTTCCATACTTCTTCTGTATAAATACTTGACGTTCCTCTATTTGATCAGCTCTCTCTGAACATAAAGCCCCATTTTCCTTGCAAACTGCACCTGTTGGTATTTTGTCCTGGCTTTCTGTTACTTCCTTTACATTATCTTTGCTCCATGCATTCAGTTTGTAAGGCACACACGCTTCACTGCAAACCACACCGTTTGGGGATGGTTCTTTGCAGCTGTCTGATAGCGTGCTCAGAGGAGGAGAGAACGTGGGCGTTGCATCATCCTGCACTTCTGGGGCAGCCTCTGGGGCAGATACAGCTCCAGCCTGACAACCATGCACAGTTTCTGAAAGTACACTGGTACCTGCTGAGTTTGGGAGCTTTGTATCATTCTGTCTTTCTTCTGAAAGACTATTGAATTTAGATCTTGGGATTTCTTCCAAAACCTTTCCATAATTCTCAATCCTGAGGGGGACTATTTTGCTACCAGACTCTTCAGAATCTTCCAACAAGTCCCATGAACAATCTTTGGGCAGCCTTCCTCTAGGGGCTTCCTCTTTTCCTATCATCTCTTGTACACAGGTGTTCTTCAACTTCTCTTCACCAGGACTTGTTGGTGAGCTCATGTCCATGTCTTTCCCAGCTGGCATGCAAACCCCTTCACCTTTCAGGCTTTCTTTGCTGTGGGCACAAACTCTTGAGCTTTTGGCACCATTCAGAGAGCCAGCTGCTGATTCATTCCCTGAAGATGGAACCTCAATATTGCTGGATTTTTTCTTAACAGAAATTGTTACAGAAAGGATTTTTGTCATTGAAGTATCTTTGCTAATTTTTTTGTCTGCAGATGAAATATCTCTTTGTGGATTCTCAGATGACATACACAGCTTTTCTTTCTCAGGCAGAGAGATGTGAGAGTTCAGAGCTGACACAGTTTCTGAAACCACCTGAGTCTTACTAGAAGTTTCTTGGCTGTCAAACTTCTCAGAATGGGATGTACAAATACCCCTTTGAGCATCAGTTTCTTTACCAGGTTTAAAAGTTAACAGTGGGTGAGAGTTATTTAAGATAGGAGTTATACTCAGACCTTCTCTGTTTCCTGTACCTGACAGCACATTTATATTTTCTGGCTTATCTGTATTCTTAACCTTCTCTTGACCAGGAGGACTTTTTGGTGAGCTCATGTCCATGTCTTTCCCAGCTGGCATGCAAACCCCCTCACCTTTCAGGCTTTCTTTGCTGTGGGCACAAACTCTTGAGCTTTTGGCACCATTCAGAGAGCCAGCTGCTGATTCATTCCCTGAAGATGGAACCTCAATATTGCCGATTTTTTTCTTAACAGAAATTGTTACAGAAAGGATTTTTGTCATTGAAGTATCTTTGCTAAAACCTTCAGCTGAAGATGAATGACAATTATCTCTTTGTGTACTCTTGGGTGACATACACAGCTTTTCTTTCTCAGGCAGAGAGATGTGAGAGTTCAGAGCTGACACAGTTTCTGAATCTGCCTGAGTCTCAACACAAGATTCCTGGATGTCAAACTTTCCAAAATGAGATGGACCAACGCCACTTTGAGCATCAGTTTCTTTACCAGGCTCAATAGTTAACTGTGGGTGAAAGTTGTTTAAGATAGGATTTATACTCAGACTTTCTCTGTTTTCTGTATCTGAAAGCATATTCCTGTTTTCTGGCTTGTGTGAGAGACTCCCATGAATTGATGAAATGGGCAGAAATTGAGCACCAATTGTATTTTCCTGGTTCTCCACCAACCACTTTATCTTTGGCAAAGATTGCTGCATTTTGTTTCCTGCAAACACCAGCTCTGCTTGCTCTTTTGCACATTGGATAAAACGAGCCTGCTGTGAGCACTGTGCTTTGTCATCAGATAAGTTTTCTTCAAGAGCTCCTTTATTGTTTCTTTCACATCTGTTCTCATGTTCTTGTAGTCTGATTGTCTTCTCTTCAATCAGATCACTAATGGAGTCCATGGATCCTGAAGAATCTTCATTTTTCACACCAATTAAAGAGTCCAAACCCATTACATTCTCTGGTACAGCTCCTTTAAACCTGGTTTCTCTTGCACATGTATGGTCTAACAGAGGCAGGTCACCACCTGTTTTTAGCAGAACCTCTTCACTGTGATTGGGATCAGTTTTGTCTCTTTCCACAGAACCGGTTGTGCTTTGTGAGCCAGTGTTTGGTTGGTTGGTTAAACTTTCCAAATGCTGCTCACTGCCCAGCACTGGGACATCAGACTCACTCTGACAGGGACGAAATGGATTTCCCAAGGGACAAAGGCTCTCCTCAGCACGTTGTGTTGGAATGTTCCCGCTGTCCAGGGCTGGCTGTGGGTCACAGGTTGGAGGGCTACACTCAGAGGGATCAGCTGGGAGCAATGGCATTTCTTCCTGCTCATGTTCTCTCTTCCATGGGCCTAACACAGAGTTGTAAAATCCAAAATTATGAGCACAGGTGTTTTTGTTAGATCTGATGAATAGCTGTTGACGAGTCCTATTTCTCTGATTGCCTTCAGGAGCATTGGGGGAATCCACAGCTTTTGTTTTATCAAACTCCTCTATCTGGGAAGCACACATGCCAATGTGTTCTTTTGCCTCATCTCTGTCACAAACAATTTCACTGCACATTGCTTTACAAAGATCAAATTGTTCCACAACCTCCATATTCTCATTTGAAACCTCACCTCTTGCCAAGGTAGCAGCAGACTTCTCTGCAGTATATGCTGAGCAAAACATGTTTTTTCCTGTGGGAATATAATTTGTACCATGTAGAGCTCTACCTCTGCTGCCCCAGTCATTTTCCCAAAGAAGAGATCCACGTGCTTTTGGAAAGATCATTGCCTCTTTACTGTTATATCCTGATGAAGACACTCCTTCCAAATGATCATTTTCTTCAATCTTAGCAACTTCAACACCAAAAGACTGACTGTTCAGGAAAACTTCATCCCCACATGTACTCCCTGATAAAATACAGGAAGTGCTGGCAGCTGTACACTGTTTTTTTGTACTCTTGTTATTATAAAGCCATGTGTGACAATGTTCATTTTCTAAACCAATGACCATTCTCTCCATATTTCCTGCAGAAGATTTTATATTCATTTGGGATACTCTGCTTGCTGTATTGGGGTTATCAAAAGTCATGGAATTTACAGAAGACTTGAATTTGTCTTTATGAAGCAAAACTTCAGCAACTTTTCCCGCTGGTGTTCCAGAAGCAGCAATTAATTCTTTTCTAGACCAGTTATCCCAGGCCTTGTCCCTGCATGAAACTTCATTATTAGTACAAGGAAGACACTCCTTATAATGAGGTTCTCTTGATTTTTGTAAAACAGGAGGTAGAGTTACATTTAGTGTATAAAACAAATTTGTTTTCTTCCCAGTGGATAATCTGTTATTACCATCAGCTTCTGCAGCTCCAGCTAAACCACCAGCCAACTCTTCTGATGTTTTATTGCTCCCAGATTCCTTTTCAAGCAGTTGTGCCTTGGGTGAGTCTTTTCCTAGCTTGGTACCAAGATGAAGACAGCTGTGGTTACTGAGAGGAGGGGTTTTGTTGGCAGTACTGTAAGAGCAGATGTCTCTCTGCCCAGTTTCATGGGAAGCAATGGTACTCGTTTCCACCCACAAACTATTTTCTGTTGTATCATTCTTGCATGGGTCACTGACAGAGAATTGCCACTGGTCCTTTTTCAGCTTCTCACCTTCTGATGGGAATATTTTAAATTTTTCTTTTGAGAACTCCTCAGGAGATGAAGCAACAGAACTAAAAACTGGAGAATGAGACTGCTCAGAGTTAGCAGCCTTTTGAGCTTCAGGCCAGCTACAAATTTCAACGTTATCTCCCACAGCAATTCTTCTCCAGACTTCAGCAGCTTCTTCAGATTCAGAGCTGCATGATCTTCCTATAGCAGCACTTAATTCCCTAGGATCAGGTCTTGCACTAGATAATCCTTTTTTCCTCACCACTGAGATCTTCTCTAGTGGTGCAGATGTGGAGGTTTGGCTTTTTAAAAACCCAGTTCCGTGATCATAAAGAGTGTGGTGTTTGATGTTTTGGGGAAGGTACTTCTGGGGGGTTTCACTGAGAATTCTGTGAACTGCAGAACTGCCTTCTGGTGGCACATTTCCCAAGTCCAGATAACAGCTGCTTTTCAGAACCGGACATAAAACTTTAGATCTTTGTGTGGAGAGTGTTCTACAGCTTTCTGCTGAGAACAACTCCTGAGGTGCCTTTTGTTCAGGTACAGGACCCTTAAAGAAGTCATAAGCATCATTTTCTTCATCCTGCTGACAAGTCTGGCAATTCCCAAATGACGTACTGAATTCCTTAAGCGGATTTTGTCTGGGTAACTTTTCTTCTCTGACCTCCAACACAGACACACCACTCCCCCCTGTTCCCAAGGGCATGGCAGCACGGGCTTCTGACCCACCATAGTCACTTGTTTTTTGTGGATGATCTGCAGCTGCTCCAACGTCCATGACTTTTAAAGGCCCTAAAAACCCTAAGATGCTGGTTTCTGAAACCCCAGCTCTGGCCATGAGTGGGCATTGATTGCCCTCGGGTGGAAGACCTGTACTCACTCTGTCACTCCTGTATCCTGCTTTACTAAATATCCTAGTCCCATCAGCCTTCATACCTTGTACTTCTTCAGTGAGCTTTGGCAGAGTTTCAGCTGTCACCTGAACATTTGCTTGGTTTTCTTCTGCATAAGAAAAAAAATAGAGCAAATCAGAACTATATGCTAAATTTAGAAGGCATTCAGCTTATTAAGTACCTTTTGTTGTTGCACACAACACTCTGTGCAGTGTTGGTTACCAAATGTTCTTAAAAGTGACAATTGATGCTAACAATTTTAGTACAAGTCTTTAGAGGAAAAAACAAACTATTCCACCACAAAGCTAAGGTAACAAAACCAATCCTTTTCACTACAGACATTTCCATGAGCAGCAGGCATTCCAAGCCCTGCACATTTCAGATTCCTCTAACATCAAGCTAGGTGAATGCAGGTCCTGTAACTTAACACACAGGAAGCCGTGGCCAACATTAAAATAATGCTTATTTCTAAGATCAAAATTGAACATAGGCTGGGACTTGATCTGCTCCAGCCTAGAAATAGGGCTGGAATTGTGTGGCCATTTCCATTTCTTTTTCCTAGGAGACATGTCTGTCATTAACTCATCCACAGGAAAACAAGACATATCTCATCTGCCCAAGCAATTTGGATTATTCATCAAGTTTCTTCTGTAAAATCACAAGGAAGGTGCTAATTAAAAAAAATACAGTTACTGTAGAATATCTTCATACTCAAAACTTTACAGGGAAAATATTTACTCAGACTTCTGCAGATTTTTTCCCTCTTTCCTAGCAAGCACCAAGACTAGATGGCATTTGCAAGCTAAACACAAGTTTAGGTAAAGATAGCAGGGAGGGAAAAGAAAATAATTACTAGATACAGGCAAAGTGACCAAAGTACTTGGAGCTAGAAAATTATGGAGGAATTATAATGAAATTAATAATTACTTGAACTGTCCTCTTTCTTTGGATTCTGCACTTTCAATTGTATTTTTTAGAACATTAAAAAATGAATGAGTAATAGTTTTTTATATATATGTGCTATTACTGCTCTCATGCACTCCATCTTTGAAACAAAAGGAAATACAAAACATCTGCTATTAAAAAACCTCTTCTGCTTTGGAAACAAATAACTAAACCACATCTTCTACAGAAAAGGTCTTGAGGCAAGTACATTCCCAGCCAGGAGAAAGTACAGCATTAAGTTTTGATAGTGTTACAGTTACACAGGGTAATACTTTCTAAATGAGCCATCTCACAATCACTCATCTGTTTTAAATCAACAATAAATAACTGGGAGAGAATCAGGGGCTGGATGGAGATGTACAGCTAAAATAACTACCTGTTCTCCTCAGAGATCCTGTAATTTCAGTGCAATAGGTTCTCAAAGACTTTGCCTCTTGCTCATTTAGGTGAGGGTCCTCCTGAAACAAGACAGAAACATGGTCAGACATGGTTAGCTATGCTTAGACAGAAAAATGGTTAGATCTTGTGAAGTGTCTCATGTCTCAGGGACTGCATCTGCTCAGCTGGGTTAGTTCAGAATAAGGAATTCACTAAGAAACCTCCAGACACATCAGCCCTGGCCAGAGGCAGCCTTGCACTGCAAGGGCTTCACACAAGCACAAAGGATTTATCCCCAAACCACTGCTGTATTTATCAGCAATGAAGTCTTGTGATGTGGCAGCTAAAATGTAAGTACATGGCTTAAAATGCAAATTGTTAAAAATTGGAATGAGAAGAGTAATCCAGTCTCCATGTCTAGTTCACAGCCCCAAACCACTACCACTAGACTCCTGGGAAGATGTGTCTCTATTAGAACTTGCCTTCTACCATTCCTTGGACTCAAACCCACAAAGCCTGGAACAGGTGACCTAGATCTGTCAGCAAAACCACCAAACCATGATCCCACAACCAAACCACCTGCATTTAGAAATATGTGAAAATTCATCTTTAAAACTGAATGACTATAAAGAATTTAACAATTTTAATTTCACAAGAGTGATAAATAATTTTTTTAAAAAGTCAGATAAATCAAACAGATATCAAAATTTGGAATTAAACACACAAAATTATGCAACACCCAATAATTAAGGTAAAACACTCAGCTGTGCACCTTTTTCTGTTACATATCTGCCTTACACCATTCCAGCAGTATTTAAGCAAGTGAAAACATTGGTATTTTAAAATACTGCTGGTTTACTGAATTATTGTCTAATTTTTCACTGGAGCCACAATAATCCAGGCACTGACACACACACACACTCCTGGATGTGCCCAAGGCCAGGCTGGAGGGGGCTCTGAGTAACCTGGTCAGGTGGAAGGTGTCCCTGCCCATGGCAGGGGGTTGGAACAAAATGACCTTCAAGGTCCTCATCCCATCCAAACCACTTTATGATTCTATACTGAAGACACAAAAAAGAACCAGGAAACCTATTGCCAAACCCACTGCCTAGTGACTCTAAGCCTAAATTCAAATTATATCATGCAGGGATTCATTTCTGCATTCACTTACTTGTTCTGACCAACTTTTCCCCAGAGTTAAAGGACAACATTCAGCATGATGGTCCTCAGCACCTTGTGCCTCTTCATCTTCTTTCTGGTACCCATCACCAGAACAGTCTAATTTCCTAAAGTGTCTTTTTCTGCTTTTTTCATCCTCTGCAAGGTCTCCAGCCTGTAGTAATTCTTCAGGAAAGGATTCTGCTGGCCCATGAGAAATCACCTGGAGCACGTCACCCAGATCCTGTGTCTTGTGGCAGAAGTTTCCCAGGGCAGAAGTCCATGGCCCATCCCTGTGTGCCAGCACGGGCACCGGCCCGTCCGACTGCGCATCCAAGGCCAGGCTGGGCCCCGGCACTGCCATCAGGTCCCTGGAGAAGCTCTCTGGCAGCCCAGGGTACAACTCCTCTGTTACAGCAGACACAGAGGAATCGAGGAGAGACTCCACCCCAGACGAGAGCATCAGGGCTGTTGAAGATCAGTTGCCCTGAGCTTTTCAGTTTATCCTAAAAATAAAAGCAACGTTAAATCAACGTACATTGGATGAACCATAGAAAACTCTGAGCTAGAAGGGATCCTCAAGGATCACTGAAATCCAACTTCTGGACTAGATTAGAAGGAAAAGCTTAATTTCTCAAGATTCAAGTATATATGTTTAAGAAAGACACTTCCAAATGTGTCTTTAAGAAAGGAGCTGAGGAAGATTTGAGTATCTAAGGAAATGCTCCATGAACAAATGAAGAGAATAAAGTGAAATAGATATTCCCAAGCCTCATTTTCACATTCAAACATCTCCCTGCAGATTTAAACCACATCTTCTGAATAACCTGAGAAGAGATAATAAAGCAAATCACTGGGGCTTGTATCAGACATCCTCCTCCTTCACTAGAACTAAAGCACTGTTGGATTTCCTGGGATTTTCATGAGTTTCTAGTCTTTGGAAAAAAGCTCCAAGTTTTCTTCACATTCTGTGCCTCAAACGAACACTGTCTGAGCCATCGGCCTGTGCCTCTGAGCTTCTCTCATGTGAGCACTCTGTGCTGTCCCGGAGTGCAGAGGGTGCCTTGTGCCAGGACACAGCCCCGCTCCCGATCCTCCTGGGCCCGGACCCGAACACCGGCACGGCTCTGTGAGCACGGGCCAGGAGCTCCGGCTGAGCTGGCACCGCTGTGTCGGCTCCGGGACAGCCCCGCCGTGCAAACGCCGCCGTCAGTCGCTCCCGGAGGCTCACGGACAGCACCGGGCTAAGCCAGGCCCTAGAGGAGCACCGGTGACTCAGTTTAACGAAACTCGGGCTCATCAGCCGAGCGCTGCTCCGTGCTCCTCTAGCAGGAGCAGCCGGTACAGACACCGGGGAAACTCGCACCAGACCCCCGGGAACACGGGAGCCCACTGGTCCCGGGAGAGCATCACCGTCCCGGCGGTGCCGCCCGAGCCCAGCCGCGCCGGGACCGGGGGCGACGCTTTGTTCCGAGCGCCGCAGCAGCGCCGACAGACCCGGCCCCGAGCCCCGCTCCTTCTCCGCGGCAGCAGCCCCCGCACCGCCCGGACCGAGGGTCCGCAGCCGCCCTGCGGCGGCGCACCGGAGATCGCCGCTCACGGTAATTACACAACCGCCGGCTGTGTCTCCCCCGCGCCCGTGCTGAGCAGGGCCCGCGCCGCCCACTCGAGCCCGCTCAACTCCCGCCGCGCGCAGGAGGCGGGGCCCGCCCGGCGCGCCCCGCCCGGTGCCGTTACCTGAGCGGCGGCGGCCGCCGGCCCCGCTGTGCGCGCCCGCCGCGCCCCGCCCCGCGCGCATCACTTCCGCATCCGGGGCGGGCCCGGGACGGAACTGGCGGCCGGGGCTGTGGCCCCGCCTCCGGCAGCGCCCGCCCCGCCCCCGAGCGGCCCCGCCCATCACCGGGCCGGGTCTCACATGCCCCGCCCCCGTAGTGGGCGTGTCCCCTGCTCCTTCCCACGGTGGCGGCGCGTGGGTCACGTGGCGCGCGGCCCCGGACGCGGAAGTGCCGCGCGGTACCCGCGGGACGGCACCGCCGGGGCAGGGCCGGGCCGGGCCCCGCGTTGGGCGCTCCGCGAGCAGGGCCGGGACTGCGCCGCGCTCCGCTCTGCTGTGGCACGGCCGGCCCCGGCCGCGCTGCCCGGGACTGTGAGCGGCACGGAGCGTTGGCTGGGCTCCCTTGGCGCCCGGACTACACCGTTCTCCCCGGTGTCCTTCCCCCGTGCTCTGCTGTGAGCCGCCGCGCTGCTCGCTCTGTGCTACTGCCCCCCGTGCGGGTAAGGACCCTGGCGGCCCGTGTGCCCCTCGCCGCTGCTCCGGGCAGGCACTCGGGTGTCTCGATTCGATTCTCTTCCCCTGTAAGCGAACGGACGCAGCGGTTCCATGGCTGTTTAATGCCATAGGCACGGCAGCGCAATGGAACCGCTTGGCTTTGTTTGCTCTCCGCTCTTTGAGGCGCCCCCGGTGCGGCTCTGCCGGGTCCCAGCACCAAGCGGCGCTGCATTCCAGACCCGCATCAGTTCCAAGTCATAGAGTTTGTTTTAACAAATGTTAGTTATACGGGGCTTTTTTCCCACCACGACTCTGTAGCTCGGTAATTGACTTTCTGTAAGCGCTTCTGCAAGCTCAACCCTTTAATCTATTAGAAAAACACACTTTTAGCACACTCTCTCCTTGTGCCTGTAGCTGCCCCGCAGTCTCCTGTGCTGGGCGCAGCTCTGCCACGCCGCGGTGAAATCGGCCGGGACAGCGCGCTGGGTTCACGTGCAGGACATAAACAATGGTTCTGCATTGTCAACAGATCTGTGTTTGCTTTCCTTTCTATGTTAGATATGCAAGATGCCTTTAACCGTCTTGGCTCGAAGCGTCTGAGAGGAACTGGAGCTCAAGATGAGAACCAACAAGGTGTACAAGCTCGTCATCCATAAGAAGGGGTTTGGAGGCAGTGGTCAGTATCCCCTTGCTCATAACAGTGAGATCAGCACTCACTCAATTGAAAACAATTGTTTTATTGTAAAATTGCAGTTGTGAAAGAGTGAAGATGTAACAAGCAGTATTTCCAGCCAGAGTTTGGAAAGATCTTTCTAATAACAGGATACAGCAAAATAAATGAACGTTTATTGGAAGAGACCAAGGTTGTATCTAAAAATAAAATAGCTTTGTTTTTTTCTTCCTCCCCTTTTGTTGCCACACTTCTCTCTTAATCTGGTGTTTCAGTCACCCTAAGGAGTGACACACATTCAGTGACTTATGGCTGCACATGGATGTGTTTCTGAGCACTAATAACAGTGCCACTGATTGGATTGTTCACTGCTTCTAGATTTACACATTGATAAATCTTGTTGAGATTCTATAGCTGTCTACTTTCCTGCTGGTGTTTGTTGTATGAAAAGTACAGAAGATGATTCTGGTTGTCTAAATAAGACACAGTCTTTTGTGAACACTTCTTTTGTGAAAGTTCTGTTATTTGAGTTGTTTGTGCCTGCAGGAGTGGCTGGGTAGGGACCCTGTCATGTGGGGAGTAGAAAGCATTTTGCTGATGTGTTCATCTTGGTTTGGAATATTTGGTATGCTGAGCTGTTGTAGGCAAACATGCAGGTGTCTGTTTAGTATATAGCTGTTCACTGCCCTCGTTCACTTATGTCTTGTAGATGATGAACTGGTGGTGAATCCTAAAGTATTTCTTCAAATCAAGCTGGGAGATGTTGTGGAAATTGCACATCCCAATGATGAATACAGGTGAATTCTCTTTGCTGATATCAGTGAGGCTGGAGCACTGAAAGGATCTGTTCATGTGTAGTGCTTTCTAGGGTGAGAGGCTCTTGGGGCTGACATCACTTTGCCTCAGGATGCTGTCATGATTTTTTCTGCCTAAAGAGAAGTAAAGAGGTAACTTTAGCAAGAGTGCTTCATTAAAATTTATGAAGTTCTTGTGTTTAGTGTTAGTTTGCTGATCTTCCATAGGCCCAGTAGCACCTGAATATAGAATTGACAATGTCTGTAATGCTCTTCCTAGATCTACTGTTACTTAAAGATTATTCTCCTATCCTACAGTATATCCTAGGCAAAATTAAAATTTTGTGGCCTTGTTGTATGAACCTGTTCATCCTGCAGCCTCTGTCTGAAAGGCAGCAGTAACTTGTGTGAGGATCTGAGAAGTTCTTGTGTGACCTGGTTTCCCATTTGTAGTTTCATCTTTACCTCAAGAGTACCTTATAATTATGAAGAGTGTAAGGAGCAAGACAGAGAGACAGGTGGAGAGGATGGTGCATGAAGCTTTCTAGAAAATATTAATGTTTCTCTCCATCTTATCCTGTGGTCCATGTTACTAAATAGTTTTAAATGTGTGATTTACCAAAGAGACTGTTGGTACCTCAACTTGTCTACTTTTTTTTCCTCTTCTCCATGCTAGTCCCCTGCTTCTCCAAGTGAAGTCACTTAAGGAAGATCTGCAGAAAGGTAAAACTTGAGACTTATGCACAGCAATATCATATGAAGGGTGACGTGCCTGGGCTGTACCTGTAATTGACTAGTGTGTGTATTTAATTTCATCTGAAAATCAGTGCTTTGTCTGTTTAGCAAGGGAAGGATTAGAATTTTAACAGAAAATGGGCAATTAGTTCTAAATCTGCTTTTGTTTGGGTAACATGAGTATGGTTTAAGCAAACCTGACTTTTTAGCCTGAAATGTGTGTTTCATGACAGTCTGACTGTGCTGGTTTTGTAGCTGCAAACCACTTGGAACCTGTTGGTGACATTGACCCCTCTGCTGTCCTTTCTTGCTCTCTGGCAGAAACGATCAGTGTGGACCAGACAGTGGCGCAGGTGTTCCGCCTGCGGCCCTACCAGGATGTCCATGTCAATGTTGTTGACCCCAAGGTCTGTGGGTTTGCCACTGTTTCCATCCATTCCATTACTTAACTCAAGTTACAGCCCTGTGGCTTTCCATCTACAGTAGTCTGGGGGAAGAAAGGCATTTATTTTTCGTTGAAAGATATTTAGTCTTCTTCTCTAAGAAAGTGAGCCTTAGGCTTTTGAATTATTTGTTGGTTTGTTATATGTTGCTTCTCTCCCTGCAATCTCTGCTCTCTTTTTGAACTCTATGATCCCGCTTCCACAGAGCTTGGTAGAAATGTAGAACATTTCACATATTTTTAAATTTCAAAAATTCATGAGAACCAGGCACAATAAAGAAAAGCAGAAAGTAGCCTAGTCAGAAGAAGAGCCATGGCCTGGATTTGCATTATTTGGTACCACAGAGCCTCTTACAGAGGGGCATTTCCTGTAAATGTTCCAGCTGTTAAAAGAGCTGCAGTCGGAACTTACATTCTGCACAAGACAAAAGTCTGCAGGAAATGAGGTTTCCTTAATGTCATGAAAAATGGCAATAATTTATTTCAGCTTCCAATCTGCACTGAGACTTATAGTACAGATTTAGTCCTTGGGCTTTTTCTGATCACATTTTGCAAGATTTTGCAACTCACAGTAGTTGAGGTACATGCACAACTTTGTTATTTATCTTGCAGTTTTAGGGATATTGACTTGCTTTTGAATGGCATTTCTTGTAACATTTGGTTATTAAATGAACAGATTGGGCTGCCCTACTTAGAAACAACCAGTAAAATCTAAGCAGTGTTTTTCATCCATTTCCCAGGAGGTGACCTTGGACTTGGTGGAGCTGACATTTAAAGATCAGTATATTGGGCGTGGGGATATGTGGAGGCTGAAGAAGAGTTTGGTAAGGCCCCTGCTGCCCTTGGGCAGGGTGCAGCTGATGAACCTTTTCTTTTGCTTGCTGTGCATGAGAAGAAGTGCTTTGCAAAATGCAGAGAGCCAAAGACAGTGCCTGCAGCTCCTGAGGATTTTGTGCTTTGAGTGGCACATCAGAGTTGGAGAAATGGGTGTAAATGCTGCAGAAAAACAAATCCCATCATTTCCTACTCCACTGGTATAATTTTGATTACTGCCTTGGGTGTTGAAAATGAGTATAGAGAGGTTTTTTTGCTTATGTTCTGAATTTTAATGATTGCTACATTTGGAAGGAAATGAGTCCAAATGTTTTTCAGGCAGAAGTATGCTGAAGTGTCCCCTCTCTGAGAGTACCACTTAATAAGCAGCTATTAGAGTATCTGCTGCCTGCATCTCTGAAGTGCAGTCTGTAGCTCCTCTAAGTGCAGTGAATTAGGCAGATGGTCCCAGTCAGAGCTGATCTGTGTTAAAAGTGGTTTTCTGTGTCTATTACAGAGGTTCTGTAGGCTGAGCTATTAGTAGTAACTACACTGAATGGACTTTGTGACTTCTGTCATAAAAATCATGTTTGAGTGCCAGTGGGTTTTATGTACATTGTTCTTCTCACTCTGAGCCTGCTCTTCTTCTAACACCTGCAACTCTTCTTTCCTAGGTCAGCACATGTGCATATGTCACCCAAAAAGTTGAATTTGCAGGTATCAGGTCAGTGCCTCCTCTGAGGGCTTACTGTTGCTTATTGCTTTAACTTCATGAGTTTTAAGTATCCAGCTGGAGACTCTTCTCTGAAAAATCCCTCATGTTCCATTGTTCTCTTACTCATCTATAAATTTCTGTTTGCACCATGGGGTATGGGAAGGCTTCTGTCTGGTTTGGGGTAAAATAAACTAATAGTAGGGCAACCAGCTACACTTGTGTCTCTTTGAATATTTGCCCCCCTTCCCAAGCTGTATTAATAGTTCAGAGGGAATTACTTCAGTTGCTTTTGGGGTGACACAGGGACAAGAAAATGTGCAGATGCAAAGGGAAATGGCTGTTTGACATAGTTTGGGTTAAACATCAGGTTTTAACCAAATAAGTCATCCTTGAGTGCAGATTTTGGTACATCTCTTACTTGCTCAATTACTGATTCTCTAATCTTCATATTCAAATATTCTGCACTTCTTTTCTTCCAGAGCCCAGGCAGGTGAACTGTGGGTAAAGAGTGAGAAAGTCACTTGTGGATACATCAGTGAGGACACCCGGGTAAGAGCTCAGGAAACAGGGGAAAGCAGTTTTCCCTTCCTTTCCTTGCCTGCCAGGATTTTGTAATTCTGCCTTGCCTGCAGATTTGTATGGATCATTGCAATTGGCTGTGTTGTGAGGTGAAGAATGGCAGGAAGTTCAGGACAACGAATCATTATTGAACTTCAGCTCTGCTAGGAATGGCTTGTTAGAGGGGAAAGGCAGCTTGTCAGAGGGGAATTTGCCTGTTTTGGAAGGGCCACAGTTGTATGAGTTGCTGTGCAGTTAACCTCTTCATTTGGGCCTTCTAATGAATGTGCTTGGTTTTAAAGGAGGTCTTGCCTTCCTTTGCAGGTGGTCTTCCGCTCCACTTCTGCCATGGTTTATATTTTCATCCAGATGAGCTGTGAAATGTGGGATTTTGATATTTATGGTATGTAGGTAACTGTGGCTGTGGATGGTCACAGCTGTCCTTTCTGCTCCTGCTATTTTTTTCTGCCACTTCCAGCAAAGTAAAATATCCTGCCTTTGGCCTGAGCAGTGCTCCAGGGTGTGTTGTGGTATTTCCTTAGGTTCTTCCTTGCAGTGCCACCCATTGCTGTCCCTGTCTGTGCCATCCTTGTCCTGTCCCTGTGAGCCTGGGTACCATTATCTATCTCAGCCATGAAATCACTGTGAGCACTGGAAAGGTTTTCTATGGATATGAACATGTTGGGTGATGAGGGCAGGTGCAAGTTTGTGATTCCTGAAGCCAGAAATGTGTCAAAGTCCTGTGCAGAGAGGACCTTGATGTTTTAGATTTCTCTGACATTGGCTTCTTGAGGAAGTGAAACCTGCCTTAGCCCAGGCTGAGGTTGGTGACTTCAGCTGGAAGAATTACAACTTTAGGCATTAAGAATGAGTCACTTCTCTGTTGTCATCCTATTTTTTTTCTGGCATAATTCTTTAGCAAACCTCTTGCCACTTCCTTTGACCATGTGTTTTAGGCATATGGAACTGGGCAGCTATTCAATTGAGAGCAGGGGATCAGTTGTGCATTGTCTGCCTAAAACACAGTACAGATGCTTTCCCAGCATGCTGCAAACGTGTTGGAAAAATGAGTTAAAGGTCTGATCCTTCTGGCATTGTCTCATGTTTACATCCTCTGAAAAAAATGATGCTTTTAAATCTTTTTATCATAAAACAGTCATGCTTTTAAATCTTCTTACCATCTTATCTTAGTGATATTGTCCTTTATTACGCACACAGCTGCTTGAGATTTAATAATTATAATTGTCCTAGAATCTTAGGGTTAGATATGCCCCATATCTAACTTCTATAGGTGAAGTAACTATTGTTATCTGATGTTTAGGAAATTTTTATTTTGCAGGGGATCTATACTTTGAGAAAGCTGTGAATGGTTTCCTTGCTGACCTCTTCACAAAATGGAAGGTGAGTAGTTGATTGAGTTCAGTTTTAATTTTTTATTTTTCTGTAATTGTTGGGGACATCTCTCTGAACAGTAACACATCAGAATATCAAATTGCTGTGGGTGTAAATAAACTGTGTCAACTGTCTGTTTTCTTAACAAAAATCTTGGCAACTACAGAGAGGAGCTTCTTTAGAGAGTAGTGGAGAGTGCTCCTGGTAAATGGATATGGCCAAGCAGCACAGAATCTGCAGGACAGAGAGGCAGATGGAGCACTGATGCAGATCCATTAATGCAATAATCTAGGTTTTGTTAGTTACCTTTGTTTCTAGGTATGAGGGAAGAAGGGCTGTTCCTATATGTGTATATACACAACTTTCTACCAAATGTGACTTTTAATGGTTTTTTTTCTGCGTTTGTTCTTCCTGGACAGGAGAAGAATTGCAGCCATGAAGTGACAGTGGTTCTATTTTCGAGAACATTTTATGAAGCAAAATCTATAGGTATGCAAATTCTCTGTTTTCATGTTTCCATTTTTAAACCTATCTCATTTCTTGAAAGTTGGTCACAGGCTGACAGGAACTTGTCTTTTTTAAAATTGCCATTTTCAAGGTATTCTCTATCAAGCACAGTAGGTACACAGCCATTGTTATGAAAGTACTGCAGTCAGAACCTTACATAGAAGAGTGTTGCAAATTTTCCTCATACTCAAGCTGTCATATTTGTTTAAAAGCAGTTTTTTATTAGATAGGAGGTCTGATGTTTCTCCAGGTATTTTGGTTTTTAGTTTGCTTGCTGGAGGCCTTTTCTTGTTTTCTGTTTGTTTTTAAAATGGAAATAACAGCTTTTGGCTGGAGAAGATTAGTCATTTCTATAGAAGAGCATGAGATAAGATGTGCTTTTCCTTCCATTTCAGATGAGTTTCCTGAAACACATCGTGCATCAATTCGGCAGGATCACGAGGGAAGATTCTATGAAGATTTTTACAAGTATGTTTTCCTCCCAATTCTTTTCACCTCTTGTCCCTCAGTGTATGTGCCACCCAATGCACCCTTTTGTGCATTTCTTTATAGTTTGTTCATGCCCTCTCACTTCCCCTCATAGCTTCTTTCCTGGGCCTCACCAGGCTGTGTTTTTTCTAGAGTTGTAGTGCAGAACGAGAGGCGGGAGGAGTGGACCTCCTTGCTTGTGACCATTAAAAAGCTTTTCATCCAGTATCCTGTGTTGGTACGACTCGAGCAAGCAGGTACCAGAATCTTCCTTTCCCTGCTTTTATCCTTTGCTCTTTCCTCTTTTTTTTTTTTTTTAATTTTTAGCTTGTCAGTAAACTATCCATTTTTAGTTGGATTCTGGTGTCATGCTACTTAGTGCTCTCCTGGCTGGGCAATTTGCCTCAGTCTTTCTGTGGAACTTAATAACATCAATTTTGCCATTTACATTTTGCCTTTTGCATATTTGAACCAATAGTGTTTAGTACAGATGTATTTTTCTGTGGGTTTTTTATTATATAAAGCTAGTATACAGGAATGATGATTTGTTTTTTCCTTTTTGAATACTTTTCCAGAGGGCTTTCCATCAGGTTACAATTCTACCTCAGCACAAGGGAACTACCTGGAGGCTATAAATCTTTCATTCAATGGTAAGTTACAAGCAATGGGTAGAAATACAACCATTGAAGCAGCTACCATTAAATGGCTGTGGACTTAATGTTTCTTTTTCCTTAACACTGTGAAGAGGAGGGGAATATTAGGGGATTGCCTGCCTTTCTCTGAAAAGAAACATCCAGGGTGTTCTGACAGTATTGCTGCTTTCTTGTCACTGTCACATTTTCGGAAAAATTCTCTTTGCCCAGGATTTCCTCCTGGGAAGCTGCTTTGGAATGTGGTTTGGAGATGGTTTATCCAACATGTGAATTGTTTTTACTTAATGGCCAATCATGGCCAGTGTGTCAAGGCTCTGAGGAGTCTGTCACGAGTTTTTATTATTCATTCTTGTTAAGCCTTTTGTCTGTGTCCTTCTATTTCTTTAGTATAGTTTTAGTAAAGTATTCTTACAACACCACACCACATACAACACAACACATAACACATTGTGATGGTGTTTGTAGGGGTCCCAGGATGAGGGAAGAGATGTGGATTTGACTCCATGTTTCAGAAGGCTTGATTTATTATTTTATGATATATGTTATATTAAAACTATACTAAGAGAATAGAAGAAAGGATTTCATCAGAGGGCTAGCTAAGAATAGAAAAAGAAGGAATGGTAACAAAGGTTTGTGGCTCGGACTCTCTGTCTGAGCCAGCTGACTGTGATTGGCCATTAATTAATAACAACCACATGAGACCAATCACAGATGCACCTGTTGCATTCCACAGCAGCACATAATCAATGTTTACATTTTGTTCCTGAGGCCTCTCAGCTTCTCAGGAGAAAAAATCCTAAGGAAAGGATTTTTCATAAAATGTGTCTGTGACAACACACCTTGTATAACTTACTTATATATGTTATATATTAGTTTTATTAGTTTTATAACTTATGAATTTAATATATTAATTATATAATATATAATATAATAATAAATCAGCCTTCTGGGAACATGGAGTCAGATTGCTCATCTCTGGGGACCCTGACAAAGTCAGCATTTCTCTCTGGCAGTGTTTGACAAGCATTACATCAACCGCAACTTCGACCGCACGGGGCAGATGTCGGTGGTGATCACGCCCGGCGTGGGCGTGTTCGAGGTGGATCGGCTCCTCATGATCCTCACCAAGCAGCGCATGATCGACAATGGTAAAGAGCTGTGCCTCTGCCTCTCTCCCCCAGACACTGATCTGGGGAAATTCCAGCTGCTTCTGGCTGTGAAAAAGTACCTACTGTCAGCTGTGTGTGGTGTCCTTAGCTGCAAGACTTGTGTCTGCGCTTGGTATTGAAACGAGCAGATTTTCAGAGTGCTTCCAGGCATTTAGTTTCTTTTGTTTGTGACAGAGAACTTCACCTCTCTGTGCAAACCTTTCTCTTAAAGGATACTCTTGCATGAGTTGCATTAGTTTAGGAAAATAATTTCTTCTATCCCTTCAGGTACTGTAGGTTTGTAGCCATACCATAGGACCATTAACTACCATTTTTCAGTATTATTGCCTCTTAGAATATGATGTGAATACATTTTGGGTCTTCAGTTCAAATTGGTGATCTATTTTGTCTTAGCATATCAGTCCTGCTTGGATAGCTGAACTCTGCTGTTGTCTGTTTGCAGGGATAGGTGTGGATTTGGTGTGCATGGGAGAGCAACCCTTGCATGCTGTCCCACTCTTTAAGGTAGGGCTGCTTTCCCTTCCCTTGTTCCTGCTACAATTGTCACTCATTTTGTGACTGGCTGGGTACAGGTATTTCCTTCTGAATTACTCTTGCAGCTCCATAATCGCTGTGGCCCTGGTGACTCACGAATGGGTGATGACTACAATATCCCACACTGGATAAATCATAGGTAGGTGAATTCTATCACCTTTTGCTAAGCACTTCTGCTTTGCTTTACTCTTCGTAATCTCTTGAATTCTCTTTCTTCTTTTATGTCCTCTGCTTTCCTTGTGAAGCAAAGAAATATTCCATTACTCTTGCAGAACTCTGGGCATTAATGCAACCTGACAGAAATGACAGGGTTTTCAAACAGCTGGTGTGAATCACTACAGTTGTGTAAATCAGGAAGAGTTGTGTAAATGGCACAGTAGAAATGGATGTCTTTCTGGAGAAAATGAACTGGGCAATGCAGGTGTTAAGCAAGTATCAAAGCCCTGTCTTTAGGCAGAGTAGCTTCTCTCAACATCCCTCAGTGTTTTCCATTCTCTTTTATGCACAGAAAGGAATCCCTTTTTCTCTGTCCAATAGCTGACTCAGGTTCCTGGTCTGCTTACTGTGTAGCAAACCAGCTGTGTTGTGTTCTTAAAGCCACACTTTTTTCTTTCAGTTTCTACACATCCAAAAGCCAGCTCCTGTGTAACAGCTTCACTCCACGGATCAAGCTGGCAGGAAGGAAGGTGGGAATTTTCCGATTTATATTTTCTTCCTAGCTTGTCTGATAGCTCTTCTCAGTCAAGCATCACAAGTATTCCAACAGCTGGAACTAAGTTTCTGTGTTAAAAGGCTGTGAGAGCAAAGCTGTAAGGTTGTGGGGTTTGTAAATGAGAGGCAGTTTGTAGGTCTTTCCTTCCTAGATAAAACTGGGTGAGAAATGTTTTAGCCACCCTAAAAATTAGTTTCATTCTGTAACAAAGAATTGTATGGAGAGGAAGAAAGGTGTTGAACATTGTGTTTTTCGCACAGGTTTGTGAAAAGTATCAGTATTTAATATTTCTGAAGCTGTCTGGCTGCCTCATTGAGTCAGCAAGCTAAACTTTGTCTGTTTGGTCACACTGGGGATGTTTCCTTAGAACATGCTGACTGATTTCCTTCCCTCTGTCTTTTCTGTTGCTCCTTTTATTTTTTTTTCTTTCTTGTTTTTTGATCACTTCACACTTCCTTTGTTGGACCCTCCAGCCACTGACAGAGAAAGCAAAAAATAACCGTGATGCCTGTAAGTAATTCTGTCCTGGAATGGTCTGTCCCACTGACTCCCAAAAGTAACAAAGAGCTGCAGGAAGACAATGACACTTCAGCCCAAGGAAGGCACAATTGTTACAGAAAACCATCAAACTCTTATTTGAGTATTTCCCATATTTGTAACTTGGGATGCTAATGTGCATGTGCCAGTTGACTTCTTGGCATTTATTCATTTAGAGTTTAGGGTGTATGAGGGAAAAGCATTATGGCCTCAGCCAGCCAGAGGCACCACCTTTGATAATTGAGCTGCTCCAGCTGCTCTGCTCCCGACACTTTGGGATTTCTTTTGGAATAGATGCTTTCCTTAGAGGTGGGACGTGGTTACTCTGCCTTGCACATCTTGAACATTGTTGAAAGAGGTTCCAGTGCTGTGTGATTTTTATTTCAGCGTTAGGAGCTCCCAAGGATGCTGAGAATGCCTTGCCCATCCAGGTGGATTATGATGGCTATGATGCCCAGGTGTTCAGGCTGCCAGGCCCAGCCAGAGCCCAGCGCTGCACCACTTTCAGGTGAGAGGCCTGGGAGTGCCCAGCTTCTGGAGTAGCCATGTTATGTGTGCTTGATACATAAAACACTTGGAGAAATACAAAGAGAATTGATCTCCACATGCTCACAGTTGAAGAAAAAGCTTAATCTCTGTCTGATCTTCATGGCTGGCTGGCTGGTGTTTTACTCCTAAAACAGTGGAGTCTAGGAAAAAGCATAAATTTTTTTTCTTTAAATCTTGAATTTTGTTTGAATAAAGCTAGTCTTTCTAGCAGATTTTGCTAGGGGTTAAGGAAGTATTTGCACATTAGACTTGCATGGAGTTGTAGAAGTAGATTGTTCAATGCACTGCTTAGTAACTGGTAAACAGAGTGGTGAGGAATCCTCCCTGAAAATGATGCCTGGCTGAATGAGAAGAAGCAGAAAAGCTGAGTGCAGGTTCTCAATTATTCCATGTCCTTTTGTCTGAGGAGAAAGGCTGATTATTCTCAGGTCCTGGCCAAATTCATTGAATAAACAATAAATTTCAGTGCTTTTTCAGAAATATAGGGTTGACAAGCTTGTTTTGAAGTATTTTTTTACTTTGCTTCTTTCAGTAGTAATGCCTAACTCAGAGCATGTGGACTCTCTTGTTAGTATGTTCATTTGAGCAGCCTGTAGGAACCCATGCTCATAGTAAATCTGGGCAGCCCAACAAGGGAGAAAATGACAAGGAGGACTCCATTGATATTAGAGGGATAATTAATTACTTTATTGTACTGTATTACACTACATCTAAACTGAATCTGCACAAGCACCCCACTCAACTGCACAGAATCTCGTGACTGTCAGCCAGCAGTCCTGACACACACAGGGGTTCAATTGTCAGTGAATCAAAACACTCACACCAGAATCCAATTACCAATTACCAATTCCCTTCAGGTAAACAGTCTTCCACAATGAATTCCACTTGTGAACAACAAGAGGTGCAGCAATTGAAATAAGAATTGTTTTTTTTTTTCCTCTGAGGTTCAGAGAATGTGAATCCCAGAAGATATCGTTGGGAAGTTGTGCCTTGCTTTTCTCTGTGAAGAGAAATGTGGCCACACATGCTGAAAGATAGCAGCACAATTTCAACAGTTCATAATTGAGTAGTTTCCCTATAGCTACATGGTTCTGGCACTGTAGGCTGAGGTCTCTAGGCTAGGCCCCATCTCTGCCAGGCTGGTGTGGTGTGTGTAGGATTGCAGAGGGAGCTGAGCAGGTCCTTTCACAGCCCTTGTACTGGAAGTGTTGCTGTGTTCTTGTTGTGTTGTGTGATGTGCAGAAGTACAAATTACCCAAGCAGTCAAAAAACATAGTGATGGCTTCTCTGTAATGCTCTTCTTGAGTTCACCTGCTGAGCACTGAGTCTTTGGGCCTGTCCCAGCCCCCTGGTGACCTGGGGATTGTTCTGTTTGCTGTGACCCCTGAGCAGGTCGGTGCGGGAGCGGGAGAGCCGCACCAGGAAGAGCTCCAGCTCGTACGACGTGTCGAGCAGCCCGTCCCTGCCGGGCCGCGCGCTGCCCCCCGAGGAGGTCAGGAGCCAGGCCTCTGACGACAGCTCCCTGGGCAAGATCTCCAACATCCTCATGATCCCACGGCCCCACCTGCACCAGTGTGAAGTCAGCAGCTCCCTGGGCTACACCAGCACCAGAGGTCAGCCTGGGGCAGGTGGGAAGGTGCCTTTGGTGGGGAGTGCGGTGTGTTTGCAGGGGTCCCAGGATGAGGGAAGAGATGAGGATCTGACTCCATGTTTCAGAAGGCTTGATTTATTATATATATTATATTAAAACTATACTAAAAGAATAGAAGAAAGGATTTCATCAGAAGGCTAGCTAAGAATAGAAAAAAGAATGATAACAAAGGCTTGTGACTGACTGAGACAGTCTGGACAGCTGGACAGTGATTGGCCATTAATTAGAAACAACCACCTGAGACCAATCACAGATGCACCTGTTGCATTCCACAGCAGCAGATAATCATGGTTTACATTTTGTTCCTGAGGCCTCTCAGCTTCTCAGGAGAAAAAGTCCTAAGGAAAGGATTTTTCAGAAAATATCATGGCTACAGGGGAGAGAAGGGGGAAGTTTGTGTTGGCCACTGCCAGGCTGGCACGATGGAGATGGTGCTTGAATTGGCACTCATGGTACAGCTCTTCCATAGCTGCAGCTGGGTGTGCATTCTCCCTTTGTCATCCTTGTCCAATTCCATTGCTTTTTTTTAATAGCTTGTCCTAAATAGAAGTGTCCTGACACTGATGTGCTTTTTTCCCTTGCCTATTGCCTTCTTTAGTACTTGACTATTCTCCTGTGCCTGCCTGCAGGTGTGGACATCCACAAGGAACTTGTATTATCCAGGTCACCTATAATCTATGGAATGAGAACTGGCCTTAGCAGTGAGCCCTGGGGGCCCCTGCTTATAACATTTCTCTGTGGGGATTTGTTGTTATTAAGACTCACTTTCTGGATTCTTCCTTTTGACAATGTACTGCTGAGCTGTCTCAGTGTGTTAGCAGTGCTGGTACTCCTCTTTTCTTCCTTTCCAATTTAATTTTGTTCTCAGACAGTATGTAGTATCTTCCACAAACCAGCTCATTTCTAGGTAAATATTATTCCTCCTGCAACTGTTTCATCTTCTATAAAATTCTCTCCCTGAAGGCTCTTCATGGTTTTTTCATGCCATGCTGTATGACACTGATACCATATTTATCCTGTCACAGGAATCACAGTTGCTGGTGTGGAGCTGTTCTCACACAGTGTACTTGACATCACATCTACCATTCATGTTTTCCCCTGCTGTCAGTTAATACAACTCTTTTCTTTCTCTGGTATTTCTGTTGCTCCTTGAGTTTGAAGCACAGTTGTGTGACCCAGCTGAAGGCGTTCAGCTGGATGAGGATGTGTGTGGATTACAACTGCCAGGGAGGGAAGAGTCACAGAAACCGAGGTTTTTCACATGTTGTATTTGACAATATAGAATGGTAAATGAGACCCTTCTCTTTGGGTCTCTTCCACTTGTTGGGCAGAATAATCAGAGTAATTGCTACTTATCTATCTGGTATATTTTTCTCTCCTATTTCTAAATAACTGCACTTCTGTTCCACACTGAATAGTGACAGCTAACTGGTATCTTGTGGAGATCATGTCCCACATCTTCTGGGAGTAATCCCTGATTTCAGTGCTCAGACCTGAGTGTTACAGAAAAGGCATGTGTACAAGGCTCAGCTGTGGCTTTGGTACTCATCCTCAAGTTTTTATGTCAGTCTTTTGATTTCTCAAGATTTCTCTAAGGTCCGAATAGCCTTTCATAATTGGCTGAGCAAGTGGTTTCTTAATGGATTCATTTAGTAGAAGTTTACAGTTTACAACAGTGCTGTAATGGCAGATGGAGTAATGATTTTTCTTGTCTGGGTTCTTGTTTCCATTGTGACTTTCAGGCAGGATAGGAATTGCTTTGAGTTTCTCCTCCTGCTTATTTCTTAGGTCTCCTTATTTCCCCTTACCCTGGGCCATCTTTATATCCCCGAGCAGTTAATTCTCTTGTGCTTGGCTCCTGCAGGATCTCACGCTGATTTGTGTGGCTCGGTTGTGTTTTGCAGATTTCCTTGAGAACATGTTGGAGTCGCAGCAGCGCGACTCCAGCGCGCCGGGGCGGTTCCACGTGGGCAGCGCCGAATCGCTGCTGCACATCCGCCCGGGCGGGTACGCGCCACAGCGCGCCCTCATCAACCCCTTCGCCCCGTCCCGCATGCCCATGAAGCTGACATCGAACCGCAGGCGCTGGATGCACACCTTCCCCGTGGGTGAGCTCCCTCATTACACTGCACACCTTCCCCGTGGGTGAGCTCCCTCATTGCACTGCACACCTTGAGCTCCCTCATTGCACTGCACACCTTCCCCGTGGGTGAGCTCCTTCATTACACTGCACACCTTGAGCTGCCTCATTGCACTGCCCACCTTCCCTGTGGGTGAGCTCCCTCATTGCACTGCACACCTTGAGCTCCCTCATTGCACTGCACACCTTCCCCGTGGGTGAGCTCCTCATTACACTGCACACCTTCCCTGTGGGTGAGCTCCCTCATTGCACTGCACACCTTGAGCTCCCTCATTGCACTGCACACCTTCCCTGCACACCTTCCCCGTGGGTGAGCTCCTTCATTACACTGCACACCTTCCCTGCACACCTTCCCCGTGGGTGAGCTCCCTCATTGCACACCTTCCCCGTGGGTGAGCTCCCTCATTACACTGCACACCTTGAGCTGCCTCATTGCACTGCACACCTTGAGCTCCCTCATTGCACTGCACACCTTCCCTGCACGCTTTCCCCGTGGGTGAGCTCCCTCATTGCACTGCACACCTTCCCCGTGGGTGAGCTCCCTCATTGCACTGCACACCTTGAGCTCCCTCATTGCACACCTTCCCCATGGGTGAGCTCCCTCATTACACTGCCCACCTTCCCTGCACACCTTCCCTGTGGGTGAGCTCCTTCATTACACTGCACACCTTGACTGCCTCATTGCACTGCACACCTTCCCTGTGGGTGAGCTCCTTCATTGCACACCTTCCCTGCACACCTTCCCCATGGGTGAGCTCCCTCATTGCACACCTTCCCTGCACACCTTCCCCGTGGGTGAGCTCCCTCATTGCACACCTTCCCTGCACACCTTCCCCGTGGGTGAGCTCCCTCATTACACTGCACACCTTCCCCATGGGTGAGCTCCTTCATTGCACACCTTCCCTGTGGGTGAGCTCCCTCATTGCACTTCACACCTTCCCTGCACACCTTCCCCGTGGGTGAGCTCCCTCATTGCACTGCACACCTTCCCCCTGGGTGAGCTGCCTCATTGCACTGCACACCTTCCCTGCACACCTTCCCCTTCGTGGGTGAGCTGCCTCCCTGTGAAAAACGCCAATCACTTGTTTTTAAAATTTTAGAAGTTTAATAGTAATAAAATGGTTATAAAAATAGTAATACAATTAGAGTAATAATCATTTGGACAATTTGAATTAGGACGATATGAGGGAATAAAGACAAAGAGTTACAGATGTCGGGGTACCTTTTCTGGGCAGCATGAGCCTGAAAAAGGACCCGGTTAACAAAGGATTAACCCTTAAAATCAACAGCCCGTTGCATATTCATACACCTCATACATGATGCATAAATTCCATTCAAACACAGGATTCTGTCTGGTCATCATCAACTTCTTCCTTCTAATCCTAACAGTGCCTTCGAGGTAGGAAGAAGTTCGTTTCTTCTGATAAGAGGGCAATAAATTCTTCTTCTCTGAAAGATTTAGGTGTCCTGGGGCTGCTATCTGGTGCAAGTGCCTCATTCCTTTCTTAAAAAATCCCACTAACATAGTTCTTATTATTAAAATGTCAGTATAGCACTACTTATCAATACATCAAAATACATGTGGTAAATATCTGTGTAGAGCCATATAATATGCACTTTTCACACTCCCTGCACACCTTCCCCGTGGGTGAGCTGCCTCCCTGCACACCTGGCTGCTGTGACTGTGCCCTTGTCCAGGATTAGCACAGCAAGAGAGCCAGTGAGAGCTCTGGGGTACTAAAGTGCTCTGCACACTCATTTGTGTGCAGGCCTGAGCAATCCTCTTTTGGGAAATAGCTCTATTTGCAAACAAGCAGCAACAGGTACAGAACAATTCACTGTTGAAGGGAGCCTAACTCCTAACCCTATTGAAGGGAATTGTAACTACAATTTGGGTTGATTTTCTGATGCTGAATTGTTTGCATAATTGTTTAATGCCTTGTAATTAGGCCCTCCAAAATGTTTTAAAAATATTTTGCTTCACTTGTTTCAGAGGAGATGGCAGAGGTTTAAGGCTTTGAAGATTTTGTGAACATGCTTTCATAATGTCCATTAGCTCTCATTGCTTGTGCTGCTGGCAAAAGAGGAGAAAAGCAACTGAGGAATCAGTGTGGATGTGGTGATCAATGATCCAATTGTACCTGTGCAGGTCCCTCAGGAGAAGCTATCCAGATCCATCATCAGACCCGGCAGAACATGGCAGAAATGCAGGGCAGTGGGCAGCAGGATCTGACACATTCCTCTGCAGAGCTGCTGGAGCTGGCTTACCATGAGGCAACTGGCAGGTGAGCCATTCAGTGTTGGGTTCAGGTCTGTAGATAACCAGCTAAGCTCTGTTTCTCTCCTGAGGGGGTGTGAGTAGCTGGTTCTTTGCTGTCCTGCCAAGGCAGTGCTTTGGTTACTGCTGGAGGCAAACAAACAGTGTGGACATGTATGGAATCTGTCAGGGCCTTCTCTGTGCTGCCCTTGTGCCGTTCCATCTCTGCAGACATCAGTGAGGGAAGAGTTTGCTCCCAGCCCGGGCTGGGCTGAGGCAGAGGGGCTGAGGGCTCGCTGTACCTTTGCTAAAAGCAGGGACGGCCCGAGTGAGGAAGGCTGTACAGAACAGGCTGCTTTGTTTCTCTGCAGACACGGCAGCTCTCGGCATCCGGGGGATGGCGGCTCCTTCCTGAGCTTCGGCGGGGCGGAGGAGTTCGGGAACGGGAACGGGCTGGGGGCCGGCCCCGGCTCAGGTAACGGGGCTGGGGCGGGGCCGGGACCGCGGGGCCGCGCAGCGCTCGGGAGGGGACAGGCACGGCCAAGCAGGAGGAATCCGCAGTGGGAAAACAGTGATCTGTCTGTTCGTACACTTACTGGGACTGCTTGGTGTATGGTAGTTCTTTGGCTTGCTTTGTTGGCTTTAGATCAGTTTTGGTTATGTCTCTCTACTTCTCTAGGTGTGTCTTATAAGGGTGCTCATTGTTTACTGATAATAAACTCTCAGAGCAGTGATGTTCAGACACAAAAAATACCTAAATATGCACTGGTGCTCAGAAGCCTTTTTTTTTGGTGGGGTTGCCTTAAGCTATTATCCTTTGGAGAGAGGATGTGTCTGTACTTTCAGTTCATGATTACCTCTATCTTCCTTAACTTACCCAGACACCTGAATTAGTGAAAATTCTCAACATTTCTTTTCAGCTCTGTAAATGGAACAACATGCCATATTAAACATCCTGCTGTGTTGCCTGTTTTTTTGTGACCTACCCTCTGCTTTTGTAGATATGCATTTTAGTTAGGCACATGGAAAAAAGTTGAACTTTTGGACTATGGCATTCAAACTTATTTTCTCAAAAATAATTTGACGTTCTTTTCTCAAAGCCAATTTAATGTGGTTTTTTTAAGAATAAATTTGCCCTTTTGAATTACATTAGATTAAAACAATTTTGTTTTCCATTATGCCTTGCAGAACCATAGAGTAGTTAGCAGACTTAATTTTCTTGTGCCTCATTTTGTATTCACATAGTTACATTTAAAATTATTTTCTGTTTCTTTCTTTTGTGAATTTCTTCTGATTACATTTAATTTTCTTGCTTTACCTTTTTGGTATTTTCTGGCTTCCAGATAGGCTCTGTTTGTTTTTGCAATTGCTAAACTGCATTTCAGCTGGCTGCAGTTTGCACAATGTAAATGCAGATCACGTCTTGGCAATAAAAAAAGCTTGCATTGATGGAATTTCTTTGTGTCTGTGGACCCTCACCTATCTATAGAGGCCACACTGGGTACTCAGTGATTGGACTGAGAGTTCTCCCTTATGGTTTGAGTTGCCTATGAAATGAGGCACTCTGGGGGGCAGTTTTGTTTTTCTGGATTTCCAGAAATGCGATTTCTTACTGAGTCTGGTTCTCCTGTGCTGCCTGCAGCATGGTTTGATGCATCACGGGCTTCATTCAGAGTGAAAAACGATCCCATCTATTTCCCATCTATTTCCCTGGGGCCGCTGTCGCTGCTGCCCGCAGGTGGAGGTGGTGGCTCAGAGGAGGAGGTGCTGCAGCTGCAGTTCCCGGTGTGGATGGCAGATGGCAGGAGGAGCTGGTGCGAGGTGAAGGCCACTCAGAGCCGGCTCCCCTGTGGGTTACTGGCATCATCAGTAGCAAATATCCACCCTTTCTCTTACAGGGGAACAGCAATGGTGCTGATACCAATCTCCTGGGTAAATCCACCTGAGCTAGTTTAAAACAATAGTTCCTTTTAAATGTTTGGAAATTTTTATTTTGATAAAAAGCTTTGAAGGCAGCAGTTTTTCTTGTCTCCTTAGCAACTCTTTTTCTCTCATGTGCCACACCACCTGTTTATAGGATATCTTCTACTTTTCAAAATGTTTCACTGTTTTTGGGGAGGAGAGTTTTGTTTGGGTTTTAGCTGTTGAGCACTTCAACAGCTAAAGATGTTCAAGTTTGATCCAAGATATATTTTTTCCTCATTAATTGCCTTAGTGGTTTTTTTTTTTCTGCTGTGCAGAACCCTGGGATTTTCCATGCAGAGAAATTCTGTATCTTACAACATCACACTTTTGATTTATTTTTATTTGAAATTCAAGAGAAGTGCGTAATTGCTTAAAATATAAACCATTTCTTTCTTGTAGGGGTGAGCCTCAAAACTCAGAACAAGGATTCCTTGGAAGATGCTGTCTCTAATTCTCCAGATCCAAGTAAGCAGGAGAAAGGTTTGGAAGAGAGTTTGCATAGGTGGGAAGATGGGAGGGAAAGGGCATGTACATATATAGAGGCATCAGGAGGTGGTAGGCAAGAAACAGAGGAGCCTCCTTGGCTTTTGGCAGAGGTTTATTTTGGCCTGCAGTAATTTGCAGGATCTGCCTCTGCTGTCTCACTGTGGTTGCAGTTCTGTAGTTCTTAAGAACATGTGAAGCTGTTTGTTGTGTTACAGCTGAAATTCTTTCCTTACCAGACACTATTCTGCAAAAAGCTAAAGCTGCTTTTTGAACTCTTTTCTGCCTCTCAGTATGAAAAGTTTGTTTGGTACCAGCTTGTTGAAGTAGAATTAGTACAGTCAGTTTCTGAATTTACTGAGAAGTATCTGCCTTCATGTCCTGGAGAAACAAGTGTGTCACTGCTGAAGAAAGCATTTTCTTTGTAGCAGTTTGTCATATATTACTTTCTTGTGCAGTGTTCCTGCCATTGGGGTTAACAGTTTGATAGTAAAATAAATTTCTGTCTGTAGGAGCTTTATGACAAGAAGTTAAGCATCAGTAGGTGATACAGATTATTTGAATTGGGTCAGAATGTAATGCAGTAGTGTGAATGGTCAGAATGTAATGAGCTGATGATTTGGTATAATCTAGTTAGCTTTTCCTTTTTAATGTCTAGTTTTACATCCCTGTAATCTCAAAACTGCAGCATAACTCTAGGAAAGGGTGTGGGAAAAGATTGCTTCCCAAGTTACTATTTTTCTGGTCTTCCCACCCCTCTGGATATATCTTCTGTTTTTATAACTGTGGAAATACTCCCTTTTCTGCTGTTGTACTATTCCAGAAAGAGGCTGGTCTGTCATTCTTTCTCTCCTCCTCTCCAGCTCCTTCTGCAGTTGTCTAGGATGCAGAACTGGTCTGATTTTCTTGTTCAGACTTGGAATGTTGATCTGTTTATTAATAATCAGTAACTGCACCTGACTTGCTGTAATTTTGGAAGAGCAGTGGCTATGTCAGCTCTAGCTTTCAATCAAGAGGAAATTAAATGTATTAACTTGGAATGCCTTTTGCATGATGGGATTGAATCAGCATGTGCACTGCATTGTTTAACAAACTCTGTCTCTTTCTCTCCCTCCCTTCTTCCCATCCTCTTTTCTTTTTCCCTTCCCATTCCACACCCCTTTTTGTCCCTGTTGACTTTATGCCAACTGTTTTTCGTCTCTCATTCTTTAACTCCCCTCTTCATGCACTCCTTCCATCCTGCTCTGCACCCCGTTTCTGCACGGGTGACCCCACGTGCCCCCCTTGTGTGCCCCCATGACACAACGAGGCAGTTCTGACGCTGTCTGCTCCCCCCATAGTGCCAGGCTTCTGTTGTACAGTTGGAGTGGACTGGAAGTCCCTGACCACCCCTGCCTGCCTGCCCCTCACCACCGATTACTTCCCCGACCGCCAGAGCCTGCAGAACGACTACACCGAGGGCTGCTACGACCTGCTGCCCGAGGCTGACATGGACAGGTTTGGCCAGACCTCCTCTGTACCTCCTGTGCTTCAGGAGGTGATGGAAGAGGATCAAAAGTTGTCTTGGTTTGGAAAGACAGGAGTCTGCTAAGGAAGGCAGGAGCCTCCCCTGAAATGGAGAATGTAAACCCTCCCCACCTCTCTGAATTGCTATAAATTTTAAATTAAGGGGCTCTCTGGCAGCAAAAATTATGGGAGCAGGAAATAACAGTTCTTTAATAGGGAAGAAAATAAAAGGATAAAATAAACAATGCAGTAAACGAAAACAACACTGACAGAATCAGAACACAACCTGATGCTGTTGGTCAGGGTGTTGGTGGCAGTCCAATTGGAAATGTGGTTGCAGTGCTCCTGCAGTGTCAGGGATGGTTCTGCTGGAGCAGGGATCCTGTAGAGAAGAATGGATTCTTCCTCTGATGATCCAGTGGGAGGAGAGGCAGCTGCTGTTCCTCTGGGGAATCCAGTGGAGAAGCCGTGCTGGTGTCTGAAAACCTCTGGATTATATCTGGGTAGGAATGCTTGGCTCCTCCCTCTGGGCTCACATCTCCAATGGGATGCTGTAGTTCTTATCAGCCATGCAGGGACATTCCATAGCTGCTATCAGCAATGGCCCCTCCCAGGGAGGAATGATCCTGGTCACTCAGAGAGAGAAGGAAAACTGCCCACTTGGCAAAGGACAACTGCCATACAGATGGCAATAGAATACATGTTGCCTTGCAATGTGGAACACAAGTGAATGATGGATTACTAACAGAGCAGCAGAATACTTACTTTTTTATTATTTTTTTTCCAGTGATAGCTTTGGACCTTTTCTGATGTTCCCACCTGACAGTATGGTGTGCTCCATAGATTTGATGTCAGAAATTGTTTGGATACAAATTTTTATGTCTCTTTTGTGTTGTGTTTTGATCAAAATATTCTACCTCAAGCTATCATCTCTGTTAATCTACCTCCTAGCAAGTGTTTTGGAAACACTAAAGGAGCAAATACATGTGGACACAGTATTAAGATGCTTATCCTCACTCTAAAGGATATTTAGTTTAAAAAATCTTGTTGGAAAACAGAATTAGTTGGATAAATATAACTTCTCTGCTTGTCTCAGAGGTCTTGGGTAACAATTCTTTAATAGGGTTAGTTTGATTTTTACTGAAGCAGTCTCATTATCTTAAATTTTTTTCAGTCTTTCCATAACTTGTAAGACATCAAAAGACCTGCCTGTGTTTCTGCTTTATGGGAGCAAAACCAAAGTATTAATCAGGGTGGTTGAAATACATAGGAAGTAATAGGATTAATGAAGAAACACCTGAAAGAAATGTCAGTAGGAAGGCAAAGTTCAGAGCAGGAGCTGCACTAAGATGAATGTGTTCTCCAACCCCTCCCTGCTCTCCACTTCCCACTGTGGGAGAGGCTGGACATTGCTGCCCACTGGCATTCTGAGCTCTCCTGAACAAGTACAGACTGCACTGAGGCTGGAAAAGTCATCTTTGGGCAATTTATTGTTCCACAACTGCTGTAGGCAAATTTGTTACTGGTTGCCAAACTGTTTTCCAAGGCAGCAGTAAATATTGCCAGCCAGCTCATGACCCTGTGTCAGAAGGTGCCCCTTTTCCCTGCTGCTCCCAGGCACAGGGCTCCAGAGCAGAGCTAAGAATAGGTGTGTGGTCAGCTCCTCATTCTGCTCTGCTTAACCTTTGTGTCCAGGAGGGATGAGGAAGGAGTGCAGATGACAGCCCAGCAGGTGTTTGAGGAGTTCATTTGCCAGCGCCTCATGCAGGGCTATCAGATCATTGTGCAGCCCAAGCCGCAGAAGCCGGCCCCGGCCGTGCCGCCCCCGCTCAGCAGCAGCCCCCTCTACAGCAGAGGTGAGTGACCTGGCCCTGGCAAGTCAGCCTGGGCTCTTCTGCCAGCCCAGGAACCTCCAATCAGGCACATCCACCAGTTGCTCAACTCTCTGTGTTGGCTGTTCTTTGGTGGTTCTGCCCAGGGAAGTTGTGAATGGGTGGCGTAGGAATGCCAAGACCTCCTCTTTGCTTATGATATCAGCACATCTTAACTCTAAGAGCAAAGGCTGCTCCCTAAAAATGTGGCCTAAAAGCTGGGTTTTAGCTTGTGCTCAGATCAGAAGCTGACTTCTAGACTGCAGTTCTGGATTCTCATCCTATAGGCACAGGTTGTTGATAAAGTTCTGAGTACTGCAGTGTGGTGGTGTTCACAGGGGTCCCAGGATGAGGGAAGAGATGAGAATCTTGACTCTGTGTTTCAGAAGGCTGATTTATTATTTTATGATATATATTATATTAAAAGAAAATTATATACTAAAACTATACTAAAAGAATAGAAGAAAGGATTTCATCAGAAGGCTTGAAAGGAATGGAAAGGAATTTGTGACTGGCCAGAGAGTCCAAGCCAGCTGACTGATTGGTCATTAATTAAAAACAACACATGAGACCAATCAAAGATGCACCTGTTGCATTCCACAGCAGCAGATAATTATTGTTTGCATTTTGCTCCTGAGGCCTCTCAGCTTCTCAAGAGAAAAGATCTTAGCAAAAGATTTTTCAGAAAATATGTCTGTGAGACTGCAGTAAGATGAAAGGGTTTTGCTTTTTACAAGCAGGTCTTGTGTCGAGAAATAGAGCTGAGGAAGAGGATCAGTACTGGCTGAGCATGGGCCGTACTTTCCACAAAGTCACCTTAAAGGACAAAATAATTACTGTCACTCGCTACCTGCCAAAGTGAGTATCTCTGCTGGAGCAGTTTGCTGCCAGTGTTCTGATGAACATTCTTCTCCTGCTCTGTGCTTGCTTGAAAGAACACCTTTCTTTTTAGGAGAAGAAAGAGAAGCATCAGTGTCAATAATACTGAGATTAATGCTTGTGTTTGATCTTTCAGATATCCATATGAGTCTGCCCAGATAAACTACACCTACAGCTTGTGCCCCTCACACTCTGACTCTGAATTTGTCTCTTGCTGGGTAGAATTTTCCCATGAGAGACTAGAAGAGTACAAGTGGAATTACTTGGATCAGTATATCTGCTCTGCTGGCTCAGAGGATTTCAGGTGAGAGCTTCTTTTCCATCCAGACTGTTCTGTGTCCTAATTGCCTCTTTTTCTTTTTGACCTAAAATTTCATCATGCAGTTCAACCCACGAATGCTCAGTACTCCAGGGAGAATATCTGGCCTGCTTTCACTGTCAGCTTCCAGCAGCTGTTGCCTTGTGGGAGCCTTGCTCTGTGTTGCTGCTGCTTAATCTGACCTTTGATACAGACTCTTGATCTCAAAATTCAGCATGAACTTCTTTTTTCCTCTGCTAGAAATGCAAAGAAATAAGATAGCATTTTGTACCACACAGATGCTTTTCTTGGCTTCTTACTGATCTGACTCAAAACTTCCATTTATTTTGAAGCTGTTGCAGGTTTGCTTGAGTGCTGGGTTTGGCATACAATCCTACTCCTAAGCTGTGGAGCAAGTGCTTCCCAGAAATGTGCAGTAACTCCACCAGTATCAATGGCTTTTTTGATATCTTCTCTCCACACAACCAGTCTTTATCATCTTTTCTTTTCAGGTCTCAGTCAAAATACCTCCTACGCTAATGTGCACCTTGAAAATTCCTTTTTGCTTGCATATTTATAGAGAAAAAGCTTTTGGGGCCTATCTTTTACAGAAAAGAAAGCATATCTCTGTATGACAATTACTGAGGATAGCCTTGTTGCCAGTGATATTCAAATTCTGACCATTCCTTTGCACGTGTGCTCGTTCTGTGCCAGGGATAGCAGCGAGGGTGATCGCTGAAAAGTGCAGCAGGTAGAAAGATTTATACTTTAGATTCTGGAAAACCCTTCCCAGGAAAGCGCTGACCTGTCCTGCCTTCCCCATTGGCGCAGCCTGATCGAGTCGCTGAAGTTCTGGAGGACGCGGTTCCTGCTGCTGCCCGCCTGCATCAGCGCCACCAAGCGCATCATGGAGGGGGAGGCGCACTGCGACGTGTACGGCGACAAGCCCCGCTCGGACGAGGAGGAGTGGCAGCTCCTCGATGGCTTCATCCGCTTCGTGGAGGGCTTGAACCGCATCCGCCGCCGCCACCGCTCCGATCGAATGATCCGAGTGAGTCCCGCGGGGCTGGGCGTGCCCCGGGCCGCTGCTGAGGCGTCAGCAGGGAGACACAGTGTGACCGTGTTCTCAGGGTCTGAGGGTGAGGGAAGAGATGAGGGCCTGACTCCATGTTTCAGAAGGCTTGATTTATTATTTTATGATGTATATTATATTAAAACTGTACTAAAAGAATAGAAGAAAGGATTTCATCAGAAGGCTAGCTCAGAATAGAAAAGGAATGATAACAAAGGCTTGTGACTGACTGAGACAGTCCAGCCAGCTGACTGTGATTGGCCATTAATTAGAAACAGCCACATGACACCAATCACAGATGCACCTGTTGCATTCCACAGCAGCAGATAGCCATTGTTTACATTTTGTTCCTGAGGCCTCTAAGCTTCTCAGGAGAAAAAATCCTAAGGAAAGGATTTTTCAGAAAATATCATGGCTACACCCGAGTGCACCCTGGGCAGGTGGGGCACAGTGTCCCTGTCCCTGTCATCCATCCCTAAAGGACACTGCTGAGCCTGTGCTGTGTCAGCTTTCACACAGTGGGGCTTCATGTGCTCGTTCTGCATCACTCAAGTGATGTTTTGGGAGAGGAAACAAAGCTGTTTCCTTCAACAGCTTGAGGAAATGTCCCTGGGATGAGCATCCTGTGCTGCTGTGACTGCACCCAGGCTCAGGGCAGTTCTTTATCAGGGACAAACCAAGCTCTTCTGCACCATCTTGTCCTGCCACTGCTCTGTTTTATACCATGGCCAGTCTTTTGTTGCTCAAGAGCCTGATGCCTCCTCTTTGCAGGTGTGCTCTGCTTGGTGTGCAGGTGGGCTTAGCCTGGGTGCACCACTCTGCCTTGTGATGCAGACAGTTCATCCAGAGGGGTCTGAGGTAGTGTAGCTGGGCACTTGTGGGGTAACCTGGATTGGTTCTGTGCTGCAGATTCTGGAGAAGGATTGGGAAAAGAGAAATATGTGAGTGATTTTTTTGGTAAACAGTTTCAAGAGGCTGATGAGAAACTGGCTAGTATGTATTCAATCCTGTTCCCATTCTCACAGCAAATGAGGTCATTTTGAAGCAAATTCACCTTTTCCATAGAATAACAGACATTTTATTTTCAGAATAACATCCACACAAGACACTAGGCTATTCCCCTTCTTGTGTACCAGAGGTTTGACTCCTTTTTTAAAATGTGCTTAGTAAAGCCCTGCTGTCATGAGGTGTTGTGTTCTTGCTTACTAGTTAAGCCTAGCTTGACTAAGTCTGTGCTTCCATTTTTCCTTTGTTAGAAAGGGTCTGCCATGAAAGGCTTGCAGATTGCTGGTCCAATTCCCACTCACTCCCTGGAGCAGTCTGGACCTCCCATTGGGAAAAAAGGAACCTCAGCACTCTCAGCTCTGCTGCAGATGGAAGCCAGTCAGAAGTGAGTCTCTACAGGCTGTGTGAAGAGCCAAGAACATCCTTCCTGCATATTGCACCTGGGCTGGCTAAAGCACATTTGGGGAACCTTGCCTCGTGTGGTGTTAAATACATAAGAGATTAATATTTTTAATGCTATATTAGTATTATACATGCATAATAAAACGGAGTGCAAGGGTCCATGTTGTTTGTGGGGGTAAAAGTTACTTTTGGAATATTGGATCTGTGCCTTAGTGTGTGGGAAAGCAAATATCTGAAAATACAGCAGTACCCCTCTGCAACAGTTGCCTCTGGGGGGAAGCTGACACAAAGTGTGTTTGAATAAACTCTGTATTCCTTCCTTGTCTTTTAGGACCCTGGGGGAGCAGCAAGCAGCAATGCTTTCTGGGAAGAGCTCTGGCCAGCCTTCAGAGAGTGGGAGCATTGCTATCACACCCACCTATATGGACAGCCCTCGCAAGGTAGGGACTCACTGCGCTTTCTTTGGCTGCTCTTTCTGCATAAGAATTCATCAAATAACCAAGGTTTATTTCTCTGAGCATTTGACTACATCATACCACATTTTACTCTAATCCAGCAAGGGCTGCTCCTGTGCTGCCCTTTGTGTGTGAGGGCAGAGGAATTCAGTTCTGCAAGAGTGACAATGGTGTGGAATCCCTGGGATGCTGGCTCAGCATTTTGCTGATCTAAGTGCTGTTTGCTAATTAGTGCATTTCCTTTGCTGGTAGCACATTTCATTTCAGTCATGGCTTGGCTGTTGGGTGTAGCAGTGCAGAGCTGTGTGCATCTGTGTGCAGGCTGCCTTGGAGAGCAGAATCAGCCTCTAGCTTGTGACAGTGTGAACGCTGAGTGGGATTTTAACAGCAGGAACTTGGGTCTCTTGCCTCTGTTTAGAGGAGGGGGTGTGTTCCTGAGAAGTGATTTAGGTGTCATTCCTTCACTGGCTGGACTCCAGGCTGGAGAAAGTGATCTTCCTGGAGCTCTCTTGAGGCACTTAAAGAAAAGACTGTGCTATCCCTCAGCCTTTCTGTCCACTGTCCTGTGAGACCCAGGAGAGCAGGAACTCTGCTTCCAAGTCCAACCAGAAATATTTGATTATTTTTCTGTGTTCTGATATGAAGGTCTTTCAAATGAAGTAACAAGGAATTGAATAAGAGTAGAGGACTTAAGTGTGACCTGTGTTTGGGTTCAGCAGTTCAAATATTGCAAAGGAGAAGTTCTCAGATTCACCCCTATCAACCACTTCTTTCAGCATTTTTCTCTGAGCTAATGTTTCTACATCCACTGTTTTGTGCCACCACTAGGAACAAGTATGGAGACCTAGATATTGAAAGTTGAAGTGATAGAGCAACTGTGATCACCTTAGTTCTAGACACTTACTCATAGCATCAGTGTTTGGAGAGCACAGATGAGTCTGGAGCAGGATGTGCTAGGCCTGGGAGCAGCAGGTGCTCAGACTGACTCAAGGTGTGTGTGCAAACTTCCACATCATAATTCAGGCTTTGCATGCTTCTCTTCTACCATTTTGAAAAATCAGCTTCTCTCTTTAAATACAGGAATCTTAAATGTCCTCTCTACCAGTAAAACTGGTGAAAATTCCATGTGAGAAACAGGAGAGAAGATGATGTCCAGTTGTTGTGTGTGGCAGAGGGGGCAAGAGGCCAAGTGGGCTTCCCTAGAGTGGCACAGGAGTGTGCTGGGACCAAATCAGCAGATTTTGTGCTACCAGAAAATGTCATTGTTAAAAATAATGTTCAAAAGCCTCTCTGGAAGGCTGACTGGAGACTCTGGAAGAGTGTGTTATCAATTGAAGGCCTTTCATGCTGCAGCAGTAAACACTCCTGTAAATATTTACACACAGGGACTGGGAGATAAGCAGTTGCAATCTCCTAATTGATGGCTTATGCCTGTTGGAAAGATGCCAGTGGGCAGGCAGCATTGTGCTCACTTGGGAACAGCAGCCAGCGTGTGCCTCGTGTCACAGCCCCTGCAGGGCTCCTCAGCACAGGGAGCTCTGCCTTTCCACACACTTGCAGCCAGACAAGTGACAAATTATCACAGCTGTGAGCTCTGCCAGCAGCCAAGGGAGCAAGTGCTTTTCTAGGATGCCCTTCAGTGCCTGAGTTATTCCAGATGAAAACTGAGCCACTGGCTTTGCATCACTTTGTTTCAGAGTAGAATTGACAAGTCACTTGAGCCAGTTACTGGGCAGCACTGTGGTTTTAACCCAGTGAGTTCACCCACTTGATTTAACCCAGTGAGGTTTAACCCACTTGATCTGTTTGGGAAGTGTTTGCCCTTATGGATCCAGGGCACTTGGCTCTGCACAATGTAAATTGCCAGGCAGGTAACCCTGGCACTGATTCTTCCCAGAAACTGTTTTATATGTATGTACCAAGGTAAGCATCATCTGAACTGCAGGCTAGACAAAAATATTTTGCCAAGGGAACAGAATAAAGAATTGCAAATAGGGAATGAAATCTAGATGAGTTCCACTACATTGTCTTGTGTGATAAGAGAGTCGTGACACATCTTTGAATAGCAGCTGGGGATAACTCACTGGCTTTGTCACTAGGCAGGAGCATAGCACAGGCAGTGGCTGTTTAATTTTGCATGAAGTATTAAACACAGTGTTGGAAGGATCTTTGTGATGAGTTTTTCTTCCCTTTCCTTTGCACCATACCAGACCTGCATGGTACAGGAAGAGGATGCTTCCTGAAAGGAGCTCCTTTGCCTCTCCCTCTTTATCATTTGAATGTCTACCAGATTAGAAGAAAAACCCCTGACCTTCTTTGGATATTTGTCATTACACCTGTGGTTTCTGTATTTCAGTTTTGTATTTGGGATGGAAGCCCCCATACTTCAGAGCTCAAGACTTTCTCCTTTGAAGTATGGAGGGAAGGCTGCAGCTTCAATTGGCTTCTGATCAGTGTGGGTTTAAAAATTTTGGGAATGCATCTGTGCCAAGGAAAAGCAATGTCTTGTTGCAGAGAGAAAGTAAAGATGTGTGTGTGAGGAATCCTGGTGCTGTGCATTCTGCTGCATCTGACCTTCTGGGTCTGGGATTTGCATTCTCCTCATACTTTCTCTCTGTGGTCATTTCATACTTGCACAACCTTTTATTTGCTTTTCTTGAACTCCTTGTTCCTGTTGCTGTTGCCATTAATGGGCCTGCTTCCTCTGATGCCTTCAGGATGGGGCCTTCTTTATGGACTTTGTTCGCAGCCCACGCACAGCTTCAACCTTCTACTCCCAGGTCAGTTTGGAATGGGTTCTTGTCATCTCTGGCTTTTGGATTGAGGTGATGGACAGCATTTGTGTCCTGAGCTGAACACACTGGGAACCTGTGTTGGTTTTCCATGAGAGTGAGATGTACAGCACGGCAGAACAAAGTGGCAGATGCAAGCATTATTTTTTCCCACCACTCGATGTTTGTGCTGTGTTTTGGATGTTCATGTGCCCTGTCTGCTGTCCTTTGCAGTACTGTCTTGTCAACTACTAAAGTTGCTTTTTCTGTTTTTCAGTAAATGCTTGTTTTCCATCTTCCTTCACTGAACAAAATGGCAACAGCTCACTTGTCTGGTTCTTGGCTAAATTTCTTCTGTGGTGTTTGACAGGTGATTCTGGAGATATCCAAGTCAAATTGTCTCCTTGGATTCCTGAACAACTGAGGCTGGAAATAGATAGTATCATCTTGGTTTAAAGGAGTCCTTGTGGCTGAAGTCATTTGTCCAGTTAACAGCAGTTAGGAATGAGCAGTGACACAGTGTGGCCATAGGAAATGCTGCTTGAAGTGAGCCCTGAGGAGGGAGAAAGGCTTTTACTGGCTGTGGGCACTGAGGGCTTGACCCTGGAGCATCTGCTGGTTTTGGCTGCCCAAAAGGGGACATCTGCCATTAGAGATTTTTGGGGTGTGAGAAATGGCATAAATAAAGGACTTTTGGCAGTCAGACCTAAGTCAAGCTCTCAGCTTTGTGATTTTTAGCTGTGTGTGTGCTGTGGATTCATCACAGCAGAGCAGCCCCCATGTTTATACCAGCTTGAGTTCGAGTTCCTCTGCCGTTCGTGTTCTCTCCCCCACCTCTCCAGCTTTTATATAACGTGCCTTTACTAAACCATACGTGTTAATGACAGATGGCAATTACAGCCTGTACTTAGCTGAATCCTTCAGCATTCATGCTCTTTCTGCAACGATTTTATGGTAATTTTGTGAACTATTCAGTCTACCATTGGAATAGTGTGAGTGTTCCTGCGGGAGGAAAGTGTTCCTGTTGTCTTGGCGACATAGGTGTGGGTGGGTGTCAAGCAGCCTTCTCATACTGCCCTGAGAAAGGAGGGGAGATGAGCTGGGGTTTTTTTTGAGCATTATGAAACTTGAATTCGTGTGATACATTTGCATATTTTTGAGAGTTAGACTTGAAACTGTGTTTGCTAAATGCTTACTACCTTCCCATAGTGATCAAGTGTCCTGTTGTGTGCTTATAATCACAGTTATCCCCTTGGGTTGAGAATGTCAGGTTTGGACTGGTGTTGCTGGTTTGCCAGTAGTTCTCTCAGTGCAATTATTGCTGGCTTGGTGATCCTCATCTTTATTTGGGTCTGAATTTGTTGTTTGTCAGGAGCTCTGTGGTGATGACAGAGTAAGACTGCATTTATCCCTTCTGCATATGCCTGTGCTTCCTCAGAGCATTGCTTGTTGTTGACTAACTTGGGCTGAGGCACGGATGGTGCAGGGAGGGGAGAAGATGGGAAATGGATTGCATGATGGATTTCACAGAGATGTTGCTGTGTTTGCTCCTCCCAGGTCTCTATTGATCAATCAGTTCCTGCAGCCTCAGATGGCAGCGCCTTGCTCCCCACAGGGCAGGTCCCTGACAGGGGCAGCGCCCAGGGGAGCGCCCAGAGCGCTGCAGAGCCAGGATCCAGCACGGCTGCTGCTGCAGAGGGCAGGTAGGAGAGGCACAGCAGGGCTGTGCTGCAGAGCTGTGCAATCCCAGCCCCTTGCTCAGGGGAATGGGCACTGAAGCAGGAGCAGGGAACAGGCTGTGCTGTGCCTGTCAGCACGGGCGGGCACTTGTCACAAGACCTTACTGCAGCATTTCCACGTGCAGACACAGTGCTAGTAAAATAAGCCCTGCAACCCAGTTTTCCAGAATTAAATGAGCACAAGGCCTGATTTTTTCCACCCACAAGAAGGGCTTCATTCTTCCAAAAATGAAGAAATTCCATTTCTGAAATTTGCTAGTAGGAAACCAGGCCTTGAATTGACATCTTGTCTGTTTTGGCAAGGGGTGGGGGGGCTGCAGGTCTATTTGGGATTGAGTAGGTTGATGAAATCCAAGAGGTTCCAACCTGGAAGCAAGACACCAGGGAGGAAGCAATGTTGAAAATAAACTTTATTAGCACCTGTTTCCTGTGGTTGTATATTACAGCAGTAAAAAAAAATAATTAGCCAACTTCAAAATGTTTGCTCTCAATTGCTGCTGAGTACAGCTGGATGTGACACAGTGCATTGGGTGCATATAGCAATGTCCTGGTGACCTCAGGGGGGAAATACTCATCTGATGCTTTTAGTTGTGCTTGAGATAAAAAAGGAAATAAATGTGGCAAAGGCATTGTTGAGAAGAGAGAGCAATTTTCTTATATGTACATATTTGAACAAATCTAGCAGCTTCCTTGATTTCTGAATGTGCTTCTGTTTACTGCCCAGCTCTCAGCAGTGTTCAACAAGTGCTCTGACTTCCTCCTCCACTTTGGTAGAGATTCTTGAAGCCATGAAACACCCCACGTAAGTTTTTAATGCAAATGTGCTTCACATGTGGTGAAATGTTTAATAAGAGGACATGAGAAGTGGAGTCACTCAAAGGAGAGCCCATGTCAGCTGTTGAAGAGTTTTCAAACAATAACAAAACTTCCTTTTGTTATTCAGTTCCAGACTCTCTAATAAGAAATTTTATAGAAATTGATATGAGCAAAGACTTCAATTATTAGAGTCCCAGAACCTTGTCAAATCAAGAATTCCCAGTAAGTCACCAAAGTGCTGTCAATGGCAGCTCTTCATCTTGTTACCAAAATGAGACATCACTCCAGGGGCACTGTGCATTTCTTGTCCTGTGTTCTACCCTCCCTCTCCCTTTTTTCCTTCCCCCAGCAGTGATTTTTGTCTTTGTTACCTAAAAGAGCTCTCACATGTGTGACTTGTGCTCCAGCACAGGGATCCAGCTGCTCTCTGAACAGAAGGGGCTCTCCCCCTACTGCTTCATCAGTGCAGAAGTTGTGCACTGGCTGGTGAATAACGTGGAAGGGGTGCACACCCAGGCCATGGCCATTGACATCATGCAGGTAAGGAAACTCCCCAGGAGCATAGGGAGGGCCAGAAATGCCTCACTCTGGGAAGAAAGTAAAGCTTCAGAGCAAATTATAGCAATAATTTCTGTTACTTATTAAAATCCTCTTATGGATGAGCGTTGCAAGCAGTGCTCACATATTCTTCACTAGTACTACATGCTTTTTTCTACTTAAATGATGATAGTTCTGTTTATAACCTCTGGTTAGCTGGCACTTACCAGGTGCTCTGCATTGTGTTGGAATGGAGGCACTGGGCTGTTATTTGGTTTTCCTTTCTGATAATTGGTTAATAAAGTTGTAATAAAACCAGCATATGACCTTTCAGATCTGAAGCAGACACACTTTATGCAGGAACACTGCTTGTATTCATCAAGGGATTTTTCTGTATTGAACTGTGTCAGGGGCACAAGGTTGGAAATGTTCTGGAGTTCATTCCTCTGCTGAGATCCCATATCAATTAACAGAGAACTTAGAATGCTTCCAAACTCTTACCTTCTATAAATCCATCTATAAAACCAGAGCAGGGTATGAGAGAAAGACAGACATCTGTAGAAAGGTCAAATGTAATTTCTCAGGGAGATAAGAAATTGCTACATTTATTGAATATGAAGAGATAACTTTGCTGGTATTCTTGTTAGGCACATATCTGGACAAAAAGATGCCAAGGAAAAGAAAATTACTTCCTAATGTTCTCTAGCAACCTTTTTATGTAATTGGAAGAGTGATTTCTTTATCATGTTTGCTCTGTACTTTCTTTTTCTTATTCAGAAAATGTTAGAAGAGCAGCTTATTGTCCATGCATCTGGAGAAGCTTTACGAACCTTTATTTATGGCTTTTATTTTTACAAGATTGTTGTGGACAAAGAACCAGACCGAGGTCAGCATTGTTTTTACAAGACTTTCCTCACTATCCCTTTGCATAATCACTGGGCTGTTCTTGATTCTTAGGGGTGCTGCAGCAGGAATGCATTTTGGGAGTGACCAAAACCACTGATCCCAAGAGTCTGAGAAATTTGGCCTTTTTGGTTAAGAGGGGAAAAAAAAAAAGGAATAGCAGAAAATATAAAGTAATTTTTATCCTGCCTCTTTTTTATCAAGAGCTACTTTTCTGTCTGAGCCTTGTCCACTCGTGTGGTGGTGTTCACGAGGGAAGAGATGAGAATCTTGACTCCGTGTTTCAGAGGGCTGAGTTATTATTATATGATATATATTATATTAAAAGAAAATGATATATTAAAACTATTCTGAAAGAATAGAAGAAAGGATTTCATCAGAAGGCTTGCAAAGGAATAGAAAGGAATGGAATGATAATAAAATCTTGTGACTCTCAGAGTCTGAGACAGCTGGACTGTGATTGGCCATTAATTAAAAACAACCACATGAGACCAATCAAAGATGCACCTGTTGCATTCCACAGCAGCAGGTAATAATTGTTTACATTTCATTTCTGAGGCCTCTCAGCTTCTCGGGAGAAAAATATCCTAGCAAAAGGATTTTTCATAAAATGTATCCGTGACACACTTGTTTCTAACCGACCTCCCTTCCTCCTTGTGCAGTGGGGCTGCAACAGCCTGCCATGTGGCACACAGCTGCCATGGATGACTTCTCAGCCTTCCAGAGGAAATGGTTTGAGGTGGCCTTCGTGGCAGAAGAGCTGCTGCACTCGGAGATCCCGGCGTTCCTGCTGCCCTGGCTGCCCAGCCGCCCCGCCTCCTATGCAAGTAGGCACAGTTCCTTTAGCCGCAGTTTCGGAGGACGGAGCCAGGCAGCTGCACTCTTAGGTAGATGCACAGCACAGGTGACAGCTGGGGAAGTTCAAGGGGATATTTGAAAGGGGAAGAGCAGCCAGCCAAGGGGATGATCTCACGTGGACCAGCAATCAAGCTGCAAATTTCATGCTGGCCTTACAGTGTCTTGCATGTGGACTCGCTCTCATGTGCTGGAGGTGTGTTTCACTGGCTGGGCAGGAAACTTTTACTTTTTATTGTATTCCAGTACTCTAAAGTATTTCTTAAAATGTTCCTTCTTCCTGAACCTCTAGAACTCAGGGAGGAAGATACTTTGTCTCCTTGCAAATCCAGAGAGACTGTTCACAACCTGTAAGGAGTATGGAGGGATAGGTTGTGAGAACAGCAAAGCAACCAAACTGTTCTTAAAATTACATATCTAATTGCTTCCTAGGGGCAAAAGCCACAGTGAGGTCCAGATGTGTTAGAAGTTTCTGTGATGTGCTGGAGGCTTTCTAGCTAATCTGACCCAGACTGCTTGCATTAATGAGTCTGTGAAGCCCAGCTGCAGATGATCCCTGTGCTCTGGAAGCAGTAGGAAGATCTTGCTGCTGGGCAAGGTCCCGTTAGTGTCTGATGTTCTCTGAGGTGTGGAGAGTAACCCTGACTGCTCCAACAGCCCGTGAAACACACTGGCTGCGTGACTGACCCTGTTGCTTTGTCAGCTTCTTGTTACATTTCCAGGCCAGCCTGAGTCACTTGCTTTTGTTCTCCTTTCCTTGTTTAAAACAAAAATCATTGCTCTGGAACTGCAGCTTCAGGTTTATTTAGATGCATCTGTTAAAGGCCTAGCAATTAAAGATAAAAAGAAACATTTTGCTTTTCTCCTGTTGAGTATATTTAACCTTCTGAAGAGAAGTGCCTTACTGCAGGTGTAGTATCTCTTAAACCTGAAGTCACAGTAATCCTTGTGTATTTCTGAGAGCCTTGTTTGAAGAGGAACAGCATCAGAAATCTGAAAGCATTAAGGATATGAAGTCTGAACTAATGGTTAATTCCCTGAAGTCAACATATGCAGGTTATTTTCCCTGTCACATGATAAATCTGTTGCCTTGGCTGGTGTCCAGCCTCGTTAGCTCAGTGGCTGGCTAGAGCTGAAGCCTGAACTGGCTGGCATGGAATATTGTGGAGGCTGGAGGCACTGGGGCCAGATCCTCTTCATGGTTTGATCTCTTACTCACTATTTAGCCTGAGAAAACCAGTTCACATTCCTGTGTCTGTGCTCTCTAGTGAGCTGACAAGCCTGAGGCTCAGCAGCCTGCACCCCTGGGGATGAGCAGAGATGTTACCAAGTGTCCCCCTCACCTCTCATTTAACACCAGCCAGGAGCAGTGTATTCCTGCAGCATGTGGGTATTGCACACCTGAGTAGCTCTCCTTTTCCTTTCAGCTGGGATCATATCCATTTTACTATTGAACTCATTTACAGCCCTTGAATGAGTGATAAATGCCTTCAGATTGCTCTCATGCAGTCTGGGTTTTCCAGGAATTATAGTTTGTTGTAGAAAAATTGAGCTTGGAGGTTTTTTTTACAAAGGAACTGGTTTAAATGATGCTTCTGTGCTGTCCCTCTTCTAAACAGTATTCCAAAAAAACTTCAGCAGTTCATCTGAGGTAAAGAGCTTTACTAAACCCAGATGACCCCTGGTCCACGTGACTTCATTTGTTCCTCTCTTGGTCTTGATTAGGTTGTGGTTTTTATTTCTTCCCCTCCCCACCTTCCCTAAATGTCAGGCTGTGACATAAAATTGCATGCAAGCATTGGGAGCTCTGGAACAAGCTCCATGTATCTCTCAAATCTTTATCCCTCCCAACTTCCCAATCACTGCCCAGTGACTGTCCCCTTTCCCTCCCCAGTGGAAGTGTGACCTGTGACACAGCTAATCTTGTCCCTTTGATTTGTAGCAGTGCATGCACTAGCAACTGTAGTCATGTATGTAGTGGAGTCTGTGACTGGAGAATAACCTGCCTGCTCCTCTCCGATTGCTTAGTAAATCCTTAGTTAAATACTCAATAGTAGAAGACAATTGGGAAGCAGGTGAGTCCTCTTAAAGTCTGACCTATGGAAGCCAGAGTATCTTCTATTAAAACAAGTTGGTTTTAATCAGAAGCTTCTGAATTCAGACACATGGACATTTCTCCTCAGTGTTTAATGTATTTTTGATGAGCTCACCTTGTTGGAGTGGTTTCCTCTGGCTTTGCCTGTGAGCTGCAGCTGCAGACAAGGCAGAGGGACAGTCCAGCCCTACCAGGGAGTCTGCACAAGCAGACTCTGGGAAAAGCAACAGTGTAAGGGAGCAGGGAGCTCATTCTTCACAGTGTGCTGCTCTGGGCACGCTGGGCTGTGGTGTTATCACTGACCTCTTGGCTAATGACCAACACCCACCTGACTGAGCTGCTTTGGTTTCGCAGCTTCCAGGATGTTGTTTCCCAACACATTGTTACAAATTTGGCACCATAACCTCCTGACCACAAATATGGTATTCACAATATCCCAAAAGAGCCAGAAAAAGCAACTCTCACAGTGTTGGTCTGACAATACCAGATCAACTCAGAAATTGCAAATGACATATTTCCCAAAGACAAAAATGGGTCTTATTTATGAAACAAAACTGGGTGATGTTCTTTCATTTTTGTTGTGTTTTTATTTTTCATGTTCTATGCTGCAGTAATAGCAATATAAAGGGTTTTCTTATAACCTTGAAAGTGCCTCCAGGTAACTTGCAGTAGCAGTGAAGGTGGGAACTTTCCATCTACCTTGAGGAAGGATTTCAATTTTTTTTTTAAGTACCATCAAGCCATCAAATTATAAGTTAATTTAGAAGCTGACCCTATCAAGGGGTGCACATCTGCTTCAGCAAGAGATAACACACATCCCTCATGCATGCTGTGATAAGAAGGGCAGAAGTTTTCCCATGGAAGCCTTGCAGCCCATTGTTTTCTGTCAATTTTTAACATTACAGAAATGTTAAATTATGTATTTGTCTAAAGAGAAGTTGAAGGTGATGGTGTGTTTCAAAGCAGGACTTTGGCCTCCAAGTCAGGAGATGTGGGTTCTGTCCCCAGCCTTGCAGTCCTGTGTGTGGCACCAGCCAGGTCACTTCCACTGCTGTGCTTCTCTCCCTGTCCTGCCTGGTTCCTGAGGGTTTCTGTCACCGGAGGGGTGCTGGGCTGTGGGGCACAAAGGGAGCTGCATCCTGGGCACTATCCCAGCCCTCACTGCAAAGCACCAGGAGCTGTTGCAGTGGTCAGAATGCTGCTGCATGTCTTGGCTGACTCTGTGCTTTTACACAAAGTGTTGGATGTGCACTTTCAGCATTGTGGTAATGTGGGATATTGATACGGGATTAAAGAAACAAGGAGTTTTAACTTCTAATCTCCTTTAGCTGTGGAAAGTCCTGGAATGCTCCTGCCCCATGTAACAGCACCCTGTTGTGATTTCTGGTGGAGGCATATAGAAATATTTGGAATGTTTTTGGCATGAAGAAGCTGGTGTTGTCTAGCCATGCATAATTATGGCACCAGTTGCTTGTTGATTAACTGCTGGGTTCTTGGTTCTCTCTCCTTACTGCAGCTGAAATGTCTTTTGACTGCCTGGGGGGGCTGATTCTGTAGCACATCCCCCTGACATGAGAAATACTTCAGGATTTTTGTCTTTTGTCACCTGGATGAGCCGCATTCTAGGACTTTTCTGCCAGCCCAAAAATACCTGGGGAGGAATGGGAGGACAAATTCATTTCAAATGACTGATCTTGGTTCTGTTCTCCCCATCCCATCTGCCACCTTCTCTCTGATGGCCCTTGTGGGCGCTGCTGTGCCCCGGCTGCGCAGCTGCCACGGTGCCCGAGCAGCGCACGGTGACGCTGGATGTGGATGTGAACAACCGCACGGACCGCCTGGAGTGGTGCAGCTGTTACTACCATGGCAACTTCTCCCTCAACGCTGCCTTTGAGATCAAGTTACACTGGATGGCAGTGACTGCAGCTGTTCTTTTTGAGATGGTGAGATCCTGGTGTTCTGGGCAGCCACAAAGTGCCTGTCTGGCCTCTGTGTCCCTTGGACAGCTGGGGACGTCGTGTTAGGGAGTCTTAGGGACAGAGACAGTGGCTTCCATCTGCCTTTATTTCCATAGGTGATTTTCCTGGTGGTTGTTAGTGTTGCTGCATCTGGTCAGCATTTATCACACCAGCTCTAGTCATTCTGTCTGCCTGAGTGTGTTCTGCTTTCAGTGGGTTTTATGCACACTGTGCAGAGATCAACACAGGTCAAGGTGATAAATTTAAGTCCCCCTTAGGCAAATTTTAAGCCCTGAGCCAGGTCTTTGGAAAAAAATCTGTTTCACGTTACATTCCTTCTATCCGCAAACCTTAAAACTTTAAATCTCAGTGGAATTGCTTTCATAACAGGGCTTTTCCAGGCAATGTGTTTTTCCTGCTCAGGAATGTTTTAGGGTTTTTTTAACTTGCTGAAAACATTTTGAAATGAAAACATGTCAGTTTTTAATTTTTAAATTAAATTTTTAGATTTCATTTTTAGATTCTTTTTCCCTAATGTAGCTTCTGTAAAACTCAAACTGTTTAACTCCAGGCTTTACCCCACCCAGCCAGACAGCACTAGGTAGTCGGTTTTGCTTTTATTTGAAATCAATTGCACTGTTCCAGTAAAGCAGAAGTGTTTAGCCACTGGTGATAAGTAGGCTGAATCAGTTCCTGAAAAATGTCCTATTTTAAAGTGCTTTCTGATTGATGAGCACTTCAGAAAAAGGAAAGCCTGATGCCTTGTGCTTGTCCTGCTTTGCTTGCAAGGACGTTGGTGTGCCTGCCATGCCGAGCAGGCTGAGCCTGGAGAATTGAGCATGTCTGATCTATTCCTGGGGAATGAGTTGCTCTTATGCACAGAAGTGCCCTTCGTCAGCTGGCATGTGTGCTATGATTCATTGTGTGAATCTCTGCTCAGGTTCAGGGCTGGCACAGGAAGGCCACCTCCTGTGGGTTCCTGCTGGTCCCAGTGCTGGAAGGTCCCTTTGCCCTGCCCAGTTACCTGTACGGGGACCCACTCCGAGCTCAGCTCTTCATCCCCCTCAACGTGAGCTGCTTGCTGAAGGAGGGCAGTGAGCACTTGTTTGATGGTAAGAAATGCACTTTCTTTTACCCCTCAGGGTTCTTTGTGCAAACAGGTCGCTGTTGGTGCAGAACTGACATAAAGGAGCTCCTTTAGCAGCCAGCCTTAGGTAAAGGAGCTGTTTTTGCAGGTCAGCAGCCCCTCAGGAAGGAGGTGCTGGAGGAAGCTGTGCTGGCAGGCTGATTGTGGGCAGCAGGAAGCACCAGCACACAGGAAGGGTGGTCTCCCCAGTGGTGCTTACCCTGTGCCCTTTCAGACCCATATCCAGTAGCTGTTGTGTTTGACAGACTCGTGTCTGTTTTGCTGGTAGACCCACGGCTGCTCTGCATTTGTATCCTGCATTTGTTTATTCTCCCCCTCCCTAAGATTGGGCTTTCACCACTGCCATCCTTCTTTTGTTGTTGCTATGGTTACTTTAATGGTTACAGTGTTTGCACACGAGATTAAGCAGAGAAGCTGCAATCTCCTTTTCTGCAATGTGACCTCGCCCTTTCCAGTGAGCCTGCTGTGGTAAACCTCAGGTGGAACCACAAGATCAGAGACCTGTCCCATGCAGAGAAGGGCAAAATTGCATCATGAGGAGGGACAATTAGCAAAAGGCTCTGTTTTAACATAGTAAATTTGATATTTTCATCAACCCTTGACTCAGTGTCCAGGTGTAACTGAACAATGAGTGTGACAAATCCGTATGCTCTGAGGCCACCATAGCCCAGCTGACTGAATTAAATATTTTCAGAGCACTCTTGTGATACACAGCAGCCCACTCTTCTTCCTTGCCCCCTCCCATACCCCCCCTTTATGTTCCTCTCCTTCATCTCAAGAGGCACAAATAATAAATTCAGATATGAGTCTGCTACTGGCGTGCACAAGACACATCTCTAAGAAACACCTGACAAAAAAGTGTGACTGAAAGGGAAAAAAAAAGAGTAAACTGAGGCCTCCTGGAACAAACCTAAGTCTTTAAAAGGAAGGAAATAAAGTAGATTTACTAGATACTTGTTACTTTTCTATTTGTTTCAGGCTTTGAACCAGAAACATACTGGGACAGAATGCATCTTCTCCAGGAAGCAATAGCACACAGGTATTTCTGCAGTGGAGTGGGGTGACCCAGCAGTTCCTGCCTCCCTGACCAGTGTGGGATGAAGGCCTGTGCTGAACAGTCACTCCTGAGTCCCTGGGGCTCTGTGCTGTCTGCCTCTCTGAATTCTGCTTGCAGACAGACTCAAATACAGCCTGCATGCCCCCAGGTGCTTCTGTGGGTGCCAGGGCCAGCTGTGGGGTGTTTCAGCCTGGCACTCCTTGGGAACCATACTGTCCTCCTAGGGAGAGCCTTGCCTTTGGAAAGTGCCTGTTATTCCAAGTTAGGAGCAGAAAGGCTGTAAATAGATTCTTCCTGAGAAGGAACAGTGTATTATACACTGTTAAAAATGCAACACCTTCTTGTGTACTTAGCATAGTCTTGAGCTGGATGACACCTGATGATTGACAATAGGCAGGAGATGGGGTGGGAGCTGTGCAGGGGAGGTTGGACCAAGTTTAAGGAGTTGTTAGAAGATTTGGATACTATCTAGCCTTATCCTTTTGTGTGATTGAGCTGCCAGTTTCTTTCATGGTGTAGATGCTGGGGTTTTTTTCATGACAGAGAGGGCTGCCTTTTGTAATGGACTTTAGCTTGGAAATCAGCTTTCATTAGTTTAGAAAGCAGGAGAAGAACAGGTATCCTGCAAACAGCAGGGAGCTGCCAGGTAAGCTGCTTGAAGTTCTGCATGGAACATTGCACATGATGAAAATAATAATGTTGCAGCTTGAAACATGCCCAGGGAATATCTCTCTTGACTACTGCTCTTCCCTCTCTCATGTGCAGCTGCCCCATTTTGTCAGAGACTGCATGGAGCTGCTGCTCTTGTTTCCAGCTCGAGTTGGGAGCAGTGTGGGGTCACAGGCCTGGGCAGTGTGGGGTCACAAGCTTTCACACTGTGTCTGGCAGGGGCAGGGAATATTTGGAGAGGCTCAGCTCTCTTCATCCCTTTTCCTTTTGCCTTCAGGCCATGAGAAAGGGATAGTGGAAGGATTTCCTCTGATGCCCCTGCCTTTGGCTGAGGAATTCTACCTGGAGTGGCTCCTTTTATCTTTTTGTTTTCTTTTCTTTTTTAATTCCCCTTGTCTCTATTTCTTCAGATTTGGATTTGTACAAGATAAATATTCAGCCTCTGCATTCAACTTCCCAGCAGAAAACAAGCCCCAGTATATCCATGTCACAGGTGAGCAATATCTGGGAGGCTCTGTGGCAAGGAGGAAGTTATTACAAACAAGAGAACCATTTTTCATGTGGTTTGTGTTTTGTGTCTGTGATGTTGGTGCTGTTCTGTCCCTAACCAGATGACAAGTAGGTGTGTCAGAAAACACAAACCAGAAAACTGGAGGGGGCAGTATGAAAAGCACAAAGTGTTGCTGCTAATAAATGGTGTTGGTTTGAAATCCTGCTTTACAGGGGCTCTGAAACTTTTCTTTCCAGAAGATGAAGAAATTTTTAAAAATAAGGCAAAGCTTATTCCAAGGTCAATGTAAATAAATGTGTACCCAGAAGCAAGAAGGAGGGAAAGGTGTTGGGACAAGTCAGTGCTCTGTTCTCGTGTCAGTGCTCTGTTTTCATGCCTAAGGTCTGTTGTAGATGCATCTCTACCCATACACACTGTGTGGGAGACACATCAGGCTTTTAGGGTCTGCTTGCTGAGATGTGGGAACAATGACAGGAAGGCAGTGTTTGGAAAATTGCAGAAGAGAATGGAAATGGATGGGAAGCTAGCAAGATGGATCAGAGCCTCCATCTTTGCTTCATTCTGCCTTGTAAGAGAAAGGCAGACAAGGTGCACTCCCTCCTGGTGCTGTAACATACAGGAAGAAGTAGCACCTAAGGGCCAAGGGGAAAAGTGTATCCCATTTTCTCTTGCTGAAAGACAATTAACTGAAACTCAGGCCAGTTTCATTTTGGAATGTAACAATCAGCTACAGGGCCTTAGCTCTGCCTCAGACTGAAGCGCTGCCTGTTTCCTGCAGGGACAGTGTTTTTGCAGCTGCCCTATTCCAAGAGGAAGTTTTCCAGCGGGCAGCAGCGGCGCCGGCGCAACTCCACGAGCTCCAGCAGCCAGAGCCTGTTCTGTGAGGAGCGCATCGGCTACAACTGGGCCTACAACACCATGCTGACCAAAACCTGGCGCTCCAGCGCCACCGGCGACGAGAAGTTCGCGGACCGGCTGCTGAAGGACTTCACAGACTTCTGCTGGAACAAGGACAGCCGGCTCGTGACCTTCTGGACTGACTGCCTGGACAAGATGCATGCCAGTGCCCCCTGAGTGGGGCTCCCTCTCTTAGGGAGACAGCTAGAAGCTTTACCTTGTGGCAAGGAAGTAGAAGTGAAGTAGAAGTCTCTCTGTTGGATTCATATTGAGGCTCCAAGAGGACCTGAGTGATATTGCTGTTGATATTCAACAGAATTTGATTAAGTGCTTGAAAAAAAAAGAATTTGAGCTATTGGCTTGCCGGTATCTATCACCTGACCTCAGCTTGGTTTTAAGTAGCTACAGTCCTTGGTTGCCAAAACTTCAGTTAGAGCAGAGGTAAGGAAAGGAGAGTGCAAATGGTTTTCAAGGGCAGTTGGATTCAGCACAGTGTGATGGTATCAGCTTCCAGTCCCTGGAAACGGTCGGTGCCAGTTGGCATCTGGTGTGCCTGGCAACAGTCTGTCTCTTCCCCTTCCAAGGTGTACCTGATTGTGTGAATATGTAAGATAAGATATGAGAGATCCTTGTTAAATTTTCATACATGTAAATAAGTAAAATGCAGAAAATAAAGTGACCTGATGTTTTGTTGTAATTCCACAGACAGCAATACAAAATTGGTGAGTAAAAGAAAACAATTGCCAAAAGAAAATAGCTTTCTATGTTCAGCTCAAAATTCTGTGCTGGGGCTTTGTCTTGTAATAATGCAGGATTTTCTGTCTTCATGTCTGGATCTAGAACAGTGTCACACAGCAAGAGCAGGAAGCCAGTTCCTGTCTTTCAAGGCCAGCAGCAAAGCCTAAGGAGAAATCAAGGGCCACTGAGCACAGGTTGCTGCCGAGGGTTATGGGCAGGTTTTACAATGTGTCTGCATGCAGCAGAGGAAGCTGCCTGCACTCAAGCGTGGAGCTTTTGTCTTTGCAGGGTGCTGGCACCAGCTGGTTGTTGGAGTGCAGGTTTAGGGTGGCTCACAGCCGGCACCCAGCCTCTGTGCCCGGGGGCTGTTGGCTCCTGCTGATGGTCCCTCATTGTTCCATAGCCTCGGGAAACTGGACTGAGGGAGGACTGACACCTTCACAGTGGTATTCAGATCTGATTCAAGGCAAATCGTAGCTGCTTCAGTTTTTTATCCCTTAAACTGAGTCAGGATGATTCATCTGTTTTTAGACAGCACCCACCTATAGAAGGTGGGTTTGAGCTGCGTGCCTCTTCATTCAGTCGCTGTAAGTGTGTCACAATTATCAGTGCTTGTCTGATCCCCATTAGCGACTCAAAAATACTCTACTATGGGAAGAACTCGCTGCCATCTATTCTGTACCGTTCCCCATCCGCTGTGCGCCCCGGCAGCGCCGTGCGGGCTGGGGGTGGGGTTCGGGGCAGCCTCGCAGCCCTGGCTGGGCGCTGTGTGGGAAGCGCGGGAGGCGCCGCACCTGCCCCAGCCCGCCGAGAGCCCGCGGCGCGCTCGGACTCGGCGGGGCCGCGGTGAGCGCGGGGCTGGGAGCGGACGGGGCGGCCGCGGGGAGCGGCCCTCGCTGCGGGGGGAAGCGGAGCGGGTCCCGCTCGCAGCTCCTGCGCTTCGCAGCTCTTTCCCAGCTTCTCCCCGTTGTGCCCGGCGGGGCTGGAGCTGGCCTGGGGCTCCGGGGAATGGCGCCGCGTCCTTCGCCCAGGAAAACGTGCGGGACACAGCCCCGGCAAGGCTTTTACATTTTACAGCACCTGCGGTCTGCCCGGGCCTGCCACCTGCAATTTTCGAGAAATTTCACCAAATTAGTTTCACCTGGACTTAATATTTTGTAAGTTTTAACCTGTAAGCAGTAGATGTAAACCCTAGAGTTAGTCTCTGAGTTTTGGGGAAAGTTTATTGTGTCTTTCTGAGCTCACTTTTCTCAACTGCAAACCTGGTGTGTCTTTAGCTTTTCAGGGCTGCTTTAGGCCTAGTTTTATTTTAAGCATTTTGAGGTCCTTAGGCTGCTTTTAACAGCACAGTGAATTTATTTCCTAAAAAAAAAAAAAAAAAGAGAGAGAGAGAAGAAAAGCATACCATAGAAGCTAAAAATAGGAGATAAAAAGTTTTTATCTAACCACAACTTTGTGCATTGCATAGAAAAAGCTTCCAACAGGACATGATGATGAAGCAGTTCATGGCCATGTTAACGAAGAATGAAAACGAGCATCCCCCACCCACCAAACTGCTGGATCTAGCAGGACAGCTTTGCCAGGAGCTCCAGAGCTCTTCTCCTAGTCTGGAGAAGCTGGTTGAAGCCATGATGAAATGCAAGAACAACAGAGATTTTCTTACTAACATCCATGTTGTCCGAGCTTGTGTGTCCGTTCATATCCATAAAGGGCAACATGATGCAGCCTGCAGACTCCTGGAGGTAGGAATGTGTTCTTCAGTTCTTCATGGAAACAAAAAGCCATGTTAGAAAAACAGTAGTTGGGAGCCGTTAGAGCAGCAGTACCTGAACTGCAGCACATGGAGCACTTCCAGCCCGTGTAAGGCAGTGGAAGGTGAGAAGTGCATTGCTGACCTGCCAAAGCCTTTGCTGCAGGCACTTCGAGTTAATCAGCCAAGGAGAGAAAGGTAATTGGGTGATTATGGGGTTGGCTGTAGCAGGATTTTTGGTTCTTGGAGTTTTTAACAATCTTAGGGCTCAGGACATAGAAGTATTGGGAAGCCCAAGATTAGGGGGCTTGGCAGGGTGGGAATGTATGAGGCTGGATGGTGCCACTCAAGGTGAGGGATTTTTGGCCTCTAGATCTGGTAATGCAGACGTTTGCATCAGGGGAAAAGAAGGAATTAGGCAGCTCCCTGTGTACTTGAGGGAAGGTACAGCCAGCCATATGCTCAGATAATACTACTAGCTCTGTCAAACCAGTAGGAATCCCTAAGTGTGTTTCTGTTGAGGGTTTTCTCCTTTATACACAGTCTGAGTGACTCTCTGGAAAGTTTGCTTATGCACAGTTTTGTTTTAGCATTGCAAGGCACAAGAGAAGGAAGAACTGGTGCAGCTTTGGCATGAGGTTCACTACCAGAGGGTTATGGAGAAGCAGCAGACAGATGTTCTGACACCACTGCAGAAATTCCGTTGCAGGAAGAGGTATTGCACAGTGGGGAAACCAAGATTTATATATTTTTTTCTCTGTAGTTTGCAGATGCAGGGGCTCCAGATGCAGAGGCTGGTTTTACTGCTCAAGATGCTGCTTCTTGGAGCTTGGTTTTTCTTGGTATTTTGACCACTTTGGCAATGTGAGAAAATTCCCATGAATGCAAATTATTCCTTTTGGGTCCTTTTTAATCCCATTTTCTCCTGTGTTCAGGAATCCTCCACCTCTTTCCCTTTGTCCTGATGGTTTGAAGAATCGAAATTATTCAGAAGAAGTACGCCAGCACCTGTTCAGGTTTGCTGCAGAGGTGACAGCAAATCCAGACAAGAAACAGAAGGTAGGGATATGCTAGGGGTACTTCCAATCAAACCTCTTTGTCACAGAAAAGCAGGACACTGTAATCAAGAGTCTATAACTGGTTTAATTTTTAAATCCTTGTTTTCAAAAGGCTTACTGGGGCTAGGATTCCTCATATGTGATCTTTCCCTAAAGGTTTCTTTAAAAAATCATGAGGTTCATGCTAAGTAATTTCTCTTGCTGTGGACAAATGTTGAGGGGCAATAAATTCCTCACTGGGTTTTTAACAGTTTTAATTTTGTAGTGATTGAGCACAGGCAGCCAAACAGCCATCACTCAGCAGAGCTCTATTACAATGATAAATAGTTCTGACTTGACTGAGTGACAACCTATATAAAATTGCACTTTGTTCACCAGAACATATTTTGTGCTGACTTTTCAAATGCTGGTAATTTGATGTGATAACACAATAGGCTGTGTTGGTGTATGCATGGATCTGCCTTCTTTGGACAGGGACAGATTTGTAATGGAAGAGATGTGTGAATTAAATCAACAAGCACTGTTGATCACTGCCTTGCCAGGTGAGGGCTTCAGACTTGAATGTCTGCCTCTGTGAAGCTGTCATTTTATGGGAAGTGCATGGTTTGGTGAGGGCATTATCTGGTGAGCAGTATAGAATAGCAGTGGCTTCCTTAGCAAACAGATTGTCTGGGAGTGCAGGGTGGAATTTGTGTTTTCTATCAGCTCTGAGTTTATAAAATGGTCTCCTCGATGGGATCCACAAGGCCTATCAGAGACCTAGTGAGTAAATGCCTCTGGCTTTGGAAGGTCTCTTGCTGGACTGCTTTTGGAACTGAAGGGAAATGCTTGATTATTTGGATGTGATTTTTTTCCTTTGATTTCTCCCTACACCTGGGTTTGCAGGAGGAACTGGCTCGGGCCGTGAACCTGCGGCCAACCCAGGTCTGTAACTGGTTTGCAAATTATCGACGCCGCCAGAAATCCCGCCTTGTTCGTGTGGAAGAGCTCAACAATTCCTGTCCTGAGAGGGCTTTGGCTTCCCACAGAAGTGAGCCACAGGATGAAGGATCCAACACTCCACAAACTGCAGGTTTGTCTCTTCCTAATGGGTTCAGGATGTGGTCCAGAGAGGTGAAAATCAATTTGAAATTCCCTCAGGAAGGGAAGGATATTGCTTGTTCAGAACAGCATTATGTGCTGATGGATCAAGTGGATGCTGGAGGACTCTGCTTCAGTGGAGTGCCTCGGTGTTGGGCTCCAGGCTGTCACTCCAGAGGAGCAGACACTGCTAACGCCTGTGCAACAGCAGGTGAAAAGAGATGCCTGGCTTTAAGGAGGCACCAAATGAAAGCAAATACATGGGAAGCAGCAGGTTTAGCTCTCAGATTCTGGAATAAGGGCAGTGTACTCCAGGAAAACCCAGTATTTCCATGTCCTTCCACAGACACTGAACCAAACCTCAGTCACAAGGAACACAGGGGTCTTGCTGCATTTGGCAGATTGGACTTGTTTCTTTGCCTTTTGGAGTAATCATTAGCATTGTTTCACCTGCCTGGCCTGCACCTTTCAGGTGGATCTCATGTGGACATCAGCCCTGGGCAAACAGAGATAACCCACATGCCCTGTGAGCCAGGACGGGAGCAGTCAGCTGCACCTCTGTATAAGCCTCCTGAAGGGACATATTTAAAGATGCTGGAATCCAGGTGATGTATGGCATCTTTACAGTGACAGTTCAGAAATGAAGCAACATCTAAATGTATTCACAGAACTGACTTCCATGTTGGTTCCTTGGGGACATCACCTGGGAGCCTTGCCACCACTGATGGAGATGTTCCATGTCCACTCAGAGCAGTTCATCTCCCAGCTGTGGAGGGCAGGATTCAGAGGTTTTGCTGGGGGTCCCCTTTTGGCAAAGCAGTATGTCTGGCTGATTCATTTTCTCCATCATTGCAGCTGTGTGCAGAGCCCTGAGCTGTATGAAGCTGGAACAAGCATGGCTTTGTTCACCACTCACAGCTCTGAACAACCTGTACCTTTTGGCACTGAGGCTGTGAGGGAAGCAGGAACCTGCTTTGGCTCTCCTGTGCTGCTGCCTGGAGAAGCAGTGAGCAGAGCTGCTGGCAGCCCCTGCCAGGGGAGCTTTGTCCTGCGCTCCTCCCAGGCCTTTCCCTCTGTGAATTATTGCCTGCCCATGTGGTGGCCCCCTTACAGCACTGGAGGAGGCTCTGGCTCCGTGTGGACCCCAGGTGTAGAAGGTTAGTAAAACTGCACCCAGATCGTTGACCCTAAGACTTCCAAGCTTCTTTTCCCATTGCTGTAAACATTATTGCTCACTTAAGTGTCCTGATGAAGGAGAGCAGGGCTTGTTTGGAGCTTTGGAGTTCCTCTTCCATGATAGTTCAGTGAGAAAATCTGCTGATTTAAGGTATTTAAACAGACACACTTACCTGCTCTTTTCCCTAAACTGCAACCACTTCCATAAGATAGTGGTGGGTTCCTTTTGGTGTATCCATTGAGAGAGTCCCTCCAAGTGTTGTCTGCTCACCTTGCCCTTTTGCAATGTTCTGGGTTTTTAATGCCTGTCATCATTAAGATATTGCCTGAGAAAAGTCTGGGAACTTAACTGTGACATGGTGCTTGTCTTCAAGTACATTTTCACTTTCCTCTCCCTCTTGCTATTTTTTTCTTTCTTTCTCTTTGTCTGCTTCCTGTCCTGTCTTGTTCAGCATTCCCACCATCCTTTTCTCCTTCTTCAGAACAGGCTTGATAGGATAAGTGATGCCCACTTGCTTTTGCCATCAGTGTGTGGAGCAGGAAGGGCTGTAACTGCCATTCACCCAGGCTCTGGTGAATGTGGAGCAAGGAGAGAAGGAATAGCTGGGTCAGAGGTTGGGGCTATGTTATCTGTATCTGTACTTGTGTTTAATTTGAGCATTTACTTCAGCAGGTTTCAGAGTTCCCTTGAGCACAGTCCCTCAAGCTGGCTGTGTTGAAGCCAGTTCAGAAAGAATCATTCAGCAGTCAGATTTACAGGATGAAAGCTTAATCCCTAGAGGAGGACAGCTAGGGACCCTGGAATCTATTCCTCACAGGTAAAAGGAGGGAAAGCACAGGGCTGCCTAAAGGCAGGAAGAAAAGTGGTGCAGAGTCCAGCCATGTCCTGATGTCCCTGTTGAAGAGAGTTGCAGAAATAGTGACACACCTCATTCCCAGGGACTGCTTCTCCTTGTGTCCATCCTTCTTTGCCAGTATTTATATCTGTGCATGGGTAATCTTGCCTAAGTATACAAGTGTGTGTGTGGCACAAAGGAGATTTGGAACCAGCCTAATCAGAGGAGATATGACCCCCTGCTTTTTAGGCAGGTTCAGTTTCTGATCTGTTTGCTTGGTTTTGGCAGAAAAGCATAACCTGTACTGATCCAGTGAGGGCTGGGTTGGTAGGGCCTGTACTTAATCCTAAAATAGTTTTTGTAGCTTCACAACCTCATGACAAGATTATTCCATAGCGCAAGCTTTCCAGATTGGAAGATAGAAAGACAGGCACTGTTCTCTTTCTGTTTTCCACCTATAACAAAGGTTTCAGATTTCAGATTTTCCCAGGGAATTGAGATAAATTCAGAGAATGCAAAACAACAAAAATTCGTGCCATTTTCCATATGTTATACAACTTCCATAATGTTACATAAAAATAAACACTGCCAGACATTATGGGCTTCCTTTAATTTACTGATCTGCAAGGCAGAGCAGGAGCAGCAGCCCCATTTTTAACCCTCTGCTTGACACTGACCAGTGTTTGTGCCAGCATGATGCTGTCAGTTTGTCAGAAAGGGAGGTAGAAGAAGCTTTATTCCCACTTTAAAAATGAGGAAGCAGAGGCACAGAAGGCTTTGTGGCTTGTTAAACAACAAGTAAATGCAGTGATTCACTGGAGATAAGATTGGTGAGGCTTTGGCCCCAGTTCCCTGCAGAAATCATTTCTGCCTTTTGCCCCTGTTCCTCACTTGGCCTGGTGCCTCGTTCACATTCATGTCAGACTCCTTGCTCTGAATTGCTGGGGAGAACCCAGGTCAGACATTGTAAACCTCAGGCTGTGTTTTGGGATTCACAGTTTTAAACAGTGGCTAAAGATCATGAAGGATCAGCAAGGCTTGTAGGCAATATTTTGGCTGGATTTAAAATTGCATGTTCTGACTCTGGAGTGAGCTCATGTTTATTTTTAAAATATGTTCTGCCAGTAGAAGAAATCTATGGTGAATGTCTCCTGGTTGGGTATGTCAGTGTGCCAGGCATCCACACACCCTTTATCATATTCCTGTGAGGGGCAGGGCTTGCTGCTCTGTGGGCACCTTTTGGTGGGGACATAGGGCTCAAATAATTTGTAAACACTGTTTAGTGGCCTGGTCCAGGTGCCCCTAAACCTTGACCTCCTCAAAATTCCATGAGTGCTATGGAACATCAGTCTTTTTCAGAAGTGAGTGATGCTTGGGCTGCAATTTCAGCAATTTAATTTTGCAGTTTCTCTCTAGGGAGCCAGGAGAGCTGGTGTGGGTAGTCTTGGGTAAGATGACTGCTGAGTCAGTGAGGATCACCTGTGTTATAAGGCAGAGCCCCCTAACAGAGGCAGGGGCTAGAGAGGAGTATTGGTACCAGAGTCCTCTTGAGCAGTTGTGGTGCAATGAGCATCACGACTCATGGGGGCAAGAGATCAAACTGTCTGATCAAGGCAAGTGAGTGTTGATGTCTGTAAGGACAAGGCAGTGATGTTATCCTGGTTTTAGAGGTAAGAGTAACACAAAGAGAAGGAAATCATTTAGCCAAGATCACCTATCTGGAGTGGACTCAGTGTTATGCTCTTCTTGCTTCCTGAGCACTGGGATAGAGCTACAAGTCAGCCAAAGGACCCTTAATCTGCTTGTCTCATTTTTACAGATGCTCACCTGGACAGGATGTGGCCTCAAAGCTTATCAGAACAATTCCTGTTGATTTCTTTCATGGGCTTTTTACAGCCACTCCTACGCACCTGGGCTGTGTCCAAACCTCTTCTGATCTACAGGGCTGTGAGGTGGGAGTGTGAGAGGGAAGCAGGCTGGAAGCTGACTGTCTCCATCTGCTTCTGCTGCCTGAGAGGAGGGGTTGATCCAGCAAATGGACTGGAAGGCCCTGTGGGACACCAAACAGATGCTCCCCCTTACAAATAGGGGTGGTGTGTCCTCTTCACTCTGCAAGTCAGAGCAGGTGGAATGTAGCCCAGCTAATGGTTCTTGCAGAGTGGAAATCTTATGCCTTCCATTTCAGAGAGAAAAGCACACTGAGCAAGGCATTCTGCATTTGAGCCAGCATATTGATTTAGAAAATGTCAGTGCTGAGATGTTCATGGTGGCTTACAGCTTCTGCCTGCATTTCTGGGATTCCAGCTCAGAGTGCTGGGAATCCTGCTGCTGTTGGGCTCTCCCCTTTGGACAGCCCAGCAGCCTGGCAGGGGCAGGCAGCAAGTCCCAAACCACCATCAGAGGCTACTCTTTGCCATGTTGCATAACTGAATTGCAGAACTCGTTGCTAAGGGCACTGTGCATGTCGCTGTAAGTGGGCTGTAAAAAACATGAGACAAATGCTTGAGAGGGTGGCAGAGGGAGTTGAGCCCATTTGTCATTAGGAAATGTGACTCTGAATGCAGCCTCCAGCAGAGCAGTCCCAGGGCTGGTCCCTGGAACCTGGGGAGCATTCCAAGGAAGGGAACTTGACACTGATCCTGTTGGTTCTGTTCTTTCTTGTACTCCACTATTGGGCACCTCTTGTCTGGGTCCAAATGGACACACACCTTGGGCTCTTCTGGTGGTGGTTTGGGCACTGTTCTTGCATTAGAGAGACTTTTGAGTTGGTGATGATGGGAGAGAACATCCCATTCTTGAGTACCCAGTGCCCACAGGCTGATGTGTTTTGTGAGGCTGGCAGAGCCTCCAGGGCAGTGTGGATGTGCCCCAGACTCCACTGGTGGCCTTGGAAAGCTGGAGGAGAAGTGTAGCTAATGTTGTGTCTTTGTCTAAAACCACATATTTTGACTCTTAAGGTCTCTGCTTTTAAAACATGTTCCAGGAGCTTTGGTAGACACCTCCTTATTTATGGGGAGTGTTTTGGGGCAGAAGGAAAGTTGCCAATTGAGATGTGATTCCCTGTATACTGCTCCTGGTCAGGGCAGTCTTCCCACTGCAGAACCTGTATTTTCAGGCCATAACAATTTTGAGAAATAGGACAGGTCTTTAGACAAATTAACAGAACTCTATCAAATGAACAGTCCTGCCAACAACCTCTCTTGTCCTGCTGCAAAACATTCCAGTAAGAGGCAAATAGAACATAAATACAAATGCACTTGTATATAATATTTTTTCCAGTTCCTCTCAGACTGTGTTTGGCAGCACTCAGTGCCCACCTGTTTCTGCACCCTGTGTGGAAGAAAGCCAAGCCCTGGGACAAAGCCAGGTAAGAACACACCTAAAGTTCAGAGAAAGGAGCTCTGTACACACAATCCCCTGCAGCTCTCTCAGAGGAGATGTGAAATCTCATATCATATTCAGTATGAAACATGTTTGATCTAACCATAGCTCCTGAAGTCCAGTTCAGGGCAAGCTGGGCATTCCCTGGCTAACACCCAGCAGATAGTAGAAGGAAAGGTGGTTTTGTTTTTTCCTACTTAAATTGCTAATCAGACCCTAATTTTACTAAATATGTCATTGAAATGGTGACCAAAAGACCCTGTGCATATTCAAAGTGTCATTGAAATTTTCAGCAATGGAGGGCTCACCTATAGAACAATCACACAAAGATGGCTGCTTGAGATCCTCCTCTCTAAGGTGTTGTGCACAATTTGACTCTGTTCTCTCAGATCTCTTAAAATGTTTAATGCAATTTTCATTTGCAAGTCTGTGTTATTGTGGATGAAAGGGGATTTTGCACTGTTGTGAGATGGCTGATGGCAGTACACAGAGCAGTGTGATTATTGGCCAGGATAAAGAAGGTACTTCCATGCTGTGGCTGCAGTCTGCATTCCTTCTGATGGGGACTTCAAGGCAGTAGAGAATACAAATTAGAAATCTTGTGCTTTCAAGGGGATGGGAGCACATCTCTGAATTGTTACCTAAAAACAGGACCCAAGGAAGCCCTGTCTGAGCTGTACATGGATGTATTTTTTGGCTTCACATGTGTTGGTCTCGCAGTCAGTCAGCATCCATTGCTGTTTCCCTTTCAGTGTGAGCTGCTGGGGAAAACCTTTTCAAAAGAGATTACAGAAAGCAGGACCCATATCTGCTGGCCTCATTATGAGAAGTGGCTGCAGCTCTGAGGGCAGTAACAGAACCTCTTTTGAGTCTCTGAAAGCATCAATATAAAGATCTGTATCTTGGAAAGTGGCCTTTTTTCCAGCCATAATGTAAGCCAGACGAGAAGGAAAGCTTTGGGCATTAATAATGAATGAGCCTTTTCTAAGATTCCCAGAGCAGGCTGTCTCTAGCTGGTTTTCATCTTGCTGTTCTGCATCCTTGCACTGATTTTTGCAGTGGTGAAGAAACATGACACTCAGTACACTATGGGCAGAGAGCAAGATACTGAGTGATGCTTGTAGATGTCAAATGGGACATCTTCAAATCTTTGTAACAATTACTCAGTTCAAGAATTCAGAAAAGCAATTTTTGCATATTTTTCTGTGAGCTCTATGAAAAGGAAGAACTTGAATGGGTAAATGATTTTACAGCATTCTACAGACTTCCTGGGCACTTTGCTTCTGCTGAATCAACTTACTCTGGGCTTGTGGCAAGAATATGCAGATGTTTGGTTCCTGTGCCTGAACCACAGAGGTGCAGGTGAAAACTTTCTTTTGTCCATGACTCAATTTTTTTGGTAGGTCATACATCCTGTTAGAATCAAAATAAGAGTAAAATGAAAGCAAGCAAACAAACAAAAAATGAATTCATTTTGGAGATGTTTCATTCTCTCCTTGAGCAGAGCTCCCTTGTCCAGGACATCACTTCCTTAATGATTTCATTCCTGTCTTACCCTCTGCCAGTTACTGCCTTTTATAGGAGTCAAAGCCTCGGGCAAAGTGAAGGGAATTGCTCTGCTCTGAATTCCTGGGAGTTGGATTTGGCATGGATTGTGCTCATCACTTCTACAACATGGATTACTGTGAATGTGGAGGGGAAGCAGGCCTTTGTCCCTCCATGCACACAGCCCTGACCAGTGCCATCCCCTCCCACCACACACCTTGTGCTGCTCTCTGCTCAAAGGAGCTCTTCCACCATAACCAACTGGGTTCAAATCACACCTGCTGAGGCTTTGGCTCCTTCCTGTGTCTTTCAGGTCCTGGAGGATCCTGTTGTTGACTCACTAACCAACGACATGTTCCAGGCAGCATGCCTGCTCTGTGAGTTTTCGGAGAGTGCATGGATGTGAGCTGCCTGCAGATACTCCATGGGTCTGCAGTTCCCCAGGAAACACTCCATTGTTTCCTTTTTCCCCCTTTTTTTTTAATAGAAGAGGGGTCTGACAGGGAGAGGAATAGAGTGAGGGAGAAAGATGGAGGTGTGTTCAATGGTTACAAAGTTTGGTTTAGTTACAGTTCTATTAAGAATTTTGCAAAGCATAGAAGAAAGCAAAGGTGCACTGTGGACTGTAGGTTTTTCCTGGAGTTGTCTGAAGCTGCACTGTAAATGTCAAAATTATCAAGGCACTGGTTCTGTGGCAGTAACATAGATCTAATCATAGCACTGGCCAGATCCGAGTTGCATCATGAAGGTAAATGAAGCTCCTGTGCTCAAAGGAGTAAAATTTGGTCACATTGCCTTGCAGTGGATATTGGATAACCTTTTATCAGGCTTGGAAAATAAGGTCTCAGTAAGTGCTGGTAAAATATTGCTATTTCTTATCAGTGCCTTCCTGTTTTACAGCAGGGTGTAACTTCTGGAGTGTTCCATACTCCGTGGTGTCACAGGTGACACAAACTGGAGGCCAGCAGAATTTTCAGTGCTAGGGCATGCCATTGAATTGAGGTTTAATACAAGAAGTACCCTTCATGCAGGTTTAAAAATAACCCTGCAAGTTATAGGGGGGGGTTTGGGTATTTTCATAAAGTGTTACTGTTTTTTGAAAAACTTGTATTGCAAAATGTATCCCCATTGCCAGACCTCCAGCCCAGAGACACAGGCGGAAGATGGCTCCCTTACCTTTTGTTCCAAAGTTTTCAAGTAAAGGTTTTCACTTACTGTTTCTCCAGAGTTCATTTCTTTCAAGGTAAGGATGTGAAGTGATAACTTTCACATGTCAATTATGTATTAAAGGGCAGGACCAGCTGTCCTGGGAACACTTGCGGGTGCTGAGAGCCTGAAACCTCCATTATTTTGGTGGCTCTCACCAGAAATAACCCCTTTTGTTTGTGTTGGGAACAGCGGTGCTTGCAAAGGTCACACACGTTATCGTTTATTGCCGGCAACAGCGGGGCCGTGAGTGAACCGGGCATTTCTACAAGGAGCAAAGACACCGGGCTCGTGGGGCCGCACGAACACCCGTGAGGGACGAGCCCGCCCTGCCCTCACAGCCCCGGCACCGCCCGGCCCTCTCCTCCGCTCGGGGCCGTTCCCGCCGCCCGCCGCCGCCTCCCCATTGGCCCGCGGGCCGCCCGCCGCCGCCTTCCCATTGGTCCGCGGCCGTTGGCAACAGCGACAGATATATCCTGCCGCGCTCTGATTGGCTGTCTCCTCCCGCCGAGCCATAGCAACAGCGGGGCGCGCGCGGCCCCTCAGGAGGCGCGCGGGGCGGCGGGACTGAGGCTGAGGGAGCGGCGGGACCCCTGAGGGGCGGGCGGGGCCGCCATGGCCGCACCTCGGCAAAACCCGTTCTCTGGGCCCTGTCACCGCTGTCACCGGCCCTTCTGCGGCCCGCGGTGGAACGGAGACGCGACACGGTCAGGAGCCAGCCAGAGACGCGGCTCCACACAGAGGCAGCAGCCCCATAGCAAAATTCCCCCTGGATCTTGCTGGGCTGCTGTGTGATATACCAAAGGTACTTTAGTTTTGCTTTAGTTTTCATCCCTGCTGGTGACATGTCACAAAAATGACTGATTTAGGCAGCCAGTGCTACATGATACATGAGGATGAAAGCCAGGGAGGTTACACTTCCCTGCTGCTGGAGATGTATTGGAGTAAAGAGGAATGACGCCTCTCTTACAATGAGATGTATTTTCAGTACCTTTCAAATACTTGGTTCTGCTTTTTGTCAGGGGAGATAAGATTAGATTAACATTGACTGTATAGGAATTTTAGAGAGCTGTCATTCTATATAGGTTCTTTTCTAAGAAAGCAACCCGTGCTAGGGAATGCAGGTATTTTGGCTTGGCATATAAGTGACCTTTGTTCTACCACGTTAACAACACCAGTGTCCTAAGACCTTGTAAGTTTTAAAAATAGTTCAAGAACACAGTTGTTTTGAGTTTTTAGTTAAAAAGAAGAGGTTCAATTCAGCAACATTCCTCAGGAGTACTAGAACAACAAGTCTCTTTTCCAAACTTAAATCTGAAAAAGAATTTTCAGCTAAAGCAGAATTAAGGCCTTTTCTCTTACACTTAATGAATTTCATTTCTGAATTTGGTACAATTGCTCTCTGGAGGACAACTGAATTTTCTAGGTCATTTCCCAAGTGAAATAACTTATTACTTTCCTGAAAATTTATGTTAGACAATTCAAAAGTTTGGTATGTAAAATTGAGCAAATTAAAATATCCCTTTAAGAGATGTAAAGTCAAGTGGCTGAAGTACATTGTATTTTGGCCCAGTCTCACCCCATGTCACCTGGATATTGAACCTGCACAAAGCACTTTGGTGGAGCTAATTGCGTTTGGATGGGAATTTGCAAGTGGGGCCTACAGATGGTCTCAGGACTTGGCCCTGCTGGGTTCCAGGGGGCTGAGCAGCACTCAGGGGTGGGCTGGGCTGAGCAGCACTCAGGGCTGAGCTGAGCAGCACTCAGGGCTGGGCTGGGCTGAGCAGCACTCAGGGCTGGCCTGAGCAGCACTCAGGGCTGGGTGCTGCTCCCCCATCCATGAGCCAGAGCAGACGGGGTGCCTGGCCTTGCAGCAGAGGAAGAGAACAGGTGAATCTATGCTGAATGCCAGTAGTGCTTTTGACCTTCTCTGCCTGTGCTGCTGGCTGGAGTTGGTCTTTCAAGGAGAGCCTCGTGGAGTTCTTTCCATTGCATTCACATTGGGGTAGCAATTTGTTCAATTTGTGCCTTACCTCGTTCTGGTTTCCTAGATGTGATTCGTGTCCCCATCATGTTCTGCTTTCCCTGTGCTACCATCTGGAGCAAGCTCTGGATGTGTTTTTGTTGTTCTTCCTTGGAGCTGTACTTGGAAGCACGCTGAGCACGTGGCTGACCTGCCCTGAGCTGAATGTGCTGTACCTGCTGTTGTCATTCCTCCTCCTCCACATGGCTTGGCCTAGCAAAGGAAGGAGCTTGCCCTAGATAGAAAAAACCCAAAGTTATTTTTATCTTTAAATGCATATAAGGGCCCAAAGTACAGTGCTGGTATGTCTTGATTGGTCACAGAAGGGGGATGGAAATCTAGGAGCACTTTCAGAAGTTCTGTTACTGACCCTCCCTGGGGTGAGAGGGACACTCTCCAATAGGCAGCATCCATGTTTTCCAGCACTGCTGCTGGAGGTGGCTTTTCTCTTGGCAGTTCAGCAGCCAGCCCTGACCTGGCAAGGTGGGGGGCTGAGGGTGGTTCTGCTCTGGAGTGTGCTGTGGAAAAGGCTCTGGGGAGGTCCTGCACAGGAACTGCCATGAAACCTTCCCTGAGCTGATCCAAGGCATTGCTACAGGGGATGGAGGATGTGAGCAGCAGCTTCTCCTGCCCACAGCCCTTTGGCAGTTCTGCTTTCTGTCACCCACTCAGGACAAATGCAGGGGGAGACAGCTCCAGGGAAGTGTTTTCAGGCAGTCCCTCAGTCTGGATGCCTGGCTCAGCTTTCCTGGGGCCTCGTTTTTAGAGGAAATGAGCACTTTGTGCAGTGACTCAAGTGGGGCACCCAGAATCAGAGGCCACTGTTGGAAATGTTGGCAAAGGCATTTTGTTTTATGTCTGCACTTCATTAGTCTTATCCCCAAAGTCTTTCATGTTATGTTCTACAGTGAAAGGTCATTGTTTCAGATCAATCATTTTCAGTGGGATTTAATCCAGTTCTAAGTCAAACTAATCCACTTTGGTAAAGGTTGAAGGGCAGTAAAAATTCATTTAAGACAGATCTGGTCTTATTTTTTAAATGTGGCTGTTGATGCTGAGTCCTTAATTGTTTATGCTCAGCACGAGGTGTCTTTGAGAGAGGTTCCAGAAGGACTGAGTTATTTTGTGTTCATATTGTTCCTTTACTTCCAGTATTTTCTAACACAGGTTGTTTCTTTTTCCTCTTACCTGTAGAGCCTCTTTTCAAAATGGTGCTCTGCTGGCAGCTGCTGATAAGCAGGCTTTTTCATGTTTTCCTGTTGAAGCTTCTGAATCCTGGTTACTTTCCCCTCATTATATGAAGAGTAAAACTGCATTTTTCTATCTGGGCAGGAGTAGCAAACACCAGAGTCTGAAGTAGCTCATGAGGAGTTAAAGCTGCTTTCAATTAGCTGCTGTGTTCTCACCACTTAAAGGAACCCCCCCAACTGAGCATGCCTGACAACCCCCTGTGCATATCCCTGAATCATTCTGGCAAGGAAAAACTGCCATCATCTTTTATTCAGACACAGTGCTGCTCCTCACTGGACTCTGAAATGAGCAGGTGCTGGCAGATAGCACATTTTGCCAGAGACTTCTGAGGGTTTATCAGCTTGTGTCTGCGCAGGATTTTGAACATGCAAAGGCTGCTGTGTGTGAATACTGAATGGTATTAATGCACTGCAGTGATCCCAAACAGGCTTTGGGGTACAGACCTCCCCTTTCCCAAGGGAGCAAGAGCTTCACAGGTTTTGTACTAATCAGTACCCTTGTGTTTTAAAGTGTGTGTTAATAGATACACAGAGCACTTCACCACAAGGCATGGCATGAACCCTGGTGCTGCTGCTGAGCAGCACTCAGGCAGTGTCATCTTTCTTCATTCTAGGATTTACCCTTGAGTTATGAGGGAGGTTCTGTGAGTGATTCAAGATTAATATGAAATTGAAATATGACAAAGAGTAGAGTATTTTCACACACTGTGACAGCCTAGAGGCTTGTTAAAGTGTGCTGTATGGTTTGGCTAGAAGTATGTCACTGAAATTACAGTCCCTCGTGGTTTGGGAGAGAATCATCACACTACAGCTACACCCACTGCTATCTCGTGCTCTGATCTTGTCACTGCTTACACCATCTCTCCTCCTGGTGCACATTTATCTCACTTCACTGGGGGAATGTGCTGCTAGAATTCTAACAATAAAAATTAAGCCTCTGGAAGAATCTGTCCTGCAGCACTGTCTGAGCACCATGCCCCATGTAAGGGCCACTCACAAGTATTTCCCAGACCAGATGTTCACAAACTCCATCTCTTTCTCCTCCACTGTTGTCTCTACTCCATTTGCTGTGATGTGGAAGCTGGTTAACCTCCCCCACCAGTGGGTGGTTTCTCTTCTCTCTCTCTGTTTTTCAGTATCTTGTCCCCAAGACTTTCATCATTTAGCAGTTCCCTAAATAAAACATTTCCTTGCTGCAGAAAGGAGAGGGAAGATCATTTTCTCCAGGGATCCAGGAGCATGTTAGTGGCAGGGACTCTGTGGCAGCACTGCTGTGGTTCCATGAGTCTCGGAAAGAGTGGCACAAAATGTGTGTGTGCTCCCTCAGTGCTTCCAGGAGCACACAAGGGGAGGTTTGCTCCCTCAGTGCTTCCAGGACTACACAAGGGGAGGTTTGCTCCCTCAGTGCTTCCAGGAGCACACAAGGGGAGGTTTGCTCCCTCAGTGCTTCCAGGAGAGCAAAAAGGGGAGGTTTTCCACCCTGGGCAAAGGCTGGGGATGGCACATGGTGGTTTCCTTGTGGTGGTGCCTCTCCAGCAGTGTTCCTGCAGCTGAACATCAGCCCTGGGGAGACACCCTGGGAGGCAGCTGTGGTGTCCCCAGTGCCCCTGTGTGAGTGAGCCCTGAGCTGGAATGGCATTTCAGCACGAAGCTATTTATGGAACATGGGTGCTGGCCAATAATCAGGTCTGCCCGTGGAGCACAGCCACTGCCTGAGGTCATAGTGCAATTTTCAGTGCCATAAATTTCTCCATCTACAAATTCTTGCTGGGTGTGGTCACTTTGGGAACAATTCTCAGTCCTGCCTCATGAGAGCAGTGTTCCTGAGCTCTGATGGGAATCACAGAGTGATGCTGGTGTCTGAGCTCAGCAGGGGAGCCACAGGCAGGCACTGCTTGCACCCCATTCTGCACTCTAATGGAAGGCCTGCTGATTTTTTCTTTTCCTTTCCGTTTGTGTTTTAAGACATTGTGACTTATAAATATTGTAGGAGATTATAAAATTCCCTGTGTGAGCTCTAATTTCTGTTTATTTGTACCTCTGTGTATCTGTGGAGCCTGTGCTGAGGGTGGGGATCAGAGCCCTGGGCGCTGTGTGCACAGAATAGAGGTGCTGTCCCCAGGCCTGGGTGTGAAATGCAATCTCCTCCCTTTCTCTGGGTTACAGTCACACTGTGCAAATGCTGCACACAATGTTGCCTTATTTTAGCACTTTTCCTTGAAACTGTTGAATTTAGATGTGTATCTGGTTTTAGAGCAGTGAGGTTACACATGACCTCGTGGATTCAAGGTTAGGAATTTTTGAGATGCTTTAGACTGAGAAATAGCTGTTTTACAGAAGCCTCAATTAAGGAAACCAAAGCATTTAATGAGAATGTTTTGTGCATGTGTGGATATATCCACATATATTTGGAAGATTAATGCAGATTGGTTCAGTGGGTGAATAACTGGTTTTAAAAATACTTTGTAATCCATTTCCCTGGGGAGTCTGAAGCTGCTGTGCAAGACTAGAAAGCTGCTGGTAAACCCTACATATTTTCAGAGCTGTTGGAATCCTTTGCAAACTGACTAATCTCTGCTGAGAAATTATTCCAACTGCAAAGGTTCCCAGCTGAAGTGAACTGGGCAAAGAGGATTGGCACATCTCTCACTACTCTTGCCTAAGGGTCACATGCACTAAAATTTGTATTTTTACATGGAATCATATATTTTTAAAATCACATCTTTGCTGTCTATACCTAAACATTTATTCTAAGGTAAAATCAATGCAAGTTTTAAAATAATTTTGATAATAAATTGAATTGATGCTTGAGTTCAGGTTTTGGGTGTCACTGCCTTCTCTTAGAAACAGTGAAAATAAAATCCCAGTAGGAAAAAGCCCCATTTGGCTTGCTGGGATGAGTGCACAGTGGTGTATGTGCTTCACACTGCTGCAAGGGCTGTTTCCAGAATGTTCTGACAGCCAGTTTATAACTTGCTAAGTTATCTCTTTCATGCCTTATTACATATAACTATAGTTTATTCTTATTGGTCATATTTATTTATGTCTTTTAACAAGCAGTATTCATCTAATCCCTTTTAAAACCACAGAATGGCATTAGGGTGTAATGCACAAAAGCCAGCAGCACTAGAGTTAAGGCTAAAAACTTTTGTCTGACACCAGAGACTGGATTGACTCATTTGAAGCAGTGCGAGAGTACCGAGGGTAGTGGAGGGAGCAGTGAGAGCAGCCCTGTCCCGGCTTCCCGGGGCTGCTCCTGGACTCCCTCTCCTTCTCTCTGGGGATGAGGATGGATGGGAGCTGGAATCGCCTCGGGTGCTCCGGGGCTGCGCTGCCCGCAGGTGAGCAAACCTTGGCTCAGCTGTGCAGCAGCTCCCACACCTTCAGCACTGCAGGCGTGTCTGAATGCTGCCCAGGGCTGAATGGCAAAGTTAACCCAGGGTTTATTGTAAGGGATGAGTAACGTGGCTCCCAGCGTTTCTGTGGACACCGGCAGCCGTTTGTTGTTCGTGCAAGGTTCTTACCTTGAGATAATTTTTATGTAAGAATGGTAGTCTGTCAGTTTATGAAAGAGGAGCTTGACTATTACACATTAAAATACGTAGTAAAATTGAATTAACTGCATCTCTTAGGTAAGGTAGTGGAATTGGTCCGTGGTGCCACCCCCACAGCTCGGGCTGTTTGAAGGCAGCCGGGGTGCGAGATCCGCTCATTTCCCCTCAGAGGCACGGCCGTGCCCCACTGCGGGCTGCGGCCGCACAAAGCAGCCCCGGGGCTGGGCAGGGTCACACACGTGAGCGCGGAGCGTGGGCACCCTGGCCGTGGTCAGCCAGGGGCGGCCCGCCCGTGCCTCGGGCGAGGCCAGGCAGGCCCGGTGAGGCGGTGACCGTGTCGGTGTCTGTGTCCGAGCCCGTGCCGTGCCCCGTCCCGCAGTGCCCGCGCCCCCCGCCCACCTCCACCTTTGCAGCAGGAAAATGCAGCACTCGCAGCGCGCACGCGCGGCCCGCGGCCGGCGCCCCGCCATGGCTATTTATAGCAAGTGACGTCACCTAGAAATAGAGCGCGGGGGAGCGGCGCCCCCTCCCCTCCCCTGCAGCACCGCGGCTCCGCCCCCTCGTTGCCTTCCCGGCGCGCAGGCGCGGGCGGCGGCAGCAGCGCGAGGCTCCGAGCCGCACACGCCGCGGTCGGTCCGGGAGCGCGGCCGGCGGGCGAGGGAGCGGCGGCCAGCGCGGCACAGCCCGGCACAGCTCGGCTCAGCCCGGCACAGCCCAGCCCGGCACAGCCCAGCGGGCGGCTCCGCTTACGGTTCCTGCTCCCGCCACTCGTGCGCGGCCAGCCGCACATCCCCGCCCGCCTTCCGCTCTCTCTGAGGGGCGCGCAGAGCCCAGCCCGGCAGTCACCACGGAAGCGGCCATGGGGGACCGAGAGCAGCTGCTGCAGAGAGCCCGCCTGGCCGAGCAGGCGGAGAGATACGATGACATGGCCTCGGCCATGAAGTCGGTGAGTGGGGCCGGTAGCGTGGCGGCCGTGGGGCGTACTCGGGGAGGAGTGTGCAGGGGAGTAGTGGCGGGGGAGGGAGGGAGGGAGAGGAAGTGCGGGCTGGTCCGAGGCGGGGTTGGGCCGGGGAGGATGCGAGCCGCCGGCTCCCGCCCGTGGCGGTGAAGAAAGGAGGGCGGGAGCGGGAGCCCGACCGTCCCGCCGGGACAGCTCGCCGCCGTGTGGGGCGGTGCCCGGTACTACCTGCCTTGGGCAGGGATGAGACAAAGAGCAGCCGGTCCAAACCGGACCAGGCACCCCCTTTCAAAATGTGTTTCCTTCCCCCCCTCATTCCCTCCGTTGCCTGTCTCGCAGCCCTCCCGCTCCCGGCTGTCCCTGCCCCGGGGGTGTGGCTGTCCCCATGCCCTCCTCTCCGTCTCCCCACCGCGCCAATCGGGCTCGCAGTGCGGCCATTTGAATGGCGCCCGCCTCTCCTGGCGGCGGGAACGCTGTGCATTCCTTCTGTGCTACACACGGGGCCCGTCCTCGCCCACCTCCCTCCCTCCCACCCCGACCGGGTGCTGGGTTCACCTTGGGGTGCATCTCCCCTTCTGGGCATCCGCCAGCGTCTGGGGGCGCTGGTCCCGTGGGATGGGCACTGCGGCGGGGGCTGCCTGGGGACACAGCCAGAGGAGCCCCTTCCTCTTCCAGACGTTTCTATTGCCTCACTCACTGCCATCGGTGACTCACGGACAGTAGCTGCCTCCAGGTGTGAAAGCTGCCCCCCGTTCCAGGAGCGTTTCCCGAGCTTTAACGTTGCCTTTTTGCCTCTTCTTTGTAGGGTAACAGTTTCTCAGTGCATTCCATACCCTGTTGAATACTGAGATGTGTTTAAACAATGTTACATTTGCAACTCTGCTCCTTTCAGAAGCAAGCAATGAAAATTATTTGTACTGATCTGACTGTACTGATACATAATAAAATTGTAGAATGGTCAAACCTGTTATGTCTAGTCCCTTTTTTGAAAACAAAGCATTCACAGGATCCGAATGTTGTGGGTAATGTTAATGCCACTGGATGCTTAGCAGTGTCTTTCTATATCAGATTACAGTTGGTTTGTTCTTGCTGATGTGTCCTCTGTGAACACCAAAGGCCCCAAGAGGAACTGTTTCTCTTGAGAGTTCTGCTGTTTGAAAGCAGGAGATGATTTTAGTTTGAAAAAGAGCAGCTTCAAATGGAGTCCACATTTTTGTTGTAAGAATGTCACCTCCCTTAAATGGGGGCAGTAAAAAGACACAAATTTTGCTGCTTTTGTTCACTATTGCTATTATGTTGTAATAAATGTTACAACCAGTGCAGTTCTAAAACAGTGATACTAATGAGTGTCTCAATACCAGAGCCACAAGACATTAAAATAAGGTGTGTTTATAATTCTATCCCTAGAGTTCTTGATACAAATAATATAATAGTAACAGCTCTTCTTTCAGTTGGTAATTTAAAAGATGAGAGAGAACCCACTAAAACTACTGCTCAAGAGGACAATTTCGAGCTGTTGCTAGTAGAAAGTTTTACATTTCTCCAAGAACTGCAGAGCTGCAGTGTGTGCAGGTCCCTGGGTCCATGTGAAACCATGAGAACACAGTAGCTTTGCTTTAGGAAGTGTAAATAAAGTACTTACAGCTAGTGTGCATGTCCAGGTGTCTTCAAACTGTTCTAATTGCTGTGCAGATTTTCATTCACCTGGAGCTGAGCTATTCTCATTTATAATGCCACTCGTGCTCACAAATAATTTGTGTGATCATGAGCTTCTGGAATTGGGAGCTTCAGAACACTTTGTAAGTAAGTGGAGTCTTGAAATATATAGATACTTTTAAAATACAAAAAGCAAGCTGAATTTAACAGCAACAGTTCCTTGCTTAGAGCTGTTCATACACTGCTGCATGGCTGGGATGGAGCTTCTCTTGCCTATTTGGCTTTCCCAGGTGGTCACTCCAGCTCAGCAATTTCCAGAATGCTCTTCAGCGTTGAGGTTGGTTCTGTGTCTGAGCACAATCTGTGGAATGTTCTGAGGGCTCTCCTGAGCTCATACTTCTGTCTCAGTGATTGCAAATAACTGAGATAATTCAGAGAGCTTTTAATCCATGTGGCTTAATATTGAAGTAATCTTGTAATCCAGAGAATTTAGACTTCCTCCAGAAGGAAGGAAATCAGTATTCTAACTCAGAAACCTATTCTCGAAGATATCTTTATATTATATTTAAATATATATATATATTATTTATATATATTTATATTGAAAAGTTTGTTTTAATTTTTTAAAAAATCTCTGAATGTAACACGTCTGATACTTTTTAAAGGTGCTATATGAAAGTCGTGTGCTTTCAGTATAAACTGAAATCTGAACGATTAATTTCAGTTTTAGGTATGACTGCACTTTTCAATACAGAAAGTAGCAAACAGCATGGTAGTTACTTCAGAAACATAAAGTAACAAATGTTAGTTTTAGTGAAAGTGTCTTTGCCTGATTTTTGGCGGCCACTGGAGAAAAAAGTGACAAGGCTGCTGTTTCATCTGTCAGCATAAAGCTGGAGAAACATTCATTTTTTATTCCTATTAATTCCTTCTATTAAAAAAAAAGCTAGACCAAGTAGCAGTTGTAGCTTAAATAAGGAATTTACTGCTCAATACAAATTTTTTGTTGTTGTTGTAAACATTTTTTCATGGAAGAATTCCAGTATTTTTGATTGTAATGTATAAACAGGAGAGGAAAATGAAATAGTTGCTGTTACAAATAATTGGTTTTAATTTACTAAACCCATTAATTTGTAACTATTAAAGCCATTTTAGTACGAATACAACCATATGTGAATGGCATTCTTCCATGGGGCATGGCATTCCCATTGCATGAATGCTGCTCCAGGATCCCAGCTGTCTCAGGTAAAGCTGACACGGGAGGTACAGAATTGTTTCTCAGCACACTGACAGAGATGCTTTGGGTGGCAGTGTGCTGACAGGTTCTCAGTGGATGCAACAAATGCTTCAGCATCCTGGGATTTCTGCATTGGTTTAGATAATTCCAGAAACCATGAAAAATTGTAGCTGTGTAAGCCCTTTGTTTTTGGACAGTATTAATCCTAATAGGTAGTGCTTAGGACCTCTATTGATTGATGTTGTTTTTCCAGTATAGCTACATAGTGGTAAAAAAGAATTTATTTTTAAAATTGGTAACGTGGGTGATGTGAGATACAGAATTTTAAAATTAGTCATGTGAGAAATACTGCACAGTGAAATAAATTTAAATATTGAATTAATTTTTTGAAACAAATAGCTTGAAGTTCTAGTTTGTTATGTAGGCATTATCTGTTTATATGAATGGACTTTAAAAGTGTGGGATATTCTGTATTTTTGTCACCTATCTCTGAGTGTCTGGTTTGGGATTAATGAAGTTGTTTGTGTAGGAGAGGGGAATGAGTTGTCTTTAATGGAAGCAGTGCTGGGACATGGCTTCCCCATGGCCTTCTCTGGGGTACCTGTGCTAGAGAATTCCAGTTCTTGGTATGGAGCTCTGAACACACATGATACAGAAACTGATCTGGTTTAAATTCATTCGTTGGTTTCTATTTGTTCCACAATGATGGATTGCATAACTTTGTATCAGGCAAGTTTTATTCATTTACCCTGACTCTGTACTGGCTCAGGTACAGTCATTTTTGCAGCTCCTGGTTCAGAACTGGCTCTGGCTGACACAACCAGAATAATCACAGGGTCAGGTCATGGATCTGCTCTCCATTGTGGAACTTTTCACTTTGGGGTGTTTTCCTTGGTGTATGGCCTGTGTAGGATCACACACAGAATTAATTGACTGATTTCTGAGCTGATGCAGTACTGCACACTCCTTAGCTTGTGGTGTTAGGAATTCAGGGTTATAGTCAGGATTCCTTTTACATGCTCCCATTTTGGTCACTAAACAGTGAAAGAACTGTAAATATCTTTACTAGAGAAGATTCAGGTAGGTTGTGGTGGGGATTGTTGAGGAAAATATTGCTTGGGAGCTATGATGAAGATTCTGAAGATGTCATTAGAGTTTATTCCTGTGCATTTCATCCTCTGTAGGTTGCCTCTAATTCTATTAGGACAAGCAGAGCAGTGTCTTTTGGGAGTTCAGGTTCCTGAACTGTGGAAAAGTCAGTTTGGAGATAAAACTAATTGACTTAATATATTTTAAGAATAAACCTAAATTTGAAAATAATTTCTTAGTGTAAGAGTTATAATTTGCATAAAGTATTTTTTTGGATCTGGAAACGAGCACATTTGTTAGAAGGTTGACTGCCTACACCAGCAGTCTCAGAATAGTGCAAATATTTGTGACTTGATTGTGGTATGTAAGTATTGACTGTGGGCACTCTGGTGCCTGTCATCAGTGTAAATGTGCACATTTTAAAAATAAATAGTTAATGATTTTAGCAGTGTCTGAGCAAGGACAGGTTTATTTTCACACCAAAGTACATATCCTTAGACTAATTTTAAAGCAATATGGCTAAGGTAGAGGAATTACATTTGTCATCCTAATTCCTTTGAGTTTAATTTCATGCATATAAATTTTTAAAAGTAGAACAATTTCAAGTGTCCATGTGTGTGATATCCTGAATTAAAACATCAAGTGAAATAGGCCTAAATATACAGTATGAGAAGTATTGGCCTTCTACCTCAGCTTTTTGAAGCAGCAGTTCCAAGTTGGTCATGGCTTCATTCCTGATTTGCTGTCCTATTTCTGTGCAGATTCTTTCATATCCTATCCCTGGAATTTGTCTGCAAATCAGGGGAGCTTTTGTATTCCACTGTGTAATCACCCACTACATGTCTGACAGAGACCATGGAACGCTGATTCCGTTTGTGCTGTGCACAGTTAATGACTGCAGCGCTTCCATCTCTGCTGTCAAACGGACACAAGCAGCAGGGCACAGAAATGGGAGAATTGCACCAGCTCCCAGTGTCTCTGCTGTGCTCCTCAGTAAAAAACTGGTTCTAGGTACATTTAAATTCATCACTAAATGTGTAGTCTGGATAATTAGAACAGACTTCCTAAAAAATCTCAGTCTTCCTCTCTGATTGCTTCTCCATTACAGAGGCTTGACTCACTTTTATTCAGTGAATGTTCTTTGCAATGGCATCTCAATACCCCTTCTATTCCTTCAAAACCATGGGCATTTCTCTCTTTTAAGTCCTGACTGCAGAACAGTTTTAAACTTTCAATGTTAGAAAGTTAATCCTGTCTAGAAGGAATTTTGGGTTCTAGAAGAAGTTTTGAATCTTGCATTTGTGATGAAAGTATTGAAGGAGGTTTGCACACTCTTCTCTAGGGCAAACCCTTTAAATTTGCTTTTTGTCTGTATTTTCAGGTAACTGAGCTGAACGAGCCCCTCTCAAACGAGGACAGAAACCTGCTGTCTGTGGCCTACAAGAACGTGGTGGGAGCCAGACGGTCCTCCTGGCGCGTCATCAGCAGCATAGAGCAGAAGACCATGGCAGATGGCAATGAGAAGAAGCTGGAGAAGGTTAAAGCCTATAGGGAGAAGATAGAAAAGGAGCTGGAGACAGTCTGCAATGATGTTTTGGCTCTCCTAGATAAATACTTGATCAAGAACTGCAATGACTTCCAGTATGAGAGCAAGGTCTTTTACCTGAAAATGAAGGGGGATTACTACCGCTACTTGGCAGAAGTTGCTGCTGGAGAGAAGAAGAACAGTGTGGTGGAAGCCTCAGAAGCTGCCTATAAAGAGGCCTTTGAAATCAGCAAAGAGCACATGCAGCCCACTCACCCCATTAGGCTTGGGCTGGCACTCAATTTCTCAGTGTTCTACTATGAAATCCAGAATGCCCCTGAGCAGGCCTGCCTTTTAGCCAAACAAGCCTTTGATGATGCCATAGCAGAGCTGGACACACTAAATGAGGATTCCTACAAGGACTCCACTCTCATCATGCAGTTACTTCGAGATAACCTCACTCTGTGGACGAGTGATCAGCAGGATGAAGAAGCAGGAGAGGGCAATAATTAATAAGCTTTTCTCTGATCCCTCTTTCATCCACTTGGCCATCCCCATCATCACCAATATTTCCTTGCCACAGTCACACTAAATATCTAGTGCTAAGCATATCTGTATTGTACAGCTGTTCAGATCTGCTGTCCACTTTATCAAGAAGCAGTTTCAGATGAGTCTTCATGGGCATTGATGGATTGATTGGTTTATTGGCCCTATTTATCTTAGTTGCACTTCAGCAGTGCAGAAGGAGGCATTTTTAATTTGCCTGTTGATTGGAAAATAAGGAAAAGAATAATGGAAAGTGATTGAGGATAACTAGATTCCAGTTAAAGGTCTCTGTTTGAAATGAGCTGACAGTTCTGTTAAGCAGTACATTTTGTGCATGCAAAGTAAATTAGCCACCCCAAATTTTTTTCAGTCAAAGAAAACAGTTTAGCTGATGTGAAATGACAACTCTGTTCATCAGTTTACAATAAACTGTTTGAAATGTGAGGTTTCAGTAGCAATTTGGTTTTTTTGCCTCTAACTTATGTGCACAGTTTCTTTAAATGCAGTGCATCTACCTAAGAGTTTTGATACTTGTAACCTTTTGCAGTTGTTTTGAAGAATCATGAATTTATTTTTTGTAAACTCTTTGGCTGTTTGGTTGTCTGTGTATTCTGACAACTCTATGTCAATATTTGCCCATGTTAAGATGGATGACTGGGAAGCCAGACTTCTAAATTAAATGTTTTGGAGTTAAGTGAATAAAATAAAATGCTGCTTCAGGGATGTTATCTCTACATGAGCTGTCCTGTCTTTTGTTTGGAGCAGAGAGAGAGTTACCAAACACATCACTGACAGATTAAAGCATATTTAATCAAAAGTTTAGTGAGAAGTTGACACATGCTAAACAACAAAAACTCAACATACTGCACTGAAAGAAGAAAAACCCAAACCCACAAAACCCAAAAGCACCTGCAGTGGGGTCACCTCTATTAAAGTGGATTTCCCAAGGTGGTATATTTAGTTGTTTGCTCACTCCAAGAGCTGCTATGTAAAGCACATAACTTAGCATATCAATGAGAGACTTGTGTTGGCTTCTGCCCACTGCAACTTCTAAGCCTTCTCTGAAGAGCTGATCACCAAATCAGCTTTACAGATGAATATCCCAGTAGCTATTCCATATTTACCTGCTTCAAACAGAAGCAACACTTGTTGCTAAAGACTGCCTTTCTCTATTTAACTCACTTAAGTGTAGAACACAAACTTAACCCTGTTTTTGTTTTCTCCCAACAGTTAGAGTACATGCACGTTTATTGGTGCTGAGCACACTTCTGCCATGGTATGTCCCAGAAGCAGGAGCAGTTAGCTGTATCCAGACTGCCACTGGCACCTGAGCTAGCTCAAAGGTCATGTAAGTTCTCCTTTATCAGAACTGATAGTTTTTAATGATAGAAATAATTATTACTGGTCAGAATTACCCACTACTGCTGCTCATACTTTTTAAAAGCAGTGCTCTGGTTCTTTTTAAGTATCCAGAGTTTTAGAATTTTTAATGGTAGATTTGTGTGCATTTATGTATGCTATCATCTTAGAGATAATTCTAGCTTTATTATAGCAGTAAAATTGACAACAATTGAAAGAGTAACACAACATATGAAAAAGGTGAAAATAGTTACACACCTTCCTACTGCCCCTGTGGAACCAAGGTAAAACTTGGCCAAAAGATTGCCTTTTTACATTGAAACACTCTGGCTGGTTAGTAAAATACTGGTAGTTGGTAGGTTTATTTCCTTGTTGATAGAAATACCTGTCTTTTTGTTACCTTTTTTATTAATATTTTAAGGTAATATTACCTTTTTTATTAATATTTTTCTTAATTCAAAAGCCAAGGGGTCATTTCTCATTTTAGTTCCTGTCTTGTGCAGACCCTTTATACAAAGCCATGAGCATTGTGTATTTTACAAGCGAGTCAGCAGGTCTGGCATCTCTGGGCTGGCAGCTGAACGTTGGTTGCTGCCTGATGCAAGTGGAGACCAAAGGCATCCTGCAGAATGATGCTGTGCAGCAGTGATTGCACTCCCAGGAGGAACACAGACACTTCTCCCATGTTTCCAGCTGCCAGTGACATGCAGAGCATGTTTTTGTGGCTGTCTTTTGGTAGGAGTAAGGATTTTCTGTGGAGCAAGAAAACAAATGCTCCAGTGCAATCCATATCCTTGTTTACACTTCAGCAGCTTTTTCATTTCCTGGGCCCTGGGATTGCTAAATGCTTTTTTGTAATCCTTACTGTGATCTGGAGGAAACCAAAATTGATGAATAGTACATGCTTATTCCAATATTTTTCAGAATAAGATTCAGGTATTTTGGAACTGGTATTTCTCATAGGTCACTCCCAAGTCTTGCCTGTCAGTCTAAAATAAATAAAATCCTAGGCTATGCCCAATTTATTGTTTGAAAACACCAGATGTATTCACCAAAGGTGCTTAGTTGAAGTTCACAGCATGGTTTGAAGCAGGGGTAATTCCAGTGGAAAGACTCAAAATTGAGTGACTTTCCCCCCTGTCCCTAGGGGGGACTTTATGTGTCCTTGAAGGCATAAAAGGTTCTTTGCTGCTCTTGACATGGTGAAGGTTTCATTAGTGTCCATCTGAGCATTACTCTTGCCCAGAACCACAATTTTCATGTCTTTTACAGGCAATCTTTTGTGGAGGGATAAAATGTAAGAAAATAAAGATAGATAGTGCAGAAGGTAATCTCACACCTGAGGAGTTGCAGCTGTACTAATCACCAAAAATTAGGAACAAGCCTGCCCTTAACAGGCCACAGCTGTGCCCAATAAGAAGAAAAAAAAATGCTACAAAAGAGTGAGTGAGCTGGGTGAGGAGAGAGCTGGAGTTTGTTGGCTGTGCTGTGAGGAGCTGCCCATGAGCAATCACTGAGCAGGTATGAAAGATTTACAATAAGATGCCAACAATCTTTGTTGAGAGGTTCAGTCATTCTGAGGGTTTTGGTATAACATTAACAAGGCCTGTGCATATCCTTGAATGTTTAGCATCCTGACAGCTGCTAACAGTAAAGCAGCATTTTTGCAACTTGAAAGCTATGGTGTAGTCAGCCCTTAATTAATTGTGTCTTTATAGGGACAGAGATAATCTCAGTCTATGTCCTAATCTGCTCAAAAATGTTCAAGTTTCACAGAAATGGTTGTGTTCATATCTCAGAGTACAAAAACACCCACACCCTATTGAACCCACTGGAATAAATGTGCCAATGCTATGGGACACTAAATTATATACTGAGAGGTTGTTCTTCAACATGAGCAGTAACACAGAATGTGAAGGTTCCAGGGAAGCAGAAACCTTAAGAAGAGAGGGGAGGTCCATGGATAACACATATCAAAGGTCACAGTTCCTCTGGTAAGTAACCATTTACTGTTACTACTTGGGTCTCACTGTGGGTTTGGAAATAGATTTTCCACATTGCCTTTCCCTTGCCTGTAATTCAGGCTGTGGTTTTCCATCCTCACACCTGTGATCTACATCTGTAAATTGGATGGACTGACTGACTTCCATCCAACTGACAGAGCCCAATCTATTTCCAAAGGAGCATGGAGGGTATTCCCTAACCTACTCTCAGGGCCTCTTCCAGCAGCTGCAATATAATAATCTAGAAAAAAATGATGTCAGTACACCTCACATTGAGGAAAATAAAAAGCCTGGCTGTATTTTAAGTCATGTAAGAGAATGATTTAATGATAATAGAAGTTAGAAGGGTGAAAACTGATGTTGTTATACACTGGAAAACATTTTCTGTCAGCATGGGAACAACTGGAAGTCTTTCAATAAACCAATTTGAGTTTAAGGACAGAGAGAAAACAAGAAAAATATTCCAGTGCTTTGTATCCTTGGTTTTTTGGAATTCTATCCACACCACATATTTGAATTAATTTAACATAATTGATGAGGAAAAATTGGCTAAACCACTTCAACAACACAAGAAACCTATTTGATAGATCTTAGGTTCAATGAAGCAGCTCCTTGAAATCAGTGGCAGGTTTTGAAGGATGTGAAGTTGATTATCCACATAATTGACAGAGGATGTTTAGATCTTGTTCTGAACAAGCCTGCAGTACTTGAAGTTCCATAGATGCAGATGGTTTAGTGTCTGAGCCTTAATGATTTCTGAGATTAATGAAGATGTTTTCTGAACACTGAGGTCAGGCCAGGTAAATTTTTAATTGATGTTAGAAATTGAGCCATCTGTTAGAAATAACAGTGTTTATTATGACTTTGCTATGTGCCAATTGTGATTTAATATTGAATAACTATAAATGTAGTAATACACTTACACATATATATACATATATATATATATACACTTCAAGTATACACATTTTTCTGAATCTTCAGTGTAACTTGTCTTATATTTTAGTCTAAATGATTTTAACTAATGATTATGAGCCAACTTGCTCTGTCCCAACTCAACCATCATAGCCAGATGAATTATTTTCATTGAGTTGGGTTTTTGTAAACCCCAGAGTGCACCAAGGCAAGGCACTGTGAGTACTTCAGCAGTTAATATATATATTTTTTATAGAGGAAATCATTAAGAAATCACTTATGTGCTGTAATGTACTGAAATTAGTATGAGCTATTTTCACATAATTCGATAATGTGATCGATTCCACTTTAGGACTCAATCTAATAGTAGTTGAACTCTTCCATCTCTGAAGAATTAAAGGGTTTAACAACATGTCTAAGAGAAGAAAGAGCTCAAAATATACTTTCAGTGATGTTTTGCCAGTTATAAATATTAAATACAATAATAAGAAATATAAATAGTATACATATACTATTATAAATAATATAAATATGGTATTTGTATAAAACATAATATTATTGTAACAATAATTTATATACATATATTACTTATAATTTATACTAAACCTGCATTATTAGAAATATAAGCCTAATATGTAATTGTATATAAAGTTTGTGGCATTTAGAGAACTGCATCCTTGTTTGAGCAATCTGAAGAATGCCCTTTATTCAGGGATTTCTCCAGCAGAGGCTACTGAGCTACAGGGCTGGCAGGAAAGCATTGATTCCTCTCCCAAGCACATGGGAAGGAAGCAGAGTTGCAGGGGGTTGGCAGGAGCAGCATTTCCCTGGCAGCCTTTGTGGCTGTTGTTGTGCCCTTCCAGCACAAAAGCACATCTGACTCTTGCAGAGGGCACAGAAGGGGATGGGTTGTTGGAGATTTTTTCAGGGATGGCCTAGAAGGCAGCTGTGAGGAGCAGGTTCTCACAGCCTGCTTCTGTGAACAGCAGAGGTTCTCAGGTTGTTTTTAATTACAAGTAAAAGTGACAAACATGAAGGCCTTGAGAGCCTTGCACATCAGAGTTCTCAAGCAGCTTTCTCATAACAAGTGGATGTTCTATCTTTGGCTGTTTTGGGAAAGCAAGAATAATTTTGTGAACCCAAATGTTGGTATTGGAAACATAAGATGGAGTTGGTGTGTTATCTCTGACCTGTTGTGAGCTCAGATTTTGCAATATGCATGAACTTGATTAACACGGTTATAAAAGGTGCATGATTGATTAATAAATCGGAGTCGATGCTGACCAACGCAAGGTGGGTCGTCTCCCTGCCAACTTCAATAATGGGTGACAGTGATGAACTGCTTTCCCTGCTGAGTAAAATGGATTGTGCTCTCTGTCTGCAAAGAGAAGCTTGGCTTGTCCGTGTTTTCTTTGTTTTGACTCAGAAAAAAGCCAAATCGCGGGTGGTTGTTTGAGAAGTGCAGCCCAGTTATCCAGGGACACGCCTGCCCAGGGTGTGGGGCTCAGGCAGGTGTGGCACCGTCTGCAGCCAGAGCCACCCTGGAGCAGCCATCTCTGTTCCCAACACTGCCTGCCAGCTCAGAGCAGGGAGCAGAAATGGCCCAGCTCTCTCCAGTGTTGTCTGTCTGTCTGTCTGTCCGAGGGGTGAGGGAGATTCCAGCAGGACACATCTCTGCTCCCTCGTGCCACCCTTTTTAAGGACTGATATTTGCCTCTTCTGAAACAGGTCCTGTTAAACCCCTCTGGGCTCTAAGGTGGTGTGGAAGGATTGAGAAGGATTGGGAAGTTCAGACATTTTCTGTCATTGGTATCCTCAGAGCCCAGCACTGCTCACTTTGGTACCACTGCTGAGTCATTCTCTGGGTTTCCACAGCTGACACTTCCTCACTCTGAGATTGTCCCCTCTTAGCCTAGGCTTGTGGCCAGAATTAATTTATTTTTAGATTAGTGAAGCCCAGCTTTAGCTGAGCTTATTAGCCCATTGTTAGTTGTGTTTAAAACAATTGCTTTAAATTTTTACTAAACACATTATGTGTGTATGTATGTTGTTAATTCTGCCATAAAGATTATTCTGTATCCTTGGATTAGGAACTGATTAAGAGCTACTGAAGTGGCAGATCTCTGGGTAAGGGATAATGAATTATTCATGCTGTTATCCTAATGCAATCACAATAATGTCTTGCTGCTAATTAGCAGGTGGATGGGCTGACACAAAGTAAGGAATACCCAGAAGATATTTTATTCAACCTATATTCTGATTCCTCTTGAGAAATATATTTTCTGACCTCACAATTTATTTCTTACTCAATAGAAACAAGTCTTATTTTCCTCTCTGTTATTTCAGCTTTTGTTTTTTGAAGTCAATTACTTTTTTAGGGCTAACTAGCCTGAGAGCTGAAGCTTTTAACAGCTTCTGCAAAGTTTTACTGTTATTCCTCACTATAATACTTTGTCCATATTGGTGAGCTGCATGTTACCATTTCTTCTAATATGTGTGATCTTTATTGTCTTGTATCAATCAGAGCAGAATTTGTCTTATTCTTAATTAACCTAGAAATTTTATGTGCACTTGTGTTAGAGCGTGGCACTTACTGTGGGAATGAATTAGATATTTGTGCATATTAATCTTTCTTACTTAAGGCAACACAGTTTATAACAGATTTATTTTTGCTTGGCCATTAGTCATTACTCTATATTTTCCCCTTTCTCCCTTTTAAGTAAATTCTCAGCATTTTGTTTTACTTAATGTTGTCATATATCATTGTTCATCAAAGAGATTTATCAGAAGTCAAACAAAAGGACATTATTTTATATTTTGCAACAATTTTTTAAAAAATTCCTAGTTTTTGAAATAAGACAGCAGCCTGAAGCATAGCTTAATGCAGATGTTTCAGTCTCACAGCTCAGCCTGAAAAAACCCCATCCCACAACCAATACAGCCCTCACCACCTATTTCCCACTTCTATTCTCCTCTAGCAGTTATTTTCCAAAATTCTGTGCTGACCCTGCTGAGCTTTCCTTCCCCTCCCCTGCAGAGATAATTCTGCTAACTTCATGAAGGTGTAACTGGTTTGTGAGACCTGTTGGTTGTATGAGAATGCCCAGCTCAGCCTGATTTTTGTGTGAGATGTGCAGCTGGCTGCTCCATGAATAGCTTTTAATTTCGAGAGGAAGTGTATGAGGACAGAAGAGTAACTTGGGGGAACCACTGCTGGCCTTTGTGTCTGTGTCTGGTGTTTGTGTTTCTGCTCATCAGCAGTGTGAGAGATTTATTCTCCCTTTCCTCTCCTCCTCCTCCCCTTTTCCTGTTTCTCTCCCTCGGCCACCACATCCTTCCTAGTGCTGCTTATCTCTGACAATTTTTCTTCCCTCTCTCAGTTCCCCTTGCTGTGATGAAGCACCTGGAACATTTCCAAGCTGATGACTGCAGGGTTTTGCAATGAAACCCCTTGGAGATGACTGAGTGGGCAGCTCTGAAGGAGCTGGCCTTTAGGAGCCCTAATGCCTGCCTCTGTAGAGATTTGGGAAGTGCTTGGCATATGAAATGCATTGTTGCTATCTGAGTAACAGCAACAATCTGCATGAGGTCTTGAGGTACAAAAATATTTCCTTGTGACAAACTGGACCAAATCCTTTGTATAGGAATGTGCTCTTTTCCTTTGTGCTGAACTGTGCAGACAGCTGGGCTGGTGGGCACTGCTGCCAGGGACCTGGGAGAGTCTGTGGGTTAGTCTGACACAAACAGCTCATCCACAGCCATGCTCCAATTAGCTTTCTAAGCTTCACATTATTATTAGGTTTCTGAGCTTCAACATTATTTGGTTTCTAAGCTTCACATTATCTGAAGTTTGGGTCTGAATAGACCAGCTGAGGTTCTTCACTTCAACTGCAGAAAACAAGTCACTTTTAGATGTCACAGCTGCAACCCTGCATTGCTGAGCTGCAATGTTACAACCACAGTCCCTACATCTGATTCTACATTAACTCCATCTGCAAAGAGTGATGGAGGGCAAGAATTGTGCTGAATAAACTGCACTAAGGTTTTGCTGTAGAGAGACTGTGTGAGGATGCCTTGCTGGATAGAAAAATCCTGTGATAGACCTGGAAGATTCTCAGGAGCATTGCCCTGAGCTTTTAGCCTGCAGGCTGTCCTCAGAAGGCAGAGCTTTTTGTTACTTTATCTTGCACTCAAGGCTGTAGACATGGATAAAACACTGTGTATCAATAATGCTGGCCTTTTATTGCCAAGAAGCTTTTTCCCAGGGGTTTTATAGCCATTTAACATAAAGCTGGCAGTAACATTGTCTGCTGGCTGGGACTGGCCAGAGCTAAAACAGGATTCAATGCAGAAAGGGTGTTTGTACTCAGTAAATTCAAATGTTTGGGAGTATAAGAGAACTGGAAGAAGACAGAAAATTAAAAGAAGGGACACTCTTCCATCTTGGTGAGGATCTGAAGGAGCTTTCAGTAAAAGGAAAACATGTTTTCATCATCAGCTGGCCAGGTTCTTGTAATTGTGGCTTCAACTACAAAGAGCAGAAGGAAGAGAGCAAAGGAATCTTTTCCTTGAGCCCTGCACAGGTGTGGCAGCAACACCTGGTTATTGCTGTGACAGAGCCCTGGGTAGTCAGCCAGAGAATGGAAATAGATTAGAAAATGTACCTGTATAATCTATGTAGTGTGATTCCCTCAGTGTCTCTGGAGATTTCTGACAGTTTCTTCTGGATTGTCAGTAAATCAGTGTTTGAACCATGCTTAAACTTCTGTGACCATGCATGCTTTGCTTCAGAATCTCTGACCTAAATAACATATTACAGATTAGAGAAATAAGATTTTTTAAAAAACAAATTGTAGTTCAAATTACTTAAAATTTCTCCTTTTTTGTCTTGTCTGTCCTTCAATCTGTCCATCCATTCCTTTTCCTTGCATCTCTCCTTGCTACAAAGTTGATATTTTTACCTCAATTATCTTTTATCCTGCTCTTCCCTGAGCCCTCTTTTGTCCTTTCTGACCCATCTTCCCACTTAGAGAACTTTCTTCCTGGCCTCATGGAGCATTGCCATGGTGACCACATGACATCACTGCACTGGGAGTGGTTGCCTAGGAAACCATATGATGTCATTGCACTGGAGGCTGTTGCCATGGTTACTGAGTTGGCTGAGGTAACTGGGAAAAAGAGTTTGTCATGATGGGTGCCAGGAAATGTTCCCATAAACTGCAATAAAAGAGAGACTTTTATTTATATTTTTAGATTCCAGGGAGGGCTGCCTGTGACTCAAAGACCCCATTGCTTGATGTCCTGGAACTTCTCTGGCTGGGCTGTTTCCATTGGTCTCTGGGATCTTCCCACCTGTGAACATCAAACCACAAGAAAATGGAGAAAATCTGTGTTGTCCTGTGGTTCTGCATAAGATGAGATTGCAGTTTCTATTGCTCTTTGTTTTTTCCTCTTTGGTTCCCTTGGTTTCTCAGATAAATAGCCCAGCCCAGTATTTATCCAGACATCAGAGGTGCTGTCACAGTGAATGTCACAGCCTGAGCTTGCTGCATCTGCACCAGGCTCCCTGTGTGCCTGTCATTTGTTTTCCACTTCTTTCCTACCTTTCCCAATTTCTGTTTCATCACTGCTGACATGTACCTGTCTTGTTTTAATAATTCCAGCAGTTCCCAGAAATGTCAATGTGAGAGGTGAAGCAGAGGTTAAATAAAAAGTAGGAGGCAGCAATCAGAGATGAGCAAGGTACTGAAGAACAAGTTCAGTGAGTGTGTGATTCATGTGAGGACGTGGGGATGTAAACAGTGGTTAGCACTGTTTGTGATGTGCAGATCTGTACCTCTGGCAGCATTTGTGTGTGTGTATAAACACATGCAGTTGCTCTATGGATAAACAGATAACTTTTAATGAGAACAGCTTTTCCAAGCTTTCTGCATTTTGAGAGAATTACATGTCTAGGGCTTATTGGTCAGGTCATGCATGTGTGAGTGTGACTGCCTCCACATGTCCAGTGAAGTCTCTGCTCTCAGTGCCCCTGCAGATGCTCTGGAGCTCACTAGAAATGAGTTACAAACTTCCCACTGAAGCCCCTGGAATGAGCCATTCTTTGGCCCCACTGTGTGCAGTCATCTTCAGGCTGAAAATCAAAATCCTTACAGTTACTGTGGAGCTGCAAACAGGAATGCAGTCAGGCTCTGGAGAGGGCTGATGTCAGGCCAGGTAACTGAGGAGTTATGGGGCACCTGAGCTATTGACTGAAATCCAGGGCTGCTGAAATGTTGGGAGCAGGCTGGAATGGGGGTAGGAGCTCAGCTCTGGCAGAGCTAGGAGGAAAATCCAGAAGAGGAAATGTAACTTCATTGGGCAGGGAACAGAATTTCCACTTAGGTATGGGGAGAAGAAAGGGAATAGAGGGTGGGGGTTTTTGATGTTTGTTTATTTTTAATTCCCATCCTTATGCTTTACAAGTACTGCTTGATACTGAGCAGAGCAATCTCAGTCTGTGTGCCAGAGTAGCTGTAAAAGAAAGTTGTGCCTCATACCTGAAATCATTTAATGTCATTTGGATCAGGTGGCAAGGAACAGAAGAGCTCACAGAGGGGGAAAGCAGCAGCCAGTCAGTGCTCAGGGCTTCCCAACAATCAGGTGAGCCATGAAAAATCACTCGCTTGTGCTTCAGATCTGTGTGTAAATCCTTCAATTCTAGTTTGAAAACAGTGGTTAGTTAATGGCCATGCAATGGTGGGGTTTGCAGATCAGGCTGTTCTGTTCATGGTGAGCTAAGGGACTTGCATCACTGTAAAATATGTCAGTAATCCTGGCCTTTGCTGGGTTTGATGCATTGGAGCAGCCTTGCAGGTACTGGCCTGGGATGCTGCTGGGTCTGTAATTGAAGGATATTTGATCCTACTATTAATGGCCACTTGTGTTACTTTTTCTGTTAACTGAGCTTCAGAATGACCCCTGAACTTGGGTTTGTTTTATTTCCACACTCTACCTAGCAATTTGAGGTTATTGTATTTAAGTACATTTTAAACATTTATGTTTGGATGACTTTTACTGGTAAAATATGAGAAAGCAAGCAAGAAACTAGACTGTGTTTGTTTAACTGGCAGGGAGGTGTGGGAAAAGGTTGGTAGAGCTTATGGGGTTTTGGTAAATTTTACCTGAAATCCACATTTTTATAATTCATACTCCAGCTTTTCCTGTCTCTGGACTTCCACCAATGTCAAGTTTCTGTAAATATTGAAATAATAATTGTGTGCTATGCTGTAGCAATACTGGAGATCTCAGGAGGTACAGAATTGTGGATTTGTTTTCCACGAGTGTGAAGCACTTGGGGTTTGTAGCTGGTGAAGTTCTGTGAGTGGCAGTGGGGGTGTTTGTGGTGCTGCAGCTCACACAGTCCTGGGAGAGCTCAGCTTTTGCTGACTAATGCTTCCATCTGCTGGAGAAGTTTGTTTGCACAGTATTCACTCCGTACTCACAGAAATCAAATCTTGCTCATGAAACCCCCAAGGATTTAATTATCATTAGTTACTAGAAGAAAACAAGTTCCTCTGGGATTTTAAGCAGCTAACACAAATCACCTGGGTGCTCTATAGCTTTACATCTAAAGGATGTAACTCTGCCTGCCTGGAACCAGTATTCTTATGTTTTATTCTAAAATTTCACTTACACAGTAGTACTGGAAGTTAAAGTACAGATTCTACAAACATCTTCCTAGTGGGTGATTTTGTGACTTGTGGCTGAAGCTGTGCTTTCACTGAGAGGCTGCAGGACCTTCCCTTTGCACTGCATGGCCCAGCAGGATGGGCAGTACCCAATCCAGGATGGATTTCAGTGCTGGCACTGAAAGTTCACTCAGCATTATTTACACTGCCACTGCACATCAGGGTCTGGGCTCCCAAAGGATATTTCAGAATTTTGGAATTAATTTGTTTTGCAATAAACTTCAGAACTTTGAATGAAACTTATATCTGGAGACACTGTAGCCCAGCTAACAGAGTACTTCCCTGCCCACCTCTCTGTTTAATGAGTTATTTTTCTCCTTTTTTTCCTGCAAATCCTTTGATTTATTGAAAGAACAGCATGAGATGGTTACTCTATCTCTGCATTATCATTTTATTCTTATCAGGTTGTGTAGGAAAAGTGTGCAGATAAAGAAACCCCACCCCAAACCATAAAATTTGTGGAGAAGAAATTTTTTTCTGTGTTACTTGTTATTTATGACAGTGTTGTTAGGAGTAATGATAGCACAACACCTTTGGACTTGATACAGTGGCATTACAAATAAGTAAAACATTCTATTGGATAAAAGTTTAACTTTATAGATACAAAATTAGATAGAAAGTAAATTACACATAGTATATCAAGTTTATAACCTTTTACATATAAGATTAGATTTACTATTTCAGGATAATTTTAGAGAAAGTAATGTATTACACGTAGTATATAAAGTTTATAATCTTTTACATATAAGATTAGATTTAGTAGTTCAGGATAATTTTAGAGGAAGTAATGTAAAGTAAAGTAAGATGTAGATTCTTCTATATAATATCTTACATGAAGATTACATACTGAGTTCTGTCTATTCATATTTATTTAAATATATTCATTCAATGGACAATAAAAAGGACAATAAACAAGAAAGTCAGAGCACCTTGCCCCTGCCTCCCTGCAGTATCTGCAATTCTGTGTCCTTTGGGATCATCCAGAGGATGATCACTTGATGTTTCACTGGATAAAAATTCTCATTGTACACGTGGCTGTCGAAGGCCATCTCAAACTCCCAACCCAGGGAACACAGCAGCTCCATCTCCTGCACATCCCTGGGCTCCACGGGGCTGTTGGCACTGGGATGTTGAATTGGCTGTGCAAGGATCACCAAGGGAATCAGGGTCAAACACCAAAAAAAGGGATGGATTTCAGGGACTTAATGTTTTTTAAATGATGAGAGTGGTAGGAAATACAGACTTTAGATTTTTGTTGTTCTTCTACTGCTAAGGAGAAATTCAAGACTTCTTTCACTGATGACACTTATGTATTTTGTAAGTAAATTGATCCCATGTGTGAGGGTTTGTGCTTTTTTGAAAATAACCATCTCAGTACTTCTGGGCAGCAAATGTTCTGCTCTGGGTGTTGAGAATATGGGAAACAAATTTGTCAGTGGTAGGAACACTACAGTCTAGGTCCCAAATCCATCATTTGTGTGGACAAATAGCTGCTGTTTACCTTGGCAGCCATCAGAAGCTGTCTTTGAGTAGGATTAATTGAACTGGATGTACAGTTTAAAAAATCAGAGGCAAAAGCTTTGTCAGTTACTGTTTTCCTTGTGCTGTTACTTCACTTGCAGGAGAAACAATATCTGAAGCTGCTATTGGTAGTAATTTAATAAAGAGGATTTTCTTGGATTAAAAGAAGATTCAGACCAACCACAGGCTGTCCATCCATCGTGTTATTTATGCAAATAAAGGCAGAAGAGGTGCTTTTCCCTGAGTGCCCATGCAGGAGCACATTCCATTGCTGATGGCTGTGCTTTGGTGCTCAGTGTTGTGGCTCTCAGGATCTTTATGGCTCACATACCTCAGCAGGCTGCAACTCACACCTGCAGCTCTCTGCACAGAGAGCTTGAATTTCTTTTTACTACCTGTGAACAGAGATGAAGCTGCTTACTCTCCTTGTTAATGGATGCATCTGCTCTTGGGGCTTCAAACTGTTTTCTTGAGAAGTTATTAATTATTTAGTATTTAGGCAATTGTCAATTCTTAATTTTCATTAAAAATCTACTTCAAGTGGCCTTAATTGCCTCTTGCATGATGTCATAGCTTTGGACAGTGCCAGATCCCAGGGAAATGATGTTTTTTATGTGCTCCATGTAGGACTGTACACACAGAGGTGTTGGGATGTTGTGCTGATGGGCATGATTCAAATCCTAAATTGCCATCAATTTCAGAACCAGTTCCAGCAGGTCAAGAACATGAATTCAAATTTGTTACACCCTGGTTGTCAGTGACCAGATTCACAAGAACTGATGACAAATTTTTCACTGAATAAAGTCATAGGGGGAAAATGTTTTCCCCTGAAAAATGTGCTTATACCTCATTAAGCACAGTAATGCTCCTTAACTTTGGAGATGATATTGTTTATTTTAAAGGAAGAAAAATGTCTGTGTGTGTACAGGAGGAGGGGAGGGTGAGTATTGATTTGAGCAGTTGAGTCATGGCAATCAATTTACTTTTCAGTTCCTGAGAATGGCATTGCAGCTGTGACTGCCTCATCCTTTGTGTCATCATGGGGCAGAGAGCAGCTCTGCTCTGAGGCAGGAAGCTGCTGTGCCTTGGGTGCTTTGTTCAGCTGGGGATAATGATTTGTTTGCAGTGATTGAATGATGTCAGCAGCATTCCCAGGTGAAACTGTGGCTGCTGTACCTGTTTGCAAGCTTTCTAGATGTCCTCTCTACCCCTTTGTGATTATAGAACATCCTGAGCTGGAATAAACCCACAAGTGTTGTCGTCTTATTGCAGGGGTTCCATGCTGTTGTCTTCTATCACAAAAGTTTCACACCTTCCTGGTGTTTCTCGTGGGCAGCTCCTCAGAGCACTGACTCTTTCTTCTTCCCAAAGCACCACCTGACTCCAGCTGGCTACTTTGTGAAGAAGTGAGGGTTTGGTAGTTTGAATATTATGTCAAGGCTACCCTGTCTTTTTCAAAAAGAGCCACCCCACTCCTTTATTGCACTCTTCTTCTCATTGCTTACAGCTGTGGCCTGGTAAAGTCAGGCCTGTTCCCAATCTTTGATAATTGGCCCAGCTGCAACTCCATAGGAGCAAGATTACTTTCTACACTATTTTCTTATTCTATCCCCCTGCACACAAGGATCATTGATTCAAGGTGCTGGCCCTGCACAGGACACCCCAAGAATCCCACCCTGTGCCCCAGTGTGTTCTCCAGATGCCTCTGGAGCTCTGGCAGGGTGGGCACAGGCTGGGGTGCTCTGCTGGTGGTGGCAGGGCTGGTGTTCAGTCTCGTTCTTGGGGAGCAGCACACTGAGGCGGTTTTGTTGGGACATCCTGAACATTCCGTTGTGCTGAGCTTGGTGCAGGGGCAGTGGGGACCCTGATTGCACTGCTCAGCCCAATGGCAGAGGAACAAGACAGGGCTCTCTGCCTGCACAGCCTTGCCTGTGCAAGGAACAGTTCTGCTGCCTTCTTTCCTTCCCTGTGCCACCTGTGCTGGTTCAGTGAACACTTTCTCTATTCATACCAATTCTGTTCAGTCTGATTTGCAAATTATCTCTCATATTAATTGTTCCATTGTAAAACTTGGTGTTCCTTCCACCTTGTTTTTTCCTCCCTATCTATTAGATCTTGTTTCCATGTGTTTAATAATCCTTTTGTTGTGTTTCTTGGTTCAGAGGCAACAGTAGAACACTCTTTTTCCATGTTTGGAATGGTTTCTTTCTAAGTTTCTGATTGCTTTAATAAATAATCCAATCAGATGAGTGCTGATTGTAACTTTCCTCTTATTTTTGGTGCTGATGGCAATGGCTGTCAGCCTCCCTTAACTGGGAGCACTGCATGGATTAGTGGTTAGTAAATGTTTTAAGGTGCTTATGGATCACATGAGTGTACTCTTCACTAGGTTTACTATGTGAATGACAATCTCAGAATATAAATGAGTTAATTAGCTGGTGCTTTGTGTCAGAAGTTCAGTGTCCCACCCCTTTTACCTTTGCTGTTTTCACAGTTACAAGGTTGGAGCCAGCCAAGATTCATGTGGTGTTGAGTATTTTACTTTTTTCCATGGATGTGATTAAAAAAAAATGAATTCATCTCCTATCACTAAACCTTTCTGGACTTGTAGATGGAGCTTTTATATTTGTTGTGAAACAAAATGTCAGCAGTGCTTCAGAGTGGCCCTGTGATGATCTGTGCTGACTTCAGCCACAGGAGTTCTCTGTGCCTGTGCATATTCACCACAAGTCTGGTTTTTCACCAGTACCGTTTGTGGAGTTTAGGATTTCTTTTCTGTGGATCTGGGATTCCCTCTTGTGGATCACAAAGAATGTTGAAGTTCAGTAACAGATTGCAGCCCATTTCCTGTAACAAGTTGTTCTCTAGAAAAACAGGAAATAAAATAAGTAACTTGTTTTTTCTCCAAGGTTTCTTCAGGATAAACCACAGGGCAGCCTTACAAATTTCATTCCTGGGATATAATTCTGGGTTTGGTTTTGTTTTTTTTTTTTCAAGTGTAGAATATTTAAGTGGATAACCAGGGAGTTAATGAAATTTACTGATGTAAAAAAGTGAAGATGGTTCTTTGCATGAATGAGAACTTAGATAATAAAAGCAGGAGCCTGCAGTTGGAGCACCTTTATAAAGGGAAGGCTCTGGCTCTTCTGCCAGTGTGGCCCTTGCTTTGTCAAAGGCTAGATCCACTCTTCTGAATTCATAATGTTTTAGAGACCTTATCAGCAGGGACCTCTGGCATGGTCCTGTACAAAGCTCATGTACAAACCTGATTAAAAAGCACATTATATGTTTGTTGCCAAGGAAACACAACCCATTAAGCCCTAGGAACATCATTCATAAAAACAGAATTTTAGCTATAAACATCTACTTTCCCCATTAGTGCCATGAAACCTCCATGAAACAGCCTTGCAGTCTCCAGCTAATGGATGTGACATAGCTGGGAATGGGGAGGGAAAGAGGAATTGCAACTCACTGAGCTCTCACTGAGGACAGGGCAGGACCAGGTTTGTTCTCATCTCTTGTGCTCATAAGGCACTGAGCACATGTTTGTCCCACTCCTGTTCCTGCTCATTACCAACCACATCAAAGACAAGTCTTTGCTAAGCAGGGAAAGATCAGGCCTGCATTTTCCAGCAGGTCTAGTGGAATATGAAAATAAAAATTAGGTTTGGGAAAGGAAAAAGTGAAGTATTTTGAATTGGTTTCAGATTTAATATCTTAGTAATTTTAATTTTTACTTCTCTGGATTTATTATGTGTATTCTGTTCTAACTAGCTAACTCTCAATGGGTTTAACATGAATTGTGCTTATAGATTGCTTTTTAAAATTGTTTGTTTGTTTTAATCTATTATTAGAGCTGTATTCTTCCTCTTCATCCTTCTCTTTTTAGGAATTAAATTGGATTTATTAATTTTTTTCATCCTAACACTGCAAGGTACTTAGGAATTTCTTTTGAAGAATCCACTGTGGCCACACAGGTGTTCTGTGCCAGAATTCCACTGTACTTGTGTTCTAGGAAATATTTCTAGGGAAAGAAAAAGAGGAGTAAAGTGAATGTGGCTCAGTTTTTGCCTGGTCTAAGCTGTTGGTTGCCACTCTCACTCTCAGGTGCTGTCCAAGACCACAGTCAGGATCTCAGGGCTGCCCTGAGTTATGTTTGCAGTCATGGATGTTCAGCTTTGGGATCAAGAAGCCAAAGTGAGCTCAGGGTCATTACTGCACTTTATTCTCAGCCATTCCCCCAATTTTGAGCCATCACTTCTGTATTTGAGAGCAGAATTAACATTGGTGTCTGGAAAAAGTGCTGAATTCACTGCAGTGGGTAAGGCTTCTGAGTCACTGGGATATGTAGCCTCAGTCTGCAAATCATCCATCAACAATTGAGTGTAATAAATCAGTTACAGTCAGCTGATGAAGCCCATTGCCAGCTTTTCCCAGAAGTTATTTGGGCACCTCTCCTGCAGCTCTGGAGAGATCTGTGTATGAACTGCACAAATGGTGATTAGGAGCTCCCAGACTTTGCCCCCACAGCCCTGGTGTGGTTTCATTTGGCTCACATGCAGTTTCTGCTCAGTTTAGTCACAATGAAGTGGGGCTCTGAGGTGCACTCTGCTTTCTCCAGGGTTTGATGGGCCTTTGCCTGATAACAGCCTCAAGGATTTGGCAGTGAGTGATTAGTAAAAAATGAGTAGATGGCACTATTGACTTTTTCAGCTCTGTAACTGTAAGAACTACAATTTGTCAAATCTCTGGCTTGTGAGCCTGTGATAGCAGACCTGAGTGCAGGGTTGAGCTTGTCAAACAGCCTTGTGCAGCAGGGTAGAGTTAAAGACAAGGAAACGTGGCAGGGATCTCCAGATAACATAAGTTAGTTTGAAGTGTGCCTCCAGAGAACATGACAGGCAAGGCTGCCTTCAAAGCTTGATCAATTGCTCAAGGCTTTGTCTGATCAGATTTTGAAAACCACCAGGAACAGAGATTTCTGTCTTTTTAGACAACCTATTTCAGGACTTCAGCCCTTACACTGAATTTTTTCTCTTCTGTATCTCTTCTCTATCCACTGGTGATTTCTCCTGCCCCAATCTGATCATTGCTTTTTGCCCTTGCACTGTTATCTCTAAGAAGTGTCTTTATCTTACATGTAATTACCCTTTAAATGTTTGATTACAGCAGTTGGATTCCTTTCCCAAACCTTCACTTGAGGCTAAACACACTCAGACCCTCAGCCTCTCCTCACATGCTGCAGGCACTTCACTACTCAGTGCTTTTCCCTGAGCTCCCTGCATGCTCTCGGTGTCACCTGGGTGCCAAAAAGCCCAGGGTGGGACACGGTGTCCCAGGGGCTGCCCCAGCTGCTCCCTGTGCAGCGCAGACCCTGCCAGTGCAGTGCTTGCTGTTAGCCCAGTGTACAAAGGATGTCCTCAAATGATCTGTGTCCTGATATCTGTGTGTTTTCCTCTGCAAAGCAGGAAATCAGGACAATTGTGTAACACAGAAGTTTGTGGAGAAGTTTCTTCTTTGATATTTGCTTTTTTTCAAGTTCAATGTCAGGAAAAGCACAGAGCTACTGCAAGGACACTTGAGCCTCAGGAGTGCCTGGACACTGCTCCATTTCTGATCTCCCATCCAAACCCAAAATGCCAGACTGAGGCAAAAAGCATCCTGAGACTGGGAGAGACAACATTTCTGTCACTGGTGGGGACTCCAGTGCTTATTTGGCAACCAGCATGGAGCAGGGACTAAGCAGTGAGAAGGGAAGCCTGGAAACCTGGGCCTGCACTGCTTTCTGCATTATTTCCAAGCAGTTTGGGACTTCAGATCTGCCCCCACCATGTGGGAGGTGACCCCAGCCATGTGGGAATCTCTTGGCCTGTTGTTATGGATGCACAAATATTGGTAGCAGGCTTCCTTTGTGCTGCTCTAGGGAGTTAGCTTTGCTGCTGTGACAGTGAAGGTGTCCCCTCCTGTCCCCAAAATGTTGAAGGATTTTGTCTTGATGGTTGTTATGTAACAGTGATTTGCTCATGAAGGTCACCTGGGCTCTGACATGGGTCATGGTGGATTCACTGAAGCACCTGATCGTGGTGAAAAGTCTTCCATGGTAAAATGAGTCTCCTTTCTCTTACTGCCAGTGCTTCTGACTCTTAAGGAATCATTAACAAGTAGTAAAATAATAGCCACTCTAAATCACTTTAGTGTCCTGTGATTGTACAACAATGATAATTATTCTCTACTCCTTGTGATCTCCTTGGAGAAAGTACAATTTAAATACTATTTCAGTCAAGTGAGGTGATTTCTAATGTATGAATGTGGAAAAGTAGCTTTTTATGTGTTTCCTAGTTTGGATACTCAGCTTTTTTATAAAAACTCCTGTTACTGATAGATAAGAAATCTCTCAAAATTTTTGAAAGTGGCAATATAGTGTAAAGTGTGTAAAATTGTGTTTCAGGATGTGGGAAAAAATCCCGAAAGTTACAAATATACAGTTTTTCAGCAAACACATGTGCTATTCCTCTGACAACTGAAAGGGCCTCACTGGTATTGTCATCAAATTATTTTTTAAAAAAATTAATGTGTGGTTGCTTTCTCTCGAAAGTATTGAAATAAAATTTTATCTACAAGCACAAATGGAAGCTCAAACTCTTAACTGTCCCTCTGGGCTACACCCAGGGTGTTCTGGAATGTGCGTCTCCCATTCTATCTGTGATCTTTGCATGATGTTCCCTAAACATTTACTCTTCTTTTGCATGAGTTTAAGGGAGGACCACTGACATTTGGGGAGTTAGAAGAGATTTTTGCTCCTCTGGGACAGATCTCTCAGAGCAGATTGTGAGCTTGTACTGCAGTGGGATGTATTCCCTCTGCATGTGATCTGTCTGGGGGGTGTTGGAAGCTGCATTCCTGCCTGGGGTGACTTCAGTCCTCCCCCTGCTCTGCACAGCTCAGTCTTACAGCCCTCAGCACAGTTTTCCATGTCCTGATGATGTGAAACTTCTTAACTGATGCTGAAAAATGTGTTCCAAATTTTACACACCCTTCTTAAACACAGTGTTCCACACAGTGCCACTGCATCTGAATCACCTGCTTCCACACCTGCAGGGTTGTGAAAGTGCAGGCTTTTCAAAGCTGTCCCTCTGCAAGCAGGCACACAGAGCCTGTCATCAGTGCTGATCTTCCTGGCAGTGCCACCCTGCTCACACTCCCACCTGTGCTGTGGGCCAGGCTGCCAAAGCTTTACCCCGTGATCCCTGTTCCTGATAGATCCACAGGTGGATTTTGTGTGCTGTGTGTGGGGGAAAGCACAGGAATTGTTGCTGTAGGGACAAGAAACTGAGCAGGTGGAGCTGCTGAACCAGCTGGATGGAGTTCTGACCTGCTCTGTGGATCCATCACAGATCCTGAGCTTCCTGGCAGCTAACCAGGCTCTCAGAGCTGTCCAAGCCCACAGGAGCTTTTCCTTTCAGCAGCATTATTTGAAAAATAGGTGAAGTTGTTATGTTCTGCTGCTGGAACTGTTCTTTATTAGGCTCTTATTGATTTACCACTCCTAATTGCTAATAGTATCATTCTCTGGCTTTAAAGAAGTAAACTGCAGATGTGGAGTCCCCATAAAATCGAGATGACTTTTATGAGGGTTTTTTTGGAGGGAGCAAGGGGAAAAGGAAAAGCATTCCAGGGATTTCTCTCTGTTCCTTTAGTATTGGCATAATTATCCTGTATATGGATGTGTCATTGTTTCCATTTACCACTGTTGAGCTGAATAAATTGGTGTATGATTGTAAATGTTGTTCTAGGCTGCAGCTATAGATTGTGCCATGGATTGGATGGATGAAAAATATTGCTGTAATGATTGCTTTGGGTACAAATGATAATTTTGTATCAAATCTTGGAGCAAGCTCCTGGCGCCACTGAAGAGAAAGAAAAAAGGATACAATGCTGAATTTTTAGTTGCTTTATGGTAATGCTGGGATGGCAGGAATGCACAGAACTGCTCCAGGAGGTTTTCTCCCTGAAGAACATTTCTTCTGGTGGAGAACATCCATAACTGGGTCCTGTGGTGATGTTTGCAGGGGTCCCAGGATGAGGGAAGAGATGAGAATCTTGACTCCGTGTTTCAGAAGGCTGATTTATTATTTTATGATATATATTATATTAAAAGAAAATTATATGACTAAACTATATGACTAAAAAGATATGACCAAAACTATACTAAAAGAATATATATAAAATAAAATATAAAATATAAAAAACTATATATAAAACTATACTAGAAGAATAGAAGAAAGGATTTCATCAGAAGGCTTGAAAGGATTAGAATGATGATAAAATCTTGTGACTGTCAGACAGTCTGAGCCAGCTGACTGTGATTGGCCATTAATTAAAAACAACACATGAGACCAATCCCAGATGCACCTGTTGCATTCCACAGCAGCACATAATCAATGTTTATATTTAATTTCTGAGGCCTCTCAGCTTCTCAGGAGAAAATATCCTGGCCAAAAGATTTTTCATCAGCTGTGTCAGTGTCAGGGTCCCCCTGTGCTCCCTGGGCTCGGTGGGGGTTTGGGCAATACCGGCTCATCCAGTCCGTCGGGCTTTCTGCCCTCTGCAGCCCGCAGATAACAGGGCAGATACGGCTTTTGAAGCCAGGCTATCCCTAAATATTCTCCTCCTTGTGCCTGAGTGATGCATTCTTAGGCATAATGAGCCCCTGTGCTGCTGGAACAAAGGGCAGGTGGCTCTCCCTGCCTTTGGGAATGCTGATGGTCCTCGCTGCTGCCGCTGCTTTGAGCACGCTGCGATTAGCGGGGTTTGGAACGTGAGGGTCCGAGCATCAGCGGGGCTGGGCTTGCACAGCTGCTTCGCCTCAGCAGGAGCCGCAGATGTTTGCAAGAGTTTCCTCCTGTGTTTATTATATTTAATGATCAGTTTGTCTATCTCCTTACATCACAACGTGAGGAAATAGATCTCCTGCACCCGTAAAGAACAAGTAGGAGTTTTTGATGTTCTGCTGCCGGTAAACACTCAGCTAAAAATGTAAGGGAGCAGCTTGTGCCTCAGTGAGAATCCCGGAAACAGCCCCGCCCAGCCACGGTCACCTCTCCTCGTTCCCGGTGCTCTGACACACCTGGAGAAATCCTCCCTAAATGCACACATGGGCTGAAATAACAAAATCTAATGGAGAAAACTATTGGTATCTGAGCTCCATTTCTGAACTAGAAATCCTCTCAAAAGTGTTCTTTCTACTAAATGACCTTTAAAGTCTGTCCAAAGACTGCATCACACTTATTTTGGGGGAGAAATGTACCTGGTAATTTATTGATATTTTTTGTTTTCAGATGTCAGTATATTTTTCGCACTCTTCATTATTGCCATTTTTCTCCTTTCTTTTTCCAACAATAATCTGTGTATAATCTGGGTTGTGGTTTTGTTGTTGTTGATCTGTTAGCTTTTCCTTCCTTCTCGTAGGGATTTGTTTGCAGACAAATTTTTCACTTTTATCCTGATCAGAGATTCCTTAAAGAATATTTTCCCAGGTTCTCTCCAACAATATTTTCTGTTCTTTCTCCTTTTCAGGAAGCTTCATATATATTTTGGAGAATATTATTAAGATTTTGTCCCCATGTGATTTCTCAACCAAACACTTTACAAACACTTTTAACTGAGGAGCCCCTGGGACACTGTGCAGCAAATTGGACATTAATATTATGATCTTTCTCCCCCTTCACTTAGATTCCTTTAATCAAATTAAACTGTCAGACACAATAAATAATAATATATTTGTGGCTGTTTATTGCTGTAGGACAATCAAAACATACCCACAAAGGCTGAGGCTGTCTGCTGTTCAAGAGTGATTACACTGGGTTTGAGCAAATCAAGCAGGGCAACCAAAGCTTTCATTGGGTCTCCTGGAAAAGTGGAGAATTATTTCAGTGGAAGGGGCATCAGCAGCTCAGCTCCTGTTCATTTCTCACTTTATTTTATGCAGTTGAGATGTTGTTTTCCTTACAGTGTTTCTGGAACATGAGTGTTAATACTTGTGAGAGCTGGGGTGATGATTATGCAGCTCATTTGCATAATTCCTTCTGTTATTTAGGTTTAGCAATAGTAGAAGTGGCAGGTCAGCATGTATCCATCTCTGAAAGATGTTTTTCCGGACACATCGTTTGAAGGGAAAGGGGAAATCCCAAAAAGGGTTAGCAAGACTCTAATATACACAAAACACAATGGATTAGATAATGAGGGTAACACATAATGTTCTGTGTTATTTAGTCTATTATTTATGAGAAAAGAATAATAATTATAATAATATTTCTGTTTCAATGAGAATGCTACTCAATTGAGAAGCTGCTTGTGGAGATTAATCTGCCCTGCTATCAGGTGCTAAATCTGGAGACAGCCTGCATTGGCTTTGGGGAGTAGTTTTTAATCTGTTATTCAACTTTATTAGTCCCAGTGGAAATTTCAAACCCATCTCTTGCCATTAGTCTTCCCCTATTAACCTCCTTAAATATAAGAATTAATAAAACACTAATAAACAAAAAATAAATTAATTATTTGCTGTCTTAGCCTGTTTTGTAGGAAGACTACAGCCCTGAGATTTTTGTTTTCATAAGATTGGCAATGCAGGGCTGAGTGTACTTAGTGATCACACACAGATAATTTAACCAGTTGCTGAAGAAGTGAGTGTATTTCCTTGCTTCATTTCTGCTGGTCCATCTGCATACAGACCTATTTTTATGTCCTCTGATATTTCTCCTCTGTAGAGATACTAATCAGAAAATTAGTCCTGAAAGTGTTCATTTTTGTTATCTCTTTTGTCCCTTGATAAATACGTGGTTCTGTTCATGTTTCTCAACCTGATCCTCTCAGTGAATAAGAATAGCATGACCTTGCTTTCTTTCTGATAACCTTTTAGGAAAACACCTGTTTTCCTGCTGGTTTTTTTTTCTATCTACGTCATACCCACTGGACTTCAGATCTTTTTCCCTTTTAGTAATTCCTCTTGAACTGATTGCGCATTTCAGTTTCCCACATTTTTGTCATCCTTCTGTGACTAATTCTTCTAACTAGAACCAGGTTTTGTTCACTTAATGAAGATTGCAGAAAGAGAAGAAGGACTTTTGATATCAAAGAAAGTGTTAAACAATTCTCTAACTGCCACCCTCATATTAGGAAAGCTGTGCTGAGAGCCTTTGATTTATATTCTGTCCACTGGCAAATATGAACTCTTCCAAGTTCACACTGCATGACTAGGAAACCATCAAAGGAGGGTAGAGAATTTACTAACATAGTACATGGCTTTCTGCAAATAAAATAATTACAATTTTTTGGTCTGTTTCTGTCCTTCATTACTTGCAGAAAGGATTCTGTATAAGTTAGCATTTCTGAAGAGCATCCCCAAAGAAATCTACTTGCTTTATCAAGAGATGTGGAGGAATGCCAGGGGAAAGATCAGAGGAGTTCCTCTGTGGGAGGTACTTTGCATGCTGATGCAACTTTCTGTTTGTTTGTAGTTTATTTGTTTTACCATTGCTTTATCATTTGTCATCCTCAGGAGGAAGGCTTTAACACAAAAGTTTGTAAGAGACTTGGCTAAGTGCCAGTAATTCTCACATTTTCTGTGCTACAGTTCCATTTGCTGAGGCCAGCACAGCAATTGCAGCTTCTACCCAGTTCATGAGCTGCCCTGGCAGCTGTGCCTGGTCACTTGGGAATGCAGATCCATCACATTTATCCCATTTGCTCTCCATCAGCAGCCTGGGGTGGGAATTTGAACCAGTTCCTTGCTGGTCTGTAGCTCATTGCCTTCTCCCCCATTCTCTGTTTTGTCTATCAGGTCTGAACAGACATATTCATGATAAGCTTGATGTCACCAGGCTCTATCCAGAGGGGAGCATTCATTATGGACAGGGATCAGAGGCTCTGTGTTATCTTACTTAAGCTATTTCATTTTCTCACTCCTGTTAACATCTCTCTTCTGTAAATTGCCCTGGCTCACAGGCAAAACTAGAGAAATACCCTCAGTATGTCAAATTATTTGTCAGTTTGTCTGGTGTTGGAACCCTAAACCTGCTTGAAGAGACCCTTCAGGATGATGAGAGACCCACAGAAGCACATTGCTCACTGAGAGTGAGGAAAAGAAATCATTGTTGTGTTCTGACATGGTGTTCCCTCATTCCATCAGGAGATTCACTCTTGCTTATCTTTGAAAGCTTTGACACAAAGAAAGATTTAGCCTGTTCCAATGTGAAAACCTGCCTGACCTTTCAGTGCAAACCTTTTGTGTGCACTGAATTCAAGCAGTGAATCATTGGGTGCACCAACAACCTGCAATGCTTCCAGGTTTCTCTTTGGGCTGCAGATATGAGGATGTGGAGATGAGATATTCAGAGCCTTGACAAAGCTCCCTCCCCTTCTGACACTCCTGTAGATGATGTTGGTTTCTGCTTAGTTTCTGTTTGTGCCCTACAGAAATAAAAAACAATGAAGCTTGTTTCCACTGTGCATAAAGATAGGAACTGTGTGATTACTATTTTTTAGATGTTGATTCTCCATTAATGTTTCAAACCTTGGAATTTTGTTGGTGTGGCCACACCAGGAGCTGTGGACAGAGGCTGAGGTGAGGACACAAGGCACATCAGAATAGATCAGTCCCTGACTAATGTTTTCTTTTGCTTGCCTCTGTAGAACACAGAAATGGAATTCATGAACACCAAACTTTTTAGGTGCAAGGACCCGGAGGAAAATGTGTCAATCTCTGTAAAGAAGTGCCATCTGCAGCCTATCTTAGACAAACTGTTTCCTGATAATTAAGGTTAGTAAATAAGTCTTTTATTTTCCACTGAAATACACAGCAGGGAAGGTCAGAACTAATGGGAATTTTGGATGCTCAGCAGCTTCCAGGGTTAATTTTTTCTCTGTTGGATTTAAAGCTAACATTTCACAGTCATGTAGGACAAACTGAAGAATGTATTTGGGAGAGATGCCTAAACTATCAAAAAGGTAGCACTGTTTTATAAGGGTATAGCTGCTCAAACAAGAGACAGATTTTCAGATTTCACTCTTTCAAGCAATCCCATTGTATTATAGGTTCTTTGCTGTTTTTTATGATCCACAATTACCACAGGGTAGTTTACCCAGGAGAAAATCGTTGCCAATGAGCAGAGTGCCAGCCCTCAATTTCATCTCTGAGGAAATAACACCTGCAAGATCAGTCAGGCCTGCTTGCTTCCCATGTCCTTGACTGCTTGTTCTGCTCAGTGTCACTTCAAGGTCACATTTTACACCCAAAAGGCTGTAAATGAATAATGATTCCTTAGTATCAAGCAGGGAATGGGACTCTCAGACATCCTCAGAGCCCACAAATGTGCCTGGCACCCAGATATTGTTCTAAATTCCCTGGATTTCTCTGACCCCTTCTAGCTCAAACAGGATCATGGGCATCATTTGGGGAAGCTTCCTTCCTCAGAGCTGTGAGGATCTGTCTATAACCTGTGTGTTCCTCATCTTTGTGACCACTTGCTTTGCTTAGCTTAATTCTGAAGTCAGAGGAGCAAATAAAGGGAGAGCAGATCCAAGGTCTGATGAACTTTGAACTTACTCAAATGTGAAGCTGATTAGCTGGAATAGAGAGAGCCAGCACCACGGTCTAAACAGGCTGAAATTCAGCCCAGTAAGCTCCTGGCTCCATGTGTTCACATGCATCTTTACCTGTATCCATGTGAGAGATGGAAGCAGATTGAAGTTTTCTCCTCCCCAGAAACACAGGAGTGTTTCTCCATTGACTAATGCTGCTGAGCTGAGAGATGACACAAAGGTTGTCCCAGATCCTGGACCCCTGGGTTTTCCCCAGGTGCCAGGTCACTCCTCACAGATAATTGCTTACCATCATCAGCTAAAATAACTACATCTTCCAAGACTAGATTTACAGGTACAACCACTTAAAAAAAAAAAAAAGCATTCACCCACAGTGAGGTAAATATGCAGGTTTATTGCAGCCAAGCCACTCCTTTCTGTGTCATTCCTTCTCAGACATCTGCTCGTGGATGTTAAAACCCCGAGCACCTTTGGCAGGGACACTGAACTGTGAAATCTGCAGCACCTGTGACAGAGGAGCACTCTTTGGGAAAAAAAGTTGTCCAAGGAAAAGCAGCTGCTTCAACTTGTGTCCCATTGGAGACAAGTGAATCTGAAGTTATATATTATATAAGACGTAGGTGATGACAGCAGTTTATCATTAACCTGAACCCTGCAAGAAGCACATAAGGAGAGGAAGAAGAAGAAAGCCAGAGAAGCAGCCAGGATGGAATCCATCATAAGGATCAACAATGCTGCAGACATCTCTGTTATTATTCTCTACTTTTTGATAGTTCTGGCAGTGGGACTATGGGTATGTTGGGATTTTATTTTGTTTTACTTGAGGAGCAGGTAGATTATAGAGTCTTGGCAAAATAGTGTAGTAAGTGAGAATGCGTAATCAGATAAAGATTTTGATGCTTAATTGAAATAATTAACAGGTGCATGGTGGGCAAAATGTGGGCACTTGTTTACATCAGAGGGGATGGTGAGCCAGGGTGGCATCCCTTTGGGTGGATGAATGCAACAGTGGGGAAGGTGCAGTGCTGGGGTTTGTGCGGGATGGAGCCCAGAGATGCGATCGGTGAAGATCAGCCAGGGTCCCTCAGACATGGCTGCACCTGAGAGTGGCCACGGAGCGCTGGGGCTGCGGGAGAGCTGTGCTGGGAGGGGATGGCCTGGGAAACAGCGGGGAGGGGGAGCTGCAGGGCTGGGCAGGGGCGGGAGGGGACGCGGGGTGCGCCGGGGTGGGGAGGCGGTGTGGCAGCACCCACAGCGCGGGGACAGGGACGGGACGGCAGAGGCGCCTCGGCCGAGGCTGCGGGTGCCGTTTGAAGGCAGCGTTGGCGGGGCTGTGCCTGGGCTCCAGGGTGCAGAGCCACGGAGCTGGAGCTGGAGCAGCCCCGGGGCTGTGTCAGGGTGCAGAGCCGGGAGCAGGAGCAGCCCCGGGGCTGTGTGAGGAGCCGGGAGCAGGAGCAGCCCCGGGCTGTGTCAGGAGCCGGGAGCAGGAGCAGCCCCGGGCTGTGTCAGGGTGCAGAGCCGGGAGCAGGAGCAGCCCCGGGGCTGTGTCAGGAGCCGGGAGCAGGAGCAGCCCCGGGGCTGTGTGAGGAGCCGGGAGCAGGAGCAGCCCCGGGCTGTGTCAGGAGCCGGGAGCAGGAGCAGCCCCGGGGCTGTGTGAGGAGCCGGGAGCAGGAGCAGCCCTGGGGCTGTGTCAGGAGCCGGGAGCAGGAGCAGCCCGGACTGTGTCAGGGTACGGAGCCGGGAGCAGGAGCAGCCCCGGGCTGTGTCAGGAGCCGGGAGCAGGAGCAGCCCCGGGCTGTGTGAGGAGCCGGGAGCAGGAGCAGCCCGGGCTGTGTCAGGAGCCGGGAGCAGGAGCACCCCGGGCTGTGTGAGGAGCCGGGAGCAGCAGCAGCCCCGGGCTGTGTCAGGGTACGGAGCAGGAGCAGCCCCGGGGCTGTGTGAGGAGCCGGGAGCAGGAGCAGCCCGGGGCTGTGTCAGGGTGCAGGGCCGGGAGCAGGAGCAGCCCCGGGCTGTGTCAGGGTACGGAGCAGGAGCAGCCCCGGGCTGTGTCAGGGTACGGAGCTGGAGCAGGAGCAGCCCGGGCTGTGTCAGGGTGAGGAGCCGGGAGCAGGAGCAGCCCCGGGCTGTGTCAGGGTGCAGAGCCGGGAGCAGGAGCAGCCCGGGGCTGTGTCAGGGTGCAGGGCCGGGAGCAGGAGCAGCCCCGGCAGGGCTGGCAGTTCCTGTGCTCGGTGCCTCCAGCCCGGCCGGCAGCGCTGCAAGGGGAGCCCGGAGCCCCGGGAGCAAAGCCCCGGCAGCCAGGGCAGGAAAGCAGCGCTGGGACCTCAGAGCTGAAGCGTCTGAGAGAATGGGCCGATGCACTGAGCTCCAGGGGAAGGCACTGAATTCGGGTTTCCCTGGGGCAAGCCCTCCTTGTCACCTGAACACCTGACCAGTGACAAGCAGAGAGGAGGGGTTGCCCTTCAGGGATCCTCTGCTTTCCAGGAGCATCCCAGCAACATTTCACAGTGCACAAAAGTCAGCTGCAGAACAAACATCCCTTTCTAACAACCTGGCAATATTGTGAGGGGCACCAACAATTTACAGGTTGCACAAAGTGGACACAAACTTTTCTTTGCCTCTTCAGCACAGGAGCAGAGGCCAAAAATATAGTTAAAAATCTGAAGCCCCAGTCCAGCAGAACACCTGGTTGTCTGGCAGGAGGGAGCTGGGTCCTACCATGAGAGTCTGGCTGTTGCTGTAGTTGAACTTCATGTTAAAGATCTCTGACAATAAGGAGCTGATCTCTGGCTTCTCAGGCCATTGTGTGCTGAGTTAATTCCTGGAAACTTTTCTTTCCAGCCATGAAGACATTGTTACTGGACAAATACTTACCCAGTATGCTGTGTGTTGTTAAATGTAAATCCATTGTGTTTACTTCCTTTCTTCTGCATTGGAAGAAAATACATGGATAATTTCCCCAGGTCTTCTTTCGTTATTTACCTGTTCAAAGTCCATCAGAGATGACAATGGAAATCCAGTAAATAATGGCTCAAGGTCATTAATAAAAATTTGAGGAACTTCCCTCTAAAGCCCATACCTTGACAAAGACAACATGAGTTTGTAAAAAGGAAACTTTAGCTGGTTTCTTCTTTTGGAACTTCAGAGGGAATCAGGCACAATGCTGATATCACAAGAAGGGAACAGATACCTATAGGGGCAGGATGGTATTGAGTAAAAAAGCTGCATACTTTCTGTATAATAATAAACTTGCACCTTATAGTCTATTTTGATGCCTGAAAGCAAAGGCTTTTCACCCCAACAAAAAATTCATGTGAGCTTTTACTTGAGGGAAAATTTTTCTTGGTTAAATTTAATTTTATTTAATGTTTCACACTATAATGAAAGGTGAAGGAATGAAACTTGAATGGCTAATGCAGACCTAGATGAAAGAGTAATTGTTTCATTGTATTATTGTATTGTATTCCGTTGTATTTTCTTCATCATTTTTGGCCACTCTGTTTTTCTCACTTTACCCTGCCTGTGTGTTTTGTTATCCCTTCATTCAGGCTGTTTGTTCTCAGCCTGTGTATAATTGCCTAGCACACTTGAAATATGATTAAAACTTTCTTTTTTCCTTTTTTCCAGGCTATGTACTCCACCAACCGAGGCACAGTGGGTGGGTTTTTCCTGGCTGGCCGGAGCATGGTGTGGTGGCCGGTGAGTGCTGAGTGTAAAACACAGGGTGTGCATCTGCCCTGCCTGTCCTGGCACATCCAGGACTCTGTGACTCTGCTGAGGCTCTGGTGGCTCCGTTGTGTGGCTGCAAATCCAACCCTTTCTCCAGCCACTGCTGTCACAGGGCACACTGCACTAACAAAGCCAGGGATGGGCAGGGAGAAGTGCTGGGCTAAGTTGTCTCTGCTCAGCTCTGAGCTGTCTTGATTATGTGATCAACTTATTTGGCTATAAGTACATTGTTAATGTCAGTACAGACAAATCCAGTGCTTTGCCTTTCGTGCCACTTTAAAACTTTTCAACATTTGGACTCTGTTCTTTTCATTGCACTCAAAGAAGCTGGCTCATGTTAAGGTTATCACAGACAGGAATTAATTTACTGCAATTTTCCCCTTTATTGCTCTATTGTTTCTACTTTTGGTAACAAGTTCTGGTCTGTACAAGGAGAAAAATCCTGGAAATGTTCTGGTATGCTATTGGTAAAATATATTTTAAATGTATTTAAAGATTAGCTGTGGTTTACCTTGATTGTCTTCTGTGGAACTCTTTTATATTCCAAGGCAGAGAACAGGAGTCAAAGCCACAAAGTGTTTTTAGCCATCCATCCCATCAGGCCATTTGGCAGAAATGATGTTAGATACAATTGTCTATTCCTTCCTGATCATACATTCTCCTTAATAGGAAAAGCAGACAACTTAGACAAACCTGCATTTTCTGGATCACTGGAATACAGGAAATGGAATCGTGTTTTACATTATTCCATTTGTTTGAATGGAATTCCTCAACACCTCTGATCTTGCATTCAGTCTCAGAAAATGTTTCTGCACTTCATTAAGGCTTGGGAGTCAAGAGTCCACACACACTGATTCAGTTACAGGACCAGAAGACTGAGAGTAAACATTGATTCCCTAAAGATTTAGGAAGTTTTTGAAGTAGGCTGCAGAAATACCTGCCCAGCTTTCAGTCCTGTGCTTCAGGGAGCTGCTCTCTGCCTTTAGAAGGCATTGGGACAGCCTCTGTAAGGACATGAAGGATTAAAGGCCAATGACAGTAAAAGGTTTCTTCATCTGATGTAGCAGATCTAAGAAAATTCAGGTTCCTTTGGAAGACTGGGGAAAGAGAAAGTTTCCAATTTATTTTAAGATAAAACCCATTATTCTGGGAGAAGAGAAGAGAAGAGAACCTAACAGATGACTCAACTGTCACTTTAATCAGGGGGCTGGTTTGAACCTTGTGCAACTGTGTCTGCCTGGCAAGGGGGTGTGAATATCCTTTTGTGAGGTGTAAACGGACATGGAGGCAGCAGGGCAGCCAAGCCTCACCACAGGAAAGTTCTGTGCTGCTCCAGTGGCACTGAGAACTCCTGGTGATCCCCTGAGACCTGGGGGAGAGGATCTGACACCGATCCTCTGCCAGCACAAACCCAACAGAGCCTGCAAGCTCCCCTCCTCCAGTGGGAAGGAGCAGGGAGCAGCCCAAGCTCCTGCCAGGATCCCCTCCCTCCTTCCCAGGCTCTGGGAGCTCAGTGAGGACAAAGTGCTCAGTCCTAGATCTCCCCTTCAGTCCTTCCCTCTGGAATGCCAGGAGGGGCTTCCCATGCCATAAAAATGAACCTTTCTTGCTATTCTTCCTCGTATCACTCAAAATAAACAAAGAGCAAACACTCCAAAACCACAAACTAAATACCATGTCAGCAGCACCACCCCGGAAAGTTTGCCTTGGATAAAAAGAGCTTCCAAAACACCAATTCTGACAGCTTAGCAGGTAGATGGGATGTCAATCACCCAGAGCAAACTGGGCTGAAATGATGAGGAAACCAATGAAAGTATAGAAAGTTTAGTCAGAGATGTGATCTCAGAGCTGCTAGAGCTGAGTGTGATGTTTTACTTTGTGCTTTGATTTCTCTTTTGTGCCACGTCAGGGCTAACCTGGGATGGTTCTGGGGGGCCTCAGTGCATTTCCACAGAAAGGGTGGGGGCAGCTGTTTTGCAAGAGGGCTCTTGTTTGTCAGATTTCTCCCCTGCCATTTCAGGATAATGACCCTTGTCATGTAATTGCTTTCTGGAACAGAGCAAAATGAAGAAAAAAAATCCTTCCACAAACTTGGTATAAACTTAATTCCCCTAACTAATTGTATTTTTCAGTTGTGGTCTGTATGCTATGCTCTGCAGGGCACCCACAAGTGGCTTTTCTGACCCTAAAAGAGAAGGAGGGTCATTAGCAGAGTGTTACTGACAGGCTGGGGAATGGACTCTCTTCACTTAAACCATATCACATCTGTGCTTTGGTGGACTAGAGGAGAGCCTGGTAATGAAGGGCTAGAGATTATTCCTGCTTTTATATGGATTTTGAATGTTTGTAGTCACTGGCTGTGATTGTGATTTGATTTCTCAATGTATAAAGTAGGACCAAGACACATCTTGGGCCAAGTTTGCCCTGCTTGGGCTCTGATTGTTCTGCACCAGCAGAATCCAGGAAAGCTGCTCAGCATTTTGCAGAACCAAGCCCAAGATAGTTTTCTGGCTGAGGTGAGAGTTCACTTCACTGGAATCACTGCCCTTGTGCAGTGGCTGAGCCATCTCAGTAATTCCCTGGTTAATTAGGGATAAAGGTATATAAGAGCATTCTCCCAGATTACCCAAAACTGAAATCTGCTGTTGGTTAGTCATAACCTAAGAAATTCTTACAAAATGCTGAGCCCTTTCCACTCTCTTGCTATGGAAACTGACAGAAGAATCTTCAAGAAACTGTCTTGGGCTTTGGGGGAAATATCTTCAGGAAAGACTCATGGCTCTTTAAACCCTCATAATCAGCTCTGCTTTTCCCAAAAAGACCCAGAGAAGTTCAAGGCAAGGGACAGCTCTGTAGCAATGGGCCTTGCCAGCTTCAGCTTCCTTTGCCAGATGAAGGAGTTGGGTTCAGCCAAATGCTTCCTGCCATGGTAGGACATGAAGTGTCTGTTCCTGCAGAACAGTCAGCTTTGGTAGCAGCAATCTCACAGGATTAAAGCCCTTCATGCACAATTAAAAAACCTCAAACTTTTGAAGCCTTCCTGCTTTTGAATTTTCTTCTTCAGGTTCTGGAGTTTTGCAGACAGATCTGTCTGCACAAAATTATGGGTTACCTTGTACACCTCAGGTCCTGAGGCATGAATAGGACAAAGAGAATCTGCTGGGTATGTGAAGCCAGCTCTGTTAGAGAGATTTACTGAACAGTGGTGCAGGGTCAAGGGCACTCCAAAGAGAAATGTAACTCAGCTTGTTTCTGGTCATGTACATTTAGATCTTTGTCAGAGAGATAAGAATTAGGGGAAAAACCCCAATAGATTCTTGCTTCAGCTGTGCTCAGCTAATCTTTGTGGCCAGCAGAACTGACCACTGGCATGATTTCTCTGATCTTTGCAGCCAGGTGAGTTTCACATTGTCTCAGGATTTTGCCCACTGCTATGAGGAACCAGGAACAACAATTCTGCTGTGAATAAGATTTGCATTTCCTTTTCTTAGGTAAAGTAGAATGAAAAATTACCTTGTCAAGTTCCATGCAAAAAAAAAAAAAAATTGTTACATCAATAGTTTTCAGGGTAAAAAGAATAATGAAGTAATCAAAGCAAAGCTCTGATAGGAAAGTAGAAGTTCAGTGAAATGGATTTCTGCAGAATCTGTGAGACTTTCCAGCTGGCTGGGAGGTGTTTCTGCCTCAGAGCACAAAGTGGGGAGGTGTCAGATCCTCCTGAGCCTGAGCTGGACCAGGTTTGTTGGAGCACAGACATTTTGATGATTATTGTCCATTCCCTCCCTTAGTACACTGGGAATTATAAAGATGTGGCTTCATTGGATAATAATGCAATTCATAGAATTTTCAGATTAATTGGGAAAGAAGAATAAACCCCACACTTCCTTCTTTGGGTCTCAGAGCCTAGGAAGTGTGGCAGTAATATTGCATTTCCAAAGGGACTGAGGGTGATCCCAAAAAGCTGAGGTAGGAGAAGCAAAGCCTTTGCATCAGAGTAAAGCCACAAGGTGCAGGGTAGAGCTGTTGGTTAGAGAAAAGCATGAACAGCCTCAGGGGCTGGAATGAGAAATGTGTCAGGGAAGAGGGGTGTGGGAAGAGCTTCTGCAGGGGTGATACCTCAGGGATGGCTCAGGACCTGTGGGGTGAGAGATCCCCTGTGCTCTGAGGATCAGTGGGAAAGGGTTTGGTGCTGAGCTGATGCCTCCAGGAGGGTGGGCACGGGGCAGGGGCTGTGCTGGCAGGTCCTGGCAGGGAGAGGAGGCACAGGCTGGGCATTCTGCACCCTGCAGCTGCCACTGCCTGCCCAGTGCATCCACCCAGCTGGGAATGGCAGGGCCAGGATGTCACTGCATCCTCCTCTTCATGAGGAGAGCAAGGTGAAAGAGTTAATGAATAACAGGAAAAAACACAGTGATCATCATCTGTTTCAGGGTGGTGGTACTTCTGCTGAACAGAGTGCTCTTGTTAGGGCCTGACCTCTTAAAATTTATTAAAAGAGTTAATGTTCCACGTTTGCCTCAGGTTAGCTCAGGTTTTTCATCCTCTTTCTCTCTTAGCAGCTTTTGTCTCTTTCAACCAACTTTGTTCTTCACCTTCCCTCCTGGATCTGTCTTTAAAGTCAGTTCACTCACACATTCTCTGAGAACAGTTAACACTGCCAGAAGATTGTTTCCTTCTGCCATTCCCAGTTTCAGCCCAGAGTTTTTAAGATGTTCAGCAGCATCTACCAATGGCAAATCAAGAATTCCACTAATCAGCCTTTCCAGTACAGAAATCCCACTGCAGTAAGTTCTCCAGCAAGGCAGCTCAGGCCCAGAGCCATCTGCCTTCTCTCCTCATCCTTAAAATACAACAGGTGGGAAATTTCTCTCTCCCCTCTGGCATCAGCAGCCACTGGGGTGTGAGGGTATTTGGTCAGCACTCTTCTTGCTGTGGCCATGCTGCAGATTTAAGGGTAACCTGCATTTTCCTGGCCATAAAGCCATGTTCTCCCTTCCCAGCTGTGTGACATAACTGAAACTTATTTTTAAATTGCATCCATTATTAGTGTGTGTTGATCCTAAAGATTTGCTGCACTGGATGTTCCCCTAATTCAGAGAAAAAAATTAGGATGTGAATGTGGGATCTGCATTCACATTGCTTTGTCCTTGTGCTGGTCCTGAATATGTTGGTAGTTTTGCATTGGTTTGGTTTGGTTTGGTATTTTTCTTTCAGTACAATATTATTTTAGATAAATTTGAGAACACAGCATCAGCAGCATTGCCTGCAGTGTGTCCTGGGGTTTCAGGCACTGAGCCAAAGCTTGTGCCTGTCAGTTCTCAGAGTTCCTCTTTAGCTGCTTCTGTTACTTGGATCTGCCTTTAAGCTCTTGAACCAGGAGAGGGAACACATTAAATAAAATCAGAGATTAATGTGGTTAATATTTTCTGGTGATTGCATTTCTAGTAACCTAGATTTAAGTTTAATTATTTATCTCAAAGGAAAGTGTTGGGCAACAGTGCTAAGGCTTAGTAAAAGTGATACTTTTTTCTTCACTATCATTTCTGGAAAACTGTTGCTGTCACCAAGAGGTTAGAAGAAACAGAGGTCTTTTGTTTGCCAATGTTTGTTGCAAAACTTATCAGTCCTGTAGAAATGTCATATGACCAACTGGTTACAATCCTGTAGGGCACAACTGGCTTTTAGAAATGTGTAAAAACTCCAAATCCAGAACTGAGTGAACTTAGAATCATAAATTTCCTGTCCCAGCAAAAGAACAGTTTGTCTGCAGAAAAAGACTTGAAGAAATCAGGAGATCAAACTGATGGAAGAGAAAAACTGTAAGCCTGGAAAAGAAAGAATGGAACCCCCTGAATTTCATTTGTGTGTTTCAAATGAAAATAGGGGAGGATAATCTATTTGTTATCAGAGATCAGGGTGGGGGGTTGAAGAGTGTGGTTGTTATTTCTGGCTATGCCACAGCTCTGTAGAATAAATCTGCTCTGCAGGGGTGGATTTCTAGGATGAAATCCTTCATCCTCCCAAAACTCAGGGGATTGTCCCTGTGCTCCCAGCCACACTGATTGAATATTTGCTGCTATTCAAATCAGTTGGACTCAATGATCCCTGTGGGTCCCTTCCAACTCAGGATATTCCATGATTCAAATGAGAGCATTGGAAGAGGTCAGCAGAAATTCCCTTGCCTGCTTTTATGTGGTTTTCTTTTTAACCCTGTTTATTGTTGTTATTGTTTTAGCTTTAAATGTAAGGATGTGGGGAAAGAATAGAGAAGAATAAAAAAATGTTCACTTCATTTTTTCATCTCAGAACTCTTCCAGCTTCCTTGTCCTCTGCCCACAATACTCAAATCCAACCTCTTTTTTATGCCTGACTTCTCACCCTGCATCCTTCAGTGCCTGATCCAGTAAATCATCACTGGGTATTTCTGCTGCCTTTAATGTGTTCATTTTGAGGAAAAGAAGCTCAGTCCTTTTCATCTTTTCTATTGTCTAAGTTACTTAATTAAGAATTAGACCTTTGTGAATGGCTCCTGCCTGTCTGCAGACCAACAGGAATCTTTCATTTTATCAATCTCTCCCTGTTCATCAATTCCCATGTTCTCCCTGCTGATCAGTGCAATATTTGGGGGTCTTAAAGATCCAGCACTTCTTAAATATAACTCCTTGATTTACTGTTGCCCCTGGTTTCCACTTTCTCAGCAGACATTCCTGCTCTGCAGCTTTCAGAATTTAATTCAGTAATCAAATACTTCTGGCTAACAGTGAGCCAAGTCCAGCTCTCAGCAGGGCACATTTGGATGCACAGGCTGTGCAATGTGGAACAGGGAGTGCAGGAATGGCAGCTGGGGATGCCCTGCTCATTTCCCCCTTGAACAGGGAAGATCACAGTCTTCCTCCCTGATTGCCTGCATATCATCCCAATGCCAGCTTGGCAAGTTTTGCAAACATTTAAAAATCTATATTGGTGTAATGTATTTTTGACTCAACTGGAAGATATTTGATTCACCATCCTCTTCTCCCTCACTGTTGTGGATGTGGTGCTGGGGGCTCTGGATTCAGTGGGAGTTCTGAAATCTATCAAGGAATTGATTGTCAGTCATTGCCATCAGCACAGGCAGTGGTGCTGAGTTCAATGTGCCAGATGAAGGGGATTTTTCAGCAATTCCCATGAACATAAGAACCAATTTTTGTTTTTTCTCTTTGCAGATTGGTGCATCTCTGTTTGCCAGCAACATTGGCAGTGGGCACTTTGTGGGAATAGCAGGAACAGCAGCAGCTGGAGGAATTGCCATTGGAGGATATGAGTGGAATGTAAGTGCCATATATGTCAGGGAAATACTTGTGACATCTGGATTATCTGCAGAGCTTAATCAAAATAACATTGCCTAGTAATTTAGGACTGTCAAAGTTTGTACTTGGCAACACTTGTTTTCTGCACAGACCACTAAGAGCCAATGTAATCTAGTATTTAACCTGTCTAAGCCACTGGAGAAGGTGACACTTGTTGGTTGAAGCTTTTTAGAGAGTATTTGAATCAAATAAATTGGTGCATTTTCTCCTCTATGCATATAGTTTTATTACTTTTAAAGTATTTGTGAACAACATTTTCAGACTGCAGGATGCTGGCAAGAATTTATCAGGCAATCCATGGTAATTTTTGCAGCATTTTGCTATGTAGAAATTATTGAAGATGCTTTGATTTCTTCACAGGCTGTAAGGGATGTTGAACATCCTGCACAAGCACCTGCATTCCAAAAATCTTTTCCTCTTTACCTTCTCCTTCCTGTAATTATGCTGGTGTTTTGCTTGCGGTTCCAGTACAGGGCAGAGCTGTCATGTAGCATTGTGTATATCAGCGATAGATAAGTGAGCTTCCCGGAGTAGCAGGGTCAGCGTGAACGGAGACTGCCCTGAGCCCCTGCATCCATTTCCTTGTGCTGTCAGCCGCGAGGGTGCGGCTGACAATGGCGTCGTTGTGCCTAATTCACCCTCGGGGAGGGAATGAGCCGTGGCACAAAGGGCTGAATGAGCCTCCACAGGTCGATACTTCCCTGCGTTTATTTCTGAGCCCAAAGAACCCTCCCACCCTGCGGGATTTGGCTTTGTGCTCCTCAGCAAGCGAATGCTTGCTGCAAATAATCGAGTGCTGGTAGGATATAAATGTTTAAGGAGAAGGACAAAGCTTAAAATGAACTGAGATGTGCAGTTTATCTGTCAGCTCCCTCTTTTTGATTATATCAGGCCTATGGCAGACCTGATTCTCCTTCTTTTTCCAGCAGAACAAAGCAAATCAAAACAGAACACAAATCTCTAGGGTCCATATCCTTCTTCAGACATCTCTAACACTTTGTCTCCTGCGAGGTTCCTGCTGGAGCAGTGTCACCCACAGTGAGCAGGAGGGGTTGGCTGGGAAGCAGCAATGAGCTCTGGGGTGTCTGAGCAGACACTGCAGAGTTCGTGACTTACAGTGGCACAGCTAACACACACAGCAGGAGTAATGAAAGTAATACCAAATTTGACTGTTGACATCCTTGTGTATCCCTGTCCCATTCAAATTATTTCTATTTTGTATCAGAATGACAGCAGAAGCTGACCCAGTATTTCTTGTCCATCTTACAGTTTTGACCTAAGGGCAGAACTGAAAAGATACAGTTTAAAAGCCCTCTAAGCCCTGTGGATAAAATAAATACAGAGTGCAGCTCTGAGGGCAGGAATTTGTTTTGTATTTGTTGATTTAAGTATGTACAGCTCAGTATTGGACAGCATTCCACCAATTTAAGTCAGAAAACTGTGGCACTGCTAGAAGTAATTCACAGAATACACATGGATACACAAAATGTACTATTAAATTGTAATATAACAATACAGAATATTTTACAAATTGCCTGTGGTGCATCCTGTACAGTCTGTGAAATTGTTGTAAAGCATTCAACCATGCTGGGCTTGCTCTGAAGAGAGCTGGGATAGTCTGGTGCCGCTGGTGGAGCTGTGATTCAATACCAGAGGGCAATCCTGTGAGGAGAAATCAGCTGGTTTTGTAGAAAATACAAATCATGTGTGCTTCTTTGGGACAGCTAGCATGAAACCCAGGCTACATTATACCTGATGAAGTTTTTAGCCAAGATTCCATCCCCAAATTTTCAACTGTAAATCAGAGGTCAGAGCAGAACCTCCTCCCCCCACACCCCTGCAGTGCCCAGGTTTTTATGATTTCACTGTTCCCCAGCTGCTGTTTGCTCTGATAAATGGTTTTGGGAGCAGTGTCTAAAGACAGGAGCTAATTCAGCTGATCTTGTGTCTTGGCTGCAGGCTCTGATATTTGTGGTGATTCTGGGATGGATCTTTGTCCCCATCTACATCAAGGCTGGGGTAAGTCAAACCACTACATTGCATTTGTCAAACCACCACATTGCATTTGTCAAACCACCACATTGCATTTGTCAAACCACCACATTGCATTTGTCTCTGCTGCTCATTTCTGCAGCTCAGGGCTGGAGTGCAGCAAACTCATTATGAATGGCACGAGATCCCAGTGTGCCAGAGCAGCACTTTGTTGTATCTGTGTACTTGGAAAATGAGGATTCTCTGTTCTGAGACCTGAGCTGGGAAGTACTTGGTGCTCTCTCCTTGTTCTCCTTTGATTCCTGCAGCTGCTGTTCCCTGAAGCTGCAATTACAATCTCCTAATTTTGTGCTGCACTCTCAGAGTGTCTGAGTCCCAAAAGTCTTGCTCTAATGTGATTTGCAGCTGTTTCCCATTCTGTGAAAGCTCCTCTGCCTCCCCAGGTGGTGACAATGCCAGAGTACCTGAGGAAACGTTTCGGTGGGAAACGGATCCAGGTCTACCTGTCAGTGCTGTCCCTCATCATTTATGTTTTCACAAAGATCTCAGTAAGTGAAACTTTTACAATTCTTCCATTCTACACTGATCTAAAGAAAAGAAATGCCCTTTTACAATATTGCTCTCACAACTGTCCAACCATTCCAGGTTTGGAGCTCTTGGCTGAATGAACAACTGTAAAAGTGTGATTTTGTGTTTTCTTTATTCTGTCCAGTGACACTCTGTGCTGCAATCCAAGGTTTTTTCTTCCTTGCTACTTGCTGTTCTTTGTCCACTTTTTAAGTTTTAGGGTTTACTTTTACATTTGCTCTCTTCTAGAAAACATCAGTGTGGAGGGAAATTTGTATTGTATTATGGTCTGTTATCTTAGGGGTCTGTGAAACCCAGAGCAGGAATTTTTGTCCCTAGATTTCATATTTCTCTGTTTTAGTATCCTCTGGTGAACATGCCATCAGTAATATAGATGAGGGAAAAGAGCAAGGGGACTATGGATAAAAAAAGGAATAACAAGAATTAGAAAATGGAAGAGTGGGGAAATGGAAATGAGGGAAATTGTAACAGCTGAGGTGAAAGGAGGGAAGAGGAGAGATTCTTTTAATGGGCAAGTGATTGGTGTAAACTTTAAGGTACTATGAAGTTAATGTTTATTAAGTAAATGGATGTGTTTCTGTGGAGTAGTAAAGGGAGCTGGTATTTTCCATATGTCTTGAAAGTACCAAGCTTCTAAGGAAGTCCACAGTTCAGGCATACTTGAGTCTGTTGTTTTGCAGAAGTTGTCATGGCAGATTAGTCTTTGCCCTCTGAATGGGAGCTGAGTGATAATAGTGCAATTTAAGCTAAAAGATTGGCCTTTTGCTCTCATTCTCACATTATAACTGATCCTTAGAGAGGTTATAAATTAAACAGGTTGGTAGCATGAGCTGGCCTCAGAGCTGGATTTCTGTATATCTCAAAAGGATTAGAGAGTTTGCTGTAGTTGTGCTCATCAGAATCAGAACTCCTGGGTACAACACAGAGCTCTGCACGTTCCAGCTGCAGAGAAACTCCTCCAGTCAGAGACTCACAGCCCTTTCAGCAGCACATGTTGGTGCTGAGCCTATCCAGGTGCTACACAGCTTCTGAATTTACCATCCAGCTTTGGCTCCCAGCCTGTGTCATGCCTGAGGCTCTGATTATGGGATTTTTCACTGTTTCACTTGGAGTGTCCTGTTTCCAGGGAAAACAGGTTCTGCATTTAAGCTTCCAGTGTGTCCAGGAGGATCAAACACCCTCTGATAGCCAAGGATTCACACAGCAGCAGGAGGTTACCTGGGCCCCAGTGTGTCCAGGAGGATCAAACACCCTCTGACAGCCAAGGATCCACACAGCAGCAGCAGGAGGTTACCTGGGCCCCACTCCACCATTGGCCCACCCCAGCTTCCCACCACCCCTTTACTCCAGGTGTTTGTGGGGAAGTGCATGGAGCTGGGTCTCTGTGCTGTGCAGGTGACAAACACGGTGTTCAATTTCCTCTAAGCATTTCCTTTGTTTCCCCAGCTGCCCTGAGCAGCTGTGGCAGTGTCTGTGCCTGCCCAGGTGAGGTTCCTGCAGTACCCACAGCTCCCTGCACCGCTGCCTTTGGACGGGCAGGATCTGCCCAGCACCGATTCCCCCGCTCTGAGTGATCCAGGCTGGCAGAGCAGGCAGTCCTGGAGGTCTCAGGAGCTGTCAGAGGAGCTCACTGCAGGTTGTGCTGTGCTGTGCTGTGCACACCATGCCCACACGGTGGCCAGAGCAGGGAGGGAGGGCAGGGCTGGTCCCTGGTGGGCTGCAGAGAGCTGTGCTGGGGGGAGAGGCACAGGCAGAGCTCCCTCCCCACAGGCACGCTGGATACCCAAACACAGCCACGTGTTGACAGAGCCATTGTGCTGTGCTTCCCGCAGAGCTGCCTTGGCAAACGCTCCCTTGTGCTCTCTGGGGCTCTCAGATTTGGTGGAGGAGGATGGGCTGCTGCCCTGCCCTGCCCTGAGTGGGTCACACCCACCAGCAATTCCCACTGCCTCATCCTTGCAGAAGAGTGGCATCTCTTGCTTCTGGGGTGGTTATTTCATGTGCTTCTTCCTTGCTGGGTTGAAACATTATGGAGTGTACTTAATAATATCATGATAACAATGCTTTCTAGGGAGCAGTGTCACACATCAGCTCGTGTGACTCCTGCTGTGCTTTCTGGCACAGTGCCACCCCCTGGGAGGAGCAGATTCCCTCTGCACACCTCTGCAATGTCCTTGCCATTTCTCTTTCCCTGCACATTTTCCGCGGGTTTTGTTGATTTCTTACCTTGCTTTGTGGCTAATCAGCCACTTGACAAACAAGGACAAGGAGTTCATCCTTGGGATCAGGACATGTGATTTTTGAGCCCAAACGATTTCTGTCATCCAGGGACCTCAGCTGCTCCTGCTCCCTAAGTGTGCAGCACATTGTGAGTAGTGCCCAGAGCAGCTTGCAGAGGCTTTTTAGCCACCAGTGTTGATGATATTGGTCATTATGCCAAAGGAAATGGCCTGGTAAAAATAAAGTCTTGATGGATAGTAATAGGGTAAATTATGACAAGACAAAAAGTAATTAAGATCTGAATGTTTTTGAAGAAATCAGAAATGGTAAACTGGAACTTCTAAATCTCTTACAGCATTTTCTCTCTGTTCATTGTGCATAATTTCAGCAGGAGATCTGTGGGCAAAGACTTCCCAGGGAAAGAGGAAGGGAAGAGTAACCTTCTCCTAGGAGTGCAGAGTGCAGGGGTTAGAGCAGGTGCCCCTGCTCTGGCACCCACAGGATAAACTCAGCTGGCACTGCTCTGGCCAGCTTTGCTTTGTGATCCCTAGGGAATAGCCTGGGAATAGCCTGGAGAGGAAAGGAAAGAGTGACTCTAATTAGAGATTAGCTAAAGATTGTCTATAGAAGAGTATGAATGGAGAAACAGGGCAATATTGGAAGGCAATAATCTTACTGGGGAGGAGGAGCAGTGAAACTGGAAGATAACTCAGCAATTTGAAGAAGCTGATACATTTCTCAGAATGCTCAATAATTAACTATACATTTCTTCGTGGCAATCATTTTAGGCCCATTAATATTTAATGATATGTAGGCTAAACTAAAGCCAAGAACAATAAAAGGAATGTCTGGAACACAGACTGATTAGTGGTGTGAAAAGATAGGAAACAGATTACCATAGAGAAATGGGGCAAGGATACGGTCTGACAGCCACTGGGGCAAGAGCTACAGGTCCTGGTTCCCGGTGCCAAGGAAAGGCTCTAAGGAATCTGCTCCAGAGGCAGTTCTGGGACGGGAGCTCTGCTGTGCCTCCACTCCGCTCCCAGAGCAGCTCTGTGCTGCCGGCACAGCGGGGCCGCTCAGCTCCGGCCTCCTCCTCCTCCTCAGCAGGAGGCAGGGCGAGCTCCTGCCCTGCGCTCTCAGTTTGGGTGTCCCCGCAATGAGGGTGGTTTTTCTCTCCGGTATCCCCCAGGCTGCTTCCTCCCTGCCGGGGGGTGTGCCCTGCCCTGCCCTGCCCTGCCCTGCCCTGCCCTGCCCGGGGCAGCAGCGGGGCTGGGCTGTGACCCCCGGCCCGGGCCGGCCCCTGGGGGAGGCTTTGCCCAGGGCTGGGGCAGAGCTGTGTGTGTGTCTGTCCCAGCTGTGTGTCTGTCTGTCCCAGCTGTGTGTCTGTCCCAGCTGTGTGTCTGTCTGTCCCAGCTGTGTGTCTGTCTGTCCCAGCTGTGTGTGTGTCTGTCCCAGCTGTGTGTCTGCCCCAGCTGTGTGTCTGTCTGTCCCAGCTGTGTGTCTGTCTGTCCCAGCTGTGTGTGTGTCCGTCCCAGCTGTGTGTCTGTCTGTCCCAGCTGTGTGTCTGTCCCAGCTGTGTGTCTGTCTGTCCCAGCTGTGTCTGTCTCTCCCAGCTGTGTGTCTGCCCCAGCTGTGTGTCTGTCTGCCCCAGCAGTCTGTCCATCCCAGCTGTGTGTCTGTCCCATCTGGTGGCCCCGGGGCACTCGCTGCCAGCTGAGGGTGGCAGTCCCTGTGCCCGCCCTCCGTGGTGCTGGGGTTGCAGAGCCGCCCATGAGCTGCGTGCTCAGGAGCAATGAAAGCAGAATTTACAGTAAGGCATCACAAGTGCAAGGGGCAGATTATTCTGATTGCAAACTTGTGTAAATACCATTGATGCCAATTATCTCTGAATCAGGAAGTGATTTAATGGGATTAAGGGCCCAGTGTTACTCTGAAACCTGAACAATCCCTTCCTTACGTAAGAGCTAAAGGTTTCCTCTCTTAGCCAACTGCTGTCAATTCTTCTGACAGGAACTTAAAAATAGAGACCATATAAGATGTTTGCCTTCAATGCAAATGCAGCATTTGTCCTGAGCCAGCAGGAAGAGCCACACCACACATGAGCAGCAAAGGGAAAGAGATTTGTGGGGTGACACTGAAGGAAGAGAACTGTCCTGGAGGTGTCACCCAGTCCAGCCCTGCACACAGCAGCAAATGGAACTCACATTCTCTTCCAAACAGTTTGTTCTGAATCTGTCCCTTAGTGGCTAAGCACTGAGCAGTGAGGTCACTGTCTAGAGAAAAGAACCCTGTTAAGAAAGGCCTGGGAATTCTCTGGGAAGTGTTACACCTCTGGTACTGAGCACTCCACAGCTCTGAGGGGACACTGGCAGGTACACAAAAATGGCTTCTATTTTGATTTGTGTGTGCAGTACTACAAGGGGCAGTGTTGTGCATTTCAGTGCCCTCATCATGGAACTGTAATGTGTCACCGTGAACCCAAACATGGCTGAACCTACCTTTTTCTTTTCTAGGCTGACATCTTCTCTGGAGCTGTATTTATCCAGCTGGCCATAGGGCTGAATCTTTATTTGGCCATAATCATCCTGCTTGCTATTACTGCTCTTTACACCATCACAGGTGAGTTTGCAGAGCAGCCTGATAAATCAGAGATGTTGAGGGAGGCAGAAGAAAGAGAAGTGGAGAAAAAGGGAGAAATGAAAATCTGAAAGTGTGTGTGTGTGGGGGGGTTATTTATAGTGGTCCTTGAAAGACAGAGGTGGTGAAAAAGGGAAAAAAAGAAAAAAGCATTTCCACTGAGACATTTGTCCAGGGCTAACTTATTTGTCCTGACCTCTCTGCCATCAGGTGGCCTTGCAGCTGTGATTTACACAGACACCCTACAAACATTCATCATGGTATTGGGATCCTTTATTCTCATGGGATTTGGTAAGTAAATCAGATGAATCAAACTGGAATGTTCAGCCACAAATCTTGCAGTGGCTACAGGAATGAATCCTGCAGTGTGAAACTGTTACCTTAACCAGGAGGTTTCAGCTCCTGTACCCATTTATCAGGGAAGAAAGCAGGCATGTTGCCAAAAGTCAGGCACCTTTAGTCACTGAGTCTGTCTCCCAAGTGAAGTGGAAGAACCTCCCACAAGTGAATGTGGAAGGTAACAAGCAGCATCCCATGACAGGATTTTTATGCCCACATTAAGGGGACTTTTCTCCTCACACTCTCAAGCTCTGAGATTTCAGTAACAAATGCTTTATTGCCACTGTTACTTTGTGTGTTTCAGCATTTGCTGAGGTGGGAGGCTACGAGGCTTTCATGCAGAAGTACATGGCAGCCATTCCCTCCAACGTGTCCTACGGGGGCACCGAGGTGGATCCCGCGTGCTACACGCCCCGCAGCGACGCCTTCCACATCTTCAGGGACCCCATCAGCGGGGACCTGCCCTGGCCAGGGCTCATCTTTGGCCTCAGCATCCTTGCCATGTGGTACTGGTGCACTGACCAGGTAATGTGGGAGCCCCACGCCCTGCTGAGGGCAGGCACACAGCTCTGTGCTCCCCTGCAATGCAAAGCTGGGCCACAGAGCTGGCTGTCATTTCCAGGCTGGTCAGTGACTTCTCAGTTCCTGGTTTCAAGGCATCTCTCACATGTAGGAAAATGGAATGGGTGCTCTTTCAAACCTTCCTGCACACCTCTGCCCAGCAGATACCCTCTCTGCCTCCTTTCTCATTTTTTGTGTGTGACCATGTGTGAAAACAGAGAGGTTGTGCTGTGAACACCTGGGAAACCATGGCACAAATGGCCCTTGTTAGACTGGGTCTAGGTACCATTCCCTTTTCAGTAAGACAAGTTTGTTTCCTATATGTGCAGCTTTCATCTTTGCTTGCATAGTCTTGGGGGGAATATTCTATTATATGTTTGGTGTTTCAGCCTGGAGACTCTTCCCCAATCATCTTTCCTTCTCTCTAAAACTACTGCCAGTTTCCTCAAGAGATCACACTGACATTAGTAATGAAAAAGGTGCTCCTGCTTCTGCAACATGTGAATGTGTCTCTAACAAATGATCTCTCTGCATCCTAAATTGTGAGAAAGATCATCTTCATGATTTCTCAACAAATTAACAAAATCCCCAATGTAACTGTATTTACTGCTCAGTTAAATATTCTATTCCTTTTTGGCTTTTTAGTCTGTCAGCTTAAAAAACTTCTTGTGAGAGAAGTTTTACCCCTCACACACCAGATAAGTTGTATTTTCCTTTACTTATTTCAAACATATCCTTTGATTTTCATGTAGTTTTCATTTTTCCTAGTGGCAGAAATGCTAAATGGGCTCTTTTGCTATAGAGAAGTTAAGAAGTCCCTTGTATGTGGAACATGGCATGGTGTGATCATGGCAATGTTCCAGCTGCCATGTGTCATTGGCAGGTTATTGTGCAAAGGTGTCTCTCTGGCAAGAACATGTCCCATGTGAAGGCTGGCTGCATCGTGTGTGGGTACCTCAAACTCTTGCCCATGTTCATCATAGTGATGCCTGGAATGATCAGCCGCATTTTGTACACAGGTATGACACAGATACAGAAATGCAAAGCTCTTGCTGCCTGCCTTTCATTGCCAACCTCTCTGTCCCTTCCAAAGTACCAGTTAGATTGTCATCTTCTCATCCAAATGTCCAGGCACCTTCAGCTGACTGCACTGTTAGAAGCCACAGGCCTTCCTCTTTTCCCTGATCCCACGTTTCTGCTAATAACTATTGCTGTCTGTTTTAGGGGAAAGAAATTCCACAGGGTCCCTCCCCAGCTGTTTGTCACAGCCCCACTGTGACTGAATGAGTGGAAGATGCTGTCCAGGACAGATACTGTGCTGGAGGGCCAGGGCCATCGGTCACAGACTGCAGGGTCTGGGCCATGGGCAGTCCCAAGGGCAGCATGGGGAAATGCCACATTCCCATCTCCCTGACCAGCACAGTTTGGCTGTGTTTGGCAGCAGGCAGAGGAGAGAGGTTCAGGCTGCAGGGAGTGGGCTTTGTGTTCCTCTGTTTGTTTTTCTACTTGTGTTGTTCAGCCCTAGTCTGACAAATGAGTGCAGATTTGCTTTTGACCTGCAGCACACGTCAGTATTCTCTTAGAGAGGAAGGGAAGAGGCTTAGGATCACCTTCCTCCCTGTCAGCAAACCAAGGATGAAATCAAATGTGTCAATCCAGTGGCTCAACACAAAAATACATTCTAGAAGCTCTGTTAATTTGGGAGCAATCTGTTGTTTACATGACCTTGTCTCAGCGTCTCATTATCCTCCCCTCAGATGTGGTGGCTTGTGTTGTGCCTGAAGTCTGCCAGCGCTACTGTGGCACCTCAGTGGGCTGCACAAACATTGCTTACCCAAAACTGGTAGTGGAGCTTATGCCAAATGGTAAGACACTGTCTGTGTTTGTTGTTTCTTTATTTTAGGAAAGCCAGACTGTAAAAACAAGTGAGAGAGGGAGTCCAAGACCCATATTTAGTTCCAAAATTCTTGCTAGAATGATGCACTATTAACCAAAGGGGTTGTCTGTATTAGCTGTAGGTGCAGAATAGCTCCACACTGACGGTGTCAGCTCTCAGCTGGCACATGCTGTGTGCTGAAATGGTGAATGAGCTCCCTTTTTGTGAAGGTAAAATATAACCTGCTTGGCCAATGATTTATAAAGGACTCTCTGCCAGGATCTCTGTGTTGGAGGCCTCTTCCAACACAACCCCAAAGGGATGGGTGCTGGCTCATAAGGCAAAAAAGCCAGGTTGTGATATTACAGAGACCATGGCACTTCCCTGATTGCTTTGGTACTTTCCCACCCTTTGATAACTGTTGTAAAAATCCTGCAGTGCTTCCCCATGCTCTGCGACCAGGCCAGACCATCTGGAAAAGTGGCTTACTCTGGTTTTCAGACAGTAAAAGAAACTTGGTTTTTTTGGCAAATATCTGGTTCACAAATATACTACAAGCAAGTGAGCACTCTCTTGCAAACAAGAGGAACGATTTTTATATGGTTGGGAAAAGTCTGCTTAATATAATTTTTTTATTCCAGCATTTAATCAGGCAGAATTCACTAAAGAAGTAGGTACATGCTAAAAGCTCAAGAGTTTCCCTGGCACTGCTGTAAATAGCTCCAGCACGGGAATGTCAGGCAGGATTTTATGTCAGGCAGGTAAATGTGCCAGACACGCTCAGAGCTGCCCGATGGAAGGGTCGGGCACACAGCGGGTGCCAGGTACCGAGGCTGCCCACGGAACGCTCCTCCCTCCCCGTGCCCGTCTCTGTGTTCCAGGTCTGCGGGGTCTGATGCTGTCAGTCATGCTGGCCTCCCTCATGAGCTCCCTGACATCCATTTTTAACAGTGCCAGTACTTTGTTCACCATGGACATTTACACCAAAATCCGGACGCGGCCATCTGAGAAGGAGCTGATGCTGGCTGGCAGGTGAGCGCGGCCGGGCCCACGGCTCAGCCCCGAGCGCTCCCCGGAGCTCCTCCCCAGCCTGAGCCCGGCTCATCCTCCCCAGCCTGAGCCCGGCTCATCCTCCCCAGCCTGAGCCCGGCTCATCCTCCCCAGCCCGGCTCATCCTCCCCGAGCCCGGCTCATCCTCCCCGGCCTGAGCCCGGCTCATCCTCCCCAGCCCGGCTCATCCTCCCCAGCCCGGCTCAGCCTCCCCAGCCCGGCTCATCCTCCCCAGCCCGGCTCATCCTCCCCAGCCCGGCTCCTTTGGGGACAGCACTCCTGCTCCCCGAGGAACACACAGTGTGCAGGAAGAGCTGATTGTCACTGCTCCCCACTGCTGTTGCAAGGAAAATCTTTTCAATTACCTTCCTGGGCTCCGTGCTGCAGCAGGCTGCAGCATCAATGAACTGGTTCTCGTTCATCTGCTATTGATTTGTCTCTGGACATAACAACCACAGCAGAAAAGTGATTTTGTGTGTTCTGATTGCATATTTAACCATGTGCTGATGGATATTTGACGTACACAGTACTCAACTTGGATTTCTTTTGTTTGTTCAGTGCTAATTTGCCATTATAATTGATTTCACTAGTTGAAATACAAAATGAACATGTAAATTATTGATTAATTGATGTTCTTTTTTCTTTCTGATAGATCATGGATACTTCTAAGCAGATGGCTAATTGAATATCTGGCTGTGTTTACAGGGCATTCATGTTACTCTTAATTGGCATCAGCATTGCCTGGGTTCCTGTGGTGCAGTCAGCTCAGAGTGGGCAGCTCTTTGATTACATTCAGTCTATTACCAGCTACCTGGGACCTCCCATTGCTGCTGTTTTCCTCCTTGGTATCTTCTGCAAGCGTGTCAATGAGCAGGTGAGTGCAAATTAGGAAACAGGTATGTCACCTGTTCCTTTAGGGATTGGGAGAACTGTGGGGGTTTTTTGTTATGAGCAACTTCCTGTTTATTTTAGTCCCAGTATAGCCCAGGGATTTTGTGTCTCCATACCCCAAAGCCTGAGGTTTCAGAGATGAGTTGGATAAGGTTCTTTCATTGTGTGATAGATAAACAGTCACCTAGGAATTCATAGATAGCTCTGAAGCTTAGGTTCTCTATCACTTTGCCAAGTGTGTTAAAAGGATAATCTATGGACACATAGCTGAAAGTTTCATTTAGGATGTTGGTCACCAAGCTGCTTTACCAAACAAACCATGTCTTACCTATCCTGTCCATCTGGGTTTTGAATATCCCCAAGAACTGAAACTCCACAGTGTCTCTAGGCAACCTGTCTCAATGATCAAGCACCTTTACAGTAAAACAGTAAAAAATGTTTAAACAGAATCTCCCATGTTTCAGTTTGTGCCCACACATAGCTGTGTGTCTGTTACACTTTGGGCTGGAGTTCTGTACACCAGGCACCCACCAACAGTAATGGGGATTAATTACTCAGGGCCATTAGCAGGTAAAGCAGACACACATTTCAGGAAGGATGAGCCAACGGTCTGGCTGGCTCCATCGTGCCATAGCTGTCAGGGATTAAGAGCTCAAAGGTAAAAAGGTATGAGAACAGCCCCTGGGGTGAGCAATCCATGGCTGAAACCTGTCCTGTAGGAGGGCAGAGCTGTGTGGAGCCAGATGGACTGGGAGAAATGGTCTGGGCACAGTCCTGAGGGGTGCCTGACATCTCAGAGCTGTTCATTGCCCCTTTCAGTTGGACTCATACACTGAGCTGTAAATAAGGTGACTGAAAGCATCTGGGTTAAAACCCACATTCCAAAGCCATTGTAACACATAACTACATCCATGTTTCCTGCAGCAGCTGTTTATTCAGAGTTTATTTCCACGCCTGAAATGACTCATTTTGATCCCTTCCTGTCACACCCGTGTCTGCAGGGTGCCTTCTGGGGCCTGATCATTGGGCTGCTGGCTGGACTTGGCAGGATGATTTCAGAGTTTGCCTATGGAACTGGCAGCTGTGTGGCCCCTTCCAACTGCCCCTTCATCATCTGTGGCATTCACTACCTTTACTTTGCACTGATCCTCTTTGGCGTTTCTGCCATCGTCATCCTGGCAGTCTCCTTCATGACCAAGCCCATTCCTGATGTACATGTGAGTATCTCTGATGTACATGTGAGTATCTCTGATGTACAGTGAGTATCTCTGATGTACAGTGAGTATCATCTCTGATGTACAGTGAGTATCATCTCTGATGTACAGTGAGTATCATCTCTGATGTACAGTGAGTATCTCTGATGTACAGTGAGTATAATTGATGTACATGTGAGTATCTCTGATGTACATGTGAGTACCACTGATGCACATGTGAGTATCTCTGATGTACAGTGAGTATCTCTGATGTACATGTGTCACTGATGTACAGTGAGTATCTCTGATGTACATGTGAGTATCACTGATGTACAGTGAGTATCTCTGATGTACAGTGAGTATCTCTGATGTACAGTGAGTATCATCTCTGATGTACAGTGAGTATCTCTGATGTACAGTGAGTATCTCTGATGTACAGTGAGTATCACTGATGTACAGTGAGTATCTCTGATGTACATGTGTCACTGATGTACATGTGAGTATCTCTGATGTACAGTATCACTGATGTACAGTGAGTATCTCTGATGTACAGTGAGTATCTCTGATGCACATGTGAGCATTCTGCAGTCCTGCTCCTCAGGAGATGGAACCCAATGAAAGCACCAGTTCATACCTGGTGTGTTACCCCTCGACACCTCAGCCTCCCCCAGCATACAGCCCTTGTAAGAAAGGAAATAGCCTTCATTTACCTGTCACAGACCTCCAGTGACTCCTCACAGCCTGGGGCACCCCAGACCCTTGGGATGCTGTGGCTTGGAGCCAGCTCAGGGGCTGGCCAGGCTGCTTGGTCTCTGTGTGCTCAGCCCATGATCAAGCCCAGTCCTTTTGTTCCGTGGCAGCTCCACCGCCTGTGCTGGGCCTTGAGGCACAGCAAAGAAGAACGGATTGATCTTGATGCAGATGAGGAGCAGGACAGAGCTGATGAAAAAGATGATGAATCAGGTAACTGTTGAATACCTAGAGATTCTGTCATATATTGGAGTATCTCTGTTTCATTCCTGAAGGAACATTATCATGCTTGATAGTTGAAGACATCCTCCCTCTCCCCAACAACAAATCCTCAGCCCCCACAAATTTAAATGGCTCATGAGCTGCCTTTTCCAATCTTTCAAGCTCAGTGTAAATCAGAAGTGAAGTGGATTTGAAGGGAGGAAATCTTGTTCTCTTGGTATCTGGGTGGCAGCTCTAGGACTGAACCAATGGCAAAGCTGAGTCAGAGCACTGTGCATTGACAGAACTGTGACTCCAGCACTGGGAGGGAATTCACCTGCAAACAGTGGGTTGTGGTCAGGATTGAAGGCACCATGAAAGCAGACTGCAAACCCACCCAAGCTCCTTTTTATCAGTATCCTCAAATTAATTTATTTGTCTTTCAGTTAAGAGTGTAAAAAGTATTGAAAAAATGGAGTTAAAGCTTTGAAGCACATTTGCTTCTCCAATACTAGGCCAAGTCTCTGGGCTGCAAAAGGCCCAGGTGTCTTCTGCAGAAGGCTCTCTTGGAACATGTAGGAAATCCCTCTTTTCTCAGATGAGCTGTGCAAATACAATATTAACTCAATCCTTGTACTGTTTTGTACTAAAATGCTTCCTTTAATTGTGACCATAAATCAGAACGGGAATGCCCTCGGTCCCAGAGATGTGTGTGTGCCATGATCTGTACTCACCTTTCCTGACCAGTGTTATTCCTTCCAGTTAATGAGGAAAACCAGGAGGAGCCAGGATGCTGCAGGAAAGCTTACAACTGGTTCTGTGGCTTGGACCAACAGAAGGCCCCCAAACTGAGCAAGGAGGAAGAGGAGGCACTGAAGAAGAAACTCACAGACACCAGTGAAGTGCCACTGTGGAGAAACATTGTGAACATCAATGGCATCATCCTCTTGACTGTGGCTGTGTTTTGCCATGCCTACTTTGCATAACCCCTGATCACAGTCCTGAAATTGTACTGCATTGTTCAAGCAAAAATGATGGTTTGTAGATTTACACAATTAGATACACATTGTATTTTCATCATCTACATTTGTAAAACATCAGAGTGATTTACTCACTGATTTTGTGATCATAATTTCAACAATTTAAAGATGAAGGCCACTGGGATTTCAAGAGAGAATTTCTATTTAGGCATTGAACCACTCCAGGGCTGAGGTTCAGAATTTCCATCCACTATTCTCTCTGCTCATGATACATTTCATATTTTAGGTTCAGAACAAGGCTGCTTGAGCCATATTTCATATCAGGTTTTGTGAACTACCTTTTAGGGTTCATGACACTATTTTGATTTTCATCCCTTAATCTGATCATTCACTTTTTCTTTTCCTTTGGATTTGATAATTTGCAAAAAACTGACAACCACTGAGGGACTGTATTACAAACTCAAATTAAAACATTGCTGCTGTCCCCCCAACATGGGATATCTTAAGTAAAGGGTTTATGCACATATCAATGTATTTGATATTATATATAATTTTCCATTTTCAGTTTTCTTCCCTTTTTCTCACTTCCCACTGGGTTGTGTTCCTCAGTTGTCAGTGGAACACTCACCTCTGAATTGATCACATTTTGAAACTGGGGAACACCTGTCTTGATGATCCCAAAAAGAATTTTGCTTACAGTAGATTATTTGTTTAAGGTTAACTTCCAAAGGTCCTCCTCTCTTGATATTTTAATATATACCTTTACTTGAATGTGAAGCTTTTTATACAAAATACATGTATTATATATACACAAGCAATACATTATGTATATGCACTATATATATTATATATATTTAAAATATGTATTTATGTGTGTGTATATATATCAATTTCTTCCTGATCAATTCCCACCCTGGTGTGTCAAGGCCCTCTTTACTGTGGGCTTGGAGTCAATGTCCTGCCTCTGTCTGTGGGCTGTGCTACAAACCTGCCCATGGTGGCACATCCTCAGCACTGGAGTGCTGGGCTGCACTGTGCACACACATCCAGGGGCTCTGTGCTGCTTTCCTGCAAAGCTATAAATCTTTCCTCTGAAGATTTCATTGAGAAATAGGATTCCTGCTGCATGGCAGCATGAGTTAGCAGTTCAGGAAGGAGAATAGTCACAGCTGTGGGGTATCAGCTAAACCAGGCTGATTGTCTCTCCTCGCTAAGTTTGGTGCCAGCTGGGGACACAGGAAAAGACAGATTTAACACTTCAAAGCAAAAAAGCAATAGATCTTCTTTTCATCTCATTCAGCTTCCTGGGGAATCAACTGTAGAAAGAATGTGCTGGTTGCTCAGTGCCACAGTTCCCTGCTCTTTCTGCACCTTGGTGGCACCGTGCTGTCCCCAAGCTTCTGCCTCAGGACACTCAGGGCTGGCAGCAGCTGCAGGGGAAGGCACAGAGCAACCCTGCGGTGCCACAGCTCCTGCTCTGCCTCCTGGGCTGTCAGATCCCTGCTCTGCCTCCTGGCCTTGCATCTCTGCCACTTCTTCCTCTCCTGGCAGGATCTTTGCTTCATTTGTAACCCCAAATGCTCAGGATTGCAGCAGAATTGCTGCTCTAGAGTAGAGTTGGTGCTATTCAGCATGAATCCCTTCAGGGTCCTTTGCACAGGACAGATTAATCAATACTTCAGGAATACCAGTGCAAACCTTAACACAGTGATAGAGTATTTTAAAGACCATGGAATTAATTGTATTTAATGAACAATGAAGATTTGTATGTATTAAAATAATTGTATGTTTTGAAGGATTTGGTGTCCACAAAGTGATGGGATTTTTATATAATGTGATGGAAGACAGAGAAACTTCATTTGGTGTCTAGGTTTTGCCTCTGGGTAATAGTAATGGATGAAAAACAAACAAGGAAGATGTCACTGAGGATTGCCCAGATCCCTCTTTGTCATTCTTTGCTACAAAAATACAGTGAAATGATAAAGCTATTTGGATAAAGACAAAGAACTGAAGTGATTTCCTGGCAGTGTGAGCAGCCTTTGTGTGACCTCCTGGGTAATCAGGCATCATTGCATGACTTTGCTCCTCAGAAGCACAGAGTTGTGAAAATCTAACAGAGTTTCCCAGGGATATTCACTGTATGTCCTCAGCAACCTGATTCGTTCTGGGCTGAAGGTGGGTGTTGTGGAGGGAAGAGCTCAAATGTTTACAAAAGGTTTGACAGCTACTGTTGATTCCTGTAATTTTGTAGAATTTCAAAGAAAAATTGCCTTCTATTGTGAACAGTTGATAAAATTGTAATGTTTAGCTAACATTAAATGCCAGCTCAGGTTGGTAGCTATTACATTCATGATTTTAAGGAAGAAAATGATTTTCCTTCAGTTTTCAGGGGAGCTCTGTCCATGAGCTGTTGCTGGGGACACAGCTAAAAGCAGCAGCTTGCACTGTTGTGGCATTGCCATGCTCTAGAGGTGGGAACTGTGAGCACACCCTTTCCCCAGTGTTTGATTATACAGTTGAGAAAGGTCTGGTTAGTGGTGAGACTCCAAATAAATCTCTGGCTCACAGCACAAAGTACCTGCCTGGCTTGTACAGCACAACACAGCTCTGTTCCAGGGGGCCTGGAGACATCCCTGTCAGGTAAGACACATGGTTAAAGCTTTTTTAGTGGACTTAGGATACACAGAATTATTTTAATAAAATAAAATACAATATGCACTTAATAGCACTGTTAGCAAATTGTGACACTGCTCTGTAAAGAACAACTAAGCAAAATCTTAACCATTTAGGAAATACTATCTAGTTCTTAAGAAAAATCCTGAAAAAGGGTAATCGCTGTTCATTTAATTTTCTGTATCACTCACAAAATGTATCCAAGTATCTCACAAATGTTTAGTATTGATGATGATGATAACACCCTGTTCTTAGAACTCAGAATTTGGGTTTATTCCTATTTCATTACTGCAAATCTCCTGCACTGAAATGCCAGGGGAGGGAATATCTGGGCCTTTGGTTGGAATCAGCCTGCAGTAGCCATGGTGGTTTCAAGCAGACTGTCTGGCCATGCTGAACTAGGCCATGGCACAGGGCTGAGCTCCTCAGGTGCAGGGGGATGTGGTGATGGGAGCCCAGAGCAGCTGGGATTGCCAGGGGACTCAGCTCCCTGAGCTGCCTCAGCTGGCAAAACCAGCAGTGTTCCTGTAAAAGCCAACACAAAAACGAGGAGCAAAGCTAAACAATCCATCCAGTACTGGCAGTCATTGTACCTGAAGGGCACTTGAGCTCACTGGTTTGAAGTGTGGAGCCAGAGGGGTTTAGAGCTGCCATTTCTGGGCACAGGCTGTGGGGTCCCAGCAAAGCTGCTCTCAGGAAAGCTGCTGGGTGCTTGAATTGGCTCAGTGGTCTCATGTGGCAGCTGCAGGGGGCTGTGCCCTGCAGAGCACCCACAGAGAGGGAAGGGAGCAGCAACCAGAGACCTTCCCTGGTGCTGAAATGAGAACCTGTAGAGTCCCAGATTCAGTAACAGCAGGCAATACCCTGCTGAAGGAGATGGGAAATGCAAAACCCTTGGCTTTTTTTGGTGATTCATGGCATTTTCTCATGGAGTGTGTGTTGTAGGCCTGTGCTGGAGAACCTAAAGGACAGAAAAACTTCACTCACTCCATTTTCCACTGGTTGTTTTAATGCAAGACAGTATAAGCAGTGCCTCAAGTTATCATCCTTATTATGAATAAAAGAGGTTGCCTTTTTTGTGCCTCCTGAAGAATATTCCTCCTTGCCCTCTGCCATGGGCAGCTGTGAGAACGAATAATTCCCCTGGAGCTGCTGAGCCCACCCTGCCCTCACCTGGCACAGCTGAGGCCAGAGCAGCTGTGCCTGCCTGGGTCAGACCCTCCCCTCCTTTTCTGAAGGTACCTGGGAGAGCTTCAAGCTGAGGTGAGAGTTTCTTGTCCTTCTGTGCACATTTTTGTTTACAGTATTGGAACCTATAACTTTAAAAATGTAGTTTATATGCAAGGTATGCTAAAACAAATTATTAAAAGGGTTTTATTCATTCAAATTGCAAACTTTGTCTTGCTAAAAGGAAGTCCTGTGCTTTGAGCATATTAGCTTTGTGTGTAGCTGTCTCTGCCCTTCTGGTTTAATGCCATTAGCCAAATGTGATTTTCCCAGATTATTTTGTCCTTTGACAAATCTCTCACTATATGATTTTTATATTTTTTAATAGAAAATATAATGGTGAGAAACAAATATCCTCCCTGCTTTGAAACATGAAGAGATGGAATTAAAAGCTGCCATTTTCCAGAGCAGGACAGGATGATTTCCACCCCTTGGCCTTCTGAAGGAGTATAGGGACAGTGGAAATGAGTCTGTAGCTGCAAGAACAAAGAGCCATAACATTCTTAACCTTCTGGAAACTGTTAGAAAAAATTCCATGTGACCTCTGTCTGGGTGGGACACAAGAGTCCACAGGGAAGCCTTGTTTCCCATGGGTGCAGCTGCCTTGTGTCCTGGTGCTGCTGAGGACTGCTGGGCAATGGTTTGAAAGCTCAATCTGTGCAGAGTGTAAGTGCATTAATTCCTGTATTGACCTGGGACCATATTAATTATATCAGGGCCTTAATAATTGTTGGCTTCAAGCTAAAAAGGCAAATTGATTTCATTGATGTTAAAAATTTGCCTTGGTGCTAAAACCAGACACTTGCTGTACACACAGCATTTCCTTTGAGGGTGAGTTTAATTGGGGTGTGGGGTGCCAATCCTGAGATGTTCATTTAAGTATTTGTAATGTGTGTGAAGCAATTCCAAAAGATCTTCAGTGTTTTTGTGACCAAGTCTGTGGTAGCTTTATTATGGAGTATTCCTGACTGCAAGCTGAGTCCAGGGAAAGTGTTCATCAACTGTTCTTTGGTCCAGCCAATTGTTTTACTGACACCTACAGTGCTAATTAATTCCCAGCCTCATGAAATGGGGACTCTTGTCTCTCATCCCAAAGCAGGGAATCAGCCCTCAGCACAGCCTGTGACTTTGGATTATTATATCTGCAACCACCTTTTTGTCAATAATGCAGCTCTGCAAGTAGAAAACCCCAATTAACGGTTGGTGTTCATACACAGACTTTAAATCCTGGCATTTGCAGAGGCAGCACATGGTCAGTACAGCCCAAGGGAATTCCTGTTGTGTTGGGAGTGTGATGGTTTCATGTTGTCAGGTGTAACAGGGCCAAAGAATTGCTGAGACAAAAGCTGGCATGTGGGAGGGCCCCAGTAGTGTCCATATCTCAGAGTTCACCTGAGGCTTTGTTCCATTTCTGAGCTGTGTGTGTGAGATGGGAACACTGATCCATGGAGAGGCTTTTTTGGGAACAGTTTGTATTGTCTTTAAAGCATTGATCAGGCAGATGCTCAGAACACACTACTTAAGGTCCAAATCAATTTCTTTTAGCCAGAGCAGTTCGGTGTGGATGGTCTCATTTCTCTATCTGAACAAGCGAATTATTTTGGGAATTCACTGAATTATCAGTGAATTATGAGGGAAGGCTGTGACAAGGCTGGACCTGGGTTAAAATGATGATTGTTACCAAGTTTTCCTGCAGTTCTGTAGGAGCAGCTGAGCCTGCACTGTGCTGCTCTAGTCCTTTAGCATGTTATTAAAGCTGCCTGGCCTCTCTTATTGAGTTGGATGCACTCTGGCACCAATATGTATCACGTACGAGTGCCTTATGTGTATAAAAGGCAGAGTTCCTCCAAGATCCTGCCTGGAGGGAATGAATCCAACTGACTCAATACTTTAAATCACATCTTTATAAGAGAGGAAATTCACCCTTTGGTTACATTATGGAAGAGAAGCATTTTAACTGTAATCACTCCTACAGGGAGAGTTTATCCTGTGTGTAAGGGTAATGCAGTTTGCAGTGTGACTGTGGGTTTGAATGGAAAAGCAGCCCTGACAAATAACCCCTTTTACAGACCTGATGCAGCTGCTTTGTAGCTACAATTCTGGATATAAAACTCCCATGTGAGAACAAAGCCCAAGTGAAAACAAACAGGACTGGCTGTGAAGCTGTGCCAGCCACCCTGTCACATCTTCCTTGGTGGCTGAGAATGGCCAGGGCTGTCCTGCTCATTTGTGTTATTTCTTTGGCCAGGCCTCCTGCTGAAGCCTCTTAAATTACACTCTTGTAACTGCAGACAGAAATTTGCAACATGTCAGTAGTGACCAGCCTTGAACTCCCAGTGAGTAAAATGCTACTGAAACTTCTCACCACTTCCTTTGCCCTCAGCTCAAACCCCGAGGTGCTTTTGTTTTCTGTTCCAAGCAATTCCAATTAGGGACCAGAGCCCTCTCCTGTTGGAGAGGCCCCAGCACAGCTTTACCAAGGCTTTAACCTGGTAAAGGCTTTCTGACTTTGCTCTTAATCCCACGCTCAACAAATGTTTGCAGCAAAATTCATGTGAATTCATGTTGTTAGATCAATTTGTCACTATGGACAATTTGCTGGAGGGGTTAATTATGAATCTTTCTAATATAATTAATTATTGATTAGTGTTTGATAGGCTGAGGTTAAAAAAAAAAAGGAGAGAACATTAGGAAGAAAATAAAAGGGATTGATGTCTTGAATCATAGGAAAATCTTGGTAATTAGGGCAACAACTCCTAGTGGAGAATTCCACACTTCCTAACTTTTCTTCTCCATTTTTCTGCTTGTGACCTGCAATATAGATGTGAAACTGTTGCCAAATAACTTTTCAGGAGAAACTGAGCCAGAGTAAGTAAGGAAGAGAGCTCTGGGGTGCTGAAGGTCTCGTGTAATCGTGTACCTTTACAGCCAGACAACAACAGAGGGCAATAGATCTCTAGAAAAGATCGCGGCTGCAGAAGGGTTTCCAGTCGATCACGGTGATGGCGATTTCGGCCGCTCTTTGCACGGCCTCGCTGGGATCATCCAGACAGCGCAGGAAGGTGTCCCTGTGCTCCAGCAGCGCCTGGCGGCCCTCCGGCAGCTCGGCCAGCAGGGTGAGGGCTTTGATTGCATTCAAACGCGCTTTGCTGGTTTCCTCAGCAACCAGCGTCAGTAAAGGTGGAATGGCTGCAGCACCCATGGCTGAGGATCTCCCTGGAGGGAAATAAAGTGGCTTTGAAATGTGTAATGCCATCTAATCATCATCCTCTTGGTCTGACACGTTGCATTCCCTGCCTGGCTGCAGCTCTGAACAGCCCCGGAGGTGCAGTGCACAGAGGCAGAACGTGCTCTTCCTTCAGAGACCAAGGTTGGCTCCCAGCTGTTTGTTTTTAAGGAAAAAGATCTTTCATGGTTAACTTTATCTGCCTTGTACATTAGTATTTCATTTGCAACAAATTATCCAAAAATACATGAGGCACTAAATGATAGAATATGTTTTGGAGGGGGGTGAGGAGTGGAATTTGTTAGATGCCCTTAAGAACATCCTCCAGTCTTTCATTTCTAAAAACACTTCAAAGACCGAGATCCACTCCTGAGTTGTCTTTGGAAGCCCGAGGAAGGTTTGCAGAGGAGGACTGGAACACAACTGCTGTTATTGAGTCTTTTATGTCTAATTACTCATTCATCACACTGGAAATTTAGCAGTTAGTATTTTCTGTGTCATGTAAGTTACTTGGGAGAGCTACAGACCTTATTAATATTCATTGCTCTCCCAGCTGTGAGAGAGGAGCTGCCTCTAATCCCAGAGTGTTTCCTGAGAGCAGCGCTCCTGTGCTGAGCACTGGTGAGTGAGCACAGCTCCAGCTTTCTGGATCTCTGTGTGGTCTGCACTTGAGTGGAAAACGTTCCCCCTCTGGAGGGAAATGATGCAGGTGAGGTAGATAAATAACTTCTTGACCTACTTAAGACAATGAAATGTGAAATATCCTGTCCCCCCCAGGCACTGTGACGAAGCAGCAACAGTTGCTGAAGGCAGTGATAAAGAAATGTCCCAGTCCTAATTTCTTAACGAGCATTAACACTGCCAGAAACTGAGGAACTGGGGAGTGCGGAGGGCAAATGTTTTGTTACCTAGTTGCCCTAGAATTGGATTTCCAGGAGGTACCCCAAGAGAATTGCCTCTGTGTCTCACCCTGAGGTGTAACGAGAGCGAACATCAGCGCTCCCGCTGAGTTCACTTGGACTTCGGGCCGCGCGTCCTCCAGCAGGCTCAGCAGCACGGGAATCACCTCTTCCTCAAACACGGCGATTTTCCCCTCGGCGTGGGAGCTGTGCAGAGAGGATGGGTAAAGCGAGTGAGCCCCTGAGCTGTGCCCGCTGCCCCTGCAGCCTCTGGGCACGCCTGGAGCCGCAGCCCGGTGCCACCGGCGCTGTCCCAGCCGCTGTGCCCCCCGGAGGGACTGTCCTGCCCCGGGCACCGGGGGGTGCCTGTGCCCGTGCCCGTGCCTGCACCTGTGTCCGTGCCTGTGCCTGTGCCCGTGCCTGTGCCCGTGCCTGCACCTGTGCCTGTGCCTGTGCCTGTGCCCGTGCCTGTGCCTGTGCCTGCTGAACCCCCCTGCGGACACGGGCCTGAGGACACCACACCCACCTGCCCTCACGATATTCCAGGCTATTTTTGGGTGATACCTGGATTTTTTAAAAAGCTTTCTATGTTACACTGGACACTGATGGGCAGCTGCATGTAACAGGGTGTAGGATTAAGGGTGTTGCTGATCCTAAGTGTAACAGAATGACAAACCTGGCTGGTGAAGCCTCTAGAGATTTAAAAACCTGCTAAATCAGAGGGCTAAAATGAATTCTTCTCCCAGAGCACTTTTCTCTCTTTCTTTCCAGCCTCTCTAGTGAGGACAATATTTAATGTGGCCCAGCCACTGCAGGGACCTGGAACGTAGCTCATGTCCATATTTCAGTTGCATTTTGCTTTCTTTCTGTGACTTTCTTTCTGTGACTCATGATACTCTTTTCCTCTAATACCTCTGTTATAGGACATGAAGAAATCTGTAGTGCCAGTTGATGTGTAAACTACATCAACTGCAGACCTTTTCAAATTAGACATTTGTTGAACACTTACTATATTTTCTGATTGCAGTACAGTGGACTTAAGTTATTCCTTTAATCCATTCTCTGATACACAAATTTAATATAAAGATTGCTTTTTCTGATCCATCACTGATGTATGTGGCAGCCTGTGGCAGAAAACTATTTCTGTCTTCAATCCCAGTGAAAGTTTCCAAGGATCTCTAATTTTCTGAGAGAGAGCACTTTTCCAAAAAACATAAGGGAGATTCTCCCTACCTCCATAGTGGTCAGAGTTCTGTTTCTACAAGATTATTCATGTAAGATTTTTTTCCTAGCAGTGCTGTTCCAGGAAAAAAAAATTCTGATTCCACTGCCAATACTGAAAACAAACAGAAGGAGAAGGAATGACTGATGAGCATCTGCTTTCTTTAGTGATTTATGGCAGTTAGGAATTTTTTAAGCCCCATGTGTCCTATTTTGTTTTACCCATGTGTGCATTCAGGCTGATGGTGCTTTACATGTGAAATGTGGCAGCTTCAGTGTGTAGTGGAACACAGCTGCAAATGAATGGCATTTATTTACTGCTGGAATTAGTTCTGAATTTACTCCTGAATTTATTCCTGAAAGAATGACTTCTTTCTTGGACTTAAGCATTAGAGATGTTTCTTTACCTGATTTCTAAGAGGACCCAGGCTGCTTTGCTCCTGATGGCTGAGTAGGGGTGTGAGAGCTTTTCCTTCAGCACAGGGACAGCACCAGCTGCCAGGGCTTCAGACACCTCCACACGGAGGCAGTTGGAGAGGGTGCTCAGGATCAGCTCCTGGATCTCATCCAACTCTGTCTCCAGCTTCAGGACCAGTGGGGGAATCAAACCAGCCTGCAGGACACCACCAGCCCCTGCAGAGGGACAGCAAGGGATGGGGGTGAGAGCTGAGTGCAGCTACTGTTGCTACCTGCACCTGCAATTGCTTCAGAGGATCAAAACACATGTGGGAACTCATTTCCTTACCCAGAAGTGGAATTGAGAGATGGAAACTACTCCAACATCCCCTGTTTGTAAATGTATCTCAGCATTGCTTCTTTGGGAAGCTTCCCCAAAGCTCCTCTAAAGAAATCAATACCAGGTAATAACCAACATGACAATTGCTTTGATGTTCCCAGTTTCTCTGTCATACTTCTCCCAAAATTGTCCTTGCAAGGAAAATATAGGAAATATATATCAATTACAAAGTCACCTCCTATGCAGCTTTTCTGACTGTTCTCAACATGAGCAGATGCCAAGACAGACAGAGATGTTGGCCTTTAGAGCTTGTTCTTTTATTCTCATGGTGGTTTCTGGTGGGGGGAAGTCAAGATTTTGGGAACTGTCTGCTTCCTCACACATTTCTTTGTAGTAGTTCTGTCAAGGCAAAAATTTAAATTCTGAACTTTCCAGCAGTCAGTACTCTTGCACTGGCTCCTAAAATATAACATCAAAGGTAGAGAGATCATAACTTGCCCAGCAAGTGATGTCTTTGCTATGAGCAAGAGTCTGATTTGTACCATTTCTCACCCTTTACTAAGTCAACACTCACCAGCAATGCCAGGGGAAAGCAGAATGTACTGTCCACGAGTAACTATGTGAAAACAAAATTCTCCAGCTTGTCTTGTTGCTAAGACTGATTCTTTGGTTGCTATGAGAAATGTGGCTCCTTTCAAAGTGATTCATATGTGGTTAGATAAGGAAGTTTTGTGGATAAGAGTCATCAAGGTATTTTCAAATGGATCTTCACAGCAGAGACAAGTGGGAAAGACATTTTCATGACCCATGGTAGTGCATAAGAAAAATCCCTCACCTTGATAACTGGGTGAAAAACAGGATTCTAATCTAGAGGTTATTCTGTTGTACATATTTCTGAGGCTTTGCTAATACTGAACAACTTCTTTTGGTACTGACTCATTAGGATCCACGTTACAATGCCAAGGCCAAGAAATGCCTTGGGGTGATATTACAGCTTTACTACCTGTGCTGCAATTGTAAGTCAGTTTCTGTGAGAATTCAAATAAATAAGGAAAACCAGTTCCAAGACAATTCACATTGAAGGCTAGCAGCATTTTACAAACAAGGATTTCTCTTTGTGCCAGAAAGGTAAAGCAGGAAAGGAAAGTGAAATAATGTTCTTTGAAGCTGTGGCTCTGTGTGTCACTGCACAGGGGAGTTGCTGCTTTCACTGTGAAAAAAACCCAACCAACCCTATATTGCTCCCTGGAGGAACAAAAGAAATTTCTCAAAGAGTAACTCCAGCCCATTGGTACTGTTCCTGCAGAAGGATGTGATAGAGGACACCTGCACTACTGCTCTGCAGGGGATCTGCTGGAAGGTCCCTGGGAAGGAGCCCCAGCTGGTCCATGACCAGCACCAACCCTCTGGACAAGGCTTGCTGGGGTTTGGGTTGCACATTGTAGGTACAGAATGGTTTTGGCAGCTTAGAAATGTGGCTGGGAAATTCTCCATGCCTTATAGAATGCCAGGCAGTAGGGAACCCACTAGTGAACTGCTCCCAAGGAAGCAGACTAAAGGAGTTATCATGTCCAGAATTCCTTCAGCCACACTTCCCAACAGTCTTTTGAAATGGCCTATGAAATACAAGAATTTTCAAATGCAATTTTTAGAACTCCTCCAGAAGTTTTTCATGAAAACCAACTGTATGGCCTGAGTACATGATGGATCCCCAGACTGCTCACAGTCACTATATGCACTTGTAAATTCTGGGTGGAAGCCAGTACAGAGTGTCAGTCTGGGAGGTAGAGTTTCAGAGGAAGAGCAGTAAATCAGCTGGGACAGGCTCACACTGCCTGTCACAAGCCCCTGTGTGTAGCTTTGACTCACATGGATCCCAGTGCTCCTTGGGACAGTCCATGAGCAAACCCTTTTGCACAGTGCAGACACACTCTGGTTTGAGCACTGCTTGATTTAACCTAACTCCATCAGTCTGTAACAACTGCTGCTGTAGCATTCCCTCTGCCTCCCTCGTGCTGGGAGATGTACTTGGCTCTTTCCTGGTTTTTGTGCTTGCTTTCAAATACTTACTAGCCTTTTTTAACCCACCATGTTAAGTTTCATTTTCACTTTGCCGCAATTCCCTTTTTTTCAGGACTTCCTTGCTAAGTTCTCTCAGTTCTCTTGATCACTTCATCATCATACAGCCAGGAAGTACAACCAGCATTCATGTTTCACTTCTTTCTGTCTGAGTGTTTCAATTATCTTTAATGTATTCCACCAATACATTCATGCAGCCAGGGCTGCTTTCAGTTGCCCTTGGCTTTATTCCTTCCAGTTAATGTTTATTGACCTTCTTTGCCTCAGTCATCCCTCATTCATTGCACTTCATGCCTTCTTTGGGTGCTGGCCTCACTGTGGCACTGCAGTCCAGGGTGTGAAACCCAGCAAAGCCACTTTGTGTCACTTTGTGGCTGTGTCCCAGAGCTGCTAAGGTACAGTGTTGTCTAGAACAGCTTGGATTTTGTACAGCCATTAACCAGGATTTATTCTGGAGCTACTGGTGCTCACTTTGTCTGAACACTTGGGATGTTCTAATGGTTTTTTTTAAATTGATTTTGTTTTACCAGGCTGGGTCTCTGTACCAGGAGCTTTCTTGTCTACTGTTTTTGTCAAGCTGTCTGAGCTCAAATGCTGTCGTGCTATGAGAGGGAGCTTCCCAGATATAAATATAGAAATGAAGATGAATTGTTTGACCTTGTCAAAAGTCTCAGTGTGGTGAGGAGAAAGAGGGTGGAGAGGAAAGGCCATCATCAACAACAAAAAGAGACTACCTAACACTGAGACTGAAATTTCCACGTGGAAATTCGTCATGATTTTCCCAGGGGAACCACAGGTTGAAAGGTCGAGGGAGGGAAAAGGGAGGAGACAAAATCAGTGGCAAGTTGTCTGGGATCACTTGTAAAGGAGAGAGGTCTCACATCCTTGGATCTTAGTGGGTGAGCAATAGGAGGGGAAGGTAAGCTGGGGTTTGGATAGTCCTGTACTGAAAAATACAGTGGCATCCTCAGGATATCGACTTTTTCATTAAAACACTGCCCTTTCAAAGGGGTTTGTCTGTTGCAGAGAGTGTTCTAGATACCCTGGGCCCAGTGAAGTAGCTGGGAAAAATGTTTTCAAAATGCAAATAGTTGCATTTGCAGCTGCATAGTTAACGTCATTATTGATCTGTTTTTCTGAGAACTTGTAATCTTCCCTTGGGCTGCTTTTTATCTGAGCACTCATCTCTTCCTTCTCATAACTGTCTGGCCACTCTCATCCTCCCTTTCCTGATTTTTTTCAAATAGGCCCAAAGAGGAGTTGCCATTTATTCTGTTCTCTCAGTATGGCTGCAGGGCATGTAAACAAGTTCAATTTAGTAGAAGATGAAGGAGTTATTTACAGTCCATAAGAATGGTGTTTTGTTTTGGTTTTCAATTACATAAATCCAATCATATTGCAAATATTTTTCCTTGAAAATGTTGGTTTTTAACTCAAAATGGTCTGGTCTGACGCATGGCCACAAATTGATGACTGGTGTAATAGAACACAGAAAAATAATAGGGAAACACAGATTCTCTGTTGGCACCTTGGATGTGTCTCTGCCATGGTCACACCAGGATTTGAAATGCTCAGTGCAGGAATTGTGCTGAGGAAGGGGCACAGAGGAAAAGCAAAGCAGAGGCAGGGGAAGGGAATCTGCTGCCTGGCACCACAGCCAGCTGGCAGTGCCCTGGGAGCTGGCACTGCCCTGGGGAGCTGGGAGTACCCTGGGGAGCTGGGACAGCCCTGGGGGAGCTGGCAGGCCCGGGGGAGCTGGCACTGCCCTGGGGGAGCTGGGACAGCCCTGGGGAGCTGGCACTGCCCTGGGGGGAGCTGGCACTGCCCTGGGGAGCTGGCACTGCCCTGGGGGAGCTGGCACTGCCCTGGGGAGCTGGGACAGCCCTGGGGAGCTGGCACTGCCCTGGGGAGCTGGCACTGCCCTGGGGGAGCTGGCACTGCCCTGGGGGGAGCTGGCACTGCCATGGGGAGCTGGGACAGGTCTGGGGAGCTGGCACTGCCCTGGGGAGCTGGCAGTGCCCTGGGGGAGCTGGGACAGCCCTGGGGAGCTGGCACTGCCCTGGGGGAGCTGGCACTGGCTGAGGAGCCAGGTGATCCTGCCTGCACTCCCAGAGCAGCAGCTCTCTTGCTGCCCTGCAAGGGTTAATCAGCATTTCAGAGGCAAGAAAGGGTTTGTGACCCTTGTGAGTGCCCCACACATGGCAGACACTGGCTGACAGTGCTGGGTGAGGCCTCCTTGGTGCCAAGGGTGGCACTGGCAGTGACAGCTGAGCACAGGGGGTGCTGCCCCTGCACACCTTCCTTAATGACTCCTTGCTCACCACTGTTTAAACGGAAAAAAATATAATTTATTCTGGGAAAATCTCTGAGTCACCTGTCACAAGAGCACAGTTTATGAACCTTGTAGTAGCTTATTTAATGCTAAGATTCAGCATTTTGATTCTCAGTGCTCCCAGTTTGTGGCTGTGTCAGGGAGCAGAGTGAATATAAAACTGGGAGTGCTCTAAGGCTGGGCTGAACTTTCAGGAGAGCTTGGAGCAGGAGGCAGAGCACACTCCATGAGCTACAGCTCACCTGCCAGAACCCAGCAGCTGCACCAAGACTCCTACCTGAAGAGGATAATTCTCTTGACCTCTTTGAAAATCAGAATATTTTGCTGTTCTTTGCAAGAATAGTTCTGTGTCTGTCCAGGACAATTTGACAGGAACAAAGAACAGAGTCCCAAAGGAGGGCTGTGCCCTCAGAGGCCACCTCCTATCTGCAAGGACTGAGGGCTGGCAAGTCTCTGTTTCCGTGAACTGAGAGCTACTGGGATACTGAGAGAACTGAGGAAAACACTGCAGAGGTTGGATCAGACTAGAAATAGTAAACAGCTCTGGATCAAACCATTTCAGATGGAGGCATTGGCTGGAGGCATTTATCTCATGAGAGCCCTGGGGATTCACCAGGTACAAAATCACAACCTCGACTGCAGTGTCTGCCAGATCTTCATTAAAAATACAAGAGCATTATAAAACTTTATAAGCTTTATAAAACCATGATGTGATCTGCTTTTGAAGCCAATGAGAATTTTTCCAATGCTCAGGATTTTGGGATGCTGTCTGAATTAAAGATGTGACAGAAATTAAGGTTATAAAAATATTAAAAAGTCAGCAGTACCCTGCAGGAGCACATAATGTGGCTGCCTCTGGGGATGATTTAAAAACCCAAAATGTTTCCAGCATTAACAAGGAACAGGAAAGATTGGTCTGATAAACAAGAGGTTCCTAAGCCCAGTAAAGAATGAAAGAGATTCCTGCATATCTTGTTTTTGTTTTTAGAAACTTTGTTTGGAGTGTGTGCAATTGTAATATCAAAGTATCACTGAAAAAAATTAGTACAGAAACTACATCTGATATATCTGCATTATCTCCTCTGGTGTAATTTAGAAATCCAAGAAACAGGTTACTTTAAAAAAAATTTGTCAGTTTGATAGTAATTAAGACTGCCTGTGACCACCTGCTTGAAAGGAGTGGGTTTAATTATTTAAATAATTCATGGCCAATGAAAAGAGGAATAATATCTAAACAATTAAAAAATTTTAGAACAGAATGTATTCTATCATATCTCTAAAAACTCTGAGAACGAATTAGATAGAATAGACTTGTGTTTCACACAGAAATGATCCAAAATGAGAAATAAACCCTGTGCTCTGTTTTTGTACAAGAACCAGCTACAGCCCAAGATCAACAACTGACCAAGACCAGACCCCTCATTCTGACTGAGGGCAGGGTCAGATCCTTCCGTGAAATCCCCCAAAACAGAGATGGAAATTATGAAATGTGCTCTCTGTTGTGATAGTGCATAATCCAGAACTGTGGATTGCTGCTCATTGATGGAATCAGTGCAATCTGAAGGCAATCTCCACAATGAAAGCAACTTTTCCTTCTTTTACTGAAACTATATTGGCTGGTTATCATATACAAGAAAGCAAACAATCAAAATGAAGGGGAAATAATTTTTTCCTAGCTCAAGTTGTTGATAGTCTGCCTGTAAATTACAGGATAAGCTGTACTATCTTTTGCAGGAGTTTTATTTAGCCCTTTGGAACTCCAGGTGCTTGCACCTCCCTCTAAAGTAAAATTCTATATTTCCTAAATTTGTAACTTTATCTATAGACACCCTCACAGTCATCCTGTGTATCCAAATGTGTGAATGTACACAAACAGCATGCATGTCACTGATCTTCCATGCAGATTGATCACACCAATTGGGAAATTGCTTGGTTTTTATTTCTCTGACAAAATATCATTTTTTTAAAAATAATAAAAATCAAAGAAAAAATTCATAAAAATTCACCCAGAGGGTTGGAGGTTTTTTCCTTGCTCTTTTAGTTGAAGAAGGAAATGTCACCCTGAAATTTATTAATTTCCTCTACAGGGAAGACTTTGCCAAAATACATGGAGGAAGGAAAACAATCTGACATGTGCACTACTCCTGCCAAAGCCCTCAGATCAATAAGTGTAGAGAAAATGAAAGCCTTAGGATAATTACTCCCCAAAAGCTGAGCCCCAGCCACTGAGGCTATCCCATTTCTGATTGTCCAAGTGAGAATTTGTCCTTGTTTTGTGCTGCTCAGTGATGGGCACGTGCAGCTCTGAGGTGAGACTGAGAGGGAGCAGTGCAGCCTTTAACCATAACAGACCCTTGAATTTCAGCTGCCACCAGTGCCCACTGTGATATACAACATTTACAGATGGCACTGCATTTACTGTGCCTGACAGAAACCATTCTGAAGAGAACCTGCACTGGCACATCCACAAAACTGACTTAAATCTTGGATTTTGTACTTCACATCAAGCGTTTCCAGCTCCTGTAGCAAGTTTCAGTCACAGAAAAATTGATGCTGTAAGGTGAACATGACATTATCAGTTTGACAAACATTCATATGGTTATTACTTCCATTGTGGCAATTTTTAGAGATTCCTGTGGAGAAAGGTCTGTCTTGTCACAGAGGTTTGTAAAGATGTGTGAGAACTCATTTCCTCCAGAGATTATTGTCTGGCTGGCTGGGGAGGAGGGAGGCAAACATTTGTTTCAGGCAAGTCAGTTGAACAGCTGAGAAACAATTCAGAGCCATTTTTCACTAATAAAAAGAGTTTAAAACTTTAAAGTCCAACTGTCTTACAAGCCCCTAATGTGAGAGCAATGCACAATTGCAAGTTTTCAGAAGTTCTGCTGAGAAAATAGGTTGAAAGAAAAAGAAATCTTTCTTCTTTTGGGGCAGAGTGCCAAATAATTAAAGCAAAATGAATGAAGTTCAAGAAAGAGTTTTCTCAACTATCTTAAATTTCTATACCTGGAAGTTACACCTCTGCAACTGGAATTCTGCATTACAAAATGTCAGTACCCAGCCAAGTGACCATTAGAACATCTTGGTTATCTTTAAGGTTCACCTTCTGTAACCAGTGAATTAACCCCACACATGCTCAGGCATTAAAGAACATTATTTTCAGTTTTGTTCCTTAGGAGAAATGTGTCATTAAGATGGTGAAAGTATTTTCTGAACTTCATAGGACAATTAAATGGCAATCCATCAGAAACAGAGGTATATGAATGAGAATGTTTCCTATAGAGATTTGATTATACCACTGTCAAACATTAAAAATGAGAGGCTTAAAGCAACCAAATATCTAGAATTAATTATGTGTCAGATTCTGAAGAATTTTGTCCTGAAAATTAACATAAACTTGCTTTGAAGATATGAATCATTGCACAGACTGAAAACTGAACAGACTGAAAGACTGCAAATAGTGGTAGAAGAAAACAGGAAGAAATTAATGGGAACATGAATTCAGGCTCATTGTGTAAGCACTTCTTTTTTACATTTTCTCCATTGTTAGAAGGGCAGCAGATATGTCTTATGTGTTATATGATATATTATTTCAAAAATTACCTGATAGAAATTTCAAAGAAGGTGGAACTGGAGAAATTGTAGTGCTGACAAATCCACTGCTTGTATTTGCTGGTCAGGCCTGCTGGCAAAGCTGCAATAAGACAATTTTATCCTACAGTTCACTCTGCTTCCACTGATGCCAAGTGAGCACAACTGACTGGTGAGAACTGATAAAAGCTCCTGAAAAGAAGAATACACCGCTACAGGTGGGTGAAATCCTTTTCTGCTTCAGATGCTCTGGCTTGGCAATTTTGTTTGTAATGAGAGCAGAAGAAACAGATCTAGATTGGAAGCACAGGCCCAGATGGCTGCACGACGTGAGTGGAGCTGGGTGGAGGAGCAGATTGAGCCTCCCCTCTCCACTCACACCTGCAGAGTCCATGTTTTCCATGGGAAGCCATGTTCTTAAGGAAAACTGCTTTCTGTACTCCATGGAAATTGCATTCTGTTCAGACTGAGACTCTACAATGGTGCCTTCCAGTGTTTTTTAGCCTATATTTTATTTCAAGCAGTGAAAAATTCCAAAACCCGAATTGAATACAAGCCTGCCAAGGTGTGGGCTGCTTTGAGGATGATTTGTTTTTTAAAGTACCTCCCCAGTAAATGCTGGGCACAACAGCAAAATGAAGCTGTTACTTAACCTGAACCAAAATATTAGGTCTAGCTTCTGTAAACATGCCAGATTAAGCACAGGCACTTCAACAGTACCACTTATGTGCTTATCTATTAGAACATTATTTACAGAGGATTCAAAACACTGCTAAACAGAAACAGAGAACACACTTTGTGTCTAGTTTGTACTTTCTATAAGTGGGCTGGTAGATAGATGGGAAACTCTCAGAGTTTCTGTAGAGGCAAAACCACCTGTGGGCCTCATGTTGAGTAAGTGGACAATTATCTAAACCAATTACTTAGTCCTGACTGCAATATTACAAATTTTTAAAGAACTGGACTGGCATTTGAAGCCCCCATAGTAAAGCTACCTGGATGATCCCAGTTCTTCTTCCATAGGTTTCCAGAATTACCTTTGTTTCCTCAAAAAAAAATTGTCCCCATTTTAATTTTTTTAACTACCAAATAATTTCTGTGTATCAGACACAAGGAGGTCATAGAACAGATAAAATAACAGTGCCTGATGAAGCTGTAGTTATATGTGGTTCTTACATGAAGTGGAATTATCATACTTAAAGGACACAATAAAATGTGAAGGCCAATTAGAACAATTTTTTCTAAGCATCTATTAAATGATCTATAATCCTTCTGAGGGCCCAGTTTGGTACTTCTTCATCTGGTAAGAACATAAGTGGCAAAACCAAATATATTTGAAATCAATCGATTTCTTTTTGTTTGTTTATTACAAAAAATTTTAAACCCCCACTAAATGCCTACTGATTCCCTCAAGTGGGAAAGCCCTGCTTTCAAGCCACTCCTCAGTGAATATTTAATCATTCTTGTGAAGTGCAAAACCCCCAAGATTGCAGGAGGGAAGAGGGTACCCTAAGAATAACCAACAACCTGTTGCTCAGACCACTTTAATAGATCTGAAGCTGGTACAATTTATTTTAAAACTTTGGTTTCAAAAAATTCCTGGCACTCTTTAATTGCATCTCCTGGTGTAATTCCCAAAGATTTCTGTATTTTGATCTCAGGTGATTTTTCCTGTTCAACCTTTGCTCTGGATCCTTTGTTGCATACTTTAGTAAGTGATCCCTAATTTGGGTTAATGTTTGAGGGGTTTTGTTTTGGTTTCCCCCCCATTCTATTGGCCTTAATAATGAAAAATACTTTAATTAACCTTTCTTTTTAAATCACAGAATAATGTAGTCTTGAAGAACAAGCTCTTTACAAAGAACTATGTTCCTTTATCTTGTTTCGCAGTATCACTGCAGCTTTCTTCCCATGGAGGCTCTGAAGGAACAGGAGTGCACGGATCCATGCCAAAGCCTGGGATAAGCAAGGGCTGCTGTGGAAAGTTCCCTGCACAGGAAAGCCAAGGTATTTCCCAGGGCTCTGGGAGAGCAGCTCTCCTCCAGCTGCTGGATTTAGTGTTGGTTTTCCTCAACTTGGCTTCAGTTGCAACTGCTGATGCAGCAGTGAAACAATGAGCTGCACACACGGTAGGTGCACAATAGACTGTGAAGGGAGGGATGGGAAGCACTCAACATTTGTAGGGTTTGGTTGTTGTTTTCTTTTTAAAGAAGTTCTTTTTTAGTTGATTGTGATGTTAGATGTAATGCATTGTCTGGGTTCACATTCTCAAATGTCTCATGATTTGCTCTCATAGGAAGAGTAAACTGCTGATATTAAGCAAAACCCTCAGTTACCTGAAGGGTGAGAGAAGATAAAAGGGAGAAATCCTGGTAGAAAGTGAATTTTCATCCTAAATGATGAAGCCAAATGAGGTCAGGCTGATACCACCTGATAGAAGGTGCATTCATGATTTTCCCCACCATCTCACAGTCACTGATACAAAGCAACAATATCTCAGATAGATATAAATATCAGATCCCAATCATCTGTACATGATGCTATTTTAAACTCTTCCACGTGAGAAAATTGGTTAAAAATAAAAATACAGCCCTTTTATTCTTCTTTAAATGTTCTGTTCAGTTCTTCATGCTGAGAGAATCACAGACCTGTCTATAAATATCTAACCCAGATCTACAATTGCTTGTTAAAAAGAGAGTGTTTGGTAGAAGATTGAATGAAATACAAAATGTCTTCTATTATTTTTATTAGAGACCAGATGTGGCCTCTCAATTTACCCTCTATCATTTGTAGATGTACATTCACCAAGAACATTGTATGTGTGCATATAAATATTTTCATGTTGTCATGGTATAACAAAGGGTAATTGATTAGAAAAATCCCTATGGGATTTTCCACTTAAGAGCACATTTTTGTTTTAGCACTATTGTCTTCAAAATAAACATGTAAGGATGCATCTATTTTGATTGATCCAGCAGAAAGCAGCAGTGAACAGGCAGGGCTTTGGCTTTTGGGTAATGAATGGCACTGGCAAGGTGAGTGGAACTGGAGCCCAGGAGCTGTGTCTGGGGTGCTGCACCTCAAACACTGCTCCCTCCAAACCCCAGCCTGCTCCGCTGGGGCAAAAATGGTGCCATGGAAAGGGAAATGGAAATCCAGTCAGATTGCACAGGTCCCTAAAATGACTCTGTATTTCCACACAAACTATTCACTTTCTGTAGTTATTTCTGTAAATTCAGTCTATTTACAGAGCACAGCATTCAGAGTCCCGGGCTAAGGACCTGGATTTCTGTGCTGTTTGACTTTGGCATTTAATCACCTGTCCAGGCTATTTGGAGACTTATTTCTCTTTAAATTCCTGTGGGACCTTAGCTACATGTAATGCAATCAATACATGCTGAAAGGCCCTAATTGAGAATTTCTGGATGCAGGACAAGGTAAAACTGAAGAAAACTTAGACATATCTGCTGAGGCATTTTTCAGACAAGTTGGTTTTTAACTCTGCCATTAATCAACAGCAAGCTTCCATATGGTAGTGTTGAAATAACAGCTCCTAAACTTCTCAGAGCTGTCCCATTCCTCAGGTGCTGCATGTCTGTAATTCCTTCAGTGCCAACATTTGATCTATGCTCTGGTGCCTCCCTCAAAGCTGGAGGAAAGCAGGTGCTGTGCTCTAGCAATGGAAAGTGCCTGGAGCTGCTCTCTCTGCAGACAGCATGTGAACGATGATGGTCCCAGCCAGGGTGATGGTGCTTGGTGCTTTATTTCTGCCACACTTGGTTAGAGTGTGGAAGATGCCTTTTCTCACATAGCAAGTACTATGCTAAAGATACATGTAATGTGACAGTTTCTATAGTAACTACTTGTTCTTTATGGGATTGCAGATTAAACCTGTACACCTTGTTATTGTTCTTTTATCCTATTATCTAGACTACTCAGTTACCACAGATACTTTTTTTCTATTCTATTCCCTTGCCAACATAACTATATCAGGGATTTATGCATTTGCAAGTAAAGAGTATATATGAAAAACACAACACTTGAAAGTTTTAAATTGACCACTATTTGATCTTATAAATGCACTGAGATGTTTGTGCATATATATTGAAAGCTAAAATTTCAAAATAAGACTACAGAAATATTTTTATTAAAGCAGGTCAAAATTATGATTTGAATATTCTTGTTTTTCTGGGAGAACAATGTAAGTTATGTATGTGACATTTGTTTTCTAACAAATTTTTCTAGAACAAATTTACCAGTCTAGATGTACTGGCAAACTCTTCTAATGTAAACGACACCTAAGATACCTTATAGGAAAATTTTCTCAATATGGTATACTGATTTTTACATGGAATTATTTCATTATTAGAATTCATCAATGCTACAGCTCTGCTGATAATATCAGTACTGGAAGTGATATCATTTACAGGAATCAGATGTTTTCTGCTTTGTATTATGTTAGCCTTATTGTGGGAAAAAATGCCTGCATCCCGTCTGTGTGTGAGTCTCTGTTGCTATCTCCAGCAGAAGTGTATCAGTTACAAATCAAGCTTATAAAATTAGCAGTGTAGGGAGAAATCAGCTACTTGATCAGGGCTGCAGATTCAACAATGCAACTAGTATTGTAGCCAAAAGGAAAAAGACACTAGGAAAAATGTAAAATATGAATTGGGTAAATCCATTAATGAGATAAAAAGAAAATGATACTCATCGTTAATTTAAAAAAAAAAAAAAAAAGCTGTAGTAAATTACACATACACAAATGCAAAAGGCAGAAGGGGAAAATCAGAAAAAAAATCTACGCCCAGTACTGAGAGCAGCTGAGTGACGGTAGAAGCGGAAGGCAAACAGTAGATAAATTCCGTGTAACTAAAGAAACTGTTTTTTCTCCCTTTACCCTTGACCGTATCCTTCCAACACGTATGTGCCCGGTTGGCCCTAAAGCACGCATTGTGCATTGAGCCGCTGCCGGAGCCGGGCAGTGCCGCGCTGCAGCGAACATGGACCCGCGGGTGCGGATGCGGTTGTGCAGAGGCAGAGCCCGCGGCACGTCTGTACCCGCACATTATGTAACGCGCGAGTGCAGCGGAGCGAACGAGCCGGGGAAAAGGCACAAACCCCTCGCCAACAGCCCCCGGCTCCTTCTGCGCCGCGCTGCTCCGGGCGGGGGCTGCGGGGGCTGCGGGCCCGGCCGCCCCCCGGGCGGGAGCCGGAGCCGGAGCCGGAGCCGGAGCGGAGCCGCCCGCCGGCCGCGCCGCCGCCCCGCCCGCGGTACCCCCGCCGTTGGCGTGGAAACGGGCTGGCGGCTCCGGCTCCTCCTCCAGCGCCAGCCCCGCGCTCCCCCTGCCCGGCTCCCCGGCGAGAGCGAGCAGCACCTCCCTGTCTCCCGCGGGGGGCCGCCGGACAAGTGCTCCCACGGCCGCCTTTAGAACAGCCCGGGTTTTTACGGTTGTGTTTTCCAGGGAGAAGATGGGAAAGGGCAGGTTCCTGCTCCTGCTGGGGCTGCGGGGCTAGTCCCTGCAGTCGTGGTGTGTCTGCTCGGCAAATCACAGATGCTGATGTGAAAAAGGGCCAAAGCAGAGGAGAGGCGTCAGTGGATGCGAGCGTTTGTACTGATGGATTGAGGAGGTGGAGGCTGCCTGCCTGGTGCTGGAGAGGTGAGTGCAATATTCCGCATTTCCTTCTCTCTTAAATCAGTTCAGTGATGAACATTTCCAAAATAAGAAAAAGCACTTCTATAGCAAGCAGGAAAAGATGTAATTTTGAAACAATAAGCTATGCTTCTGCTGGATAAAAAATATGAGTGTCACTGTGAGGTAGGAACATTTCGCTGTGTGTAGACAAAAAATAGTAAGGGGAGGCAGGCTGCTGATACAGTGAAAATGACCTTCTCAAGGGATACCGGCCTTCTATTAGCTACTGCTTCAGCTTGGGCCCTTCTTCTAAAAATTAAGTGGTCTCCCTTTCCTAGCCTGAATTGTAACCCATTAATAGCCAATACCTGAGCCTTAATAAGATCTGCTGTGTCCCCTTAATGATTCAGGAAGATAATCCCTTAGATTCTGCCTGTTGGGAGAAGAACCTCCACGCTATGTAGCACCTCCTCCCAGGGAAATGCAGCCTGGATAACATTCTATCAGAAAAGACTCCTGCTGCCAAATTTCTGTAATAAGTGCTCCTGGTAGCAGTCTCATGTGCTCTTGGGAAGGATGTGTGGCTCTGCAGAGCCTGGATGCGTTCCCTCTCTCTGTGTGCCCGTGCATGTGAAGGAATGGGGAGGGTTCACATTAATCTGCACCTGTGGACGGCTCCCATCTGCACTTGTGAACCACAAGTTTTTTGATATCTTTGCATTTGCATTTTGGGTGAGCGCTTCATACACAAAACCTCCAAGCCTTCAATGTTAGCTGAGAGAGCTGCAGACAAATAGATGTCAGTTTAATTTCTGCTCATAGAACTGATCTGATCTGCTTTTGGCTGTTTCACTGTAGAAGCCGTTTAACGTGTCTTCTTGCAGTATTTATTCTGCAAGATACTGACCTATCTCAACATTTTCCTGGGAAGATTTGAGAAAAAAATCACTAGATTTCCCTCCAGCATTTCTTTATATTTGTTTATAGCCATTTTCTGATAGCCTCACACCCACAAATTGATTTTTATTTGGGCTCGGTATTTCGCGCCATTGTGGGTCACACCCTTCGGGTGGCCATCAACATTTCATCCATAAAGGTTACAACAGCAGGTCAGGTGCTCTGAATACCTACTTGTGGATCACAAAGAAGCAAAAAAGGAGTGTGTATTTTGGACTTAGGGGAAATTTTGTCTGACTTTATGGATATAGATGCTGGAAGTCCAAGCTGATGCCTTAGGTGCTGTTATAGGCAGAAATCCTCACTTTCCTTCAACAGGCACAGATTTGACAGCTGAACAGACACAGCTCTGCAGAACAGAGAGTGTTTTGCCATTAATGTGGATGTCTCCATCAAATCATTTGTTTGGAAGCTATCATGCAAAAAGCCCAGATCCCTGCCCTTGGATTAAGGACATTATCAGAGGAGAGGCCTGTGTGTATAGAAGGATGAAGATCCAGTCTTCAAGAAGCCAGTGGCAGGTGTAATCAAAAGAAAACCTCTTAGTTATAGGGCATATTTAGGAGGAAAACTCATGCTGCCTTTTGTTACTAAAGCACTGACTGCATTTTCAGAGAAGAAAACCTTTCTGTGTACATATGTATGCTTATAAGGAAGAAAAGCTGATTAATTCTGTGCAAGGCATGGAAATGTCACTCTGACAATACAGAGAGGAATAAACTCTGCATGCTACATAAAGAATGCTACCCCTCTGCCTGAGATTCTGTGCTTGTCACTCCACAGGCCACTGGTGAGAAGAGTTGAATAAGTCTTCTGCAGGTAGTACCTTGAATTTTGTTAGCCTCCAGAACAGTTTCATGTTTCAGTTGCAGACCTTGGTTTTGAATTTAGTGTTGATAATCTAAAAATAACCAGCCAGGTAGCTCTGGAGGACTGAAGGGAAAGTGTTCAGGTTGTCTCAGTTCTGACTATGCACTGATGGACCAAGGTATGTTAAATTTTAAGAAGTGTAGATAGAAACTGAAATTTGTCCCTTCTTAAGGAATCTACCTGCTAAGCAGTGGGGCAGGGGATAAGGATAACAGAAAATTCAGCAGGTAATAAAAGCTCAAATCCTTCAATGGTGAAGTCAGCTCTTCCTCTCCAGCTTAAGCAGATAAGGATTTTGACAGCAGCCTTGCTCGATACACAGGGGTGAGGCAATACAAGGCAATGATGCCTTTTTCTCTCTCCCCCTACATGAATTAAAGAAAAATACTTTCAATTCCTTTGGGTTAAATCACAGTAATCCCACTTATTTCAGAAGGGATTCTTCAGATTTATGTACCTGAAAATGAGAGTTGAATCTGACTATTTCTGCTAAAGTTTTGGCCCTGCTTTCACAGGAGTCCCTGGAAGTTTTGTCATTTATTTCAGCTGGAGAGAGCCCAGCACACACAGTGTCACTGATCAGGTTCTCCCTTGCCTTTAGGAACAGCAGCGTTTAACAGTTTTGTAGTTGGTTTCAGTGAGGTTGCAGGTTCAATGACAAATCCAGTAAACTAATTCATAAATGATCAGTTATTTGAATCATGCTTTTTTACTGAGAAAATGGGAGTGTTACTCCCATGTTAAGGTTGACAGTACCCACCCTCAGCAGTAGTAGTTTCTACACAAGCAATCAACTATTTTCTTTTTCCTGAGAGAAAACTTATTCAAAGGCCCTTAAAAATCATAATCTTGGCCTATGTGCATAAAATCATATTTATACTTACAGAGAAGAATTGTCAAATTTTTATTTAAAAAGGCTAAATTTTGTTCTTTGTGATCCCCATCAATTAATCCACATCAATTACTAGTTACAACAGATTCCCTTCACTTACTTGAGAGGATAATATGACTTATATTTTGTATGTTATATTCAGAGTTCACATTTTTATTAAACTTTCTAGAATACAAGAATGATGATTAGGAAGTCCAAATTTCAACTATTACATTGATGAAAGAATAATCCCAAGAAAAACTATACTGTTCCAAAGCAACCAAAATCGATCTTCTTTCAAAGTTCCCTGGCAATTTAAGGCACTTGGAATAGACAAGATGCCAGAGAAGGGTTAAATACAGTTTGATAAATTCTGTTTTGGATTCAGGAGTTGATACATATTAACAAATTAAGTTGTTTTAGCTTTCAAGTGGAATCAAGGACAGAATTTAACCCTTGACATGAAGGCTACAGAGAAAATACTCTTCTGTGAACTGTTGCTTTTCCTTACCACTGAAGGGCAGTGGTGGAGTTGGACAGAAGGAACAGAGTGGTGATGGGGCCATCTCTTCCATCCTCCCCGGGCTTCAGACATTGCTTACTACTAAATACATTTAAACTCACAGTTAACAAAACACATGGCAAAAATTCAGAAGATAACACCTCTATATGTTGGTTGGTTTTTTGGTTTTTTTTTTTACTTCTTCAGCTCAGAGCATTTTCTGTGGTTCAGCAGAAGCTCAACTCTCCTCAGAATCCCAACACCCAGTGAATCATTAGGGAACACGGTTTTAGCCAACAAATCCTATTTGCCTTTTGTTTTCTCTGTAAGCCCCTTATACCAGAGAGTTTTTCCTTCTCTGGATTCCTAAGCCATCACATCAAAAAGACAAATGTGATAACACCTCCACATGATTCCACATTGCAGAAATAACCTGTTGGATTACCAGTCAACACCTTGGCCAACAGAAAAACTTAAAGAGGCAAATCCAGAAAATCTAAGTTTTTTTTCGCTCACACACATGAAAAATAATGACTGGAAAGTAAATAATAATTTCATAGGAACTACAATTGGTTAATCCATTATTTTTACAGTGGATTTATGAAATAGTAATTGCCTGGACTTGAGAGTTGGAAGGAATTATTCTCATCACTTTCACACGTCCATAACAAGGACATGTACACACAGAGTAGTTGTTAAGGCTTCCCTTTTAGCTGGTGGAAGAAAAAGAGATTTCTCCATTGGAGTTACTCAGACCAGTTTCTGACTACCTTGTTAGTGTGAGATTGAGCTCTGAAAATGAGAGCTGACCTCTGGAAATGACAGCTCCTCTCCACTGCCTCTGAGGGAAGCACTGAGTGAGTAGCTCTGAGATAGCCACCTACATGCAGATGCTAAATCTGCACAGATGAATCCCACTCTCACTGTCTATAATGTAATGTTTAACCAAGATTTACTAGTTAATTATGAAGATATTTTCATGGCTCACCATAAATATTTGTAAGTGATAATGCAGTTGCCATTCCCTCCCTACCTGCCCTGTTTCCTGGGCTGGCATTGGCTTCCCCCTCGGAGTTATCTCAACAACGGTTTGGTCATGGCACTGGAAAGGCTTCACTGGAACAGCACCAGCAATCCAAATCTTTTATCAATTCTTCCAGGCAGTATTCTAGCACACATTCCCAGTGTGTTTGTACTGATTTTCTTGCCTGATTTCTATATTTTCAAATCTTAGCCAGACAATGTGGAATAAGCACCTTTATCTCCACAAACCGCACGAATGCAAATACAATTAGGCAGCATAGCAAGTGTTGATGTACAAATAGAGTTGACACAGTTGTGTTGTGGAAGGAAACAACACAGTGGAGCTGAATTGATTACAATTCAGTGTCATGGCACAGTAACAAAAGCCCAGCTGGGTGTTTAGCTCTGAGAGGGCTTGCTGTTCAGAGGGGGCATGCACCTGGTTATTATACTCCTTCCTTTAAAAGAGAAAAGTGTGTATGACTCAAAAGGATACTTTCCTACCAGCTAAGGGAACATCTTTCTGAAGATAATACAATTTCAGCTATTAGGTTGGGTTTTTCAAGTAGAGAGTTTTGTCTTTGAATATTACCAGCTCAAGTCATATAAAACAAATACTGGAATGTGTTAACAAAATATGATTTCTTTTGGATGTATAATGTCTATTTATACATTTATGTGCATTAGAGTTGGGGCTTTTTTTGATGTCTTATGAGGAAAGAAAGACCAAGATATGGCTGTTGCCCCTCTCTAGTGTTTGTTACAGGAGAGGATTCAAAACAATACTACAGGAAATATTTTCCATATCATTTAAAGCAAATTAATGCATATGATGCTAACCAATCCATTACAAACTACAGTTTTGCAGAATTAACACCATTGCACAGGAGCATCTCTCAGTACTGCCAGCAAGTTGATTGTTGCAACAGGCCTTGGCAAGAAGATTTTCTCTCAAGATGCCTTTCTGTGCCTGACCTTTTAAATTTGGCAGAGTTCAGGGTACCACAGCAGAAGCCATTTTGTGATGGGAAGATATTCACATATTCTTACCATTGCTAAGAATCTATTGAGCTTCCATGTGATATTGCTCAGTAATGGTAGAACCTCACCTCAATCAGTCATTTCAGAGACATGTTTTTAATCTCTTTTCCAATCCATCTATGCCCATGAACAGATAAACTCACCTTAATTTGGAATTCAGTGACATTTTTGCAGGTATTTAAAATTCTAAGGCTAGCCTACTCCAAATTTGAACAATTGGTCTATTATCACATTGTTTCTGTTCCCTGACTAGATGTGCAATAAGTCCTCTGATTATGTTTCATGCTGTGAATGTTCCTGAAAGCAAATCTGAACTTTGCCTCATAGCTGTGATTACACAGGTGTGTCAAGTTTGCTTTTTGCATGTGTGCTCACAAAAAGCAACAGAATACTGAAGACTTGATGTAATTTTTTTTTAAGTTACAGGAACAAATTTTTGGCTACTAAGTTCAAGGGATCAACAATTGTTTTAAATGTGGCAAGACTTGAGGCTGATGTGCAGTTCAGTATTATATCAGCACAATATTATTTGCTCTCACAGGTCAAGTAAATATACAATGGTCTAAACAAATTAAAGTATCAAGCAGCATCAGGAAGAGGTAGGAACCAGTGAGTTTTAACACTGAAAATTACAATTCTCCCTTTTTCCAGAGAGGCCTCATTGTACCCTGCACTCCTAAATGGTGCAAATTCTATATAACAGAAGTTAAAACATCTATAAAGTAATAACAGTAATAACCTACCATATAGACAAAGAACTGAATTATTGGGTCTCTTACAGTTCTTTGTCAGCACACGTGGGTTATAAACTAAAATTAAATGTTTACAGAGGATATTACTCTGGTCTGTGACAAGAAAAACCTCTCTCTTTGCTGTATCCATGGCATAGCAATTCTACCTTTTTCCCACTTCTGCAGTCAAGGAAACCAAGAACAGCCACTGATATTGTGGCCTCTTGGGATCATACCTGGAAACTGCTCTAATTCACACTGTGGCTTAGGCAGCCCCAACCTGGCTCTACAATAAAGGCTGGATCACAAAAATGCCTTTCTCCCCCAGATTAAGTCTAGAAGTGTTTGAGTTTCTGTGTATTTTTGATTACTTTATGTTGCTTTTCTAGTTGTGTCTTCTGATACTGGAAGGCAATGAACCCCAAGTAGAAAATACCAGAATATTCCAATTCAGAAATCTTTTAGGGAGAATAGATCTGGAAGAAATGGGTGATGCCCATTACAGTAGAAGTGTGCTTTGAAGGGGAGATTGGGCACACAGGCATATGGAACCCTGGAACATCCTTTAAATATTGTAGACTTAATCACCAAGGGATGGGAGAACTTCTCAGTGAGCAGCACAATTACAGTCTCCAGGAATTTTCAGTCAGTATTTTCTTTGTGCTGTTGGATACCTCCAATGACAGGAGCCTGTAACTCCTCAAAGCTTATCTATACAACTGTAGCCTTGCATTTTGGATACATTATGTTTTCATGATTAACCTGTCAAGAATTATTCACAGACCTCATTGAAAGTTGACATAAACAAGTCAATTCCAGAAAATAGTCAATTGTTTGTTTTAAAGGAGACCAGATGGAATGCTGTCAATCTGTGCAGCACTGTTCTTACTCAGCTGTGAGCTAGGGTGCAAATGGAATTTCTGAGACATGGCATTTATGATCTGTCTTTATCTGTGTTGCAAAGATTTATACTTGATGGAGCTTTGTTAACAGTACATCAATCTCATTGTTTACTTGGTGTCTGCATCTTATTATCAGAATCATCAATTATAGATTCCATAATTTTTAAGATGTAATTTAAAAGGATATGTTTTTTCAGATTTAGCTAGTCACACAATACATAGAAAATACAATTTTTCCTTACAGTTTCTTAAGCTTCTGTTGGGATTAGTCAGAGGCATGTGGTGATCAACCACTTTTACAAGAAATAGAATGTCAAGATTAAAAGATTTCAGAAAATAATACAGGTGTGCAAGAGGTCAAGGACTTGACTGTTCTTTTTAACTTTTGCAAAATCCTTTAGAAATGTCACCTTTACCAATGAGCTCCCTCCTGCAATCAACACAAAAAATGAGAAGGGACAGTTAAAATTATTTTTGTGCAGAGCACTAGTTGAGAGTGGACGTGAGAATCTGAAATACAAACCAAAATTGTACCTCATTCTTATGAACTGAAAAAAAAAGAGTTCTCAGAATAGCCAAGGGGACACAAACAGTGCCATGATGGCAATGTTCAGTGACTTGTTCAGTGTCACTCCTGTGTCTAACAGAGCAAAACTACTTAGAGCTTTTACTGGAGGTTTCCCATTGCCCTGAGCCTTCAGCCAGCACAGAGGTGACACAAACTGGGGTTTATTTCTCCTGAGCTATTTGGTACAAAATATTCTTTGGGATGGGGACACTGCCAGTAGGTGTGTCAGTGGCATTGCATCCTGAGGGGATTGCTGCCAGCTGGAGGAGATTGAAACCAAATTGGGATTGCTATAAGGTGGGTTTGGGCCGAAAGCTCAGCCAGCTGGGAGCTCTGTAGCATTGTCTGTCTTTGTGCCTTTGGCAGAGGTGGGGAGACACCTTATCGGGCATTTTCCTGGAGTTGAGAAGTAAGAAATTTTATGTGCCTTGTTTTCTGGAATGCCTGTAGCTTTTTTGGGTAGATTGTGGGCTGTTCTCTTACTACTAAGATGCATCCTGAGGGGGAATCTTTTAGCCTTACTACAACAGAGATGCAAAAGTTGTTTGAAAGTCAGAGATGGCTTTAAAAGGCAGTATCCCTTTTCATAGTTAAAATACTGATTCCAAAATCTCAATTTAAAAGTCTTGAGGTATGCTGTAAATGAACCAAAACATAACAAAAGCCGTGCTTTTAGGCACAGTTATGCTGGTAGTTATCAGTCAAGGGACAGTGTGATACCTGAGATCACTGAAAATGCAGACCCCACACCTCACCCCACTCAGCCAAGTGCCCTGAGTGCCCTCAGACATGTCCCTGTAGTTCTTTAATGAAGTTCTCAAGATGAATTATTGTTCTGCCGTGCATTGTGGATATTTCCCTCCCATCCTCTCCCCTTGGTACATCTGCTTTGTGAGTTTAAGGTGGATTTGGCATCCCTACAGCTGCAATAACTTTTGCACTGTTCTGACCCAATATGGCTTGCTGAGAAATCCGTGCCCAGCCCCTCTGCTGAGGGCTGGATGTGCTGTGGGTAACCTCCACCATATGCATTAATCCATGTCCCAGATCTGTGCCTGTTTCACAGAGCTGCTTCTACTGTAATATCAACAGTAGATTTTTAGTGAGCAAAAAGAAATAAAATGGTGAGTCATCAGCTTTTTTCCTGCATATCTCATCTGTGGGAAATGCAGAATGCTAACTAGAATAGTTAGGCATCAGCGATAAAATTCCAGCTTTATGTGCCATGTTAATAGTAGGCTAGAGTGTCACCAGAAGTATTTTTTTCCTGGTAATATGAGAAATGAATAACTAAGGATCCACTGCTGAATAATGAATAAACGAAAGGCTCGATTAGCACCTTTCAGCTTTCAGATAATTTTAGTGCTGCAGCTTCTTGAGTCAAGAAGAGATGTCACTGAGAGTAAAAGGAACAGAAAAGCAACTACCTGAGATGTTGCTGTTAAAGCTGTGCTGTGAGGGTGGTGGTGCACATTTGGCTGGTCAGTGAGGCTCCCCCATAAGCTGACAGGACAGCCTCATGCAGAGAAAACAGCAAAATGTGGGGCTATTGCTATTAACAGTAATAGCAGATCATGTGTAGTCTCATAAATCAACCCATCAGTTCCCAAAACATGATTCAAGAGCCTGCTTCAAACAAAAGGAATGAAATTATCAGGGTCTCAAAATGGTGAGCTGACCTCTAGGTGTCTTAAAGAGGAGGAGACAAGTCCAGTTAGGGTGTGACACAAAAAGGAAACTTTTCTGACATTAGCAAAAGAGAACTTGTGCAACAGGAGAGAGATGGATTATTTAGAGACAGAATTGAAGGGCTAAAGGATAAGTAAAAGTACAGACATATTGGTTGCAGGACTACAGAGAATTAAAAAAAAAGGCAGGGGGGGAAATATCTGAATGATGAGAATGCCCTTACATGCAACACAACTTGAACAGGAGCAGTGATTGCCCTCCTCCCCCTCTCTCTCTCCACACATGTATAGACAGAAAAGTACTGGTAGTGTTCATGGAACACCAAAAATCATCAGTATGTGCAACAAAATTGGAAGCTACACCTTCTGATATTACTAGTAGTAGTACAGTTACCAATGAAAAATAAAACCTCAAGAAAAATGACTGGATTTTGGTTTATCCTTAATAACAAAATTAAATCCATCTATCATTCCTATGTTTCAGCTTAAGGAAAAAATAACAATTTACAAGCTTGCTTGAGGCTGAAAAATAACAACTTTACTCAGCTAAATCTAAATCATGGTACTCCTATGTTACAGTAAATACCCAGATTAAAAGTCCATCTTCCTCAGAAGATGGACTTAGATTTAGCAGTTTATTTTGTTACTTATCCATTTTAAGAGTAATTTATGGTAATCAATATACAATACCTAATGTTTTGTATTTGTTTTATAGACAAAAAATATATTCTTTGAATGATATGAAAGCCATCTACTATTTTGACAGGATCAGTATAGCCCTATGAATACATGAAATCATTCAACCATGTCTTGTCATAGCATGACTCAAAATGGATGTGGTCAAATCTGGCCTCTGCTCTTCCAGATTGATGAAACTGGGAACAAACATAGTGAATAGCTGCAGAAGCCAGGCTGGGAACATGTGCACAGAGCAAGAAATTAATGTCGAAACACAATGATACTGATCATGCTTCAGCATTTCCTAGAAATACAGTCATGCTGAGATCATACAAAAGCGGGGAGCTGAAAATTAAACTATTTTGGTATCTATTCTTACAGAAGTTCTCACCGTAGATATTCCAATATATGAAGAGTATGAATCATGCACTGAATACTAAATTTTCATCAGTAAAACAGTCTCTATTGCTGGCACTTTGGTATCCTGCTTGCAGTGTTGTTAAATACATTGTTTTTATTTTCATCCTGTTCAAAACCAAATACAGGTTCATTTCAAAACCTACTGAAGTCAACAAAACCATTACTTTTAAAGTGGATCACAGCCACAGCACTTTACAGGGTTTGGAATGTTTTTACTCTTATTTTCTCTTAATAAATACTGTCACTGTTTCTGCTGAGGAAGAACTATGAATGCCCTTACTCCGAAGTGTCACTTATCATAGGGTGCCAATTCACCATACTGACTTAAGTTCCTCCAACTCATTTTACATTCTCATTTAGTGCCACATAGAAACATTTTTCATCTCAGTAGAAAAGCAAGGTTGAATAAGACGAAGGACCTAACATTATCTAAGGAGCTTAAACTCTTCAGAGCACAAGTGGTGAAAAGCACACTGAGACTATTGCTAGAGATGTTTGCACTGCACCTTTAGTTTCACTTTTTGGATAAATCAGGCCTTCATCCTCTTCAAATCTGCAACCTGCATCTCTATCCATGACCAACTTGCTTATTGAAAGAGTTCTTTAAAAGTCTGATGAAAGGAATTTAACCACCAGTGTCCTTTAGTATTCATTGTGGGTTCAGCATAAGCTGCTTAGAGTCAGTCGGGAGTTGGGAGGCGGCAGGGAGTGCCTGGGATCCCTGTGCGTGTGCTGGTGGGTGTGGAACTGCAGCAACTGCAGCTGGGCTGTGAGTTTGCTGTGATCACCCCTCCAGGGGGAGAGAATTGATGGGAGAGACTGAAGAGAAACCCTCGTGGCTGCTAAACCTCCAAAGGATGTTAGGTTCTTTCTGTGGTGGTGGTGGTTATGTTTTGGTTTTATCGGTGGTGGGGTTTTGTTTTGGTTTTGTTCAGGGGGAGGTGTCAGTGAAGGAAAAATAGGAGCTAAAGAAGTTGATGCATCAGATACCAAGGTCTTTTTACTTCTCTTTGAGTGAAAAAGAACTTAGTTTCTATAGGTCTCTACAGAACTTTATCTAGCTGGCAAAATGATGGCTTAGCTTGTTGGCCGTTGTACAATATTGTACTTAAATGTTTCTGGTTGCAGAGTAATTTTCTGTGAAGTAACATATATCTGTGTTTGGCACAAAGCAAGTTCATATCAAAACCAGAACATGGGTAATGTCCTTCATATTCATTTATAAAAAAGGTCCTTTAAATTAGAGAGTGGCTCCAACAACAGCTCGGCAGTCTGAGATGTACCTGCTGAAGCTCTTGCAGGCAGCAGGAGTGTACGACTGTCAAAGCTCCTGAATTTCAAAAGAGAAGCAGAATGAGACCAGGCGTAGGCTGCAGCTGTAATCTGTGCTTGGTAGCATCCAAGTCCTCTCCCATGAGTCACACTGCTGAGAACATCGTGGATTCTCTTTAGCCTCTTGGGATTTATTTTTTTGGCCCTGGACTGCAGTCTAATACTTCTTCCATTTCTCATCTCCTTTTTGCAGATAAAATAATGTTTAATTTGACCTGTTAAGAAGAAACTTATAAAATCCACAGTTCTGATGTAGATACCTTCTGACATAGTTCATATGGTTAATTTTATGTGTGACCTAGGTGTGGAAAATACTCTCTACCCTACCTACCCCATTAATCCCTGATGATAGCCCTGCATTTTGTGCTGATATTGACAACACTCTCTTCCTTTCTTTTATTGTATTAGGAACAGCATTTTAGTCCATGATTCTGTCTTGTTGTGAGGTTAATACCTGACAAAAGCGCTGAAGTTTTCTTGTCCTTCCCATCATGAGAACTATTGGCTTTATTCTTCCACTGTAGTGCTTTCCTCTCTTCCATTTCAACCAACTCTTCAATGTTTTCTCTGCACCTTGCTGCTCTATCCTCTCATGCTTTCATTGAGCTGCTGACTCTGAACTCCCTTATGATTCATGTGAATCTTCTATAATCCTTTTTTGACTTTTTCTCATGTTGGGAACTTACTGCTCCTGCATACTCATTCAACCTATGTCTGTTTTTCTGTTTTTTCATTCACTGAGGTGGTTCTGATTTGTTCTCTGTGAAACATTACTCATTCTCTGTTGCTTAGTTTCCAGCTTTAACCATCACATTGCCAGTCCTCCCCTGCTTTCCCCCAGCCTTCCCATGAATTCAGTGTTTATTACTTCTACTAAAATGGTTCCTGTATTTTGCTCTTCTCATTCCAAAACCTCTCTGCCTTTCCCTGTAAGTCTATTCTTACCAGGTTTCCAGTCCTGATCACTCCCAACAATGTCCTTTCTCTAGCAAAACCATTCTGATGGAAGTCTGATGATCTAGGCAATTTCTTCCACTGTGAACACCCTGGATTTATTCTCCCCCTTTTTTTTTTTTCTCCTAGTGTAATTAAATTCCATATGTGCAGACCCATCTTTACAGATTCTGAGTCAATCCTTTCCCTCTTTTCTTTTTTTTTTTCCTGTGTGCAGATTTCTGCTGATCCTATGCCAGTATGATATAGTAAGATGTGCCCATCTGCTCTTCTCGCCTCATCTTTCCTTCCTCTATTGCTATCTCTTCCTTCTTTTTTATGGATACAGGATTTCTGGCTTCCTGTGAATATACCGTTCAATTTACCCAAGAAATCTTACCTAGCTTCAGTGACTTTATTCTCTCATTCCTTGCCTTAATCTTTGCCTTTCCTCCAGTTCTTTCCTTTAAAACCAGCAGAACAGTTGTGATGCATTTCTGTCTCCAAGATGCTTTTTGTGCATCATCACACATAAAACTCATCTGTTGTTTCCAGGATTCCCATTTGCTGGAGCATCTCCTCCTTCCCTCTTGCTTGGCCTTGAGCTTCAATCTTTGAATCTTCCCTGGCTGCTTTTCTCTATTGCATTACACAAACCTCCTGCCTTCAGGACACTGTTATCTGTACCAGACTCTCATGTTCTCACTGCAGAGATTCCCATAGCTCATGCCTGTCACTGGAACAGCTAAAGCAAGCATGGTTGTGCTTTATTATGTCACCTTTAAGGCACAGGAAGAGAAACTTCCTTTTACAAGGCCATACTATTCTCCTGTTACAAATCCCTCTTAAAATTTCTTTGCTCAAACTACCAAAATTCCCTTATCTTTCATAAGGTATTGTGTGCAACAAGGTTGTATGAATGATGGGAAATTTGCCATTACATTCATAAAAAAATTTAATGTTTACTAGTGCTTTTAAAAAAATGTTATAAAATGCTCTCCTTAGCCCTGTAAGATTGATGAAATAGCAATGCTGTGATAGTGAGCCTTAGCTCTTGAATCACCACATAAGGCTTTGGGTCCCACTAATGAAGACACAACCTCCACTGCTGTCATCACTGGAGTGCTTACAAACACTGAGTGGCTGCTGCATTTTGTTTGCTGCTTTATTGCACACCTTTAAATGGGTCTGATGTTTGGATGTCCCTAAAGCAGCTGCTGTGTGTGTTGTTTCTTCTCACCCTTGTCGAGCAGCCAGGATTTCCTGCACACCCACTGCTAGACCCACTGTAATATCCTTGTTCTTGTGGTGCTTTTTGATGCCAGTGTAAAGGTCACCTCAAAAGCAGCCACTGTTGTAGAGCCTGTGAATTTTTTGTCTATTTTTCTGGGTTTGTTTTATTCTTTTTGTGCACCTTCTACTTCTCTCCACTGTCTGAGAACTTTGACCATTATGTTGGTTGACCTAATGTAAAATTCTCGAAGTAAAGTAAGAGAAGCCAGTAAAGAAAGGCGAATTTGTTAATTGCAGGTGGAAAGAGGGAGGCCAACAAAAAAACCCAAAAGAACAATAATAATTTTTGTGAAGCACAGCAAGTCCCTGTGCAGCCCCTGCCTCTGCCCTGGGCTTTGGCCATGCAGCTCAGAGCAGAGCTGTGCTGTGCCTGCCTCCAGTCAAGGGTCAGTCAGTCAGCCTCATGTCTGCTTGTGCTGGTGCTGCTTCTCCATCTCACCATGGTTTGTGGATGTTGCAAAACAGGTCATAATTTAAATAAATATTTTAGGTATTAATGCTTCACAGGATTTATGTTTCCAACTTCCTCTAGTAAGTGGGGTGTGCACAGTTAAAAGAAAAATAACCAACAGATGTTTGTTGAATGCTTGGTTTATAAGAAATACTATGTTTTCACTAAAATTTGTAGGTTTCCCTAAATTTTGGATGAAGCCTGTATGCTAAATTTTGCCTGGGTGATGTACTGTTGCTAAAACAGGTCATAATTTAAATAACTACTATGTATTTTAGGTATTAATGCTTCACAGGATTTATGTTAAGTGGGGTGGGCACAGTTAAAAGAAAAATAACCTGTAGATGTTTGTTGAATGTTTGGTCTATAAGAAATACTATGTTTTCACTAAAATTTGTAGGTTTCCCTAAATTTTGGATGAAGCCTGTATGCTAAATTTTGGCTGAGTGATAGACTCAGCTGAAGCCTGTATGCTAAATTTTAGCTGGGTGATAATATAGTGGTGGATATCCCTGACCAGCATAACTTGTGTTGTGGTACTGCTAAAGTTTGTTGGATATTTTCCAAACAATAGACAAAGATGTTTAAGCTAATGAATATAATAATATCCCATGTCAGGCACATTTGATCATACACTGCTAGGTCTATGCCTACACAGTAATTTTCTTTGGGTTCTCCATTATCTCCAGGTAAAAGTTCCTTCTGCCATGTATCACAGAATGGTATCCCTAGGTGGCAATTCTATTAGTTGAGCTCAGATTTTGTGCCACAAATCTGAGTATTTCTATAAAATCTCAGTGGGAATCAGCAGATGAGAACCTAATGGACCCACCAGTTGTTCTTCCTGCAAGGGTGCTGAAACAGCTGGGGCTGGTGACCATCAGTGCTGGTGACACTGAGGAGCTCATGGTATGGCAGCAGTTCTGATCAGGGCCCTTCTCATCCCCTGCCTTGGACTGAGTTCTGAATTAATTTTTTTTAATCATTATAATCAGTTTCTAATGATTATACACATCCACCAAGAATTTCTGTACTTTAACAAAACCTTATTTCTGCAGGTTTTAACTTTCAATCATTTATACTATGTCCTTTCACCTTTGACAACCTTTATTGTAACAATCCCATCCTGACACAGCAGCTTCTGTCATTTGGTGTTGTTTACTGTGGCTGAGGTCCTGTGCCATGAATTTGCATTTCTTGACTCACTTTGCTATTCCTCTCATTTTGGTATCCTTTGCACAGACATTAATTATTTCTTGGCTCTATCTTGAGGAGTTGGTATAGAGGATAAGTCCTATTTCTCAAATAGAGATCAAGATAGATCAAGTAAAAAAAGATTATTTATTCAATATTTAAATATTTAGAGGGTGATTATACTTGAAAACCCTTGCATTTCTTTGTTACAAACAGGATCTCAAATTTGGTATCTAAGAAATGGACAAGCAGAAATGATCTTTGAAAAGATGTGCTTAAGGGAGTTAATTGACATCACAAAGAAACCCCACGGCAAAAAGGGGCAGAATTTGGTAGTGTCCAGTCAAACTCTCAGCTAATTAAATAATGACACTTCTTCCTTCACTCCTCTGACTAACAGAATACACAACTGCTGCAAAAAATAAACCTCAGATACATCAGCTTTCTCTGCTGTTTGCTTGTCCATCAACTACATCTGGCCCATCCTTTGTTTTGGGTGGGATTATAGTGCCTTAATGTGTAATTGAAAGTTTTATCATAAATTGAACATACTTCCTTGTCTTTCAGGTTTCGGTGATTGTATAAAGAGAATGTCAGTAATATCTATGGCCACAGTTTTAAAATAACTTCTGCTATAAATGGACTTAAATCTTCATACATTAAACAGTCAATTAATTTCTGTGGAGTTATTTCAACCTTGTATTTCTACAGCATGCATGTCTGAGACTCTTTCCTGGATGCTTCCCAGATCCAAAAATCTGGACCAATTTCCCCATTTCTTGTGAGCCTCAGTTCCTTTATTTTTCTCTCTCTCTCAAAAAAACCTGCTTAGTAGAACACTTGATTTCTTCCTCAGTAAATGCCTTGAGTATGTCCTAATATATCACACTCCCTTGTGTCTTCTTCTCTTTCATTAATAGTATAAAAATGATTGAAAGTTAAAACATGCAGAAATAAGGTTTTGTTAAAGTACAGAAATTCTCAGTGGATGTGTATAATCACTAGAAACTGATTACAGTAGCTTGGCTTACACTTGTCTTATATGAGTTCTGTGCCACTTCTTGCTAGATTTGCTTGAGTTTGCTTTTACATGGGTGTAAAAGCTTTTTATGTGTGTGAGTGGGCTGGTGGTCATGAAGCTAAATTATCAGCTCACTTGCATTTGAGGGATAATACAGCTTTGTGCCTACATCTCCAGCTGGAATTCCCGCTGCCAGCAGCATGCTGTGTGCAATCTCTGTGCTGTGACAGTCACAGCCACTGGTTTTGTTCTCAGCTCAGGAGTCACTGCTTTCTACAGGATCATGGGGGATGCATCTTCCCAGGCAGGGTCTGTGACTGTTCCACGGTGATGTGTCAGTGGTTAATGAATCCAGAGACAATACTTGGATCTTTCCTTATGGAAGTGTTTACAACTGAATTCTGGTGGTGTGTCATTCTCCTTCCCTGTGCCTCTTCTCCCTCTGCTGCCATAACTAGGGAAGGAACATGCTGGAAAAGGGAGAAGTGTTTATATTGCACACACAGAGATCAGTCAGCACAAGCCAGGAGTGATGGATAGGGGCAAAGAGCAAGCCTAGATATGAAACCAACAATAATGTTTGGTTTTATTGGCCACAAGTGGGTGGTCAGAACATGGTAGCACTAAACAGCTGCTCAGCGTAATGGGCTTCAACACTTTAACATAGCAACCAGTGCAGAATTTTCTTCAGGTGGCTTTCCCACTCCAGGAACTGGTAGCATTCACTCCTCTTTTGATAGTGGCAATAGATCACAGTTAGGTCAGGATTTGGGGCATGTTACTCTTATCTTGTGGGAAAAGCTACCCATTCTAGTGATGACAAAATAGCCCATCTATATCATCAGACCTAAAAAACCCCATGTTTTCTTAATGTTCTGAGTCTTCAGTTGTCAGGAGAAGGCAAACATGTTAGTTTAGACACACAGATACAGTATCATCTGGTCATTTGAATAATAAGATTTTTTTAAACAAACTTTAGACAAGTGTGCAAGTGAAAGGAAGCAACGCGGCTTTCCGCTAGAGTAACTGAAAATACACTTACCTAATTAGAAACTTACAGCCATAAAACACTTACATGTTTAATATGAAATCTGATTTTAAGAACCCAACAAATTCTAGACTGCCTTATTTTCTGAGTGTATTCCAAGGAAAAGTAAACCTGGTAAGAAGTTCATCTGTATGTAGCCAGGGCAGCAAACTGCAGTCATGTAATAGTTTGTGAAGTTTCCTGAATTTTAAAAAGTATTGATTGTGAACATGAGAGATTTTTTTTTTCACTGTATATGGGAAAACTTACTCAAATACACCAAACTTTCTTACTGTAGTGCCTATTTGAAAATAGAATGTATGAATGTACTACTCTGCTTTGCAAAGCAATAATATAATCACCTCATTGTGTTACTGCTTGAAATAGTGATATCCAATGTAAGCAATAAGAATGACAAGAATTAAAAAACAAACAAAAAAAGGAATTCAAGAGTGCAAAACTAATATGTATTTACATACTCCTGGTCTTTCCTACAATAAGGAGAACCTACTTTACCTTTTTTTGATGTTAAACATATTAATGAATGGCAAATGAAATAGTTGATCTGTAAAACGCTGTGGAATATGAATGATGCATCTGGATGTGTTGTGGAAATATGCAACAGGAAATACTCTACAGAATGTAGGAGCTGAATGAAAACAAAGGATTATTCCTGAGAGAGTCTTTCTACCCAACCATTTGTCATAAGTGTTTGAGAAACAACATGAAGTTTAAAAAAGATCTGCTTGTCTTATATAGTCTTAAAATCTCCACATTGCTCCTCAGACTGGTGCCTTTTGGCAGGAGTAGGTGCCCTCTTGCTGCTCATTGCTAGGAAGACTCTTGTGTTCAGGATGGGACAGGGAGAATAAAGAGAGGGAGTCTCATGTGTGTTTCTTGCAAAATCCTTCACCTGTACACACCACAATACATAGAAAATGTCATAAAGAATTCAGCAAGTGGTTTTATCAATGACATGGAAATGAGGCCTGTGATGATGAGGATTTAAAGGAGATCCAGTTTGAATGTCCTGAAGGTGTCAGAATAAGTGAGATTAGTGGAAACAGCTCTGATTTTTATATAAGTAAAATCAGAATCTGGCCTGATATCTAATACAGAAATTTCATTCTCTCTGCATGGCCAGAAGGTTATTCATTAAGGAACAGCTTCCTCAATTCTAATTTTTCATTTTCTGTGATTATTGGAAAAAGTGACTTATTTGAAGAAAGTGTAACTCCTCACTTGGGAGGGTTTTCCTTTCCACATCTTCAGAGTAAGTAAAGTTGTGCTCATTACAATTCTATTAATGTGTACACTAGTCTTAATTTTTCACTGATTAATCTGTTCTTTGTGAGCTAATGTCCTGCCATACAAAGAGAAGTATGATAAACATAGCTGATATTAAGACTCTCTTGTAGAATTTCAGACCAGGTAAGAGCAATACATGCATTGCTCTTGGGGCAAAGGATTTGAATGTCTTCACATTTAAAATATCCAGAATGCTTAAAGTGCCTGGCTGTTCAAGCACTGTGGTCCCTACAGGCAAAGATAAGAGACAAGCATTTCAAACTGCTATGGAGAGGTGACTCTCTGTAGTGACTGGATAGTTTAGAATATAATTCTAACCGTATTCTAAAAACCATTAGAATATGGTTAGTTAGAAAGTCAAGCACACAAGGTTGCAAGTAGTTGTAGTTATACTTTTCTCACAATAGCTTGAGGCTCAACATGTGGCTTGGAACATTCTGTCTCTCTCCTGGTAGTGTGGAATCATTCTCTTTAACATGTATTTTAATTTATTGTCACATCTACTTTTAAATATTGATAAGTTCAAGCAGGAAAACTTCTAAAGGCTTGTAGGGCAACTTTGAAAATGGTATTAGGAGACTTAGTTTTATTAGAGTGTAGTAGAAAGTTTTCTTTACTAGACTGCAAGTTTCTGTAAGGATCTCAGGGTGTGTACTTTGGTTTGCAGAGCACTCAGTGAGGAGCCTGCAGGCCCAATAGGCAGGCAGCAGGAGAGGAGCCAAGGTGTGCTGGGGCAGCTCTTGGGGAGGAAGCTGTGACATCTGTGATTCCGCTGCCCACTGTGCTCAGAGCTTAGTGGGAGCAGCAAGCCCTTCCTAGAAGAGAGGCAAATGATCACCAGTCAGCTGTTAGTAATGTGTTTTCCCTCTGCCAGAGTAACTGCTTCCTGCTGCTGCCTTCTGCAGAGCTCCAGCTAGCAGGCTTAAACTCTAAGCTGGGAAAGAGTAATTGCTCTAACAGTCACTGAAAAGCTCTCTGCCCTTGCTTGGGATGGTGTTTCATGTGCTTCTTGTATGAAAAATTCACCCTGTAGTCACTGGTCTCTTTTACTGTAGCTCAGAATTTTCCTGTATTGAAATGGAAAGAGAGGAGACTCAAAACCACTTAGCTTGGCCGTGGAAAGCTGACAAAGTTTGCATCTCTTTATTGATTAAGCAAGATGCAGCAGGTACTGTGTTTAACAATACTGTTCTCCAAGGGGAAGAGCTGTTACAAGGATCAGTAACTCTTCCTTTCTCAAATTCATGAAGCAAAGTTAATCAGCATATTTTGCTTCTTAATTTAGTTATTTAAATGTTCAGTGGAGATAGATAAGATGAAATAGAACTCAGGAGGACATCTGTCTGAGTACAAGATATTGATACAAACAGAGAGATTGGGAAAAGTAATAGTGAGTTTTCATTTTCTACTTCAGACAAACCAGTCAGAACAGAACTGCAGGAGAAGTACTGCCATAAGCTCTTGCTGAGGGAGAAACTGGGGCACAGCTCAGCACTGTTTGTTTTCATGTAGGTTTAGATAATAAAACACAGAAGGCTGAAAGGGAGGTTTGCTTTACTATTGTTCAGAAACCACATTTTCTTCGTTTGCAAGTTTCAGCTGTCCCTATGCTTTTACTATAACTTCAGATATTTGCTTTTCTTTATGTTTTTTTTTTCCATCTGTATTTTCCATTTGGCATAATAAAAGGTTTAGAAGTCTAGAAGTGGAAGAAAAAGTGAGTGGCTTGCTGCAAGAAAGCAGAGTCTCTCATTCATTTATTTTCCCATTGTTTGGCAGGTGGAAAGCACAGATTTACAGAGCTGAACTGGATCAGCTGAAGTGGGGGAAGAGAAACAAAACAAGTACAGTACCAGTGAAAAGAGCTTCAGCTTTATCTTGCAGCATCACCACAGCAACCAGAGAACACGATCAGAAGAAAAGGCTAGAGCAGAGAAGGCGAAAGTGCAGCTCCTTACCTTTGGACAGAAGGCAGCCAAATCATTATGCAGAACAGAAATGGGTGTTTGATGGTTCTAGACAAACTGTGGCAAAGGGAAGTGCCCCGTCACTAACAGGAATGTGCCACAGTTCACGCACCAGAAAGGGGAGTGCCATGAGATCTGCTGAAGAGACTATTTCTGTGGCTGCACACCTCCATGGGTTTGCACCCTTGCTGGGACTCAATTAGGTGGCTGTAGGCATCGGGGACCATCAGGTACTGGGTAGTGACCTCTATTCCATTCGGGTGTACCTGGCACGAGGACTGAAAGACAGCACAGATCTTTCTGAGAGAAGCCAAGAGAGTGAGCCAGTCTGCACCCTTCCCTTCTGTCCCTGCCTGCTGTACCATGGGATGTCGGCAAAGCTCGGAGGAGAAAGAGGCGGCGCGGCGGTCGCGAAGGATTGACCGCCACCTGCGCTCTGAAAGCCAGCGACAGCGGAGGGAGATAAAACTCCTCCTCCTGGGCACCAGCAACTCTGGGAAGAGCACTATCGTAAAGCAGATGAAAATCATTCACAGCGGTGGCTTTAACTTGGAGGCCTGTAAGGAATACAAACCCCTGATTATCTATAATGCAATTGACTCTCTCACACGTATCATTCGGGCTCTGGCCACGCTCAAGATAGAATTCCACAATCCTGACAGAGCGTACGATGCAGTGCAGCTTTTTGCCCTGACAGGCCCAGCTGAGAGCAAAGGGGAGATCACCCCCGAGCTGCTGGGGGTGATGAAGAGGCTGTGGGCAGACCCTGGCGTGCAGGAGTGCTTTTGCCGCTCCAACGAGTACCACCTGGAGGATAACGCTGCCTACTACCTGAACGACCTGGAGCGCATCGCCGCCCTGGACTACATCCCCACGGTGGAAGATATTCTGCGCTCTCGGGACATGACCACAGGGATTGTAGAAAATAAGTTCACCTTCAAAGAGCTGACTTTCAAAATGGTGGATGTGGGTGGACAGAGATCTGAACGCAAAAAGTGGATCCACTGTTTCGAGGGGGTTACAGCAATAATTTTCTGTGTGGAGCTGAGTGGGTATGACTTGAAGCTGTATGAAGATAACCAAACAGTAAGTGCACCTTCTGCTCCTTGTTCTCTTTCCTCCTTTCCTTTCTCCTCCATCAATATTTGGTCTTTTATCTCCCCCTCCTTCTCTCCCTCCCAAGGCAGTAATCCCCAATCATTAGGAAAACCCAGAAGCTTTGGTTCCTTTATTTGGACAGAGTTAGTTATTTAATGTTACTTTTGGGAAATGGAGGCGCTTTTCACATGTCAGCCAAGTTTTAGTTTTTTTGGTGCCTTTAGCTAAAAGTTTACATGGTTAACTGTTACTTCAAGCACCACTTAGAAAGGTAGGCAGCAGTGGCATCCTGGTGTACAGGGATGGTTCATTTGCACACCATGAAGCTCCTGGGAAATGTCAAAGGTAAAATAATAGTAAGTAACAGTTTCCTCCCCCTTTTTTCTGCAGGATTTTCAATAGGAGTTTGGGATGAAATTAATTTTTAAAATTAATTAAACATGGTTTTAATTAATATGACATTTTTATATTTAAAATTTTCTTTGACTGTTTCTGGGTAAATGGCTAATTTGCCTTGTCCAAAGAACAGCCATTCCCCTTTAATGGTCTTTAATGTTGTTAGCTTCTGGTTTTCACAGCATGCAAATACAGTAGCCATGGGAAATAGATGAATGCTTACAGATACACAAATGTATGTTTGCTGTGACTTTCAAAGTGCCTGAATTAAGCTTCACAGGGGTTTTACTTGATTTTTTTTTTTTGACAGCCTTGTAAAACATGCTGTTTAAGAGAAGGGAGTTTGTGGGTAGGAATGCATGATGGCCCTTTTTTGTTGGTGTAGCTTATCACATATATAATATTTCCCTATTCTTATCTTCTGTAGTGACTTTACTGTTTATAAACAGCATTTCTATTTTCTTCTTTGTACTATTCTGATGAGCCATTCCACTGTCCTGTGTGTGGACTTATCCTTCATTATCTGGAGATTCTTGTTTTGGCATTAGTGCCTTCTTATTGTAACAGATTTCTGTATCTGCTTTTTGTTTAGTAACCTCCTCTTGACATGAGAGAAACATTGCCACTAATTATTTCTCCTCATTTTCAGACATATTAGGAAAAGCATTTTATACTAGACCCTGACTTGGTGTTTCTTGCAATTTTTTTGACTTTTTCTGCCTTACTGTTCAGATTTAAAAATCAAAAATAACTACCTGAAAGGGGAAAAAAAATCAATATACCCTGAAAAATCCTTATGAGCATTGGTCCATACAAGACCAACAATAGTACCTACATTGGTACATTACTGGAGCTGCAACACTGAGACTGCCACTCATGAGAAAAGCCCTACAAATGATGGAGATGCAGAGTGTAAAATGCTTCCTGGTGTAGTATCTGTGGTGAAAAGAACTGCTAAATAAAACCAGGCTACTGCCAAACATAACTTACTGCTTGAGAGAGCATGTAAGAATCTGGCTGATTTATAAACTGTGAAAGTTGAGCAAATGATCTGTATGAATATGAAAACTTCTGTGATCCTGTTGACAGAAGTGGAGAAGTGCTCTGCATGAACTCTGTCGTTATTGAAGACGCGTTAAAACAATGATTGACAGATCTGGTAAAAAATGGGGGGGAGAGCAGTTCTGCACCCTGTGGGTTCTGATTATAGCTGAGTCGTGAAGGCTGCTGAGGGTGAGATCGCTGTAGTGACACCAGAGAGCAGAACAGGAGAACAGAAATAATGCCTGAACTATCGGCTGCCTGGACAACTTTTCCTTTGTGTGACACCTTAAGTGACTAAGTTAAATTTATCCTGCCTGAAAACAAATAACAGAAGGGGAAGGCTGACTTTTTCAGGGGTTTTTGTCTTTCTCCTGCTATGCTTTATTCTGAGTAACATCCCTCCTAGGAACAAAATCACCTGAGTGGACCTGGACAAACCAATATTTTTGCTTGTTTGTTGAACATATGTGATGTTTAGCTATTTACTAAAGAGAAAGATAAATGAAGAATTACAGTTCACTTTTTTCCTTCACCTTGGATGCTCTGTCACTCTGTAACAATATTTTTCCTGCTTATCTAGGGTTATTTGGAAATGTGATCTGTGTTTTCATTTCTACAATATCTTGGGAGGTTTTTCCCCTACCTAATCTAATAAATATATCTTAATCATTCCATGCACCCTAGCTAGTTAGCATGACTCAACCACATAACAGCTGCCTCTTCTTCTGACACAGTTACAAAATTGTAAAATACCTTTGGCTTGCCATTGATTTATTGTATGATTATTATTCCTGACCAGCACTCTGAGAAGGCTGCCTTAAGTTTTTATATCCCATGCTGATTTCTTCTCTATTATGTCAAATAAATGACTTGTCTTGTTTTTCACACTCCTTAGCAGCTGATTGACCCATTGTATCTTTTATTACATATTAAGATGCCATCTCTGGCCTTTGATAATGTTACATTATCAAGTAATAATTTTTTTGCCTTCTTACATGTTGCATCCTGCACTTTGAAGGCACTACCCCTTAATATCTAAGTGTTTCATCTTTATTTCAATTTCTCTTTAAATCAATGTGTGCTAGAGAATACCAAATGATCTGAACTCTCAGAAGTCACTGCTGCTGCCTGTTGCCATGGAAAGGATTCTTGGTTTCTCTGGGAGTGTCCCACCTGTCCAGCTCTGTCCTGCTGGACATTCTTATGGATGGTTTGATTTCCCAGCCTGTAGCTGCAACAGGCTTTGGGACAGAGAAGCACTTCAAAGGTGCAATAATAAAGTACATCATGAACTGAGTGAAACAGGAGTGTGTGCCTGAGAATTCCTGAGGTCAGTGGTCACAAGGGATTCACATGGTGCAGGAGATACCAAAGTAAAGGTAGTGCAGGTCTAGAAATGGCACTGGTTCAGTAATAATATAAATATGGATGTTAGAGACAAACTGCTTGCAGGTAATAAGTAATTTTTTATTCCCTTCCTTACAGCCACTGAAAATGAATATAAAAATTAAATTTTAGGGGTTTTGAGGCTTTTTTTTTAGTATCGTGTTAAAACGAAGATGGAGATGAAAAAGTCAGAATGCTGCAGCAAATAATTCAGGTTGGAGTAAGCCTCATGCAACACTAATTGCTGGGTTTTGGTCTCTGTGACTGCCTGTATTCAAACCTCTAAATTATCTAATAATAATAACTGGGAAGCCTTCTGTCATATGTTAATTATATGAATTTTGAACAGAAATCCTGTTTCTGCCGGGAATTTTTTTTATCAAGTAAACAACATTGGTAACATTTTTTTCTTCCTCTTTTTTTTTTTTTTTTTTTTTTTTTTTTTTTTTTTTTTTTTTTCTCCCTGAGGCCAAATACTTAAGGGGCTTATTTGCCTTTCCTGACAGTTCAGCTTTTTCAGTAATTCAGGGTATTAAAAATCCTTTCTGGCATGCAGCTCTTTTTCTGCAATGCTAATACTAACAGTTAGGACAGAGGGGAAATTGTGATCTGTGTACCCATAGCTCTTCTAGCACCTGTTATTACCAGTGGTAAAAGATGATGCCAGGAAACGTTTTTCTGACAAACTAAATCACTTGGGAATCCTCGAAAAAGATTGACCCACACTGTTACATTTTTTCATGAAGCTTTTCCATTTCAAGACTTTTCATAGTGAAGTTTGTGTGGGAGCAAAGCCTAGATGACTTCAGTACTCATGTGTGTAATCCTTCAGCACTGCCAATGAAATTCTAGCATTTTGCACTTAACAAAGCAATATATATATATAGTCCCTTACCCAAGTTTAACTTTATATAGTAATGCATCACAATTCCAGCCTCAAGACTTGTATCAAGCATGTACCTTCTAAAATATGTAAACAGCAGTAAAATAATGAATATACATAACAGGAAATGATTGATCAGCTGCCAATTTGCAGGTTTTTTACTAGATATTCTTTCAGGTCTGGAGATTTATTTTTGTTTACATTGTTCATTATAATTGTATATTTTTTATGTGAATATTCTCACATAGAACACATGGGACAGCAATTTTTCATATTTTGGATTTGTTGCCATACCCTGGACTTTACATTCTATGTAACTTCAGATGCTAACAGTAACTTTATAAGCAAATAATTCTGTCTGTATGTTCACTAAATTAATTGGGAAAAAAAAAAGTAATAACTATGATAATGTGCCACACCATGGAACACATAAAATAGAGTCATTCTAATGGCACTGCATGATTGCAGGAAGATGCTGGTATCAGATTGTAAAAGCCTGGGAAGCTTTGCTGTGAGGCTTATCTATTTCATGTCAATAGACTAATCCCTAAGACAAGCCTGTATTTAAACCTACAGATAAATATTTCTGTCACTGTAGAGCAGTAGAAGAAATGCACAGGGGCAAAACCAGCAAGACTTTACCTGTTTTGGAAAACCATGACACAGAAGTAATGGCCCTACTGGGCAGTGTTTGCCTGCTTTGCTATCCAGGGCTAGTTGTCAGACTTACATCTGAATTAGATGGCTGAATTTCTGACTAGGTAACAGCAGGCATTGGCTAAAATCCCCCCTGCCAAATGCCTGGGAGATGATGTAACTCCTGGTTTTGGTCTCTGTGACTGCCTGTATTCAAAAGTCCTGGACTGGGCAAGGTGTTTGGCTGTGATTTTTAAATGAATTCCAAGCTTCACAGCACTAAGGTAAGTAAAACATTGAGGCATCAGGAGAGGCAGAATGCTCCTAAATATCCTATAAACTTCAGGCTCAGAATAGTTCTTAGGTGGAAAGACATGGGTACTGACAGATGAATAAACAGAACTTAAAATCTCAGTGATCCAGTAATGCTGCTGCTCTTCAAACTATAAAAGAAGGAAAAAAAACCCAAACAAAACCCAGCAGAATTCCAGGAATGCCTGCAGTGTAGAGGCAGTAAAGCTTGCTCTGGCACTGCAGGGTTAAAGCAGGCAGCAGTGTAGTACACATGAACACAAGGCACCTGTCAAGCACTGGGGAATTGCAATGAGTCAGAAAGGCACAGCCCTGACAGGCAGAGGAGCTGATCATACACACTGGGTAATGTCAATTGGATAAAGAATCAGTTTGTGAAGGAAAGAACTGAATGTCTCTGCTCTCTCAATGGGGCTGGAAAGCCATGAACATCTCAAATGTATTGTACAGGAAAGACCCAAGTGAAATTGGAGAGCTGGTTAGAGCAAGCAAGGAGTTAGAAGAGGAATACACCAGGGCAACACAAGGTTTTGTGACAGCAAATTGTCATCATGTGCAGCTCTCTACATGACTTATTGCAAATTGTGGCCTTAAAAGCAAGCTGTAAACTTGCCCTCAAAGAATCCCTTGAACAGAAAGGAATGCCACATAATTTGAGGCACATGTGACAAGCCTGGCCTAGCCTTCTGGAAAATCTGCTTCTTGGACATGTAGGGGTTTAATCTTCAGAAGTTAATTAGATTCTCTGGAATTTAATGTGTGTGAAGTAGAGTGGCATAGTTCAGGCAATCAGTTTTACTTCTTTGTGATGAAAATGTGTAGCTTTTAATGCAACCATAACAATAAACTGAGCAACTTTTAAAAGACAGATGAGAAATATTGATCATACAGATGTAATTCACTTGACTGCATTGTAAGGGGTCAAGATCCCACTGAAGTCCAATGCCACAAAAATAATAATGTGGTTTGAGTTTAGAAACTTGGAATCCATCTAGTGGGTAGAGAAGTGTTGATATCATCTCTCATAATTCTTTATGTTGTCTACTTAACAATCACAGTGAGTAGAAATGTGCCAACATGAAAAAAAAAAAAGGAAAATTCCATCCTGGTCTAGAAAAACAGCTCCAGCTACTTTGGGTTATTTTTGTAGGTGTAGAAGCTGTAACAACTCTCTGTGGTATGCCAACCCTGGACAGAGTAGTGCAGTCCAATTAGCCTCAAAAACCAGCAGAAATGCTGGAACAAAGGAGGATCCTTGCTGTTAATACAGCTTCAGAGTGAGTGGTGGTGGTGGTGGATTTCTCAGAACTTTCTCCCATTATTACAAGTCAGTAATTTAGAACTGCAGGTCAAATCAACAACCTTGTCAGGCCAGCTTTGGCCATGGACTGGTCCCTGAGCATTCTTGTTCTTGGAGGGCTGCAGGATTCTTCATGTTCTCTTTTTCAAAATTGACTATTAAGTTTGTCTCATGCCTTTACACTTACATCCTTACAGGGTAATCATCCTAATAACCTTTCATACCAGTCAGTGCAACACTGGCTGAGCAGTGCTAAAAGGAGCCATTCTAGGCCCTCACTGAAAATACAGATATTTGTTATAGGCTGTTGCAAGAGGTGGTCAGTTTTATTTAAGCTGCAGAGTTTTGTAAATCCAAATATTTTCTCACCAAAACATACCTAGAAATATTCTCATGGGGCAGTTTGAATCTAGACTAGAGCCTTTTCAGATATAACTTTCTTTGTTCCTTGTTTTTTTGCAGATAAAATATTCTGTGTATGCAAAACCCAACTTGAAACTCATTTTGCTTGTTTCCTTTGTAAGGATCATTAGTGACTACTCTCTGTCAATTCTGCAAAATCCCTGAATTGAATTACTTACATGAATTTTAAAAAATCTCTGTGCCTTGGCATACAGCTGAAATTAATTCTAATTCTGCAATATTGTTGTCTTAAAGCTGGCCTGTGTCCATGGCATGTATTAATGTAGTGTTATCTGTTACTATAGTTACTCCTGCTGTCATTAACTAAGGTTTTAAATAAGCTTGGGCATTAAACAGATCCTATACACTTGCAGAGATTCAGTAATTTGCCCTTGTTGCTGCACTTTTACTGCTTTTTTTTTTTTTTATTGTGTGCTGCCAAGACTGAATACGTATGCCTGTATCTTGGGAAAGATTTCTGAGCATCAAAATGCATTTTTTGAAAGCTATTAATACGCTCAGTTAAACTTTTAACTTGTCAACCAATGACAGTGTCCCCTGATTATACTTCAAAATTAGCAGACAATGAATAACTCCTCTACTCCAATTAATTCAGCTCTCTAACTCCTGTCACTTATTTTTTTTAGATATTTAAGCTTGATACTGTCCTTTCTTTCCATTATTAAGCTGATTGAGACAACTTGTTTTCCAAATACATTGTCCACTTACTCTCTGTGTACTTTTTCTCAGGATTTACTGACTGGCCAGATTTCACTTTGCTAATAGGAACCAGCTCCCAGCCATTTCCCATCAGTAATAATAAACTGTTGATAAGAGTGTCGGATCTCAGGATCTCAGTCCTGAGGTGCTGAGCCACCGAGACCACCTTGGGGGGCTCGGGAGTCCTGGAATGTTCCAGAAGTGTCTGGTGGCTGGACTTTGATCCTACACAGGAGACGACACCTGTATGAGGATAGGAGGGTTTCACCGGGGTGAATGGTGAAGGGATTAGTTAATTAGAGGGTGAGACACAGGGTTTAGGATTTCTGTACAGGGGGGTTTAGAGAAGTAAGATGGAGGAATTGGGGTGTGTCCTGTCCTTCTTCTTCTTCTTCTTCTCCTCCATCTTCTTTGGTGATGGTGGCACTTTTAGATTGGTTATTACTGAAAGTGCACCCAGCAATAAGAATAAATGGTATTGGGGAAAAATGATAAATATTGTACACGTAACAATGGGTATAAAGATAGGTGGCTGTCCGGAGGGCAGCACAGTGTGCTCATGGCTGACTGCTGAGCAGAGCTCTGTTCGGCTGAAAGAACATCTTTTAGATAAACAATTAATAAACATAAAAACCGAAAGAAGAACTGAAGCCTCTTCTCGTCCTTCGATACGCGGGCTGCCCAAGGCCACTCCGGGCCTTTCTAGGCCCTTCAAACAGCCGCAGAAACCCGACATAAGAGTTTAAGGCAATTTAGCATAAAATGAGAAGGAGGAATCCTTCAGTCTCTCATTTTTGAGGAGGAAGCTTGTGCCCAAACGGATTTTGTAGCAGGCCATGGTGGTGTTTCAGATGTGCTGCACCTCCTCCAGGCCAGCCAGGCCCCTCAGTGCCCCACCTGGTGTTCTCTCCCTCTGCTCTTTCCCTGCCAGCACAGCCCTGGCTGTCACAGCTGCTGACAATGGCTGCAGCCTGGTCCTGCAAAGCTCCCAGTGCTTCCAGCAGCCTGAGCCTTCCCACTGAGCTTATTTCCACTGCTATTTCCCCAGATCCGTTGGAATTCTGCTGGTGTAAATGTTTCTGCAGTAGCACCCTGGTAATACTGATGAGGGATGTCACTGGGCTTGTCAGAGTACACTAATTTTTATAAAGCCTGTACTGATAGTGTGCATCCTCCTGGCAGTGCTGCAGAGAGGGATGGCTCCAAATGAGCTTGCTGAGTGCCTTTGCTGCTCTTCAGAGATAAAATCAAAGCAGGAATTAGAAAGAAATAACCCCTCAATAACCCACACATGGAAAAAGGAAAAAAAATCCAACTGAATTGGAAATGTGAGAGGTTAACAAAGGAGGTTAAGGATATGTTAAAAAAATAAAATGAAAGTTGACAAGAGTAAATGCTTTGTGGCTGTGCCTAAAATGTCCTGGAGGCAGTGCTCTGCAGAGCATGTGGCTGTCATTGCTGTCCAGCAATCCAGACTGAGATTTAGAGCATTTCCAAAGGTTTCAAAAGGTTAATTAGTTTTGTAGAGCTAAAAAAAAGTGAAGTACCTGCTTAGTGAATAAATACCTGAAGGAGCAAAAAATGCTCAATATTTCACGAAATATGTAATCTAACAGAGAAAGGCAAAGAACAACTGGCTGGAAGTTAGGTCAGATAAATACTGACTTGAAATAGTGGGGGGTTTAATTCTCTCTAATGAGAGATGATATCAACACTTCTCACCCTCTGGATGGATTCTAAGTTTCTAAACACGTTGCTTTAGGAAAGAGGCTGCACCAACTTTGCTCTGGCAGCTAATGCTGATGCAGGTGGCAGCAGAGACACAAAGGTTATTGATGTGTCAGAAACCATGGAAAAGCCTGAGAATGGTCATGAGTAGGAAGAGTGCCCAGCTCAACTAAAGTGCACCTGCACCAACAGCCACAGCATGGGCAACAAAGCAGGGAGCTGGAAGGCAGTGCACAGCAGGGAAAATGCCACAGCTGCCATCCCAGAAATGTGCTGGGATGACTGGCACCACTGGAGGGCTGCAATGGGTGACCAGGAGGAGCAGGAGAGCGGGTGGGTGATGTCCTGCTTGCAGGCTGCCCTGGCACAGCAACCACAACGTGAGTTTGGAACTCTCAGGAAGCCAGGAGGGAGCTCAGCAGAACTGACACCCTGCACTGGGCCTGTTCAGGAGACTGGCTGTCCCTTGAGGGGACAGTCCTGAGGCCAGGAAATGTGGGATCTCAGCACCTCAGTCCTGAGGTGCTGAGCCACCGAGACCACCCTTGGGGGGCTCGGGAGTCCTGGAATGTTCCAGAAGTGTCTGGTGGCTGGACTTTGATCCTACACAGGAGACGACACCTGTATGAGGACAGGAGGGTTTCACCGGGGTGAATGGTGAAGGGATTAGTTAATTAGAGGGTGAGACACAGGGTTTAGGATTTCTGTACAGGGGGGTTTAGAGAAGTAAGATGGAGGAATTGGGGCGTGTCCTGTCCTTCTTCTTCTTCTTCTTCTCCTCCATCTTCTATGGTGATGGTGGCACTTTGGGATTGGTCATTACTAAAAGTGCACCAGGCAATAAGAATAAATGGTATTGGGGAAAAATGATAAATATTGTACACGTAACAATGGGTATAAAGATAGGTGGCTGTCCGGAGGACAGTACAGTGTGCTCATGGCTGGCTGCTGAGCAGAGCTCTGTCGGGCCGAGAGAAAATCTTTTAGATAAACAATTAATAAACACCGAGACCGAGAAAAGAACTGAAGCCTCTTCTCGTCCTTTGATACGCGGGCTGCCCAAGGCCACCCCGGGCCTTTCCAGGCCCTCCAAACAGCCGAAAACCGACAAGGAAAGGAAATTTTAAAGGCACAGGAGCAGGACAGGCTGTCCCCATGTGCTAAAAGATGAGCCAGTGGGCAAGAACTTGCCTGGGAAACCTGTCTGCTCCTGGCTTGGATGGGTGTAGTGGCTTAATAGAGTCCTGTAAAATATAAAACTAGATATGGATGAAAATCCTTCTATTTATATCATCATACATGGAGCTTAATAGTTGAAATATTTGTTTTACTGAAGAGAAAGTATTGGGAAATTGTACAGGATTCCAACAGATTATATCATAGATGTTGATTTCATTTTATTGATAGTAGTTTTCAAACAACAAAATGAATTAAAATATTGTTACCACTGATTTTAATATGAGCAAAACCAGGCTTCAGATTTTAATTCTTTGTATTTTGCTTTCCTGATTAATACTTCTGTATTTCTGTGCTCTTTGCATTCATTATTTGCTATGAGGAAATTGCTAATTTTTATTAGTATGAATTTTCTTTATTAATACTGCACATTCTCAATTGTTTCCTTTATTGGTAAATAGATCCTGGATGATATCTTGCTTTCTGACTCATGAAGCTGACTTTCCTATTTATTTAGAAATCAGTTTTATATGCAATTTATTGTATTGCTCAATGTACAGGTACAATAATATCAGAGAGAAGTGAGGCACTGTACAGCTAAGAAATAGAGAAGAAAAATGTCTGGCTTTCCCCAGTTTGATTTTTCAATCATTCTCCCTCATCAATATAATTATTCTCATGAATAATTCATCCCCAATCTGTAACACCACTCTGTCACTTTTTGAAGTTGACACAGCTCAATAAGAGCTCCTGCTGAAAGGGCATCAGTCACCCAGCAGGGCAGTGTCAAGTGAGGTGCAGCTGGCCAGCAAAGAGAAGATGAGTTACAAGATAAACTCTACATGATTATGTATTGAATTTACAGGCCCTGCTGGTAGATTGCTTTATTGCTTGGTATCTGAAGTCCTTCCCATCCATAAAACTCTGAAAAAAATCTTGGTTTTTTTAATAATTTTTTATCCCACTTATAAGAATCATTATCAGGTTAAAGATGGCATAAATTAGTTTTCAATTTTGCACTAGAGGCAGAAAGATGAATAAATAATATGATTTTAACATTTATGCCGTACTATTTTTGCTGAGGAGCCCTGTCCCATGTTTTGAGGTTTTGTGCTCCAAAGTAGCCAGCATCGTTCTTGAATGGAAGGTAATTGGGAGTGATTAGTTAGAGATTTAGTGGAAAATGATTCTGAACGTGGGTTTTACAGATGGTATGATTTCAGTTAGTTGCAGGTTCTACTTAATGTGAAGATTTTAGAGAAATTATAACCTTTTTTCCACTGAGAGCTTTTCCAAGGTGCCTTCTCAGCTGGCCTTACACAAAGGATTCTAGGGCATGCTCATTAAGAACTGACCAGAGTTTTCTGGAACAGCTTGACAAATGGTTTTATAATTCTACTGTTTTCTCTATTATGAAGATGATTATCCTCTGAACAATAGGGAAATGACATGAATATCCAAAAGTCCATCTGGGAAACCAACAGGTTTTCTATGGTAATAAATCCTGGACATAAAATACCTCCACTGTTCTTAAAATTCAGTGCTGAAGTGGTATCTGTGTCATCCAGCTCTGATTAGGGCATGGGGCATTTCTGGTGGGAGAAATAAGTTTTTAAAATTGAAAGTGTCAGATGATGACTGTGGGATCTCAGCACCTCAGGACTGAGGTGCCGAGCCACCGAGACCACCCTTGGGGGGCTCGGGAGTCCTGGAATGTTGCCAGCAGTGTCTGGTGGCTGGGCTTTGATCCTACACGGGAGACGACACCTGTATGAGGACAGGAGGGTTTCACCGGGGTGAATGGTGAAGGGATTGTTAATTAGAGGTGAGACACAGGTTTAGGATTTCTGTACAGGGGGTTTAGAGAAGCAAGATGGAGGAATTGGGGCGTGTCCTGTCCTTCTTCTTCTTCTCTCCTCCATCTTCTGTGGTGATGGTGGCACTTTGAGATTGGTTGTTACTAAAAGTGCACTGGGCAATAAGGGTGAAAGGTATTGGGGAAAAATGATAAATATTGTATACACAACTTTGGGTATAAAGATAGGTGACCGCCCGGAGGGGAGGGGAGTGTGCTCATGGCTGGCTGCTGAGCAGAGCTCTGTCGGGCCGAGAGAAAATCTTTTAGATAAACAATTAATAAACACCGAGACCGAGAAAAGAACTGAAGCCTCTTCTCGTCCTTTGAAACGCGGCTGCCCCAAGGCCACCCCGGGCCTTTCCAGGCCATCCAAACAGCCGAAACTGGGCAGATGACAAATGCACCTTCCAGAAAGAATGATGGAGCCATTGCTGTCTAAATCCTCTAATGTATCCTCAAAGGATTTTTCTTTCAGCAGATGTTTAGTGTCCTGCTGCTCCCTGTCCTTGTTCAGCAGGTGACAAACATTCCTCCTTGCTGCTCCTTTGGATGTGCTCCCTTGACTCAGGGTTGGCATTTATGTCACACAATGCTGTGCCAGGAGCCCAAGCCCCAGAGCTGAGCCTGAATGGCAGCGTCATAATACAGAATTGTGTAGGATTGTTTTTAAATTTTAGTTCTTAAACTTTATGGATGCAGTCAAAAGAGCATATCTGCAGTGACCCTACAACAATTCCTAAACTTCTCCATATTTTAATGTTATTTTTCTGCGGTAGAGCAGTGGAGATGAGGGGTTTATTACTTGATTGTTCTATCAGTTTGCATCAGTGGCTTAATCTTCCTTGTCTGTCTGGCTTTTCTCAGTTCCAGGTGTGTATGGCTTATAAAAAAAGGTGTTTTCTGAAAGAGATGCTTCTTTTTATAAAGAGATACTTCTTCAAACACTTTTTTAGCATAAAACTGTCCCAGAATATTTGTTGCACGCAGAGCTTGGATAATTGGTTTAGCAGACTGGCATATTATCCTTGTTTGAATGTCTTTCAAAAAAAAGGATTTACCAATAAACATGCCAGAAGTCAGGCTGATTTTATAGATAGAGACTAATAAACATTTGGATGGATCTTCATCAGTATGCACTGGTCATCTGCCTTATGACTTGCAAGGTTTTTTGAGAGTAACTTCATGCAAACAAGTCAATACAACATTCTTGACTTCCATTATTAAAAGGGGCACTATTTTGACATATTGAAGTGTTTATTTTCATGGACTTATATTTTAAGTGTATTTTTATTCTTGGAAAATGAAAACCACACCAAGTCTCTATGCAGTAAATGTTCCATCAGCAAGTTTTTAAATTATACATCTATTTACTGTTTATTTTTCATAAATTTTTAAAAGCTGCCTTTATATTACATACTGTACTCCATTCTCCTTAAGGATCAATGTACTGCATTGGAATCTGCCCATACAATGGTCTTTTAAGGACTAGAGTTTATATTTTGAATCATAAAACCAGATTTCCTAGATATAAATGCTTATTTATACTACTAGGATAATTTTAGTAGTGCTAAAGTTAAATCTCTATAATGAGTAAGCAACCAAAACAATTTTTCTGAATAAGATTCATTAATAAAAATACAGATAAGTCAGTATTATTTCCTGCTTCCAGTTAGATTTTCTAAGATTAAAAGAATATTGAGTTTTTATAGTTGTTTTAGAATATTCAATGTACTCAAGAGCTCAAATCTATGAGAGACTTTTTAAAGGGTCAAATTTACATTTTCTATCAAAAATTCTACTTGCAATAACTGAAAGGAATTAGCAGCTTTATACAGGTAAGATCTTAAAATTTAATTAAACAGCTTGGAGTTGTGCAATATTTTTGTCAGTTAACAAAAGTAATTCTGTAAACTTAAATCATCTTCTCTTTCCCTGAGAAAGGGTTCAACTTCTAATAGCAAAATCTTAGCAGCATTTTATTTTGCATTGTTCTGGGAGATCTTGCATTGCATTGCTGCCTTCTCTGCAGGTCAGGTTTGTCCTGCCTATCCCTTCTCCTACCACTGTGAGCAATTTATTCTGGGCCTGCTCTCTCCAGAATGCATTCGCTTACACACACGATCATTTACAGACAAGAACCCTAAATTTGACTGCCTGCTTCAGCAATACAGCATCTGTCATTTAAACCATCTCTTTATCCCTTTTTATGAATATTTTAATGCCAAGAATGTAAGCACACTTCTGTGCTATTTCCATGGAAACCTGAAGAGGGACTCGGAATGGATGCAGTGGAAGGCAGAAGTTGGAGGAGAAGGCATCTCGGCTTCTCGCTGTGCTCAGGACAGATCCAGGAGTCACTGGACCAAAATGATTTTGTTATAACTGGGTACAAAATTAATTCTAGTATTTCTGACCTAATATTTAAACACTAAGTTGAAAATAGGAAAGCAGTGCAGAACCCTTTCATGGACTGAATAGAAAATCAGTCTACACTTCCTTAGGAAATCTGAGAAATGGACAAGTGATAAGCAGCCTTGCAAATAAATGAAATCCCTTCCAGCCTGCAAAAGCTGGTAACTTGGTTAGTTTTCCTCCTTGTTTCCTCATAATGATTCTCATGAATATATGAGATGATTATAAATGATTCTCAGAATGTCCCTTTCTTGATTCAATCCTAGATCCATTAATTAAGAGTCCTCCAACCAGACAGGAGTTATTTTACAGAGACAACACTAGAAGTTGATTTGTTGCAAAAGACATCAGGCTGTCGGGTTTTCTCGGCTGTTTGAAGGGCCTGGAAAGGCCCGGAGTGGCCTTGGGGCAGCCCGCGTATCGAAGGACGAGAAGAGGCTTCAGTTCTTCTTTCGGTTTTTATGTTTATTAATTGTTTATCTAAAAGATGTTCTCTCAGCCCGACAGAGCTCTGCTCAGCAGCCAGCCATGAGCACACTGTGCTGCCCTCCGGACAGTCACCTATCTTTATACCCAAAGTTACGTGTACAATATTTATCATTTTTCCCCAATACCATTTATTCTTATTGTTGGGTGCACTTTCAGTAATAACCAATCCGAAAGTGCCACCATCACCACAGAAGATGGAGGAGAAGAAGAAGAAGAAGAAGGACAGGACACACCCCAATTCCTCCATCTTACTTCTCTAAACCCCCCTGTACAGAAATCCTAAACCCTGTGTTTCACTCTCTAATTAACTAATCTTTTCGCCATTCACCCCGGTGAAACCCTCCTGTCCTCATACAGGTGTCGTCTCCTGTGTAGGATCAAAGTCCAGCCACCAGACACTTCTGGCAACATTCCAGGACTCCCGGGCCCCCCAAGGGTGGTCTCGGTGGCCCGCCATCTCAGGACTAAGATCCTGAGATCCCACATCAGGCAGGCTGCCAAGGCTGCTGCATTGTTACTCACGTGGAGTAAACATTCAAAAAAAAGTAGTTCTGTAATATCAGAAACAATCAAATGTTCAAATAGCTTCTCCTTTTTTCTGTTCTGTTATCCAACTTGTCATTACTCCACCAGCACTTCCCACAACATGGGAATGTTTTTGCAATAAGGCAATAATGCTGCTCTGGTGTCTCCTGAGAGAGGGGAGCCCCAGGAGACTCCTCCTTGTGTCACTCAGTCTCAGCACATCTGACACCCCTCTGGATCTCAGCTATCAATTTCAGCTGGAATTATTACATGGCAAGATAAAACAACTCATGTGATGGGTTAGATGTATGGAATCCCACAGTTTGAGGAAAAACAATCTGCTCTCACTGTAATTCACACACACAATCAACAATAAAATGTGGTGATGGATGTACAAAAGGCACAGCCCTATCTTCTAGCACTGCAAATTCTAGGATTAAAGTACAAGAGCTTTTCCCCAGTGTAGGAGAGAAGGAATTTTAGAATAATACAAGAGGATCCATTCAGAAGCAGCCACAGCCAAGATTCTTTCTCAGATTCTTTCTCAGATTCTTTCTCTGATACCTAGAGAGACCCTTAAATACACCAAAATGACTCTTAGTGCACGCCACTAGTCATGAGGAAGCAGGGGACAGAAGACAATAAATCTGCCTTTCTGCAAATAGTGAAATGTATGATGATTTTAAAAAAAGGATTCATTTGCAGGGGAAAAAATATTTTTGACCATTATTACAAAAGAAAAACAATTAAGAATTTCATTATTTTAACAAGATCTTTATGTTTCAGATGGCAGGGTCTCAGAGGTGAGGAGTTTTTTACCTAATTCCTTTGCACGTTTGAATTCTTTTAAACTGTGCAAATTTCTGTGCTAATATGAATGGTACAAACCATTATTATGGAGATCTGCTCAGCCTCTAATGGTACAAAATTATATAAGCACTGTTTCTCATCTGGAATGTACAAGGAAACAGCACTGGAAGAGTGAGGAGGTTGGGAGTAAGTTTGAATTGTGAAGCATTGTGGGTTGAGGATGAGGTGGAGAGGAATTTAAGTGCTCTGGTGCAATCAAATAATCAAGAGTTAGGAAATGGGAGAATGTTGTTGTAACTTTATTTTGGCTGTCTTGTTTGTGTATATTTTGATTCCAACTTTATGTTGATGATGGGTTTTTTCCACAGATTTTATGCCTCTTTCAATGAATGCAATGATTTTTCTATGATTAATGGGGGCTCATGTGATAGATAAGACTGTCAACTGCAGGAACACTGCCATCATCTCTAGCAGAGGGAGGAAAATGTGAAATGAATGGAGCACAGGGTTACAGGAAAGCAGAAAGTTAATGTGGCTAAAGCAGTGGAACACTACTGAAAATCTGTACTAGAACCTGGCATAGGTCCACGTTCCTTTTTAGTTCCAAATGTGTTTATTAAATGACAATTTTATTAGGTAATCCCACACTCTTCCTTACTTTTCTCAGAGGAACCTAATTGGAGATGCTGTGATTTGATTTATAGTAGGTCTGATTATTCAGAGCTACACCAGATATTACTGATATCTTGAAAAACCTATTAATCTTTGTTAAATAATTAATGTATGTACTGAAAACTTATGTTCTAGAAAATTAGATTGGGTGTCTAGAATTACTGGGTTCCTTGTAACTATAATTTCTCATTGTATAGATTGTTTCTTCCCTATAATTTCTCATTGTATAGATTGTTTCATTCCCTATTTATAAGTTCCTTTCAACAGCACCTCTTGATCTGACAACATGCTGTGGAAACAAATGTAGTCAATGAAATATTCAGATACAATAATTATAAGCTTGAGAAGAAACCAGTAATTCTGGTTTTTGAGCAGTTCATAAACAGCAAGTCTATAGTAAAGCATGAAGCTATAAATTGAGTTGTGACTCTAAAGACAAATACTGACTACCACAGGACATTGTCCTTCTTGCAATTTGAATGAGACAGAGCTCAGGGAAGAGAAAATGTGTTCCTGTAACCTGAGACCACAACATCAGAGGGTTTGGGGTTTTCTTAAATATAGTCCTAACCCAACAAAATTATTTTTACTTCTTTGTCTGTAGCCCAACAGATTAGAATTTCCATCTCAAATATGAGCGAAGCATTTTTACAGCATACATCACCATTTCTTTCCTTCTTCTCCAATTGCTCTGAAATAACTTCATAGAAATTATCTCTTGAAACTGATTTGTTCTGAATCCCACTAATGTTCCTTAAAACCAAGAATTTATTGAAAGTGAAGACCAGATTCTCCATGCTGGTTTTGCACTCAGTACTTTTCTCAGCTTAGGCAAAAAAGGCCAAGATCAGACCCAGATTCAGACCCTCTGCTTGAGGCTCTTTGCAGTTTCCCTTCAGCTTTCCTCCTCTTGCCTTTTCATTGCTGACTCTGAACACTGACCTTTGTGCCCCTCAGCCTCTGTTCCTTCCAGGTTAGTAGGAGGCACCTCAGAACCCCCACAATGGGAAGAACTTTATTAGAATTACAGGCAAGGGTGCTAAAAATGCCCACTTGCTCCTGCTGCCTTAATGCTGCAACACGGACAGGCTACAAAGGGAATGCAGTTGTTCCCACAAGAGCTCTTGCTGTGCTAAACTCTGTAAGCATCCTACCCAAAATATCTTCAAAGGTGCAATAAAACAAGAAGCCAGTCTCCTGCAAGAATTTCAGCTGCTGTGAGGGGAAGATGCATCCCTCTCCACATGTCCCTCAGTCTGAGAAATGGTCTCAGGCTTTGTGAGACTTTTTTCCCCTGCAGTGAATTTCTCAGTATAAAGGGCCATTTACCTTTCTTGTGGATAAGAGGCTGCTTTATTGTTCAGATACTACTGAAGAATGAAACGACTGGCCAGCTTATTCTGGTGAAAACTGGTTCAGCATCAGTGTGAACCAGTCTTCCTTCCTTCCTTCCTTCCTTCCTTCCTTCCTTCCTTCCTTCCTTCCTTCCTTCCTTCCTTCCTTCCTTCCTTCCTTCCTTCCTTCCTTCCTTCCTTCCTTCCTTCCTTCCTTCCTTCCTTCCTTCCTTCCTTCCTCTTCCTTCCTTCCTTCCTTCCTTCTTCTTCCTTCCTTCCTTCCTTCTCCTTCCTTCCTTCCTTCTTCCTTCTCCTTCCTTCCTCTTCCTTCCCCTTCCTTCCTTCCTCCTTCCTTCCTTCGCACTTCCTTCTTCCTTCCTTCCTTCCGCCACTCCTTCCCTTCCTTCCTTTCTTCCTTCCTTCCTTCCTTCCTTCCTTCCTTCCTTCTCCTTCCTTCCTTCCTTCCGCCACTTCCTTCTTCCTCCTTCCTTTCCGCCACTTCCTTCTCCTTCCTTCCTCCTTCCTTCCTTCCTTCCTTCCTTCTTCCCTTCCTCCCTTCCTCCTTCCTTCCTTCCTTCCTTCCCTCCTTCTCCTTCCTTCCTTCCTTCCTTCCTTCCTCCTTCCTTCTTTCCTTCCTTCCTTCCTTCCTTCCTTCCTTCCTTCCTTCTTCTTCCTTCCTTCCTTCCTTCCTTCCTTCCTTCCTTCCTTCCTTCCTTCCGCCACTTCCTTCCTTCCTTCCCCCACTTCCTTCCTTCCTTCCTTCCTTCCTTCCTTCCTTCTTCCTTCCTTCCTCCCTTCCTTCCTTCCTTCCTTCTTCCTTCCTTCCTTCCTTCCTTCCTTCCTTCCTTCCTTCCTTCCTTCCTTCCTTCCTTCCTTCCTTCCTTCCTTCCTTCCTCCTTCCTTCCTTCCTTCCCTTCCTTCCTTCCTTCCTCCTTCCTTCCTTCCTTCTTCCTCCTTCCTTCTCTTCCTTCCTTCTCCCTTCTTCCTTCCTTCCACTTCCTTCCTTCCTTCCTTCCTTCCTTCCCACTTCCTTCCTTCCCTTCCTCCCTCCTCCTTCCTCTTCCTTCCTTCCTTCCTCCTTCCTTCTCCTTCTCCTTTCCTTTCCTTCCTTTTCCTCCCTTCATTCCATATTCTTCCTTCCTTCTACTCCTGCTCCTCCTTCCTCCCTCCTCCTCTCCTCATGAACCTTCACTTCCTTCTTCCTCTCTCGTGATGTGTTCTGTCATTAAACACTCCAGCATTGGCAATGCAAATACAAGGTCAGTATCACTGCCAGGCTGCTACCTTTCAGTGAACTCATCATGTCAAGTATGGTGAAGTGTGGAAAAACTTTCCTAGCTGGCAGACTAACAGGAAGCAAATTGCAGGAAATGACGATCAAGGGTGATAAGGAGAAATGTCACAACAGGAAAAACCTGCTTTCTCCCCAAGGATGAGCTGTTCTGACAGCCAAAACACACAGAGCAGCTGTAGCAGGTCACAGCCAGTACCTGCAGCACTCTGTGTCTGACTGTGGGCAACTATGGACATTCAGGAAAATTATGGAACTGATCAAGCATACACTGATATTTCCTGCAATTTACCCTCCCAGGTAACTGAACAGCAGATTGCATCAACATCTCTTTGTTTAAGTGCCCTTTTAATTTGATTCCTTCTTGAACCCAATTACATTTTTTGACTTTTACTATTATCATTATGATTCTCTAACATCTTATGACAGAGTTTTACATTTAATTATGCACTGTATGGAAGGAATACTTGTCTGCTGTCAGATAAATGAATTTGATGTTTCTTACTTATTGCATTGTAAGAAATGGTGAAAAACTAATCCACTATTCAACATTTCCATACCATTCATGGTTTTATGAGCTCTGACGTGTTCTCTTTCAGCTGTTTATTTTTCCAGATTGAAAAGAACTAGTTTATTTAAATTCATATGATAGTCATTCCATGCTTATGATAATTCCTGCTGGTTTTCTCTGTTTTCTAATGCTACTGTTACAAATGACTCCTCATCTTACATCATTCATAAAGATCCAGAGAGTTTGAAAGCTGGGCTTGAGTGTGTTGAAATGAAAACCTGCTTATTTGAGAAGCACTTTTTTCTTTATATCAGATGGGTATTTTCTGCAGAGAAAGGGCATTCACAGGCACAAGACTTTGCAATCTGTCCCCATGCCTTTAAAAAAGAAATATTAATTTCCTTTTATGTAGTCAATATATTGTTTTACTTCAATTAGGCAATTGTCAGAAAGCAATATTCACCCTATTAATACCTTTTCACACCCTGTAATGTTGTAGAAAAGTGCCCATTTCAAAGAAGGTGCAATGAAAAGCATTCTTTCTTTACACAGACAGTATGACCAAAAGCTTGGATTATGAATAAACTATACAAAAGTAAGTTATGCAGTGGCCTGAAAGAGTGGATAAACATTTCTCTTTTCACTTGTGTATTCCTGTGTAGTTCTCTTGCAGATTTCTGCACTATTTCAAATACCTTAAGTGCTATTCCAAAGACCAGAGAGCATCAAAGAACAGAAAAGAGTAAACCCTGGATGTTCCAGAAAGGCCACAACTCCATTCATTACTATTTCCTTTTCATCCTGCCTCAACAACAGGACAGTGACTCTTTCCATCAAGGGACAGCCCTTGGGCTTGAATTCATCTCTTTGGGAGGCAAAGTTTGAGACCTGCTCAGAACTGTGTGTGTGAAATTGACTTCTTATTTATGCATCAACTATAAATATGTTTTTACGTTGCATGGAATTACAGAAATGTAGGCTGGATGTGATCCCTAAAGGTCTGGACTACTGCCAACAGTAAATCAGGCCAGCTATGGCTTTATCAGTTCGTTGAGTGAAAATCCTCTATGGATGTAGATTTCACAAAACTCAGCAAATTGTTGCAGAGCTCTGCTGGTCTTCTAGAGAAAATCTAACATCTAATCTGAACCTCCCAAATTTCACTTCATGTTCATTGCTCTTATTCTCCTCCCACCTGCAGGACACTGAAAGGCATTTTGGAAGGAAGGACATAGAGTGGCATGTGCATGCATGGATCTGTGTGATAGGTGCTACATTGACATTGCTGCTTTTCATTAGCCCGAGCTCCTTCCTGTTTTGTTTACAACGTGACTGAGCAGGATTTCCTGCAGTGCTTTCAGCTCTAATACTGCTGGGAAGAGTTCTGTGTCACCTTTACTACAGGTAATTGTAGGTGTCACCCTTTGGCCTCCTCTTTGCCAGCCCAAACAAGCTCAGCTCCCTCAGCCTCTCCGTGGAGGTCACTGCAGAGTTCAGTTCTGTCTCCTGGCCAGATGCAGACTGGAAATCAGGGTGACATTATTAACTATGGAGGTGGTGAGGCCTGGGAGAGGTTGTCTGGAGAAGCTGTGGGTGCCCCATTCCTGGAAGGGTCCCAAGGCTATTGGAATATGAATCCCATATAACCAGTTAGATGGTGCCTAGGCCAGTTCTGACCTTCGCTGCTGGGCCAAAGGCAGCACTGTGGTGTTTACCCCAGAGATACCTTGGCTGGCGGCAGAGTGCAGCGGGCACAAGACAGGACTCCGTTTCCTCAGGAGAGAGAGCTTCTGGCAATAGTGAGAGAAAGGGAGGAGTGGATTCTGCTGGAAGGTTATATCCAGATGTTTATTCCATGGGTGCAGAGGTCTGCACTGGGACAATTCTTCCAACAGAATCGAGGCCGCATGGTCCCATTAACATTTTAAGCTCAGGACAGGGGAAGGGGAGGGGACAGGTGAGCCACCAACCAGGTGAGGGGGCAGGGTCTCAAGGACTAGGGACACCTATCACACGACGCCTTGCTGGTATGTTAACCTGATTGACAGGGCACACTCAGCGAGGGGCGAGGGGGAAGGGAGAACGTAAAACAAGATATTGCAACACACCGCAACACAAGGCCAGGCTGGATGGAGCTCTGAGCAACCTGGTCTAGCAGAGAGTCCCTGCCATGGCAGGAGCTGCACTAGGTGACCTTAAAGGTCCCTTTCAACCTAAACCATTCTGGGATTCTGTCAATGTCTAGACACAGAAGGCTGACAGTAAGTTAAGGGTCTCAGACAAGGACAGCTAAAGTCCTGGGCCACTTCATGTGTAAAATTATGCAATATTTCAGCTGTGTGGAATATATGCTTGAAATGTTCCTTTTGTCCTTGAGCTAAGCAAAGACCTGGAAGAAAACAAAACCAATCTAAAGGCCTGGAAGAAAACAAAACCAAAAAACCCACCCCACTTGAAAACACCGAGTAAGTGTTGAAAGCAAATTATTATTACCAGGAATAGAAAAGCTGGACTCTATTACCATATAAAAATCCCAATCTAAGGATAAAACATCCAGGTATTGACAATGGAAATATGGATTTTAATGACACTTTGAATATATTTTCAAGAACTGTGACATTTTAAATGAATATGCTTTTACCAAGAAAATATTTTTAAGCTAGTTTTTGCTAACCTCCAGAAATATGCAGCTTGCCTGGGATACTGTACAATGCTTAAGAAACTCCACCCCCCAAGCAAACCTAAGTATTGTATGCTGCAAATTTACTTCTTAGAATGACATGAAGATCCTCATTTGTACTCAGGAAATCTTAATTTGCTGGCACTGTGAAAGACCCTGGGGATTTATTTTTCTATTCCCTTTATGGGATGTTTGCCCTTTTAGTACTGCTTGTGCCCCAAAATGATCCCAGAGGAGCAGAGCACATGCACTCATAAGGCAGCAGCCAGAGGCTTCTGTAAAAATGAAACCTGGCTGACTTTGGGGCAGTAAAAGCAGAGTGTTAACAGTTGTTTGCTGAGAAACTGAAACACACCAAGCCCTCCCTTAGGGATCAAGTCCAAGCTACCTGCCCATTTTGTGATTCTCTTGGGTTCTTTTGCTGCAGGCCTGGCAGCACTGTCCTGGCTGGACACTGGCTGGGAAATGTGTAGGTTTTATTCTGCTGGCCCATTGGGACATGAAGTTTCTTTAGTCAGCTGCAGCAGCATTACTTTTGCCAATCTGTCCCTATTACTGCTTCCCAGAAATGTTGACTTGTGTGGCTGTTCTGTCAGGCACGGGATCAATACTGACTGCCCCATATTTCTATTTTCCTGAACATACCTTTTTCCAGAACTTTCCTCTGGACTTGCAATTCTCTTGTGGGTAATGATAAATATAACACCTATCACATGCCTATTTTGTCACTTCTAAATATAATTTTCCTGTACTTCAACTTACTTAAAAGATATGTATAGACAGTCACAAGCAATAAATCAGTCTATGGTATTTCTCCATTTCTATTTTGCCCCTTTTCTTGTTTGTAGAATCGACTTTAATACTCTGGCCAGACATACAGGAGTAGCCTTTATCTGGATCTTCTAGCATTTCTATGGAATTATGATAGTCCCACCCTTTCTGACCTTTGAATTCAGTAACCTTCTCCACTGTTCTTCTAAGAGTTTCCTCTATATCCTTTCTTTAAATTCCCTTTAATTTATAGGTGCTAGCAGAAGCACCTGTTGTCCTGCTCCTTTGCTTGGAAATCCCCTGCCTCAAAAATCTAATCCTCCAGAAGGGAAATTTAATCAAAGTTCTTTCTCAGCTCAGCTTCCTTTACTACAACCATAGCTTGGTGTCATACTGTACTTGGTAGGATTAACAATTCTGTTTCTGATGTAGGAATATAAAATAGTTTTGGTAGATAGTATTAAAGATTGCTTTACCCCAGCCTGGCCCTGGCACAAGTGTTACTCATTTGTAACAACTACACACCAATGTTTCACTGAGCATGCACTCCTAAGACATGACTTGCTGCAGGCCTGAGAAGTGTCAGGGATTAATTTTCCAAAACAAATGTTGAGGACTCTGTTCAAGTAATATTCCCAATTAAATCTGCTTTGTCTGGTTTAGTCCACAGTAAGCCTTAGTAGCACTGCAGGGTTTTCTCAGTCACAGAGAACATACATGATGAAATATTCATGATGTTGTTCATTGTCATCCTATACAATAGCCAAGCCTAAAGGTCCTCTTGTAATTCTCATTCACACTGCCAGATTCAGTTATCATCTACAGAGTCTATGTACAGACAATAGCAATATTCAACAGGAAACCACCATGGGACACAGTAGGCTGCACTACCACTTTATAAAGGCTATTTTCCCTTGCTTCTCTGAACAAGGGGTATCAAAGTCTGACTAGTGCCTCCTCTACCAGTTCTACATTTGCATGTAAAAATTCTAAGTATGAGCAATTACAGGACATTACCTTTAAAATAAAGAAGAATTAGTTTGGTAGCTTACAAATTTTGTTTGCTAATATATAGTTTTCTATATATTCCTATGAATCTGATTTTAAAAAACTCAAAAGAAACTTGTTTCATGCTTAATAAATTTTTTTGCCTTCACAATATAAATAGATATCTCCTATCAAAATCACACAAAATTTCTTCAGGGCTCCACTTCATAATACATATGTTTCTCAGCCTTCTGTAAACTCATTTCATAGCAGAGATTCAATATTCCTACAATATAAAACCTTTTACCATCCCTTTCAATTTCCCTTTGTTGTGGTGGTATAAACCAACATGCAATGTTAGGTTTTCACCTTTCTACACATCCCAGCCCTCCCATCTGCAGGACACTGAAAGGCATTTTGGAAGGAAGGACATAGAGTGGCATGTGCATGCATGGATCTGTGTGATAGGTGCTACATTGACATTGCTGCTTTTCATTAGCCCGAGCTCCTTCCTGTTTTGTTTACAACGTGACTGAGCAGGATTTCCTGCAGTGCTTTCAGACCAAGGTAATAAATTGTTTGGGTGATGGGATAATGAGTTTGTCTGCTGGCAGAATAAGTTAAGCTGCTAAGTGTCGTAAGAACACTTCTTAGTGAATTCACAGTGGGACTTACTCTGCTATGTCACCTCTTCTCATTTTGACAGTTTAGAATTCCAACATTTTCCAGGAGAATTTTGGGCTCCTAGGATTGGGAAGAAAAAGTATAGAAACCAAAACCATTTTGTCTAGTCAAATCCTTATTGCTTACCCCATCCCTCCTGGGAGATGCCAAGGCTAGAAACAGATATATACAGGACAACCCAGGTAAGGAGTTTTATCCCAGTTTAATTCTACCTCAGTGGGGTTCTTAATTTCTTTGAGAGGTGTTGGATTAAGTCTATTTACTTCTCTCCAACAGATAGTTTCTTCTTTTGAATTTTTAGATGAAAGAAATTTTTAAAAACTCATTAAATTACCATAATATTTTCACATTTTGTCCAGCAGCCACCTGAGCATATACATTTTTGTAGAAGTCTTCTTCCTTTGAACAAAAGATGAATCATACAATAGTTTTGCATGCCTCTTACCCAGCACTCAGTCAGGACTGCCTGACTGCCACACAGGAAGGACATTTCAAGTAGCACTCATTGTAGGCTTTTTTACAAGAAAAGAGTGTCTATTCACCCAAGCTATCACTTGCTTTCTGTATTTTTGTTTGTGAAATTATTCTGTTTTCCCTGTGCCTTTACTCAAGCATAGTTTGAATTCCTGAACTACTTTGACTTTGAGTGTCCTGGGCAATGGTATTTCCTTCATTTGTTTTGTAGACTGTCCTTATTTCAGAATGGATTCCTTTTTCTTTTTTTTTTTTTTTTTTTGTCTATTAAACTTAAGGAAAAACATCCAACTGATTCAATTGCCTTTTTACCCCACTACCCCTCCTTCAAATACTTTAGCTTCATCTGCTTTCTTCAGAAGATTTTAAGTCATGGATCTCTAAAGAAGATATTTGAAATAGTTTCATGCCATTTTGTGAAATAGCTCATAGCTACCAGCATATGCTAAATGTCAGCCACTATTGCAAGGAAAGCCTCTGCAGGAAAATGGCAATAGCTTCCACTGGTTATTCCAAGATTTACTGACATTTAAAGATTTTCTAACTTTTCTAGAAAGTAAATATTACTATTCCTGCACAAATTTTATTCATTATTGTTTATGGCTTACACAAGAAAAAAATTATTTGGTTTTGTTAGGGTTTTCAAATCCCCAAGTGCATACCAGTTTTAAAATAATGATGATGAAAGAGATATAATGACTGGAAGATGAAGTCCTTAAGCTTTTAATACAAATGGCAGTTGATTCCCCTATTTGTGATAGTTTCTCTCTTCATAATTTTTCATTTTTAATTTCAAAGCTCTCCCAGCTGTGACTAGAAAGCTTTAATGTGAAAGCTGAAAGGAGATACTACATTACAATTTGGCTCCATTTACAAACTCTGTTCTTTTAATTACTTGCTATCTTGATAACTGGGTCTTCCCTTTTGAAAATGCTTACTTGTTCAGAACTCTTTCCTGCTAAGCACACCTCTACTGTTCCACAGGATGACCAGGGATGCTTGTGCCTCTGCAAACTATTGCAAGCATAAAAGCAGCCATCTGTTCCTTAGCATGTTCTTTCCCTTAAGCAACCAATTCCTTGTTCTTATGCTCAGAGAAGAATTTGCAATTAGCCCCCAACAAGGCCATCTGGGTAAGGCATTGGCATTATCTTGCTTTTACCCCAGCTTGTGTATAATTATAAAATTACAGCAGCACATTTTTTTCTGACCACCTGGCTACATACTCCCTTCAGGATTCCAGAACTGGAAAAGACACTGCAGAGAAGAATGCCTATCATTATTTTACTGTTTTATGACACCTTTGGGAGTCATACAACAATTTCTTCTATTTTTATTATAATGAGCCACAACCCTCTCAAGTTCACTTTCCCTATGATATGTAAAGTAGTTTTACAATATTGTCAAAAGCAGAAATGAGCCTGTTTTGCTGGGAGTAGATGAGTGGGTATGGTGTGTATGTTTAGTATCAGCCTTGACCTTAGAACTGTGGATTTATCACTTAAGATATGGCAAGAAATCGTGTGGGATGAGGAGATGGAGCAGTGCTGGGAGAAGGACTCAGGGATGCTGCTGGGTGAGGGCTGGCCCTGTCCCTGTGTGCAGGGACACAGAAACCTCCCTGTGCTGGGCTGGGCTGAGCCCCAGTGAGGGCAGCAGGGGAGGGGGGATTCTGCCCCTCTGCCCACTGAGGTGAGACCCCACCTGCACAGGAAGAACAGAGTGAGTCCAGAGGAGGGCCACCACGTTGATTAGTGGGATGGAGCACCTCTCCTATAAGGAAAGACTGAGAAAAATTGGATTGTTCAGCCTGGAGAAGACAAGGGTTAGGGCTGACCTCACTGTGGTGTTCCAGTACAGAAAGATGAACAGAGACTAAACACAAAGGCCTGCAGTGACAGGACAAGGGGGAATGGCTTCAAACTGGAGGACAGTAGATTCAGATAAGGTATTAATAAGAAACTCTTCCCTGTGAGAGTAGGGAGACACTGGTACAGGTTGCCCAGAGAATATTTGGATGCCTGGAAGAGTTCAAGGCCATGACAGGACATTTGGAACTAGATGATATTTAAGCTCCCTTCCAGCCTGAACCACTGTAGGATTTCAAGACTTGGGTTTTCCTTTCTGATACATTTCCTTATTGTTCATTGATACATTTTCCTTCTTTGGCTATTAAAATCATGACCTGGATTTGAGGGGTTCATTTCCCAAGATATATCACACATTTACACCATGTAACCACAGCCTAGAACTGGCATAGTATGATCTGCATCTTTGTTGGAAATGATTCTTGGTTGGCTTATTTGCTTTTTAACTGAAAGAAATGGTATTCAGTTTAGTTAAGGATATCATGAATTCCAGATGTTGAGCCAATATTAAAATATTGCATTGAAGAAGAACTTCCTTAGGTGTCAAGATCAACAATTTACTAATATTTTCTTTACATTCCACAAGAGATCACCAAGTTTACAATAATTTATAACTGTCTGTCCTCTTGTACGTGTTCATAACATCTCCCAGTTTATGGAAGAGTTTAACTCTGCTTTTGTCCTTGGATCACAGATTCCAATGGAGGATTTGGTAGTAGAGAGACTGTTGTGATTCACTACAAAATACAGTAATGAACACAAACCTCTTAAAATGCAATATCCTGTTGGTATGATTGTTCTGAGAGTTGGCCAAAAACCTATATTAGCTCTAAAAGATTTTTTTTCAGACTATTAGTAGCGAAAACATTTTGACTGAGATAAAAATTTCTTGCTTGGTTATTTATCAGCTACAAAATCAGGAAAGGAAATCTGGAGTATTTGAAAACAGATCTATGATGTTTCAGGGGATTATCTGATGTGTCAGTGTTTGCACACTGAAAAGAAATGCACGAATATATTTTTAAAGCTATGTTTTTACACCTATAAATCTGTCGATATTTAAACTAGGCTGGAGTGTCAGACGACCCCACCTTACAAAGAAGTAAACAAACAGCCCCAAATCAGAATGTCTGGCTGAGCTTGTGTTGCAGTGTGCCCCCAGAGGCCGGTGAGTCAGCGCTGCCCCGGCTGCCGCGGCAGTGCCAGCCTTGCCGGCGCTCCTGGGGCTGTGGGAGCCACCAGCAGTGCCACCAGCCCTGGCTCTCACTGCAATCACTGAGCTACAGCACAGCCTCCGTGGGACTCACACAACACAGGATGGAGTTCTCAACAACACCCTTAGCAAATGAAAAGGAGTAATAACACAAAGTGAGGGAAGTATAAGAGGTAATTTGAAAAGCTTATGTAAATCAGTCTGTGTAGTAAACCCCTCAGGTTTAGCCAGGGCCCCTTGGAGAATAGAATGCTGACACAGCGGCAAAGAAGTTTCCTGTCTCCAGGGACATCCGCCTTGTACCTTATCCCTATAGCCATGTAAGGCAATATTGTGTTAAACCCTACCATTGGTCACTTATGGTCACTCTAACACCTTTGCCATTGGTCAGGATTGGATCCAGGCCAAGGGTATAAAAGTAGCACACTGTACCCCTACTAACTCGGAAGAAGAAGAGCTGAGACCCTTCACGGACCCTACAATAAAGCCATACTCGTGGAACAGCCAGCGTCCTCTGCTTCTCCTCTCTCTACCGTCTGCTGGAGCCTTAGGCCAAGGGAAAAGCTACCTAGCAAGCAAAGCTGAAATCACAAGAGCTGCCTGATCACTAAGAGCTGAATATTCCCTGCTTGCTAGGGGCTGACCCGCGGCCTTGGTCTGAGAGCGAGCTGGCTTCTGGCACCCAGTGCCCTCAGGGACTGAGCTCTGGGGCTGTAACAGCTTGCAAGTCTGCTCCTATTTCAACAACTATGCATTTTTAAGAGGCATCTTTTCAGTATACAGCTTTAGTGCAACAATAATGAACAAAACTGTTGCAGATTTCCTTTGAAATAATAACAATACATTTCATTTCCAAATAAAACAACATAAAAAGTAAATTTTAAATAAACTATATTTTCATATTAATTTTTGTGTAATAAACAGTGCATGATTATTCTCTCTTCCTCTCACCAGGTGACTCTACTGAAGTCAAGGGAGATGCACTAGACATAACGGATAGAAATTTCAGGAGAATTTAGAATTTATATCAGAAATACTTTTTTTCTATTGAAAGCCAAAGTCATCCTCTTTCCTCCACTGTTTGTTCCTTCCAAACTGGAGAACTGGCCAGAATACTTCACAGTTAAACAACAACAAAAATGCCCAGACTCTGATTATTTTCATGCCCTCTGAACACGAGCCAGACAAATGGAACACATACATATTTGCAAATAGTCTTGTAAACCAAATATACCCTTGGTTTTTGATATCCCAAATCCCTGCTGTTCACATACCCTGGATCACTCCCATGACTCATGATGTATGCATAACATTTTCTGAAACCTAAGCAGGCTGGAAAAATATTGACCTTGCCAAAAGTGCCTGATTAAGACATTTTCTGTATCTACTTTTGACAATACTTGAGTGATACTTCTTTTAATAATCTATAATATTTTCTATTCAAAACATTGCATTTATTTACACCTACTTAGAGGTGTAAACCAAGCAATAAACACAGCCTCCCGAGAGTTTGGTACCATGGACAGCTCCAGCTGCACCCGTGTAAATGTCACAGAGGCAGCAATACCCAGGAACATTCAAGACAGCTGCTGATTTTTAACAGACCTTTCTTCTTTCAGTCTGTAGCAGCATTGGATTTTAATTTCCAAACATAATTGTGGTGGTCATGCTCAATTGTTCTTCAATGGAGTTCACCTGCTCAGGGCAGCAGCCAGAGCTGTGAGCTCTCCACAGTTCTGCTGAAGCTCTATTGCTGACACTGTTGTTTCCTCCCCTACAGAGTCGAATGGCAGAAAGTTTGCGTCTGTTTGATTCCATCTGCAACAACAACTGGTTTATCAACACTTCCCTCATCCTTTTTTTGAATAAGAAAGATCTGCTGGCAGAAAAAATCCGACGCATCCCCTTAACAGTCTGCTTTCCTGAATACAAAGGCCAAAACACGTACGAGGAGGCAGCAGTCTACATCCAACGCCAGTTTGAGGACTTGAATCGCAACAAGGAGACCAAGGAGATCTACTCACACTTCACCTGTGCCACTGATACCAGTAACATCCAGTTTGTGTTTGATGCAGTGACAGATGTCATCATTCAGAACAATCTCAAATACATTGGCCTCTGCTAAGAATCCTTGGGTTTAATCTGTTTTCCTGGAGTGATAAAAAAGGGGCTAACTTCTTCCACTTCAGTGGAAAAAAATTGGGCAATGCTTAATAGCCCAAGGAGAGAAAATGGGGAAATCTGATATATGAACACAGTTCCTCTTATGCCCCTAACCTGCCACATAATTTTCCCCAAATCTATGTTCTGGAGAGTGAGAGCCTCCTCTCCAAGAAAACCAAACACCCCCAGTGAAAAAAAACCCCAACCAAAAAATCAAAAACCCCAAACAAAAACAAAAAAAGATTGAGGCCAAACTCTGTGGAGATGTTTCACCACAGTCACTGCACTTTTATTCCATTTGTCTCATTCCATTTCCTACAGTGGGAGTGTTATCATGTTCTGTGTAAGAAATGACTCATCATCCAGTTGTCCTAAAATTTTATTGACATAAAAATATAAATCTGGTGAGTGACAGATGAACTTGTTTGGAGGGTGGGGAGCAGAATGCTTGTGTTTGGGAGAAGAGCTAGTTCAAACCAGAAGCTACTACTGATTGAGAGAGTTTAAGCAAAATACTACTTAAATCTGTAGAGAGTGGGCATGCACCCACACTATTGGTATCCACAGTCAAGAGTATGTACACATCCATCCTGTATGCACATGCACATGATCTCAGCATATACTATGTACACACCTCTGCTTTACTTTCCTGTTTCTCATGGACACCTTGCCTATTAAAGGAATTGTTGGTGCGCAACTGTTTTGTGAGTTCCTAACTGACTAGCAGCTCTTTCTGCTCTTTCTGGCTTCAAATATGCAGCAAAACTACATGAAATGAATCTTTGAATAGGCCAAATCAAGGTCGGTGTTTCTTCTACTGTTAAGGAGTTTTATACATCAAAACAGTCTTCTTTTACATCTTTTTTTGCCAAATCTTGTGGTGTTTCATGAAAAACCAAATTATATTTAAGAAGTAGGTTAGTGTTCCTTTTTTAATACCGATTAAAAAAATAAATCACAAAGCAATTTTTTAAATTATTGTTGTAGTGTCTGGATTGCTGAATGTGAAAGTTGCCAACGGACAATTCTGTTCCACTGCTCCAAATACCTTCTGGGTATTGTAATATTATAACAGATTTCCCAAGAAGCAGGAGCCATGGAGATTGTGTAGTGTATAACCTCAAAAGTCTTTTTTTGTTGGTTTTTAAAATTATTTTTAAAATGTGATGTGTTATTAGAAGGTTAAAGATGAGCGATATGAACAATAACTAAATGTCTTGTTATTTCAATTTAATAATTTAAATTATTTACAGTTTAGTGAAGTTAAGGAAACTGAAGAGATGCAATCCTCAGCTCCAGGTTTCATCTCAAAAAGAAACACTACTGGATGGAGTAACATTCCTGCAAAAGTTTGAATGCATAAGAAGCTCTGTGGGACTACACTGGAAAATCTCACATGGATTATATAGACCTAAGTCTTTGGTCAGTTGGTTCTTTCCCCTGCCATAGAAAAGACTTCTTAAAGACATCAGTGTAAAGTTGGTGTGTAAATAAATGTTTGATAACTGTAAAGCACATAGTACACAGAGACACAGACACACATGCACACTGGAAAATCACCTTCTACTTTTGTTCCCCTTATGTACTATGATTAGTGCAAGAAATCTCAGCCAAGGGCTCTAAGAAAATTAAAACAAAATGGTTAATAACATCAACATTTAAATTGTCCACTTCAAAAATAAATAATTCAAACGGTACCGAATGTGTCTATAGTGTGTTCATTAAGTAGTGTTACGACAGTTATTTGATTGGATAATGCTTGTGAAGTTTTCCTAATTTTGAACAAGATATTTTATCCCTGTATTGAGGACATGGGGTCCCTTTAAGCATTTCCTGCCAACTGTAACACCTGAAGAGCAAAGGCAAAAGAGCAAATGAGGCTGGGCCTTCAAGGCATAAAGGCACAGAGACCTGTCTGTCGTGGCAGGTTTTAGGTCTCACTTGTAGAGAGGAGCTGCTGCCTGCTTGGGATGTTTGCTCTCAGGCTGCTTGCCTTGGCAAGTTTACTAAGATCTGTATTCAGTAATTGCTAGTACAAGCTCCTCTAAACTTTGTTTACTATAAATTGCTATCATTTACTGGGGAAATTGTGCAGTATTTCTAGTCCAATTTGCTTTTTTACATGTAATATCCAATTATTAGCCAGCTGAACTGGGGAAAAGGTGGGAAGTGAGTCAGGGCTCCCTTTCCCAATGAATGGCCTGTTAGATGTTGTGTCTCCTTCACCTCTTTCCTTCATTGGACTGTGGCCTATTCAGATCAGTGAAAGAAGAGACAGGAAAATGCCAGCATTCATTACAGCACAGCTTCCAGGTAAGAAAGCTGGATAAAACCAAAAGTGGAGTCAATTATCAGGAGGGTAACAGACACTTTATATTAAAAACCAAATCTTTATTCAACTAAGAAGGTCTTTCTACCATAAATATTAGAGATGATGAGGTGGAAAGCTTAGGACATTTTAACACAGGCCCAAGGGGATTTCTAAAGGAGAGAAGCCAGTTCCAGTCCCCATTGAGTGAAAGTTATCTTGGAAAGGAGAAATGAAAGTAAAGCACCACCTGTGCTCCTACTTGACTTAAAATCAGAGGCATGGGAAGGAACAAATAAGTAAATAATTATGTTTAAATAATCAGGTCACATAATCATGTTCTCTGAAAAGCAATTTCTTGCTATTAACTCTCTAATAATTTAATTCCTATGATGTTTTTGATTTTAGTATTCTGAGTAATTCATGGTTACTCTGCTTTCCCTCTGAAGAATTCAAGATGTTGAAATAAACTATGTTTTATACAGAGTTTTCTTTACAAAAAATTCTGATTGTATAAGAAAACTGAGGCATAGCAAAGTTAGAACAAAAAAATCTGTTGGCTGAAGACAGGTGCTGAAATTAAATCCCTTGACTCTTAGTCATCCACCTGGATAAATCATGCAATAAATTTGCATCTATTTTCTCAGTTCTCAGGTTTATCAGTGATGCAGTGCACTGCCACCTGAAAGAGCTGCATTAATACAGCTGGGATTTCACTTCACCTGGGCAACAATGACATTCACAGAAGAGATGTCCCATCTGCTGCAGTAAGAATGCCATCTGTCCTTTCAGCGTTTGCACTCCATACAGCAAAACAAGTTTTGAAGGGAAAAGGTATCCTTAAAGAGTCCTTACCCACACATTCAATTAGTTATGATTTTTCAAGGGTGAAAGAGTGGAGACACTCAGAGTCAGCAGTGTAGCAGAAATATCTCTTGGGCTCTTCCCAAACAGAGGTTCTGGCAAGCTTAAAAATCCATCACCCCATCCATTCCACCTCAATTTTTGCCTAAAAGCATGAAGTATCCATAAATGACAGGATAGGTAATGGGTAAGAATTATTAAACCTTTCCAGTGTTAACCACACCAAAATGAAAGATATTTTTTCCTAGAACTATTTTTGCAGTTGCTATTTCCAAGGTCATTTATCATTGCATAACACCCTTTCACTAACATTATCAAGTATTATATATGTCAACAAATTGTTTTTATAAAGAGAGGAAGTTTTGCTATTAATTTCTTTAATGTTCCTAATTTTCTCCTCCTGCTGGCCCTTCTCCCTCTTGTTCTCTACTGAACATATATATCTATGTATGTGAGTCCATTCTACACTGATACAATTCTGCTCCAGGATTTATCTTCCAGCTCTTAAATACAGGCATGTATATTTTTATAGATACATTATATTTTTAATCTAAATAATCAGAACACATGACTCAAAAACCCCCACCTTTTCCAGTAATTACTCAGAGCTGCTTTTACAGACTTTTCCATACTGATGTTCACAAAGTTGTTTAGCCCAACATATTAATATCCTTCATATGGATGGAATTATTGAAGACTTCAAAAAGGATTGCTTCCATGTAAAAATACATCTTTAGATTTTTTAGAATTCATGTACAGTTAGCAAGGCTCTAAGCATTAATTTAATTCTTTTCAAGCATCAGTAATGGCACTGAATTTCTCAGACAATATACTTTGCTATGAATTTAAACAGCATGGTTTTTTAACTGAACGTTTCTACTGAATTGTAACTGAATTTCAGTTACAATTTCATTTTAAAAATTGTAATTTTTATCAACTGGAAGAGAAGTTTAAGACTAATGTTCAGATGAAAACACTTATGAAACTAATGCACTGTGATGAACAGCTGATCCACACCCTGAACAGAAGGGAAAAAGTGAAATTTTGATGCAAGATTCTGAAATACCAATTCAAGCATGCAGTGCACTGTATCTTGAGCAGGTTGCCTTAACTTGCATAAAACCTAAGTTAACTAACGAAAATGAAGATGAGCAAAAATAGACAAGATACTTTTTTAAAATATGAGTTGCAAGGGAAATGGAATAAATTAAATCTGGAGCATAGGTGAATTTACCTGATTTCCTCTCTGTGTTGTCTACTTGAATACTGAACTGCTTAAAGCCTCCTACCTTCAGGTAATCTTGCCAGCATGTCAAAGACCTGATGGGTGTTCTTTCGACAGATATCCACTGGATCGTCCAGGAGCCCAGCCAGGGCAGAGATGACTCCCCTTCGTATCAGCCCTTCCCTAGAAACAGCAATGGAGGACACATTTAACACAACATAATAAAACTTGTATGTATTTGAGATATTTAATCCTCAGATGACTCCCCTTCGTATCAGCCCTTCCCTAGAAACAACAATGGAGGACACATTTAACACAACATAATAAAACTTGTATGTATTTGAGATATTTAATCCTCAGATGACTCCCCTTCATATGAGCCCTTCCCTAGAAACAACAATGGAGGGCACATTTAACACAACATAATAAAACTTGTATGTATTTGAGATATTTAATCTTAACTGCTCCTCTTTATGCTGCATCTGTCTGACAAAACTTAGGTGCTGTTCTTATTTCTCACTGCAACATCGCTTCCCACAGGGTTCAGAAAACTTTGGAATTGCACCCACCTGCCAATACTGTGCAAAGCCATTACAGAGAGAACTTCTGTTGTTTTCTGCCGGACAGTTCGGTCTTCATGCACCAGCAAAGCCTTCAGGCTGTCCAAGAATCCTACGAGACATCAGAATTCATTTTAACATTTCTTACTTCCAGCATTATTTTGAAAATAGCAATATTCAGCGTTTATCTCACAACTTGAAGTGCCTCAGAAATTCCAGCTTGTCCTGACAGTGAAATTCTCATTGTCATATCTCAAGTAAGGAAGAAACTTTCAAATTTCAAGGCCTACTGCCAAAAATGTCACGCTACAAACAAGCTCCTGACTCCTTATCAAGTTAAATCCTAATCCTGCAAATATAAAGTGACATAACTCTAAAAATAAGACAGTAGAGCTATTGATGTCTTTAGAAAAGCATGTTTTTGCAGGATTGACACTCACTTGTCTTTTTTGAACAGAAATAAATGTGGTGAACCATTAATGATTGTGTATGCACATATGGCACTCACCAGAGCCAAAAAACCTAACAACCCCAAACTAACAAAAATCTCACATTGCTTTGGCAATCAACTGTTCATCAAACACTAACTTAATAAATTTTGAACATGACTAGTCTCTTTTATGAGAAGAAAAAAAGGTAAAGGAAGTAAATGGAGAAAATGCAGTAGCAAACAAGTATTTTTTCCTGTGTTACATAATGAGCTACGTAGATATACCACAGACTGCTAAAATTGCAAAAATAAACTTGTAGTTTGGGGATTCTTTCCCCCCCAAAAATCAAAATTCAGGATTCTTCCAAGCTTTAAAAATAAGTGGTGGCCAGATGTAGTCCTGCTGAGTATGAGATATTTGGTTATATTCCTTTCTTTTCTAATTTGTCATCAAGTTCCAGGCAAGTGGGTGATGATGGTGAAGGGGTTCTAACTTTGAACTAATTAGGTGGGGTTTTTTATTAGCCTATGTTAGGAATTAGCTAAAATTGGAATAAAGTCTGGGGACATGGTTTAGTGGTGATCATGACAGGGCAGAGTTAACAGTTGAACTGGATTATCTCACAGGTCTTTCCCAACCTTAACAATTCTATGATTCTATGGAAAGATTCTGCACTACTTTTGTATTTAGAGGTTGATAAAACTTACAATGAGCCTGTGATGAATCCTAAAGTGATGATAATTCTTATAATAACTGTCATGTATATGGTCTTATAATATTCTTTACCTTTCTAAGGTAAAAGAAATCGGAAATTTTTCCTGGGCGTCTTGCATGATCGATGATATTGTAAGGAAAAAGTAATAGAAGAAAGTGAAGTGGGGCTCCCCCCTGAGCCTGGCCCACGGTGTCAGAGCCAGTGAGAACTGACCACTTACCTAATGCTATTGCCTCGTAGACTTTTTCTGGATCGTGGACCAGATCGCAGAGAGCCATCAGTGCCCGCTGCTGCGTCAGCAGCTCGGGAGACTGCAGCTCCTCATTCAGCTTAGGAAGGGCTCTCCTCCCAAAGGCCAGAGCAGCTTTGGTGGGGTCTATGTCAGGGGGGAGGTACGCTGAGATACGAGGCTGTGCCATCCCAAATCTTCCTGAGAAAGGTTCTCCCTATCCCTAAAAATAGTCCAAAATGGCTGTACGTGGTGACTGGGCAGATAATGTACCATAAAGACACCTACTGACTTTGAACAGTGCTCTGTGTCCCCAAGGAGCTCTTTGAGCAAACATACGCTGTCAGGAAGCTGTGAAAGAGGCTGGGATCGTGCATCATCAGCACTAATGTGTGTTCATCTGCTGAATTGTCTTAATCTGGTTTAGTTCTCACTGAACACTGTAAAGAAAAGAGAGAGAGAAAGCTTAACATTTCAAGGAAGGGTTGAATTGATAAAGGGAATGCTTTTTAAAGGCTTCAAGTGAAGCAGCCCAATGCCCAAAATCGGAGAGGGCTCAAAATAATAAAATTAAAGCAAAGCAAAACAAAATACCTCCTTTTTCCCTAAGGAAAAAAAAAGTATTTTAAAGGGATCTGGTTAAATCCTGCCCTCAGAATTCGGTAACGTTTGATAGAATACGTGAGGGCTGCCCCCCGACCCCCACCCTTCCCTCAGTACGGAAAGCGCCTCAGCAGATTGAACACTTCGACCTCCAATACAGAAAACTGCTAACAGCAAAAACAAACCCAAAAGTTAAAACAGCCTCTAAACAGCTCCACTTCTCCCTTCGAGGCAAACGAAATAACAAAATAATCGAAAGCGCCGTGTGTCATTACCGAGCCCCCGCTCCCGCCCCTCAGCGCCGGCCGCCCCTCAGCGCGCGCGTGCCCTGGTTGCCACAGCGCCCGCTCTTTGCGTACGCGCCTCTTCGTGAATAGCGACTAACGCCGCCGAGCCCCGGGTCCGGCTGCGTCACCAGCGTAAGTGTCGCGCTTGGCAGTGCCCGCGCTGAGGGAGTTACGTCAATGGCGTAGGTGGCAGCGGGGGCGCGGCCGCTGAGGGGAGCCGTGAGGGGACGGGGATGGGGATGTCGCCGTGAGGTCCCGGAGTGGCAGCCGTGCTGCCTCAGATCTCTGCTCAAGTGTGGAGTTTCTCTTCTCGCCCCCTGTTTTCAAAGTAGTTTTACTTGAACAAAATCGAGGAAAATTCCGAGCGAACAAAATGGTGGTCGAGTTAAGGGCAGAAATACAGCAGGCGAGTGCCCAGGGGTACCAGGGCTGAAGGGAGCACAGCAGTTTTGGACTAGATTTTCATTCCTAATCTTCTCTAAAATGTCACTATGAACAGCTAGAATGTGTAGTGAGGGTTTCCATCATTACTCAGTTTCACATAACTGTTCAGAAGATGGTACGCGGGAAGAACGGATCATTGCAATGTTGTGGCACAATTTAAGGGTGTTCTGGATTGTCAGATGTTATCTGGTATCAGGAAAAAAACTCTGAACAGCTTGTGCTATAAAAGGATAGTGCAGATAGTGAAGTCATTGAGATGTTTTTCATTATGTCTGAGTAACAATTGTAATAATCAAAGTTCTTAAAAAGGATTATACAAATCCAAAGTAATTCTGATCAGCCGGATTAAAATGCATCACAGGAATAGGTTCTGGTTTGTTGATCTTCAAAATCCATAAAAGAAAAATTGCTACTCTAAAAAGGAAAGTATTCATTTTTCTGCAACATTTTAGAGCTGATTATTTACTTTACAGGTGATTTACCTGAATTAGATTAGACTTCCACTATGTACTTGTAAAAGTTCACCTGATTTCCACAGGAAGAACATGAACTTTTTTCAGTGTAGACAGTGCAGGACCAAATCAGAGACTTGTCCCTCAGTGTTACATCTGCTTTTGGTGTGAATTGTTTTGTCTTGTCCTTCACTGCAGCTTGGAATACTGATTTTGTTAGTGGTTATGACGTTAACTTATTTTATGTATGCCTTCCTCATATCCTTTGTCTATCCACAGAAGCTGCTGGCACTACTGTTCTTGCAATGTTGAGATAAGGAGGGTTGTGATGCCATGGAGACACTGTGTTCCCAGCCCTCCCTACTGACTGAATCCCCTTTCAGCTCTTTAAGAAGAGAAAATATGCATCATTCTCAGTATGTTTAGCAGCTTTTTATTTCTTAAATTATTTTCCTGTAATGGTGTGTCTTATTTGTTGATATGGTAAGTTGGGATATGCTTATGTGTGTGTCAGATTTAGATTAAATACATCAAGTATAAGTGAAAATAGCCTCTCAATTTTGAAATATATCTGTGTGGTTGTTTTGGTCCCTCCTGTACTTTGCATTCACTGAGATGGTTGAACTGTGGTTTTTGTAGCTTAGTTTGTGAAAGAGCTCTAGGAGAAGAGCACTGAGTCAATATGTGTACACATGACAAGTGTTTACCTTGCTTAGGAGGTGTTGAACTCCAAGTAGAACATGCAGGAAGCAAGTTAGCGTTTGAAACTCTTACCAACTTGTGGAGTTCTTGTTTTCAGAACCACACTAATAGTTCTGACTTTAATTAAGACATTGATATTGCCATAAAATCATCCAAGCTGGCCAGAAGGGCAGGAGCACACCAGAACAAGGGTCAAGACCTCTTGAGGTTTTTATGGTCACAAGTAACATAAGTAACATAAGTAGAACTCTCCATATGGTAATAGATAAATTCTGTGATGTCACCTTTGCACCCATCAGCTGCAAATCTGGGTTCTTTGTGGGGAAGTGGCTGTTTTGATACAGTTGAGGTCATATTTGTGCCCGAAGTGATTTAAAAGCAATTTCTCATGGAGGAGAATGTAGGGGGATAGAGTATAAGAAAATAAAGATAGTGTAGAAAGTAATCTTACCCCTAAGGAGTTGCAGCTGGGCCAGTTATCAAAGATTGGGAACAGGCCTGACTTTACCAGGCCACAGCTGTAAGCAATGAGCAGAAGAAGAGTGCTATAACAGAGTGGGGTGGCTGGGTGCAGTGGAATAGAGTCAGTTGGTGCTTTGTGAAGGAGGAAGAGTCAGTGCTCTGAGGAGCTGCCCATGAGAAACACCAAGAAGGTGTGAAACTTTTGTGATAGGAGAAAACAGTGTGGAACTTCTGCAGTAAGATGACAACAGGAGGCTAAAACATTAATTCTGGGTAGTGGACTAGTGATTTTTCTTAAGCATTATTTTTTATGTGTGCTTGTAAGACACAACTCTAGGTTTTTTCTTCTGTATTTGCTCACTGTTTAAAATTACTGGTCTGCTTTGATATGCCCTTTAACATTTTTAGTCTGCTGCAGAAGTGGGAGAGGCTTGTCTCCTTGCTCAAAACCTCTTCCTTTATCAAAATATGACTGTTAGAATGGGAGAGCTTTGTTTTCTCCTGAAAGTTGAAAATTTAAATCCTAATAAAATATATAGCAAAATTTTTTAACATCCTAAGTTGCATTCTGGCTTACTAAATACTGTCTAAATTAATGAGTTAATTTGAAAAACTTAGGTAATGCAAAATGGCTGTGTAATTTCTTATTCCTTGTCTTTGGTGTTTTGTACATTAGAAAGCAAGATTATTAATGAGCAGAAAGACATTTATATAATTCAGAATGTCTCATTGGTGGCATGCGCATTCTGACTTTAAAGCTGAGATGAAATCAAGTTGAAATGCTGGAGAAATCCCTTGGGAGTTTCTTTATAATTGCTGCTATGCTTAATATTAGCACTGTGACAGTTCCCCACTCCATTGGTTCCTTGTTAATAGGTTAATCCTGCTCTTTGTATCCATGTATACAACGATCTTTGAGCAAAATGGAATTGTTGCCTTATTCAGAATTAGGGATATCTGGGTTTATTGAGGAGCAGTTTCTGATCAAAGCAATCTGTATGACCACTAAAACGAGTTTGTTGTTTTAAAACTACTGCTCTGTGTGGAGTTCAATTACTGCATCCCCGCCTTCCCGGGCTGTGGAAGGGGAGGAAGGGAATTGTTGCAAACCTGTTGCTATGGCCACGTAGCAGGGGCTGGGCTGCTCGTGTGGCTGGAATCCTCTGCATCAGCTGCTGCTCGGTGAGTCCTTCTTACACTTTGCTGCATGATGAAAATGCTCCCTTAAGAAATGTTCTTTTGAATGCCAGTAAGAAATCAGTACCCTAATAAGGGTCCCCTCCCCCAGCAGCCCACGAGGTTTCCTTACATAACCAAATTGATGTAGCTCAGGTGAGACATCTGAATGCATTTGTGATTTTCATGTGAACGTTATTCTTTTTTCATGGCAGACAGATTTCATTCTTTCTGAGCTGATCTGGGATGAAAGTTTGATGTTGTGCCAAGAAATGTGGCAGCTGCATCTTTCCTCCCTTCTTCTGACCACATGAAATCTGGGATCCCTAACATTAATTCATGTACTTAGTGCACAGGCATTTGAAACAGTGATGAGCAAGATTTTAAAATTAAACACTGCAGAGTCCTTTGAGGGCTAAACTGTGAGCACTTGGCTTGAATTAAGTGAGCAATTCTTTGCCCTCCCAGAGAATTAGAGTTGGTGCCTTGTAGTTTCAGAGGGCCACTGTTTGCTGCTGCAGCTGAGCACACTGAGGTGGTCCTGTGTACATGAGAAACAACTTTCCCTCCTTGCAAGCTGAGTTGAGGAATCACCAGTTGAACTGAGAAGAAAAAAAGGTGATGAGTCTGCAAGAACTTGGTTAGTCTTTATGGAGGTAATTCCTGAATGTTTCTGTATTGAGGTAATTCCTGAATACTGTTTTTCTCTTTATTGTATTTTCAGACTTGTAGAATTTAACTGAACTTAGACCATGAAGTCCAACCTAATGCATTGGGTTCCCCCAGTGAGTAGAGAGAGAATAATCTCCCAGTTTCCCAAGGTAAGGATTTTTTTGTCCCTTTGGTCATAGTATGTAGTCCCTGCCATACTGATCTATCTTTCCATTGTGCTAATATGGTATTTTAATTTAATTTAGTGTACATGTGTTGTCTTCTGTTAAAATTGCGAATTATTTAAGATTCTTTCAAAGTTTAATGTGACCTCATAGTCCCATTCTGAACTCTTTAATAACAATCCTCATTCTTCTTTCTAACCTTTACAAAAAGGGACTCTTGTGACACAAGAGTCATCTTACAATATTTGTTTTTTCAGCAAAACAGTAATAATTGCATGCATAAGAGCTCCAACACTGAGGGCAAAGAGGAACCAGAGCTGACATTAAATTTGCCAAAAAATCTAATTAGAAGTCTTTGGTTAAAGAATTTGAGGCAATTTTAATTTTCTGTTTGTACAAGAACCTTAGTCATACAGTAGATCAAATGTAGTCAGCAGGCACTGTAGAAACACAGACAAAATACCTTTGATGTCCCCAAAGACTTTTGTATTTGAAGTATAATAGAACAGGGAAGGGCAAGGACCACTTGTTTTTTTCAGTTGTTCAAAAGATCCTTTTAAGGGAGTTCAGTATTTTCCATTCTTGATCTCAGCCACATATTTTGCTTTTAATTTTATGAAAAGTACCACAGGTATTTTAAGCAAATGCAAGGTAAAATATATATTCCTCATTTTTAACTAATTCCCAGTTAAAGGACTTGTAATAAAAGCAGTGCTTCACACTTATATAAGATTGAAAAATTTTCACAGTAATAAGGACTTGCTGGTGGTGTGCTCCCATCCATGTTTGTCTTGTGTGTCTTAGGTTGTTGGGACAATTGAAGGCATTTTCTGGGGCACAGAATGATGAGCAAATGGATTTGGCCATGAGTGCTGAGGCAATGCTGGACACTGACACTCAGAAAGGAGCTCAGAGGATGGTGCTGTCCCAAGGAGCTTTAACAAACAGCTCTGGGGAAACCTTACTGCCTTCCAACCCAACCTACCCTTTTCTTATGCCAGGATAACCCTGTTCTTGACAAACCCTGTGAGCAATCACTTGATCTGTTTTTCCTTGCCAGTTTGACTCCTTGCCCAGTAGCCATTGCCCAGTTTGTCCCAGCAGCTGTTCTCTCCTTTCAGTGGTACACACCTGAGGCCTGTCTGCAGCTCAAAGAGCACTTCCATGCCCAGGTCAGGACTGCTTGTCAGCAGAGCACTGCAACAGCTGGGTAAGTTTGTAATAACCCAAGTATGCAAGGAAGAAAGTGTTTAAAACTCTTTAGAGCCTCCTTTCTTCGTTGGCTTTCCTCCCCTCATCCCTCACTCCAGGATGTTTCAAGGCAGCAAAGCCCCTGCACAGGGCAGTTCTCTGACCTCTTCCACAGTACATGAATCAAGTGCCTCTTCTTCTGCTGGGATAGGTAGCATTGGAAAAATAGTTTAGAAATGAAAAGGTTTTTGACACCCTTTAAATAAACACTTAGTTCAAAGGATGTAACAGATCCAGCCTTGCTGTGTTCTCTGTAGGTGTTCCAAAGGAGCAGTTAATAAAGGCTTTGCGGGGATATAAAGGCAGCAGTTCTAAGTTTGTTGAAAAATCTGGGAATCTGGCTTTAGCCTTTTTGAAGTATACATGCTGAGAAGTTCTCTTAAAAGGTTCCTTAAAACTGGAGCAAAATTCTGGTAAATATATAGCATTTAAAAATCAGGATAAACTGATTTATACTCTACTAATAATCTTGAAGTTGGTTTTTTCCCTGCATTATCTCTCCACCAGATCTGTTACTATTACTGATTTAATCTCTGAAGTAAGGCAAGACAGCTAAACTGTGTTGAAATCATCACTATTCAGTTAAAATAAACAGCTGTACATTTTAGTGATAAATGCTTCTGGTTTCAATGTGAAGGATCCTCCATAAAGTGGAGCTCCTAAGAATACTGACAATTAGCTCACTATTCCTCCAGCTCTGGAGTTGCTGACATGAGACTTGTCATGATATCCATCTTTAAATGCAACTTTATATTCATTTCACTAGGGAGTCTTGCTAAAAAAAAAAAAATTAACTGAAAATGTCACCCTGAGAGACATCAGTGACTTTATTCCATTTTTAGAAACGCAGTCACTATCTTAGTTTCATGTAAATTTGTTACAAGTGTCTGGACAATTTTCCAAGTAAGATATGGATTATTGAATTGAGGTATTTTTCCTCTCCATTTCCAAGTTGTATTCATTTGGGATTTTTATTATTAGGGGTTTTTTATTTCTATAGTAAACCAACTCTCTATGTAATTTATTCTGGTAACAGAGTATAACTAAAAAGCTATATGTGAATAGAATTAAACTACTTCTCTGTCACTGCTTTCTAGATATGATGATTATTTGGTCATTTTTGGTGGAATGGGCATAGGAAGGGCAGCCAGAGTGTTTTGTACAGTACTTGTAAAGCTTGTCAGGAATAACCATCACTTTTTCCTTTTCCATTACCCCAACTAATAAAATATTTCTTTGTCCTTTGGAAAGCTAGTCTGATAAATTCAGCAGCTAATGGCTTTATTTAATACTCTCCTGACAGTCCATCACTGTGTTAAATGGTCTGATCCAGGGAGTTTCTTCCCCCAGTACAAATTAATGGAACACACACCTCTAAACCATCACTTACTCCTTGGCTTTTCCCTTAAGGTTGTTGATTTTATTCAGTATTTTCTCAGTAACAGTAATCAGGAAGACAGGGGTCTGTGGTCACCCAGTTAATGTTGACTGGCACAGAAAAAACTTCTTTTTTTCTTTTTTAGAGATATTAGTCATGCAGTTTACCAATCAATTTTTCAGCCATTTAGAATAGATAAACTTGGAAGCAGCATCACATGGAAGTTGATGTAACCAGAAATAGTATTCAATAGAAGATTAACTCCTTTGTTAAAAGGCCATTCCTTGATAGAAAAGAGCATTAAACCTCTTAAGCCATTTTTGTACCATTTGCACAAGAGATGTCAATCCAAGTTTAGGTCAACAAATGAATTTAAATTCACTTATCCACCTGGATGTCCTCAAAGAGATCCAGTTTCAATTTTAAGAATGCAGACTGAGTCACCTAAAGCCCATCTGCTGTGTCCTGGGGGAGGACCCAGAGCAAAGAGGATTATTTGCATGAAGCCAGGTTCAGATTAATATTATTCCAGATAGACAGAAAATGTATTGCCTCTAACCCTGTGGGTTGTTTTTCCTAGAGGTACATTCTGCAGTGGGTTATTTTATTATCAGCAATTTCTTATTTCTGCACTTAGGACTTTCATTGACTTTAATAGTACAAACAGGAACTTGGGATAAATTGGAATGCAAAGGATGCAGATGCACTATGGTCTTATGTGTAAACTTATGTAAAATTATGCCAAATGCATGTACTTGTAGTCAAAGCAATTTTAATTTAATGAAATTTGTTCCACTGAATTGAAATGAAGAAAAAAAATTAACAAAGTAAGAAATGGAGTATTTCTGCTGCAGAAGGTTTTGGGTTCTTGGTGCTTTCTTTCTCACAGTTAAAAACTCACCATGCAGCACAGTGGCACGTAGATATACTGAAGTCACAGGTACCTGTGCTCCTCACTTGAAATTTCAAGATCTAAATCAGAATTTGTAAAAGGAAACTGTGAAATTACTACTAACACTATGTAATATTTTCAAATATTTATAACAGGCTGAAAATATCCAAAGTGGTTGTGATAGGAGACCTGCATGTTGGGAAAACCAGTCTTATCAACAGGTATGGTATATCTCAGCTGATGGTTTGATTCTCTTGTTTATCAGAGAAATGTTATAATGTTTCCATTGCTGGCTTCAGAGCAGTGCTTCATGGTTCTGGTTGAACCTGAGCTGGTACTTTGTGGTTTTGTTATTAAATGAAGAGAAAATGAAGTCAAGAGTATGAGACAGTCTTGGTACATCACCACAGAAAGTTGTGCTCTAGCACTGCAATCAGGATATGTTACATTCTTAGGTATTTTTATCTTGTCAAATATGATACAGTGTTTTCTTAAGGAATCCAGTCTAAAGGCTGAACAACTAGAAAACAATTTCAGTGTCTGAGTCTAGGTTTCATTTGGGTCATTAGTTATGACCCAAAATATGTTCCCCTGTAACTAAAACTGGAAGATACTGTACCTCCCTTGAGACCCCAAAGATGTTTTATTCTGAGTCTCACATTATCCTGAGAGATTACTAGATATATGTGCTTTCTAGTTTGTTAAACAGTATCTCCTTTTCTTCTTTTTTTAGTGTCTTTATGTTTTTATGTCTACTTCTACATTATATAGCAAATCCACAGTTAGTTTTTTCTTTTCATAATTTACCCTAGTCAGTGTTAGTTTTGCAATTATTTGTACTTGTCTTATGAGCTTTTCATCCTCTTTTTTTTCCATTGCAGATTTTGTAAAGATAATTTTGACCGAGACTACAAGGCAACCATTGGAGTAGATTTTGAGATTGAACGTTTTGAGATAATTGGAATGCCATATAACCTCCAGATGTGAGTTGAAAGAGCATGGTTAAGCATTGCACAGAGTACAGTCTCAGCAGAGCTTGAATTGCTGCAGGCTGTAGTGGAATAAAGATTTTTAAAATATGATACAATTGCACAAAGAGTAATGTGATCTGAAGAAAATATTCTGTCTATGGATTTGCAGGTTTAGTATTTCTCATGCCTAAAAAAAATACTACAAGCTTGTAAATGAAAATTCATCTTGAATGTCTTGTACTATTTCAGTGGAGTTCTGTCACTTTTACTCAACATTCATAAAAGAGAAGTGGAAGCTTTTGTCACAGCCACCAGTGCTGGTGCAACCCCAGTCTGTGATCTGAGTTTAGCAGGCACAGTGAGCACTGAGCTTGGCTTTACTGGCTGCAGTCATTGAAATTAATGATAAGCTGTCTAATGATTTCACCATCTCTTAATTAGCAATTAATTAATTATCCCTAAATCATAGAAAGGCTGGAGTGGTTTTATTAGAATGTGAACCTAATATCTTTGATTTTCAACTTTGCTTGTCAGACTTGTGGGAATCCTGCCCTTCTTCCACCTGCTTTGGGTCTGTGGAGTGGTGTCCCTTTGTGTTTCTGGTGGCCAGCAACACTGTTCTGTAGAGGGATTATGGAATCACCTGTAGTGTGACCTAGAGCAGAAATAAGATGCTTTGCATGAGATATTTTAGTGCATGAATTTTGAAAACCTTTTTACTTAGGAACACTTTTTTTTCCTGGTGAGATCACTGATGTAAATAGATGGCTTGTGGTATTTATTGAAAAATCCATTTCCCACTGATTTCACTGTAACTGTGTTTGGGAAGTTTTGCCAGGTGCTTTCCTTTTGGAACTTGAGTCCCTCTGAAAATCCAGACTCATGCCATCAGCATTTTGCAAACTGAAGCAATAAGGTCAGGTTGCCTTATCTGCAGAGTCTTCAGGAGCTGGGTAGAACATTTCCATATGATAAGCACTAGTGCCCCCTCTTGCTGAGAGATTTCCATACAAGATACATTTGCAAGTATCTGTGACTGGCAGTACGAGGCTGCAAAAAACCCCAAACTCTGTAGTGCTGGCAGTAGCTGAAGGCACTGCCTATCATGCTCATTAATGAGAAGGACATTCTTAATTTTATTTAATGGTGTCATTAGTACCTGCTAGACTGAGCTGCAGGTCTCTAATTTATAGTGTACAGACAGATATCTTATCTAGCAGTTGCAAGATTCTAACATGGGCTAATACATGACTGAGCTAGTATTAGCACAGAAAATTTACAAAACTAGATTGCCCTAGAAATACATGCAAATTACATAGGTGAAAGGAAAAAAAATGTTTTAAGGATGGGGTATTAGCATGCAGAATACAAATATTTGAATTGTCCCCAAAATGAGTATTTTTTAAGAAAAGGTAAAAATGGTGTTTGCATGTCTTCATTGACTCATAGAGCTGTAGTGTATTTCTCTCAGTAGTTAATGAATAACATGTTCCAGATGGTGACACCTCCCTGGTATCACATTCTTCTCTGCCTTGTACCAGTCTGCTGCTTCATTAACATGTTTACTCAGGTTACCCTGGCTTTCATTACCGTGAAATTTCTTTTTTCCCCCTGTTGCACAGATGGGACACAGCAGGTCAGGAGAAGTTCAAGTGCATTGCATCTGCTTACTACCGAGGAGCAGAGGGTGAGAGCAATATTAATTTGATCCTGCTTTTGTTGGAGCCTGTATTTTGTACAGCAGCCTATATCCATATAGGCTCCTCAGGGGGGTACCCACAGACACACTGTGGTGGAATGGATTGTCCATTGTGGCAGGGAAGAAGGCATGAAGAAGTCAATGACTTGATGTGTTGTCACATCTGCAAGCTCTGAGTGTTGTGATGGTGCAATGATAGAAAGTGGCACTTGTGACTGGGGGGAAAGAATTTGAGGTTGGGTGAGATTAATGCTGGAGTTGGAAGTGGATATTTCTGGCTTTCCCTTTGGTAAGAGACAATCCCGTGTTAATTTGTGGTTCCAAAATGAAAGGGTTGATAGCATTATAGATAAAACATTGAGGATTTAGGTCTTATTGGGTGCTAGAAAAAGAAAAGGAATGAGCAAATGGGTAGTCTTGCACTTCCTATGTGTTAAATCTGTTCTTACACCTTATACATAAACATTCTCTCTGTTTAACAAGGCAGGTTGGAGAGACTTCTGATACACTTTCTAATTTAATTACCTTTTTTTCTGGTCTTGTCTTTTATTGCAGCTATAATAACAGTGTTTGATCTGGCTGATATCCAAACTTTGGATCACACCAAGTAAGTTTCTGCATTTTGGCTTATCTTTTAAAGGTTTTTACAGCAGGTTTAATTGCCTTCCATATGTAGGTGTTAAGAGCTTGCTGGATCATGAGTGTATTTTCTATTGAGCTAAGAAATTAAAAATGACAGTTACTAGTTTGGATTACATAGGGAGGGATTTTTCTGAAGAAAATGCAGAGCATAAATTTGAACTGCTTACACTTGACTTCCTTTAAAGTCAGTGCAGAGAGGGAGGCACTTCAGTAAAAGCTTGATCCTTCCAAAGCTAGACATGCAGCAAAAGATGAAGTGCACTCCAAAAGCTTTTTTTTTTTTTACTTCATTTGGTATAAATAGAATAACAGGCTGGAATCTAATGTAAATGATAAAATTGATGAGATGCATCTCATGCATGTCTCAAGGGCCTTTCATTTTTTAGATGCACTGCTATCCCAAATTTTTTTCTCTGATTTCTGATGGGAGATAGGCTGTCAGAAAGAGGAGAGAAAATTACAACTCCAAGTATGTGTAAATACAGCTAAACTTACTAGTTCAGATCTTTGTAATGATTTGGCTACAAGAACACACTGATTGTGATGAGTGAACTCATTCTGCTTTTAGTGCAGGCTGCAAATCCCTGCATGGATCTGTGACCCACACTGCTGTCACAGCTCAGGGTGCATGTATTTCTAATGTGCTGTTGTGACTGTAATGCAGGTACAGACTTCTTTACAACCTGTACTCTCTTATTTGAATGTGTACTATGGTGCTTAGCTCATTTACATAGGACTTTGTAAAATAATATATATATTAGTGTCTCTGCTTGGCTGAAAGTAATTGAAGCCTGTGAACCTGATTTCCCACACACGCACACACTCCCTTCCCTCCTTGACTTGTGTTGGATGACTCAAGAGAAACTTGATTGCCAGAGTAACAAGAATATAAAAGCTTGTGAGACAAGAATCATACAGCCTTCATAGGGAGCTGTTTTATAATGCTGAATAGATTATTTCACTCTTTATTCCCATTTGTACCCAACCTGCTATGTGGTTCATACCTTTTCAGTTGCTCCTTGCTTTCTTATTCCTTATCTCACACCAAACTTTGCCCTCTCCCTTACACTGTGAAATATCCTCTGTGGGTGCTAAAGTGATTGTTGAATTTGTACTCTGCCATGGTATGATTTTTCCTTAGTGGGAGACATGTATTCAAAGGAGCTGGAATAGCTACTGCTCTCTATGTCTAGAAAAAAGGCTTTTGATACTCTCACAAGTTCTTCCACTCACTTTTCTTGTGACCTTATTATCTGTCATATTCTCCTGTACTCCTTGTTCTGACTGATTTTTTTTTTTTTTTTTTTTGGTATTTCAGACAGTGGTTAGAAGATGCATTGAGGGAGAATGAGCCAGATTCCAGCTTCATCTTTCTGGTTGGAACAAAAAAAGATTTGGTGGTGAGTAAATTGAGTGCAGATAAGGAAATCAGATTTTCCCCAGTTCCTCCAGCCATTTCCCTTGCAAGTTGTGCACAATGTCATTGAGATAAAGACCTTGAGTGAAAAACTTAAAAGGTAAATTGAACAGTCCACTTGAAACCAATTAAAGAATAGACTCTGAAAAAAATGGGTAGTTAGTGAAATATTTCTTGCATGACATTTTTCAAGCATATAAAACATATATAGTGATCTTGAAGGTTTTGTTGTTGCTCTGTAACTGTTCAGAGGTTTTCTTCTTTCTCTCCATTTAAAATAGCTGCAGTATGGAATTTAGAGCACTATATGTATTTTTGTTATGGCAGCAAGCCTGACATGCTGGATATGAATCCTAGAAATGTGAAATTCTAAGCTAGATACTCACAACTGAGTGTTAGAGTTCAGAGAGCTATTGGAAAAATTAGAGGGAAATTGGTTTTAAGGAATGGTGTGTACATTACTCAGGAACAGGGAAGGTTTCTTACTTAATTGAATATCACATAATTTTCAAAAGAACAGGGTGAATGCAGTCTCTCTGTACAATTCTCAGTCCTGTGTTTGTCTTTCTGTAGAAAAAAGATTTTTAAAGCTTTGAAAACAAACTTGTTTATTCTGTTACTAGTTGGTTGGTCCCTGCTGTGAATGATGGGGTGACAAGGATTTAAAGACCATTAACTGGCTGCTGACTTGATAGTCCTTTACCAGGGAATGTGTTAGATACAGGGGTCACTTGTTAACTCTTTTGTTTCATGCTGTGGGAGCTGAGTGGACACTTCCATGTAAAGCCAGTACTAAATAGCCGAATGTTCTTGCAGCCATGTGTGATTGCCCAAGTCTAGGAAGGTCAGAGAGGCCACTGAAAACTGGCAGCATCCCAGTGTGGGTGCTGTGGCAGTGCCTGGGTGCTGTCACCAGCCCAGCCCTTTGTTCAGCTGTCCCGTGTTTGCCCAGTCAGGTGCTGTGTGTGACAGGACAGAGCTCGATGCCATCCGCTTTGCCAAGGAGATGCAGGCAGAGTACTGGTCGGTTTCAGCCAAAACAGGTAAATCACTGCAAAGGATGTAAAAATAGCATCACCACCAGGGCTGATGTTGCAGTGGGAGGAACTTATTGTCCCCCCCATTGCCAGTTTTTTTGTTGTTGTTCTTGTATTTTGTTGCTATGAGAAACTTCAGGCTTATTAATGGCTGGTTTTATTTGAGTGTTTGTATGTGTGTTTTCACTGTTGTGTGTGCAGAAAGAAATAATCAAGCTGCTTTGCAGTATCTGAGCATGTATAATTCATAGATAGTTACATAAATACACATGTGCACTACTACTCAACGTTTGTAATGGAAAAAGATTACACCACAAGATGAATTCTCTCTGTTGCTGGCTAAAAATAAAGGTGCAGCACAGGGTACAGCATTCCAAAGTAAGAAAATCAGAAATTCTTTTTGCAGTGATCAGAATGAGAGACAGATTGTTGGAGAGGCCTGTTCTGGCCCAATATTGAGCAGTCAGCTGTTTACAGATGTGCTTGTTATGCTTTCTCATCTGTTGATGTGCCTTTATAAAAACACATCACTTCTGTCTTGTTTCCTAGGAGAAAATGTCAAAGAATTCTTTTCCCGAGTTGCTGCCTTGGCCTTTGAACAGTCCATGATAAAGGAGCTGGAGAGCACTCCTGGGCACAGGGCCCAAATTGGGGCAGGAAATCTCATCAGTATGTGGAGTTTTGCTTTTTGTGTGCATTTTTCTTGTTATAGACCAAAGAATTGGGGAGGACAGCATTAGAGCCATTTTCAAGCATTAGAGCCAGTTTCAAACACCTGCAAGCATATTTTCATATCATTGTCTGCCCAGGTTTTATCCTGCAGGAGTGACTGAGCCTGCATCCAGCTTTTGTTGCCCATAATATCAGATGGTATAATTTCTTGTATGTTGATTTTATAACTTTTTTGTTTCCACAGAGCTAGAGAAGAATGTTTTGGAAGTTCCAGAGGACAATCCTCGAGTCAGCCTGAGTTGCTGCTAAGTGTCAACTGTTTCTGCAAGTGCCACACTTCTCTGCAACAATGCTCTCTAACCAGAAATAGTGAGCTTTAATTTTAGAAATGAGGGAGGACAAACTTACCCAAACTTTCTTGCTGAGAGTTCCCTTGCTGCAGGCTCCCTGTGCAGGGCGGTACAATTGTTATGTAAACCTTTCTCTGTGTAGCTGAAACACAACATCCTTGTCTTAATGCAAGAAGACATTGCCAGTGCCGTGGGCTCACCTGTCTGCCAAAAAGGCTTGTAGTCAAAAATGATGTCATTTTAGTGTGTTATTTTTGATAATTCTCTAGAAATCTTAGCTAGTGAGGTGACATTCTCTTGTGGGAGCAGGAAACAAGTGGCAGGTCAGAATGAAGGGTGGTATCAATACAGTTTTGCCTTTTAAAACAATCGTGTAAAATAACTCTGATTGCTTTTATGCATTCCAAGTATTTTAAAACTATTTGAAAATAAATCTTTTAAACTATCAGGCTTGGAAGTACACAAATGCAGACTGCATAGTTTCCACTGTGGTTTCTCCATCCAGGAAAAATGTTTATTACTTTTCATTCTCCACTTGAGAATCAGAGCCCAGTATTAAATATTTCCAAGCCTAAAAGAAGTCCAGGTAGGAACTTGGTTGTTTTAACACAGCTGTCTAATATTTTGAAAAATCTTGCCAGATAAGAATGCTATTCTTCTCCATTCTCTTGAGTAAGAAAGAATGGTCACACAGGTGCATAAAATGGAAAACATTATTTCCCTCTAATTTTTCTAACAGCTCTCTGAACTATAATACTTTGTTGTACCTAGCTTAGAATTCCATGTTTCTAGTATTAATATCCAGCATGTCAGGCTTGCTGGCATTAAAAAATATAGATAATGCTCTGAATTTCATATTGCAATTAATTTAAATGAAGGAAAACCTGTGAATAGTTACAAGGTACTGTTTCTTGGGTTATTTATTCAATCATTGCAGAATCAGCAGTATCTTTAAAAATAATTGTAACAGGACTCAGATTTGAGCTGCTGAGAAATACAGATATTTATCAATAAAGAAGTGCATCAATCTGAAAATATTCTGGATTCTCTGCCATTTTTCCCACTTTAAGAAATTGGAAAAAGTGGAAAAAAGAGCTTGAGCATGCTTTTATTATTTTTCCTTTTGACGTAAGTTAGAGCAGCTTCCTAGAATATGATGAATAGAGATCTAGGAACTCTGTGTCTTTTTTTATCAGATAATCTTCACTTTGGCAATTGTGCTGCCTGTTGGCAAGGACACAAATGTAGCATTTGGTGGAAAAAATGAATCTGTGAGGGTACAAAAGGAGCTCTTTATCCAAATATGTAATATTTTGACCTTATGATGTTCTGTGCAGTTGTTCAGTTCCAGAGTCTGTTTCAAAGGGAGGTGAATTTACTCTGTGCTCGTAGCACAGGCTTTGGCTGGGCAGCCATGGCCTTGTGTGTCCTGAGTGAGAGGGGAGATGGTTCACTCTGCTGCAGCTGAGCAGGTTAGCTGGGCTTCAGTGCTGACAAGAAAAAAATGCTTACACTGCAAAATGACTCAGGAACAAATCTAAGAAAATATCCATTTCTGGTTGGTTTTTTTGGTTTTTTTTCCCCACCAAGAAATATACTTCCTAAGGGTTTCTTCTGTTGCTGAGCTCAATTATTGTACAAAGTCACAGACATGCAATCTCCTCAACAACATGCTCATGTTGCCTGGGAAATCAACTGGGACAGTTTTTTCCTAGGGATTCAGCACACTGCATTGTGTTATTGCTGTTTTGTATCCTCTGGAGCTCCAAAAACTTCACATACAAATGTAATACTCTATCAGTCATCAGCTATCATGGGACAATAACCTGAGTCTATTAAATGATGGATGCTTTGACTGGGTGGTTTTTGTTTGGTTGTTTGTTGGGTTTTTTGTTGTAATTTTTTGTTTGTGTTTGGGGTTTTTTTGCTTGGTTGGTTTTAAGGGTGTTTTTAGCACCACTGAAACCTCCCCTGCAAAGAACTCCACATTAATAATTTATCATCTAAAATGAATCTTGGATCATGTTGCAAATGATGAGTTGCTTAGGAAAGCACAAAAGAAACTAACTATAGAAAATAGAAATTTTTAAGTTCTACCTGGCCAATATTTTATTTCTGTAAATCCATTCTATCAGCATCTTAATTGACTTTGAAGAAGCTTTAACATTTTGGGAAACAGTGTTGAAAAAACTTGAACTCTCACTATAGGTAGAGTAAACCAGGATTTCTATACCTGTTGAAATCCCCCCAGTGATTATGGCAACAGTCACAGTTTCAGCTTCTTGTGGAATTTGCAGGTGAGAAATTGAAGCAAACTTTGGAGTCAGTCTGAAACAAAGGTACAGAGCAATTGTAACAATCCATTTCCCAAAAGAACTGAAGTTGTGCTGTTTCTTGTCTTTAATAAGTAAAAGCTAATGTGTTCATGGATTGTGGATGCATTTGTGCTGAGCAAACCCACTGGTAATGGATCAAAAGCCACCTGACAATGTTAAAAATTAAAAGAAAAGGCTTTTATAGTAAGAAATTAACTATGTTATTCATGTTTTGAGTTATTATTTTACACTTAAGGTATGGTTATTTATACTTACATAGATCATGGGATTCAGAACTTTGTGAATCCTGCTGGTTCCCAGCTCAGGTTTACATTGTGGTGGAACTGGAGTCCATTCTCCATGGATAAATCTGTCCCCCTCTGGGTGTTTTCAGCTTCCCATTAATAGTTAGAGGTTGTTCTGATGTAACACAGTGGTGAGTGGATACTCTGAACTCTCTGTATCACATCTCTGAGCAGGCAAGTTAAAATGAAATGTTGGGCAAGTTGTAGGAGAATATGGATTTGGTAATGGAGAGGGTTGATCACTTTTCTGTATTTTTGGCCTGGAATTGTTCTCACAGTGAGAAATTGCCACTCTCTGAATTTGGAGAAGGAGTATTCCTTTTTTACCCTGAGTTCATCGAATGATTTAGACTGAATGGGACTTCCCAAGACTTATCAGCTTTGTCAAACTCCTCCGAGAGTGCTGCTTTGTGTTAACAAAAATACGATTTTTTAGTTTCAGCCACATATTAATCAGAAACCATGTTTTATATCTCACTTTAAAAGCCCAGCTTATGCCCTACGGTTTTTTGTTTGTTTGTCCTTAAAACCCCCCGGTTCTTTCGCGTGGGATGATGCTGAAGAGCATCTCTCGGGAGCTTTACAGAGCCGAGCGGCTCCTTCTGCCCACCAGAGGGAGCCCGGCGGCCGCCGCAGGATCGGATCCGTGCGGGCTCGGAAGCGCTTTGCGATCTCTCCCCGGCCAGCAGAGGGGATGGGCCGGGCAGGCCGGCCTGAGCTCAGCCCCTCAGCGCGGCAATCTCGGCCTCAAATCACAGGTACGTGTCTGCCACCGTAGTCTTAAAGAAATTTTGTGTCCAGTTAAAATACTGCTCTGTTCAATGCATAAAGTATCAGCAGAAATTCAGAGAACAATTCCCAGTGGAATTTCGGGAGTTGTGCTACCTCAGTAGATAAAGAGGGTGTAGTTGTTTAACAATATTATTCACTAAAAGGTAAGTGTGCACACAGAAATCCCTCATGTGACTCATTACTATTCTTCCTCCCTCCAGAAGGGACACAAATGTCAGAAAAGCAGACCCACACAGAAACCACTCCAGGAATAAATCAGAATGGGGAGCCCTCAGTAAAAGTTCTGTATGAATTCAGAACAGATCCCAGTGATGTCACGTACCTGCCATTGTTTATAACCATGCCAGTACAATCTCATAATTCCTAGAAATACATTGCATGTCAGAATTCTGTTGGTCAAACTGCCACTAAGCAAACAAATAGTATCAATAGAGAAAAGGCAGTGTATTTTACTTCTGTGACAGATTGAGAAGTCTTGAATGATTTATAGAGTTATTTATTAAACATATAGATTTTATAATGATTTAGCTCATAATCTGTTTTCCATATAGGTCAGCCAAAGCCTGTCATGTGTTAAAAGCTGAGGAAACAAGTGCAGGAAAAGCAGTTAAAGCCAGGAAACAAAACCAAGAGGGATGAACTATGCAGAAGTGAATATATGAGTAGCCATTTGTGATATAGCTGAAAATAGCCCAAAATATTTTCATTGGCATATAAAAAAGCATGGAGAGGAAAACTGTCTCATGGATTTGGAAACAGCACATATCTCAAAGGTAAGAGAGCTACTCCCATGGAGTTGTGTTTTTCATTCCTATGGGATTTTATTAGTTCTTATCAGAGCTATATCCCACTCTCTTTGCTAGCAACATGTACCTGAAAAATATGCTTCACCACAAACGTGAAAGAAACAGTTTTATGGGGGATATGAGGGGTACATATCATCTTTGCCTGTCCTCCAAGCAGGCAAGATGGAGCTTTGGTTGCTTTTTACCCTTTTATCAGAGGTTGAATTCGTACATGGAAAGGACACATGCTGTAAGCAAGGTTAAGAAGGAAGTGTGATGGTGTGATTTCAGAAGGAAAATAATACCCAGCAGCCAGAATTCTGTTTAAATCATTTGCCACCCTTCACCCAGAGGTGAAGTGTGGGACTGAGTTACTGGGGCTAAATAATATACAGGACAAAAGTGAGACTTGATGCCCAAACAAAGCAGCCTTTATTGTCAGTATCAGAGTTACTTTGGAACAGCAGTTGCCCACCTCAGAAATCCAGTTTATAATTTATTAGCAAGGAAGGTGGGATTGAGGGACTGACAAGCCTGCTACTACCCAGCACTTCCATGAGTGGGGGAAAACGTGACCTTTGAAGGTGAGCTGCATCAATGCCTGGGGGGAGAGCCTTGCTATGAACACAAGAGAGAGCACGGGGACGTGCTGCTGTTTATACATAATATATGAGGGCATGGCTGTATGGACGGATACCTCCCTATGCACACAGGGCTGTGTCCACGGCGTGTTCTTAACCAGTCTTAGCTATGGTCGTGTCTGTTCGGTGTGAGGATGCCCAGGCTGCAAGGGCGAGCGGCCGGCATCGCTCAGGACTTTGCCTTTGTCTCAGGGGCAGCCGTGAGGAAGGCGCTGCGGCCCCCCCACCCCCGCGGCTCCCCCGGCCCCGCTGCCCCTTTAAGAGGCCCCAGCGCCGTGTCAGTGCCTGCGCCGGGTCCTTCCCTCCCCTCCCCTTCCGCAGCGCCGCCGGAGCCGGGCCGCGATGGGCCGCCCTGGGCCGCGGGGGCTGCGCCGCCGGGGGGGCTCCCGCGGGGCCGCGGCGCGCTCGGGCACCGCCGGCTAGCGGCGGAGCTCGGCCGGGACGCGCCGCCCGCATCGCCGCCCGCGCGGGGACCGAGTGCGCCCCGAGCGCAGCACAATAGCCGGGAGGAGGAGACAGGGAAAGGGGCAGGGGGAGAGGAGGAGAGAGAAAGAGAAAGCACAACACGGGGGCTGCCGAGGCAGCGCGGAGCGGAGGGCTCCGGAGCGTGGCCGCGCTGAGGACCGTGCCCAGGACGGCGGCGACAGGAGGTGGGTGGGGGGCGATATTTACCTTCCCTCCCCCGCCCCGAGCCCGCTCCTTTGTCCACGCGCTTTGAAGTGCTCGGGGATCGCCGCGGTGGGAGCATTGTTGTTCGCCAGCGAACGATCGGTCATGCCGGGGAGAGGGTAGCGGGTGTACGCGGGGCTGGGGCCGGCAGAAGCAGGAGACGGGGAGGAGAGACGATTGCGAGAGAGGATCGCTGCCTGCCTGCCGCTGCCCTGCATGGACCGCGAAAGAGACGCGCTGAGTTGACCCTGCCCGAGCTGTTTCTGCTTCTACATGTGAGATCCGGTTGGTTTTTTCTTTCCACCTCTTTCTCTCCAGCCTCCTTCTTGTATTCTCCACTTACTCCCGTATGCAAAATGGTGGACCCTGTGGGGTTTGTAGAGGCTTGGAAAGCACAATTTGCAGACTCTGAGCCTCCTAAAATGGAGCTGAAATCTGTGGGAGACATTGAACAGGAACTGGAGATGTGCAAAGCATCTATCCGGAGACTGGAGATGGAGGTTAATAAGGAGAGGTTCCGCATGATTTACCTGCAGACTCTTCTGGCAAAGGAGAAAAAAAGCTATGATAGACAGAGATGGGGTTTTAAACGTGTTTCTCAGTTGCCTGAAGGGGGTGCAGAGCAGCAGATCCAGGACCTGCATCATCACCAGTCTGCTGACCAGGACGAATATGAAAAAAGCAAGTCACATCACGGGGAGGAAAAGTTCAAACCCAGGATACCCTCTATGAGGAAGCTGTCTACCCAGAGCGATGGGTCAGACCTGTCACCTTTGGACAGCCCCCACCACGGGGAAGGAGAGCAGGACAGGTGTAAGTACTATGGTGAAGAGAAACTGAAGAGAGTTGTAGAAGACATGGAGAATCGCTGTGATACAGATGGCTCTCCTTCAAAACACAGATCGGCTTCCACTCGCAGGCTGGTGGGATCTGCTGAGAAGGAGGGATCATTTGAACCTAAGGAGAGAGGGAGCAGCACCAGCGTGGCAGCCCTAAGGTCCAATTTTGAGAGAATGAAAAAGGTTAATTCTCACTCTTCTGGTGATAACAAGGATGTTGTTGAAAAGCCCTTTTATGTGAACATGGAGTATCATCATGAGAAGGGTCTAGTAAAGGTCAACGATAAAGATGTTTCTGATAAAATAAGCTCCCTTGGTAGCCAAGCCATGCAAATGGAACGCAAAAAGTCTTTGCACTCCCTCCCTTCTAACATGGTACCCAGCTTCAGCGAGTTCCAGAGGCCTGCCTACAGGGGAAGGTCCTCAGAGAGCAGCTTTGGCTATGATGGAGAATATGAGGATGCTGAACTGAACCCCAAGTTTCTTAAAGATAACCTGATTAATGCCAATGGCAGCAACCGCTCACCTTGGCAGCCCATGGACTTTCAGCCCTATCAGAGTATCTACGTTGGTGGAATGATGGGGGAAGAAGGAAAAGGACCTATTCTGCGAAACCAGGGCCCGCCCGACCAGGAAAAACATCTCACGTGGCCCAGGAGATCTTATTCCCCCAGGAGTTTTGAAGATATTGGAGGAGGATACACTCCTGACTGTAGCTCTAATGAGAACCTCACCTCCAGTGAGGAAGACTTCTCCTCAGGACAGTCCAGCCATGTCTCGCCCAGCCCCACCACGTACCGCATGTATCGGGATAAGAGCCGCTCCCCCTCGCAGAACTCCCAGCAGTCCTTTGACAGCAGCAGCCCCCCGACCCCCCAGTCCCAGAAGCGGCACCGGCAGCAGCAGGTCATCGTGTCCGAGGCCACCATTGTGGGGGTACGGAAAACAGGACAGATCTGGCCCAGTGATGGAGATTTGCCCTCTGCGAGGTGTCACCAGGACAGCTGTTTCCACGGGGATGCAGGTGTGTACCAGCTTTTTGCTTAGTCTTTTACATGTATCCAGCAGGGAACGGCATCCTGGAAATGAATGGGAGACCCTGGGTGAATCACTGTGAGAGGAAAACTGTTTCATGTGAGGATTCTGTGTTTAATTTGTAGTTTTGCTGTTTTAGGAGGATCCTACAGAAGTATATGTCATACTGCATTTTAGGAATTCAGTCTGGATTCCCGGAAGGGTTGATTCAGGCTTCTTTTGAGAGAATCAATGGAGTCCTATATTAATAATTTCTTCAAGTTTCAGTGTGAACACTGAGCTAAAAGGGGCCAGAAGTTCACCAGGTATTCACCGTTTGTGGTGAATTCACCACCAGTTTATTCCCTCCCTCCTATTTGTGCCCTATGGAGTAGTTAAACTCTACCTCAGAGGTGGTAGTGTGCCAACAAGCCACAACCTGAGGGTTTTGCCAGAGCTTTACCGATAATGATGCTGCTCCCACAGTCTTGTTTTTTCCTGTCTGTATTAATTGCAGTGCTAGTTTCTCGTTCTGCCTCGTGTCAGCCTTCAATTAGAGCTGATTGGAGGTGATGATTGTGCAGCTCTGTTCTTGGAGCTTTCTGCTATCGCTGAGTGAAGAAAGAACTTGGAATATCAGGAAGCCCTGAGGGAAAAATGTTAACTACATTTCAGCAGAATAAAACTTTTCATTTGGGGAAGGATGGGCAATGTTTGAATCCGTTTTTGTGTAACTCATTCAGGCATGCAGGTGTATCTGTGGAATCAGTGAGTTTATAGGTGGAAGAGGCATACAAGAATTGTATTAATTCAGATGCAGTTTTTGAATGTCTGTGGATGTCTGAACCTATTTAGCAAGGCAAGGCATGTAATGGAAGTAGTATCTTGTGCTAACACCTGTAGTCTCCTATGCAGTAAATGAAAATCAAATCCAGGAATGAAGAAAATAGGAATGTTTGTTTTGGTAGATTTCTTTAATTATAAATCTGTGAGTTCTCTCATGGGTTTTTCTTTGTCTCTTTGAATCTCTCAGTTTAATAAGGGATTAACATGTTATTTGTCAATGGGACCAAATTCCTGCAGTATTGGGTGATTTCAGAGGCCTGTCAGAGATGTCCTTTTCTCAGGTTGTGAGAATTTTCTCTGTTACTTCTCAGAAGAGTAACTGCTCGAAGGAGATGCCTGGCTTTACTTTCCCTGCTGATTGTTTTTGTCAGCAATACTTTTGGGAGCCACAACGGAGAGAGAACTCTTCTGTGCTTTGCTGCCATCCTCTTGCCCTGTTGTTATTGGAAGGCTGGGCAGTTGTAGTGGATGTTCAGTGCACATGGAAGCTCTGCACCTCCTCACGGTGACTTCTCCCTTATCAGACTGGATGGACATCCCTGTTTTCTCTCTGGGACTGCTGCATTCTTGCTGGCTTTTAGGGGAGAGGCTGAGTCTTGTGCTCATTTGAACTGAGCTCAGCCATCTGTCTCTGCTCTTGTTTACTGATGCTCTTTAGATGACTGGGAAGCCTCCTGGCAATTTCAGTTTTTGCAGAAGGAAACAAAGGGGTAAAAAATAACAAAGGTTGATAAAGCTTGAGGGTAAATTCAGCTTTCAAAAAGGCAGTAGGTAACTTTTATTTTAAATAATTTAGCTGGGATGCAGTGATAAAAAGAAAAAGGCAGCTGAAAAGTCAGAACACTCACAATTCCTGGATGCACTGGAAAGCTTTGTGTCTTGTTCCTAAGGATGACCACACATTGCAGGCAAGGACAGAATGTAACTGATCCACCTTCTGCTTTCCTCAGCACAGGGGGTGACATGGCAGGCTTAGCAGGAACTTTCACCAGATGGCTAATCAGCACTGTCTTGCACATTAGCTGGTGGCAACTTTTTACTTAACCAAAAAGGCTTATGCCTTCAGGAGGGCTGTGTTTCTGATTAATTTCTACTGAGCATCATTTTATAGGAGTTTTCTTTCCTTCCCAATTGGGATGAATTTTGATCTGGAACCAGTTGGCAGCACCTCCTTTTCATAAAACAAACAAAAGGCCTGAGAGAGCAGTGTGTGATGATCTGGCTGGCTCCCATTCCCTGCTCTGATCCGGGCTGTTCTCCATGCCCACGTGGTACCAAAGCCATTCTCACATCCAGACACATTTTCCAGCACCTGTGGTTCCCTCACTGCTTCTGCCAGGCTTCCCTAAAGTTTTGCTTGAACAGAGTGCAAGTTTCAATCGCAGTAGGTTCTGGCCAGCCTTCATGTTAATTAGCATCAAGTGGGGTTTATTCAACAGTACTTGACTTCTCTGTGTATTCAGATTGTTTTGTGTTTTCTGGCTTTGCCTTTGATCACTCTTCCCTTAGTAAAGCTGAGTGTGCTGGGGACAGGTGCAGTGTGAAATTTCCATCTGGATCTGTCCCAGTGCACCTTGAGCTTGGCCAGCAGACACAGGCTGTTCTGGCCAAATTATTTCATGACTTCACAGTTAAGTGATGTTTTCCTGATTTGGTGTTACAAAAAAAGGATGTAACTCTCAAGTGGATGGGGTCTGTGCCAAAATTTGAATCTGGGTTTTTGGAGGCGGATTATCAAAAACATTAAAGCAGACCAAGGTATAGTAGGCTTTCAGTTTTTTCCAAGGAGCAGCATGAGAGCTTCAGGGTTGAGATTTGGTAATAGCTGTACTTTCTATTAAATGTACTTAATGAAGCCTGGGCAAAGATATTGATATTAGGATTAATTATGTATCACTAATTTCCTGTAGCGGGAATAGAAAAAAAGATCACATCTTAACTTTGCATTAAGCTTGAATATCTTTACTGTGATTGTGAAGAAAGAACAAGATTTTTTAAATTCTGCCTTCTGTTTAACATTAGTTGCAGACATAGACGTGAGAAAAGGCACCCATTGTGCATTTCTGCTTATGGTCAAGGGGGGAAAGTTGCACAGTTCTGTTATGGAGCAATGGGATCCTGTAGTGGCCTCAGCTGGGACAGTTTCTAACTAACAGCACTTTGTTAATGAAGAGCACACTGGAGCTCTTGCTTGGCTTTGGAGCTTGCTGCATCAAATCAGTGTTGTCACTCTGTGTGAAATGACTTTATCTGTCTGCATAATAACATGGAAACTTTCTGGAGTCCACAGAAATAATATTTACCTGCACAGCTGCCTCCCTCAAGGTGCCCCAGCACTAACTCTGTTCACGTGAGAGGGCCTGGTGGTGCTCTGAGAGAGCCGTGCCAGGCTCTGTCTCCAGACAGCCACCAACCACCACAGGGCTCAGTATGAGGTCAGTTTGGGCATATGTGTCATTTAATTCCATTGGAGTGAGCTTTTACTTATTTTAGCCTCTACTAAATGTGGGAGTTCTGAATGTCCCTTGCTGGAGAGCATGGAACGTTCCCTGTTTTTAGTGAGTTTATTGTAGGGAAGGGAAAGAGCAGTGGAATTTATGCATGTGAACTGAACTGCAAATCCTGTTATGTCAACAGAAGGCCATTTTAAAACTCCTGCTTACCTAGAGCTGAAGGTTCTTCAGTTTTTGTGTGCCTTGAATGCCTGACCAGATAAGCAAGCATCTGAATTTCCTGCTTTTAAGGCAAACTTGACACTACTTACTTGTAAAACCCCAAGAAATCACATAGTGTCTCATCATGGCAGGACCTTATTCTGTACCAGTTTCTGACGGATTTGCTTCCTAAGTTATTTGCATCTTCTGAGATCTTAGACAAGTTTCTTAACTCTGCACTTCTTCCACCCAGTATTGTATTCTGTGAATTTTAGTTTTGAGATGTAGTTTGAAAAGTTCTTTTTGGGATTTTGCAGACTCCTGAGGCAACATGTCAGTGCTGTTGCTGTTGTTCAGAAGCACAACTTCCCTTTGAGCAGCTGAGGCAGAACTTCAGCCCACTCTGTAGAGATTCTTCCTTCTGAGGAGCTGAAATGTAGGAACTTCTATAATGTGCAGATTGCTCGTTAATTTTAAGGCCTGCTGGCCATAGGTCCTTCTTTCCATCTGTGACTTCCATTGGATCAATAATGCAATTTAAATTTTCCTGACACTTGTTTAGTTCATTTTGCTGTTACTTCTTAAACATGTTTTAATTCTTCCCTGTGATGATCAGTGATTTCCTTGATGCCAAGATGCTGTTTAAATGCAACCCCCCACCCTGCCTTGCTTTTCAGCATTTTAGTGGCTTTTGAGATTTCGGAGATTATCAGGATGCTTGCACTACCACTCCCCTCTTCTTAGTCTGGGGGAGTGAAGAGCTCCCTCTCTTTCTCTTCCAGATTTCTCTTTCCCTACAGCAGAGTTTAATGGAATCCACAGAGCTGCTTTATGTCCCCAGTGACTGTAGTGGACTCTGAAGTGTTTGTTTTGTTCCTTCTTCCACAGAGAGTTGCTGATGTTTACCTCAGGCCTACCAGAAGTAATAGCATGTAGACAGATTTTATTTTTTCTTTTCTTATGTTCACCCTAGATCAGGTATTTTTGCAGTCACAAAGCACCTGCCTTTGAAGTGGGAGTGTAAACCAATCCACAAAGGAGTTGTCTGGTCCTGGGGAGCCCTGGAGACTGCTGGTGTCCCCTCATCTGGACAGACTTCCAGGGTGCAAAACTGGAACTTTATGTTCTTAATTCTTATAGTTATGCTATCTCGTGCTAATGCTGAGAAATAGAAAGCTAAGAGCTTGCTAATTTGTGCAACTAATTGCTCTACCATTTTTCCCAAGTGTTTCCATTTGTGTAAGATCTCTGGTTTGGATATTTGGATAAAATGCTAAGTACTGTGTTCAGTCACTCCTTCATTGACAGCTTGCTTTTCACTGCCACCAGAAAGTTTCACTGAGACCTGAGCAAAAGTAATAAAATGAGTTCACTGGAATGGCAAGGAGGCATCCTGAGTAACAGATTTGGGATGAAAGAAAAATAAGATTTAATTAGAAAAGTTGCTAAATCTTCAAGTGTGGGTTAGGAAATGCTTATTTTTGACTGCTGGGCAGCATACTAGAGCTATATACTGACTCTTAAAAGAAGTGTTGAGGGTGGGGAGTGTGATTTGTAATCCAGATTTGGCTTTGAAGGCTACCTGAAAGAAGGGCCAGCAAAGGAGGCCTAAGCCTGTGAAGGTTTGGGCCCCAGTAATAGCTGGAAACAATTCTTCTTCCAGTTCTAGCATGTTTAGCAGTTTGCTCTCTAATGCCCTGCCCTGCTCCCCAGCCTCTTAGGGGTAAGCAGCCATCATGCAGAGGCAAGGGGGACCTGCATTTCAGCTTCAAGGAATTTTGGAGGTCAGTCCATAAAGGTTAATGAGGTGAGACTTGGCAAGCTGTTTGAGAATTGCTCCATTTCAATTACCACGGGGAAGCATATTGCTGCTCGTGGAAATCAGTGTTGATTGGAGGCACAGCTTATCTGGAGCTTGCTTTTCCCCAGAGAAACCAAGACCAGCAGTTTGGGCTTTATTTTACTGTCTCCTCTTTGATTTGTTCTACTCAGTCAGATAAGCATGGAAAGAATAATAAGGGTCTGATCTTGTTCTTCCCCTGGTGAAATATAAGTAATCTTTTGCTGGCACATGTCGGAAAAGCAATGGTGTTCCAGTGCAGGTTGAATGGCAGATGGATGGAGGGGCAGGCTGCAGGTGACTGGAGAAATGCTGGCATGGGTTAGTTTGGGTGAGAGCATATGAATGAAGGACTTCCAGAACACCAATTTGTGTGTCTTGGGTTACAAAGCAGGTTTTGGCCAGCTCACTGATGACAAAGTGATTGCTTTCCTGATCATATCTTTAAATTACAAGTGATATGAAAGTAACCATAAGCTGTAAATAAATCCTTGGGTGTTGGTCTGCCTTTCTACTGAGACATTTTTACAGATCCATAACTTCTCTAATTTTTTTTTTCAAGTTGTACTGTATGTGTTTTAAACAGTAAAAGTATCCTGTGTAGGACAATGTGCTGTATTTCTGTCACAAAATCTGGCTCAATTTGCAGATTTGTCTGTTACTAAAACAACAAAGCATGTCTCCCTCTCCCTGCCTTCTTCCTAGGTGCCAAAATGGTATCTCTCAGACCTTTCTTAACCAGGTTATGGCTCATGAAGTAATCAGATTATTGCAAATGTAATTGGAGGCTCTGCCCAATGTGGCAGCTGGAGTCAGGTTAGTTGCTCATGGCTACACAGATGCTGGAGGAGTATTTGTGTGAGGACTGCCCTGTAGGAAGTGTGAATTGCTGACGTTCAGTGTGTTGGTTTGTACTACTGAATTGTGCCTGTTGGTATTACAGGCCTTTTGCATAGTTGTTACCTTTTGTTATTTTGTTATTTTCAGTCATTTCAGCAATCTCTGTTACTACTGGGCTGGGTGGTATTTTTAAAAAATTATTATTTATTTTATCTTGTGGTGAAGAAACATTATTTTTAAAAGAAAGAAGGTTGTGCTGGATCTACTCTTCTGGAAAATAATCTGTTTTTTTTTTAAACCCTCAAAACTACCCCATTCTCTTCAGGAGCTTCTGCACAAGTCTTCTGAAGTATCCAAAATCCACAAATTCCTTGCAGATTGGTCTGTGACAGCAGCACAGTCGCAGCCATGGCAGGCTGCTGTGGATCACACAGTTTATCTGAAATCTAAGCAGGCAGCCCTGGTAGGAGGAGTTAGAGTGAGTAACTTGTGTGCTTGGACTCCTCTCCTTGAGGTGTGGAGAAGTGCAGCCTTGGCTCACTGTGTGTGTTTACTTCTTAAGAACTCCAGAATATTCCAGACTCCACACTGCAATGCAGCTCCTTCTCTGCTGGGGTATTTATCAGCTCTTCTGTTATCAGCAATTACGTGCTCCCTTGGCTGCAGAGCTAAGGAAGGAGTGCCCATTTTGAACCCACAAGATGGGTGAGGCTGGAGCAGGCTGTTAGATCAGTTTTAAGAAACCCAACACACAAAAAGCCCCCAAAAAGCAACAAATCCCTCAGTTGCCTACAGCCACATCTGTGTGTTCCTTTGAAATGGGCCAGCAGCTTCCTAGGGTAATCTGTTCTGAAGGAAAATACCTTGTTCCCTGGAGCATCAGGCTCCAAATGCGTTTGAGCTGCCAAAAAGGGAATGGAATTGGTGTGTTGCCAGCAGGGAGGTGTCACACACAAGCCCAGCACTGATTTGCTGCAGTGCAGTTCCGTGGCAGGGCAGGACTGCCCAGCAAGCAGCCCCTGCCTGGGCTCAGGGTGTCCCAGAGGAGTCACATTCTGGTGCTTGCAGTGAGCCAGGGCACACAGCACTTGTTTCTGTGCCTGCTGGTCCAGCTGCCTCAGCTCATAATTCACTGCCTCAGTTTCAGTTCTGCTTCCTGCTAACCCAGAGCTGCTCCGGAAATTTTTGTATAGTGGCCTGAAGTGACATTATGACATGAAGTTTCAGAAAATACTGTGCTCGGAACAGTAGATCACTGTTGGAAGACTTGGATGCCTTGGATTCCCCTGTCTTTGCCTGTCACTTCTATAAACTGTCCCCTTTGTTTGAATCCTTTTAGGTAGAACAAGTATGGGAGTCCCTTCCCTGGGTAGGACAATTTTGCTTTACACTCTCCTGAGGTGGTCATTGGACCTTGTCAGTCTGACAGGGATGAAACCACTGACGTTGTTCTGAGAAAACACAATAATGCCTCAAGTGTCTTTGAGAAATCATGGTATTTGGATGAATAAATCTGTCTTTGCCAGCTGTATCAATAACTTATTTGGATTTCTAGATTAGTCAGCAGAGAATGCCCAGTTGCAAAATTGTCTTGCAGTTCTCCCACCTAAGCCTAAGTGTGGTGGATACCAAAGCCAGTGCTTAGCTGGGATTGAAGGTGTCTTGTACAGGTGATGGGCATCCTACCCCACATCAGTGGCTGCAGTGAGGAGAGCACATCTCACACTCCATTCCTTCTTTTTCTTTTCTTGGTTTTCTTAGAAAGCTGATGAGTGAAATCTGAATTGCAAGGAGGAAGAAGAATCTGACAAGCTGTCAGATGAAAATAGTCTCTTTAGCCTGGGGACATAAACCACTTCTCTAGTCCTAGTATTGATCATCTCTGGCTCCTGGTCTGGGGTAAATGGGGATCAGGAGGAGAATGTTTTAGTCAGATCCAGAGTATTGTCTCCCTAAGCTGGAACAAGCACCTCTCAGCTCACAAAAGCAAGATCCTCAGGGGCCCTCAAGAGCTGCTTCTGACTCTGACAGAAAGCTGGTGCACTTAATGTGAGCAATTCATTGGGCTTAAAAGTCACCTGAATAATTGTTTGGGTGAATCTTTTGTTCAGCCTTTTCTCCATTGGCATCTTTCCCGAGGAACTTACTCAGGGGAATGAAGAATCCTGAATAACTCATTTGTGTTCCCCATTGTCTGCTCTTGCCCTCTTTCCCTTGGAACCTGTGACTGTAATGGGCCCAGAGGCAGATGCTGCTCTAACAGAACTCATGATAAGCATGTGTGTGATCAGGTGAGGGGCTGGTGTGTGACAAGCAGGATTGTGTTTAGTCCTTGAGTATATCCAGAAGAGCCAGTGTGTGCTCACCTCAACAGGGAACCCAGAAATTTGCTGTCTCACACTTATTCAACAGTTTAGTTTTTTGCTGGCAGAAGGGCCATTGGCAGACCTGGCTGATGGTCCCCATCCTCTTTTCAGAGGATAGGGACCAAGGAAATCCTTGGTTTTCCTTTGGTGTTTCAGGGGGTGTATTGAGCTACAGGCCTGACTGCCTTCTTGAATTGATCTGTACTGCCTGACAGGGATGAGAGACTGATTGCAATTTTGAGATGGTTTGCATGGTCTGATGCTCTTGCCATTCAGATGAGGGCTGGGTTCTGCTTCTTGTGAAAGCAGAAGCTCTCTCATATCTTATGAATTTATATGAGGCCACAGTGCAGACAATTATTTTTCACTTCCCTGTATTCTTGAGTGATGTTTTCACTCACAATGCAGAGAGTGCAGACCTGTCACTGCACCCGTTCAGGCTTTGGAGGGGCACTTGCTCTGTTTGACTTGCTGAATTTCTTGAAGGTCCTCCTGAGCACAGCTGAGCAGTTCCACAAACCCATAAACCTTTTCTTTTGCATTGCTGAGAAACCACACTGCTTTATATAGAAATATTTACATAGGATTTAAACATCACTTTGACCCTTCCTAACCCAAATTGATTTTGCATCTTCTGTATGCACTGAGTGAAATGTGCAGTCACAGAGCTGAAGCCAACTTGCTATTACCAGTTTCTGTATTGCTAAAAGGATCAGTGTTCTCGGTATGAAAAAATATTAGGAAAGAAGGTATGCATTTGGAATAAGTAACAAGGAAGCAGCAAGAGAGCTTAACAAATTTTGTTTGGGTTTTTTTGCTTGGATTATTGTTTTTGGTTTATTTAATAGTTGAAAACATCAGTGGCTACTCTTGTGACCTCTAACAGTTTCTTGGGAAAGCCTTGATTGAGGTCTTGCTGGTGCCAGGAGAATTCTGGTGACTGTTTTGCTGTGAGTGAAGCTCCACAAACAGCAGTAGCTGTTTGTTTCTATGTAACTACCTGAACCAGAATTTCCAAGATACTTTGATTTTGAAGTTTGAACTTGAGCTCTGACTTCAAAAGCACTGATAGGGTCTTCACAGGCTTAGATTATGAATGTTTTAGAACTGACATGCATGCAGGTTGTGCTGTTTCAGTAGCAATACTGATGTGGCTGAGCTGTGCTGGGCAGGCAGTCCAAAACTGTAATTTTATTTTGAAATTTTTTGTACCTCTTGGAGAACTGTGTAAGCTGGCCATATGTATCTGCCATGCCTCCTGGTTAGGTGCTATGGAAACACTAATGTAATTTGGAAAGCATTTTTATTTTATTTAATAATTCTTTTAGCCATCCTGCATCTGCCATCCTAAAGGGGAAAATGGCCTGGCAGAGTGAGAAAATTCACTCAGCCTTGAGCACTGACCTAGACATAATTTGTTGTGGTCTCTGCTCAGACTGAAACAGGGACTAATGTGACCTAAGCTCTGCTTTGTTCTGTGCTGATAGGTAAACATAATAACATTTCTGCTGCAGATAAAGGGTTACACATCTTCCTCCACTTAGTGTCCTCCATTCCTGAGCATGTTAGAAGTCTCAGCATCTCCACTTAAAGCAAAGAAGGAGACCTGATTATCTGTTACATAAATGTGTTCTGAATATTTATGTGCACAAGGAGAATCTGAAGAGGAAGAATTTTTAACTTGAATATTTTATTCTCTGTATAGGTGTTTCAGACTGTTTTCAATGTATATGCAAATATGCGCTGATGCAAAGATACAAGCAAATTTACAGAGTTTTACCTAAACTTTATAAGGAGCTTTTTCTTGTAATTAGACCAACATCTGGTTAAGGAAGCATTCTGATGCTAAAACTGGTTTTCCCATTAATAGACACTTGCCATGTAGGGCTGATGCACATTGAAACAGGCTTGTTTAATAGTCCTTAATAATTGGTTGCTTTGTGGTTGTGTTTTTTAGCTTGTAAGGAAACGAGTCATTTGCAAGTGTTTTTCAAAACACATGTAAAGAATGAAAAGGGAACTTAAGAAGAAAAACAGCCTTAGGTTTATAGCAAGCTTTTATCTTAATATAGTGATTTGCATAAATAAATTTCCATGCGTGTTAATGAGGAAATATGTAGCTCAGTCTTTTGAGTTGTTGAAACTCAGGGTTTTAGCTGAATTTGGTGAGCTCTAGTGTACTGGAATCAAATTTGGTGCATTTCTCCTGGATCATGCTTTAGTTAGTAAATTGATTAACTTCCTCGATAGGTATGTGTTTAGAAATTGTTTTGTATCCATGTTTAACTTTTAAAGGAAAGTACTGTCAAAGAAAAAAAAAGACCAAAAAAAACCAAAACACAGTGGAAAAAACCAAAAAACCTGAGTTCTGTTGCTGGAGGGCTTGTCCTTTTACTGATTTCTACAATTCATATGCTTGCTTCCACTATTTCTTTTTCTTTCTACTTAATTCTGTGTTTCCTCTCCCAGTAAATAAGCTCAGAATCTGGGGGTTTTGCCTCTGGCTCTGGTTGCTCCTTATGTGTTAATTCTCTGGGTTTTCTATTTCTTCCTTCTTTTGGTTTATTTGCTTAAAATTTGAAGCACGAGCTGCCTTGTTTTACAACATGTATCTGTGTATGTCTTCCAGTATTTTCTTATTATGCCCCTTGAGGCTAAATCTTGATTTAAATTGTCTCTGGTGCTAAAGCCTCATGCTGTGACCTGCTGCCCTGTCAGCCGTGCCAACAACTGCTCATTTCTGGCTGCACGCTGGGAGCTGGATCAGGGAATTTATCTGAGGCATTTTTGGGGCTTTTGTTTGGTTTTTTCTGAGCCAAAATCAATCAAACAAAAATCACAAAACTCACCCAAGCAAAGCACAAACCCCCCTCTAAGCATGGATCATAATCTGTGCTCCTACAAGTGTTGCTGGAGGAGCAGTAACTGGTGGGGTGGTGCTGGGGCAGAGTGTGAAGCCATGAAAGACAATTTCCACTTTAAAGCCCCAGTCCCCTGTGGCTGTTAATTCAAATAACAATGGGACATTAATGCTGAGAAGTCTTGTTTAATTTCAGCAATTTCACTTATGACTCTGCAGCTGCTTTGGGGTCTCACCGAGAGGTTTGGGGTGTCCTTTGAGCAGAGTACCTCTTCCCCAGGAACATGCCTTGTTTCTGCTGCTGCCAGAGTGTGAATGAGTAAAAGCTGCTTGAGAGCTTGCAGATACTTAAAATTGCTTTGTAGAATAAATCCAAGTGGAATGCTAGGGCTGAAAATGGGAGTCTTTGCAGCAAGACAGACCTGATGACATCCTGGTGACATGGTGCCTGAAATTGTAGCTCTGTCACTGCATATGCCTGATGACATCCATTTTCTGTGTGAGTGACTCCCCTTCAGTTGCCTACATAAGTACTTTGTGGTTTCATTTATTACATCAGCAAATACTTTGACTGGTTATGACCAGGAGAAAATGGAAGAAAAGATACAATTACTCCTTTTTACTAAGACTTAAAAAGGTGACCAGCTTCTGTCAAAAGGATGTTTAGGTCATGCATCATCTGAAAGGAGCACAGGAGGGGTGCCAGGTCAGCACAGCTTTTAGAAGGTGAGTGGATCTCCTTCAGTAACTTGTGTTTGCTTTCTCTGTGTGTGTGTGTGTTCATGGGCTAAGATTTAATGTCATTTTTTAGGATGTAATTACTGTGATGAGACATCTGTACAGAATTACATCTTACAACTATGTGAATATTTTCCCTTTGTAGAGGTCATTTGTAGGCCTTTTTACATTTGTTTGCTTTGAAATATAAAATGTCATGTCCTGGCCTAATAGTGGAACTAAGATTTCTCTGTGTGATTTGCTTGAAAAGCTCAGTCTTGAACAAGGAGAGGACAAGGGTCACCACCAGGAGAAAATACATGTAGCTTCCAGCATTGAAACAGCTTTACAGTTTCTCTGTTCAGTTCAATTTTGAATTCTTACGTGACTCCCAGATAAGACTTCTATTTTTACCTGTGACTGCTGGCTCTGCAGAGATTTGTGAACTCTTCTGCCTTAACTCTGCTGAATTCCTGCCCGTGCACCAGCCAGGTGCTACATTTCTGGCTTCCAGCTTCTTTTGCTTTTTCTGTTCCTGTTCAGTCCACAAACATGGGAAAAACCTGCCCCACCCTGCTGACTCACTGAGCCCAGAGCAGTCCCCATATTCCCGAAATAGGATTACTATCTGAGGCACTTTGAGCAACTCAGCAGAGCCTGGGTCTGCTTCTCTTCTCTAGGACCTTTTAAAATAGCTGATTTCTTGTTCTTGGCTGCTGCTCTGCCTCAGCCCCAAGGTGATTTCCTCAGCTCGTATTCATTTAAAGGGCTTTTACAACAAATGCAACTGTTGTAGAAATCAACTCTTATGCAGAATAATCCTTTTAACAGGTTTATTCTGATACTCTGTTGGGTGTTTAAGTGGATTTGACTGCATTGTTTTAGTATGTCCTTGAAGATGGCTCCCAATGAAACCTGTCAGAGTGTGTCCTGTCTGTGTGTGCATTCCAAGTGTGCCTGGGAGATGTCAGCCAGGGCCGTAGGCAGTGGGGAGGAGTTGCTGTTTGTAGGGGAAAACTGGGGGTAGCAAACCATGGCTGCTTTTCACACTGTGCTGTCTCCAGCTCAGTCTCTCAGGCAGTGCTGAGAAAGTCTCCCTGCTCTGCCAGGGCTCAGCACCTTGTTACAAGGGCAAACTCATGTTCTTTTACCTGTTCTTCTCCTTGCACAGCCTGCAGGTGTCCAGTGGCTCACCCCTGGGACAGCTGTGCCACTGGATGTATCCCTTCAGCTTCATTTGCTTGGGGAGCAAAGGACTGTGTGAAGGCAAACATCAATTATTAATTCTTGGTTTTAAAAATACACAAAGTGACACACTTTTTGTCTTTGAGGTAAACAGCAGTCTACTTTCTGTCAGCAATGCTGTGCAACCCTGTTGAAATGGCTCGAGTTTTGAGTTCTTGCAGAAAAGTACATCCTGGAAAGGGCCGTGTTTGGCAGTGAAACAGTCAGCAAAATGCCTGGAAAAGAACATTACAACCTTGAGCACAGCCCTTTGGAATGCAGCAGGTTCCTGATAAGGCAAAAATTGGGTGGGTGAATGTTTTTCAGAGAAGCAGGCCTGGAGAAAGGAAGAGTGTTAAGGATGGTAGAGGTCCTGTGCCTAGAGAGTCCTGGGGTTTGTTCTAAGTATATTGAAATACAGTTTTAATAGTATGAAAGTCTGTGTGAGACTTGTGATTAGGGTCAATTATTTCCTTTTAAAAGGATAATTTGTCATTTTATGTTGCAATGTGCAGAATTGGAGATTGGCTTAAAAAATGCACATAGGGATCCTATACCTGACATGGGAATGGGAAATAGAAAACTCAGTCTGAAATTTTCTGCACGAAAGAAGAAGGATCCACACTGTTAAAACTGGGGGTTTCTTTCCATCTATTCTCTTGCACTGCTGTAATGATATGGGTTTGTTCTTGGGATCTGCAGGTGTTTCAGAAATGTGGGTGCATCCCTGTCCATCCAGGGAAGCTGAGGGGTTTGTTTGTGCTGGATCATCTACAGATGATAGTCTGGGATCCTGACCCTGGCCTTTAGTTTTGGTTCTAGAACTTACTGCCCACATCCCATCCATGATGTGAGGTGGTATCATCAATGCTGAATTGCCTTTGGCCCCTCTCCTTTTGCCTGTGGTGCTGAGATGAGTGTGGTTTCACCATTCTGTTCACTGTTCTGGTGGAGCACTGCAGTGGATGGGCCCTATTTACTGTGCTCTGCTGCCTTTTTGTTGGCCTTTGCTGCAGTATTTGGGTGATAAAGAACCATACTGGTGACCACATCATCTTCTATGTAACCAACCAAACAACTGGTTTTTAATTACTAATGCATGTAAATGAACTGAAGCTATAAACTAGTTTGTGTCTCATTACCAGGCTCCTTACTGGGAAGCTCTTCTGTCTTTCTTTTTTTCTCCCAGCATTTCTGTGGCTCTTGACATGGTGGAATCCAGGGGTCTGACTTTTGTTCTCCTACTACAGTGCAAAAGACACTTCTTTTGACCATAACTTGTTAATTGAATGGTACTTGGCAATACAGACATTTTGTGGCAGGAGAATATTTCAGGGAAGTCCAGTCTGTTCTCCCACTGAGTTTGCTTAAGAAATCAACCAAGCCTTTAGTTGGCAACAATAAAGGAGTCAGGAATTGAAAAAATTCCATTTTTCCTGTGCTACAGGATTGACTGCTAGACTAACCGGCTTTTCTTATTTGCAGTTCTCCAAAGGCAGATCTGGATGTTGGGGTTTTTTTTGGGTTGATGTTTGGTTTGGGGTTTTTGTTTGTTTGCTTTAGAGTTTTTGTTTGGTTTTTTGTTTGTGTTTTAATTGCTTAGAAAGGTGCATTTACAGTAGAGGCAATTTGTGTTTCAGAATGACTTACTAACCAGTAAGTTCCTGCCAGAACAGTACTCCCCTAAATTTTAAAGCCTTCCAGGTAGGTCTCATTAACATTCCCTTGCAAGATCAGTGAGAGAAGCTGGCGTTCTCAGCCAGGAATGCAGCTGTCTTGTGATCTGTGGTGTATTACCAAGCCCAGAAACGTTCAGTATCTTCCTTGTAGCAGCTTTGCCCAGGTTTTCACTGTGTGGTTGCTTATTTGTACTCTTTGTACCTATTATTTTTTCCAAACCTCCATTATTGTGTGCTCTGCTTGTTCTGCCTCTTAGGGAGAGCTTTAAAATCTGAAGTTGCTGATGCTGTGAATCAGCAGCTCCCTAAACCAGTTCCTGTGGTAAGCCTGTTTACAGTAGCATCAAGAAATAAGGTGGCACTGTTCAAAGGAAAGAGGAATAGCCAGCCCTCAGGGAATGTGTGCTTTGAGAGGAGCAGTGCCCACACAGCCCTGCTGAGCTGAGCCCTCCCGATGTGTTGGCTCCCCAGCATGGCCCTTCAGCAGCTCAGTGTACACTGTGCTGGACAGCATTACACCCTTCTGTAGCTGCTGTTGGGAGGGTCTCTGCCTGTCCTAATGCAGTGAAAGGGGCAGCTTGGTTTGTGCATTGGGAAATTGCTTTTGTCTTCAGTGTTATTGTCCCCTCTGCCCAGCTGTGTGGTCTGAGCTGTCAGATACTGAGCTTAGGATCTCCTGATGCTTTGCTGTGATTTTAGTTGGGTTTTTCTTCTCTGCTGAAATATGTTCATTTTGCAGTCCCATGCAGTGAAGATTACTTCTGCCTGGGAGCAGAAATGTATTTTCTCCAGAAGTGGCTGTGGCCATCTCAGGTGCTGATTTCTCTCCTTGTTGACAGTTTTTGGTTGTGGTGTTTTTCTCCTGTCTCAATACCCTTTACTATTCTGTTATCCCTGGTGTCTGTGTGCCATGCATGATTCAGTTTCATATGTAATTAGTTTCCTCTTTGGTGTTGATTTGTCTATCCTGAGCCTAATTAAACCTTAATTGCTCTCTGATACCTGTGTAAGGATTCTTTCTGTCTATGATTTGCTGCTGCACAAACCCACATTCCCTCATTAGTCTAGCTCAGCCATACCCTGAGCTGGCTTAAAACCAACTTTTATTTCAGAGTCTTTGTGTTCCTGTCTCAGCACTTTGCTTTTTATCTTTCATTTCCCTCCATCCCTTGGCCATCATCTGCTTCTACAGCAATGCACTGTCACCTTTGGGGCAGCCCTGCAGTGTGACTGGAGAGAGGAGGGTGGGAAGGTTGCAATTCCAGCAGCAGCCTTGGGGAACCCTGGAATCATGTGAACAGGAGCATGTGAACCCTTGGAAGGGGCTGATGGACTTGGCAGAGATGCTTCTGCTAGAGCAGTTATTCCTTATCCTCCATAGAGAGCACATGTCTTTGAGTATCAGGTGGTGGAGGGGAGTCAGGCTGTAGTAGAGAGGGTATGAACAGAGAGCAAAGAGCTTTGAGATATCTGAAAAGGTGTTAAAACACTAAAACTGCCCTTTATCTACTCAAATCCTGTTGTTCTGTTACCCTTAACCTTTGGTAGTTTTGTATTTATTGTCCTCAGGGGTCACCATACATCTCCAATGAGGAGCAGTGGAGTTACAGGAATACCCTGCACCTGAGTTACTCAGCACAGCCTTCATCAGGAGGGTTTGTGAGACTGCTGCCAGCACATTTGTAAGCAAAGGCTTAAGGAAAGGGCAGTAGTTCTGTGGATTGCATCCTTCTAAGTTGTTGCCAGACCCTTTGGATTTTCTTAGTTTTGTTTTTTCTCTCACTACCATTTCCCTGGAAATCACACATCCATACTGAGGTGGTAGGGAGGCAATGTCTGCAAATCAACAGCATAACAAGAAAGAGTATCTGAGTTCTGTTGCTCTGCTTTTGTCTCTAAAAAATACTGTGGCACCATTTCTAGCTCCAGCCTACAGGGAGGGGTTTTCCAGAGCAAATTGTTGGTGATCCAGAATGGAGCAGCCAGAGTAAGTAGCTGTCACAAACCAGGATGAATGAATTGCTGATCTGATCCATCCTGAAATGTTTAATCTGTCACAGGTGTCAGAATCTGGGTATATTCTGCAGGATAAGCTATTTATGTAATGTTTTGGAGGGTGTGCAAGAGAGAGGTGAGGCTGAGGGAGTAAGAGGTGACATTGGTGACATTTAATCCCTTGCTTGCTGAACCTTAAAGGTTTGCTTTGTGTTGGTCTCTCCCCTGCACTTCCCTCCTACTTTAATGGCAGTGTTGAATGACAAATGGAGGCAAAGCAGTGAAAACAGGAAACATAATCCCTTAAAAATAACTGGTGGGAAAGGAGGAAAGAAACTGTAAATAAAGGAACCCCTGCTTTTATGGGGCAGCTCCACACAACAGCTGCTTGCATGCCAGCAAGAAGGAGCTGATACTCTCTGAGGTCACCAGAGAGTCCTTTTGAGCTCCTGGAAGGGTGAGGAAGACCTAAAAGCAGGGGAGCTGTGGTCTGCTCTGTGTTGTTTTTGTTATTTGTTTTGGTTTTTAAACAGATTTGTTTGGTTATTTGTTTTGGTTTCTTTTTTAAAAGGAGGTTTAGAACCACTTGTCTTGGCCAGAGTGTGAGGTTTGGCTGGGATGTGATTTATATTCACACATTGTTGCAGGCTGCTGAGGCCTTCAGATTTCTGTGGCTGTGAGAGGCCAGCCTTGCTTCTGTGTTGTGCTGTGGTCACTGGGAGCAGGGGGATGGAGGAGAGCTGGGTCTGCACAGGGAGGGAGCACTCAGAGCAGTGGGGAGCTGCTCAGAGGGGTGGGAATGTCACAGCTTTATTGCACACCCAGCAGTCACTGTTCAGGGGTGGACAGAAAGAGTTCTGGTGGGCACAACAAAAATCTCTGTCATGGGAGCATTTTAGGATTCACCATGTTATCTCCTTGGCAAGGTTGGAGGCTTAAGATTTCCACAAAACTTGATTAAAGATGGCAGATGGAGACATCCTACCAGTTCATGTGGTTTATCTTACAGTACTTTTGATGCCATAGCTTTGGGGGTGTTGGATGGAGTGCCTTCAGTGGGAAATTGAGGTTGAATAAAAGTGAAGACAGCAGAAAGGGGAATCTCTAGTCCAGTCTTACACCCTCTGTGAACAGTAGCTCCTGACCTAAACTGGTGAACAGGGTTCTGCTGGAGCCCAACCTTCCCAGCTCCTGTATCCTGACACCTCACTGGGGATGGTAAAAGGCACTTTGCCTTCTGGCTGTGCTGATTCCTGCTCAGGAAAGATAAGAAGGCCTGAAGGGAGCAGGATCCCTTTGGTGTGGCACAGGGCAGTGGAAGGAAGTGGGACTGTGGAGGGGGATGAGCTTTACCTCTGCATCTCTATCATCTTATTGTGGAAAATGAAGATTTGCTTTGTAAATTGTAAATTTCTTTGCTTTGAATGTCACTTAACTGCAAAGGGAGACCAAATCCATGGCAGAGCTGCCAGTGATGTGTCTGCAATGCACCCTGTGGCAAATCCCTTCATTAGGAGCAGCCCATGGCACTGCCAGGCTTTGGCTGTGTTCAATGTTCCAGGTAACTTTGCTTTGGACACCTTTCCTGAGGGAAGCTGGGCACAGCTTTCCTTTTTTCCCCCTCAATCTGTGAGGATGAGGGGGCTCGAGCAGCTCTGTAATATCTGATCTGAAATAGCTAGAGCAAGAAAATAAGGACATGGATCAGTACTTTGAGCCTTTTGTTTCCAGGTGGAGCCCATGTTAATGGAAAAATGGCTCCAAAGCTGTGCCAGGTGAGGACTGGCAGCCACATCTGCCTGGAATGTGGCAGCAGCTTGGATGCTGCAGAGTCTGGGCTCAGTAAAAGGGATACCAGAAAGGCAGGTGGAAAAGTTGGATGATTCATCTGTTTATTTCTTGTTTTCTCAGGACTTCTGTTAGTGGGGTGTGGATCTATAGTAGTGTTAATTTAACTGTAATTAAGTCAGGGTTAGAGAAATTTGCCTGTGCATATTTTGAGGTAGTTTCAGCCACTGCTTGTATGTTTGTATGTGTTTAAAGAGTTTGAGAAATCCTGTTTGTGTGGCTCTTGCACTCCAGCCTCTCTGCAGCCATGCTTCCATTCTGGACTTCCTCAGAGTGCTGCTGCTTTTGCATTTGCCTCATCTAACCCCTGTTAATCCAAGAATTTCGTGCTCAAACTTCTGCTGCCTGGCCTGCCCCTTAAGTTTGCAAGAGTACATGCAGAAAACAGCTGGTGCACCAGCTGTGGCAGCATTGAAAACCAGAAGGTGCTGTCAAAGCTGAGCTGATGTTTGTTACCTGAGCTGTGCTGAGTGAAACTCCTGCTTAGCTTGGAAGTTGCGGGATGGGCCTGAGAGGAATGTGATCAGTATCTACATTTGAGTATCACTGCTTACCTGAGTTTAGAGGAGTAGCAATTCTGCAGCTGAAGGAACACTGAGGGCCAGAGGAAGGCACAGAAGAATTTTTGAAAGGGAGCACACATTTCATGTGGTAGATGTTACCCAGGCATGTTTCATTGATTCTCCCATTGTCCCTCCTATGGTTACTCTGCCAATTTTGCTTTTTTATCTGATGTTTTATGGCCTGAACTTGAAGGACTTGGCTCCAGGGAAAGCTGCAGCTTTTCCTGCTGCTTAGATTCCCTTTCTGTGGCCACCACCCTCCAAACTCACTGCCCTGGGCTCTGCTGAGAGCTGTCACCTGTTCAGCTGCTGCTTCCCTGCTGTGGCTTTGTCACTTGCCACTTGTTGTGAGCCAGCTGCTGCCTGTGGAATGGGAGCTGTCACACACCCTGGGGTGGCATCTGCTGCTGGCTCTGGGCAGCACTGGGGCCCTGCAGCCACATGCCAGTGCTCAGGGCTCTCGGAAGGTTGCAGTTTATTGCAGCCCTGAGACACGTGGAAAGTCTCTGTTTTGGCCCACACGTTCAAAAGAAGGAGTTGGAGCTCTTCAGTTCTTGGTCTCAGAGTTGTTTATTGTTTCTTATCTATAAAAATTTTTCTCCTGCCCTGCTGAGGTCCATCCAGCAGGACAGTTCCAGGCACTCTGCCTGCCCCCAGGGCAGTGTTATGTCTTTATACTAAAAACTGCGTGTACAATGTTTACAATTCCTTCCCAATACCTATCACCTATGTTAGACAGTGAGCTTCTACTCTAAACCAATCTGTGAGTGCCAACATCACAGCAGGAGATGGAGGCCAAGAAGAAGAAGAAGAAAGGCTGGACACACTCAGTTCCCTCCATCTTGCCCCCTGAACCCCCATTCTAAAAACCCCAAAATCTACTTTTTCACCTAGTGATAATTTTATTATTGCACCACTTAAACTTCTGTGGCTTTCAGGTCTTCATACAAAGCTGGTAATTTGCACCATGGGTCATAATCAAACCCCCAGGTGTTCTGGGCTGTGTGCCAGGGTCTCTGAGCCCTCTGGCAGGGGTCCCAGCAATTCTGGACACCCAGAGGGATGCACTGAGTTCCATCACGGGGCCACTTGGGCTTGTTCTGGTCCTTTGTCCCCTGCATGTCCCTGGAGCCTGGCTGGTGGGAGCTCTGGTGAGTACGGTGCTGTGTCAGACAGCCTTCCCTGCCCTCCTTTTCCCAGAAAGGCTGCAGGCAGGTGAGATTGTACCGTGATTCACATGTTCTTTATAAATTCTCCAGCCTCAGGTGGACTTGGGATTTCCCCAGCATTAAACATTAGCCCTCAGAATAAATCACTGCAAGCTGGAAGGGAGGGGAGGATGCCAATACCTGGCATCTGTGTGCTTGCTCTGTTTGCCCGTTTTCCTTTTTTGTCCTTTGCTGATGCTCTCCCCTGGGTGGAGGGGAGCTCCCAGCCCCCAGGGCTCTCCCTGCAGCTGCCGGGGGAGGCACAAAAGCTGCCTGTGCTGCTCTGGGAGACAGCTGAGGGCTCAGCCCTGCTTCGGGAACTGCTGCTGGGCCCAGGTGCTGGGCAGGGACCAGCCCTGCTGCTGTTGGCTGCGGGAATGGTGGGAATCCTGGAATTATCTGCTGCAGTGGGGAATGGCACGAAGGGATCCTCCACAAACACCCTCTGAGGGATCTCCAGCCTTTTCCTGCCCAGTGCAGCAAGATGGGATTTCCTCTGCCAATACACAGATTAGTTTGTTAAAGAGCTGTGGATTGGTTTGGGAGCACAAGTGCCTTTGTCAAGGTTGCTGTGCACGTCTGGAACAAGGGTTATTTTTCTCTTTAAGGGAAGGAATTTGCAGTCAAAATTTTCATTTTGAAAGTTCTCTGCATTGTCTCCATGTATCTTGTCACTTGTAAATATTCATCATCTTCAAAGAGATTAGTGAGGGTAGTTCTGAGCCTTTCCTGAGACACCTATCCTAAAAATCTATGTATTTGTTCAGCTCTGATGAGCAGCCATTTGGATCAGTGTGGAATCTGTTGTAAATTCAAGTGTACAGGCCGAACTTGTCTTTCCATATTTGTTTCTGTGGGGAAAGTGGAGGATGTGAGAAGTGGAGTATGGAAGACAATACTATTTTTGATTGGGATAGGGATGCAAAGAATTCCATTGTGTAAAGTTGAGGTGAAGGAGTTATCTTTGATAATAAATAAATAAAGGGCTAAATAGCCCTTTTCTCTACAGACTTTGTGTTTAGGTGCTGCTGACAGTGTGCCATCTCCAGGTACAAAGGAGTGACTTCAGGACAGTGTAAAGTGTGACAGAGAATTTTCTGCTTGTGTTTTAAATAGAAAACTATCACCTTATTACTGGAATATAGTTGGATTTAAAAAGCTTGAGAAAATTACTGTTTGGATAGATAGTCACCAAAAGCTGTGAAGATGAAGCACAACTGAAATTGTGTTTTCTTGTGTTTTTCACTGATCTTCTGGCAAGGAATTAATGCTCAACAGGAACAGAATGTCTGGCTCTCCTGAGGTGCAGTCACTCCTGTGACTTTTGCACTGCTGAGGCAGTGACACTCAAAATGACACTTACTATCTGTCACCACAGTTTCTGCTTTAATTTAGCCTTGTTTCTATTTCCCTGGCAAAGCAGGAGCTGGTTCTTGCATCGGCTTGTTTCTTTCTTTCAACTCGGTGGTAACCACACCCAGAGTTCAAGTCCCAGCACACTTCACATTCCTGATTCTTTAACTGCTGAAATACTGCTCAGAAAGTGCCAATGGATTTGTTTGGGGGCGTATTCACTGCTGCCTGAGTCTGGAGTATCTGGGAATGTCCTGTAACCTTAAAGATGTAAATGTGTCACGTACACCTGTGAAATCCTGATAAACAAAGTTCCTCAAAGCTCTGCTTGGCACATTTGAAACATTATCTGAGTGAAACTCTGTGATTTAGAAAAGCCTTGTAGTACCAGCTCTGAAATTCTGTTCACTGGCTCATGTTGATTTGTCCATGTGAACAAATCAGAAACGTTTCTTGCTCAAAATACATTGGTCTGGAGAGTATGACATCATATATTGAAGTCTGATTCCAGAATGTCTTAATGCTAAATGGTTACAGCTGAATCAGTATGTTCCCTTTGGATGACATTTAATTAGGGATGCACTGTGCTTGGGAGACTTTTAGCTGCAAAGCTGGACTTAAGAATGAAAATTAAAGGACCAGCTGAATGGAAAATCTGTATTGTTTGGTTTACATTTTTGTATAATTTCTTTGCTAGTCTGTCTTTGTCAGGGTCAGATTTTATACTGAAGCTAAAAACTGGTGTGAGAGAAGGGTAATTTATTAAATTATTGTTACTGAGGCTTTCAAAGCAATGATTTCTCTCTGAGCAGGAGGCCAGGCTCCTGGTGCTGGTACAGCAGTGATGTTCCCACAGCTCTGTCCAGCTGGACTGGCAAGCTGTGTCCTGTGTCCTCTTCTGCCAGGAGATGCTCCTTCCTCTCCTTTGGTCTCCCCTCCTCTCTGGGGATGCAGCTTTGCTGTGATCAGAGCTGAGGCTGCAGAAATACAGAATTTCTTAATTCCCCATGTCAGAGCAGCAGCATATAGAGCTTGTAATGTTGCCTCTTTTTTCCTGTAGTGATGGTGAATTTGTGCCTGTGCATGGCCTGGCATCAGGGGCAGGTTTTTGCTGGGCCTGGCATCCCTTCTCTTTGGTCTGTGATGCCTCTGGGGTAGCTGTTTCCAGAACCTTCTCTGCACTCCTGCTCTGTGCGTGCCTGCTTAACCAGACTCATGGCTTGTTCAGTGTCCCTTCCTTTGATGTCCTTGCTGTCACTGAAAGGTGATACAGAGGGAAAGAGGTTTTTATCCCTGCAGTAATCCTCAGACAGCTGGTTCTGCTGGTGCTGAAAAACTACTTCAGACTCTCCAGGAGGCTAATGTCTGCAGAGTTTGTTGAATAACTGTGTTATGACTGCAGGCATAATGAGCTATAATTGCAGATAAATGCATGTACAGGTTGGTGAGTGACACCATTTCTGTGCATGCATAATGTCCTTATCTGTGTTCTTTTGGATGGCTGCTGCAGTCTGGTCTCACTTGCCCCACTGTGGCAAAGTGGAGAGGCTTCTTCCCTCGGAAATCTGGTTTTACAGTGTTCTGATAACAAGACAGACAGACTCCCTCACATGTGCTATCAAAGATGTGCTTCTCATGTTATGGCTTGCTGTGCACACACTATCAAATGTTCTGAAAGTCCTGTGGAGAGCGTTGATGGTTTTTGTGGGGTTTTTTGGAATTGCAATGTGCAGAATATTTAATGGTTCAGCAGTAAGGCCTTTTCACATTTGTGTGGTGCATAAAATGTGAGTTCATTTGAAACTCTTGTGTCAGAAAACACACAATCTCATTCATTGACATAGCAGGTTTGGACATCCAGTATTGTCTGTGTGCATAATGTAAATTTGTTTGTGTAGTCAGCATAAGAGCTCTGACCCTGGAAAGCTTTGGCACTATTGAACTTTTTCCTGCTTGCTGAATGTACAAGGCTTGGTTGGAGTGGTTTGGTCACCGGGAGCATCCCAGCTGTGCCACAGCTGCCCATGCAAGGTGAGGGCTGTCCTTTCTCAGGGCAGTCTGTGCAGAGCTGCTCTGGCAGAGGCAGGGTAAGGAGGCAGTGGCTGCTGCAGAGCTCTGTGCAGGCCCTCATTTCCCTAAATGTTTAATTGCAGGGTGTGGGTTCCCCATGGCTGTGTGTTAGTGCGGTCTTTGCTGTCGGTGTGTGCTGCACAGTGAGCTCCTCATGCAGCCCCTGAGCTCTCTGTGTGCCCTGGCAAATCCGAGCCCCTGTTCAATGCCTTGCCCCAGTCATTGCCCCAGGGTTGCTCCTTTTCCTCACTCAAGGGCGTAATTAAAACAAACTTTCCTGTTTGTTTTAATTATGAGTGTTTCTTCTTTCTATTTCAAATAAAATGCTGGGGTTTTTTTCCTAAATTGACAGGCAGTCTTGTAGTACACTGTTAGGAGCCATTGATTAAACAAAATCTTTGGATTTGCTTATCTAAGTGTTTTTCTGTGTTTGTTTTTTTACATAAACATTTTAAAGAATTGCAGTAGGTCAAAGGATCTGCAGATCTTAGCTGTGCCTGCTTGTACTGAGAGCATCTTGCTTTGGGTTTGTGTTTCTGGTGGAGTGGGTTTGTTGTTTTAATTTGGATTATTCTGCAAATTACTTTCTTGTCCCAAGTAATGTGTGTTTCAAAGCACTGGAATATTTGACTTTTTTAGTGTTTCTTCTGGCCACATGTTCTGAGATACAGTCCCACTAGCTTCAGCAAAAAGAACTTTCTCAAATGAATTATAAGAATCTTTTTCTGGTAACAATTTCTTTCCTGTTTCTTGGTCCTGGCTCACAGGTATCTCAGACTCTTCAGTCTCTGAGAGCCCTGACATGTGCATTTTTAATATTTACAGTAATAAATATTTCAGTGCATCATGTGTAGGGATCACTCAGGAGTTCAGTTCAGAAATGTCTCTGAAGTGTAGACCATCTGCTGAAGATCAGGGCTGACAAGCATCCACACAGGACCTGAGTTAACAGAAGAAACCAGCCTGGAAGTGGAAGCAAAGAGAAAATCTTTTTAAAATGCTGGGCAGCATTTTGATGAACAGAGCACATTACTGGAGTGCAGAAACATTGTCTCAGCTGTTTGACTGAGAGTTTCCAAATGTTTGGTAGTACAGACTTGTTTTCTGCATCTCGTTTCTGTGACCTTATTTCATGTTGAGTCTAAAGATGGAACTGCAGATTTGCAATGGCAATTGCCATGCTGATAGCTGTCTTCAGGAATGTGCAACAGCTAAAAACCACTGCAGAATGCAGCCCATGAGCATAAATGAGAGGCACAGTTGTTGAAATGGGTTTAGGAATTTGCTTAATCTGCTTCTGTATTTCTCCAAATGCTGTCTTCTTTTATTCCGGGGGACAAACATTATCTGTAAGGATGGGCAGGGTGACAGGGGCATTAAAAGTGCATCTGTTCTGTTATAGCTGGAGGTGGTGAGAAGTCCAGGCTTTACAGACCCATCATGTTTGGAGCACATTTTCTTTGCCTGTGGGCAGCAGCAAGCACAGTTAAAGGGGCACCAAATAAGTTTTCACACACCCTTCTTAAATCATACTATTGTATTTTGGGACAAAATAAAAGGCAGGACTTTGGCACTTCCTGACATTTGTTGAAGTCCTACAACTACAGCATATTTTAAATGCCTCCCACCTCTTCTTTTTTGCTCAGTCATCTCTTTGATGCTCTGTAAGTGCTGCTGCTACCTGGGCCTCCCTGCAAAGGATGAGATGGCAAAGCTTCCTCATCTCTTAGTGTTGTCTTCAAATTCTTTTGTGTTAAAGGGAGTTAATGTGGCAAAAGGCTGCTTAGAAAAGCTTTGCCAGTAAGTGTTGCTCTCCAAAGAATGGCTGTGCACATCAGCTATTCACCCTCAGTTTTCCTAGGGAGGAGAACTAATTTTCTTTCCTGCAGAATTGTAAGATTTGGGTACTTCCTGAGTCTAGAATAATGTGCCCTGCTGCTTAAACCTTGTTAGCAAGCTTAGACTTGCTGAAGAAGCATTTGCTTCTTCTACTCCTCAACCTGTCAGGTTTTCAGATTATCCTTGCTTGTGTCCTGCCTGTAGAGCCAGGTGGGAAATAATAAACCCCCTCTGCTTATCTGTGGTCAGCACTGGCTGAAAGGGAGAGCTTATCTCTCCTCCCCATGTGTCCTAGAGGAAGCCAGGCTGAAGCAATGAATCCCATTCCTAGCAACAGGAAAACCCAGAATTTGACTTAAAGGGGATGATTGATTGGAGAAAACCAACAAACAAAAAAAACCAAGTGACTGGGCTTGGTGCCAAGGGGCTGAAGCTCCTTTTGTGGCCTGCTCAGGTGTGGCAGTGGGCACTGCAAGCACAGAGCCCCCAGAGCAGCACCAGCAGTCTGGTTGTGTGTGCTGGAGGTCAGGGCAGCATCCACAGATTCATTTTTATTTGTTTTTTGAAGTTTCGTTCTGGAGAAGCATGTACAGCAGCTTTCAGCTCAGGGAAGGGCAGAGCCTGCAGGTGTGAGCAGAGGGTGGTGCAGGATTTGTGCAGGAGCTGCCTCAGTGTGTGTCAGCCTTGCTCACATGTCGGTGCTGTGACAGCAGATGTGATGTTGTGTTCCAGGGCATGATTTCAGGAGAGCTGCAGCTGTGTGGGAGGCATGCCCTTAGACAGTGACCTTCCTACCTGTGAGCTCTCAAAATAATAACGCAGAAGTGTTCAAGAAGATGTCAAGTCAATGACTGTGTAAGCTTGTCTGAGGGCCAGCTGCTGGGACTGGCATCCATCAGGGGTTGTGGAGGGGTAAAAACTGGGAACACAATGAATTTGAGACTGAGGAAGGTTTTTCTGCATGCCCATGCCTTTGACTAAAGAATTGGTAGTAGAGAGGTAAAAGAGGAGTAAAGTGCTGCATCCAGAAGAGCTTGACTGCAGAATAATGCCTTGAAGGGGAAAATATGCAAGATTTTGGGGGTCCTGGATTGATGTAATTCTGAAATTCTTCTGTTGTATATGACAGTGTGTGTTGCTTGTTCCTATAGTAACTTAAAGCTGTCTAGTTCTCCTTGCCTCAAAAAGCTGTTCCTGGGTGATGCTTTGGAATTTCTCTCCTTTGCAATGGAATAACTCAGCCCTTAACTATGTAGGTTATCCTGATTCATTTACAAACCCTCCCTGCTATGAAAAATGCAAGTGAGAAGCCTAAGAAGAGTTAATTACCTGTAGGAAATTACTTTTGCCCAAAAAACTGCAAATAGATCTTTTTCTAGCTTTTACTTTACAGTTCTGAGTATAGGTAGCTATGATCTCAGTTTAAAAATGGAGAAAGTCAAGGCATTGCTGGATTCTAATCTGGCTCTTCCTGGAGTCCAACTCTTCACCTGCAAAGCAAAAGATCTCAGCTGTTGTCTTTCTGCAACATGTCCTTAAAGTAATGAATAAAATAGTATATTCAGCACATCTGTACATGTTAAAAAGTTAAAAAGCAATAGAAGAACTTGGGGTGTTGTTTAAAAAGCCACATTTCTAAAATATCATGGTTTTTCTCTATTACATGAAAGGAATTGCTGTCCCAGATGGTTGGACCCAAAGGGATTGGATATGGAGCAGGATTTTGTGCCAGGTATTGTCTTGGTAACCATGGTGCCACACTGTCAAACCTTGCAGAAGAGTTTCCTAGACACCTTTCCAGTGATTGCTGTGAATCACTCACTCTTTTTCTTTTTTTTTTTTTTTCTTTGTACATCTACTAGATGCAGAGAAGTTCAAGTTCATGGTGCCATTCTCATGAAAAATGAGCTGCCCAGGTGATACTGGAAGTAGGGATATTTTCTGCCAGTTTCCAGAGCAGTCTGATTGCACTCAGAGAGCTGTGATGTTATAAGCAATTGAATTTAAGCTACTGGAATACTTCTAATTTCCAGCAGTCCTGGAGGCGTGGAAAGTGTCTGCCTTGGGTTTGCTGCATGCCAGAGCTTCTCTTCTCCAGCTGTCATTCTCACAGAATCCACCTTCTCTGTGCCACATGGTCCTTCTGGATTGAATTCTCTGTTTGTCACAGCTCTCCTAGCCTTCCATGTCTCCTCAGCTGAGATTTTTGTTCCTAGCCTTGCAGACAGAAGTGTACCTAAATTAGGCTTCAGTCCTCCTGATTTGCAGCTCTAGCTCAGCATAAAGCTGTTTCCCTGTAATGAGTTTTATCCTTTGTGGTGGAATTTTGCTGTAATTCTGATGCTACCAGGATCATTTTTTATTAACCACTTCCAGGAGAGGCATTAACTTATATGCATGTATCATCTCTTGGAAAGGTGACATTGAATGTGTTCCCAGGTAAGGGAGAAAAAGGTTTCAATTTCTTTAATGGGGTAGAAATCTCTGTAGCCAGGAATTCCTGACCCTTTGAATGGAATACTGAGGGAACATTCAGAAATTACTGGGATTTGTTTCCTTGTGCAGAAGGAAGTTGTTTGATGTGTTTCCATTTGAAGCAGCTGGCTTTGAATTTCTATTCCATACTTTTTCTTCAGTCTTTTCTTCCATTTCTTCTGGACAGTACTGCAGGATGTCTGTGCTCCATCCTTGCAGGCAATGACATCCCCAGAAATGCCACTTCTTTTTCCATGTGTGAGCTCTTTTCACCCCTGACTGGAGCCTTGCTGTGTAGGACCAGGCTCGTGGGCTCTGCTGGTTAAGAATGGAAGGGTTTTGGCTTTGGTTGCCCTTGGTGGAATGATCCTTGTACCTGGCAAGAGAACAGAGGGAGAGACTGGGAACAGGGAAACAGCTTTGACCAGACCTGTTGTTGCCATTTAAAGAAACCAGCAGAAGGGGCTTGTCCAAAGTGGTTTCCTCCTTCCCTTTTACCAAACTCAATAACCATGGACAGTGGAGAGATTTAAATTACCCAACAAACAGATAGGGAGTAACTCCTGACATCAAAGCTTCTATTCATGTCTTCTCCTCCTCCTTGCTTCCCTTAAATAATATATTTTATATACAGCTTTTGGGCCTATTAATTGAGCTGCTTTTGGTAGGTTCAGAATGGGAATGTGATGTTTTGAGGCTGGGCACTAAACCACAGAGCTGAGCTCACCGAGTGGTGCCTGGAGTTTTATGGCCTTGGCCTCCCTTTGCTTGCAGGCCTCCAGATGTGGAGCACAACCCACACTGGCATTCTTAGGATTTCTGTCATGTATGGACAGCATTCAGTAGGAAAAGCAGATTATTAATAGAATTTGGAGGAGGTGGGATCTTCACTGAAATTCTCCCCTTCCAAGTTTCTTACCAAGCTGCCCAGGGCAACCTGCTGTGCTGGGAGGCAGCAGGCTGGGATCTGTGCAGCCATGGGGTGGAACATTCTTCCCAGCATTTTCATAAAACAAGGATACAGAAAGAGGAATATTCACATCCAAAAACTTTTCCAGCCTTTTCCAACCTTGTGGGCTAAGCAAGAGGAGTCCCAGCTTGTTGGAAGGCAAGAAAAAGCTTTACATTCTGTTCAGAGAGAAGCAGTGAGGAGAGGCAAACTTGTCATCTCTAGAGAAAATAATGCTACTGGGGGAGAGGGATATTTTAATCCTGGGCTGTTCATGTGCCTGAAAGGTGAGTTTGGGTTTGAATAAGGAATTGTACATCCAGAGGGAAGCTCATTTTGCAGTATAGTCATTCCAAGTTCTAGCTGAGGAGTGGATTTCAAAGCCTGTCTTTTGAAGGCAAAGCCTTGCTAGTGCCGGCTGATGCCCATCTCTCCACATTCCCAGTTACAGGATGGAATTTCCTGTGCCTCCATGTGCCAGTGGTGTCTCTGCTGCTTGGTTACCACACCTGCTGAGGAGCAGCATTGATCCCTCATGCCCCTGTGATGCCAAGACCTGCTGGTCTCCAGTGAGCTCGGGCTCCACCTGCGCCCTTTGCCTGCCCTGGAGTGGGGCCTGAGCTCCTGTTTTAAGGGCTGCTCTGGGGGTGAGCCCCATCAGGTGCACTGTTGGCAGCTGTGGAGTTAATTCTGCCATTTGGCACCTCTGTCATTTGTCCTGCTGCAGTGACTGCCCTGCCCTCCATCCCTAGTGAGCTGGGCTGCTGTGGCTGTGTTAGCTCCTGTCTGTGCCATCCCTCCTGCCAGGACCATGGCCAGCCTCGTGTAAAGAGCCCCTCTAAAAGTGGCTGGCAGCCAGCAATCCCTTCAGAAAAGTCTGTGTGCTGTGAGTGTTGTGCTGCAGATCCCACTGTTACTAAATTTTACATTTCACCCCTGGCTTTTTGCCAGCTCCCATGGGGATGTTGGTTTCCAAGAAGCAGTTACAGAAAAGGAGTAGTGGCTGCTCTTTGCTAGGGATCCATCAGGCAGTGCTCATCCTTCCCTGGCAGGAGAGGGAGGCAGCCCTGGAAGGAGGGATCACAAATCCTCCTGGCCAAGACTCCTGGGCAGCAGGGATACTTGGTGGTACTGGATTAATTCCAATAGTCCCTTGTGTGAGCACTGCAGGTCCTGAGGCTCTCACTGCCTTTGCTCCCATGACCTTCTGTTCCTCTCTGAGGCGGAGCAGTGTGTGAACGACTTCAAGGTAACTTCAGGTTTAGTCCCAGACTGAATCTCCAGGCTTGGAAGAGGGAGCTGGCAGTGGAAGGTGCTGCCATGAGTAGCAGAGGACAGGGACAGTGACTGGGGAGCCAAGGCCTCTGCTGGTCAGGCGGGTTCTGTGATGTCCAGGCCATTCAGGGCCACCCTTTGATAAGGCTCAGCTGTGCCTTTTGGTTTTGCTCTTCTTGTTCCCCTCCCATTTGTCAGCACCAGGTGCTGCTCGCAGGTGCTGGAGAAGGGCCTTGAGGCAGAGTTCAGCAGAGGGTGGGTCCCTGTGCTCCTGCTGGAGAGGGATGTGGTAACCAAAGGCAAGAGGCCCCTCTGCTTGGCATCAACTGAGCATGGAGCGCTCTAACCTTGGAGATGGAGAGCCTGGGCACAAGGGTGAGCTGGCTTTACCTGGGAAATCCTCACCTTGCTCACTGAGTTTGGCCTTCAGCTTCATGGAAACTTTGTGTTTAGATTCATTAATACACATGGATCAGCAGTGCAGGTGATTATGAAACTTTACCTTTTTTTTTTTTCTGAGCTGTTACATTCAGGAGTAATATGCAAATGGAGTGAGTTATGCTTGTTTTGTTTCTCTTCTCCTTGTTCCCATCTGTTAAAAACAAACCCTTAAACACAAATGAAGCTATTCCATCGTCTTTCATCTCTACCAGGCTGCTGTTAGAAGGCAGCTTTGCCTTTATAAAGTGCTGAGGTCCAGCCCATTTTTATTTTAGGATAGAAGAGACAGAGGCTTGTTTCACTTCCTGCAGCTCCTGCTGTGTGTAGCCACTTGTGGTCCCCGAGCCCCGGGTTGCTGATGTGAAACTAACAACTTAAACGGTTGTGATTATTAACAGGAAGAAAGTGCCTGAGGATATTTGTCATCCCTTTTGTGTGAACTGTGTTTCTTCCATTACAACTTGATGTCATTCTCTGTGGCATCTTTAACACCTGCTGGTTTTATAGTCCACACTTATTTGATTGAAAGATTCTTGGCCAAGGATCTAGGCTGCAATTTGCTCAAATAGTTTGAGCCTAAATCTTATTTTCATTAATTACTTGGGCTTGTGAGGTACCAGTGTGGTCCCAGAAATTCCCCATTTTCACTTACATTCCCAAGATGTAATTCCTTCTTTTTATTTTTAATGTTTTTGGGTTTAGAAGGAGAAGTTAATATTTGGGACAGAAAAGGAGCCCCTTGAAGGTGGTGATTATTGTTTTATGATATTGATGTCCTGAACAGGGTTTCCATTGCCACACACAGCTTTTGTAATTAAATATGTGCCCACTGTGCTGGGTAAGTGCATTTTATGAGCTATATAAAATCTGGACTGGGGCATGCCCCCACTCTGAGGAAGTAAAACAAATCCCCAGGTTAAGGTTTATTTTTTGGGGACTGTCTGTCAAATCCTGTCCTTGGGGCAGGATCAAACTTTCCACTTTATGTGAGTGGATGCTGTGCTTGAAATAATTGGCTGGCTAGTCCCATACAGCAACTAAGAAGTAGTGTTTCTTCTTTCTGCTGTAGTAATATTGACAGGAATCTTGTCTAATCCTATTAATTCTTCAGTATTTCAATCCTACCAAAGTGTGTGAGTCTGTCAGACAGTGTAGTTGTTGTTTAAAATTGCTGCAGCAAATTAAAGGAAGCATTAATGCAGGAAACCTAGTGGTGTGCAGAGGTTTTGTGGCAAACAGTGGCTGTGCTGTTGAACAGTATCTGCTCTGTGCAGCTTGCAGTCTGAAACGTCACAACTTCTATTTCAGGGCTGTGGCAAATTGCTTGAAGCTTTTTAGGGCTGGACCAAGCATCAACACAACACGTCTTCCAAGTTTCTGTAACAGTCCCAGGAAAGCAGTATCTAAATATAGTGCTGATGTACAAGTGTTCCTTTCTTTTCCCCTGTTGTGTTTGACTTGCTGCTGCTTGTACGTGTGTTCCATTTAAAGATGGTTAGGCTTTTTGCTGAAGTTTTCACTCAAAATATTTGACTGTGTGCAAACACGAGATGAAAGGCAAGAGATGAAAATAAATAAATACATTTCCTTTAAAAGGAATGAAGATTTGAGGCAGCTGTGCTGCATGGAGGAGTGCAGCCGTCCTTCTGGGCGTGTGCTCCCCTACTGGCACAAGCATTAGCTGTACACTCAATTTACTCAGTTCAGAGCAAGTAGCTGGGCCTGGCTGATCTTTTTCCCTTTTAGAATGGTCCAGTCAAGGCAGAAACCATGTCCTGGATCCTCCCCCTGTGGCAGGGGAACATAACTGTGAGGATTTCTGCTGTTGACAAGTGATTGATCCCCTCCCAGTAAGCAGTTTATCCCATCTAAGATTTTTGTTTGCTTCCGGCCGTGCCTCTGGACCATGTAAGGAGTTTAGGTTGACATCATTTCTAAATCAGTTCCTTGGGGGTAGGTGGGGTTAAAGTACCTTCCATGGCAGTACAAGCTGCTGTGAATTTCTGTATCCCCACTCCTGTTAACTTGAGTTGAATGAGGCCAAAGAGTCACTTAGGTCTGTATTCATTCTAAGGTGTCTGGTTAAGGTGCCAACACCATATGTGTACGTGTAATGCATTCTGGCACCAAGTTCTCTTATCTCTTGCCTGACATAAAGGGCTTTTGGAAGCGCAGTGTCTTGAAGATTTTGGATAGAGGTTGCCCTCCATAGAGCTTCTCTTAGTGTTTCTGTGTTGGTAGAACTGTTCTCCTCTCAAAACACTGATGGCAGTGCCAGTCCATGCAGAACATGTCCCGGGCAGTGCTGTGGTGGCAGTGCCAGGCCGGCCAGCTCCCTGCAGCTCTCGGCCAGGCAAAGGCTCGGGGCTCCCTGGCACAAGGGGAGCTGCTCCCCATCCCCAGCTGCCCTCTGGGAGCTGCCCGGGCAGGGATGGGGGTATGAGGGGGCTTGGGAGCTCCTGACAACAGCCCCTGCTCCTGCTGCTCCCACAGACTTGCCTTTTTAATGCTCTGTTCTCTAGCAAAATGTTGCTTGTAGAGGGGGGAGGGAGGAGATCCCAGGCTATTATCTGCTAAGTAGGTCGTAATTCTGGTAAATAATTGATTTTTTTTTTTCAGACTTGAAATCAGAAGCAGGTCTTAAGTGCCAGTGTCAGACCACTGTGATTATCACTCCTTCTGGAATTTCAGTGCTTCAGCTTGCAGGATAGTAGTCTGGCTCTTTTGGGAGGGGTGTGTCACTGGAAATAAAAGGAGAAAGTCATTCCAAAGCCACATGGAGAAAGCATTTCTTTTGCTGTGTATTGGTTTTAAAGTTTTCTTACTTTAAACTAGCTCCCGTGAAAATTCTCTGCCTCTGGCTTCTGTTATGCTCTGGAATAGCTGCTTGGACTCCTCACCTGTTTATATTGAGCAGTGGAATTTGGAAATGAAAGTGTTAACAGCAGCAGGCAGCATCATTGGCTGTGTGTGCTCTGTATGTGACTGTCCATGCTGTACTGCTTAATCTTTTAAAATCTTACCCTGCTGTGCAGACTGCTCACTGGGAGTCTGCTGTGCAGTGCTTGGGCTCAGCCTGGGTGCTGGCAGACCAAATCCTGCTCCCAGATAGCTGGGCCATTCTTCTCCTGTGGGGTGTAAATGTAAATGTGTGTGTGTGTTTGTGTACAGACACTCGGTGTGTGTTCTGTGGTTTTTAGCTCTGGACACAGAGTGTTTCCTTAACAGGCTTTTTTCACCTCAAGGGAAAGAGCTCTTGTGCAGGGTGTGGGTGTGAGACACACTCCCCTGAACTCTGTTTGATTTTGTGCCTTGCCTGGGGTGAGGCTCCCTGTGGGCATCCTTGGCTCATCACCTGCACCACAGCAACAGTGCAGAGGCTGCTCTGGGGCCTGCATTGGACAGAGCTGGTTCCACAGGTAAGTGCTTCTCCTGCTTTGCCCTCTCCTGCAGCAGCTGAGCTGAACTGCAGCTTCTGGGTGCCCTTGGAGAATGTGTGTGTGTGGGGCTGTCCCAGCTGTCCAGGCAGCCAGGCTCTGATCCTGCCTGGCTCTGTGTACCCCTGCCCATCCCCAGCTCCCCTCCAAGTGCTGGGGAGCTGCAGGAGCTCAGTTCTTGGCCTTGCTGCAGAGTTACTGAGTGAGAGCGCTTTGGGACTGGCTGGGCATGAGAACACTCAGCCTGCTTTGGGAGCTGCTGTCTGGGCAGAGCTCTGCTTGGTGTGTACAGTCTGGGTACAGAACAGAGCTCTTGGGGAGCACCATCCTCTGCACAGGTTTTGTCTTAGCTGGGACTGATGTGGCCCTGTTTTCCTTTGGCTGGAATTCATTGGCATTTTAGTGCTTCCCCTTGGCATGTCTTCAAAATCCCTTGTTGGCTCGTTGGTGCTGTGGGATGGAAGGGCTTAATGAAGTGGTGGTGTAACACATCTGTGTTACCAAAATAAGCTCCCTCTTATCCCATGGTTTAATACAATCTGAACAGCAGTGAATCAGGCAATGATGCTGAAGTGTAAACCAGCATTGTTGGTGTCTGATGAAGTGCACCACGAGCTCAGACTGAGAGGTCTTTCCTCTCATGTGCTTTTCAGCTTCTCAGAGGACTCTGGCACCACTGTGCTGCTTGTTCTTGAATTGTGTTTTTCTAAATTTGTTCTTCATAATAATTGGAGGAGGACTTCACTTCTCAAAGCAGGTTCCACACAGAAGCACAGAGTTTGTGAGAAAGGTGCTGTGATGTGTCAGCTGAGAACCCCCTAACCCAGAGCAGACCTTGACCTTCACCTTAACCCAGGGGCTTCAAGGGGAAAGAGATGGGGAGAAGATTTTGTTTATTAATGCTGCTAGGAAGCTCTGTTCCACCTTCAGCATCTTTAATTAAAAGAAGTTCCTGTAACTACCTTGCCATGGTTATGAATGACACAGAAGTGGTTTTTTCCCCCAGCCAGATGACAGGAAGGCACTGAGCTTGGGCAGCAGCTGTGTTCAGAAGGGTTGTCAGTGGTGTAGGCAGAACCATCTGCCTAGCAAGGCATTTAGCTTGGGCTGCTTTTCTAGGCCAAGATAGTAAACCAATAGCTTATTTTTCATAGTGTTACAAGTAAGATGTCAATGGGGAGATTTACAGTGTAAACAGGAAGAGGGAGCTACCTTTATTGGCTTCTTGGTGTCCCAGATGCATCAGTGAGAAAACAAAACAATATTGCACAAAAATAATGCCAAAGCAACTCACCCTGAAAGGAGCTGAAGATCTAGAAACACAACAGTGCTCTTATCAGACATTTTACTGTTTCTTTTAAATAGACTTTAATGCCCCCCACTGCCTAGGGCTGACCCTCCCTTCCCTTCTCACAGAACTGTCAGCTCAGTTAAACTCCTGTTTGAACAGGCCCTTTCCTCTCCACATGCCAGGACTGTTGGTCTGCTCTAGTTAAATACAGGAAAAGGTGGATATAGAACTGGGGAGGGGTTTTAAGAGATCATGGGGTGAGAATTGCTCCATTTTGTTCCAAATAATTTTATAATCTACTTCTGGAGATTCCTGTTGCCAAATGTTTGAAGTGATTGCAAAACTCTGAGACAATTGTCAAGAGCAAAACAGTAAATCTTATGCTGGTCATGGTTGGAATTTTTTTCCATTCACCTGGCAGGTGACAGAGCCCCTGGGTATGAGAGCAGCAGCCCTCCCAGTGCAGTCAGTACATGCAGTTTCCACTTGGGCTTTTTGTCACTGAGGGTTTTTTAGAGCTGAAATGGAGGCTGTAGTTTGAGCACAGCAGTCAGGTTTGCTGCACCCCCCCTCTGCTCTGAGGCTGCTGCATTGTGTGCAGAGGAGCAGTGGAATGGAATAGGAACTGCTCTGCCTTATCAAGTAACACTCTTTGCAGTTATTTTTACCTCAGCCAGCTCCTGCTGTGGTCTGCCATGGTCCCTGCAAATGTGATTTAGGGGACAGTGGGTGGTCATGGACAGGAACCTACACTGGGGAACTGCTTGAATCCTAAAACTTTACCCCTCATAATGAAAACCCTGCTTTTGTTGGGAAATACTTTTGACTTCCAGGTTCTTCTCCTTACAGCTGTGCATGGTTCATGGTTGTTTATTTGTTTGGTTTTGCTCTTGGGGTTTTTTACCTTATTTTTCATGGAAACTTTTTCTCTCTTTCAGTCAGTTTGCACCTGACCTAGTCAGTGCTAAAGCTCCTGGTGCCTTTGGCACAAATCCACAGGTTCCTCTGAATGTAGCTGCCTGTCCATGTATCTCTGTGCTGAAAAGTCTCTACATGTGAATAACCAGGACTGAAATTTGCTTTCTGCCTGTTGGACTTGCAGTAAATGAGGACAGCTAAACTTGGTGCACAATCCTGAGCAAGGAGTGGAAAACTGCAGAGGTGTTCCAGTGTGCTTTGGGGTTTCCTTTGCCAAGGACATCCAGTGGCCTGACTGCCAACGTGAACTGAACATGGAAACCTTTCCAGCTTGCCTGAGAAAACAGAGAACAGGAGAGGAATCTAAAGGCATAGATGCTGTAAGGAAAGAGATTCATTCTCTGCTCTAAGGCAGAAACCTGAGGTTTAATCAGTGTTATGGGGTGTGATGGTGTGCCAGTATCACTCAGTGTTAAACAGGAGGAACAGTGAAAAAAGAAAAGAGGTAACAGGAGTTTCACTGCTTTGGGCCCTGCACTGTGGTGTTCAGGCTCTCTTCTTGGGTGGGTGGTACCTGTGTAATGCAGCCTTGACCAAATCTCTCTCTTTACCTGTTGGCAAGATATTTGCAGCCAGTCATGCTGGGCACATCCCTGTTCATGTGTGTGTTTGCTGTTTGGGGCTCTAAGTGGGGACATTAAACCTTGTGAGTGCCTCGAAGGATGTGCAGCAGCCACTGGGACATCCATGGACAGACAGACACTGTCAGCTGGCAGAGACAGGCTCAAATCCTGCTTTCTGCAGTGGCAGTGGGTGTAACTTTGTCTCCTGATGTCAGTCACACCCCACTGCTTGTAGTACATCCTCGAATTTACAAATGCCTGTGGAGACACCCTGTATTTGAAAGGCCACATCCAAACGTGTAACCTGTTCTCCTCCTAATCACAGCTGTGGTTATCAGTGGGACTCCCCTGGCTGGTTTGTGGTGCACTGCTTGTGCTTCCCTCCCAGTATTTCAGCTGGACTGGAGCTGCTCTGAGTGTCAGATGTCTTGGAGAGATGGGAATTCACAGCTCTGCTGCTCCTGGCCTGCTGTGCCCCTGTGCAGGCCTGGCTGGGTGTGAGCTGAGGGCGATTGCTCAGCCTGCAGCACTCCAGGGCTGCTGACTGCATTGTCAGGAGTGAAGATGAGCAGCAGGGAAGTTGTGCTGGCAGAAGGGAGATCCTTGGAATTTGCATGCTGCAGAGCTGTCGTGTCTGGACCCTGCTGGATAATCAGGTTAGCTTCCTGGATTTCTCTAATGACTCTCAGGAGCTGTAGTGAGCAGCTGCTTGAGTCCTGTGGGAGGGAGCATGCCTTGGGTTTCCCTGAGGTGCAGAATGGCCTCAGTAGTCCCAGCTTTCACATAATGGGTGGATCATGGAACCTCTCTGCATGGGCATTAGATCTGCATGGATGTTTAATCTGTCCCCACAAATACACCAGTGAGAGCAAATGCAACATGTTTTACTAAGAGACTGCTGCAAACAGATCAGACCTGTCCTCTAGTCTCTGCATGAACTCTTCATGGAATATATGGGCAGATTAAAGAACTCTGATCTTCTTTTTTAGATGTTTAATGATCTGGGTTTGACACACCTAAAAGATTAAAAGTGGACTGCAGTTAATTCATCTCCTAAAGACTTAAAGGCGCTGTCTGCTATGGGGATAAAGCTCATCTGTGGTAGAGACAGAAGTTTCTTGGAGGCTGGTTAACATCCATGGCCTGGGATCCCCCCGGGGGAGGGAGGGTGGAGAGAACCACCAGCTGTCCTGCTGCTTCCATATGCCAGGTACATTGCTTTCTCCTCCTTCCATCTCAGAAATGAGATGCAGTTTGCAATCTGTACATGCACATACACACTTGACTCACATGTGAGTCTCACCCTTCCTTAGCAGGCATTGAAATAATTGTGTAAAATTCACAAGTGACAGGTCTTGTTCCTGCAGCCTCTCCACATGGTTTGGAGATGACTTACTGGAATGAGAGAGCAGAGGATGTAAACCTGAAGTGGATGTTGGTGATTGTGGGAAAATTTTGGATTCACAAACTCCTTTTTTGCATGCTGTATAAGCTGCAGTTGTCATTCTAGTGTGCAGCAATGCATTTAGAACCTCCCTTCCTGGGGTGCTGTTTCCCTTTTGTCCTGTTCCTGGAGAGGCTTTCACATCTCCTGCAGAGGGGACAGTGCAGCCTGGGCGAAGCTGCCTGTTCAGCTCTGCCTTGGAGCTCTGCCTGTTTCTGGGTGAGCTGAGCTGTGTTTCACTGCAGCCCATGCTCAGCCTGTTCAGCAGTGTGAGGGATCATCCCCTGGCCATTTTCAGTGAGGGGGTGCCTGGCAGGAGTCTGCCAGCACTGACAGCTGGCTCCACTTCATGTGCCTGAAGGAGAACATGGTCTGAGGCCATAGGCAGGCTTGGAGCTAGCTTGGGATGCTTTTGTCTTGGATTTTACCTTGTACTGAAGAATGAGTTTACAATTTAATGGGACTTTTTGTTGCTAAATGAATTGGTTTTGTACATGAGGGGGGGCTCCAAGGTTCACTGAACATCCTTACATGTAGGTGTACTGTCTTTTATGTAGAGAAGAGATGGAAAGAATGAAGAAAATAGTTTGTTTTAAATCTGTTTAGCATCCTTGCAGAGCCTTTTCTTCATCCATACAAGAAAAATAATGTTGTAGGCATTTGACATGGCAAATGTATCTGTTCTTTTTCTTTTGAATTTGATCTTTGTGTCCTGGGGGACAGGCTCCTGGTATAGGTAAACACCATAATTATAAATTGTGGATCTCAGTTCTGTGTGAAATTGTGCATATTGAGTGTGCTGTTTCCTGGGTTTGGAGATGATGATTCAGGATATGTCAAAGAAAGAAGCAAGATGTTTAGCTTTCCATAGCTTGGTTATTATATCTTTTAGAGAATGGTGCTGTATTCCCCAGGCAACTGCATTCCCAGCCATGCACACTGATGTGCTTCGACAGGCTCAGCACTGGGCCTCAGTCCCTGATCCTGCTCCAAGTGGCCTGGCCAGCACTGAGAAATAAAGTGACATGTTTCTGTATTGTTTATCACCAAGCAAACAGTGATATGCAAAAGCCGGAGGTTGGAAGGCACATTAGTGACTTAAAGGTTACAAAGGAAAAATAAAAATGGAAAGGGTGTTGCATTCTGGTAACTTATCCCTAAAGCAGCCACGTGTAAATCCCAGGAACTGACTGAGCTGCAGCCTGGAGGAAAATGAAGCAGTGTTCTGCTAATATGTTCTTCAGTTGCAGGAGAAGCTTTTCAGTGTACCCAGCCCATATCTGCTGTGTGTGTATCCTTCCAGTTTGGATTTCTGAGCCATGAACTAGATCAGAGCTGATCCAGCTTAGAAGGGAAGGGTCAAAGATATTTTTCTTTGAGCTGGCTGAGTTCTTTATCTGGACCACAGGCATCTGTGGGGTTGCAGAACTGAGGGGATAAGAGGGGAAAGGGCAGTGAAGTGGTTTATGGCTTGGTGGGGGAAACCTAAAACCCCATTGCTGCCAAGACAATGCATTGTCAAGCTATGGCCTCACACATTCCCTGGCACAGAAACACAGGGGTGCAAACTGCCTTAGCTCTGCTCTGCTCTGCAGCTGTGGGATGTTTTTGGAGTGAGTGCAGACATTACAAACTTGTGCTAGCCGTGGTACCATTCACAAAGAAGCCACAGTGATGTGGGGCTTTGGCAGGATGTGCAGCTCCCTTCCCCCTCCAGGATTCTAGGTATTTACTTAGGCAGGCAGGTCTGAGCTGCTGTGGCTTCACTGCTCTTTTAGCAGGATTAGCTGGAGCACAGCTCGCTTGGAATCTTCTCTGCATGCTGCTGCTAAGCCTCTCAAGCAGCCATGGATGTTTGCTGCTGTGAAAGTATGACACGTGCATTTCAACCATTGTGTGCCTCTGGATTAGATGCAGATAATCTTTCTTTTTACTTAGAAGTTAATTTCTTTTACCCTTCCTGCTTCCACATTAGGTCTATGATTTCATATTTCCAAAGAATGAATGTGGCACCCAGCAGGAAGGGTGTGGGCAACAGGGCAAGGGAGCAGTGTTGCTGTGCTCTCTCTGAGTGCCAGTGGATTTGTAACTGTAAATTTGTTAGATTCTTCCTTACCCCCCAGCCAGGTGAAATTTGAAGCAGTTTAAGAGAGGGGAGGCACAAGGTCGCAGAGGAAAGGAATATTATATTTGAATAAAACAAAAGAAAATGAAAATGGGACAAAGATGGAAAACAAGATGAGAGAATGGAAGCAGTAACTGAGGAGGGAAATGCTAGAACAGACTCATATAAGCTGAACAAGGCCAGGCTGTTGCTGTCAGAAGCAAAGGTGGAAGTAAATGCTTGAGTGGGTTTTTGCAGAATGGGTGAATTAATGATGAGCCTGCGTAGCCCCAGGTGGTTCTCAGCCCGCTGTGCTGGAGCTGTGAGAGAATGTCAGAGGGCCAGGGGTACACAAGCTCCTGTTGTGTGCTGAGGGCTCATTGCTGTACGTCACATTCTCTGTGGGATGAGATCCCTTTCAGGTTAGCGGGAGAGGAGAAGGGCTGTGCCTGGTGCTGAGGGAGGAGCAGAGCACACGTGGAGCTGTGTCCTCAGTGGCTCTCAGGTGCTCTCTCAGCACTCTGTGTTGGAGCCCATCACCCTTGTTTCCCTGCCCTTTTTCTTGTCAGCAGTTATCTGTTGTTGCTGTGGTTCACCTTGCTCTGGCCTTGATGGCAAAGTTGTTGATAGTAACTCTGGGCCTGGCTGGCCCTAGAACGAGAATAGGAACCCTCTTAATGCTCACCTTGACAGAGACACTGGCCGAGAAACCAAGGGCTCTGGCCCCTGTGTGCTGCCTCCCCTTGGCCCCAGGGCAGCTGAAGTGTCGGGGCAGGTGAGCCCCTGGCTCTGCTCTCTCTGCTCTGTCCTTTGCTCCCCGGTGGGGGCTGAGCAGGCTGAGCTTTGTGCTGGGCTGGGGAGATGTGAATAACCCGGTTTCCCTGGCAACAGCGGCTCTTTCATCACAGAGACACAAGGCTACCTCTGTTCCTGGGCTCAGGCTTGTGGAGTGTGTCTGGCTATGGCAGCACTTGGCTTTTCTGGGAAAAATGGCAAATAAAAGCAAGAAGGTCTTGCTGCCTTTGAGATAATTAAAATCTCCATAGGTAGATTGCTGCATTCAGCAATAATAGAAAGAAGAAGGATTATAACTACTTCTAAGCTTTTTAATGTGTGAAGAATCCCTGGAGGATACAGAAATAAAGTTTTAAATTCTGTGTGTGGCTTTATGAACAGATCTCATAGCAGTCTGTGACACTGATAGATTTGTGAGATGACTTATTTTCTTTTTTATGGCTAGGGAGACAAAGTGATTCAAAGTAGACTGAATCTTGTTGCAGAACTAGGAATAAATATCCCTCTGAGCTGATCCTCCACCTGGCATTTCCTCCAATTTTCCTGTGCAGCAGGAGACAGAACATGTTATGGGAGGTAGAAGCGTGGAGCTGGTTTTTAGCTGGAGAAAATGAGTTAAGTGGAAATGCTGTTATTCACTGCAAGCCTTTCTGCTAATGTATTTTAGTCTGCATTTACTCCCCCACTAACAAAAGTGGAGCAAACTATTCATTTTGAGAGTGAGCACTGGGAGTGAAAAAAATATTCCTGCCTTAATTTCCACAGAGTGACTTGGTCTTGTTACTGCAGGAGTGCAGGGAAATGGGTTTGGATAAGAAGAGTTTGAAGAAACTTCTGCATGAAAAAGGAACTCTGCCTTGAGTGGGCTGGAGTGAGCAGGAGTGCCCAGTACTGATGCTCCTCCTTGGATAACACCCATTGTCAGTGGTGTATCACAGATTTCTTGGGTTACAAAGTTCCTGGTTTCACCAACTCCCATTCAAGCTGCTGTTTAGCAAATCAACTTATGTGGTGTTTTCTGAATGGTTGTGGGCTCTGCAAACCTCTAACATCTGGACTAAAGTTCCTTCCAGAACACAGATACCCCCTTCCCTCTTGTTGCTGTGATTGTGCACAGTCTAACAAGTTTTTTGAGGAGCTCTGAGAGCTTGAGCACAAGGTAATAACTCGAGCAGGTGGGTGACATAAAACTCACTGAGTTTGTTAAAATAACATTGCCACAGTCCTCCAGCAGCCTCAAGGCCTTGTACCAGGCTGTTACTTAGCTGGGTGGCATTTGGTACAAGCTGAGACAGAGGCTCACATCCACAGTGAGTTTATTGTTGGGTTTTCAGTATATTGTTTGTGTAAATTCCCAGACCAGCTCTCCCTCCTGAAAAAGCCACATAGATCAAGTTTTATTCTGTTCCCCATAAAGTTCACATCTTTTACTGAAATGAGTCATGCTTTAACTGAGTTTACTGTGAGGGAGGAAAGTGGGCTTTAAAATGTTACTCCTCCACCCTGCCTTAGTGATGTATAACAGGATTATTAGTATGCTTGGCAGCAGCTGCTTATTATTTTAGCAGAACCTGGATATTTGTGAAAACAAGAAATCGCTTCTACTTGTGTTCAGTGTAACTGTTTTTCCTTTTTTGATGGCCTTGTTTTCCATAAGGCTCACCGGCTTCTGTAAAGGCAGATGTAACTTATCTCCTTGGGGTTGTTGTTCAGTCTGGGGAGAAGGGTGGCATTCTGTGAAGAAGAGGAGGAACAGCTCTGCCTTTAGTGGGCAGTGGCCCGTGCATGGCTGTCACTGTCACACACAGGACACTGCTGGGCACTGACAGGTGAAAGTGCTTCAAATGTCCATGGAGGTTGTGGTGCAGTGTTGTGTAGACACCAAATTTGGCTCCTCTGTGAATATTTCTTCGTGCAGAGAGATGAAAAGCTTTTTAACTTATGGCAGAAGAGCTGCTGTGTGTCCCTGTTACAGATTTTTGCAGGAGCAGTGTCTGTACACAACAACTAAAGATGCCATAAGCAGTTGTGCTACTCATTTTTCCTGCAGAAGTTCATTGCTGTCTCATGCAGTCATGGTTAGCTTGACTCCTGATACCACCACCCTTTTCTGCTTGTGTTTTGGATGGGTTGTTTTAGGGCTTTTGTGGGGAGGGGAGATGGGATGTATAGAAGGGAACAGTGTGGTGGTTTGTTTGTTAGTTTAAGGGGTTAAACTCAAAATAGAAGGAGGGGCAGCCAGCAGGAGAGGACCTTTTAGGATTTTGTTGTTGTCAGTAGGTTGGTTCATTTGACATGTAGGACCTTTCTTTCCTACTCTTGTTGTTGCTGAGAGGTTTGGAGGGAGTTACAGTTCTCCCCTGAGTTAGGGATTACCTATCTTGTCATTATATTACAGAGGTTCTATTGTCATTACATTGCAAGGGCTCCATGCTGCTAGAGTTAGATAACTCCTTGACGTTCCTTGTAGGCAGCTCCTCTAGGCACAGACTCTTCCTTGTCCTCACAGCAGCCAGCTGACTCCAGTTCCCCTCAACCAACCAATCCACTCCTTTATAACTCTTCTTATTGGCCACAGGTGTGGCCTGTTAACATCAGGCCTGCTCCTAATCCTTAATAGTTGGCTCAGCTGCAACTCTTTAGGGGGTAAGATTGCTTTCTATACTACCTTATATTCTATCCCCCTACATATCTTACCTAAACTGGCAGGGGCGTCATCTGCTCTTGATTGGCACAAAACCCAGAGTCTGTTACCCTGTAGCTTCCTAAACCCAGACTGGTGACTTTTATGGAGCTGGCAAAATCATTTATTTTGATGTTAATGCTTTTGAAGGAAGATGTGAGGGAAAGAGCTGTAATTAAATGACAACTAATGCAAGAAAGAACTTTGCTTTTTAGGACTTAGAAAAGTGAAATGAACTTTTGGTGACAGTGTGAATTCAATGGTATTTGCTCCTGTCCTTGATGAGTGTTTGGTTTCCCGATGAGCGATGCCAGGAGCTGTGGGCAGTGCCCTGGCCGTGCAGGCTGAGCAGAGCCCGCTGTGTTTGTGTTTTGCAGATGCCCCGTTCGGGGGGACCCCGCCAGGCTACGCCTTTGACGCGGAGCGCGCGGAGGAGCAGCGGCGGCACCATGACATGATGCCCTTCATCGACGACTCGCCCTCCTCCTCGCCGCACCTCAGCTCCAAGAGCCGCGGCAGCCGCGACACGCTGTCCTCGGGCTCCCTGGAATCCACCAAATCTGTGAGTCCTTCCTGCCTCCCTGCTCCATTGCTGGGGTGCTTGGGCTTAGTGGGGACAGACAGGGACTGCCAGTGCTGTGGGACATCGTCACCTGTTGTCATCTTATTGCAGGAGTTCCATGCTGTTGTCTCCTATCACAAAAGTTTCACACCTTCCTGGTGTTTCTCACAGGCAGCTCCTCAGAGCACTGACTCTTTCTCCTTCACAAAGCACCACCTGACTCCAGTTCCCTTCTCAAGCAGCCCCACTCTGTTATAGCACTCTTCTTCTTCTCATTGCTTACAGCTGTGGCCTGGTAAAGTCAGGCTGTTCCTAATCTTTGATAATTGGCCCAGCTGCAACTCCTTAGGGGTAAGATCACTTTCTACACTATCTTTATTTTCTTGTAGTATATCCCTCTACAGTCACCATTCTATTTTCTCAAAATTCCTCTTTGCCCAGGATTTTCTCCTGGCAAGCTGAGAAGCCTCAGAGAGGAATGAAAACAGTAATTATCTGATTGCTGCTCCTGTGTTTGCTGCTTTGGAATGGGGCTTGGACATTGTTTACCAACAGGTGAATGTTTGATTGGTTCCATGTGAATTGTTTTAAATTAATGGCCAATCACAGCCAGCTGTGTTGGACTCCTTAAGTCAGTGACGGGTTTTTATTATTCATTCTTGTTAAGCCTTCTGATGTATCCTTTCTCTTTCTTTAGTATGGTTTTAGTATAGCATAATATAATATAATAATATATCAGCCTTCTGAGAACTTGGGAGTCAAATTCTCATCTCTCACCTCATGCTGGGAACCTCACCAACACCACAGGACCTCACCCTACATGACACAGCACTGCCTGGCATTGTATATTGTACATTTTAGCTGATGCTAGGCCTAACTTCAGGGCTCAGTGCTGTGTGTGACATTCACATTCTCTGAAAAAATTCCTTTGCCCAGGATTTTTCTCCTGGGAAGCTGAGAAACCTCAGAGAAAAAGAAAACAATTCTTATCTCATTGGCTTCTCCTGTGTTGTGCTGGTGTGGAATGTGTTTGGAGATTGTTTACCCACAGGTGATTGTTCCATTGGGTTCTGCTGGGAGTTGTTTTGGCTCATTGGCCAATCAGGGCCAAGCTGTGTCAGGACTCTGGAAAGAGTCACGAGTTTTCATTTTTATCTTTTTAGCATTCAGTAAGTATCCTTTCTGTGTTCTTAGTACAGTATAGCATTCTTTAATATAATATAGTATAATAAAGTAATAAATTGGCCTTCTGAGAACACGGAGTCAGATGCATCATTCCTGCCTTCGTCAGGGCTTCCCTGCAAATACAATAGTTGTGTATATGATTTTTGAGCCCTTTGTGCATTTTAGTGGAGAGAACTGGTGACTAATTCAGTTGAGAGGGTCTCTGAATAACAGATATTTTGGAAAGGAGGCTGTGGAATGAAGCACATCCATACGTCTCTGCATGTGAATTGTCATTGCCTTTCACAAGGAAAATAAAAGTTATTTTCAGCTAGGTTAAGGGTTTTGATCAAGCATCTGGAAGATCTATTTCCTTCACCCTGTGAAAATGGAATAAAAAGAATTAAAAGTGCCATCTCTGAAATGGGGACTTTGGTTGGGAGATGGCCACTGCTTGTACTGGGTTTGATATTCACTGAATAGCTGTCTATATCATCAATTATCATTGATTAAAAATACAGCAGGGACTGCCTTGCCTGACCTGTGGCTTAACATGGCCCTTCAGTCTGCCTTGCTTTGGTTTTGTTTCAGGTTCAGCAGCATGGCTATAGCTTGGAACTTCAGCAGAATTTCTGGTTTTGGTTTTACAATATTCTTGGGAGTGGGACATCTGCATGCCTTGGTAAAGAACTCTTGGCTCTGCTGTCTTCACAGTCCAAAATGTCTTCGTTTCAGCTTGGATTTGTCTCTTTGCCTTTCAACCTTTTGTTTCTTTTTATCCTTTTGCAATAGATTGCAGAACACTTGAGTCCCAAGTTACTTTTTTCCTGAATATTTTTGTCATTTTCAAACTTTTGGGTTCCCCAAATCATTCATAAAGATGTTCAATAGCACAAAGACAACTGTCACTTCCTTCCTACAGTACTTCAAAGAGAATGTGCCAAACAATCTTGAATTCCCACATTGTAAATGACACTTTGAAATCCCTCATCCAAGTGTTTTAACTTATGTGTTGCCTTTATATTGTTCCTTCCTGTTAATTAAGATATCATGGAAGATAATTATGGCTATTTTAGAGATATCAGTGTACATGTAAACCAACACCATCACCATTATCAGGCAGTTTTATTTATCTTGCATCAAAAGGAGAGTCTGAGAAGTGTCACCAGCCATCATTATACACATCCTCCTGCTCTCTGTTGGTTACTGCCACAGCTGTGCTTCTTCCAGCATGAATTCTGGGCTAAGAATCCTTCCTGATACAGTGTCCTTGTTCTCATTTATAAAATTCATTGTCAGGATCTCTTAAAGCATTATCAAGTAGATATATTGTTGGTGTTTGCTTAATTTTATTTGACTGTAAAGTGTAGAATCTAGTTAGCTGCTTTAGTGTATTCATTTTGAGATGCTTTCTTATCTTTCAAGTTGAGAATTCTTGTGATATCTAAGAGGCTTTTGAGTGAAGAAATTATCATCAGTAAATTCGAAAAGCTCCAAAACCATTTTAATATTGGCTTGAGATTTTCAGGTTATGTTTCTCATGATGAAGGAAAAATCACTGTGTGACTACACATGGCTGAGAGTTATCTTCAAAGAGCCAGTTCTGACAGTGCCTGTGACTGGAGGCCTGAAGGAGACACTGCCTAAAAGTTAATATTTTTCTTTATTTGCTTGACTATTACCTCATAAGCATTTAACAGTAGTTAATTTAAAAATTACTTTAGTAATGCTTGAAGGCTGCTTCTTCAGAAATAATTTTTAACATAAATTGCTGCATTATTTTCTCTGAGAATAAAAAGATGTTTTATGGCTTCCAAAAGAAAGAGGTGTCCTGATACAGATTGGACTTCTAATCATGAACCTTAGCTGCTTCACTTGATCCTGTCTGTAATGAATCCACAGGTGGCAGTCCATGACAAGCAGAAAGAGATTAATTTCTATCCAGGTATTTCCCAAGCAAGTTGAGCTTTCAGCCATCATGAGCTGTGAGATGGCTTTTGCTGAGCTGTTTTCAGCTATAGTGGAAAAGACATCAGGAACAAAGTGAAGTGTCAAACACTGCTGAGCCCAGCACATAACATGTGTTGGACCAGAAATACCAGGACATGTCTCTTCCATTTTCTTTTGTACTAAACTTGATTAGCAGAAAACACGTTCTGTTTAGATGTGTTTACTTTTACAGTTGTCTTCTTGCCCTTTTAACTGATGTGCCTGCAGTTACTTCTGAAAATTTCAGATTATTTTTATGACCAGAGTCTGGAAGTGAAGTGTGTGCAGCAGCACAATGCATGCACTACATACACCATGGCAAACATTAAGGTTTTTTATCATTATGATAACTTTGAATTACTCAATTGTCCCCTCTCTCCTGTGGGCTCCTGCACTGTGCAGTGGATACAGTGAATGGCACTCACTGGATTCAATATTTCATCTCCAGAGCTGCACCTTATTTAAGGACTGGGTACAACAGTGTTCATTTCCATTAAGCCCAGATACAGCTGGAATGCCACCCAGGGCTTAATTGTCCTGGGAGATAAGAGGGTGGTATGTTCACTAACCACAGGGAATCAGGGCAGACAGGTTATGGGAGAAGCATCTGCTAATTTTGGGTGCTTAATGTGAGATGTGTAATGTTGTGCAAAACAGGGTTCTGACTTTTAACACAGCTTTATTCTCATTAAAGTAAAATTCCTTTCATTTCACTTTGCAACCAAGAGTTAACTGCAGTTCAGTCAGACACCCAGAATATGGAAAATGTAGCAAACTGATGTTTTAAATTTATTTTTTATAAATATAAATCTAAGTAATTCACTTATCATCACCCAGGCATTGCAGCATTCTGCTGTGATGTTTATCTGCCTCATCCATGAGGCCTCTTGGGGACTGGATTTTTGCTAACTGAATATTGAGGGCATTTTGCTTTGACTTATTTGATGGGCTTGCTCTGGGCTTTGTACTTTTCTGCCAGGAGTTTGTCTGAGTTCTTGCACCTCCCTAGAGCACCTTGGCCCATGCCTGGGGAGCTCATCAGGGCTCCCCTGCTCTGTCCAGCCCCCGTGGGGAAGGTGCAGGGTGCCAGCAGCAGGGTCTGCTGCTGGAAGGGAATGAAGGGAAACCTCCTGGGCTGCTTGGGAGGGAGCTCCCTGCTCTTCCCTCAGTGTGTAGGGTGACTCCCAGCACATTCTGGGGGTGCAGCTGACTTCCAGAGCTTTGTGGTGTTTACTTTGCACCTGGGCAGGGTTTTCTACTCCCTCCTACCACCTGTATCTCCTGAGCAGATGAGGAGATGCTGCCTGCTCTGCCTGCACACTGTGCCGCTCCAGCCACAGCTGGGGTGTCCCCTCTCCCCCTGTTCCCTGCCCACTGCACACACTGTTGCTGCCCAAGGCTGCTCTGGCATCGGTTTTGTCTGTACCCAGAGAGGGACAGGCACCAGAGCTGTTTGTGGTGTGGGTCTCAGCAGCCCTTGACTTGTCATCTGTGTGGAAAGGAGGCCTTAACAAATGTTTGTAGAGTCTGACCCAACTTGCTCCATTTCTTCTGGAATCTCAGGCTGGGCTGCTGATGCATGCCCTGCCATAAAACCAGTGCTTTTGCCAAACTTTGCTCTCAAGCAAGCCAATAGGGACAATGGAAAAAGGAGAAATAGGTTCCACTAATGCCTAAGATGTTTGTTTATTTAACTTGAGATTTAATTTTCCCAAACCTTCCTTTCTGTAGCAGCCGAACTGTTATGATTGAACTTTACAGAAATTCTGGGAACCTCTCTTGGAAAATGTCAGCCCAAATGTTTGCCAAACAAGACAGTGCCGGTAGCTTCAGAAGGTGTCAGACTGTTGGTAAAAAATAGTGATAATTCACTCTCAGAAAGAGAGAGAATGTGTCTGTCTTTCCCATACAGTGAGGGTGAAAAGCAGAGAAAATACCTGGATAAAGTTAGAGGAGGACAGAGAGAGAGTTTGGTACAGTATGAGGCCACAGGAAGGTGCAGGCACAGCTGGAAAATCAGTGACTGAAACCCTTCAGAGGGGAAGAGTCACTGCCAGGAGCTCTGGGGCAGGCAGCTGGCAGCCTGGAGGGCAGAGGAGGCTGGGAGAGGGGGAAGCCTCACTCACTGTCCCCCTGGTGCTCCTCACTCACTGTCCCCCTGGTGCTCCTCCTCACTGCACTGGTCTCCTGCGCCCCTTGGGTGCTCACTCACTCCTACTAGTCCGGGTGCCCCCCCCTGCAGGTGGCTGCCCCTCACCACTCCCGGGTGCCCTCCTGTTGGTGCTGCCCCTCACTCACTGTCACCCTGGTGCCCCTCACTCACTGTCACCCTGGTGCTGGGCTCCTCACTCACTGTCCCCCTGGTGCTGCCCCTCACTCACTGTCCCCCTGGTGCTGCTCCTCACTCACTGTCACCCTGGGCTCCTCATGAGCAGAAGTTGCAGCCTGGGAAGGGCAGGAATAGGAAAGGCTTTGAGGATGCTCCCCAGCAGAGGCAGCCTCAGGGATGTGCACAGGGCCCTGTGGAGGTGGGGCAGGGCAGGCAGTGGAAAAGCAAAGCTCATTCCACCACCCCAGGAAATGAGGAGAGTCCCTTCTCAGGAATTTAGCAGATGAGTTTTTGACAAAACAGATCTTTCCAATTCTTGCATATATCAGAGCAAGGGAGGCAGGAGTGCTGAAGTCCTGCTACTACTTCCTACTGTCTGTTCAGTTTGGGGGAGAAATTGCTGGTACTCACAGGCTTTCAGGTAGAATTTCTCTTTCCTTTTCTGCTGTGTGTCCGTGGTTGGTGCAGCATTGGCAGCCACTGCCTGTCCTCAGATCAGATCCCTTTGTTCCTGCTGTCTGCCAGCTCAGCAGGAGCAGGGCTGTGGCAGAGCAGGTTGTGGATTTTGCTCCTAGCTTGGTCCCAAGGGGATGCAGGAAGCTGACCTCGGAAGCTACACAGTAAATGGGATTGCTGCTCCTCTCGGTACTGCTCCTGCTAGCTTGTCCTTCCCCCTCCAACACTTCCTAATCATTCTTTCTTCCTCTCAGTATTTGAATTGGTTTGTTTGTTTTGTTTTACTGTCACTTTCCCCTCACCACCCCCAACAGATGAAGCTTTTCCTCTTTATTCTCCAATTCTCTGCTCCTTAAGGCTCTGCCTGGATGTCAGCCCTTCCTGAGGAGAGCTGGCACACCAGTACTGATGTTATAAATAATGTTGGCTCCTCTCCCTGCTGCTTCCCCTCCCCACATGGAGCATGATTGGCTCGATTACAGAATTTGCCCCATTTAATATCACCAGGACAATGAGACACCTCCAGCAGAAGCTTTCAAACATATTTACACTTGAAAAATTGAACAGAATGTTTTTCTCCTTGGTAAGCTGGCAGCTCCTGTATGAGATTGTGAGCTGTCCTTATGGGAAACCTTCCTTTGAACACATTCATTGCATGGTGCATGAACAGCCTGTACCAAAGGAAGAGTTAAAGTGCCTTTTAAACACCCACTTTGAATCCCTGATTCTCTTTAAAGAGCTGTGTCAGCAGCAACCTCTTTGCAAAACCTTAGGTATTGTGGTTTTGGATTCTTAATCTGTGCTCTGCTAACATTTGCAAGAAAACAATTATTGCTGTTAATTTAAACAAGGACCAGGAAGCCCTGAGCTCTTTAAGCAGAGTCAGGAGGAGCTGCATCTGTCTGAACCTCGGAGCTGGTGAATGTCAGCCTCACAGTAATTGAACACAGCACAGGATGCCAACCTGGTTAGTAAACTAAAGCACTTAGGCTGACAGGCTGTAAACACATCCAGCCCAGCCATGGCTCGGGGCCAGGGTGTGCTCTCTGATATCTCCACATATCAGATTTGTGCTCTCTGATATCTCCAGAGCTTCCAACCCCTCTCCCTGGCCCTGGTTCAGGTTGCAAGATTGCCCTGTGACTCAGTCTTTTGGTTTTTAAGGCTTTGGCATAGCAAAAAGCATCACCCAATTGAGAAGAGAGGAGAACAGCAGGATCTTATGGGCATGAGATATCGGTGTAATTTCCTGTAGCCTGCTTTCCACCTTCCTTATTGTTTTGGTGGTTTTTTAATGTAGTTCATGAGGAGTGGAAGCAAAGCACTGATGTCTTGTTTGTTCAGATCTGGCTGGGTGCTTGGTCCTCGCAGCTCCCAAGGCAGGGAGACAGGAATGCTCTGAGTGCTGCCCTGATCCAGTCTGTGGGCTTTATTCTGAAACATGTGGGTAGGGAGGTAACCAGAGGATGTGAGGGCAGTGGGGAAAGGCTAGACATGGATGCTGGCATCAAAGAGGCTGGGACAGTCAGAGCATGAAATACCAGTCAGACTTGTACCAGTGGCAAACAGGCTAGCCAGGCTGGGGAGGAAGCATGGGGTGGATGGACTGCTGACCACCTGGCACTCCCTGCTGAGTGGTTGGAGTTTGCCAATACAGGCTGCTCCCACTTCCTGCTGGGAACATCCCATCTGCACTTGGGTTATAGGTGTATTTTCCCCTTCCTCTGTGGTCTGGTGGCTGTGGCACCAGCTCCTCCACTTGCCACAAGCAGCTCAAAGATTTCAGACTGCTGCCTTCTTGCCAGGGCAGGGGAAAGGAGTCCTCAGCCTTGGCAGGTCTCCCTGTACTGGGAAGCTTGACAGCAATGCCCAGGATGTTCCCTCTCAGCTGTCCTGGCTGGAGAGCAGGAACAGAGGGGCAGTGAGGCTGTTGGAATCAGGGCTGCTCTTTGTTTCCCTTCTGTGCCAGACACAGGCAAAGCAGAAATGCCCTTGGCCCAGAGTGCAGCACAGCCTGGCTGCTGTGGGCAGGACAGTGCCCAGCCTGTGCCTGCTCACTGCTCTCCTGGTCTGCGTGAGCAGGTGAGCTGCTCCCAGCTCTGTAAGTGAGGAATGTTGTAATACCAAATCATAAACTTACTCTTCTTCCTCCTGATTTTGGCACCAAGTGAATTTCTGAGTCTTGGAGTACATTTCATAGCATGTGTGACTTAAAGTACCCTGAGGCTGGAGCAGCACAGGGGCTGTTTTCCAGATGTTCCTGGTGCTCCATCAGCCCCAGCTGACACTGTGAGCAAAGGCCTCCCCCAGCAGGAGCTCTTGTCAGGACACAGCTCCCCGAGGGAGCAGGAGCAGCAGCACAATGCACAGAGCAGCTCCCTGGTGCTGCATTGATCCCTGACACAGCAGGAGCAGGGGATCATCCTTTCACTCTGGAGGAAGCTCTATGTAAATTCGAGGTACTGCATTGGAGATCTTGTAATGTGCCCTGTGATTGTTGGAACAGCTCCCCTGACGGTTTCTTGAGCAATTGCTGTGCAGAGCATAAAGCAGCCAGTGCCTGTCCTGTGCCTGCACTCCTGCAAGCATCACACTTGGACAAATGCCCCTGGTAACAAAGGCTTAGGACAAATCCGTGGGCTTTGCACAGTGCCCTTGTGGTAATGGGCAGGAAGGAAGGCCTGCAGTGCGTCCTGGGAGATGTTTGTCTCTCTGAAAGTGCATCTCTTGAAGGAGGAAATTAACATTCTGGCAGAAAGTGCCTCTCTGTCAGCTGACGGTGCCCAGCAAGGGCTGGCCTGTAAATTAAAGCTTTTTCTTGTGAAGAGAAAACTGTTCTCAGTGCTCAAAGGAAAACTGGTGTGCCACTGTTGTGATGGGGAAGTTTAAGTCATTTCAATAACTTATCATTGTGTGCTGCTCTTTACAGATGTTACAAACATACCCAGCTGGTTTTTAAATCCTCACCTCCTCTAAGAGAACCTGGTAAAGATAATTATAGGGCTGTGTCAATATTGACCAGTTACCTCATCCTCAGCACTGCAGACTTTGGAGCACTGTTAGTTTTCCTCAATGCTTCTTTGTGTAGCTGTACTTTTTCTTTTGTAAGTGTTGTAAGAAATCTTTGGAAACCACGAGCAATTGTGTTTTTCTTGCGCCAGGGCTGCCACATCCCTTCCTCTTTGGATGAAGGCAATCTTTGTTAACCACCTTGGGGCTGCCTGTCTTGATTATGTGTGTGTACCATGCCTTACAAAATGGTCCATGAGCTGGGCATCCAGGCACTCCTGGCACAGAGGCCATAAGGAATGGTCACAGCCCTGTTGAGCATTTCCATGCCAGTCACACAGGTGTCCATGGATGCAGAGTCTGGTGCAGGGTTCATTTTACCATGGAGTTTGTCACTTGTGTTCTTCTGAAGTCTTCTGAACACTGACTGGTGAATTACAAATGTCTGCCTTCTTTGAGATGCCCTTTCAAGATTTTAAAAGGCACTGTGGTTCTTACTGAATGTCACTGAAGGGTGGGCTGCAAAGAGAAGTTCTTCTTTCCATGTAGTACCTAATGTGTGTGTAAATCTTACTCATTTCCTTAGAACAGCTTCTGTCTGCCACTTTTATTTAAGAGGTGGTGGTGGCATTTGACACCTTGCAAAATCTTTATGAAGTAGTTGCTGCAAGTCTTTTAGGCTAGAATACAGCTTGTGAAATTTAATGAAACTGTTTGAAAATCAGGATGGTTATTGATGAGACAGAATCCAGAAATATCTGGGAGCGTGAGGATCTGTTTCTTTCTTTGTGTTGTGCGTGGGCTCAAAGTCACAGGATGTGATAGTTCCTCAAACTGAACCTCCAGCCCAGGTACCTCATCTGTACATCTGCAGAGCACCCTAAGTGCAGCTTTTTGGGGGGCAGCTGTAAATCCAGTGACTAGAGTGGAGTGTACTGCTCTGCTTCCTGATCCTCACACTGTGAAATCAAAAGCTTCAGATTCCTCTGGATATTAAGAGTAGGATGGAGCCCCAAAAAACCTACCCAAATCCCTTGAAAGGCATGTACCCTTTCAGAGCCAACTTCTGACTCTATTCTTAGAGACCTTTAACAACATAAAAAGGCTGCAAGAGTTTTAAAATGCTATTTCTGTGAATGACAGAAATAAAAAGAACTGGGAATAGGACTCTGTAAAAGGGGGATGTTTCTCATTATTTATAACCTTCATTGCTCGACCAGTTTTTTCTAGAGTTTTTGGAAAGACTCAGTTTCACTTTATCAGGTTTAACACTTTTTCAGGTAACAGTTTTGAGAAGAAGGATAATTGAAATTCAGCAGAAGGGATTTACTGCTTCTCTAAACACTTCATGCTAGTCTTCCCCATTAGCCCTTGAATGCAGTTATGTGGGGCCTGTTCCCCCCTCTCTCTCTTCAGTTGTTCTGGTTAAGAATTCCTTCATGGGATCCCAATAAGAAAATCAGCGTGGGCATTCCAAGCCATGCTGATTATTCCATCCTCTCACTAACAACAGGCACTGTGCTAGGTGGCACTGAAAAATAATTCAGGGAATAGAGGGAAGTGGGAGGAAGAGCAGCCCTGTGGAGCCAGGTCAGGCTGTGCACACCTGGGGAGGGGCACAGGAGTGATCCTGTCTGCCCACAAACACAGAGTGATCCTGTCTGCTCACAGACACAGAGTGATCCTGTCTGCTCACAGACACAGAGTGATCCTGTCTGCTCACAGACACAGTGATCCTGTCTGCCACACACAGTGATCCTGTCTGCCCACAGACACACAGTGATCCTGTCTGCTCACAGACACAGTGATCCTGTCTGCCCACAGACACAGAGTGATCCTGTCTGCTCACAGACACAGTGATCCTGTCTGCCCACAGACACAGAGTGATCCTGTCTGCTCACAGACACAGAGTGATCCTGTCTGCTCACAGACACAGAGTGATCCTGTCTGCTCACAGACACACAGTGATCCTGTCTGCCCACAGACACAGAGTGATCCTGTCTGCTCACAGACACAGAGTGATCCTGTCTGCTCACAGACCCAGAGTGATCCTGTCTGCTCACAGAGTGATCCTGTCTGCTCACAAACACACAGTGATCCTGTGTGCTCACAGAGTGATCCTGTCTGCTCACAGACACACAGTGATCCTGTCTGCCCACAGACACAGAGTGATCCTGTCTGCCCACAGACACAGAGTGATCCTGTCTGCCCACAGACACAGAGTGATCCTGTCTGCTCACAGACAGTGATCCTGTCTGCTCACAGACACAGAGTGATCCTGTCTGCCCACAGACACACAGTGATCCTGTCTGCCCACAGACACACAGTGATCCTGTCTGCCCACAGAGTGATCCTGTCTGCTCACAGACACAGAGTGATCCTGTCTGCTCACAGACACAGCTTTGGAGAGCTCTCATGGAAGGAGGGAGGGCATTGCACAGGGCAAAAGCCCTAACATTTGTTTATGATGATGAATTCTGAATTTTTAAGTTCCATGTTTTGAATTTTATGAAGAAGTCTGGGCACCTTATTGAGACACCACAGTTGAATGACTACACACACTACAGCTGAAAACTGTAAATAATCTAAATTGTATCAGTTGCTAGTAAATAAACATTTATTGATGTTTTCTTTATGTTTTTCTTTTATGTTTTATATTTGCATATTTCTAGAAACAAGATGCTCATCACAAGCGGATGTTTTGGTTTTTAGTCTGAAAGTAAATTGAAAAACCAAGTGTGCTCTGGTCAACTGAATGGTCTTTTACTCTTCATCCTTGTTCTTGGGGTTTTTCCTTACTCTCTCTGCAACCTGCTCTTCATTTTTTAAATTTTTTTTTCTCCTAAACAACTTCTTTGTAGAGTGAGCCAGACCTGGAGAAAGGCCTGGAGATGAGGAAATGGGTCCTGTCAGGAATCCTGGCCAGTGAGGAAACCTACCTGAGCCACCTGGAGGCCCTGCTGCTGGTAAGGCTGGAGCCAGGTGCCAGTGCAAACACTGGGGCTTGAATTTTCACTGCTGCTTCTGTCCAGAGTTTCCCTGAGCTCCACAAGCCATGGTTACAAGCTGCTGGGTGCAGAAGGGACCTGCTACAGCTCCAGTAGAGAGGGAGGCTTACAGGAAGGAGTGGATGTAGCAGAGTTTGGGAGTTGCTAATGTGGCAGTATCCAGGAGCTCTCTTTAAGTATCTGTGCTAATTATTAAGTGTTGCTGTACAGTTGGACAGAGATTAGGGAAATGGAGTGCAAAGGGGTTTTAATTGCAGCATTAATAACCAGGGAAAATCCACCTACCAGGGGTGGCTGATCCTCATGAGAGACCTTGTTCATGTCTAGCTTTCAGGAGTTGTGAGAATGCAGATCTCACTTTTCATTAGGATGAAAAATAACTCTATGGAGGGATGTGTTGCAGTGTGGCAAAGGTGAATGTTCATCGTTTGCCTGATAATTATTTCTTTCTTTCCTCATTTCAGCCTATGAAGCCTTTGAAAGCTGCTGCCACCACGTCCCAGCCCGTGCTGACCAGTCAGCAGATTGAGACAATATTCTTCAAAGTGCCTGAGCTCTATGAGATCCACAAGGAGTTCTATGATGGGCTCTTTCCCCGAGTGCAGCAGTGGAGTCACCAGCAGCGTGTTGGGGACCTCTTCCAGAAGCTGGTGAGTCAGCTGCCTTCCCCAGAGGTGCTGGGACCCCTCACCCATCTCCCAGGAGCTGGGGGCTCCCTCTGGTGCCTGCAGAGACCAAAGGGGTCTGTGGCTGAATAGATGAGAGGTTTCTCACCTCCTCACTTTGCCACTGCAGTGGAGGCCCTACGGCAAAAGGGGCTCTTTCATTGTCTTTAATTAAAGACTGCAGCAAGCTGTGGTGGTAAAATAAATACAATTTCACGTAAATGTTGAATCTACAGGGTTTCTGCAGAGTCCACAAAGCATTTCCTTTAGCTGGAGATGGGACAGTGGCAGTATTACCAAGTGAACTTCTCAACACCAGTAGTAAAGCATTCCTCATTGCTGTGGAACTCCCCCACTCATCCTTCCCTCCCTCTCTGGTGCTTTGCTCTACCTGGTGCTGATTTATGGTCATCACCATTGGCTTTGCTTCTCTGCCACTGTCCTGCCTTTCTGCTCCCCTTGCTGTTGTGCTGATGCAGTGAACCTGCAGCTGAGAATCCTCCAAGCAACCTCAACAAAATTCTCTGAGTGCAGAAAAGGACAAAGACATATACAGCATATTCCTGAGGCTGAATTAAAATTGCTGAGTTTCTAAGCCAGATGACAAATTGTTTGCATTCTAGGAGGTTTTTTCGGCCCCTTTAGCCTCTCCCCTAGCATGTGCAGAGAGCAAAGGATTAAAGGAGCTGTTTTTTCCTTTTTAGAAAAGAAAAGAAGCTCTGCATTCCTGAGGTGCCTCTGGTTCTCAGGGTAGGAGTGACATTCCAGTGAGGGGTTTATTGGCTGGGGAGTGTGCTTTGCCAGGGTCCATCAATTGTTAGCAGCTGTGTAGCCCAGCATCAGCCCCATCCCCTGTGGAGCAGGGGGAGCTGGCCTGGAGGATGATGCTTTCTGTACATGCCAGCAGCTCAAGATGAAAATGCAGGAATCTGCTTTTCACTGCCAGCATGTTTTAGCCAGGAGGGGTCAAGTTGATGCCTTGGTTAATAGTTCATGGTATGCAATTTGAGCAGCTGGTTTGAGAGGACAAACCCAGCTGCTGCTGGGTGCTGAAGCAGACACAGAAGGCTGTTGGAAGTGGCAGCCTCACAAGCTGCCCTGGAATTATGGTGCAGCAATGGGAACAGCACTAACTGGAGAAGACCTGAACATATTCCTTGGCAGGGCTGTCCAGCAGCCCTCTACTCACTGCACACCTACTCAGGCTTTTGTTTCAGGCCATTTCTTGTGGCTGGCTGATCTTGGGTGCAGGAGTTCAGCCCTTCCTCTGCTCTTATGTTCCCCTGATTTTTCTGCATTTGTGACAGAATTGATGATTTTGTTGGATTAGCACTGGAAACAAAGGAACAAATTGCCCTAGTGCAGGAGGCTTTGGAGCTGGCATGGCAGTGTTAGTTTCGGGTGGTTTGGTACAGCAGTGGTGGGAATTGCTGGATGAGATAAAGCTAATAATTCTTGGCAGGCACTGGGAAGCAATGAGATGAGAGAGACAGCAAGAACATCAGGCTTTATAAGGCATCTCCACTGGATGTACATCAAATCTTCTGCAGCAGACTGTTTACTCGTGGTCATGTCATGCAGGCTGATGATAAACACTGAAATATCCAGATGTCCCTGGGGACATGAATTTTCTGTACTCACGCAAAAAACAGCACAGTAGATTGGAGTTACAGATAGTGGATGCAAAGAGTTTCAGAATTCTGTGTGTTCTGGCACAAAGCATGATCTATTTGCAACATCAAATTGACTGTTATTACACCTTTTCCTGTTGAGAAAAAGAAAAGATGCCAGGCGTGTGGGAGTGAAATACGCTCCTCATTTTTGGAGAATAAATTGTGCATATTTTTTTATAGTGAGAAAGGAAACTCTTTAGAGCTCTTTTTAGAAATGAAGACATATTTAGCAAACATCCTCACTGATAAGCCTCAGAAACAAAAAATGTCCAAAATCCAACCATTTCTACCAACTCTTGTTTCATTTTCACTGAGTTCTTTTTAATTGAAAAAAAAATTAATCAGCATGAAAATGGTGTGTGAGCATTATTGCTTTCATTGGAAGCTCAGTTTTTAATGAAAAAGATGTCTTTGTGATGACACATTCAGAGGAGGAAAATGAAAGCTCAGAAAGGCTGTTCAGGAGTAGCAGGAAATGAAAGAGCTGCATGGGAAAGGAGAAACTTTAAAGCTCTGCCATGTTAGCTGGCATCATCCAAATCTGAATGGCATGAGCCCTGCAAATGGTCAGTAATTCTGACAGCAGCTTCCTCACAGGATGGTGCCTCAGTGGCAAAAACAGATTTCATTCTCTCCATGCTGCTGGGGTCATCCCTGGTGTAAGTTTTCTTCAGCTTCAGTCATAACTGTGTAATTTTGTGTAAGGGTTGAGATTGGTTTCTAGTCTTTCAGTAAAATGTTACCTAGGAAATAGCTCACAGGGCTCTTAATTTGTGCATGGAATATTGTCCTGGGAGTGGCTTTTTCTCTTCCATCACGTCTGGCACAGAGCTCCACAGAGTGGGGAGCACAGTGGTTATGAGAGAGGGAAGGAGCAGTGGGAATTCCTGCTCTGCCTCTTGCCCGTGTGCTGCAGCAGTGCTGAGGTGAGGGCAGCCCTGGCAGTGTCCCCTTGCTGCACCCTTGGCTGCTGCCCTCAGGCTGCAGGGGTGCCCAGCCCAGCCTGGCAGCTCTGCAGCACAAAGCCAGCTCTGCTCTCCAGACAAGCTTGGAGCCTGCCCAGGGATTCCCCAGGCTGCATCTTGTGTTCTCTGGCATGAATATGGCTGAAGTTCCTAAGTCAGCAAACGGGATCAGTGCTAAGACTCTGTGATAATAATGACTTACTGCCTGTTCCATCCTCTTCTGGACCAATTCCATATTCCTTCTGCTGGAGAAAGTGCCATTTTCTGTCACCTAGTGCCCCAGTCACTGCCATCCAAACGGATTGTGCTCTCTTCTGTATTTCCTGCACTCTGCTGCCCTTATAATAATGTTCACTAAGGCAGATATGGGTGCTATCTGGGTTTGATTTAGTATAGCCACCATGCAAAGGCCAACAAGTAGCTTACTGGGGTCACATTTGTGCTGTTGGGCTGAATCATTCCTCCCTGATTCATATGCTGTGGCAAAAAGCCAGCAGCTCCAGTTACATCAATGAGCTGCAATATTAATAGATACTAATCTGGCAGTTTAGAAGGGAAAAATAGATGTCAGAAATAAGGATGTGTCACTCTCATAGGCTTTCACATCCTTCACAAGTAAACTTGTTCAGCATGGGGTGGAACTGGGTGCAGTGCTGGTTGGACAAAGTTGAGAGGTCAGAGATGTCCTTCTGGGCCTGCCCAGCATTCCCTGCAGTTGTTTGGTGTGAAAAAAACATGACCTGGTCACTGGATACCAAGACTGACCATCCCAAACTGTCTTTTTCCCCAGCATTTATTACATTCTGTTTTGCTTCCTGCAGGCCAGCCAGCTGGGAGTGTACCGGGCCTTTGTGGATAACTATGAGGTTGCCATGGAGACAGCAGAGAAATGCTGCCAAGCCAATGCTCAGTTTGCTGAAATCTCTGAGGTAATGTCACGGTGCTCAGACACACGAGCTGTCTGCCTCTGACTAATACCCTGCCATGCCACTCCTGTCTATTCTCCAAGTACCTCTGCAGCCCTGGCTTTGGAGGAGTTGTGAGCTCCCACAGACTCAGCTCGGGTCCTTACACTGAATTGTACCCTGGGCTGGCCACAGACACAGACACAGCCTTTGTGTGCTGTCCCACCCAGGGAATCTGCTAGAAACTGGCTTTGCTTTGAACTTCTCCAGCTCTGTGCCCCCTTCATGCATTTCCAGAAGGGAAAGCTCCCTGTGAGTTTCTCATGTTTCTCTTGCTAATGATGATTCTGGCTGTGGTATAAAAGCCATCCTCAATGGCTTGCACAGTGGCTGTCAGTGGGATGGCAGGCTTCACTGGCAGGGAGAGGAGAGGGTAATTCTCTCATGAAAAAGGCAAGTGTGCCAACCATAAATCTATAATACTATTCTTTGGCCTGCTCTGATTTCCTCCCTGACAGAGGAGTACCTGTCTCAAAGCATTTTGAATAATTTTTAGGCTTCCCAGACCATCAGCTTTCCCTGCAGTGCATGGTCTCAGTGACTCTTTATATTGCAGTGATTATTTCTTGAAGAATTCAGTTGCCAAGAAAACATGAATTTCATATAAAAACAATCAGATAAATCATCAGAGCTGAGCAGTACCAGGAGCGTTTAGTGCTCTGAGAAAACTCCTGAGTACATTTTATATCACATGTCCCTTGAGACTTGAGAGAGAGGTAAAATATGATGTCTCAGTTTTGCTGTTTCTGACAAACAATTCTGAATCATATTAGTATCTACTGTGTTTGGAATGATGGTACTTCTGCATTTGTGTCCTGGTGAGGATTTTGGAGCTGACACATTCATGCATGGCGTGGCCCATGGCAAAGAGCAGAGTCACAGACAGGGTTCCTGTGCTGCTGTGGAAGATCTGATGTGTCAAGGTCACCCAGCTCTGAGTACAGGAGTCAGAAGTGTGACCTGAGGCTATTGAATGCCAGTGCTGTACTTTATTTATTGGTGCTGGGCAGTGGCTGTATGCTTATGGATGTCTTTTTTCCTACAGGTGATTTAAAAACTCCCCCATCCCCATTGCTGTAGGTGGTTCCCTGCTTTGCTGCATGTCTACTGACAGGTGCTCCTAAGAACATTGCTTCATGTTTGAGATGTGTGGGTGCCTGTGACATGGCACTGGTGGATTTACCAAGAAGGAAAGTGCATTTTTCCATCACTGACTTGGACTGTGATAGGGCTCTCCTCCTTTCACACCTAGGCCTTCCCCTGGAGGAGCAGATAGGCTGTTGTGTTCCCATGTGATATTTCAAGGTGATTGACCATCTGCTACATTGGTTTTCTTTTTCTTTCAGAATCTAAAGGCCAGAAGCACAAAGGAATCTAAAGATCAGACGACGAAAAATTCCTTGGAAAGTGAGTGATCCATGGAGAGGAGGCTGGTCTGTCAGCACTGTGTGGAGGCTGTTGCCAAACCTCCACCCTCCCTTTTTCTTTTCTAATGCTGGAAGGTTATGGGGTCTGCTGGCTCTGCCTGGGAAGTCAGTTCCCTTTTGCTCAGTAGGCTGCCTGCCTGGGGAGGTGCCTCCTGGCTTCAAACCTCCTCAGTGCCTTTGTGCAAAGCCAGCCCAGCCACTGGGCTGTTGGGATTTTAAGAGAACATCTGCCCAAATGCAGCCCCAGCAGTGATGGGTTTGTGGGGGCATTTAGAGAGCCTGGTCAAGATCAGGTTCCACAGTGCTTGTCTTTGTGCACATGAGTAGAAGACACCCCATGCTAGAAGGAGCTTCCACACTCACTGTTCCTGACTTTCCTGCTGCTTTGTTTCCACAGCTCTGCTGTACAAGCCAGTGGATCGGGTGACCCGCAGCACACTTGTCCTGCATGTAAGTAACTGAAGGGGAGTTTTCAAACTTTAGACCCCTGTCCTATTTTCTTTGACCTTCACATTTTCCATGGAGCTGCAGGACTGCAAAAATAAACCTGTTGAGCTGCATAAGAGCCTTTTCCCTTTACACCAAGGAGATGGAGTCTATGGTAGGATGCTGCTATCTTTGCAGTGATGTCACCAAGAAGTGCAGGGTATTTTTATCTTTATCTAGAGATAAAGCTTTGCTCTCATCTGTGTGAAGAAGCTGGAGCATCTTGTCCTACAGCTCTGATTAGGGGTGCTCAGGCTCTCCTGCCATCCAGTGCTGCCTGTGACTGTGTTCTGTTTGTGTTCTGTCAGGATTTGCTCAAGCACACCCCTGTGAGCCACCCTGACCATCCCCTGCTGCAGGATGCTCTGAGGATCTCACAGAACTTCCTCTCCAGCATCAACGAGGAGATCACTCCTCGCAGGCAATCCATGACTGTAAAGAAAGGGGAGGTGAGTCTTCCTGTCTTGTTATTTTCTCAGTTTCTAAATACTGGTTATGTCTTCTCAGTAGAGCTGACTAGGAAGTTATGCTCTTAAGCTGTTTGTTGCTAAGATACAGTTTATCCAATGTCCTTGTTCTCTAAAGGATGTGATGCAGCTCCCTCTGTTTTCTGTTCAGAAAACAGTTTGGAAACCAAGAGGAGAAGTGTGATCAGAGTTTTGTCCTTAGCATTGTTATAATCATTTGTCATACGTAATTCCTGTGATGCACATTGCCATGCACTAAATGGATTTGTGTTTTACCTGCAGACTGAAACCAAATGGGAAGCCTAGGAGGAGAAAAAGATGAGGGAACATCAGAAGTCATGAAAGATTAGGAAAAGCTGTTTTCCAGCATCTTAATTTTCACCATAAAATTAATTTTCTGCATCTTTATTCTGAAGGAGAGTGTTGTAAATATGACTGGAAAGCAAAACAAATGGAATAGGTTGGGAATGCCAGAGAGATGATTGACTCCTGGGAGTGTAACATAACCCTTTTCAGCTCTGTAAGGAGCTGCACTGCACCCAGAAGGGTCTGAGATGTGCAGATCCTTCACCTGCCTGCAGTGTTGTGCAGGGAGACCATGGAGCTTCTCCGTGGTGGAGTCTGCATTCCTCAGTGGTTGATTCAGCTGCCTTGTAAGTCCATTAAAATGGGGTTCAGTCCCTCCTTGTAAAGAAAGGCCAGGACTGGCAGAAGGGTTGAGAGAGGAAAGGATGTAGAGGATTGGACACAGAGAGGAGCAGCTCGGATAGTAAAGGTGCAAGAAGAGCTGTGGCAGCATTCCAGACATGGGCTGATCAGCAGTGACCCAAATTACCCTGTACAAAAACATCTCTCACAAAGCCCAGGAGATTGTTAAGATACCATGAACCTTCATGATTTATTCCCAAATCCTGACAGCTAAACATGCTTGCTTTTAGCTGTTAAACTGATTTTCAGCTGACAAAAGGTTTGCTGGAAGCTGTGGTTCTGGGAATTCGGTGCACTTTGTCCTGCAAGTCTTGCTCATTGTCTCATTTTGTCAACTGAGGACACTTCCAGCTGAGAAAAGAAGAGGAGGGGCTGAGCAATTGGAGGCTGAGGCAGAAGCTGAGCCATCAGTCAGCAGTGCCTCAGTGACAGGGGATGGCCTCGTTAAAGTGGCTGCTGATTGAGTCATAGCAGAAAGCACAGGCTGGAGTGCCCCTCGCAGGGGAGGGAGCAGTTTGTGTTCTCTGGTGTCTGTCAGCATCTCGTGAGGGATGCAGCCTTTGAAAGGTGTCATGCAGAATCCTAATGAGGAGCCAGAGTCAGGCAGAGGAGGGGGCTCAGGAGGATGATCCTGCTGATGGCTTTTGGAGCAGGATTTGTCAGATCTCAGAAAGCAGGAGGGGAGGCACGGGCTCAGCAGGCCTGGTCACACTCTCACTGTTCCTGCAGTGACTCCAGGTGTGATGTGGGGAGGGAGGAAGAGGAGAGGGCTGTGGGTGTGCTAAGGGACTGGGAAGCCTTTGTGCCCTTCCTCGCTGCACACAGCTTTTCCTGAGCCCAGGGAAGAAAAGGACTTGCCTTCCACTCTGGCAATCTGACCGTGAATATTTTCTTTATTCAATATCCCATTCCTATCAAAGCAGTAGTGCCCCAGCTGAACCCTCTGTGTCCTGAGAGTAGGTATGCTCACTCTCCATGTAGTAATGCAGAAACACAAATCTGCTCCCAGCTACTCTGTGTGGGTTAGTGATGGCTGTTCCTTCCTACAAGCTGCTCAGCTTGGGGTCATAACTGGGTTTTGTTTATGCCTGTAAATCTTTCCTTTTCTACTTATCCTTTCCTCCCACTCGCCTTGCTGGTGCTTCCCCCGGGGTGACAGGACAGTGTGTGGATTGCATCTCCTAATTGACTGCTCTCAATGCATAATGCATTTTTTATTTTAATGAATCACCAGCTTGCTTTGATGGCTTTTTTCATTATTTGTCTTCCTCCCATTGAAGTTTCCTTGGTGGAAAGGAAGGAGGGTAAAATAGCCTTTTCCTCTCATGTATTGCTTAGGTGCTGATCTCAGTTATCTTTTTTCACAGTGCTTGCCTTTTATGTGGAATATTTTTTCCTTTTGAGTGTATTGTGGGGAGGAATCAAATCTCCTTTGCCAGCCTCTTGCTCCAGCTCTTTTTTTCAGGATTGCTTTGAACTGGGGGAAAGCAGCCAGTTGTTAATCTCCCTAGTGACAGGCTGCTAAGGAGGGAGTGCAGGTCAGGAGAGAGGACAGGCTCATCAGCACAGTGTTGTTCTGTTTTGCAGAGGTGATTCCCTGCTTTGGGAGCACTGACTCAGCCTGCCCTGCCTGCTGGGCTCCCTGTGTGCTGCCAAGTGTCCGTCCTGCAGTCCAGCCCCCAGTTCTGCTGGGCTCCAGAGGCTTTGTTCTGATCTAGACTTATGCATAGGAACTGGGAGGCTTCTGTCCTGTGGTGTGATTTGCTGGGCTGGATGAGTGTTTCAGGTAGTGCAAAGAGATGGGAACAAAGGGAGTAAAATCCCTCCCCAGAGGGCCTGAAAGAGCTGCAGCAGGGAAGGCAAGATTGGTGCAGGGAGCCTGTGAACAGACAGTTTGGTCCTTGCTGAGTGTAGCAGATTTGCTGAGGGCCAGAGTACAGAGGAGCCAGCAGAGCCTCAGCCCCAGCCTGGCAACACAGGGGAGCCTTTGGGGTCTGTTTCCATTCAGCTTGATCCACCACATTCTCCTGCTCCTTATTTTCATCCCATCTTTTATTGTTTTACCTTTTTTACAGTTTTTTATGAATTATCTACAGATATCCACTTTGCTAACCCTGCATAGAACCAATCAAATGCACGGAGGGGGAGGGAGTCTGAGTAGCCCTGTGCTTTGTGCCCTGTGAGTGGTGGAGGCACCCAGCCCTTGGGGGCATGGAAGAGGCATCTTCTTGTCACTGCTGATCCTTCTGCACCACTGTTGTCTTGGTTTAAACAAGGAATGAGGTTAAGGTTCTGCTGGGGATGGTGCCTTGGGGGAGAAGGAAAACAAATGCATTGGGATGAAGGAAGTGCCACTGTTATGTGCAGAAGGAGGGCAGTAAAAACCTTTTCTAGCCTTATTAACAGAGCAGCTCTAGGTGCTGCATGTTGGGTTTTTGTCAGCTAAGCCCAGATGCAAATGACTGTAATGCTTGTAGTGCCTGCCAGAGGTCAAGGCTGGTGTTTCCAGCTAATTCATTTGTGCAAAGCAGGAATTAATGAAACGGCAAAAAATTGCAGAGTTCACTTGAGAGGTGGTGATCCCTTCCTTGACTGCTGCTCCTCTCGTGCTCTGTGCAGGGTGTTGTTCCAGGGCAGCTCAGACCAGCCTGGGTGTGGTGGCTGCCACTCTGCCTTGGCCATGCTCTCCCACCCTCTCTGAAGTGTTCATCCTGGTGTTTGTGTGATCCCACAGCAGCACAGAGGAAAGGGGCCTGGAGTTTTGGGTCACTGCTGGCTGAGTGGCTTCATGTCTGCTCTCATCAGCACTGGTCCAGACCCAGGGGAGCTGACAGCTTTTTTTGGGAACAAGCCCAGTAGATCACATCACAGATCTGCTTGTGCTACTGTACACCTTTGTCCTTGCCCTGGAGAGGAGAGGCTGCTTGGCAAGCTTCTCTACTCTTTCTAAATGTGGTTTTAAACTGCAGTCAAGAGACTGGCTAGCATTGCCTTAGGGTTTGTAGGGGACCAAGTGTGCCAGAGAAGGGAAAGCACAAAGGACATGTGCAAGGGAGCAGAAGTGCAAACTGAAGCCCTTGAAAAGCTGGAAGTGAAGCTGAGACACAGCTGGGGCCTGGTGCCCACTGCTCCTGCAGGCCTTGGGCAGATGTTGGCAATAGAGCACTCAGAAATTATCTTGGCTGCTTCACACTCTGTCTTACAGCTGGAGCCAGAGAGCTCCTGGTGACAGGAGCTTTGGGAAGAAGAAAGAGGCCATTAAAATGCTCAAAGAGCAGCCAGTTTCACTCCCTAGGCAGAGCATCCCTTTTTTTTTAATATTTTTGCAGTGCTGGTCTTGCAACACACTTACACACACGAGGAATCATTTTCTTCCTACGCTCTGCAGAAAGCCAAACCACCTCTTCCTCACTGACATGTGCCAATACCCATCTCCTGGTTTTCCCCTCCTCCCTGTGCCTCACACACGTCCCAGCCCTTCCTGGGGCTCTCACCCACGCACGCTGCAGGCCTCTGCTGTCAGCACATGGGATGAGCTCCTTCCTCAGCACACAAGTGGGGAGATGGCCTTTTGTGCAGCTGTGGGGCTGCTTGAGTAGGTTTTTTAATTCCACTTTTTGTCATGTGCCTCAGACAAGCTGGCCACACTTCCTGGAGTTAATCAGTCTGTGACAGCAGCAGGATTTATCATATGCAAACAGCACAAAAACACTGTAGGATGAATAGATGAGCACACAGGTAGTCGTGAGCTTGCTGGCAGAGGAGGGGAAGATGCTCAGTGACAGAGGTAAGAGGAGGAGGAGGACAGCAAAAGCAATCCAGAGAGGATAACCAAGCTCTGGGAAAGGTACAGGGAGAGCTCTTTTGTTCAGAGCACTGAGGTGGGTGGGAGAAGAAGCAGATGAAAACATGCAAAGAAAAGCAGGGCCTGGAAAAGAGATGTGGAACTTGTATTGCACCAGTACAGGAGCTTTGCTAGAGCCACTGAAGTTAACAGCACAGACCTTGTGTGAGAGATTCAAGATGATCCTAATTCACTCTATTATCAAGATTTTTCTCCCACACTTCCTGGAACATCTTTCTGAAGCTGAGCTGAGCTCCTGTGCTGGACACCTGCCAGACCTGGGGGCTGTCTGTGGAAGAGAGGGGATCACTCTGCCACTTTCCTGCCACTGTCACCCTATCACCCTAATCTTATGTTCTCTTGGATGTGTATTTGGTGTTTCTGTAGTCTGTGTTATTTCAGAGTATTTCAGGAAATCTTTAGCACCTTTGGTTACTTTAACAAACAGAGTAACTCTGGGTAGAGTGATGGTTTCCCACATGAGCTATTATATGTCAGTACAGCAGGCTCACCATCCAGAAACCCTCGTGTCTCAGCAGACCCCATTTAACAGGAGCCACCAAAGGAATAGCTGTTGGTGGCCCTGGGTGGGAGGAATTGACCAAAGTCTTGGTTCCAAAACTGCAGAGCTGAGGTGGCACAGGCCTCTGAGTGGCACAAGGCCTGTCTGAGGGGGCTGCTGGCTGCCCCAGGCTGGGAGAGGATGGACTGACTCATGTCAGGAGGGCCAGGAAGGTGCCCTTTGCTCCCACACTGTGGGGTTTGGATCTGGTAAGCCATTGGGAAATCCTTTTATTGTTTCCCTCTGACCTGCTGAACCTCCCACAAGATGACTCATGTGCAGCAAAGGATGTGCCCCTTTGCTGGAAGTGCCCCTCCTCAGCTCCACGGATGCTGAGCAGCCTGGGGCATGCCTGTTTTACCCAGCCCTAATGAAAGTTCTCTTTTCCAAGAAAAGCTGGTAGTGAGGAGACATTTCCTGCCTTGATCCATAAATGTTTTCTCCTGTACTCTCCTCCCCAGATGCTTGGTTGGTCTTTTGGCAGTTCACCCCTGCTGCTTGCAGGAGGGACACCTTCCCAGCTAGCTGCCATGAGCAAGGAGATCAGAAGAATGAAGGGTTCTGGGAAGCTCCACGTTTCTCTCTGACTGACTGGAATAAATCTCTTTCACCTCTTTCCTTCTCTTCCAGCCAAGCTTAGGAAGTACAGGCTTGTCCTCTTCCACCCAGCTCTCCCTGTGGGACTTTCTGCTGCCTCAGGGTTGCACTGTGTCTGTCAGTGATAGGATTGGGTTGCCAGGAGTGCTAACCCAAATAAACCCAGTGCCACCTCAGCCCCAGATGGGAGTGAGAAGGTTGTTGGGTCATTTGGCATGGGCTGGCTGAGCTCTCTGCTCGGGTTTGGGGGAGATGTGCTCTCAGCAGGGTGCAGGGCTGGGCCCTGGCTCATCTCACACACTGCCAGTGCCTGGCAGAGGCAGCCAGAGGGTCAGGCCAGGACTGTGCCCTGTCAGTGCCAGGCAGGGAAAGGACAGTGCCACCTCCTGCTGGGGAGCAGAGATGAGTAAGCTGTGAGAACATCTTTACACCTACGAACAATGAGCAGAGGTTGAGCTGGCAGCAAGCAGCTATTCTCATTGCTCCAGAGGAGCTGAGCTGATTTGCAGTGTAATTAATATGCATCAGATCTAGAAACCTGAGATCAGGGGTTTGACTTGCTCAGAAAATCTTTCCCTGCTTATTATTATTGCTCCCAAATGAAATTCTTTGCAGGAGTGGAGAGTGTTCTTGTGCTACTGACAACATACCTCCTCCTGTTTGTTTATTTATTTTCAAAGCTCAGTGTTTGTAGTTTCCTGTCTGGAGCTTGCTCTCTCTGGCAGGAGGGGAAGGCGTGCTCAAGTGCCCATCAGCAGCAAAGGCAGGAGGGCAGGCAGGAGTTCTCTCAAAAACACTGAGAAGAGGCCAGGACGATCACACCCACCTAAAAATAAACACTAACATATGTACAGGCCTTTGTGAGCTGAATCACTGCTGGATGCCAGAGCTCCCCAGAGTCCTGCCCAGGGATGGTGCAGCAGTCTGCCAGGGAGCAGCCTTGCTTCTGCAGCTCTGGGAAAGGTGCAGCTTTTGCTGCTGTGCTCACAGATTTCCAGGACCTTTGTTAATGGAAGGCAGCACCCAGATGAGCTGCTGACACTGCTCATGCTTTTGCAGGTAGCTGTGGTGCTCTTGTAGCTGCAGACAGGAAAATGCAGCTCCTAGTCCCTGTCAGGAAGTGTAGGGTGCTGTGGGACAGACTGTGGAAAGAAGAATTATGTCTGCAAGGGCATTTCTTTGTCATGTGTTCCTTGCCATGATGCCTGCTAGGCTCAGGACTGATGTGGTTTGTTTGAATTTGGGAGAGCCAAGATGGGAAGAATGGTAGGCAGGAGGAGAGGCAGTGTGGGGGTTTGCACTCCCGCACCCTTGGCAGGGAATGCATTCAGGGTTTGTTAAATCATGCAACAAACAGAACCCAGGGGCATCACCTGAGAGATGGAGGCACCACTTGTGGTGAGGGTGTGCTGACCTTGCCCAGGGGAGCTGCTGTCGTGGTGCTGCCCCTGGAGACCCTTCTGTGTGTGTGTCAGTGTGGGGTCCTGAGCCTGGGGCTGGGCAAGGCTGGCAGTGAGGCAGCTGGGGAGGTGCTGGTGAGCCCTGGACAGGGTTGGCAGGACTCTCCTGTCTCCAGCCACAGCGCTGGCTAGGCAGATGTGGGATGTCTGATATGTCAGGGATAGCAGAGGAGCATCCTCTTGGCTGGAACAGCAAAGGAAGTACAGGTCAGGGCAGAGTTCCTTAGCATACCTTAGCACGTGTGGGGAAGCTGATGGTTCCTGCTTGTACTGGCTGTGAAGTGAGGCAGCACTGACAGTTACACATATTGGTGGAAACAAAACCTGCCCAGAGCTGAATGCCCTGACTTCTGCTTAAAATCAGTGGGAGGTATCTGTTCCAGGTGTTCACTGAGTCCTGCTGATCCTGACAGCACAGGGGAGGACCTGAGCACAGAGCAGGGCATGAAACTCCTGTGGTGGTCACTGGAAGGAGCACACAGCCACCTGTCTGCATGCCAGCATTCCAACCTGTGGGCTTTTTACTATGGAGTCATCTGTCCCACCCCTCCCCCATAAGGGAATTAGAAAAGCAATGTTCTGCCTACCAATGTGTGCCTCTTCTTTAGGAGGCTGTTAAACTCTGTGGAACTAGAAGCAGGATTAAAGGCATCAGAGTTGTGCAGCTTCTTTGCATCTTCTAGGTTTGGGGAAACTTTATATGATATATAAAGGAGATTCCAATAGGCACATGGTGATGGTACATCCAGATGGTCCTTTTAAAGCACAGGCTGATAAGGGACTCCTGAGAAGTTTACCAGATACACATGTCCAGGAATTATCCCTTAACAGCGCTTGAAATGAAGAAGCAGCCATGGCGTTCAGCTGTTAATGTCGACAAAGTCGATCTGTGAATGGGGGAGAAGGGGTCGAGGGGAGCTTTGCTGTCCGTGCTGGGGTGGCTGAGGCTGCTGCAGAGGCGGGGAGGTGACTGAGGGAAGTGGCTCTGGGAGAAGCGGTGTGTGCTGCTCTCTGCTGGCTCGGGAGGGGACCGTCCCCTGGCAGCGATTCGGGGCCTCTGGAGCTGGGCAGTGACCCACAGCAAACTGCACTTGGGCTCAGGAGCGGGTGATGGAGAGAAGCCCTAGGTCTGACCCAGCACCAGGCTGGGGGGAAGATGCATGGCTCCTTCATGCTCCCTTCTCTCCTTTGGAGAGAGGGCTGCAGCAGGGGGCAGAGTGGACAGCAAGGAGTATTTCAGAGGCTTTTTCATTTTTCTGAGTTAGACAAATATACTGAATTTGCTCTGGGAGGAGTCGAGTTTAAGGACTGTGTTGCCCCAGTGCCAGATTTGGAGCTGGTATTGCACTGGAACATTATTTGGGGCTGGTATTGCACTGGAACATTATTTGGAGCTGGTATTGCACTGGAACATTATTTGGAGCTGGTATTGCACTGGAACATTATTTGGAGCTGGTATTGCACTGGAACATTATTTGGGGCTGGTATTGCACTGGAACATTATTTGGGGCTGGTATTGCACTGGAACATTATTTGGAGCTGGTATTGCACTGGAACGTTTCTCCTGTTTTTCCCCAGCACCGGCAGCTGCTGAAGGACAGTTTCATGGTGGAGCTGGTGGAAGGGGCTCGCAAGCTACGTCATGTCTTTCTTTTCACTGACCTCTTCCTGTGTGCCAAGCTCAAGAAGCAGATTGGAGGGTGAGAGTTTCCTTTTGGACTTCATGCTTTGCACCTTGGCTGTGACAGAACCCTGGGCTTAGCCTGTAGTGTTAGTTGTGTATGGATACCCCACACCTGGGTAACCATCATGCACAAGAAGCAGGTAGATAAGAAATGATCAGCAAGATAGGAATGTTTACTGTATGAGATCCTGTCTAAGTCCTGACCCCTCAGGAAAGGTAATTCCTCCCAGCCCTGCCCTGAGCCTACCAAGGAGAGCAGGAGATGTTGTAGCTGCTGGTATTCTGGACAAATGTCAATCATTTTTCTACTTCCCCTTTCTTTTAATAGGTGACATTTTTCACTTTTTTTTATGACTAGGGTTGTTAATTTTGGTTTTGCAGCTACAGCCCGTTAACAGTTTTACAGAAAAATGGCAAAGGTGCAGTAAACAGACTATGTGCAAAGCCCAAAGTGCAGTTATTAAAGCAGTTTTGCTGACAATTTTCACATGTGAGTGAGGCAAATCATTACCAATGCACTTGCCTCAAACAGGGCTTCTTTTCATTTGGTAAATGCTCTTCTGGGAAGACATCTCTTATCTTCTTGCCCTCGTCAAGCAAAAATGTTATGCCTGCCCTTTTCAAAGGATGTGCTTGTGAGGAATGAACCTTCAAAAGAGTGGGACATTCCCAAGAGTAGATGTTCCTGACAGCACAGGTGAAGAGGGAATAAATGACATGAAACACTTAAGAAGTGCTGCTTATCCTGGTGAATCCCTGGAAAATTGCAGCTGTGAGCTGTAGTTTCTCTGCCCTGGTTGGGTTACACAGAGGTTTATATGCATTGGCTTATCTGCCCCAGCCTGGTCATGAGAGACTCAGGTTCAGATCCCAGAGGGCCACCAGGTCACAGGTGTGGCACAGCTTTAGAACTTTGCCACACCAGAGGCTTCAAAGAGAGAGCACACAGGACCAAAATTGTCTGCAGGAGATGGATGTGGTCCTTAGGATGAAAGAACTAGATAACAAAATGAGTTGACTTTTTATGTTCTGTAGCAGCTCCTGGCCCTGCTAGGCTGTCTTGCTGAAGAGCAGCCTGTTGCCAGACTTTTTCCATATGGGAATCACAGTAAAGTTGGGCCAGTATCTGCATCTTCTGCACTATAGCAGGGGAGAGCTTGTGGGAAGGGCTGGGTGTTGCCAAACACCAGTAGCAGTAAAAGGTTTGGACCTCCTGCCTTTCAGAAAAAGCCAACAATATGACTGCAAGTGGTACATCCCTCTCACTGACCTCAGTTTCCAAATGGTGGATGAGTCTGAGGCAGTGCCCAACATCCCACTGGTACCTGATGAGGAGCTGGATGCCATGAAGATCAAGATATCCCAGATCAAGAACGACATCCAGCGGGAAAAGGTAAAGGAGTTGAGCACTCCAGGGCAGTGCAGACACAGGTCTGTGCTCAGAGGAGGGGCTGGGGCAGCTCTCCCAGGGCTGCACAGGGTGGGGAGCCAGCCCTGTTCAGCAGGGGCCTTGCTCATCCCAGTGCACAGCCTGGGTGGTGCTGCCCTGTGAGGAGGCAGAGACAAAAAGACCCCGTGGTTGTACCCAGCAGCTCCTCTGTTCCTATGAGCATCCATGTGCAGGGCAGGGATCTTATGCTGCAGACATGAAAAGGACTGGGAGTGTTATTTGCCAGTTTCTGGCTGTTAAATTATGATCCTGCCAGTGCTTTTGGTCAGAAGCCATATACTCTTGAATTTTAGCAGGTTCAGTTATGCCTTTGAAGCTTTTTCCTACTTCACTGATGTCAAAGCAGCAGCAAATGCATAGAAAACAGCAATTATGCTGACAGTCAGACATGGACATGGTGTCTCTGGCCCAGGCTTCTCTTTGCTTGCAAGAAATATTTTCTGAGAGCTGTTAGATCCCAAACCTTCCTGGAGCCTAAAAGAGAACTAAGAGTTTGAACACTGTTGGTATATAGGGCAGGATATGAATAACATTGATCATGCTGTGGGAAGGTTATTCCCCACATTTCCAAAGAATATGCTTCTGCCTCACAGCCCTGGCTGGCTTTCAAAGAGGGCTTCCTGGAAAAAGTAAGGTATTAGGAAGAATTGTGGAAGTTGTTTACTCAAGCTGCAGGTGTCTAAGGTTCGTGCTTTGGTGCATCAGTGCTAAGCAACACACATGGCTGGGTTTGGTAATGGATTTTATCCAGGAAAAACCATATTTTTAGCAGACTTCTGATGAAAATGGATCAGTGGGTGGTGAGTGGGAGAGTTCTGGGCGGCTTCTACAGAAGTTCCTTAGAGTCTCCTTAGTTAAGGACACTTGGAGGACCTGGCAGTGCTATGGCTGCCCAGTGACATGATGCTACTGCAGCCTCTGGAACAGAAATACAGGGTACAGCTGAGACAGTGGCCATACACCTCTGCACTTCAGCTGGGACAGCTGGAATCAGGGAACAGTTCCCCATCCATGTGTAGAGATTGTGCAAATTACACCTTTCTGAGCAGCTGGGAGTCCTGTGGATCCTGTTGACAGCATTTCTTCTGCTCTGGGGCCATTTACCTACTCACAGGGTGGATTTCAAAATAGCAGTTTGTGTGAATGAGGGCAGATTTGAAGAATAACACATGTCCTGTGCTCCCTCTCTCCCACACCCTTCAGAGAGCCAATAAAGGCAGCAAGGTCATTGAGAGGTTGAAAAAGAAGCTGTCGGAGCAGGAATCCCTCCTGCTGCTGATGTCTCCCAACATGGCCTTCCGCGTGCACAATCGCAACGGCAAGGTGAGAGCAGCATCCCCCTCAGGGCCAGAGGTGCTGGGGGTTTGTGTCTGTGACTGCACCTGCTCCTGCACATGAGGGCTCTGTGGCCTCTGCTGTGTGTCCTCAAAGCAGCAGCCACCTCACCCTTGCTGTGCCAAAGGGTACGATGGCATCCTATAAGGCTGTGATTAATTTGCATTCAAGACTGGCATTTAAGAAATAACCATAGTAATGAATCCCCTGGTGCAGCATTTCACTGCTTCATCAGTGTCCAGGCCTGTGCTGGAGGCTTTTGGCATTCCTGGTGCAGCTGAATTCCTGTTGTGAGGAATAGCACAAGCTGCCATGGGAGCTGCTGCAGGGCCACAGCTGCCCTTGGCAGGGTGGGGCTCTGTGAGCCCTGACTGTCCATGTTGGTACCATGGGCACGGTGCCAGAGCCCAGCCTGTCCTGACAGAGATGTGGTGCAGGGTAAGTGGCAGCAGTGCCAGCAGAACAGTCTGTCCAGCAGTGTGCACTGGGGGAGGGGGGAGCAGGCAGGCCCTGCCCTCAGTGGTGCATCACACTAATGCATGCCCTGTTTCCTTCTGTGCTCCTGGGCAGAGTTACACATTCCTCATTTCATCGGACTATGAAAGGGCAGAGTGGAGGGAGAATATCCGGGAACAGCAAAAGAAATGTGAGTATCCCTCAGCTGTCATTGGTACAAATGCTGTGATCTTAAGAGAGCAGGGCTCCAGAGGATGATGTGTGGGACATGCTTCCCTGCCAAAACAGAGATCTACATTGAAATCCACAGCATAATATGGACGTCTCCTGTCTGAGGCTGTTTGGGGAATTTCTGCTGCAGCAACATGTGAGGAATGTGTAGAGACAGCAGTTAGTAAGAAAATGTGTGTAGAGATTCTCCCATTTACCCTAGAGATCAGAGCTCAATGCAATTCCAGGTAGGGGGAAGAGCTGAACCCTATCCCCTGGCTCCATTCAAAAGAAACTCAGTTACTTTTATGGCATGGTGTTTTTAACTTTGCAAGGAACTAAGAACCTCTCTATTTCCTGTGAACCATCCTGATGCTTGGAAGAGTAACTGAATATGCCCCAGCAGAGCTGCCTGCAGCAGCAGCAGTGCTGCCCTGAGCACCTTGGTGCTGCTGCTGAGCAGTGCCCAGGGAGCTCTGTCCCTGTGTGCCCGGGATGAGGGCTCATGCATCCTGCCTTTCTCTGGAATTTTTACTCCTCCCTCTTGCAATCTCCTTGGCAGGCTTTAAAAGCTTCTCACTCACATCAGTGGAGCTCCAAATGCTGACAAACTCCTGTGTGAAGCTTCAGACAGTGCACAACATTCCCCTCACTATCAATAAGGAAGGTAAGACCTTTGGGTTTGCTTTCACATGGTGCAGCTGCAGTGGAACTCTCTCTCTGCCTGCTTTTCCCTAGAGCTGCTCTTACTGTTCCTTTTTGCTACACTTTGCAGGCATCCTCCAGTGTACATTAATAACTATTAAATGGTCCTTGCATGCAGCTGTTGTGCAAGGTATTGGAGTGCCTGGTGGAGTCCTACCCTGGGACAGCTTTGAGCTGTGTCTGAGAATCCTTTGGATTAACACCAGTTGGCCAAAATTGTGTCAGGGGCCATCCTAAATTACTGCTTAATTTGCTAATATAGACTTAGCCACTATAATTTACTTTTTCTCCTTTGAATTTCTTCCATACTGTCTTGCTGATCCTAGAACTGCCACTGTAAAAGCCCCCCAGTGGCAGAAGGAATCACAGGTGCCAGCTGTGGAACAGTCTCCTGTCTTGCTGAAGTGGTTGTTACTTGCTCCTGCCACCCTTGGGGACAGTTCACCTTCTGCTCATTAACCTGTGTAATATCAGTCTCATCACTCTCACTCTTGGCTCTGTTTTGAATGTAACAAAATCCCTTGGGTGTTTTGTACAGATGATGAATCCCCAGGTCTCTATGGATTCCTGAACGTCATTGTCCACTCTGCCACGGGGTTCAAGCAAAGCTCAAGTGAGTTGCAGTTCTGGGGCACACAGGAGGTACTGACAGGGGGTAGATAAGCCGTGTGCTGGGACAGCTGGGCATGGATTCTGTGGTGGTGGTGAGGAGGAGAGGTGTTTTGGGGAACTGGAAGTTCTACTCTTAACTCCCAAAAAGATCAGCATCAAGGATCGAGCACACAGCATTTATTGTTAGGCTGAGTCTAAGCAGTGTTTGCTGATTACCCAGCTGTTCTAGAAACAAGTCAGCCCTTATTCTCAATTCTTTCAGCTGTATTTTGTTTTACAAGGAAAGAATGAAAGGTGTTCTCTGGCATCCAGAATTTTTTGTTGGGAAGAAAGTGGTGTTGAAATTCAGGGGAATGACTTGACAGAAGGATCAAAAAAGGTGACAGAACTTCCTAAGGACAGCTGGGCTGAGCAAGGTGATGAGATTTGTATGGGATGGTGTTACTGGTACTAATACAGAGATGATGGAAATGAAGGCACTTTGTGCAGCTGATGATTGCAAGTTAGGAGATTCTAGATATGTTTTTAAAGTTTTTGTCTCCCCTGTCTCCCCTCCTCAGATTTGTACTGCACCTTAGAGGTGGATTCTTTTGGGTATTTTGTGAACAAGGCCAAAACCAGAGTTTACAGAGACACCACAGAGCCCAACTGGAACGAGGTGGGTTTGATTTTTCTTGATGTGACTCATTCCATGTGCCAAACATCAACACATGATGGGTAGCAGACCTGCCAGTGAAGGAGGTGCTGCATGCTCAGCACTTGTGCTGCACATGCTGCTTCTCACAAAACACTTTTCTGCCAGGTTCATTTGGCTGTCAGAGCTTGCAGAAGATTTTCTCTTGGATTAGTGGTAGTGAAACAATTTGATATAAATGAGTCTTGTCCAGTATTTCATCTTTTAAACAGATTAAAGCTTGACAATTTTTTTAAAGACATAAGTAAAAATATGTTGAAGGAGATGGTTTTGTTTATTTGTTGAGAGGGGGAAGAATCAACTATAGACATTTTGCCTGTTTACAGCCATCTCAGACCTGCTGAGATGAAATGAGCAAAATTTCTTACATAGAAGAGCAAATTTGTGTCTTTGAATAATGCTTTGCTGAGATCTGTGAAACCTGACTAAGGAGTGAACCATCTTAGTCTCCAATTTGACCATCTTATAGATACAAAATACAAATTCTGCTTATTTCTAGACCAGTTTCAGTAGGGAGGAGGTTTTGGCCAGCCTTAAGTGTTCTTCTGATGAGTATTAAAGAGTCTGTATTGATTATTCTGAGACTGGTGTCCTGTTGTGATGCAGCCATTGCTCTTTCCTTTCCTGGTGCCCTGCAGGAGTTTGAGATTGAGCTGGAGGGCTCCCAGACACTGCGGATTCTGTGCTATGAAAAGTGCTACAACAAAACCAAGCTCACCAAAGAGGATGGGGAGAGCACAGATCGCATCATGGGCAAAGGACAGATCCAGGTAAGGCTGTGCTCAGCTCATTCCTGATACCCTTACTGCAAACCATCACAGCACTTTGAATCCTGCTGTTCACCACAGAGGTTTTTTCTGCCTTCTGGTTGTCTCAGCATTGAAGATTTTTCCCTCAGATAGTGAGGGACACAGTGTGATTCACAGGCAGGAAATCAGCAGCTTTGTCCCTCTTGCTTTGTGCCCTGTGCCTGCTCCATGGAATAGCTGCTTGTTTTGATCTCTCCTTTGCCCATTAACTTCAAAACTTCCACACCACTGTATAGGAAGTGCCCCTGGGCACTGGTGAGGATGCTTCATTTGTGACAGGAGGATGCAAGAATATTCTCTCTACTCTGGAAATCCTGTGCACAAAGGCTGCCAGCTGTGTGTGCTGGAAGTTGATGGATGTGTTGGCCAGGCCCTGGGACAGCCTGCCTGTCCTAGTGAGTGCCATGCCAGAGTGTGGTGGCCATGACAGCATCTGAGGAACATTTCCACTGCTGGGAACTGGCCTGGGACACTTTGTGTGGCAGATGTGTAATACAGTGGGGGAGGTGATGATTGCAAAGGGCTGCTGCTCTTGGGGAGCTGCTGTGTGACACAGCACTAAAGCTGGATGTAGGAGAAACCAGGCCTTGTGTGGAGGAAAACATGGGGAACACATGTCCCCTATCCTGTTCCAGTTTGTTGCACTGTCTGTCCACATCTTTAGGAGGTGTTTAAATGCCTGCTCTGAGGACACATTCTTTGTGTTGGAGTGGCTGTTGAACAGAACAGGGACCCTGTCCAGATGCCTTTTCCTTTCTGGCATGTTTAAAGATCTCACCAGCTCCCCTCCATTTGGGTCTGGCTGTTCCTCTCCTGTGGATGACACTTTCCCTTTCCCACTGCAGTGAGGGCCATGCAGGCCAGGGCCATTTGTGGGACTGCAGAAGCAGCTCAGGGTGAGGGTGGCCTGTGGGATCACATCCCCCCTTTGCTCTGGCAGGGTTCATTGCCTAAATGACTGATCAGCCTCTTCCTCCCCTCTCTCCTGGTTTCAGAGAGAGCTTTTGTCTCAGATGCATGGTGGGATGTGAAGGGAGCTGGTGTGAGATCAATAAATGCCAGCACAGGCTGCTGTGTGAGAGTCTCAGCTGACCAGAAATCCCTGTGTCCCTGCAGCTAACAAAGGCTGTTTTCCACAGAGCTGAGCAACTACAAAAGAGCAACTCTTCAGCCCTGAAATGCCCTGGAGATTTGTGTGCTCATAACAGAACCCTGAAATCACTGACCTGATAAATTCTACAAATATGTTACATAGAAATATTATAGAAAAACAAAATCTTTCAAAATTTGACATTTTTTTCCTTCTCACAGCTGTGGGCATTTTTATGCACAGCAATTTTATATTCTGTAAATATATTTTATACTTTAGTAAATAAAAATACTTTTTGATGGCAATTAAATATTAATTGCATCCTGATTCTTTTAGAGAAACCTAGACAGTGGGAAGGTTGAAAAATCAATTAAAATGTTTTTAATCAATATACAAATGTTGCATTCTGTTGTATCATAAAAGGCACATGCAAAAGCTCTCTTGGTTTCTGTAAATCTCCTTTGCACTTTATAAAGAAACTTGATGAATTGCCAGAATAATCCCTTAATTTTCAGCGATTTCTGTCCCATCATGGATTTCAAACACTATTGAATCAAATAGAAGTCATATGACAGTCTGGTAAGATTTTGGATTGATAAAAATTATTAAAGGCTTTGATTTTGGTTTAGTTCCATTTTTGAAGTAAACACCATTTCTCTATTAAGAAACCATAATAATACAACAACAAAATCTGATTACAGCCTGAAGGTTGGCTGTTCTCCCAGGTGCTTTTATATCAAATTTTGTTTGCCATAGAGTTTGTAGTTTATCCTGGGTTTCTGATTTGTTGTTGCACTGTCATTATTCAGCCCAAGTCTGTCTGTCTAAAGGCAAGGTCTGTGAGGTTGGGTGAGGATTTTTGTTTCATAAATTCCTTTTAGGTAAAAACTCTGGGAACGTGAAGAGTCGTGTCTGCATCCTCCTTTGATAAAAGCAGAGAAGTTTCTCTGTTGGCCAAATTGCAGTGTATTGTTAAGCCATGAATTATTGTAAATATGCAACTTCCCACTACTGGGAATTGTGACTCACCAAATACTGAGCCTTAGTGATGAAGACAATCAAGGAGACTGGGACGGTTTTGGCTGTAAAAATGTTTATTAAATCTCTCCGTTACATAATGGTAGTGAAGGAAGGAAGGCTGGAAATTGGTCCATGTCACAAGTTTCCAGGAATGGGCAGCAATTTTAATAGCTCCCATTGCTCATACTTTCTTTTCCTATGGAATATTTTGTTTGTCTGTCTGTACAGCCAGATGCAAGAGCTGCTTCTTTCCTGCCAGTCTGCAGGGTTATCTCTGAAGCATAAACCCATGAGGTTTCAGTGTACAGAACCTCCTGTAAATGTAGGAGTGAAGTCCTCAGCAGAGCTGGGCACAGCAGTGCTGAACTGACTGGCACACGTGGCTGGGGGCTCCTGTGCACCTCAGGCATGAGAATTACTATTCCTGAGTTCACTGTGAAACTGGAATTACTGGGGAGCTGGAGGAGGACAGAATGGACAGCACATGATGGGAGGAAATGTGAGGCTTAGCTCAACTGTGGGCATAAGCCCCTCTCATTGTGAGCACCCTGGCTTTTCTCTTTGTTGTTACCTTGCAGTCCATCTCTGGCACTTGGCTGGCCCCTTGAATTGTGCACTTCCTGTGGCAGACACGTCCCCACGTTTGGAGTGCAGCAGCCTTTGTTTGGTGTTGAGACTGCACCACTGGGCACATTTGTCAGCAGGACCAGCCTGGCTGTGGGAGCTGTGAGTGAGGTGATTCCTCACCCTGTGATCCAGCTCCTCCCACTGGTGCCTCCCAGAAATGCCATTTCCTTGGCTGTTTTCTTTTTCTGCATGATCAGCTCAAGCTAAATATTTCCTTCTCCCTCACAGCAGTGCTGGAAAATCAGGATGTGACCTTAGATCACTCATTCTGTGGAGCAGCACCATTCCCTGCTGCCTTGCAGAACAATCACTCTTATCTTAATTATCTGGGATGTCTCATAGCAGTGCCCATGGCTATTTCAGGCATTAAGTTGTTTTCCATGTAAACCAGATTGTCCCATGTTGTACCTCCCCAGTGTTAACTTGGAAACCTTTTACTCACTCAGGCTTGTTTAAACAGTTTGCTGAAGCAGAACATTGTCCCAGCACTGAAAACAGGGGGGAAATGAAGAAGGCAATGGGTCATGCCTAAAGGGTGATGGTGGGAAAGATTAAGCTGTCAGTGGGGAGCTGTGAGAAGAATGGGGTTATGGCAGGACTGGGAGTTCCCAGCAGCAGTGAGGCTCTGACAACATGTATGTCACATTAGTTACAGTTCAAAATTGATGGGGTGTAAAGTTGCCTGGGAAGTTTAATAAAGGGAACAAGTAGTGTGAATGTACTGTATATATAAAACACACTAACCTTAATGTTCCACAGTCCATGCTCTTTCATTTCCACTGAGGCTGCTTTGTTTTTCCCTCCTTCTGCATGTTTTCTTTTCTCTCTGGGGAAAAAGAAATCATGATCAAACTCTCTGTGGTGGTTTCCTAGGGCAGAGCACAGACACCCTTCCTTAGTGCCTGGCTTGCATTTGCCAGAGCAGCATTCCCAGTTTGCCTTTTCCAGTTCTCAGCACTCTGCTGTGCACTCTCAGCCTTTCCTGACTGCTGTGCCCTGTCTGCATTCAGTGCTGAGCTGCTACAAGGGCCAGAGCCCTGCACTCAGAAACCCCTGTGGTGCTGAGCTGCTTTGTTCTCTTGTGTTTTGGGCAGGATACAGAGAGGTATTGGCTTGATTCATTAGTGACTTTGGGGCTGTAGCTTGCCACTGCAAATACCAAAGGCCACAAGGGGACTGGAAGGAGCAGCAAACAGACAGAGTGGCTGGTTTGTATTTTCCTGTCTGGCATGAGCTTTTGGTGGGGGCTGTGCAAAGAAGCCCCTGCAATGGAGTCTGTGAGGGTTTGAGCAGGTCTGTCCTGTCTGCACAGAGCATGGAAACAACCCAGTGGCTCTGCTTCAATGGGGATGGAGCAGGTCACTCAAACCAAGCAACTGGAGGAACAGTGGAGAGGAGCAGTAAATTCCACTGTCAGTGCAGAGGCAGCAGCTGCACAGTGCCTCCCCTGCCTGAGCTTGCTCAGAGCTGCCTCCCTTTGCCACGCTGGCCGTGGATTGCATTCTTCTACTCAGTGTTCCTTCTTTCAGGTCACTGATCTCCAAATCAGGCCAGAAGACAGCATGGCCCCATTTGTCCTCTGTGCTGGAGCATCACTCTTGCTAGCTCATGTCCTCACTGTGCTCTCTCCCTGCCTGCTCCAGCTGCCCTTTCCCTCTGTGTCTCTTGCTGGCCTCAGAAGGTCAGTCATCACTTGGGACCACGGCTGAAGCTTGATTGAAGTCCCAGTGACAGCTCTTGGTTTCCTGTTGACTCTGTTATGTCCTGCTGTGACTTATCAGACTGTTAGACCTGATCTTCCTGTCTCACTCAGTGTTGCTGAGAGTTTATTCAAGCTTTGCTCTTTTAATAGCTTCCATCATTTTGCTTTGTTATTTAAAAAGCACCTTGGAGGAGTTTGGGTTTTCCCCCCCTTAATTACTGTTGTTTTTGCCAGTGATTTATGCAGGGTTGGCTGGGTCAGCCAGCCCTGGTGCCTGCTGGCCCTGGCTGTCCCCATTCTGTACAAGGCATTTTCCAGCAGGAGTCAAACAGCAGGAGGGAGTGCAGGGGTCCTGCCAGCTCTGCAGGAGAGTTCAGAAACAAGGGAGCAAGAGGCAGCAGCAGGTACATGGAGCTTTACTTGTGGCCCTGGCTCAGCCCCAGCAGTTATCCAGCGAGGAAAAGTCTCTGTGAGCCCTCAGCTCCAGCATGGAAAAGTCTTTGTGAGTTCTCAGCTCCAGTACTCTTGTTCTTTGTAGCAGTGTCAAAGTTACTCTTGAGAGAGAGCAGGATGGTTTTATTTTTTAACAGCTATTTATTTGATTTTGTTTTGTGCTGTGACAGGAATTCCCTGGTCATTACTGAGACCATTCCCAGTAATACCTGTTAGCTTAAATAAACCATAACTGGATTCTGCTGGACTCTTCCTTTGAAGTTTTTGGCAAATATTCAAACCCTCTTTCCCCTTTAGTCTTAAACTATAAATAATATAACTCCCTGCTATAAATAATACACTCAGTGACTCCATTCTAAAAGCATATGGAAAACTGGTTCCCAGCAAGAGGATTGGCTGTGACTGTGTCCATCAGCAGGGCCATTTTGGCAGCTTAACAAGATGACTCCTCAGAGCTGGAGATCAAGCTTTCAGGAATAGTTAGCATGGTTGCTCCTCATAGGAAACCAGACACTTCAGAAATGGTTTCCTCTTGATTCTGGGAAAGAATTCGGTTGTTGAAAGAAATCAAGCTTCCAGCACGGAAGTTGAGGGTAGAACAGCCCAGAAGCTGGCCAGCCCGTAGGGCCCTTGGCCAGCCCCACAGGCGGGGCGGATCTGCTGCGCCGGAGTTAAAAGCAAACCCCCTTGGCCAGCAGTGCTGTGTGTGGGGTCACTGAGGCACTGAAGCCAAGCACTGCTGCCCATCCTCTGCACAGTCCCAAAATGTGGGAGCTGCTGGTTGCTGACAATTCCTTACAAGGGCTCTTCAGGAATTTCTGCCAGCGTTGCACCTACAGGAGCCGGTCCAGTTGGCCATGGAAGCACGTGTGTGCTGGCAGCATCCCGCTGTGGGCTCACGGCCGTAGCAGAGCGCGCAGGGAAAAGGTTGGCCTTGCTGCTTCTGTGCTGCTGGGGGTCCCTGCAGAGGGAGGAACTTTGCTCTCTGCTGCTTGCCTTTCTATGGGGAGTGGGGAAGGTTTGGGTGGGGGCTTGTGTCTGTAGCTGTCAGCAGCACTGGGCTGCTCTGTTGATGATCCGGGTGTGACCATGACCGTGTCTAAGCTCTCCCAGAATTTCCTGCAGCTGCCATTGTTCCCTGCCAGAGCTCTCTGGCTTTGCACGGGGCTCTGTGAGAGGGGGGAGCTGTGCTGCAAAGCAGCTCTGGTTATGACTGCCTGTTTGCTGACAGCAGTAAACTCAAAACAGTTTGCTGCAGTTGCCTCCTCCTGCTCTTACTGTGCCTCTGTGTTCAAGAGCCAAGCATTAGAAAGCTGTCTCAGGAGGCACTGAATTCTTGCTTTGGCTGGTTCCAATGCCTGATCAAGCCCCCAAGAAGACAGCTCCTCCTCTCTCTTGCCAGTCTCCCTGGAGCTGAGTGCCACTGCTCAGGCCTTCAGATGTGTTGGGGCTCTCCCAAGGCAGTAGTGGGATTGCTGGGTGACATTCTGGCACTTGAGTCAGCTGCTCCCAAGCCTCACAACTGTCCACTCAAGAGATCAAGCAAAGCTGAAAATGAGAGATTGGAACTTGTTTCTGTTTAATGAGTGCTTGCAACAGCAGGGTCTGGTGTTCTTCCTGCCTCTATGCTCAAATAGAAATGAAAAGGAATAGGCTGTTGGAAGGACAGCTTTCCATGATTTCTCAGCAGATTCAAATATTGGTTGTGCTCCCTGAGGTTGCCTTTATTGTTGAGCAGACACTGCTCTCGTGTTGCTGGGTTTTCCATGCGTATGAACCCTCATCAGCCCTGTTTAGAGAACTGCACAATATCCAATACCTGGTTTCCCTGAAACCAGGGAAACTTGGAGTGTTCCATAGGTTTTCCTATGGAAAAGAAATAAGAAGGTAAAAGTGATTGTGCTCTGCTCACTTGCAGAAGCCTCCCAGGCTAGCTGGTTTCTCTGAAATCCGTTCCTAGCTCATGGGTAACTTCTGTTTTCCAGCTGGACCCACAGGCACTGCAGGACAAAGATTGGCAGCGCACAGTCATCTCAATGAATGGGGTAAGTGTGCAAACAGAAATTAGCTCTGCTTCTGTACCTCCTGTGGGCTTTATTTCTCTGCTCCTCACTGCAACATGAAGAAAATAAAAGAAAATGTTTAAAAAGTGACAGCTGTTCTGTTTGGTTCAGGTGGAAGTGAAGCTGTCAGTGAAGTTCACCAGCAGGGAGTTCAGCCTGAAGAGGATGCCGTCCCGCAAGCAGACGGGAGTGTTTGGGGTCAAGATTGCCATTGTCACCAAGTGAGCTGATGGGTCACGTTTCTCCCTGTTGTGTTTCAGGAAGACAACTGGCCAGTGGGGTGCACCTGCCTGTGTCCCCTTGAGGGGTTTGGCAGTCCAGCCTGCTCCACTAGTGTAGGAGGGTAGATGTGGCTGCAGACTGGAGGTGCTTTAGCATCTCTGAGCTTCATTTTTTGCAGAGATAAAAACCAGTGTGCACACAGGCTGTTTACTGACAGCCTATCACTCCTCTGAATTCCGGAAATCCCCCTTGCACTTGCCTTCTCTGTAGTTAGCTGACATGTCACAAATTTCCAGAGCCACTGAACAGTGATGTTTCCTTTCCATAATCAAAAATGTTCAAGGTCTTTGGATCCCATTGTATTATTTTAACCCCTGATCTTTTGTCATGAATCATTTGCCAGCAGAAACCTGTTTGTTCTGTTGTATGGTTTGGGAAGTGTGGTATTTCCTCCCCATGGAATTGCATCAGTTTGAAATCAACAGAGTTGCTATGGATCCAAGGGCTGCTTGGGAATCCTCTCATTACCTGGGCAGGCTCTGGGGGCACTGGGACTTGGCCAAGAGCTCAAGTGCTCGAAGCTGCAGAACAGCCAGAGCAGGGCTGACACAGTCAGAGTTTTAAAAGGAGTTTTTCAGCTCGGTCCTGACTGCCTGCTCAGACTTCCTACCTCCCCGTTTGCCCATAGAAGTGTTGGGGTGCTTGGAGCCATCCTGGCTGCCTGGGGAACGGGCACAGAGGGCCTGGGCTGAACTGAGCCCTTCTGTCTGGAGAACTGAACAGTGAACTGAGCCCCTGTGTGTGTCTCCCTCAGGAGAGAGAGGTCCAAGGTGCCGTACATCGTGCGGCAGTGCGTGGAGGAGATCGAGCGGCGCGGGATGGAGGAGGTGGGGATCTACCGCGTCTCCGGAGTCGCAACCGACATCCAGGCTCTGAAAGCTGCCTTTGATGTCAGTAAGTATTTGGGTCTGATTTTTCCCTTTGCTCTCTCAGAACCTGCCTCAGCTCCCTGTCAGGTGGCTGTGCTATTTTTAATCTTATGTTGCCCAAGAAGCGTTAAGAAATAGAGCTTCTCACTCAAGGAAAATAATTTTAACCCTGGCTGCATATTTTATTTACTGATATAACCCAGGACATAAAACAGGATGATCCTTGTACCAAACCATGGTTTTTTATTCTTCCCAGCAGAGATGAAATGATGGCTTTACCTGCCTTGCCAAATCTTTGTAAATGGCAGACACCTCTCTGGGGGAAAACATCAGCAATCAGCAGTCATAATTTCTTCACTGTTGTGAGGTGTCTAAATTAATAGAAGTCCTTAAAATAAAGAATGTTTTGTGAAAGCCAGTGTTCCTTAGAATTAGGAGGGGTATTTATGTAACTGGGGTTGGGTGGTCAGGACTTCTCTCCCTAACTCCATCTGGACTGATGTGCACAGGCTTAGAAAATTAGATCACTCTGAGCAGCCTTTGCAAAGCTCACTTTGATCTTGAGTAGAAAAAGGCTCCTTACTGGTACCACATTTAAAAGAGTGTCCTGTATGTCCCAAAAGGCACCTGAGATCGGGCAGGTGAAATGCTTCCAAATTGCTGAGGTACAAAAAGTGAAATTTTTCCCTACTCCCAGCTTCTATGTGATGGTCCAAGAACTGTTCAAGCCACACTCCAACAGTCACAAGATTTGTGCCAGACACCCAAATTCACCCTGCCTGCACTTTTCCTTCAGTTTCTAGTGGAATTTCCTTCATGTTTTCTTTTCAATCACCCTAAGATATCAAAAACCAGATGAAGCACTGCTAGTGCAAGTAAGGGTCTTTCACAGTTTGAAAAACAACTTTTTTCATTTCTGTGAAATGCTGGCTTACACTGCTTTATGAAAGCAATGATGATTGGTGTTTAGTTCAGGGAGAGGGGCTGGTTTTGTTGTTCTTAATAGTAACAAAATGGAAATGTAAGCCCTGAATTGCCTTAGCTACACTCAATAGGGAGTTAGAGAATCTCAGAATCTCTTAGTCTAAGCTGTTAGAGGCAGGGAATTGGAATAACAACTGCTGTCAGTAATAAAAGTTGAAACGCATATAAATACAGTCAAGTAGGGCTTGTTCAGATCAGGCCAGGTTTGCTGGCACAGCACAGCTAGCCCTGGGAGGGTGAGGTTCCCTGGCTTGCTGTAAAGCAATGAAGTGCTTGCAATCATTTTTACAGTGCTTCTCAGCTGGAAGGTTGCTCATTTAATCTGGAGAAATGTAAACAGGAAAGCTCCCAGCTATTTGGGCAGAGAGGAAAGATAAACAGACCCAAGGCGAGGAAGAGGAGGAATGCAAGGCCAGCAGTCCCTTCACCCTTGCTGTGCTGTCCCTGTTTCAGATAACAAGGATGTGTCGGTGATGATGAGCGAGATGGACGTGAACGCCATCGCGGGCACCCTCAAGCTGTACTTCCGGGAGCTGCCGGAGCCCCTGTTCACAGACGAGCTGTACCCCAACTTTGCCGAGGGCATCGGTAGGTGCAGCACGAGGGGCAATGGAGGCTCTTCCATGGGAGGCTGCTCTTAAAGCATCATAAAACCTGGATTTAGAGTGTTGGGCAAAAGCTGGAACAGGCTGTGAGGGCAGTGGGATGGAGCTCACAGTGACATTGCCTTCCCAGTGGTGCAGTATGGGTGCCTGCCATGCTGTGCTGCGAGGCCCAGGTGTCTGAGTGCCAGCCTGCCTGCTGGGGCCCTGCACACCCACTGCCCAGGCAGCCTCCAGGGAACCCCCTTTGCAGGGGAGGGGGATATGCACCTCATCTTATCTTGATGCAAAGAAAAGCATCAATGATTGAAAGCCTCGAAGCACTTGAACTGCTTTGAAAAAGAGAGAAAAGGATTCTTAATGCATTTGTGAAATAAAGGAACGAGATGTTGTGGGGTATTGATGTGCAACTCTGACCTTCCGGCCCATGATGATGTGGTCACAATCCTTTTGGGACCATCCATATTGGCTGTTCTGGGACTTGGCTCAGTCAGTCAGACTTGCACTCGCTGCCTGTGGTGATGTCTTGTTCTCTGTCTTGCAGCACTTTCAGATCCTGTTGCAAAGGAGAGCTGTATGTTGAATCTGTTGCTATCACTTCCAGAACCCAACCTTGTGACATTCCTTTTCCTTCTGGACCATTTAAAAAGGTAATATGTGGTTCCTTCAGAAATGCATTTAATGTGTAAAGCATCAGCTATTTTGAAATGTGGAACCTTTTCTTTAAATACCTGCTGAATCACAGAAATGAGGAAGTATTTGCTGATCTGCTGGGATTGTTCATCAGATAACTATTGTCTCATACTCCCTTAGTGAGGTAGTAAATCCTGCATTCCATTTCCACTCATACTGAAAAAGGATTAGGACTGGAGGAAAGGAGTAACAAAAGAGTCAGGGCTTATCTATTGCATATGCAAATTTCTGCTGCAATGTCACTGAGACTGCACCTGCATCTGGATACACACACCAGGAAAGGTTTTTGTACAAACCATGAAGATTTACCTATATTTAAGGTCTAGGGAACCTTGTCTCAGAAAGTGTCTAAAATCCAATACAATCTGTTTTTTAAATTCCAGCACTTTGCCTAACTGCAGTTGTCAGTTCCTTTTGTAGTCAAGTCTTTCTGATTTTGTATATGTCTTTGTAATATGGTTGTACCTGTGAAAAAGTATTGTCATGCATTTGGCATTATTTTAATAAGCTGGCTTAATGCTTGCCCAATGTGTTGATTTGCATAAGTATGTTGTACATATCAGAGACTGTCCCTGAAGACATGAAAGATCATCTTGTGATTAAGAGTCTGGATTAAAATCCAGGAAATCTGGGCTTTAGTGGTGTTTCTGCTGCAGACTTTTCTGCCCTTGGGCAAATTTTTTAAATTTTGTGCCTTGGTTTCTCATTTAGAAACTCAGATATTTATGAAGGTCTGCCTTGTGCATTGTTCCTTCTCCCAGGGTTGCTGAGAGGGAAAGCGTCAACAAGATGTCCCTGCATAATCTTGCCACTGTCTTTGGACCAACACTGCTCAGACCTTCAGAGAAGGACAGCAAAATCCCTGCTAACCCCACCCAGCCCATCACCATGACTGACAGCTGGTCACTAGAAGTCATGTCCCAGGTAAAATCCTGAATGTGCCATTCCCTCGTGTGAAGACATTTCCTGGGAAAGCACAGACCTGTGGCAGGCCTGGCTCAGTGACCCCACTGGGTTTTCATGGTCATTTTTTGGGTAAACATAAAACAACTTTTGCCCTCACACAGACATTTTAGCTTGTCTGTAGAACAGTGTTCCTTCAGGCAGGTCAATTTGCATCTGTACAAATATGGTTTTTCCTGAAGGAATGTCTGTGTGTGTGCATCCTGTGTGTGCTCCTGCATGGGAAGAGTTTCTGGGGAGCTGTGTCCCAGCACCATGCTGCTGGCCTGGGATAAAAGAATTGGCAGTGTTTCCACAATGCTCCTCAGCACTTAAACACAACAAAATTCTTTGGCCACTGCTGCCTTTGAAGGCAGAGGATTGGAGCACAGAGCCTGTGTCACTGAGTCACACTGGTTTGTATTTCTCTGTTGAGTAATGGCAAATTCTAGATTGAATTTTTTTCAGTGCTGGAACCTCCAGCACAATTTTTCCACCTGGAATCTAAAAAAGTGTCTCTGAAGCACGTCAAGTTCTACTTTTTCTGCTGCTGTTATACAGCATATTAAATACACAGCTGCTAGATGTCCCAGAGAGAGCTGTGTCACTTGCTCTCACATAGCCAGGATGAGAGTGAATTTTTACAGGGCTTTAGTATAACCTTGTCATTTCTCTTTCCAGGTTCAAGTTCTTCTGTACTTCCTGCAGCTAGAGACTATCCCTACCCCAGACAGCAAGAGGCAAAGCATTCTCTTTTCTACAGAGGTGTAGGTGCCGGCGGTACCAACAGGACACAAACTGCTTTTGGCAAACTCTGTCACCCTGGGAAAAAGATGACTGGTGTTTCCTCAGCCTGTTCCTGGGCTGGGGAATCCTGGCCCTCAGTGCTTCTGCAGTTTGGTACCCAGAGACAAGCTGGAGAGAATGGAGAAAAACCTCCTTGTGCTGGTAGAACCAGAAGTGAGCGGAGATGGAGCTGTGCGGGATCTCCACTAGAAGGAGCAATAGACACTTGGACAAATGCACCACACAATGTGGTGGTTATTCTTGTTAGGAATGTGACAGAAGGTATTCCTCATTTTGTGGATTTAATTTATCATAAAGAAACTTCAAGATTTCTACTGGACCACTTGATAGGACACCCCTTTTTGGGAGAGGGGACGTTAAAGGATATATCACAACTGTGTCTTTAATAACTGCTGTTTTTCAAGTACTGTTTGAGGCCACAAAAATAGCATTGCTTTGCAAGAGGAAGGAGAAGAGAAGGGTCTGGGATCTAAAATTCTCTCCACAGAAATTCAAGTCTTGATTTGAATATGGTTCTAAAGAAATCAAAGAGTGTAATGTACAGCTAGAACTGTTGGCTGGTTGGGGGCTGGGTTTTTTATTTTGTTTGTATGATTTTTTGGCTCACCCAGCCCTTCCCATAGAAATGTTTGTACACCCCAGGGAAGGAGATGCCCTGCTCTTGCCTATGTTGCACTTCTGATGGATTTTGTTGGGTTGAGACAGACTCAACAAAATAAAATAAATAAATACAGTAAATGAAAGGCAGGGAGAATAACAGTCAGTGATTCTGTTGTTCATTTGCTTATAAAAGCAGGGGCACTGTTATCCAGGAAGGATTGCTAAATTCCTTAGACCCCACCAAACTTAATGAAAATTAATTGGGAAGACTTAATACCCAACACTCCAAAGAAAACACATTATCTCTGCAAAAGTAATTGAAGAATTTGTGGATTAAAAAAAAATCAATAGCTCTCAGTTTGGCTGGCTGCTTACTCCAGACATTTATCAGAACTTTTTTTTTTGATACTTGAATTTTTGGAGGCTTTGTACATTGTTTCTACAAGAGTCTTTTTCTGATAGATACAAACACTCTGAAAAAATGCCAGAATGTACTTTATGGACAATCTAGCAAGTAGCATGCATTGTGAATTCTCCAGAAATTCCAACTCTGTTTTAATTAAGAGCAGTGGAGAAATTTCTGTGGAACTCCCATCTAGCAGTACAAAAGATCTGGCCAAACACCAAGTTTTTATTTCCCTCCCTAAATCAGTTGAAGCTCCAGGGGTGGAAAAGGCAGCAGGATTTGTGCAGGGAATTGAAAGTGCAGGATTGAATAGCTGGTGTCCAGAGGCAGCACTCTGGCTCTGAAGCAGTTGTGCCAAACATCCTGGGGTGGGAGCAATGCCATTGTCCTAAACTATCCCTGCCCCCACTACTCCTACCCAGCTATGCAGCATCCATGTAGTGGCATCTGCCCATCATCATCCTGGCTGGAAGTACAGCTGGAACACAAGGGAAGGGATTGGCACAACAAGGGGAGGGAGGGACAGATGTTGAAAGATTGGTAGGGTCAGGTTGTCAACATCATTTGCAGGGAAAAATGACACAGAAAGCAACTCCTCCTGTGCTGAATTGCACATTTTCTGATGGGTGATCTGCAAACTCTCAATTAAAAAAAAAAATAGCAAAGGAGTGTTTCAAGCAAATAGAAAAAAAAATTAAAGGGAAATGATTTTGTAGTCACTGTAATTCTGACTGCTGCAGAATATTAGAAATTATTGTACTGTGAAGTTGCGAAATCAGAAAGGAACAAATATAAATTTCAATTTTGTGAGTATATCAATATTTTGCATGCTTTGTAAGGATTCTTATAGGAATTTAATATTGCTTAGTATCCCTCCCTCCTTAGGTCTGGGAGCAAACCTCTTTGTAATGTAATGTACAACTAGAAATTCCTTCTCTCTTGTATGTATTTCCACAACATTCCAACTTCTGAACCCGCAAAAAAAAAAAAAACTGTCTGTAGTAGGAAGTGCTTTTTGGGGGAGGGAGGGAATGAAGGCAAGGAAACTTGAAGGCTTAAGATTTCGATTTTTTAAATTTTTATATTCATTTTTTGCCTGTTTGAAGGTAAAAATTGGTCACAATCCTGCAAAACCATTGACTTGAGCCATGTTGTGCAGAGCAGTAAAGCATTCTCTGTGTGTGTTTCTGTGTATTTGTTCTCCCTTTTCCCCAGCAGCCCCACAGCAATCCTTGCACTCCTGCCTGGGGGAAGGACCTGAGGCAGGAGCACTGCTGGTGGCTTCCTGGCAAAGGGAGAAAAGCCAAGCTACACCTGCTGCTGGGTGCAAGCCTTTTCCTTTGGTGTTTGCAATCCGTGGCTGCTCCTTGCAGTGTTGAAACTGGAAAGTAATACCATAATGACTGTGCCAATTTACTTTTGCCCAACGTTTTAATTTTTTATTTATATAGGAAGTTAATTTTAATATTAGATTACTGATCTATAGTATGTAACCATGAGAAAATTGCTTTTGCTTTGGTTACTGTGACAGGTTGTTGCTGTCAGTCTCTCATTACAATGCTCAGTTCTAATGTAATGTTATCTAACATGCAGGCATGTGGATCAGGGAAAAAAGTTAATTTAACTTAACCCATTAATTATTTCTGTTAAGTATGAATATGTTTTCCCCAAAGCTGGTAATTTTGGGCTGGAAAAGATAGTGGATCATATTGCTGATGATGAAATAATGGACTGATTTGAAATATGAGAATTTATTTCTTGAATTTCCTTTAATTTTGCAATTCATTTTTTTTCCAATAGTCTTATGTTTTCAGAAATTAAGTATTTCCAAAAGGCTTTTATGTTTCTTTCCCAGGGATGTTGGTTGGGTTTTTTTGTTTGTTTGGAGGGGTTTTTTTGTGTTTTGGCTTTTTTTTTTTTTTAATAAGCCTTATCATACTTAAACAAAAAGGGAAATGCAAAACTTGGCTTCAGAAAAGGCCTTCTGATTTCTCCTCTTATACATTCCCTTGTGAGTTGTGTCAGAAAATTGAATTCTTTAATTTTCTGTGTTAAAAGGTACAATATAAACAACACAAGAACAAGAAGTTACCCTTTATGTGTGCACTGGGAGATTTTGCTCCTTCAGTTTCTAATGCATTGGAGAGAATTTTTTACAAATGTCACTTTCAGGAACAGGAATCTGAAATGTTTAACTTTTCAGCTAAGGAAATTCAGGTGATTATGATAGTCTGTGTCTCTCCAGTTTAAGGAGGGGAATAAGCATCAGTTTCTTGGCATTTAGAAATTACCTTCAAATTTCTTGTGGGTTTTTTTAACACTGAATAGGTTTTTAAGTAAAATTTTACAAAGTTAAGTCAATGAAGGGAAAAGTTTTCAAAGATGGACAAGAAATAACAGTTACTAGCTCAGAGTCAGCTTTGTGTTTGTGTATGCTTTGTACGGGAGGGAAGTGTCAAAAACCAAATTGAAATACATCCATTCAAATGCTGCTGGTGTTCTTTATTCTTGCACATTTTTAACGAGTTGAGGTAGTAGCTGAGCTATTTCAGGCTGTATTTTAATGCTGCTATTTTTCAGTGTATAGCTAAGGGCAGGATGCAGCAGTGGGGTGCCCGTCCTTGCCAGTGCCCGCTGCCCACCCCGGCTCTGGCACCACGCGGCCCTCGTGGTGTGGCCATGAGCTGGTGCAACCACAGCTGGTGGATATTTATGGCAGGTGCAGGATTTTTACAGTTTATTAGTTTTACCTGTTGAAAACTGTTTTATGGTTGTTCCTGTTAGTTTTCTATGAGTTTATTTAAAGAAATGGACTGTTCCTTAAGGAAGACCTGGATCTCCAGATTAGTTTGTCACCTGTGTAACACTGGAAGGCATCACAATGTGTCAATTTACCTTAATGTGCCATTCTTTCAAGTGTGTATCAAATGTAAACTGACCAATGTGGTTTTGGAAATGTTTAAAGTCTGATGGCAAAACCCCAACCTTGTCTGATTCCTCGCTAGGTAATCCTTTTGTTTCAGTGCTGGTCACCTACTGGGATAATTTTACCAGATGTGGCATTCTTCTTATGGAAGTTTTAGTATAAAATGGGAAATGTTTTAAGAAAAAAACTTCCCCTTTCTCTTTTTACTTAAATTCAAGATGACAGGGATTTGTAATAACAGGAAACCAATACATTTGTGCAGGGACTTGGGGGGGATTTGCTTCTGTTCCTTGAAGAAGAAAAATCTGAAAAGGCAATTCCCAGATACAATCAAATTCTCATAGGATATATAAAGTCACTTGTTTATGCTCTCTTAAATTTCTGCTCCAGGGATGTTTTTCTTTGTAGACTTTGCTAACACTGTCCTACTGCTATTAGTGAAAAATAAACATGGTACCATTCCCTTCCTTTAGCACAGGGCCTGTACAAACTGAGATACTGCAGCCTTGGACTGGTATTAGCAATGCTCCATTCTGAACTAGGATGAAATAAATGTTCATGTGTGTTCTGTGAACTTTCTAATTGAATGGAATTAAATCCATGGATTGCCCTTAAAATCAACAGAAGCTATAAAGGAAGCACTTATAGTTAATAGACTGTTCCTTAACAGTCATTGGGGAATGAAACCATCACAAATGGAAAAGGGAAGCAAAATCAGGAATTGCTCAAGGTCACGTTGCTTGGGACTAGAATGAGGCTCTCATTTTGAGTTCCAGAAGGTGGCTCATGCCCTAGATCACTGAGCAAAGGCTCTCCTGCCAGGAAATGAACATGAACATGGGAATGGCAGGAATTTAGCTAGAGCAGCCTCACAGTTCTGATGTGTTGTAACCCCTCTTTCTTGCTAGTGAGCATTCACAGTTCAGTGCTAAGAAAGCAAAGCTTATCACTTGCTCTCTACATTTCTCCCTGAGGCAGCAGCTATAGCACCTGTTTGTTAAAGTAGGTGAAACCACCACAAGGAAGAAAAAAGCTCCTAAACTCCTAGAACCACAAAGTTGGATTATTGCTTAAGGTAGAAGTCTGGTTTTGGGCTGCAAGGATCAAATGCCACAACAGCTGTAATGACAGAAGGGTTGGGGCAGTAGGACCAAAGCAAACCTGAGTTTGTGTTGCCTTGAGTCTCCCTTCCCTGACCATATCATTAGATTTATGCCTCTCTGGTCAAGCAAATTCATAAATCCTCTTGTCCAGAATTAGAAAATGACTAAATTACCTAGTTTGCCTCCACTGTTAATTCTCTTGTGCTACCATCTTACAGTGACATTGCTGGAGACCACTGCAGAACGTGCAGCAGTTTTTACATCATTTATTTCCTGCTGCCTTGTTTTACCTCACAGTAAGACAGACCTTTCCTTTCCCAACAGAACCACTTCACATCTTTCTGCTCTGTAGAAATACCACACTGAGAGGTTCAGTTTGTAGCAGAGCCCTGGAGATAATTAAAATACTTCCAGTCTTCTTGTGCAGAGGGGACCAGGTAGTGCTAAATTCTGGGCTCACACAGGGCTGTGTTGTGAGCTAAGTAAAATTCTGTCATTTACAGCTGTTTGAGCATATTGGGAATTAACAGAATTACAGAGTGCCCAAACCTAGCAGAAGTGTTCACTCTACTGCTTTGTCTTAATCACAGTCATGTTCAAATCCTCTTGTCAGAAATGGTTCACCAGAAGAGAGAAAGTTTTATTTTGTGCTAGAGCTCTTGCTTGTGTAACTGCTGTGGTTTTTCCCCTGTGGTAGGATGTTCTGAGGAGACATTCTACAGATGAGCTGTTTCTCTAATCTGCAGGATGATTTATACCACACAGCATTTTATATCCCTGTGGATGTACAAAAGGGCAGGCTTGTGTACAAAACAGCTTCCTGCCTGCAAGGAGGCTCCAGCAGCTTCCTGGAGTGACCCCAGGCAGGGTCACAGCAGCTCCAGCCCGGCAGGGAGCAGGGCCTGGCTGCTGCTGGGTGCTCCCATCTCCCCTGGGCCAGTTTGACCAGGCTCAGGAGGCAGCTGTGAGTTCCTTCTCACTGCACCCAAGTGATCGGCTGCTGATCTAGAGCAGCTCAAAATTCTTCTATTTTAGTCCCATTTTGGGAGAAACAGGGGCAATGCTAGTTTGGGATTATACAAACAGCTGAAAATCAATTTATATCTAAAACCTATCTCATATCTAGTAGATGGTAATGTAAAAGCTGCTATAGCAAAAGGTCATTTCTCCACAAGAGCCTCTTCTACTCCCTGCCTTCTTCAGTGCTTCTTCCAGCCTAAAAGAAGTCTTGTCTTGGGTTTCACAGTCACATCCAAAACTTGCAGAACCCTGGATAAAACTTAGCTATGCAGGGACCAATGTTTCAGGAGTACTAAGAGTGATTGCCAAGGTAGCAAAAAGAGGGTAAGGAATTGTTGTGTTGGGATAATGAAAAGCATCACAATGAAATGGTGAGTTTAAAATGATCTCACAGCAGGACACTGAAATGTTGTCCTTTCTGTGTCTGTCCAGCAAAAAAACCAAAACAAAACAACTCAACCTTCTCTTGCCTATGTAAGTTGTGTAGTTTGTTATCTCTAGTATTATAAGTGTTTATAATCCATGAAGAATTCCAAGGAAAGGAGTTAAGACTATTTATTTAAATATAAATACAATTAAATTATATAATTAGTCCTAAATTATCAGATGTAGAAGACAAACAACTTGTTATTGTTTGGATAATTTTGGGTTTCATCAGAGCTAATACTGTTGGCATTATTTTAAACACTACCGTGTTAGGGAGTCAGTTTTTGACATTTGATCCTGCTGTTGGTAGTGCTTCAGTATCTCATAGTGCTCAGTTTTGGGGAAAGAAAACCTAATCCTAATAGTTTAATATGGAAAGGTGTTGAAACCATACTGCTAAACATCTCTCAGTTCAGGCCCAAAGAGAAGGGGAAAGGGAAAAATTGTCATTTTGGATTTTTTTTTTCTTTCTGAGAAATGTGGTATGAAAAAGGGATCCAAGAACTGTATTTGGGGGAAAAACGTCTTAAGGCATTTGTAGCCTTTCTTTGTACACAATGTTAAATAAAATCTCCTGTATCTATGTTGTCAGGTTCTTTTGGTCTTATTTAGATAAAAGTGGGTCTATATTACACTGAATGTGTGAATTGCATTCAGCTGAGTTCGCTGGGGGCATGGAATTTAACACTGCTGTTTCAAAATAAAAGCTGTATCACCTAAAATGTAGAGGTCAGTACAGAGAACTAAACTGGAACAACTTGAATGTGTGGAAATAGTTTACCTATTTTAATGGAAGGTAGAGAAATAGCTGAGCAACCCAGTCCCTGTTCAGATCTGTATGAATCCTTTTGTAGGAGTTCTGCTTCAAAACCCAGCCTGTCTCAGACTTTGTCAACTTCCCCCTTGTGTGCAGAGCACTTGAACTGTAGTCAGTGTTTACTGAGAAATCAGCTCTGGCCTCCAGTTCTTCAAACACTGCATGAAATTAGTGGGATTTTGTAGGAATCAGTGTGGAAACTGGATCAGTTATTTAAATCAAGTTAACTTGGTGCTTTATTTAAACATTGTTTAAATTATTAATGTAATTAAAGTACATTTATGTTTGAATATAGTCCAAATTTAATATAATATATAAACCTTTCTACAATAAAAAGATACCTGCTTGAAAGCTCTCTAGCCCATTTCATTAAGTGTGGACCACAAAGATGACAGGGTTCCATTGCAACATTGGAAATAGATAAAATGTAATGTAATGATTGACTGCATTGTTTAAAACTACACTGAGTGTCATGCTTACCTTGAACTGGGCAAAGGAGGGGAAACTCAATGACTGTTGCTAATACTTCTGACTAATACATCAGTGGTGTGATGATATAATGTAAAAATGTGGAATTCTTCTGGCAAATGGTTCTCCCTGTCCCAGAAAGTGAACCCTTGAGGTGCAGTCACATGGAACAGCAGCCTCTGGATGAGCCTGGCAGGGATCATGTCCTGCACCGGGCACTCTGCACCCACAACCAGCTCCTACCGTGTCCAGCTCTGCTCTGACTGCCAGCCTGGAGCATCCCAGCCACTCCTCCTGGATGCTTTTCCCCCGTTGAAGGCCCCCTGGTGCAGCCTGAGCAAAGCAGCCAACACACACCTGCAGCACCTGGAACGAGAGGGAGTGAATGGAACCTGAGGCTGGAGCAGGATGAGAAAGAACGTGAGTGTAACAAGCACGGATGTTTTGTGCAAATTGCTGCACCTGAGCAGGTGTCTCTCCATTTTCCAGGCTGCCCCGGGGCCGGCGGGATCCGGCTGTCGGTGCGAGCAGGATCAGCCGTCCCTGCCCGACTCCCGGGACATTTGTCTGCTCTTTGTTAGAAGCCTGCAGTTATGGAGATTCTGTAATCCTCGGGGGCAGGCCAGCCCAGAACTAACCACAAAGAGAAAGCGTTCCTAGCAGACAGCTGAACCGCTCTCACACACGTTACAGCACACAATGCTGCCATTTAACGCGGTTTTTTCAGCGACCTTTCAAGTTCCAGAACCAAGATCCAAGGCATATGCACTGTCAGCGAGCAGCTCGTTCATTAATTCACTGAGCTGAGCGGCTGCTTCCTGCTGCAAAGCAGAAAGCTGTGAGCCCTTTGTGGGCTACCGTGAGAAATACATTGTTCAGAACAAATGCAGCCACTTTTCACATCCTTCACACACAAGCAGTGCCTTTGAAATGCCATTTTTTAGCTGATAACTTCAAAATCAACCCGAAGGTGGAAACACGACAACATTTTGCTGAAGGCATCATGAAGCAGAAATTATAGCAGAATAACATTGGTCATAGTGTAGGAAAATAAACATCATTATTATTTAAGTATAAAGGAGCATTTCACTGTCAAACGAGTGCACCTTCTCTGTGCATGGGAATCCCCACCAGGTAGGAGAAGGCAGTGACAAAGAAATGGCCAAGGAAGGGCATCTCATGAAACTGACTTTGTAAGGCGCACAAACAGAAAAACGTTCCCACCATGTAAATCAAATGATGTTGCAATATCTGGCAGCACACATCCTGCTAGTTTGAGAGGGAATTCTGATGGAATAGAGATATCATTTACTTTGATTTATAATATTGAAAATTTAACTTCACCAAAGATAGTGAGGGGACTGTAAATCATACTTGCCCTACCAGTCTGCAACCTACAAATTCTGTATTCCTGTGAATTCAATTCCTGTGAATTCTAGGAAGGAATGTACCTCAGGGGAGAACACACAACTCAATCTTACACTGAAATGTTTCTTTTGCTAAAACAGCTGAGTGGGGAAAGCTTTATCCTAAATAGAGGGAAACTTTTACAGGAATGTGTCAAATCAGCACATTGTCTTCATTACTGTGTTCATAGCATTTCCCAGGCAGCGTCTGTAAACACAAACTCTGCTATACCTCCCACCAAAGCACCCACGCTGCAATTTGGGGTTATTAACTTCAGTTGCTGGCTGTTCGTGACAAGTCAAACATCCTGCGCAGTGATGGGCTACACAGCTGAGCTCAGTTTAGTGCATTTGAAGGGAGCTCAGACTCTGAAAGCTTGTGTGCAGGAGTTCTTGTCACCTAAGAAGGGAGAGCTATTTCCTACCACAATGTGCTGGTTTTGGCTGGGGTAGAGTTAATTTTCTTCAAGATGGCTAGTACGGGCCATATTTTGGATTTGTGCTGAACAGTGAAGAACACGCTAGCCTATTTAAGCCACGACACACATTTAAACATCTACTTCTCACTCGAATGAAAAGCTACAATTACAGATCTGGACAGTAAGGTTTACAAGACCCACAGCTCCCTCACTCACACTTACATTTCCTGCGCTGTGCGCACTTGGTGCTGGAGCTTAAAATATGCATGCTTATTCCTCCGCCCCAAAAACCCCACAAAATAATTGATTTTTTCACCAGTCCCAGATGGGGGCCCTGGGCTGGGGCCATTGCTGCCCTCCCACCCCTCAGCAACGGAGCTGGGGAAGGGTCCGGAGCACAAGTGTGATGAGGGAGCTGGGGGGGCTCGGTCTGGAGAAAAGGAGGCTCAGGGGGACCCTCTGTCCCTCACAGCTCCCTGACAGGAGATGAGGCCGTGAGGGGTCGGGGTCTGCTCCCGGCAACGAGGGACAGGATGAGAGGAACCGGCCTCAGGCTGCGCCAGGGGAGGTTCAGGTTGGACACGAGGAGTAATTTCTCCACAGAAGGATTAATCAGACATCGGAACGGGCTGCCCTGGGGGGTGATGGAGTCACCGTGCCGGGAGGTGTTTGAGGACAGTCTGAACGTGGCACTCACTTCACGGCCATGTTCTAGATGACTCGATGTGTTGGGACACAAATTGGGCTCCACGACCTCAGACTTTTTCCCTCTACCTGAAGCCGCTACCCCGCGGTTCCGAGGCTCAGGTGCGGACCAGCCCCGCCCTGAGGGAGAGGCCGCCCTGAGGGCGGGGCCGCCCCGCGCACGCGCCGCCCGTGCCCGCGCCGGCCCCGCCCTTTCCCCTCACGGCCCCCGGGCTGGCGGGGGGCGCGTGCGCGGTGCCGCCAGGGGGCGGGGCGGAGGCGGGCGGAGGGGTCCCTGCCGTGCGCGCGCCCCTCCGCGCCCCCCCCGCTCCCGCCGGCCCGGCCCGCGCGGCGCCCCCGGAGCCGGGGCTGCGGAACAGCGGGAAGGAGGCGGCGGCTGCCCCGGTAAGCGCCGAGCGCCGGCGGGCACTGCCCGGCCCCGACCCCCGCCCGCCGGGGGGTCGCCCGCGGCCGCGCAGGCTCCGGTAGGGCCTGTGTCCCGCGCCCCGGCCGCAGCGCCTCGCGGCCGCGGGAAGCCCCGGGCGCGGCCCCTCCTCACCGCCTCCCCCGAGGGGCCGCGCTGTCACCCCCGGCGGTGACACCGCCCCGCGCCCGCTCGGGTCTCCCGCGCCTCAGGGGCCGCCGCGGCACCCTCCGGCCGGCCTGGCGCTGTCAGCCGCGGTGCGCGGACCCGCGGGGCTGGCGGGGAGCGCAGCCTGGCCCGCGTCTGCATCCCTGGGGGAATCGTTCGCTTCACGCTGCGGGCTGGGAGAGGGATGGTGGGTGCGTGTGCAGCTCCCTGAGGGGGAACGCGGAGTGCCCGCGTTCAGCAGCGTTCCGGCTGGGTTTGGTGTGTTCGGGAGCACCTTTGTCTGCATTCTGGTCTCATGCTTCTCTGGAGCGCGGCTTTTCTGCCTTTTTAGGGCTGAAGGAGCCTCTAAGTTCCAGTTTTGTGCCTGCTGTCTGCCATCCTGTGCCTCGCTTACCTTCCAAGTCTGTCATAACCTAGTATTACTAGGGATGTAGGAAGGCAGGTTCCTATAGCTGGGCCAAATCCGGTCACCAGCCTGCTCTGAGGGTTCTGTACGCTGTGTCTTTAGAGAGAAAAACAATGCAGTGCTGTGCTGATGCTCTGCAAACTGCACCCTCCTCTCCACAACACCATCTGTGGTCGCATGAAGTGTCTGTCTGTGCTGGGATCTGGAGAACACAGTTCTCTTGTAGCAGAAAATGTGTCATGTAAGTGGCTCTGCTGGGTGAAAAAAGCTCTAAGGAGCCTTGGGTTCTGTTGAAGGGCATAGTCTGTGCAAGCTCCGCTCACCCCAAGAGCAAACATAAACCTTCTGGAGCTGCTTCCTGCTTCATTAATGGTGTGGACTTTGGCTGCTGAAAGATAGGCAAACTAAAGCCCCTGGCTGCTTTTAACACTGGATCACAATGTAGGGCTGTAGTAGCTCAGAAGAAGAGAAGCAGTTTCTTCTCTGTCTCCAGCCTGGTTGAGTGTTGTTAGGTAGTTGCTAACAAAATTGAAAAGAGAAGGTCATTGTAAATAGTCTGAGATTAAAACTGGAAACTGAGACGGGAGTAGTCTCATGTTTCTTGTAACACTGCCACTTCGCTTTCAGCTAATGGAAAAACCAGATTCCAGGCTGGTAAACTACATGAAGTAAGGAAGAAAACCCCTTGATTTCTCAGATGTTTTTGTATGGCTGAAGATACATCTCTTTTTCTTAATTTTTTGAATATGGTACATAATTGGGAATAAAACCTCTCAGATATTTTTAACGCAGTTTCCTATTCCTGTCAAATAAAGGGCCATCTAGTTAGATAATGCAGCCCACATTTTCCCAGTTATTTTATCTGCTCAAGCTAATTGCTGACATGTGCTTTAGTGATCATCAGTAAAGATCTGTCTTCTCTCTCTGATTGTTTGAGGGTTTGTTTTATTAAAATCTGATGATGGTGGAACACAGTGGGAAAACCTCAGTGCAGGGATTTCCAGGTGTCATGGACTGTTACCTTCTGTTGTGATTTGCAGCTCTGGGGTATTTTTCATTTCCCTTTGTGCTTTAGGCTGGTGTGATCTCTGTGGCCTTTTAGGCATCTGCCAAAGGTGTCTTCTGCATCAGGAAGAACCTGGAACTAAGGTTTCTATCAGTGGAGAGTGTGTATGGACACAGCAAATCAAACTTGGGCATTAGGCTGAGATCTGGTAGGTGTTTGGCCATATCATTGCCAGCATGGGCACTGGCATGGCTTGCTTGGGCCAGCTGGAATTTTCCTGAGCCATACATGGACATCATTTAAAGGTGGCAATTACCAGGGCTAAAACTTCTTGAGTTTTAGAAGTTTTTGTCTTTAGCACAATGTTGGGATGGATATTTTTATGTTGGGGTGGATATTTTGATGCTGCAAAGATTTACTTGTACAAAATAAATCTGATGTACAGTCAGTTTTATGTATTGATAGCTATGTACTTAGAAGTAACGTTTTGCAGTCAAATTTGTGCCATTTTTGCTTTACTCTTGGTATGAAGGAGGAAAATAGATTCTCAGTAGGTGGAGGCTATGGAAACTCCTTAGGAGATTTTTCACTAATGTAATTCAGGAGCTCTTTTTGGACCTTGTGGTGTTGGAGCCTGACTTGCCAACAAGGATCCAGTCCTAGCAGTGTGTAATGCTATTAATGGGACTGAATCAGTATTGCTCATTGGGAAAACAGCATAAGAAATGTGAGGCTTGTACTTCCTGCCTTAAAAAACACCCCATTTAGTCTTATTTTTGGTCTTTCTACTGAAAAAGGGAGAAAGAGCAGTGTTGGAAGCTGATTTATGCACATAATGGTAGCCTTACATGACTAGCTACAAGGAACCCATTACTTGTTTCTTTTGAGCTTATTCCAACTGAAATGATCAGAGAAGGCACCATTTGGAGCACTTAGCACTAGTGCAGCCTGGAAATAATCACAGGATTCTATCTTTAAACATAAATAATTCATTAGTAGAGTTTTCACACATATGTGCATGATTTTCTTTGGGAAAGAAGAGTTTACTGTCCTACACCTACAAGGCACTACAACTTTTGATCTTCATCAAACATACAGACTTTTGATCTTCATCTTCTTGAGGTACTTCAGTTTTGCAAAGAACTGATACTGGGTTGTAAATCAGTGGCAGAAGAATAGAATCCTTCTATTCTTCTTCCCAAATTGCAGGGAAGAAGAATAGAAGGATAAATTCTGAAGTTAGGTGAAAGGAGACTTTATGAAGGGTGTCAATCCACAAGGTTTCAATACAAAAAAAAAATTTAGAACAAGCCACTTATTGCATATTAAATGTTTATAAAGCCACTAAAGCAAAATTTCAGAAGAGTAAATAACAAGTTTTTACTTACTTCAAAACTTGGTTTGACATTTTTGAGAGCTAAATCTTGCATGAATTTTATTTTCCATCTCTGTGTGCCAGAACAGAGCCAAGGTGATGACTGGCTGCAACTAATGGTTAGATAGGCAGTTTTATTCAGGAAAATAAACACAGCATCTAACATGTAGTACTTAAATAATAGTAAAAAAGAGTTAAGGTAGAGTTGAAGTACTGAGTGATGTGTTTGATGACATCAGCCTGGAAATATTTGTGTATTTTGGATGCTGAAAGCATTTCCTTGGCTTTGGTCATTTGTTCAGTGTGGGACTCATGCTCTGCACAGGTACCTGCAGTGAGTAAGGGCTTTCTGTGGGATCTGCCTTTGGGGAGGTGAGGGGAGGCATGACCAGGGTGCTGCCGTTCCTGCTGCTCCCTGAAACTCTGTGTGTTCTTCCCAGTGCATTGCTGTGGATGTTCTTAATTAAAAGCACACGGTGGTTTTGGCAGATGGAGCCTTCGTGAAGCTTCGGCTGCAGAATTTCTTTGCTGTGGGAGGGTTGGTGCTGGAGAGTGTTCCAGCATTGAAATAATTCAATGTATTTCTCTGCTAGAATATTGGCTTTGGATGGACAGGTTTTAAGTGACATGGGCAAGTTTATAAAAATGATCTGCTGAAGTTTGACTTTCTCTGTTTAGCCATAGGATTTTTAATTTTTTTCTCTTTTTCCTGAGTTGCCAGATTATACTGAGCTAAATTTTTCTTTTATTTAGCAAAAAAAATTCTTTTATTGAGGGTTGCTAATGGGTGTGCATTCAAAGCAGCATCTGCTGTGCAGTGTCTTTTCAGACAATGGTCTTGCCTGTTTCAATTTGCTCTTCCCTAACAAGTGACCAGCACTTTAAATGGTTAATAGCAAATATTTCCTTCAAGTCCCTGAAGGAATATAGGCTTTTCTGGAAGAGAAAAGGAAAACCAAAGCTACTTTTATAGGCATGATTCCTTCCACAAATCTGAGTAACTGTGTACACTTGAAGTTTTAGATTTGTTTTTATTTCTTTCTGTGACAAAAAAAACCCCCAGAACCTTCTTTCCTTTCAGTGACAGAATCGTGCAAAGCTACTTTGTATCTGCACCTGCTTACATGAGATGGACAATTAATGTCTCTTTTGGAAATGATGAACTTCTTAAATACATACAGTTGTTGTCATCAAATTATTCTTGATTTAGGGTTTGTAAATACGAGATGCGTCCTTGAATGTGGCAATATCTTTGGATTGAACTATGCTGAGGTCATAAAGAAATGTCATGTTAAAATGAAAACTTTGTGACATAAACTTTTCCCCCATTACTGTTTCTGTTCTTTCTAATTTTATATAAAACTACAGGAGAAAGTTTCCTCAGCCTGCAGCATGGGTGTGCCTGGGAATTTGGAAAAGTTTAAAGGTGCCATCATGTTGTTCTCCAAAGGTTTTGGTAGTTTGCTGGGATAGATATTGCTGTAAACAATGCAAATTCTGTTTGTGAAAACTCAGGTAAGATAGTAAAGACATTTTAAAGGGTATAGATTCAAGTGTGCAGATGAAATTTCAGTCCACTTTGTTTCATATTCAGAACTACATTTGCTGTGTTAAAAATGTGAAATCATACAAATTCTTGTTAGAAAAACTTATTGACAGTTTTCTCAAAATCTTTCTGATGTACACGTCTGTAAAAAATAAGTAGTGTCTATCTACAGAAGAAAATTAAGTCTATCAGTTATGGACATTAGTGTTGTAATATAAAGGATATTTAAAGGAAAATACTTCAGTGTAGCCTTTTTTAATGGGAAGACTGCATTTTGCTGGAGGAAAAATTATTCAGAGGCCTTCAGTCATGCATCAAAGGTTTGCCAGGAAACCTGGAGGTCCAGGAGCTTTTCAAAGAAATACCTTAAAAGTGTTTCACAGTGGAGAGTGCCCTTGGCATTCCATGAGGAAATCAGCAGCTGCATCAGCTCGGGATGCTGTTCTGGGATTTTGGTGCTTTCCCAGGCTTTGTCCCATGTAGAGTCCTGCATTGCTCCAGCATTGAACCAAACTGTCCCAGGGAGCAGCAGCTCCATAAACTGCCTGGTGATTCACCCTTTTCTGGAAGGCTTGGAATAAAATTTGGAAGAGAAATAGTCCTACCCTTTTTCCCTGGGGAAATAAAAAATTACCAGTAGATGGGAACCTCTCCATGCTGTCACAAGGACTTTTCTTCCATATGACTCAAATTTGTGTCCTTGAGCTTCCACGCTGGGGCCAGTAACTGCTCCTCCCGTAGTGACACCAGAGTGTTTAGGAAGGATTTGCATGTGGCTGTGTCTGCCAAGCCTGAAGCCTTCAAACTGTGTAATGAGTGTGCTGTTGACAGGTCTTGGAGGTGAGGAAAGATGGGGGCCACTGCACAGAACTGAAATCTGTAGCCAGCCAGGCTTCAGACCCCTCAGTGCCTGTTTAGTGACGTGGTGATAGCATAAAAATAACACAGTTCATCTGTGCCCTGGCTTGGAAAGTGTTGGTGGCTTGGTAGGGGACAGTAAGAGGTTCATTTAAAGCAGGGCTGTTGCTGAGAGGCCAATACCCTGAAACGGAATTAAAACAAATTTGGGGCTACACCATCTCTGAAAGGATGAGACTTCCTTCTTGTTCCCAGTCCCGCTGCTTCCTTTGCATAGTATCTAGCAATTACAAGGTGAGTCACATCAGCCCTGATCTGTCTGAAAGACCAACTCATCAAAAATGAGCTGTGATCTCTAGAATGGAGAGAAGGGAGAGGACCGAGCAAGGGGTGGGACTGCCTCTTTAGGTGGCAAGGTACAATTAAGTTATTTTCATGACTAACTTAAGCAATCCCCAGCAGGCACGTCCCTCCCCCGGCCTTAGCAAGATTGACTTGTGCATGAGCCATTCCCATTCAGGCCATTTGCTTGGAGCATCTGAGACCAGGAAGGTCCTTCTGGGCTTGGGAATCCCAGAGCTGTGAGCACCTGGGGCCTGGGAAGCTCCTCAGGTCATGAATCTCTTTATTGCTTCTCTGTCCTCTGGGACTTTCTTGTTGCAGTGCCTTCAAGAATGTTGTCAGACCAGGTTGGGGGTGAAGTGGACATGGTGAGCACTCAGTCACCTCCCAGCTCCAGATGTCCAGGCAATAGAAAGTCCTCAAGCTGAGAATTAATCAACTGCTGGTAAGAACAGATCTGTCACCATAACCATCCTGCTATCAGGACTGGGAGTGTTTGGATTTTGCATGAACTGAAGATCTGGTGGAGTGTTTTGGATGAGCATGAGACCCAGTCTAAGTTAATCACTTCTCTTACAGGTTTTACCTGTCACACAGTGTGCTGGGAGCCACTGGTCTGCCTCTGAAATGGCATTTTGCATGTCCCTTCTCTGTCCCCTTCCTGTGCTGGGCACTGCCTGCCTTGCTCCTCTGGGAGCTTGGTGCAGCAGAAACCTTTGCTGCAGCTGCTGCTATCTGAGTTCAGCTGACAGCATTTACAGTGCACCAAAGGGAGGGAGGAGGTCACCACTGGTCACCTGCTCATGCAGAGAGAGAGAACATGGCAGTGAAATGTTGTGTGCTGAGCCAGCCAGTTTGAAAGGGAAGGAAGCTGTTGTGTTGCTCCTGCACCTTTTGTTGTGCTGTTCTACCAACTCCCCTGGTTTTAAAATTGACAGGGCTGGTTTTGAAAGTGCTGCCAGGCAGTGCCAGGGGAATTTCCACGTATGAGTTTGTCAGTAGGACTCATGGCTGGAGGAATCACAGCAATTAACACTGTAAGCAGTCTACCAGTGGACTTTGGTTGTTGTGTGAGGAATACAGTATATGCTTAGGGTTATAGGACACTAAATACACCTTTGGAACTGGAAGGTTGTTGATTTTTGGAGTAACACTTGCTTTAGACCCTGCTTGGGATAACAGGTAAGAACACTTCCAATTAATGGAGTTAACTGATCAAGTGTCACTTTTTAGATTACTGGGGTTTATGCTTAAAGCTGGTCAGTCCTCTGGCTGGGAAAATTTGTGTGTTAATTTTTTTATTTTCCTGGAAAGCAAGTGTCACTGTAGGAGTTAGCTCTGTTTTATCAGAGAACTAACCCAAGGGTTTTACAGGGAAGGTTGACATGTCTGCTGTTTGCTCAAGCATGTAAACTCTGACATAGAAGTGCAGTTGCTACCCAGGAAATAGATATATGCTGCCTCTCTTAGTGTGTGGCTTAACATTTGGATGAAACTGTAAAATTTACCAAAAGTAGTGAAAAATGACAATGTAACCAAATTACCTGTATTTTCAACACCAAGGAAACAAACCCTACTTTATAGTGATGTGGCTGGTGTTTGATCTGCACTGTGAGCAGCTGTAGTTAATGGGCTGACATAGAATATTTTGTAATCAGTTTAATGATGGATACCAGTTAGATATGGATTTACCTGGTCTGTTATTCTGTTTTTCAAAATTTTTTATTAAAAGTCTTCTGCAGTCAGTGTAGAAGCTCCTGCTGATAGGAAGTCGTGGGCAGTGTTGCCCTTCCCTGTAGAACAGTTTCTCCATGCTAGCTGATGAACAGTTGTTTTTTCTTTCCTTGGCAGTGGTTTGAAATAGCAGTTGTTTGAAATAGGAGCTTGAAAACAAGGCTACATAATTTAATTTTGTTATGAAAAGGCCTTTAGAGCACAGTTTGTGAGTTCAGGAGTTCTGTAAATGTTCCTGTCACTTGTCTGGAATGTTAAGTATTGCAACGGTTCCACATTGCTTGCAGCAGCTACAGCTCTGAAGTTTTCTCCAAAGAAGGAGTAGAGAAATTGAGGTGTGCAACAGCCAATTCTTGCCCAAAGCTCTGCTCTTTCCTCCCTTCTGTTTGAAAAAAAAGTAGCAATAGCAAATGCATCTTAAAAACAGTGGATGGATAGCATAACTTAAATGCAGAATTCCTATTTTTGTAATTCCACAACTTGAAATGGAAAACTGTCAAGGGTGTTCAGAATTTTTAAGACAGAAAGTAGTAGAAAAGTCTTTTCTCTCTAAAAGACTCCCTGCAGCCCTGTGTGCTCCATCTGTATTGCAGTGCAGTGCACAGTTGTGCGTTTTCCCCTCAGTTGTGCATTTTCCCCTCAGTTGTGCGTTTTCCCCTCAGTTGTGCGTTTTCCCCTCAGTTGTGCGTTTTCCCCACAGTTGTGCGTTTTCCCCACAGTTGTGCGTTTTCCCCACAGTTGTGCGTTTTCCCCACAGTTGTGCGTTTTCCCCTCAGTTGTGCGTTTTCCCCCCAGTTGCGCCTTTTCCCCTCAGTTGCGCCTTTTCCCCTCAGTTGCGCCTTTTCCCCTCAGTTGCGTTCTTTCCTCAGTTTTGCGTTTTCCTCAGTTTTGCGTTTTCCCTCATTTTGCGTTTCCCTCAGTTTTGCGTATTCCCCTCAGTTTGCGTTTTACCTCAGTTGTGCTCTTTCCCTCAGTCTGCGCCTGTGTCCCTTCAGTTGTGACAGTTTTTCCCCTCAGTTTTGCGTTTTCCCCTCAGTTTTGCGTTTTCCCCTCAGTTTTGCGTTTTCCCCTCAGTTGTGCGTTTTCCCCTCAGTTGTGCGTTTTCCCCTCAGTTGCGCGTTTTCCCCTCAGCTGCGCCTTTTCCCCTCAGCTGCGCCTTTTCCCCTCAGCTGCGCCTTTTCCCCTCAGCTGCGCGTTTTCCCCTCAGCTGCGCCTTTTCCCCTCAGCTGCGCGTTTTCCCCTCAGTTGCGCGTTTTCCCCTCAGTTGCGCGTTTTCCCCTCAGTTGCGCGTTTTCCCCACAGTTGTGCATTTCCCCCTCAGTTTTGTGTTTTCCCCACAGTTGTGTGTTTTCCCCTCAGCACAGGAGCAGAGCAGGCCCTGCCCACGCTGGCACGGGGATCAGCCCACCTGGAGCTCCAGCCCACCTGCAGCTGGGGGCAGATGCCTCAGGAAAAAACCCAAACCCAAAATCTTCCCTCCTACCCTGACTGCTCTCCCAGCTTGTAATTAGTTTTGGCTCAGGGGGGTTTCTGAGCCCTTTGTGCTCAGATGTTTTACAGCCATTAGGAAATTTCTGTGCCTTGTGCATGGCCAGTCTCCCCATCTCCTCACACAATATACATTAAACATACAGCTCACTTTTTGTAATTTAGAATCTGGCTGTAAATTAATTTGCTGGTCTTTAGTTTTAGTTTTTTACTCAAATAGATGTTTAACAGCCACTCCCAGTCTGCCTTCTTGATGCCATTCCAGATTTGATAGGCTTTTGTCATGATCTCTGTGAGATATCTCATGGGAGCTGTTATATACCTTTGATCTTATTTTTGCCCCTTGCTTGATCATTTTAAGATCTGTAAGAATTTTTTTTTGAGGTTGAGAGAAGAACTGCACATAGCAATTAAAGTGTGGGTAGATGGGCAAAACATTGATTTGTTGAGTGTGATATTTGTGCTTTATGGTCCATTCTCTGTTCCCTTCTGTAATAATTTCTGGGATTACTTTGCTTTTTTCCTTTTCCTATTTCACACACTGCACTGATGGTTTAATGAAGCTGTGAATCAGAATGCTGGAGTTTTGCTGAGCAGTAATGATACACTGAGAGCACATTTATATTTGAAGCTGAGGTTGCTTTCCTCTGAGAGATAGATGTGTTTGTGTTTACCTCTATTTAATTTTGTTTGCTGTTTTTATTGTCCACTTAGTCTCATAAGGGTTTTTGTGATTCCATGGACTCTCCGTTATCCTTGGTATCTTAAATTACCCACTAGCATCAGCAAACTTGCAAGTCACTAAAACTGATGTCTTGATCTTAACCAATAAAAGAAATGCACTATTTGCTCTGGGCTGCTGGAATCCAGTGGTTGCTATACCATGTTTTTGGAATTATTGAGCAAGAGACATTGTTGTAGAGTGCTTGTACAGCTTGCAGGCTGAAATTATAGATATGGAGACCTGTGTCTCTTTCTAGATAACTTATTTCATATTCCAGATATGAAATGGTGTCTGTGCTGTCTTGTCTGCAGAGACTTGGGAAAGTTCTGTGTCTGTGTTTTACAGGGGGTTGATGAGGCTGTGTTTTATAATCTCTTTGCTTTTCTGCCTTTTGGGACTTTATAAGTGACCTGAAAACGTCATTCCCTAATTATTTGGGCAAAGTTGTCAGCCTGAATATATCAGAACCAAAGAATTTGCACAAATACAGAGTGAAAGTGTACTGACTCTATTGCTCTAAGATGTGAGCAATTTCTTCTGTAACTTGGGTATTTGATTTTCCAAAAGTGCTCAGTAGCCTCACATTTGAGGGATTGCTTTCTTCTTTTATTTTCTCTTAAAAGATAATTCTAAGATAATTTATAATTTTCTTAATAATTCATTATTTTTAGTAGGTAGTGTTGCTTGATGCCTCTCAAAAATACTTTTGTTGCTCAACCCTCTATTGTCTTCCAGGCACAGGAAACTATATTCTGTACTCCTGTAACTACTACTCTTTACTTTTGTGACAGCAATATTAGCATAAACAAGCAGATTAAATAAAGGATGAGATGAAAATAATCACAGTAAGGAATCACCCCTCCCTGCCCTGCTCAGGGCTGTGAAGTGTAATGCTGAGAGCATTGCATGTTGGCTGCCTGCATGCATCATATCAGCTTACAGTCAGCAGCAGAGCCGTGCCATTGGGCAGAACAGTTGGGAATTATTATTTATGCAGTTGTGTGTGCAGCTGCTATAAAGGCCAGGCTGCTTTCACAGCAGCAGGGAGAGCCCTCCTGAGTTTGGACTATGTGTGCTGTGGAGAGAGAGACGCCTGGCAAGGGATACAGGTTAGAGGGAACTGTTACAGTGCACTTCAGGAATGTAGTCTTTCTATCTGATACTTTGGTTGTTTTGGCTTTTTTCCATTTTGATTAATTGATACTGTTTGTGCTATCATTAATCAAATGTTTTCCACTAACGTCTTCTGCCTGTTGATGGCTATTTTCTTTAGCAGTGCCTTTTTTTCCTTTTTTTTTTGAGGAGGAAGTGTGTATAAAGGGAAAGGAAGTCTTCAGTAATTCTTTCTTTCTCCCTAGGGCAAAAGATAAAATACAGTTTTAGATGCAATATTTTCTTTTTAAAACAATAGTGAAATAATATTTTCGTTCTCGTTTGAATTGTTAATGCTGTACGTTACTCTTCACAAAGCTTCCTTTGGTTGGAGAGTGTTTTATTTCTTATTTTGAAATTTATTGTTAAATTTTCTTGTTGGGCAGAGATGAGATTGTTGCTGATTCTTAATACTGTTTCTTCCTAAGGAATGTGGTTGTGTTCTTCAGAAGCACAAAAGTAGTTTTTATCTACCATACCTGCCTTTGGAGGAACTGGGTGAAGCAGAGCTTTTTCTGCTTCCAGTCACACAATATTGATGTCTCCTGTATTCAGTGCTGGAACCCCATCTTCTTTTTCCTTCCTGGAGAAGGCAGGAGGGGAGAAATTGTCACAGAGAGGCCATAAATTCTCTTTAGGACTCTTAGTAAGCAGCTGCTTTTAGAACCTGTAATGCTAATTGATATCTTGTTCTTTTTTTGTGTAACCCATCTGTGTATTTTTCTCAGTTTTTAAACTCTAATGGTGTAAACTTCTTTCATTAGGAAAGTAACTGCTAAGGCTTTGTTTCTCTGGAATTAAAACAGGAACAGTGGTCTCTAAGCCTTCTTGTCCTCTGTGTATCTTTAAATATTTTATTTCTGGAAATGTGGTTCTAACTTTGAGTTTCAGTGAATCAAAAATACTGGTCTTGAGTGTCAAATTTCTGGATATTTCAAAGTAATGCTGTGATGAAACATGAGGATTTATACTTAGCTGACATTGTTGAGTTTTGCTTGCTTCCATCGCTGCTTTGCAGTCGCTGTTCCTGAAGCAAACACTGTGGCATGTTTTCAGGAACACTTCTCATGGATAAGAAATGCTACTTTGATTCTTTAAGATTTTTTAAGCCTTCTGATGTTTACATTTTTGTAGCAAACTTTCTCACACACTTTCTGTAAATAATTTATTGTTTTACATGCTTTTCTAGAAGAAGAGAGATTTGATAGACCGTTCAGTTGTCCAGTGTCATTGGAGAGGTGGCACTTTCACCCTCCAGTCCACTGTCTCTTTTAGAAAACTCTAAATGTTAGAATCAGAAAATAAACTTCCCTTTTCTTCACCTTGAGAGCAGCAGTGTGTGTGCTCATGTTGTGTCCTACAGTGACAGTGAAACATTTGAGTTCTCAGAGTCTTGTCACTGCTGCCCCCTGAGATATCTTGATTCCAGTAGAAATGGTTTGTTCTGTAGAAGGCAATGTTAGCCTGCATCTCTTTGAGGCCATGCACCCAGTGGGTTATGTTATTCTTCCTTGCTGTGATAAACAGATCCAGCGGTGTTTACTGTGCATGCAAACTGGTGTGTGCTGTGTCTGGCTGTGCCAGGTGTGGCAGGGCTGGTGCCTGTGCTCTGCAGACATGGAAATGGGCACTGCAGGCAGCCAGTGCTGGTGTCTCCGTGCCAGCCAGGGCCACTGCTTGATCTGCATTGCCAGGCAAGGGTGGCAGGCTTTGCCCAAATGTGTCACACTCATGTCACTGCTGGTGCCCCAGCCCTCCCGGGAGCTCTGACCATCAAAAAGGGATGCTTCTGACTGACTGATTTATCACAGCTCTGTAGTTTTTCTTTGGGATAAATTTTTCAATGCAGTCAGCTTCACTACAAACTGTGAAATTTCATTTGGTTATTCCTCAAGTGTGCCATTTATTTATGTCTGTAAAACATCAGAAATACCCCTCAATGGTAAAGATGCCAGTTCTGCTAAAGAACTCTATCCTCTTTAGTATTTTTCAGTTTTAGTTTTCAGTTCAATAAGATCAAAAGCACAAGTAAGTGACTCATAAACATGAGAAAGGCAAGAAATAGAAGTGTGGTGACTTAGATGGTAGCCAGTGTTACCATCTGCTTCTGGAATCTAGTAGGCAGTTGTGCCACTTAATATTAGTTGTGTATAACAAACATATTGCCTTCATGGGGCTTTTCTGGTTTGGGTTTTGGTTTTCTAAGGAGTCTCTCATTTCAAATTATCTCTCAGTTATTTAGTCTTCTGTGAAAGTCTTCTGATTACTTGTGGCTATATGGCAGGACTGGTGCATTTTTGACATTGCGATGATGAAACTGCAACAGCAAACAAAGTTCTCTGTGTCTGTTCGTGGCAGCTTTCAGAACTAAAGGAATCTGGAGGCTATAAACAAATATTCTCAGTGTTTTAAGATGAAGCTTCCTGTTGCTTCTGTTAACAGTACTTAGGGATCTGAGGAGGCAAAACTCCTGCAGCTTTACTGACTTGATCAAAGTCAGAATTGAAATGTACTTGTGTGCAGCTGAGATGGTGCTCAGAAGGAAGGAGTGTGTGTAAAGGTACAGTGTTAATTTTGTTAGCTGAAATTATTTCATACTTCTGACCACTGTGTTATGTCAAATGTCTCATGCACACAGCCATCAGTCTGCTTTTTGTGCCTTCGAAATGCTTCAGTTTTAAGAGATGGAAATGACTGGACGTGTTTCATGTTTCCAGTCAGCTGTGAGATACTGGGCTGGCATAAACCTGATCACTCACTTCCACCTGGAATCCCTCAGACTGAAAGTGGAGTGGGGATGTTGTCCTTTTAATCTTCCATCCCATGACATCTGACTCAGGGTGATGAGGAAAACAGCTGCCAGCTCTGCCTCTTGCAGGAGGAGAAGTTCCTGCTGTGTCTGGTCTTTCTGGTAGCCCCTGCTTCAGGTTCTTCCTGTGGCTGTTCTCCTGTCAGGCTGTGCTTCCTTGGAATCAGCTGCTGTTGCTGTAGTACCTGCAGTTTTCTGCTGTGGCTGCTCCTGGTTTGGATAAAGCCAGCTTTGCTTTCTGGGCGTTCATCAGTGCCTGTGGGTGGAATGGCAGTGCTGGCAGGCAGGGCCAGGCTGCAGGAGTGTCCCCACTGCAGGCCATGGAGCCCAGGGAGCTGCTTCTGGCTCCTTCCTGCAGGTCACCCTCACAATCACACCACTCCTGTTACATTTGTGAAGTTCCATGTGTTTATTATTGTGATTTTTAATAACTGGTTGGAGGGAATCTGAATTTTTCAACTTGTTTGGATTTTTTGTACAGTAATTTTTTCTCCACGACTGCTGTTTCACTGAACTGGTAATCTCTCAGATCCAGTGTTGTTGGTAGTTAAGCTGTTGCCTGAATACTCCCACAGTGTTTTCCTTCCCACAGTCAGGAATAAAGGACATTGCTCCCTACTAAGCCTTTCTTTTGCTGGCTAATGAGTGAGCTCAGCTACGTGGGTCACTTAGAAAATATCCTCAGTTCAATGCCATTTGTGGAACAAGAACTTAAAAGAAGAAATTATTATAATTTGGAGTGGAGCTTAGTCCTTAGCAAAAATCCCCTTTAAGAAAAGGCAAAAACCATTGGTCAGTCACATGCATTTTGTTTGGCTCTAATTTGTGGTTTTTGCTGCTCTTCTGGATGTCTGGTCTTAAATAGAACATTATAAAAAAAGACATTGCTTTTCATCTGTATTTTATGTTTAAAGTCTCTTTGTTTCTGCTTGTAGATTTGTTTGTAAATGCATCATAAACAGACAGCCCAGAATGAAGAAAGCAAGCAGGAGTGTTGGCTCAGTGCCCAAAGTGCCTGGAGTAAATAAAGCTCAAACAAGTGAAAAAGCCAAACCAGAAAACGGCTCCTCAGTGTCTGCAGTCACAAAACTCTCCAAAACTGGGACATCAGCATCTCTTTTGAAGGTAATAACCAGTAGAACATTCTGATTATTTGTATTTTTTTAAAATAAAGCTTTAAAAAGAGTAGAATTTCCAGGCCTGTCTTTAATGCAGCTTAGACTGGAGGTTTGCATGGGTAGCTGGAGGGAATGTGGGTAGTTCCAGAGGGCTGGGCAGGGTGACAGGATCTGGTGTGTCATTGATGCTGAACTTTCATTCTGCAGCAGGAGAGGGAGAGCAGAGTGCTGTGCAGCCTTGGCTGCTGTGCTGGAGCAGCAGAGGGGAAGTTGTGCTCTGACCAATGCTATTTGTTTGCTGTTATGCTTGGATGGCGTCAGTGACTAATAGGATTTGATAGGAGTTATTTACTAATTCTGAAAAAAGAACTAATGAAGTATCTAACATGAGAACTTCGCTATATATCAGTGATCTGAGTTGGGTCAGTGCAGCTGAGTTCTCCTGGCTGTTTTGGCCTTTGCTTTGTGTTCAAGTACTGCTTGAGCTGAATTTTCACAAGTTGATTCTTGCTCCCAGAACAAGTTCAAAGGTAGAGGTTTTCTCTTAGTGTATGGAGGAGCAAATGGCTTCCAACAAACAATCAGAAACACTGAGGAGTTTTCACCTGGGAGCAGCCACATCTGGGCTGGATGGATGGAATGAGCCTGCCTGCTCTGCTCTGCTCCTTTTCCTGGCATGGAGACGTGGCTGGATGCAGCTCCTGCTGCATCCAGGAGTGCCTGGCAAATAAAGATCCAGAATTCAAGTGTAGGAGCTGAGGTTTCTCTGTAGAGGGTAACTGAAGTCAAAAGGTGTGTTCCCTGTCTCCTCTTCCTTTTCCTCTGTGGAAGAATGGTTGATACTTTTGCTGATGAACTTGCAAGCCAAGTTTCAGGGAGGTTTTCTCCCAGTGCCCCTCCTTTCTTCCATCACCCAATGCATCTTGCAGTTTTCTTAGCTTTAAATAATCTTTTGATGCTTGTTGACACTACATACTTTATATTTCTAGAAACCTCTCAAAGCAACTAAAGCCCTTTGTAGTTTGCTTATCAAGTTTCTTATGTCATTCCTCTGAGGGAGATAAAGGAGGAGGATGATGTAACTCTGAACAGATTTGACCCAGTATGCTTTCACAGTTTTACTTATATTAGTAACACTTCTGGCTGTGTTTTGGTGTGGGATTGGAATTCATGACAATTTATGAGTTTGAGGCACAATGAAAATTTTCTTTTGATTACTGAGGCTTATCTCAGGTTTATGTTCAACCAGGCTTACTCACACACTTGGATGTCTTTTATTTGTTATGGTGCTGTTGTGCCAGCTGTGTGACTTAATGATAGTGATGAATCTTCTTTGAGTGTTCTGTACTTATATAACAAAGTTAGTTGTTTGTGGGGCTTTTTATTTACTGGTACTGACAAATGACATAATTTCTGGCTTGAAAGAAGTATCAATAGAAGTTGCATTTTTAAAAATACTTATATTTAAAAAGTATTTTGTATTTGATATTGTTGATGAAACATTTGGCATATTGTTTTCCTCATAGAAGCTGTAGGATATTCTCTTAGAGTTGATGAATTGGTGTGTGTTATTAAATTAAAATTTAATATTCTTTGACAAAAATAAAAGCTGGCATTAAATAACTTTATTGCAATGCTCACTAATTTATTCAGTCCTTTGAGGTGGATATTGAGTGAAAGGCTCCTGTTAAAGATTAGAAATGCAATACTACAGCAGTCTTGGTTCAGTCAGTAATAATGTTGCAAAACAGAACATTATTTTTTAATTATAGCATCCACTTTATGATACAACTACAGCTTTGGGTGGGCTTCTTTAACTGCATTGTTCCATACATTTGTCCTTTCTTGTGGAGTTTTCAAATGTATGGACAATGAGCACAGGAAGAAACTTGGGCCCACCCCTGAGCAGAGCTGAGCCTGTCCCAGGGTCTGTTTCCCAATGCCCTTGGTTGGTTCCTTCTCTGCAGTTTTTGTCTCCCACTTTGCCCAGCACTTGGGTGAATGTTCAGCACCCCACACACTTTATTGGTACAGAAATTTAACTGCCAGCCACTTTTAATCTGTCAAAAAAATACTCTATAAATAATATATTCTTCTTTTTAAGATCATTATTTTTTGACTTCTTCAGCTAATGAGCTTGTGATCCTGCTAACATTCCCAGCTGTAATTAGACAGCAGCTGTACTTCAGACAAATTGCAAAATCCAGTGTCCCTGAAAAGCCAGGACTTGGAGACCAATATTTGAATATTAAAAATTAGAGTGTGTTTTCAGTATTCATGTGTCTAGGCTTCTATTCTGTTTGCAAAATGCAGTACCTTAATTACAGATTGTTGTGAAGTTTGATGTTTGAAAAACTCAAATGCAGCAACAACAACCATCAAAGAAAATCTTAGGGAGGAATAATTATATATATATAAAGGGGTTTGAATGAGATGCAGTAAATAGGATATACCTGTTGAGAAACTGAGATGAAATGAATTGTATAGGTCATTATTCAAGTTTCGTTGCACTGAAAGAAAGTGGTGAGAGGAAAACAGAATATGAATTGTATAATTATAAAGTGGTTTTTTATACAGAAAAGCAAAATAGGTCTGGATGAGCATTTCTAATTATGAGAGTTTCTAATTTTTCACATTTTAATGTAGGAGTTTTTATGCTAAGCAGGATGGCACAGCTCTTAGTAAATGGGAAAAGTTGTTTAATAAATATGCAGCATTGCTTTTACTTCAATTAAAAAGATATGCTACAAAAATACTTTGATTTTAAAGGATCTGAATGGTTGCCATTGTGGAACATTAAGAAGAGAGCTGCTGGTTTGTAATTTTTCCAAAGCTTTGCTAAATAGTTTTCTTTGCCAAGAGTATAACGTTACAGCTTTGAGAAGCTGTTTACTAATTGGCTGCAGAGGAGGCAGTGCCTTCCAACCTAGACCAGAAATAGTTTATGGGTAAGTCAGAAGAAGAATGGCTGTCTTAAATTCCTTTGTTCAGCAAGGACTGCAGATGAGTAATGTCTGAACCTGTGCATTTCACTTTGAGTTTTTTCTTCAAGCTGAGTCACATCTTGACCTATTTGGCTTGATAACATGTACTTGCACTGTAAGTGTCTGAAAGTTTAATCTAATTTCCCCAGTCTTTCAGCAGGGTAAAGATGCTGACAGCTCACAGTCTGTTTGAGCATCACGTTTGCAGGAGGGTGGGCAGATCCAGCAGCAAAGCAGAAAATCAGTTCTGTGCCTTCTTGTGATACCTGGGTTTAGGCAATAGTTGCACTGGGTTGTTTCCCTCCCCCTGTGCCCCCATGCCCAAAAAATGAGTTTGTTAGGTACAAAATCTAATCAGATCACAGGTAAACCAAGGTTGCTGTACACCAGTAGTTTGTGCTCAGCCCATCCTCACCCATGAGCTGGGTGGGCTTTATGGCTTTTGCAGCCCTCTGATATTTTTGCTTTCCCATTTGTATTTCCATTGCCTGTGCCTGTTTGCCTGGCTGTGTGACAGGGCAGACCAAGGAGCTGCTCTGGCTCCTGGGAGGAAGGAGCCCTTGGAAAAGCTTTGTTTGCACAGCAAACAGCAATGGCATTTCCACAGCAGAAAAGGCAGCTTTAGATGCACATCAGACTGGATCCTTGGAGTGATGTTTTCTTCCAGCCTTTTAGAAACCTTCTCAGAAGGCTACACCTTCAATAAAAACATCCTTGTCCTAGAGGATTTCACCCTTACAAATAGTTTTTTCTCTCTGTAAATTTTCTATATTTCTATCAATTCATGCAGAGCAAATATGTTCTCCTCCCAAAGCTCCCTTTTGTTTTGTAGCTGCTCTTTGTAAATGGCACAGATCCCATCCATGCTCTTTCCACAGTGCTGTGATCAGTGTTCCAGCTGTTCTGGAATTGGCATTTGCAAAAATAGACTGTAGAGAATAGATTGACATGCAACTATTTTTTTAATTAAGCAAGTGTACATTCATTCTAAATGTATAGAATTTTAATGTCTGCAATATAATTTTTAACATGGATGTGTGTGGGAGCTGGAAGTTACAAACTTTCAGACATGATGGAAAGCAACTGGTTAACTCCTCAGCAGTACCTTTGAGCTGGGATGTTGGAGGAGAGTTCAAATGTGTTATCCAGCTGAATAATACAGTTGCTCAAGAATGCTGCTAGCACAGCTGTTTCCTTTTAATTTTTTTTCCTCATATAATTCGAAAAATGTTGAGCACATTTTGATTTTCACCGTTTGAAAAATTGTATTTTAAAGAGTATAAAGCCTGCCAATTAATGCTTAAGAGTTTAGTATTTCTAGAGTTTGCTTTATTCTGAAAGATGTATTCTGTGTTTGGGAGGCTGGTTGTTGGGAATCCTGTGCTTGCTGCCTTGTCACATTCCAGGCAGCTTTGTGGCTAACAGTAGTTTCAGGAACAATCATATGAGGTTAGACAAAAAGTCCATCAAACAGATACCCCATCTCTTAAAATTCCCTAGAAAAGAGCTTGAAAGCACAGCAAGGATATGTGGTGAGAGTGGCTTTTCCCCTGCCTCTGCCATAGTTTCTAGTGGTCTGTAGCTCAGTATTTCTAGCTAGAAATTGTATTTTGCTAATGTTGGATTGATTTTTGTTCTCCTTTGATTTGAGCTTTTTGTTATGAATTTGTCCACCAGAAAATACTTGATCATACTCAATTGAAGGATATTGTACTAACTTCCTGGTATTTGGTGGTTTAATTATCTAAGAATTGCCTTCATTCTTATGCATAAGAAAACTTCCAGTCAAAATTGAGAAGTTTTACACTGTGATGTTTTACTCTGCTTTAATTGATTTTTTTTTTAAATTTTTCTCCTTGCTACTGGAAGATTAAGAATTTCTGGGGGGAGAGGGAAGTTTCAATACTCACTCATATGTGAGGAGTTAAAGTTCCATTTCAGTTTACTGACTCTGCACAGTGCAGCACACTTACACTTTTCAGCATTCTTGCATGGACACATGACTTGTCAAAGATGTACTTTTTAAACTGAAGGAACCTTTAGCAGTAGAAATGTTGGCTGTGCAGAGTTCTGGGCCAGCTGTTTTAAAGCTGCTTCTTCCCTTTCTTTCAGACTAAGAGTAACGATGACCTCTTAGCAGGGATGGCTGGTGGCGGCGGAGTGACCATGACCAACGGTGTCAAGGCCAAGAAGAACTCTTGTGTATCATCAACAGCACCTTCAGCTCCAGGGACAGCCATGAGCACTCTAGAAAACAAACCCAAAACCATTGCAGGTAAATGGATACATTGATTCATAAAGGTGGAAGTTGGGGGCTTTTTATTTTCTTTTAATGTATTGAGGATTCAGGCTGCTTACTGAGGTGCTCAGTAACACCATGATCAAATCACACACCTTCTAAACTCTTTTCCTGTTTTTAATAATGTAATTGCTTTTTTGGAGGGTGTTCCTTTTAGTTTTTTTCAGTACTGACTATGCAACTATTATACGAGATGAAATAATATAATTAATTTAGAGAATCACAGATTTTTCTAAAATTGTCTGTTGAAAGAACCCATGACACAAGCACTAAATCTCTAAGATGAGTTGTTACAATGAACATTTTGGATGTTTTGTATTGCTTTACAGAAATAAAGTAAGAGAGCTTTCAGAAACTGTTGAGAAAAATGAAATCATTTAGTGTGTTATTGATATGGATTGAAATAGGTCTTGCCTTCTATAGCTGTGTTTTGGATTCAGTAATGCTTGCAAAGCTGTAAACCATCTGGAAATAAAGGAGTAATGATCTATCTTTATTTTTATGCAATAAGATGAAAAATACAGAAAACAGAAAGCACTGGATGTTGGGTTAATGCTTACTTCCAATATTTTCTATGAAATGTATTTAGCTTGTGTGCTAATAATAAACGTGTGCTTCAGACAATCAGCCACTGTGCTGCTGATACAAAGCACACAGCCTGCTGTGACAGATACAGTATTTTAAATCCATGTTCCTAACTTCCCACAAACACACAGGTACAAGTTCCACAGCTAAACGTAGCACTTCCTCTGGAAACAAAGAGTCCAGCTCCTCCAGGGAGAGGATCCGGGAGCGCTCCCGGCTGAGCCAGAGCAAGAAGCTGCCCCTGGCAGGGCAGGGCCCCGGCGACGCGGGGCTGGCCAAGCGCTCCCGCGGCCGCGCCAACCCCGACTGCGACGTCCGCATGAGCAAGTCCAAGTCAGACAATCAGATCAGCGACAGAGCTGCGCTGGAAGCGAAGGTGAACGATCTCCTGACGTTAGCAAAAACTAAAGATGTGGAGATCTTGCATCTGAGAAATGAATTGAGGGACATGCGTGCTCAGCTGGGACTCAACGAAGATCATCTTGAGGGGGATGAGAAATCCGAAGAGAAAGAAGCCATTGTTGTCCATCAGCCAACTGATGTAGAGTCTACGCTGCTTCAGTTACAGGAACAAAACACTGCCATCAGAGAAGAGCTCAACCAGCTGAAGAATGAGAATCGAATGCTAAAAGACAGACTAAATGCTTTGGGCTTTTCTTTGGAGCAAAGGCTGGACAACTCTGAAAAGCTCTTTGGCTATCAGTCTTTGAGTCCAGAGATTACAGCTGGCAACCACAGCGATGGTGGGGGCACTCTGACATCTTCAGTGGAAGGTTCTGCTCCTGGATCGATGGAAGACTTGTTAAGTCAGGATGAAAACACTCTCATGGATAACCAACACAGTAATTCCATGGATAATTTAGACAGTGAGTGCAGTGAAGTTTATCAGCCACTGACATCAAGCGATGATGCCTTAGATGCTCCATCATCCTCAGAATCTGAAGGAGTACCAAGCATAGAAAGGTCTAGGAAGGGAAGCAGTGGCAATGCAAGTGAGGTGTCCGTAGCCTGTCTGACAGAACGGATACATCAGATGGAGGAGAACCAACACAGTACAGCTGAGGAGCTCCAGGCCACGCTTCAAGAGCTTGCAGATCTGCAACAAATAACACAAGAGCTGAACAGCGAGAATGAAAGGCTTGGCGAGGAGAAGGTAATCCTGATGGAGTCTTTGTGCCAGCAGAGTGACAAGCTGGAGCACTTCAGCCGTCAGATCGAGTATTTCCGCTCCCTCCTGGACGAGCACCACATCTCCTACGTGATTGACGAGGACATGAAGAGCGGGCGCTACATGGAGCTGGAGCAGCGCTACATGGAGCTGGCGGAGAACGCGCGCTTCGAGCGGGAGCAGCTGCTGGGCGTTCAGCAGCACCTGAGCAACACGCTGAAAATGGCAGAGCAAGACAACAAGGAGGCCCAAGAGATGATAGGGGCGTTGAAGGAGAGGAATCACCACATGGAACGGATCATCGAGTCAGAGCAGAAAAGCAAAACGGCTCTGGCATCCACCTTGGAGGAGTACAAAGCCACAGTAGCCAGTGACCAGATTGAGATGAACAGGCTGAAAGCTCAGCTGGAGCACGAAAAGCAGAGAGTGGCCGAGCTGTATTCCATACACAACTCTGGAGATAAATCAGATATACAAGACCTGCTGGAGAGTGTCAGGCTGGATAAGGAGAAAGCAGAGAGCTTGGCCAGTGGTCTGCAGGAGGAGCTGGCACACACCCGCAACGATGCCAATCGACTGCAAGATGCCATTGCTAAGGTAGTGCCCAAAATGCCATTGCATCCTAACATCCCATCACACAACGGCCTGTTGGCCTCTGCAGTTCTTTCACAAGTAAAAGATTAATTATGAGCTTAATTGGATTGCAGTAGTGTTAGGACTCAGTACTTTCTCTTGACTTTTGTTATGAAAATGATGTCAGCATTTGAGAAAATTATATAGATACACTGAGCTACAGGATGACTCTAGTGTTACTTTTTAAACTCCACAAGTTACTTCAGTGTCCAAACTTAAACAGTATTCAAGATACTCTACTAATTTAGTGCTTAAATTGCACACCTTCTGCAAGACTTTGTCCTGGATCAAAACTATTCCCAGTTCTGTTTTGACCCAAATATTTCTAATGTATGCAGTAGCTATGTCTAGTAAAAGTATTTACCATAATTTCATATAAAAGCAAGAATCATACAATTTATTTAGTAACTTTACATGTGCATTTAAAGGTGTATCTTCCTGAAGAGACAATTTATACCAAATTTAATATGTGAACTATATATTAGCTGCAAAATAACATGTTAGTCATGATCACAAGCCTGTTAGAATCAACCTTAATTGGAGGTGAAAAACATACTAAGATGATTTTAATAATTAATGTTGGAGAGTGCTATTAAAATGAAAACCACTGAAGCAGATGACTTAAGAGCAGGGTATTCTGTCTGTTAAACTTGGTGCCTGCCAGCATTGCCCACCCTAAACCACAACCTATTTTCTCTTTTCTCTTGTTTTTCTGACACCCTATACATACATACTTACATGCATACATACATATATATATATATATATATATATATATATACAAAGTTATATAAAGTTATATATATATATAGTTATATATATATATATAAAAATTTATATTTTAACCCTGTTGGGTTAATGTTCCTGTGCCACTGATCCCAGCCTGTTACTTATGTTACATTTTTGTGAGGCAGGATAAAAAAGCCTCCTCCCCTGCTCCTGAACAAGAGAAGTCAACCACTTCTTCCCTTCCCTGTTTTGGGTATTTTTTTCAAATTAATTGTTTTTCAGACTCCTCTGAGAACTGCTTCAGCTCACTAAAACACCTCACACACAAATGTCACGCTTGCTTAAGGAAATCACTCATCACACAGGTCCAGCAAGCATTAAATTGATGCACAAGAGACTAGGCTTTTTTTATTTTGGCAAGAGAAAGGAAGGGTAAAGAGTTTTAACATTTCCCTTCCACCCTGTCCCTTTTCCATGGCAGCTGGATGTTAAATTGGATCAGCTGCTCTTGAAACCTCAGCCTTGGTACAATGATGTTGCTTTACCTGTATGCTCTGAGAGTAGCTGGGAATGCTCCTTTATCCAGCCTGGGAATAAAAACAGTTTGACTTTGGCCCAAGGAAAAGAGCTGCACTAGAACAATAGTCAAAAGTTTACATTTCTCCTGTATTTTCCTCTTTGCAGAAACAGATTGTAAGTGTGGTAGTTACAAAACAAAAAGTATGTTAAAATGCCACTGAGATTTATTCTTCTTTAGGTGGAAGATGAATACAGAGTGTTCCAAGAAGAAGCCAAGAAACAAATTGAGGATCTCAATGTGACTCTAGAAAAGCTTCGGACAGAGCTGGATGAAAAGGAGACTGAGAGGAGTGACATGAAGGAAACCATCTTTGAGCTGGAGGATGAAGTGGAGCAGCACCGTGCTGTGAAGCTGCATGACAATCTCATCATATCTGATTTGGAGAGTAAGTGTTATGCATTTCTCTTGAGAGAAAGGATAATTTAAGGGAAGCTCAAGTAGAACACTGGAATATTGAAAATATTTTCACTTGTCTTTTGTATGTCTGAATTCAAGTCACACTGGGTTGTGCAGAATCCTTACACACTAGGGGAAGAAAAGAATCAAGTTGGCTTAGCTTTTCCAAACCCACTTAGTAGCTGGTGTGGGAATAAAACCTATGAATAGAGAACAAATGTGAAATCTGCTAATACTATTTTCAAGTTGTTCTTCAAAGTAGAAAACATGTGGTAGAAAACATGTTTACTGTGTACCTGTCTAGCTCTCTGTGCCTTATTCCCTCTCTGATCCTGGAGACCTGCTCAGACATTCCTGCCACGGGCTGGAATTCTGCAATTAGTCACCATCTAATTAAGAACACGGGCAAGTCTACCCTGGCAAGCTGCATTTGCACAGTGCTGCTTAGAGGATTTAAATATCTGTTAGTCTTCCATGTCATTCAAAGATGAAACAAGATAGCAAAAAAACCAAAGCATGATTCCTTCTAACAACAAGGGAATATTCATAGAAAGGGTTTTTAATTGCTCTGCTATCAAGAAAAGTTGGTGTCTTAAGCAAACTAAATTGTTTATTCAAGCTCAGTATCTTCAGACATGGCTGTGAGTGTTGTTTCCCTAAGCAATCCTTTATCTTGAAAGGCAACCACTGCTTCTCTTTACAAAATAGTTGTAAGTCTTTATTCTGAATTTTTTTCCCTTTCTGTGCTGAAAGACAGTCATTTTTGAGCAAAAACTCAAAAAGTTTGAACAGTTTTCTACTTGTTTTGTTTTGTCCATTAACTGAAATACACTCATGCAGGGAGCAGTGCTGTAGTCAAGTAGATATTTGGGTATCTGCCCAGCAATACCTCATTACAAGGCAGCTCTGATTTTTAGATGCTTCTGCTTTGTGGGTACAAACCAGCTGTCAGATATTTAATTTCGACTGGTGAAAATTCAGGCAGACAAACCTCTGCCAGGGGAAAAATTCTCAACAAAAATTGCAAAAGTCTTTGTTATTCATTGGTCTTGGAAAATTCATGTGGACCAGCCAATGTCCTGACGTGATCCTTAGGATGAAGCAAGCTGTTGTTTTAGTTCTGTGCTGGAAGGAGAGTGGCATCTAGTGGCAGTAAGAGAGGATGGCACACGAGGAATTCTATAAACTTTAAAAAGTGCTTTTTTTTCTGACAACTTGAAAACTGTTGATTTTAGGTTCATAGTTAAACCTCTCACAGGAGTTTTTTTCATGGTAGTCTCTAAGTACTGACAGCGTAGAGCATGGTGAAAAATCTGAGATTTACAGGTAGTACAAACAGCATTTAAGAGATAGAATTGTAAACACAAAATGGGAAATTATAACTTAAAGATTTTATTAAAGACAGACTTTACACTTGGGAGGAAGATGCCTCATAGATGAGGGAGTGAGTGTTCATTCCATTTAATGATTAATCAACACAAATAGTAGTGTAGAAATGGGAAACACTCCAAGCACTTAGTGCATGCTTCACTGTGGGCTTTTCAAACACCAAGAAGAGGCACAAGGAACCTCCAGTGGGACATTTTTCACATTAATCTGGGTACTGAACTGTCACATTGGAGCTGTTAATATGTCTGCCTGCAGAAACAGGGATCTCTGATGTGTGCAGCAGGATGCACATTGCATTGATGAAAAGCACACAGCATGTTCCTGCCGTGCATCCAGATGTGCTGAGAGCTGCAGTCAGTGCAGCTGAGCTCTTCCTGCTGGGATGAGGAGTTTTAAGCACAGGGCTGAAAAGGCCTCACTGGAGGGGAAACCCAGTGAGGAGCAGCCAAGGGCACCTGGTTTGTGCAGCCTGGAGGAGACTGAGGAGTGACCTCACTGTGGTCTTCAATCCCTGCTCTCTGTGACTCTGACAGGACTTGGGGAAATGGCTGCAGCTAAGTCAGGGGAGGTTTGGGTTGGATAGCAGAAAGTTCTTCACCCAGAGAGTGGTTGGGCACTGGAACAGGATCCCCAGGGTGGCCCCAAGGCTGGCAGAGCTCAAGGAGGGTTTGGACAATGCTCTCAGGCACAGGGTGGGAGTGTTGGGGTGCAGAGCCAGGATTGGGACTCGATAATCCTGACAGATCCCTTCCAACTGAGGATATTCCATGATTCTATTTTATGTAAAAAGCCTAAGAAATACTAAAATATTCAGTGTTTAATATCCTCCATGCTGTGCTGAGCTGAAACATCCGTGGGGAGGGAAGGCTGACACTGCACTAGATGGCGTGTTCCCTCTGGGTTTCACTCCTGACTCCCAAAAACTTGCAGCACTCAGGTAGCCCAGCTGTCACATGAGTCATCTGCAGTAACTAAGTGGGAAACAGAAACCTGTTATTTTCCCAAGCAGTTAATAAGAGTTTGTGGGGAATTTTTCCCAAAAAAGTTTGACTCCTGATGTGCAGAAAATATGTATTTGTAGGTTAGCTTACCACTTCTGAAAGGTTTCTTCTGAAGCACAAAAATAATCATTGCTTGTTCTCTTAGCACAGGTGCACATAGGTTCTCCTAGTCTGTAACTAAAAGTCAGTAAATTTTTAGGACAAGTGTAGGTGAGCTAGAAGGTGGATATTTTTAATGTTCAATGAATAGTTCTTTTATGGAGCTGACAGTGTTAGTTTTAATTCTGCTATATTTCATTTGAAAAGGATCTTGACAGCAGTTATGAAATGAAATGTTTGCTTTACCATATTTAGGCCTTTTCTAACAAAGTGCTGGAAAAGTCAATAGGATGTTCATTTTTTGTGCCTTTTTTAACATTTTTAGTTTTGTGACTAATGGCAGACCCTTAAAAAGTCACCTTTCTTGCTGTATAGATATATTGTCTGACATGTTGAGCTGAAAAGCAAGATTGGTCTGCAAACTGCCTGAGCTTTGGTATTTGTGCCCAGTGCCTGTTCCTCACAGAAGGAAGCTGTAAAAGCCATTTTAGATAGAAATGGCTATCCCAACACAACACAAATACTCTGTGTATTTAATAATAAATACTCTGTGTATTTATGTTGTGTTGGGATAGCCATTTCTGTGCTAAAGAACCAAAATGCTGTCCCAGTGTAAGGCATGCCTGTGAAACCAGTACACAAACTGTGAGAGTGTCCATTGTGGAACTGCCTGTGTCAGAATTACTTAATTTAGTGTCCCTTCCCAGGAATTGTCATGTCATTTTTCCTGAAACTACTGCACATGGATATTGTTAATATTTTTTTCCCCAGAAATGATTGAAATTATACAATTGAATGTTAATACTCATTTTTATTTGATAGTGATAAATTCTAACTGCCAGTTATAATATAATTAGTAAAAATTGCAGATACAGAACATCGTGATACCTTTTCTCTGGTAGCCTTACAAAACTCTTCCTCCCACCCCCAGCTGTTAAGGTTTTCTTTACCATTTGTATCTGCATGTCCCATAATCTTTTTTTTTCTGCCTCTTAGGCAGAGGCAAGGCCTTGTCAAACTGTGGCTTAAATCAATATAATTTTCTGAAATGTAGATGTAATTGCATCCTGCAGTCAAACACGAGTTTGCTGATTTGCCATTTTTAATTATCCTGTTCATTCATCAGAAGAGTCTCCTTGTTCTTCATTTACCCCAACATGTAGTTACTTTTTCTTTTATCTCAGTCTGCTTTGTTGTCTGTGATCATTGAAGGAGGAGACTGGATAAAGGTGGAAGTACCTGTCCTGCCATGCTGAAAATCCAGGCAGTGGAGCAGGAAAGGGTTTTGTGTGTTAGAGAAGAATGTGGGGTTTGCAGGGATGCAGAAAGGAAAGGTGCCACCTGGCAGCCTCTACCTCTTTTCACTACTTGAATTTTCAGGCTATTGTTGGTGGAAGAGGTGAAATCATAAAAATTAGTCATAATTTCTCACTGCATTTCAAATTCAGTTGCAGTTTGTGGGGGGTATTTTTAGTCTCCTTGGTTGGTTGGGGAGGAGAGAGAGCACTGTTTCCAACAACTGCTCTAAACTGCTCTGTATTATTTATGTACCTGCAGAATATCCAGACCATTGTGTTTTACTTCAAAGCATAAATACACTAAAATTTAATGGTGCGTTTCATAACTCACAGGAGCTCAGAACAATGGCACTACACAAGCTTTAACTGGGTGCATTTGTGGTTTCTGGTTTGTGGTTATTTTTAGGTACCTTGCTTTTAGTAGTACTGCAAATTTTGTTTTTAAAAACATTTTTTCTTTGTACTGTTTTAAAAATGAAAATGAACATCAACTTGATTTGTTCCAAAATGTATTTAAAGGAAAAGGTGGGGGGAGCAAGTTTTATAACTTTGGCCTAAAGCTGGCCTCCTGGTTCTGAATTTAGCTCAAACAAATTGTGTATCAAGAGACAAGCTAAAAATTGGAGGGCTTTGCTTAAGTATCATGGTAGCATGAGATTTGAGTGGCCCACCCTGTGTTAGGCTTATCTTCAAAGCTTAAAGATCAGCTGGGTGCAGCTTAAAATGGGCAGTTTTACAAGGAGGAGATAAATACAGAATATCTGTCAATTTTTATGTTCCAAGTTTGAAAGGTTATTGTGGTTTCATTTTTACAATTCTTGTAAAGAAATTAACTTTAAAAGTCCCTGTACCTGGGGCTGTTGAGGAAGGTTTTGTGTATTGAACAGCCTAAATGTCATGTTGTAGCAAAGAGCATTGCTAATATACAGGAAAATATTTTTTGGGATAATGAACCTGAACAAAAAAGTGCATTTAGTCAGTTTCTCCATCATTTTAACAGTTTTTACAGTCACACAATGCTACAGAAATAAAGCATCCTAGAATGCAAGGACCAGTGAAGTGACACACTGATTAGAAATTTATGCTGCTTCATTAGTTGCTTAGTTTTAAGAATGGAGTAATCAATCACTTGGTGCTTGTGTATTGAATAAAGTCACAAATGAAGAATAATTGCAGCAGCCAGTCTGTCAGACGCCACACTCTGCTGCTGGCCAGGCTGGGCACCCTGTGTGGCTGCTGACACATTTAGGGACCCTCTCTCTCACAGACTGCTTGGCTTTTTGCTGTAAATAGAGTTTGCTTTGACCTCAAGTAGCAGCTTGATAGACAAGAGTGTCAGATTCTTGGGGACACGGGTTCAGTTTTATCCCTGTGGGTGTTGTGTCAGCTGCTTGGTGGCAGGAATTAAACGGAATCCAAAGGCTTCCTGTGGCTGCAGTCTGTGTTTGAGGAGGGGAAACCCCCAGACATGCATGTTTTTAGGATCCTTTCATGTTAAATTGCCTGCCTTGTTTACTTGCTCTTTGCTATTGCTTTGTCATTTTAGTCTTGTGATTTGGGATTTGTATAAGGAGTGAGTTTGCTTATGCTGCTCCCCTTGCCAGTCACAGAGGAGTGTGTACCTATTAACACCCTCTGGCAAATGATTCCCTCTCATACCATGTTTCTTCAGATGTCTTTGGTTATAAAAATATCTGAGTAAGTCTTCAAAAACATTTGCAGGTCTTTTCAGTTATTCATTTTCAAGTAAATAAATCCCTGACTAAGATCTTACAGGGAATTTAACTTTTTTTCCAGATACAGTTAAAAAACTTCAGGATCAAAAGCATGACATGGAAAGAGAGATCAAGAATCTTCACAGGAGACTCCGGGTAGGTAAAAACCAAAAAAAGTCAATAAATTGTCAGCTTACAGTGTCTTCAGACCAGCTTATGAAATTGTGAAAAGATAATATCATTAGATACAATGCCAATAAAATAATTGTTTCTGAAAGGCAGGCATCACGGGAATATATTTACTAACCTACAAACACTAAATAATGTTAAAAATTTCTCAGTGTCACAAAGATATGATGTTGGGCTTAGGAGAAAATATTCCCTGTGTATTTTGATGTGGAGTGTAATATTAAATATTTTTCTCCTCCACTTTGAACATTTTGTCTCCAGAAAAGAAATTCATGACTTCCAAAGTCATTTCCAGCAAAACCTCTTCAATTTATCTTGTGAGTTAGGTTCTGCCTAACACCGAACAAGTGCCCCTGTCGTTCCTGTAAATAGTTTCCTTTAACAGCATAGGAAAAGTATGAATAATGAAGATAACTTTTATTTTGAACTTGCACATTGGTGCTTGCAGGAGGAGTCGGCAGAGTGGCGGCAGTTCCAGGCAGACCTGCAGACTGCAGTGGTCATTGCCAACGACATCAAGTCGGAGGCGCAGGAGGAGATCGGGGACCTGAAGCGCCGATTGCACGAGGCGCAGGAGAAGAACGAGAAACTCAGCAAGGAGCTGGAGGAGATCAAGTCTCGCAAGTATGCAGATAACAACAGGGACAGGTGGTCTCTTCTGCAGGGAAAGGGCACTTTGGAATCCAGTTTCTCCAGAAGTTTGTAAATCCTCTCACTGTGGGGATCTGTATTTCAGCAAGCTGCTTTATGCTGCTGTGTTATCATCATATCACAGGGGTTCCATGCTGTTGTCTCCTGTCACAAAAGTTTCACACTTTCTTGGTGTTTCTCGTGGGCAGCTCCTCAGAGCACTGGCTCTTTCTTCTTCACAAAGTCACCAACTGACTCCAGTTCTCACCAACCACTCCACTCTTTTATGGCATCTTCTCACTGCTTACAGCTGTGGCCTGGTAAAGTCAGGCTGTCCCTAATCTTTGATAATTGGCCCACTGCAACTCCTTAGGGGTAAGATTGCTTTCTACACTATCTTTATTTTCTTATCTTCTATTCCCCTACAGCTTTCAGCATTTTACAACAGCAATATTTGTTTCTTTATACTGTATACTTAACCCACCCAGGGTTTTACAAAACTAAGTTGGAGTGGAGGATTTTTCCAGTTAAACTGCTTAAAATTATTTGGCTTCCCACAGTGTGAAAAACAAGCAGTGTTAGCTTTCCTGTACCATCATTAATATTTCTTTATTAGCAATCAAGTCTTTTGGTGTGGTTAAAAACACAGCTGGGTTTTACCTGAGAAGAAACCTTCATCTAGTTCTGCATGTTACTTATTCTATTTTCTTTCCACTGATAATTAGAGGTGCTTTCTATATAAAAACAAAAATAATCCAAATTGTGGCTTGAATTAGGTGCTCCAGATATTTAGAAGCTGAGTTATGTCTTTCAGAAGTAATAAAGTCCTCAAATAGGAACATCTTGGACAGCACTATTTGAATCCTGACTAGATTGTCTTTAGGGGTCAGATCTGTATATGGTTTACAGTAATGATGCTTGTGATGTGTGTATATATAAAACAATTGTTTTCTGCATGGATGGGAATTTGGTGAGATTTACATTACATTTAGCCCAGCATCTAGGAGGATAGGAGATCCTTTCACAGGCTGTGAAATTTGGAGAAAAGCTAATGCTACCTAAAAATGTACACCAGGAACATATTCTTACATCCTTAGTATTAAATTGTATTCCATTTATTCAGGTGGAAAAAAATTCTCCCCTCTGAGATGATTGTTTTCATGTGGAATGATGAAATCCTTAAGTCTCAATTTTTTTCCATCCGTGTGTGTGAGTAGGAGTGGGAATTAAGCTTTATATCAAATATTGATTTGATAGACTTTTTTTACCAGATGCTGAACTCTGTTGCTGACAAGTAGTAAGAAATTACAGTGAAAATTCGAGTTGATAACCCATTTCTGAATTACAGTGGAAAGAAAGTTTGGACCATAGATTTTCATTCAGCTTCAATTTGTGTTGATTTTTTTAAGCCTTTGCATGTTAAAATGTGTTTTGAATGCCCTAAACGAGCAGCACGTGTACTCCAGGCAGGAAGAAGAGCGTGGCCGGGTGTACAATTACATGAACGCGGTGGAGAGGGACCTGGCAGCTCTGAGACAAGGCATGGGCCTGAGCCGCCGATCCTCCACCTCCTCGGAGCCCACGCCCACTGTGAAAACGCTCATCAAGTCCTTCGACAGCGCCTCCTCCCAAGGTGGGTCCTGCAGTGCCCAGGCTGCCTCTGCCCCTCTGATGGCTCCCAGCCAGGCTGCTTCACCCTGTCCTGGCTGAACCAACCACCCCAACTGCACTGCAGTAAATGAGCCTTGCTTGGTCTTATCCTATGCAAGCTGTTACAGCCCCAGAGCTCAGTCCCCAAGGGGACTGGGTGCCAGAAGCCAGCTCACTCTCAGACCAAGGCCGTGGGTTAGCCCCTAGCAAGCAGGGAATATTCAGCTCTTAGTGATTAGGCAGCTCTTGTGATTTCAGCTTTGCTTGCTAGGTAGCTTTTCCCTTGGCCTAAGGCTCCAGCAGACGGTAGAGAGAGGAGAAGCAGAAGACGCTGGCTGTTCCACGAGTGTGGCTTTATTGTAGGGTCCGTGAAGGGTCTCAGCTCTTCTTCTTCCGAGTTAGTAGGGGTACAGTGTGCTACTTTTATACCCTTGGCCTGGATCCAATCCTGACCAATGGCAAAGGTGTTAGAGTGACCATAAGTGACCAATAGTAGGGTTTAACACAATATTGCCTTACATGGCTATAGGGATAAGGTACAAGGCGGATGTCCCTGGAGACAGGAAACTTCTTTGCCGCTGTGTCAGCATTCTATTCTCCAAGGGGCCCTGGCTAAACCTGAGGGGTTTACTACACTGCAGCACACATTGTTCACTGCACTTCAGTGCCAGCATCCCTTTTTGTCTCGGCTTTATTTTTCCCTTTGCTGTCGCATTGCCAGTGACTCATATGCTGGATGCTTTGATTCAGTGCTCCTGTATATTAGAAATACATAAACACATATGACACACATAATTATAGCTGGGAGCACAGCTGATTTCAGCCTGATTATTAAAATGTGAACTTAATGTTCCAAATTAAGCATTTTAAAAGCCATGTAATAGCTAGAGCTGAGTTTATTTCTTTTAATAACTTATGTCTTATACTCAGAGCTCTGATGACAGTTAAAAGTAAGATCCAGCCAGTATCACCTATTGAAAGATATAGGAGATATTCTCTAAAATGGAAGGAGTCTCACTCTTGAGACAATGGACTTTACTATGATTCTGATTGTGGGAGGAAGTGGTGTTGTTCTCCATAGGTGATCAGAATAAGGAGTCCAAGTAATTATTCTGAAATGAGAAACACATATGGGTGTCACCTTTAGCTGCATACCTTGAACCTTGTGAGGATTAAAGTATTTCCATTGCCAGGTCTTTGGGTTTTGACTTTCATGACCAACAAAGTCACCATAAATTTAATGTATAAAAGCTTGGTCTGAAGCAGACTAAGTTAGCAGAGCCAGTGCAGTACTGTGCACAGCAAAGCTGCTTTCCACTGCTTAGAACCAGGAAATTTCAGATCCAGAACCATCTCTGTTATTTAACCAGTCTGTAAATGCTTCTGTTTCCATGCTTGCTTGTGTTCTTCACAGGTATTTACAGTTTTTTTACTTTTCTAGTGTTAATTTAGAAAGTTTTTTTAATTTATTAGTGGAGGAAGGTGCTTTCTTGCCAAAGTTAGTTTAGTTAAATGACAAATCCCCTCTCCCTTCTTTGGAATCTTTTATTTCAAGCTAATATCTGCCTTCTTCCTCAGCATTCCTGTCTGATCATGTTGTTAAATCATCAGATCACTGATTCACCAATTTAGAATTTTTTTGTTTTCATACATTTCTAAAAATGTTACTCGTTTAATCCCAAAATTTGAGGTATATCATAATCTAGTGCTCGTGGACTTTGATTAGAAGCTAGAAAGGAGAAGCAGGTGGTAGAGTTTATCTTTCTTGTATTACCAGCAGAGCCAGGAACTGCTGCTATCTCTTTAATTGTGTGAAGATCAGAGAGCTAGTAATGCCATGATTTACATCTGCCAAGGTAATAGTATCCTGCACCTTAGCCTTGTCCACCCCCAGCCAGCTCAGGCTTTTACCAAGGATGATAGAAAGACAGCAAATGAAGGTAATTGCAGGGGAGTAAATGTGTAGGCATACTTTCAAATGACTTTTCAGTCAATTGCTAATTGAAATTCTGAGAGTGTGATCTGGTAGAACTGGTAATGTGAAGTACAAGGTGAGGGTTGGCTTTAGCAGTCTCCTGTTGCACTGCAGAGCAGTGTTGTGCTCACCATGGCTTTCTTTCCGTGTTCCTCCTAGTTCCAAGCCCTGCTGCTGCCACAATTCCTCGCACTCCCCTGAGCCCAAGCCCCATGAAAACTCCCCCAGCTGCTGCTGTATCCCCCATGCAGGTGGGTGTTTTATGACTGCACTTAATCCTTCTCTGTGAAGAAGATTGTGTGAAACTACAGGTGGTGACATACAAATATTGGCTGACTTGCTGGGGAAATAATGATAAAATGTTGCCTTAAGTAAGTAATTACTAAACTGTTCAGTCTAACAAGTGTTTCACTGAGAACCACGTTGGGAACTTGGAAGTTCTTGTTAAATATTTGCAACCATTGCTATTCCTGTGCTGTTAAAAAGCGTGAGAGGAAGACTTTATTTGCATTCCTTAGTTTTAGAGTTCAGTTTGTCAGTTCTTAGTCCTGTGCCTGGCAGGGAAACAGCAGTGATCCCATTGGCAGTGGACTAAGGACTGTGCAGAGTCTGTCAGCAATCATCAGTGTAAATGTATCTTTCAATGCAGGCTTACAGGCAGGATGGAAATAATTGCAGATTTCTGCTCTTTGTTCATTCTGCACTGGCAGAGTTTGGCCAGTGGGTGATGGTGCTGTGTGTTTTGTGCTGTCCCCTCTGAAGCTTTGTGCTTTTGCTCAGCTCTGCAGCAGCCTGGGTGCACTGAGATGGCATTGGCAGGACTCTGGTGTTCAGCTTTGTAGATCTTTGCTGGCTTTATTATCTCACTTGCTGTGTGAAGTGAGATTTTGGCAGAATCCAACAAGTTTAAGGACAAAGCAGATGGGACCAGGTTCATAAAGAAAAGTCAAAGAATGCATGTTGTTTTACTCCTTTAATATCCATAATTCTCCTGTTGCCATCAAGATATTGCTATCCAAAGTTCCAAAACTTGATTTTCACTGTAGGTCAGTGTAATGATTTGGTAATACATTCTCTCTGCCTGAACTGAGGACTCTGTGGCCATATCAGCTTTTAGTCCCCAAGGAACAATACCTGGAACAGACTGGCTGTTCTCCTGTTCTCAGACTAGTGCAGCTTTTATTCATTTAAGAGTGAATTTCATGAAACAAATAGATAGCCTTAGAGCAAAGAGAAAGAATTAAATGGTTTCTTGGGAGAGCTTCTGCTTCTTCTTGTGGTTCAGTCACTCTTGACAGCAGTTCTCTAAATTAGTTAAATGTGATGAGTTTGCTGACAGATGTTTTGTTCCTATTGATCTGGCTTTATATTTCTGTTTATTTCTGTGCTCTTGGAGGAGGAGGAAGACTTAATCTCATGTTCCAAAGGGCTGAACCAGACCTTTGGCAGACAGAAGACTTTTTGGTGAAGCCTAAGGCTTATCTCACTTTATTTACCTGTAAATTAACCATGAACCAAAGTAATCTCTTAGAATACTGCAAAGCTGCTCAGGTTTACAGCTCTTGTTTGATGTTCTTGATCTGCCAGAATTACTTGAATTTTGAATTCAACTTCTGGTATAGACCCAAGTCATTAACAGCTGGATGCTCATTAGTGGGAAACATTGCCTGAAAAACAAAGGGAAGGGTGTGTAAATAAAAACAGCTTCTATTGTCTTTCTGAAGATAGGTGGTTTCTTCAAAGTGCTTGTAATTATCCAGAAGGCAGTTGGGTTTCATGACCTCAGTTATGTGAATATTTTCTGCTCAAGAGAGAAGGGGGTTGAGTTTTCTTTATTTTCATATTGCTGCCTCACTTTCTACTGTTGCATTCTATGTAATTTTTTAAAAACATTTTTGTTTGTTCTCTCTTGCAATTGAAAAGCAGGATTTTAATAAGTAATCACTATGTGAGCTGAACTATGGGCTCCCACCTTATAGAAGTCATCTGTGGTTTAAGGTCTTTGAGGAAAGGTGCATCTCTGTATGGGTATTGCAGTGTTTATTATCATTGATTTCTGTTCCTCTTAAATGCTGTCACAGGGGAAATATTTACATGGGCACCTACTGAGAAACTGGCACAGTGTTGATACTTCCACAAGATGGATTGGTTGTAAAAAACATTGTCCAAGTACAAAGGCATCAACCATGTGCTTTGTCTTTGGACTGTGAAATGAATTTCCTCAGTCTTGAAGAGTTTTTGTTTGCTTGGTTTGTTTTTCTTTACAGCTGTGTGTATGTATAATGAGATAGATTCTTGGATATATTTTGCAACTCAAAACAAACAAACAAAACCCTTTGTGGCTTCAGGTCCAAGCCTGCAGTGGAACATAGCTGTGTTTTACTGTGGCTCTTAGCAGCACTGCAAAGCAATTTAGGAAGGGAGGTATGAAGAGAATGCTCTTCAGAATGTGAAAACAGCCCTGCTGGGTTAGCCCAGAGCTTAGCTGGTCTGGAATGCCACTGGGAGTGACCAAAGCACATGCCTAGGGAGGAATATGAGGACAAGGGAATATATCTGCTGCTTCCCCTGGGTACTTGCATTTTCTGTTTTGTAGCTGGAGGACTCTCTGAAGCAGATGTGGTTCAGATTTACAGGTTACCATTGAATGCCCTGAAACACACATGGTTTCAGATTTACAGGTTACCATTGAATGCCCTGAAACACACATGGTTTCAGATTTACAGGTTACCATTGAATGTCCTGTTACAAACATGGTTTCAGATTTACAGGTTACCATTGAATGTCCTGTTACAAACATGGTTTCAGATTTAGAGGTTACCATTGAATGCCCTGAAACACACAGGATTTCAGATTTACAGGTTACCATTGAATGTCCTGTTACAAACATGGTTTCAGATTTAGAGGTTACCATTGAATGTCCTGTTACACACATGGTTTCAGATTTAGAGGTTGCCATTGAATGTCCTGTTACAAACATGGTTTCAGATTTACAGGTTACCATTGAATGTCCTGTTACAGACATGGTTTCAGATTTACAGGTTACCATTGAATGCCCTGAAACACACATGGTTTCAGATTACAGGTTGCCATTGAATGTCCTGTTACAACATGGTTTCAGATTTACAGGTTACCATTGAATGCCTGAACACACATGGTTTCAGATTTACAGGTTCCATTGAATGCCTGACAACAGGTTTCAGATTTACAGGTTGCCATTGAAGTCTGTACACACATGGTTTCAGATTTAGAGGTTGCCATTGAATGTCCTGTTACAAACATGGTTTCAGATTTACAGGTTACCATTGAATGCCCTGAAACACACATGGTTTCAGATTTACAGGTTACCATTGAATGTCCTGTTACAAACATGGTTTCAGATTTACAGGTTACCATTGAATGTCCTCTTACAAACATGGTTTCAAATTTAGAGGTTACCATTGAATGTCCTGTTACAAACATGGTTTCAGATTTACAGGTTACCATTGAATGTCCTGTTACAAACATGGTTTCAGATTTACAGGTTACCATTGAATGTCCTGTTACAAACATGGTTTCAGATTTACAGGTTACCATTGAATGTCCTGTTACACACATGGTTTCAGATTTACAGGTTACCATTGAATGCCCTGAAACACACATGGTTTCAGATTTACAGGTTACCATTGAATGTCCTGTTACACACATGGTTTCAGATTTACAGGTTGCCATTGAATGTCCTGTTACAAACATGGTTTCAGATTTACAGGTTACCATTGAATGCCCTGTTTTGATCTGAGCATATCAACTTCCAAGGTCCAGGCAGTTTAGTGTCCAAGCCTTCCTATATCTTAACTGGTCAATATGTGAAGAGCTGTTTGTTCTGCAATGGCCATGTGCAGGTGCACTGGCAGGAAGTGCAAAGTGATCAGGAGGAGGTCCCTGGATAGTGGTGATGGTTGTGTTTCCTTCCATAGCTGACAACAGACACAAGGATGAGAAGTCAGAAGCCAAATATTTGAAGGGATTAGTTCATCCTGCCATAGTTCTGTTTCAAATTTAAAGCCTCTCCCAGACACTTTTGCACTGCTACATGGATGAAGGCAGGTGAAAATAGATAAGCATCAGTTGGTCCATGTTCCTCTGGTTTGCAGTGCATCAGTCCCTGTGTTAGTGCTGGTAGCTGTGAGATTTGGAATTAGGGACTAAACAGTGCAAGGGAGCCCTGTCTGCTGTGCCAACAGGAACAGAGACAACCACTTTGTTTTATTGCAAAGAGACAAGAGCAATGTACAGCAAGTTGTCAGCTGAGTGATACAGCCACTTTCCACAGACAATTTCCATAAAGGATGTTTGGTTTTAAGGGATAAATGTATATGGTTATCCATACCTGTGTTTCTTGGCTGAAGCTCTGTACTCCCCTGTCTCTGTAGTGCCAGTCCCAAAGCTACCCAAAATGAAATATTTTTATTTTAGCCTCATATTTCAGCTGTTTCCTGGGGTGGGGAAGGCATTGAAATGGCTCACTTTGGTACAGTTCATAGCCTTTAGTTAGGAGATTTTTGGGGTTTTTTAAAGTAGATGATGTCAGTGTGAAATGGCAGCTCTGAGGGGAAGCTGTTGTGGGCATTTCTGTGCAAGGCTCACAGTCACACACCTGCACATTTAAAGGTACAATCTTTGTGTGTGTACACAGGACACTGGGTATATGAAGTGATGAAATTCCTCATGCTGTTCTTTGGCAGTTGTTCTCTCCATTTGGTTTCTAGCACAAAAGCAAAACTCCAGTTTGACTCTAACTGATGAATAAGTAGCCCTGTAATCCTGCCTGTGCTGTGGGGTGCTGTAAAGTATATACTGTTAACTCATTTTAATCACAATTCTGCATTTGTCTCTCTTGCCTACATAATTTGGTGTGAGAAACATCTGACCTTTAGTATTTTGTGAAGATAAGACTCATTTAACCTTGGGCCAGATGGAGACCTGAAAGAGTTTTCAGGATAAACACATTAGTGGACTGATTATGATTAAATATTGGAATCTAATAGAAAGGACAGGGTGAATAAAGAATGAACTGTAATTTGCAATAGGCTCTTTGAAATGATTAATTTGAAAGAATTGTGGGCGATCCTCCATGAGTGTTCAGCAACTGAATCTGTTTCAGTAACTCTGAGGGTAATTATTGCTTTGTACAATTCACTGTGTGAGACTAAAATGCTTATTTTAGTCCTTTTCAGTGCTTACTGAATTGTGTGTACAAGCCTGAACACAGCTGTGATCTTGTGCTTGCTAAAAGCCATATATTGCTAAATATTTATATAAAACTTGAAAACTAAATGCTCAATTCATAGCTCTTTAGAGGAGAACAAAAATTGAAGTGACTTGAGAAGGCAAAAAAAAAATTTGTGTTTTATTACATCTTTGACAAATAATAAAATGTGTCTCCCCATTTGTTCCCTGAGCATCTCAGTTAAATATGTGGGAACAAAAGCTCTTGACATTCTGAATAAAACCCATTTTTTCAGTGGTGTTTTTCTTATCAAAGAGTGCTTTGGGTCACTGTACCCACTGCACCATTCTCCCAGATTTCCAGGAAGAGGCACAAAGCTGTGAAAGCTTATGTTAATAACACAGATCATGCACTGAAACCTTGGCTTTGTATAGGGGGTTCTGTGGGTTTAAATAAACACATCACGTTTAACCAGAACAGGTTTGTTCAAACAAAATAGAAATGAAGGTGAGAATTAATACACCAACTGCAGGAGCATTCACAGCCTTAATTTTTAACATTGGTCTGAGGAACAGGACTCAGCTTAAAGTAAATGTTACAGGTTCAAGGCATAGTCAGATTGGAAAAAGTAAAGGTTTTTTAAGTAAAGAAGGCAAAAATTTCAAAGGTTCCTTTATTATTGTAGTTCTTTAAAATTAGTAATAATGTCATATCTGAATTACTAAAGCTAATTCTGCAATTCCATATTTGTTTTTTTTTTACCTTCTAGTTATGTCTGACAGAAGTATTTTTCCATTTCAGAGGCATTCCATAAGTGGGCCAATCTCAGCTTCAAAACCCCTTGCTACACTGACAGACAAAAGACCAAGCTATGCAGAAATTCCTGTTCAAGGTACTGATTCAAGTTCATTTAATCTTTGCTTTTAGCATTGCTATTAATAGGTTTTTTAAAAAAATATTTAGTATCCAAAGCATTAGCATGTTACATATTTTTATTATCAAAATATCTTAATAGAATCATAGTCTATCTCATGTTTAAGTTCTTTGTACTTGTGCTTCATCACATGTGGTGAGTAACAAAGATGCTTTTTTGAATTTCCAACAGAACCACAATTGCCTGCTGATAGCTTGGTACTATTCTGACAAGTTTTACTGAGTGCATAAACTAAGATCACTTGTAAAATCAAGATAAGATAATTTCAGGGACATATCTTGCAGCTGTCCCAGATATTAAAAAACCCAACCTCTGGGGTTACAGGTTTTTAACCCCCCAAAATGCAACAAAAATGATGGTTGGCATTGTATTGCACGTGAATAATAAAATAAACTAATTAAGTATTGAACCTTCAGCAGCCAGATGAAAAATTGAATGGAATTGAGTGTTGATTTATCTATTTCCCAATATTCCCCTGTTCTGTGAACTTTGTTTTGTCTCTCAAAACACTGTTCACAATGTGCTCTTCCTGTGAGAATGAATGGCTATCATGTGTTGGGTGTAGTTCTCTGATTTATGCCTGCTTCAGGGGCTTTTTGTGTGTAGATGTTTCTCAAGATAATCCCCATATGACTCCAGGCTGAATATTTCCTCTCAATTTGGTATTCCTGAGGTCTGATGTTTTCTAAAGGGTTGGGGTTTTTTTTTTTTTTTTTTTGTTTCTGTAGCACTTCATAATAGTCTGTATGTGCCAGATTTCCTTCTTGCTTTTGTTGAATCCATATTGAGGCTATTTGTACAATGCAGCTGCAGTTTTAATTTTAGAAACTTTGATATTTTTAGGAATATTGAAATGCCTTTCCAAGAAGATAATACAGGATTCTTTAATTGTTACAGAGTTCAGGGTAAGACATAAGGGTTAGACATAAGCTTAAACACAAAATGAATGGTATGTTTTACATGGCTTTTGTGGTTTTTTTCAAATCAGTGAATGCAGGAGCAGGACCAGGAGTGAGGGTGCCAGACAGAATTCTTGTTTGCAGCCATACAGATACATTAAAAATATATCTTTCCAGCAATGTATGAAAATGTCACATTTTCAATTAATAAATGGGGTTTCACTTTTCTTAATCCTTGTTTCCATGAGGTTTTATATTCAAATTAGTGTCATCTAAGTGTTTCTACGTAGGAGTATGTAAACCTTTTGTTTGCAGTTTTTACTTGAAGGAATATTTCAAATAGCTTTGATTTGTTGCTATAGAAAATTAATTTTATTGTAGTTTTTTTTTACTCATTGGTGTTAGTCAGAACTGATCTTGCAATACAATATGTAAAGGCACATTTTAGACCCTAGTGCATGGAGGAAGAAAGGAAAAAATGTGTAATTTTATTTAATAATAAAATGAAAAAAACCCCAAAGCCCAAAAAATGTCAATCCAACAAACCAGAGAGGAGGAAAAAATAAATCACCTGAGGGATAAAGCAAAATCTGCTTTACCATTGAACATTATGAAGGACATACTGAATATTTTTGGCCATTTGCTGAATGGGAGTTCCTTTCTCAGCCTTTTGGTGTAAGGATTTGTTTATCCAGGGCAAGTGGATTAGCAAGAGGCTTTAGGGCAGAAGGATTCAGGTGCTCATGGTGCATTCCTGGTGCACCTCATTGGCAATGGGCAATTTCAGGGCTTTTCTCTCTCCCAGATAGAATCACCTGCCCTCCCTAAAACAGCAAAGTCAGGCACTGGTGGGCAATATTGGTGACTCAGACCTGAATATTTACATTTGGAAGCTTCAGGAAGGATGATTCCCTGCTTTCCCTTTCTCTCTGTGCAGAGCATTTGCTGAGAACATCCTCCACCATTTGCTGAGAACATCCTCTTTTTGCTTTAGGGCAGAAGGATTCAGGGGCTCCTGGTGCATTCCTGGTGCACCTCATTGGCAATGGGCAACTTCAGGGCTCTTCCATCTCCCACCTGCCCTCCTTAAAACAGCCAGACTCAGGCACTGGTGGGCAATATTGGTGACTCAGACCTGAGTGTTACATTTGGAACCTTCAGTAAGGATGACTCTCTCCTTTCTCTCTGTGCAGAGCATTTGCTGAGAACATCCTCCACCATTTGCTGAGGCCATCCTCCTTTTTGCTTTAGGGCAAAAGGATTCAGGGGCTCCTGGTGCATTCCTGGTGCACCTCATTGACAATGGGCAATTTCAGGGCTTTTCTCTCTCCCAGATAGAATCACCTGCCCTCCCTAAAACAGCCAAAGTCGGGCACTGGTGGGCAGTATTGGTGACTCAGAATGTTACATTTGGAACCTGTAGTAAGGATGACTCTGTCCTTTCTCCTTGTGCAGAGCATTTGCTGAGAACATCCTCCACCATTTGCAGAACATCCTCCACCATTTGCAGAACATCCTCTTTTTTGCTTTAGGGCAAAAGGATTCAGGGGCTCCTGGTGCATTCCTGGTGCACCTCATTGGCAATGGGCAATTTCAGGGCTCTTCCATCTCCCACCTGCCCTCCCTAAAACAGCCAGACTCGGGCACTGGTGGGCAATATTGGTGACTCAGACCTGAATATTTACATTTGGAATCTTCAGGAAGGATGATTCCCTGCTTTCCCTTTCTCTCTGTGCAGAGCATTTGCTGAGAGCATCCTCCACCATTTGCAGAACATCCTCCACCATTTGCAGAACATCCTCTTTTTGCTTTAGGGCAGAAGGATTCAGGTGCTCCTGGTGCATTCCTGGTGCACCTCATTGGCAATGGGCAATTTCAGGGCTTTTCTCTCTCCCAGATAGAATCACCTGCCCTCCCTAAAACAGCAAAGTCAGGCACTGGTGGGCAGTATTGGTGACTCAGACCTGAATGTTACATTTGGAACTTGTAGTAAGGATGACTCCTTCCTTTCTCCTTGTGCAGAGCATTTGCTGAGAACATCCTCCACCATTTGCAGAACATCCTCCTTTTTGCTTTAGGGCAGAAGGATTCAGGGGCTCCTGGTGCATTCCTGGTGCACCTCATTGGCAATGGGCAATTTCAGGGCCCTCCCTAAAACAGCCAGACTCGGGCACTGGTGGGCAATATTGGTGACTCAGACCTGAATATTTACATTTGGAAGCTTCAGGAAGGATGATTCCCTGCTTTCCCTTTCTCTCTGTGCAGAGCATTTGCTGAGAACATCCTCCACCAGCCGCCCGGCGTCTCTGCCCAGGGTCCCTGCCATGGAAAGTGCCAAATCCATTTCAGGTAACACCACAGCTTTCAGGTGCTCAGGAAAATGGGCAACTCTCATTTCAGTCATGTACTTATGGGTCTGCTTTGTGACTGCCATAACCCACAAATATTCTTCAGCAGTGCTGGACATTTGATGTTAAGTTTGGATTTTCAAAAAGCCAGACATGCTATAAATATAAATTTATGCAGAGTGTTAGTTTACTATCAAGCTGTAATACTGATGTCTCAGTATCAGCAAAATGATACTTCTAAAACCAAATATTTATGAATTATAGCACAAATAGTGTAATACTGTGAAAAAGATGCTCTGTAAAATCCCAGCAGAATTGATTTTAAATCAATATTTTTTAAAACCTCTATATTTGAGTAAGTGCTTACAAGTTTTAGATAGTTTTTGTTTGTATAAGAACCCAAACTTCTTGTGTCTGGTATTTATAAATTAATATACTTGCCCCCAGGTCATTAGAAAAGAAGTCCCTGGTTTATGTAGAGAGTTGAATCTTTGATTTGCACAAACATGAACAATGGTGATTATTTAAGTATAAAGACAAACATCATACTTTTAACTGGAAACTCTTCCATGTATAGAACATGTAACAATTCCAAATTTGGTTTTACAGAGTACAATGCTTGTGCTTTCATTTGAAACAAAAACTATTTCCTTTGATAAAATGAAGCAAGCTCTGTGGAATGTGGCTGACTGATCTCAGGTCAACATTTGATATTCTTGTTGATGATATTTAATTAATGTCCAGAGCATCACATACATGCCAATTCTTCATTAAAATTAAATGGAAATAAAACAGCTGTCATCTCTAAACTGATTTGGTTTTCTTTTTCCTTAACTACTTGAAGCTTCACAGTGTAATTATATGGACTAGAGGAAAATAAATGTTTTGATGTTAAAATTCCTTCTTATTCATTAAATCCTTCAAATGGGAGTAGTCATATTCCATTAAGATACATCCATCAAACTTTCTTTGCTTCAGAATAAAGGCTTGATCATAAATGTTTCTAGTGCAGTCTAAATCCTTCATATTCCCAGAGTGGAAAGCATCAAGAAGAATATTGACACCTACTATTAGATACAGGTTTCTGTGCTTGATTTCTGAACAAATGCTTGTCTGAGAGCAAGTTGGGAAGTGTTTGTGTTTGCAAATGATAAATGCCTGGGCAATTCCCCCCTCAGTGTCTCGAAGAAGCAGTGAGGAAATCAAGAGGGACATCAGTGCCCCTGATGGAGCATCCCCAGCATCTCTCATGGCAATGGGCACCACCTCCCCACAGCTGTCCCTCTCATCTTCTCCTACAGCATCTGTCACCCCTACAACCAGAAGCAGAATAAGGTAATTAATTAATTAACCCCCTTATTGGGGGTAATTCCACAGCTGTCTGCCTGCATACCTCTAGTATATGATATTGGTACTGAGACTGCAGACCCCACACAGTAATGATCTTCAGTAGTCTGTGAGAGCTTCAGAAAGGTTTTTCTGCAGCTGAGTATTTGTTTTAAAAGTTAGACTAAAAGTTAAGCTTTTTAAAGCTTATGAGTTAATACCAGACTTTGTACTCCCCCAGAAAAGCAAGCTAAGTCATGTCACTAAATAATAATAGCAGTTCAAAACAGCACAGAGCCAAATTCAGGAAGGGAGCTTGCAGCACATGGAGCAGATCATGCAGACTGGCTTGGACACAGGGACACCATGATAAACCTTAATTTCTGTAATCCCAGCTGAAGACAAAAAGCAGCGTGCCCAGATCTTAATCCCAGACACTGACAGGTCTTTTTAATGACCATGAGTGAGTGGGCCTGGGTTTTTTGGTCCCACAGATGGAGTCATAGTGTAAGTCTGAGCAACAAATGGCCAGACAACCTCCTTTGATTAGTAAGACAAAAGATAAGTCTGTGGTAAATTTAAAACTTTTCCTCTCTGGTGTGTTATCAGTCAGAGGACTTCAAAGTATTTAATCCTCACGTTATCCAAGTGAAGTATGTCCTCAGCTCTGCTTCATAGATTGGGGAATTTGCAGACAAAGGATAAATAACTCTGTCAAGACCATTTCTCACAGACCTTCCTGACAAAGCTTTTGTACAGCAGAAATGTTAAACTCTTAATGTTCAGAGACACTTGCAATATATATAAAAGTCTAAGATATTTACAGGTGTGGGTGCTTTTGAAAGTGATTTTTCTGGAATCAGCTGAGACAGGCCTCAGTGCCACCCTCCTTATATTGTGCACAAATTAAACTGAGTTTAATGTGGGGACTTTACTACTAGCAATTAATGTGTATGTTAACACCTAAATTTAAACTGAATACATTCAGAAATAAGTTTTAAACACCTGTGTATGAACTTTGAACTGGTAACATTGAGTTGGTGTCAGTCTGCAGACTGGAGCAAGCAGTGTGGCATTCCAGGGTGAAACTGGACAGTTGTAATTATGAAACCATTCCTGTGCTCCCAGCCATTGCCTGCAGTGCTCAGTGCTACAGGAGACTTCATGGGCTGTGAGCAGTGGGTGTGTGGTGATGAGTGTGGCCTTTGCAGACACTCTGGTTTGTTACATGAGCAGATTTCTCTGTTTTCCCCTACCTGTTTCTGAAAGTTACTGGAAGATAAACTGTTATTGGTGTAGTTCACCAAAACAAATACCTGCAGTGCCCTGTTCTAGGTGAAACTTCATTGGCTCTTTGATTTGGAATGCAGTTGACCTAATATGTGAACATGTAAGATTTGTATGTCTGACCATTTCTCATTGTCTCCATACAACTTAATGCTGATTTATTTTCTTCAGCAGTGTTTTCATAGCTGTGAGAACCTGATATAAACCATGTGCTCTTGCTGGAATTTGAGAACAGGCTGTACAGCTCCCTCATGGCTAAACAGTATGTTTAGCATAAAGAGAGAGGGATATTTTTATTTGAGTTCTATTGTTGCCCCAGATCTCTGTTCTTCAGTTCTCAAAGTGTTGCATAACCCTCATTATAGATTGAATATGCAATCCCATTGTTACTTGTTTCAATCACCAAAGGAGAAAATCACCAGTGTAAATTGTTGATATTTGTACTGATTGAAGTACAGAATTTCTTGAAGCATCATACTGCCTGTGTGGTGCCTATGAAGTTTAAGTACAGTGACTTATTCAGATAATTTATTTCACATTTTAAATATGCAATTAGTGACTTCCTTTTCGTGTTAAATCAAGATGAGCAGTTAGGTTTGGAGGCTCAGCATCAAAGATAGCAGTTACTGTTTTCTGTTTACTGTCCTGCTGGGCATAAATTTTCATGGATATTTCAGCTGTTATCTCTAAGTAACATTGAGATCCTGCCCATCCATATGTCAGTGAAGACTGGCCAAGAAAACTGCAATACATGTACTTGAGATTAGTGCCTTAAAACATTTCCTTGTCTGTTGGGCCATGTTCTCATTTGTGCATTGACCAGGAGATGTTGGTGCATGGAACAGTCTCTGGTGTTCTGTTTAGAGCAGGCACACAGGAAGATTTTCACATTCCATGGATGCTTTCTTTCCCTTAGCAGGAGCTGGAGAGTTGCTACCTGAAATCTGCAGCACAGAATCCACTGGTGCTATTATTTACTTCCACATTCCACCCCTCTCTCCAGTCACCATATGGGCTGTAAAGAACAAAGAGTTGAAGATTTGAGAATGAATGTATACAATCCCTATGTCTTGGGAAATATTCAGAAAGAATAGCTTAGGCTATAATTTCTGTCTATTTTGTGAAAACTTTGCTTATTCAAATCTGAGCACCTATTGGTTTGACCACAGCATCCCAAAAAATTTACTTCCTTTTCAAACCAGCACACTGATAAAACTCTTTAAAAATGGCAGATGGGGAAGTCTTTGCAGTTCACTGACATCTATCTTATTTTAATTTTCCAAATGGAGATTATTAAAAACAAGAGCAATTGCTGTCACACTTCCTGTGTGGTAACTAATATCCACAATGATGTTGTACTTGCTCTTTTTGTCAAAGACTGTTCATTATAATATCTATAGAAATACTGAGTCCTATAACCAGACCACTAAAGTATTAGCCTTTATAATATATACTTTTTTTAATCTAAGAATTCTTTTCTGAATCCTGGTAAAGAGATGCTTGTAATGTAAGGCTCATGAAAAAATGGCCAACTTAGTTAGGTTGTTCTTTTCTTCCTCAAACTTTTCTTAAGGAAAAAATTACTTAAGATAGCTTGACAAACTAGAATTGAAATTAATTGACTGCTTTTATTGTGCTAATACATCAAATGGCAGATCAGCCTACATAGATCTCCCCCTTCTTTTTTGAGAACTCCAGGTCTCAGGCAAATGTTCTGTTAATAACACCGTGCTGCTCAAATGCAAACTTGTTGTTTCAAGGTGACATTTGTAATCAGCCATGAGATGCAAAAGAGATAGCATCAGTTTATATCCTTTCTAAATAAGAAATAAAGTCACTTGAGTTAGCTTAATGGTTCAGGCTGCAACTTAATATGTTGTGAGTTTAATTTTTCTAACTCTTAGAAAGAAATATCATTGAGGTGGAAAGATCTAGTAAAAAAGCTTAAAGGAAAAAGAAGGATGACTTGCTAATGAAAGAATTACTTCAAACTAACTCAAAAGTCTTTTGCAGGTATTCCTGTGTGTTCTGTTTTTCAGTCATAAGTGCTGTATCCTGCTTCTTCCAGTGTGCCAAGAATTTGTCCTTCTATTTGAGCCTTTATAAATACCTATTTCTGTTGTGTTACAAGCTCTTCTGGCCTTGTTCCTAGGGAAGAGAGGAAAGATCCCTTGTCTGCCCTGGCAAGAGAATATGGAGGCTCCAAGAGGAACGCCCTGCTGAAGTGGTGCCAGAAGAAAACAGAGGGCTACCAGGTACCTGCAGAGCTGGGTGTGCAGTGGCTGCAGGCAGTGGAGCCTGCCCGTGGCACCAGCCAGGCTGCTCCACACCTGACTGCATGGGCTGAGTGCCCTGGCATGTGCTGTGCCCTCCCTGGGCACGGGGGCTCCATCCCAGGGCTGCTCCAGCCTGACTGCATGGGCTGAGTGCCCTGGCATGTCCTGTGCCCTCCCTGGGCACGGGGGCTCCACTCCCAGGGCTGCTCCAGCAGCAGCTCCTCAGTCACTGCTCCACAGCTTGGCCTGAGGGGCAGCTGCCCTCCCTCTGAGGCACTTGAAATCAGCCCTCCACTTGTGAAACTGGAGCTGAAACTTTATCAACTGAATGTTTAAGTGACTGTTTCCCAAATGCTGCTAGAGTACCATTTCTCAGATTTCAGAGATTTATTTTTTATAGGTAATTATCACAGGGTTTTCTTTGGATCTTTGACTCCCGTTTGGCCTCTTAGGGAGTTTGTTTTGTGAAGGTGCCATTGTCTTGCATTTTGAACTTGGCTTTCCACTGTGGTTGCAGATTTCTTTTTTTTTTTTTCACTTGGTCCAAATGTTATCAGAAGCCAAAAGAACCAACAAGATAACTGTCCAGAGTTCTCCTGATTACATTATTTTTTCAAAAGAATAGTGGCTTCAGCAAACTAAACCAGGATGTTAATAGTCTGACCATGATGTATTTGTTTGGTTAACTTGTATTGAAAGTGTTTGGAGTTCCCAACACAATCCTCAGTTTAAGAACTTTACTCTTTCCATGACTTGAGGCTCACAATGCAGGAGGAAGTTGAGAGCCACATAACAGGATGGTGGCCCATCCATAGGAAAAGTGCTCCTCCAGCACAATGGACAGGCTGGGATATAGCCCTCCCCCTCTTCCTGTGCACGTCTGATACTCAGCTGTGCTATTTCTGAGGAGAAGCAGCTTTGTGGAAAGAGCCTTTCTCCTTCCCCACGTTTTAAAAAAGGCAGGATGTTACATTGCTTTATAAATCCTCAAACTAAGTGCAAAAATATTTTCCCATATTGTCTTGAAATGAAAGATGAATTTGACAGCTTCGTTAATCTGGTTAGGAAAAGTGATAGAAATTATTCCAAACTTTTCACTCTCTAGTTGTGTGCACATTGAAGAATACACTTCTGATTCTACAGATTGCTGCTTCTAATTCCTGGAGTTTTATCAACACTGCTCAAAGAGAGTTTTTTGAGACTTTCTGTGCTTGCTTCAGAACCTGCAGCATGGTGCTGAGAAAGCACAGAGCATCTGCAGAGCCACTGCAATGCCTTCATTGAAATTGTGAGATAGTATCAGGAGGTTATATTAAGTAGTTCTGGGAGAAGAATGGCTTTTGCTTTAGGCACACTCATTTTTCATTTCTTTGTTGTACAGAATTTGATTATTTTCAGCATCCCCTGAAATTCAGTTCTGGTTGAACACTGTGTTGGTGGTATTCTAATGTTTTAAACATACCCAGCAGTGTATTCATTGTGAACAGTGCTTATCCAGATTTTTGGCATCTCAATGTTATCAATAACAGATAAGGATCTTTTTCTTTTTTTTTATTTTCAATGAATCTCTGCTTCATTTAATTTTATTTTAAAACTGTGTGTGTTCAAAGCTGCCAAACAGGAGACAAGCATCAGGGTAATGAATGTCTCCCTTCCTCATTCAGTCCTGTACTCAGCTCCTCTTCCTTCCCTTCCATCCAAGCATGGACAGGGTACCCTCTTTACCTCCAGCTCTTCCAGGTATCTCACACTCTGCCCCAGCTCCCTTTTCTCACCATTTCCTACCATCAGAACTTCTGCTTTTCCTCTGTCCCCCTGTTGTTTTATTGCTTTAGCACCTGGGTGAGAGTCAGCACGAGCTTTCTGAGCTGCAGGGACATGCTCCTCTGTCTCTGAGCTGCTGCAGGAGCCCCTCAGAACACAAGTCCCAAATATCCCAGCCCTCTCTAGGAAGAGCAGGAGATCCCTTCTATCCAGTCACCAATTTCTATCCAATATTAGCTGCAATGTGGCAGGCAAAAGGAAAGGTACTTGTAGATGGAGTCTGTAACCAGTTCTAAAATTACCTGGAAGATTGTAACCATCACTGGAAACAAGCAAAAGAAAAGAAAGGATTAGAAACCTTTTGTTTCAGAATAATTCTTTTCTTACTTTTGTCCTATTCATATTAAACTACCAATACTTAGGTAAAGCCCTGTTAGCCAGTATTTTTCAAGATGTGTTTAAATCACAACTGATTCATCCACTGCCAACAATAATCACTTTTTTGGTCTTGTTTTCTCCCTCTCACCTGGAGGTGATGTCTCACAGCTGTAGCTCTTTATGCATTAATGTATGTAAAGTATTTATAGAAAATTATTTCAGCTGTTGGTGTCACACAGGGAAGATGGAGCCATGCACCTTGAGTTAAAGCTCCTTTTCTAACAGAGACATGTTTGCTCCTGGCATTGTTTTGCCTTTTATCTCTGGTGTTATATTTCACACTGGATAGTGGAAAACAGCTAATAAATACTAAAAAATAGTAATCACACAAGTAACCAGATACAAATCTTAATTTCTAGAATTTTTTTGCAGGTGTACAGAGTTCTAGGTGAGCTGCCAGTGGTTTAGCCTGTTAAACACCAGGTGTGGTGGAGCTGCTGATATTTTCCTTATCAGCAGGGGAAAATACTGCTGATATTTATTTTATTTAATAAAATTAATTTCTCTTCTTTAAAGAGAATAAAACAACAACAAAAAAACCCCACAGCAACGTCTGTCCTGTTTCAAAGAGAGAAAGTTTTCTTTACTCACAAGATACTTATGGAGAATACAGCCCTACAGAATTGGCTGGTACAACTGGTATGGGGTTTTTGTCAGCTTAAGTGAAATGGAAGAGAAATAACTCCTGCTTTCAATCCCTTCTAGAAAATGCTTTCAAGCTTTTGATTAAAAGTCTTAGGTCCTTATTTCTGCTTTAGAAGCTTGAAACTTTGTGAATGCTAAATAATTCAAATGTGATAGTGTGGTGAAGCTCTTAATTTCAGTCCTTTATAGTGGAATAAACCCTGTTTAAAAACCCTGTAAATTACTTCATTGTACACTTTTCTTGATTTATTCAAGTAAATTTGGAGGGCAATAAATGAATAGTCACCTTTAAATGTAGTTGTTAATATTTAACTGTGTTCCAAATGTTTTTTCAAGACCTCAGTAAAAAAACCAGGTTGATACAGCCAAAGAAAATAAGCGAATTTACCGGTGTAAAAACCTGAATGAACTTCATCTCTTAGAATGTTGTAGCTTTTGCCATGCTGCCTGAATGCTGTTTGCAGGCAGGATTTCTCCTTGGAGCTCAGTTTGGAGGATGGTGATGTGCAGAAGTCAGTGCAGGACTGGCAGGTTCTGAATTAATTCCACCCTGAGCCTGTTCAGTGCTGGCACAGTTGCACACCCAGGTTACTGAGCTCATTGTGCTCTGGCCTGAGAGAGAGCAGAGCTGCTCTCAAGATAAGCTTGGAGATAAAAGAGGAGCAAATCACCTTTAGTTTTCACGAAATAGTTGAAATTTCATTGTGTGTTAGCTTTGCTGCACAGCACAGAGCCAAGTGCTGCATTTTTCAGAGGAGAGAATCCTCCTGGCTCCTCTGAAATATGTGCACTGTCATAAAACTGTCATAAATTCCAGATATCTTCAAAGCATAAAGTAATCCCATCCAGCTGTTAGGGAGCATTTACCCTGGCTGGAACACAGCTACTTTCATTTTGAGTACACAGCTAATAAAAGTCCCCAAAAGGATGTGAGCATGCATGTTTCATGTTAAAAGAGGACTAACAAACAGGATACACACACACATCCTTACCCATTCTTATCTCCACCAGTATTTCCATTTATTTTCCATTTCTGTCAGCATTCTGAAAGATAATTCACTTCCAGAAGTCTGGCACCAAAAAAGCAACTGTCACAAAATTGCAACAAGAATAGACTCATTTTTTTTAAAAAATTTTCTTTAAGATTTACACACTTTCTAGGTACAGATACACTTAGTGTAGCCATGTAGTACTTGTCTTCAATGCTGATTTCTGGATAGACTTTTGCTGCAAGGACCTAATTTTTACCTCCTGTACAGATCAAAGCTACATGTTTTACAAAAAATTGAATGCTGTGCTCAATGCACCTTGGAATCAAGCAATGCTTTCATTTGTGGTTGGGCAATAAGTGTAGAATAACAAAAATTGAAGTAAAAAATGGTTCAGATTCCTTTTTTTTTAAACTTATCAACACTGAGCCAGGCCATATTCTATTCAAAGTGCTATATTGATTTTAAAAATGCACAAGAAAAGGACATGAGTGTGCTTATGTAAGCCTGTGTTCAAATACTGACTCCAGGGTGTGCATTCTGTGCTGTCTGGTTGATTCATCAGAGCAGTCAGGATGCCAAAACACTTCTCTCCTTGGTTTAAGCTGATGCTTTAGCCAAAAATCATTGAGTTATGGAAAGACATGCTTCCTTTTTTTGTTTGGATTGGATTGTGATACAAGGGAAATGTCAACTTGTTAGACTTAATTATGACAAAATTTAGAATAAATTATGAAGCTGTCTGTACCTCTAAGTGTTTCAGACATTAATGTCTGAAGCTATTACTGGATTTTGTGAGAATGACTGTTTCTTTTATGGTTCTTCTTTATGCCCAAAGTGAAAAATAACATGTGTTTGGTATGGAAAGAAACATTACCAGTCAGTGTTGAAGGGTTTTGATGGTCTATATTTGCCATTTACTGCCTTTCCAGAAGCTGGCATTGAAGAGGCAGTAGCTGGGACTGCTGCTAAGTCTATTCCAGAAATATTTTCATGTTCTCACCCACTGCCAGGAGCAGATAGGCACAGCTTTATTCCATGATTTGAGAGTCAGTGAATCCTGATTCAATGGAGTTGTAGTTAACCTTTGTAATCTTCTGTAATGGATACTCTCTTTCTTTTGTGGATGTATCTTTAAAAGCTTTTAAAAGCATTTTACTAGTAATTTTCTGCCATGGGAAGAAGCCTGCCAAGGTCTGCACACTTGAACTTCAAATCTTGTTTAAAAGCTTTAAAATATTATAGCACAGAATCATATTAATGGCTTTGTTTTCTCAACCCACTTATTTAATTACTAATGCAACAGAGACATGGACACATGCTTTTATTTTCTTCATGTCCTGACTCTTTTGAGAGCCAAACCGAGTTTGGATATGGGAATCTCTCCTGCTTTGCAGAACAAGGGTGGAGAAATGGCTGCTGTGCAGGATGCTCTGCTGGAGTTCAGGGAGATTGAAGCTGGGGATGTGTCTAAAAAAGTGATCAAAATTGCTTTGTTCCTAATTTGTAGCTGCAAGTTAGAAACCATGCTTTCTGTAGTTGGGTTTCTTGATGTTTGTGGGATTTTTAGCTGTGGAAGTTTTCTGGGGAGATAAAAAAAATTGAAGAGTTAGTGGGTTATAATAGTTAACTTCTGTTTCTTGGTTTTTTAAGAAAAAGTATTTTCACTGACTTTAGATCCTCTATTAATTTAGAATTATTGCAAAAAGCAATAGGAGAAAATTTTAAAATTAGCAATATAGTGGGTAAAACCTCTTTAAAATGGTGAGTTTTAGAAAAGCCGTAGGTTTGCAGAGATTGATAGATTGATGTTCTACAAAGTTCAGTCTGTTAAGCAGTATAGAAAGTTTCATGGGGAATACTGTTTTTAGTCTTTTCTATGTGAGCTCAAGGGAATCCTCATTTTGTGGTGGCTGCTCCTGCTCTGCAGTTTCCAGTTCAGCAGGGGCTGGGTGGTGCTTGAAATGCTGCTTGCTTGTGGATCTACCAGGTTGTTCTGGTACCATCTATTTTTCACTTGATATTTTTATGTTCTGTCTCCACAAAGTCTTACAAATTTGTAACTCTGTTGTTTACTCCTGGTTGGAAAGTGTCTTCCACAGATCTTTTTATGACAATGATGTGCTGCTTAACTTTTGTAAAAATCACCTATTTAAAAACCATCTACCCCAAACACAGAGTTGGCTTTGCTGCCATCCTACCCATTAATCATTAATAGACAAAGAATGATAAATGCCCTTCTAGTTCATTTATCTCCAGAAAAGCTTTTTCCTCATTTGACAATTTATCTGAAAGTATGTCCTTCAGTTGCTTTAATACTTTGTGGTCTGAAATGTCTTGAAGAATAATTCTAGATTAGATTCCAGCAGAATTCTCTTAATAGAGCCAATTACTTAATAAAAGCAGTAACAAAGAAGAAATTATGGCAGAGATTTTAGATTGATGTTCTGTTTACCATCAATTCTTTGAGAAATAAGGGCTTAATGCAAGATTGATTTCATTATACTGACCAAGCTTTTTCAAAAAAACCACAAGTAGTTAAAAGCATTTAGGAAATAAAATTTGCCGTATTTAAATGTGCCAGTTATGTGCTCAAAGCCCTACATGAAAAATTAAATTTTCAGTTTAAATGACAATCTGTCCCCTTTCTAGATTTGTTTTTACTGTCTGACTAATATTATACTTCTTTTAGTCTGAGAGGTAATAATAATTCATAATGCTTAGAGCAATTGGAAACAGAAACCAGTCCCTTTTAATTGTTTCCTTCCGTTGTATTTAATTCAGCTTCTCTGGATACATTAAAATTCTTGGATGATAGGCTTGCTTTCTGCTTGTTGTCTTAATAATAAAAGCTGGACCCTACAAGATGATTTAGAAAAATGGGGTATTTTGAGTTTGGTTTTGTTTGAGAACCAACCAAATGTGTAGCTGTACTTTGAGTGGCCCTTTTTCATCCCAGTGTTTATATTAAAAATTCAGCATTCTATGGATACTTACTAATATTAAAGTGAAGTTTTTAGTTTGTCCAGTTGTAATGTTGAAGAGAAGACTTCTGCTTGTTGTAATTTCATTGTGGCAATGCCAGTGTACATCTTTCTCCTCCCCTTCCCACATCACTTGCTCATCTCAGGGAAAGGGAGGGGAAAACCAGGTTTGGGTTTTTCTCCCTCAGTGGATTGTGTAGCAAAGCACACAGGATCATTCACACCTGATTTTTACAGCCAGCTTGCCACACAAGCCTGTGACAGAACAAGCCCCTCTCCTGCCTTTATCCATCTTAATGACACAGATGTGAGCCTGAGGCCTTGTTGGGTACAGGGTAGGAGGAGAGAACTTCCCCAAAAGTGACTTCTGTAAATTGACACATGTAGAAATTTATTTGCTTTAGCAATCTGACATTTTCCCCTTTTTTTTCCTTAAAACCTCATCCTATGTGTTGCATATGCTTCCTTAATTTAAGTAACATTTAGAAAGCTTTAACCATGCATTAATTTAAATCCAATTTCCTGTCTCTCTTGAGGAAAAAAGAGAGTGCTTTTTTTTTTTTTTTTTTTTTTTCTGCCTTTATTTTGTTCCCTTTTGGTGTTGAGTTTTCCCAGCCTGTGGCTGGAGGAAGCTGTGAGCAGAGCAGTTCCCACAGCCCGGGGGGCTCCGCTGTGAGCCCCAGCACGTACACGGAGCCCCAGCCCGGGGCCACCGCACAGCACAGGGGCTGGAGCTGGGCAGGAAACCCAGATTTCCCTCACATTCTTCGAGAAATTGCCCAGAGTTTTGTTTTTTTCCTCTGTCAGAGGAGGTTGTGGCTGTTGTCCATTTGAAGGCCAAGTGGCCTGGGCTGCCTGGCACAGAGCGCTGGCTCTGGCTGGAGTTCTCTGCCTTAGCAATTGTCGGATCTCAGGATCTCAGTCCTGAGGTGCTGAGCCACCGAGAGCACCCTTGGGGGGCTCGGGAGTCCTGGAATGTTCCAGAAGTGTCTGGTGGCTGGACTTTGATCCTACACAGGAGACGACACCTGTGTGAGGATAGGAGGGTTTCACCGGGGTGAATGGTGAAGGGATTGGTTAATTAGAGGGTGAGACACAGGGTTTAGGATTTCTGTACAGGGGGGTTTAGAGAAGTAAGATGGAGGAATTGGGGTGTGTCCTGTCCTTCTTCTTCTTCTTCTTCTCCTCCTCCATCTTCTTTGGTGATGGTGGCACTTTCGGATTGGTTATTACTGAAAGTGCACTGAGTTATAAGAATAAATGGTATTGGGGAAAAATGATAAATATTGTACACGTAACAATGGGTATAAAGATAGGTGGCTGTCCAGAGGGCGGCACAGTGTGCTCATGGCTGGCTGCTGAGCAGACCTCTGTCGGGCTGAAGGACATCTTTTAGATAAACAATTAATAAACATAAAAACCGAAAGAAGAACTGAAGCCTCTTCTCGTCCTTCGATACGCGGGCTGCCCCAAGGCCACCCCGGGCCTTTCCAGGCCCTTCAAACAGACCAGAAAACCGACAAGCAATGACCACTTGCAGTGTCCTGTCCAAGACAGCTGATGATGATGATGATGATGATGATGACTAAATTGCTGTCAGGTGAAAGGCTGGCTCAGGTGATTGTGATCCTGCACTTCTGTCACTGGAGGTTTCTGCTGCTAAAACTTTGAAAACTAAGTAAACTTCTGTGTAGCATTTACGTTTTTTGAAAAAATTCTTTCACTTAGAATTTTTTTCCTGAGAAGCCTCAGAGAAAAGGAAACCAATTCTTATCTCATTTGTTTCTCTTGTATTTTGCTCCTTTGGAATGTGTTTAGAGATTTTTTACCCAAAGGTGATTGTTTCATTAAATTCTGCTGTGAGTTGTTTTGTCTCATTGGCCAACCTGTTTTGAGACTCTAAAAAGAGTTACAAGTTCTTATTATTTTTAACACTGAGTAAGTATCTTTTCTGTGTTCTTTAGCATAGTTTAGTATAGTATTCTTTAATATAATATAGTATCATAAAGTAATAAATTAGCCTTCTGTTTTGTCTCATTGGCCAACCTGTCTTGAGACTCTAAAAAGAGTTACAAGTTCTTATTATTATCTTTTTAACATTGAGTAAGTATCTTTTCTGTGTTCTTTACCATAGTTTAGTGCAGTATTCTTTAATATAATATAGATAATAAAGTAATAAATTAGTCTTCTGAGAACATAAAGTCAGATGGATCATTCCTGCCTTCATTGGGGCATTTCCCTGCAAATACAATACTTCTGCTTCAGCCCAGTTAAGTGGGTTAGATATTAAAGCATATTTATATTTATATTTCTCCATGAGAGTGTAAAAGAGATATGATATATTGTTGTTACTGGTTGTTTCCTAATTAAAGTTTAAACTGACTGCTATCCACTTAGCCTCTCTAACATTGTTTGACTGCCAACAGCCAAATATACACTCATCTAAAAGGTCACTGAGGCATCTTGTTCATAACTCTTTTGGACTGGGCTGACTCTCCAATAATTTATACAGTCTCAGGAGATGCATTTACCAGTGCCACTGAGTTTCCTACGGGAACTAAAAGATCAAGAGTGCAAGACAGCAGTTTTCAATTTCAGTTTCAATCCCAAAGATTCCCTGCTACTGTCAGCACTAAATCTGCTGGAACATCTTTATTTCCAAATGAAAGTTAACTTTTGCTTGTCTTCTTGTTCACATCAGTTTCTATAGAGAAATGGTTTGTTTAAAAGAGAAAATACTTTCCCTCATCAATTAGAAATTTTGTGTGGATATGAATGTAGTAGAAGCAGAAAATAGAATGAACATGAGCAGAGATAGGAGCACATTGTCTGATCAGGGATTTGGGGTACAAGTCTTTGACTCATTTGCTTTTCTGTCTTGGGGCTGTGCTGGAACATCAGGGTGGGCAGCAGGATGGAGCTGTGGGACACCTGGTGCAGGTACAGCTGCTCATCCTCTGCATCCTGGCAATGGAAACACTTCCATGGGTGTTACACTGTCGGTTTTTTGTTAACCCAGTTTGATTTGGCTGTTTGTTTCAATAGAAACACTAATTTAGTATCTCCAGTGTGAGTTTCTGGCCCTTATTCCCATGCCTCTGAAAAACTGAGTGAAATTTCCGCTTTTAAATTTGTGTTTGTGGTGCAGTTGCACCAAATCCATTACTTTCTCTAGCACAACATTTTACAGCTTTTAACACACACTCAAGCACACATTTTGCACTATTTTTTTGAGGGAGGACTTACACTTACCAGAAATTAATACACAAAATAACTGACTTTATCACTACATTATTTTGTTTTCCTCTGTTAGTAGTGCAGTTCTTACCACAGAACTTTGGTACTGCGCTGTCCACTTTCTGTGCCAATTTCTTTGAAGGTATTAAAAAGAAGTATTGATCAATTGGTAGCATGTAATAATTGTTAGATTACAATTGTAATATTGCTTCTATTTTTGTTTTCCTTCAAGAATATTGACATCACAAACTTCAGCAGCAGCTGGAATGATGGCCTGGCTTTCTGTGCAGTTCTCCACACTTACCTCCCTGCCCATATTCCCTATCAAGAGCTGAACAGCCAGGACAAGGTAAGGCATTCAAAATCCCATTCCCAGGACTGCAGTGCTTTGGTTAACATGAGTTAATAAAGACCTGTGAACTAATCTGAGTTCTGAAAACTCCAGTGTTACTAGGATTTCCATAAATCTCTTTGTGTTCTGGTCTGTCACAGTTCCTACCTACTGATTAGCCCAGGGTGTACAATCAATGATAATAGATCCTAAAAACAAAATATTATTTCATTAATGCATGAAGATATTTTATTTATTTATTCTTTTCAGAGAATAAATAATCTCTTCTTTAGCATTTTATAACTCAGCTGTTCTTCACTGACAATGATATTCAGCATTATCTTCTGAACAGGCAATAACATTTTTTATGAATTTTTGGATGATATTAAAACACATTCATTCCTATGGCTCTTTAAAATTACTGAAGTCTAATTATATACTCCATTTGAAGTTTAAGTAGTAGCATTATTATGAACATTCTTAAGACCATTTTGTTGTGTTTGAAATAGTATTTCCTTGTTTTCTAACATGTTTTTATATCTCATGCAGAGAAGAAATTTCACTTTGGCTTTTCAGGCAGCTGAAAGTGTTGGCATCAAATCTACTCTGGTAAGATTTAAATGTATATTGAATTAATTATGACCCACTTATAAAATCCAAATAACTCCATTTTGTAGTTTCAAAAGATCTGGATGTTTATACTTAAAAATAGCAGCAGATGAGCTCAGCTAGAGGTTATTGCACTAAATAATGACTGGTTAAGCATTAAAAGGAAGGTTCACCAACACTTAGCTCCCAATATGAAAATAAATATTAATGACAGCAGTGGATTTTTTTGAGAATAATTTGAGAGTAAGATTTCAATAATCCATTAAATCTGTCCTGTCTCTGACCTACTTCTAAATTATTCAGGATTTTTTGAACTCTGGAGCTACAAATCAAGCAATGTAATTTGTTCCTTTTTCTCAGTGTAGTGTGAGTTGAGATTTGCCTCTTAAGGTTAGACTTTTGTCATCATTGAAAATAGTTGTAAGGTTTTTTCAGTGATGGTTTAAAAGTTGTCTTACACAAATGTCACAATAAAAGAATTAGTTTTCAGCAGTAGAATGTTTACTAGAACAGGAGTATTTCTGAAGGTGTGGAGTTGGGAGTATCCAAACCCTTGTGAGTGATCACAAAAACTCAGCTGAAATGGCCACTATCAGAAATGAGATTTAAGTGATACTTTTGCAACCTAAGTTCTAACAAAGCTGCCATAGTTAGCAACTAACAGTACAACAGAGTTTTTAAAAATAACACTTTCCTTGATCCTTATCAGAGCTTTTACCCCCCAGCATTGTGTTTGCTGACAATGGCAGTGCAGCTCCTGGGCTTTCCTACTTGGACTTTGGCACTGACTTGAGATGTGGAAGTTTTTCACCAAGTGCTGATGTAAGAATGAGATAGTGGAAAATAACTACAGAAATTCTTGCATAACTCAGCCTTAGTCCAAATGGTTGCTGTCTGCCCTTCCTTTTTGTGATGTACTTCATTAGAGACTCCAAACAGGCAGGTGGAATGGAATTCAGTCTAAGTGCAAATTGCATCCATCTGAAGAAGTTAGCAGCTGTTTGCATACCTGCATGCACACTGTGTGTGATGGGGAGGTTTGTGCATTTTTTCTCATCCATATTACATGAGTGAGGGGCTAAGAAGGGTGTGAAACCTGCTGTGTGTGAACAGGAGTGGAATGCAAGTAGAAGTTACTCATTCTGTGAAGATGTTCAGCTAAAAGAACTCACAGCTTCTGGAGATTCCTGCATCCAAAGCTTTCAGACAGAGTAAACAGAAATTCCTAGGAACTGCATCACTCTGCTTTGCTTTGTAGATGTGCTGAAGAGGGTAGATGAGAGTCAGTTATTTATTGGTGCTTAACCGCATGGGAATTTTGAACTTTAATTAATAGCTGGGCCTTGATTCTGTGGCTCACAGCTCCTGGGTGGGTTGTGTTGATTTGCAGGGCTGGTGCAGGGTTCTGTGAACACTAAAGTCTGACTGTTGTACCAGCTGTGCTCAGTGGGGCACAGCTTGAGCATGCACAGCATCAGGCATTTCAATCTTAAGTCAACAAAAGAGCTGTCTGCAGATATGCTATTCATTACAGTTTGTAATACCAAGATATATGGAAGAAAACAGAGCTTTCTTCATCAGTGCTTTAAATTGTGGAAACTTGACAGATTTCCCATTGGCAGGAATGCGTGAAAGCAGTGCCACACTGCTCTCAGGGTTTCCACTGCTGCTTTTGACCGATGTGTTTTCTGTGACAGGACATCAATGAAATGGTGCGAACGGAGCGTCCGGACTGGCAGAATGTCATGCTGTATGTTACAGCAATTTACAAATACTTTGAAACCTGAACCCCAATCGTTCAGCACATCCATGGGATACAAGCAACGTGAGCTACCAGATGGAAATCTTACTGAAATGCTAATCCCCATTTCACTCAAAACTGGCAACATTTGAGTCCCCTCAAACTTCAGTGACACTATCATGGATTGCTTCAGCTACTAAGCATGGGAACAACTGTTTATAAGTAAGAACTTGTTGCCACAGTGCTTGGAATAACCCAAGTTATTAAGCTATTCAGATTAATTATGTAGCCTAAAGAGCCTGAACTACTTCTGTGCTGCCTTTCCAGTCAGACTTCCTGAAACTTTCTTTGCTGGGAGAGAGATGAATGCTTCCTCTGGCATATAGGAGACTGAATGTACAGATAAAGCTTTGAGAAGGAAAAGGATAACATGGCATCATATCACTGAACTTTCTGTAGCATCCTGATTTCACAGACTCTGAATATTCTACCCACAGCATATGGCAGCCCCATACAGTAGAGTTCTTAATGGTAACTTAGTTACTGCCTATACAGCTATTTTCCATCCTTTAAAATGTGCACAATATTCTAGGAAAACAAGCTTTGATTCCATAATGACAAATTGAGGGGAAAAGTGCTCTTGATACCTCGAAAAATCTGGCACAGAAGAAGTCTTCATCCTAAAGCTTCATTATAAGCCTACCTCTGTCACAGTGATGTGGCTTTCATCTTTATCTTATGGATTGTAGAGACTAGCACATGCAGCTCCTGGCTTTCAGGGTACACTTCAAGGAATCTGTGCAAAGTCCCTGTGCTTCCACTCTAACAGCAATGAATCAATGATCACCCCCTGTCTGGCTTGTTCCTTGCTCTCTCCCTGCTCTGCCTGTGCTGCTTTCCCCTGCAGCAATACGAGCACAGATCATGGATGGCTGTGCTGGAACTGTGCAACTGGGACAGCATTTCCTCTGCAGAGAAGATACTCTCCATAAGGTGTAATAATGAAGTAGTTTGTCTCAAAATCCAACTTTGCCATGTTTTCTGTGTGTTTTTCCTTGGTCTTGCACATGCTCATCTGAGTGACAGGAGGTGAGATGTTCTCTGGGAAGGACTGTGGAGGAACTGATGTAATGTGTGTCCACCCAGCCGTCTCAAATACTGCGTGGAAATGACTCACTGTCACAAGGAAGGAATTGAGAAACTTTAGTCTGCTCAACTTCTTTTTCTTTCTGAAAATGTACCTGCATTCATTTAGCAGCTCTTGGGCAAAAGAGTTTAAGTGCCTTAGCTATCATAGAGTTGATAGGTGCTGGCACTTGAGGGCCTGCTGTGGAATGTTCGTGGCTCCCTTTGTCACGAGCTGTTTGTTGTAATCTTGTTTGTCAAATCCAGGGGAGACTTCACTCTGTCATTGCTTCTGCCTCTTGCTTTTCTGAGCACTTACCAGCAGTTCAGCCATGGAACATCTCATTAATATTAAGCAGAAGCCAACGTGAGCAGTGAGTTCTGTAACAGCTGCTATTTATAAGCACAGGCTCTTTCAGCAGTAACCCCATTGTAAAGAAAATAAATCTGTTCTATGGTGCTCTTACGACTGTTAAGGACAGTTTGAATGTCATAGATGTTAACCCAGTGAATGCAACTGTGCTTGCATCTGTGAAACTTCTTCATGGTAAAAAAGCACAGATTTAACTCAAAAGTATTGCCAAATCCAAAACCCCATCATCTGAAGAACATAGCCCATGTGAAGAGTAATAATTCAGCATGTCTCTAGCATTGTATAACAGTACACACTTACACTGATATGTGCCTGTGAGAATTATGGAACTTTGCAAAATAGCTATTTAACCTGTGCTGAGGGCCTTTGGAGAAGTTTGCAGAGCAGTGGTGTCTCAAACATTCTTGCAGCTCTTTAGAACTAGAAGTAGAGACCCTCAGATTATTAACTGGTGCATTTGAAGAGCCAGCATAATCTAAAGACAATTGTTACAAGCGAGGTTTCAAGTGAAAGATCTTCATTAATAGATTTTAATAAAAGTCTGAAATGCATTTTCCTCTCCTCTATATTTCTTCAATTTTTTTTTTTTACTTCATTAGTTTCAATAAGAATAGTCTTAGTGGAAATACACATTAGTGCTGTCTTGCTTTCTATCTCCTGTTATTGAATTCCACATTTTGCCAATCAGTGTTTTAAAATCCTTCTGTTTATCCTCTGAACTGATATCCTTATCTATGATTGTCTTATTCATTGCCTTAGAGTTAAAAAATAATATTTTTCTAATGAAAAGGATAGCATTTCTTGATCTAAATTCACTCATCACCCGTTTTGGTGAGGTAATTCAAGCTTTGAGCTGATTTTTTTTCTGTCCAATGGTCACCTTCATTTACCTGGAATGTTATCAGTCCTTAACTGCAATAACCCTGAGAGTGTCAGCACTTGTCAAAGGAGAAATCATGTTTGGCAGATCCCTTCTGTTGAAACATGAACTGCTGGTCTTCAGAAAGGAAGAGAGAGAAAAGCTAGCAGTAATTGTAATAGGGATCTCGTTATGAACTTCAGAGCTCTGTGAACTTCTTCTTGCTGTGATAAAACTCTGTGAACCCAGCCCAGGAGCCCTGGGCTTCAGAAGAGGTTTCTGTGTCCTGATGTGTCTGAGCCTTTGTGTCAGGGGCTGCCCATGGGAGGAATGAAGCAATGGGAGAGCAAAGCAAACACAAAGCTGCACTCCACAGTGTGGCTCTTCCTGAAGGTTCAAACCACTTTCACTTGCTCAAGAGGAAAAACAGCAGTAGCCCTTCTGGATGTGGAATAAATACACTGTTGTGTTTTGTTTCTGTTCATAGTTAATCCTCAAACAGCCTGCTTTTCTGTTCATGTCAAGTGCAAGTTTATGCTGACTTATTTCCCTTTTAACCCAGAAGGTATTTCTGAATGTACTGAAAATATGTTGTCATCCATTTCTATTTTCTATGTGCCTTGCAAAAGCCTGTGCTGTGGAACATCAGGGTTACTCCTGGCCAGGGTGGGCAGCAGGATGGAGCTGTGGGACACCTGGTGCAGGTACAGCTGTTCATCCTCTGGATCCTGGCGATGGAAACACTTCCATGGGTGTTACACTGGGTTTGGGCTTCAGTTGGTTTTGTTTAACTCAGTTTGATTTGGCTGTTTGTTTCAATAGAAACACTAATTTAGTATCTCCAGTGTGAATCTCTGGCCCTTATTCCCATGCCTCTGAAAAACTGAAAAAATGAAATTTCCACTTTTAAATTTGTGTTTGTGGATAGTTTCTCCAGAATATAGTATATAATTGTGACATGTTCCAATTTAAAGGTAGGTTTTTGTCTGTTTTGCATAGAATATATTCTTTGAGTTCCATGTAGTGATTCTGATAATTTTTAGTCTCCAATTTTATGAAATATTTCCACTGTTTGTGTTTTTCTGTAATGTCCATCACTGTGTCTTAGAAGGCCCTTAATTTGCCAGAGCTGAATGAACTCTGTTTTAATTTATTGGTGTAGACTCCAGTTCCTGTCCTGGCAGAGGGGATGCTCTGGTTTCAGGTGCATGAGCAGAAATGAGCAGGAGCCCTCCTGCCATGGTGCAGTGCTGTGAGCTGAGGCTCTGCCCTGGGGATGGAGTCTCATTTCTCTTCCTGATCTCACTGTTAAGTTTTAGCTTTTTTCAGTCTGAACACTCCAGACATTTGGGTTCTTTTGCATCACCAGATTACTTTCACTCAGTTCTGTTTCTGCACAGATTTGGCCCAGGGCACAGTTTTTATTCCAGCCTAGTTTTAACCCAGATTATTTGGGAAGCTGGAGATTTGGAGAACTTGTGGGTGTTTTTCTTCCTGCCTGTGCCTGCTCTGGGAACACTGCCTGGGGTTCAGGTGGTGTGTGACAGTTCCTTCCAAAGGCTGAAGTGAAAGTTGCACCCTTAAACTCTGTTCCTGTGACTCCTGTGGGGACTTCACTTCTTGTTTGCCTCTTGCAGCTAACACAGCCCCAGGCAGGAGCTCCTAAGGGGCAAAATTCTTCTGGAAGGAATCCATCTTCATGCTGCTTTCTGCCTACTGTGAGTTGTGCTGAGGTGGTGTAGAAAGAGAACCTTAAAATAGCCATGTTCATGGATGGACTGAGTTAACTGTATGGTTTGTTTGTGGTCCTTCCCTAGACTTGGTAAATATTTATTTCTGTTTGCTTTTTATGTTCTGTGAGCTCTATTTCTGCCACTCCTTCCTTAAGCTGCCATTAGTGTATCCTTTATTTAGTCTAATATTAACCAGTTTGAGGCATTATTTGGTGAGAAGGGCTATTTAATATCTTTGTCAGCCAGGAGTGCTGGACATGGCACTGTGCTTTGCCAAGTTAGTGTGTGTGGACTGGCAAAACACAGACAGCCCTTAATACATTCAATTGTCCCTATTTAGAAAGGTATTTTTAATAGTGTTCCTGCTTTCACAGGAGAGTGGCTGGATGGGTTTTAAATTACTGTGTGGCTTGCTGTGTCCCTCCTTCATCTAAGGTTCTTCTGTTGTGCTCCCTGATTTCACAGTCAGCCTTGTAGGACACTCTATAATTATCTAACCCAAGATGTTCAGCATCTGGAATATGTAGCAAGTATGCTGTGGGTAATTAATGCTAAATAACTTTAAAGGTTGAGGTTTGTACAGATCTGATTTCTGTTAATTGATACAAATATTTTTTCTTTGTGTTTTTGCTACACTTGCCTAAAGTTGTTTGGATGCAACGCCCTTGAGCTTGGTTTGACAAAGCCACTGTCCTGATCTCCTGAGCTAATTCATTCTGGGATATTAGAATTATTTCCTCCCAATGAAGCTTTAGTAAAACCTATGGATCCCAGATGACTTCCTTCCAAGTGACATTAGCTTTTGCTTGGAATCTTCCTTACCCCAAGGCCACTGCCTGTCCCAGAGCTGCATGTGGGCTTCCTTCCCATCAGTGCCAGCAGCACCTGGGGATGCAGAGCAGCAGGGTAAACTTTGGCACAATATCACAGCAGCCTGATGCAATTAAGCTGGTTTCATTTGAATCCCCTATTTTCAGGGGTTTTCAGTTTAGACAAAATCATTTACTGAAAGCTGAAATGTGGCCTGTTAGTTCTCCACTGGGAAGTATGCTTCTGTTTAATAATATTTTTATGAGATTGTATTTATGGAAATGGAAAGAAAAATGTCATAAAGCTAGTTTTGTTGCACTTTTCTAAGGCTTTTGTATTTTGCATAGTTCTAGAAGATGAGGAAGTTGCTTGGGGAAGTCAAGGCTTGGAACCTGCTCTGCCCCAGCGCAGGAATGTGTGATGTGCATTTTCACCTAGCGATCCATGTATGATTTTAATTGCATGTAGCTGATGTATTTATGTGGCAGTGAGGGAGCCCAGCAGACATTTCCTGCTGCACAGGAGCCATTGGCAGTCCCAGTTCCACAGTTCATCAACTGACCTGTTCTGTGGACTGCACTTGCAATAATGGAATTGTCCATTTTTGATTCTGAGCTCTTTCAACAAATGAGGAAAAAGGGGCTCCTTTTTTTTTTCTTTTTTTTTTAATTTTTTTTTTTTTATTCCATTGTTGAAATTTCTCTGGAGGCTTTTAATGGTTTCCAATTATTGCATTTGTTCATTTTAGGATGGTTACTTGGAAATCAGTTCATTGAGGAGGGCACAAATACATGTATCATTCTCAAGTAATTAATCCTTGTAACTTACAACATTTCAGTTTGATAGAAACGTTTGGTTTTATGTGTATTGTAAGGTTAATTTTTCTGTCTATAAGTAGCACTTTTATATGTATCTGAAGGGTTTTTTTGAACAGAAATGTGTTTTTTCTGTATATTCTCTAATGGGAAGAAAGGATACACTACTAAACAAGGCATAGAGTAGTTTGCCTCCAGACTGTAAGTTCACTTTAGGTCAGTAATGATCAGGAGTTGTTCAGAGTATCTGAAGTTAATCAGTGATCCCATTTCCTGCTGGACAACTGCCCTGATCAAACCCAGAAGGGCATTAATTGGTACCCTCCTCCTCTTGGAGGGTGCTTCCTGTTCAGGTGTGAGGCAGAACTGGCAGAAGTGTGAGGAATTTTGGACTTGGTGGAAAAACAGAATTTATTGATGCCTCAGTCTGACTTCACAGCACTATACTGGATAAGGACTAACCTTGTTTGAGATGACACTGCAGCCAGTAATGGTATCTCCTAAATAGCTAATTTAAAGCTCACTTTCCATGGCCTTTAAAGATGATCTAAAACCCAGTGATTCTAAAACCTCTTCTCATCCTTCCAGCTTTTCTGATTTGTATTGGTTTTACTCTTCCCTGGAACACAGCTGCTGTGTGTCAGTCTGTGGATGGGTTTAGAAATTCCTCCAGACAAGTGCAAGTACTTTGCTTTTTTTTCCAGAGCCCTTTTGAATAGTTTACACATATCTTACATAGAGAGAGGCTTTGCATCAATGTACAGATGTACCCACATGTGTAAATGTGTGTGCAGATAGGTGCTCCTGCAGGTTCTGATAACATGGAACGTGTTTCAACAAGTGCTTATGTCTTGAATACTTAGGCTGGTGTATTAGTGTAGATATTTAAATGGCAAGGAGTTAAAAACATGTTGTTTGCTTCTGGTTGGAGCTGAGAAATGCAGCTCTGAGGAAAATCTGAGTGTTCCAATTGTATTTGTGGTTTGAAAGACACAAGTTGGCCACGATTGGAACATGAGAAGTCAGCAAGCCTGTGTTAAGCTAAACCTTTTGGAGGACCCAATATGCTTTCAGTTTGCAAGGACCACTAGAGACCTGGGCATTTTACTTTCTCCATGATGTATTCTGTATGAGTATTTAGTATGTATGCCTTCAATTTGCCAATGTCGCCATGTTTTCTTCTTAATTATTCATGAAATAAAGGTTGCAAATAGGAGAATGTGTGTTTGTTTTCTTGGGGCTGTTCTCAGGCTGCCTCTGGCACTGTTTGCTCAGGAGTGTTGCAGGAAGCAGGGCTGGGGGTGAGCAGTGTGTGCACACAACCTCAGGATATTTTTGGAAATCATATCTCTCTTGGGATGATACCAGCAGCTTCTACCCCCAAAGAGTTTTAGGTGATAAGACAGTGAATACCCCAGATAAGAGAGACATGTTAAAGGCATCTGCTTAGCCTGTATTGTTCTAGAGAAGGAAATTGCAGAGAATATGTTCAGTTTGGGCAACTTCTGTAACACATTGCAGGTTTAGAATTACTTAAATGTTGCTTAGCCCAACCCAAGTAAGGCAATGGTGTGCTCACCCCCTCTCTGTGTCCAAAGGAGTTGGGGGCTTAATCTCTAGAACAATTCAGATTATTTAAAGCAGAAGCCTAAACACAATTTTTTCCAGGTGAAAATAAAGCTTGGAACACCTTAAACCTGGTTTGGTCTCAAATTGTCCTGGATGGTAACTGTTAACAACTGCTGGTTTAGTTTCAAGTGTTCTGGAACAAATTGGATCCAGAGGTTTGGATTGAGCTTCTAATTATTGTAAATACTGTTCTGAAAGGCACTGGCTAGTGTAGGTATTTTAATTTTACTTTTCTTTTTTTTTTTTTTTGAGACTTTGTATGGTGTTTTCTGACTGTTAAGCAATCCAGAAAAGTCTTTGTCTCAGTGATGTTATTCTGCAAGAAAGTGCCTTGTTTCTCCTTTCTTGAGGTGAAATTCTCCCTGAGAACTCCTTGCAGTCCTGCCTGCAGCTGCTGGAGGGGTGTGGTTTAAGAACATGCCTGATTTAAGGAAACGTTCTTAAAATGGATTTATACCCTGTTTTTAATACTTTTCTTGCAAATAAATATTTCAGAAGTGCATTGCAGCACAATGTCAGAAAATAGATGATGTTCTTTTCTCCAAGGAGCACTTGGCAGCTCCATGGGAGGGATGGTCCATGTGCAGTGGGCACCTGGGGGGCAGGACATGGCCAGGCCTGAGGGATGCTCAAACTGCAGGGTCTGCACAGTCTGTAGGGCTGCAACTTTCCTTTCCCATATCACTGAAATAATATTCCCTCACCAGAGTATTTTCATGGGTTGCCTTCCAAGCTGTCACTAAAAAATTGTGTTAAAAATATGAAACCATCTCCATGAGTGTGTCTAAGTTGAATATAGTAAAATTGATTCATTAATTTTTAAGATCTTAACTGTAATGAAAAGCTGCAACTATATGGAATAGTGAAATAAATACATCAGAAGCAATATAATATTCCATTGTGTTAAATCACAGAATCTGGTATTGGAGTCATGGTTTTTCTGCAGTTAAATTCTGTGGAGGAACTAGGTTAGCAATAGAGACTTGCTGCTGAAATTGTTGAATTCTGTGGATAGAAATACAGATCTTCTACTGGGATTGTGCTAAAGGGTTTCACAATTGCTTTGATAGAGGAGACTTGGATTAAATCATGTCTGCTGCAGAATTCTACAAAGGGCAGAGATCAGAGCAGCTCACAAGATGTGCATTGTTACCACACAATTATTTTAGAGGAGACCCTTATCATTGAAAGTTAACTCCTTTCTAAACTTGTAGGAAGCAATTTACAGCCAGTAGCTCCTGGGAGAACTTAAAACCCAAGAAAAAGGGAGCTGGATTCTGTGCCCTCTCAGCTCCCTCCTCAGTGCTTTGTCTGTGGTGTTTGTTCAGCACTGGCTTTCCTGTCGAGATGTTCTCCTATCTCAAGCTGGTTTTCTTTTTCATCCTCACTACTAAAGGTTGAGTGAATTCTCCTTGGAATTTTGAATTTGCTCAGGAAGTTGTGTTGGCATTGAGGAAGCCCCAGTGCCTTCCCTGGGAATTCCTGCTTGGTGCTGCAGCCCAGCCCCTTGATTGGGCAGGCTGGATAATTAGTGTCTCTGGTCCAGCATTTATGGCTAATTAAATATTTTTATTAGTTTCATTTCTATCAGAAGAGTTGAGTTGAAACTTCTCTCATGCAAGTCTTTGTTCAGAAAAAAGCATTGTCTATGAATTTTTAAAGAAGCAAATGAGGGAGTGGTGCCACCAATTCTAATCCAGGTTAAGGCTTTTATTAGCCTTTGTCTGCAATTTCCTCTGTGTCACCATTGTTCAGCCCTTTTTGTAGGACTGGATTTCTGTATATTTAATGCCCTATTTGAAAAATATGATGTCGATTTTCCTTAAATGGTCTTTGTCCTTGAGGATTTTCAGTTCTTTGGAACCTTTGTGAAAATGGGGTTGGGCACAGTAGTGTCTCAGCACAGTATTTTTGCTCTTGGACATCTGCATTGATTCTATAGTGTGGGGCACTATTTGTGCTTCTCTCCAGTGCTGTGCATAGCTCACTCCCTTGTTTATGTCCTTTTCTTAAACCATTTTAGGCTCTTTCCTCACGCCAGAAGCCTAAAAGTTAAGCTCTTAAAAATGAAAGAAACTTGAGAAGGAGACATAACAGTCTGGAGACAACTTCACTGAGCTGTTGACAATATCATATTTTTCAAAAATAAATATCCCACAGAGCACCAAAATGCCACTGTGTTGAGTTAAGGCTGAGTCTCCGTGGGGCCACACTCAGAGTGCATGGGCTGCACCAGGGCACAGCCTGCACTGGGCATAGCACACAAAATCCCAGCTTTGCATTGTCAGCTTTGCAGTTCAGGAGCTGCCAAAAATCCCCCCAAAATGGCTGCTCTGGGAAATTAATGCAGCTGGACTTTGGTCTGGGCAGGGACGAAACGTCAGAGGAGGTTTGGTGCCCTTCTGCTCCTGGCCAGAGCTACAGCTGGCACTGGAATGGGAGCTAAAACATGAGCCCAGCTCTATAAACCTCTGAGGTTGTGTCATTTTGCACCAACATCTCCAACACACGCTCATCCCTAGCAGGGAGTGGTGGGGAGCAGGGTCAGCAGCCACTTTTTGTGTCCAGTTTGTGTTGTGACAAAATGGGGTTGTACACAAGGTGTGTTTTGTGGAGTCGAGTAAGGGCCGCCCTCTCATTGCTCCTCAGAGTAAAATGAGAATAGTTCAAGTGAAGAAGAATCAAGTGACTTCTGCTGGGCCTTTCAATTCAACAGTTCATTTATTGTGTAAAGGTAAGTTATATTTTAGCTGTTGCTCTGCAGCTCCCACATGATGATTCATGCTACCAGTTTTTCTTCTATTAATAGTTTACAGAGAGTGCTTAAATTTAGATTGAATTCCATCTCATAGTCTGTCATGCTGGATAGCATTGAGAGGAATAAAGCCACAGTCTGTTTGGGCAGTGTCTTTTATGGAGAGTAGTCAACTCCTGACATGAAATTACTGAAAATCCTTCCTTTGTTCCTGACCCAGACTGGACTCAGACTGTGTTGGGACATGGTGAAGGCAGATCTTACCTTGACTTCAGCTTCTTTTCCTTCAGCCTTTGGTAAAAGCTGAACTCCTCCCATGCTGGAATTGAACAGAAAGGCTTCAGTCTCTGACACGGGAGTGTCCCTCATTATGATTTTAGCCATGGGCATTGCCAGCACAGCTCTGCATGTGTAACTTTGTTAAAGGAGGCACTCTTCAGAAAAATTGAGCTTTTCCCAATGTTGATTTTAAAAATGCTATCAAATATTTAATGTTGAACAGTGTGTGTGAAATAATCACATATATACAAACACACATACAGGTTCGTATTTGTATTTATATTTATATATCTGGTTTTGATGTTGAAGGATTTGCTGTTGTATCCAAAGGACCTCAAGTAACTGTGCCCTCACCCCTTCCTTTAGACTAACACAGGTGTCTCTCATTGCTTTTGAGGAGATTCAGGCAGTATTTGTAGGAGTGGGATACGTACAAGTCAGAACACACAATTTTAAATGTCCTGTTTAACAACATTGAACGCGTGTGCTAATGCAGCACTCAGCTTGGCAAAATATACATCCCTTAAATGTAATTTTGCACATATTAAATCACTCAATCTGGTTAGAAAGAAAAATTTCATGGTAGGGAAGAGCCTCAAAACTGATAAATCATTAATCTCTTTGTAAAGACAGAAATAATTTTTCTGTTTGAAATAAGATTGATTTTCCCAGATTCTGTCCTAGACAAACTGATCATTTTCAGTCCTCCACATGAAGCCTCAGTACCTGGGTATGATTTCTGCCTCCCAGGGTGGCAGGCTGTGTCTGGTTGTGAGTCTGTTTTGTGTTCCGAGGGATCCCTGATGTGCCCAAGGTGTCCCTCAGGCAGTGCCAGCAGAGAAGGGTGAGGTTCTCAACAGGCCTGAGGGTTTTATTTACTTTGCTCTCACCTTTTTGGGGTGAGCATTTCAAGGGTTGTTCTACACAGGTTTCTAGAGTTTACTGCTTGAGCTGAGTTGCTAAATCTGAGGAGTGCAAACATTCTTATCACCACTTTTCAGCTGCCCAGAGCTCAGGAGTTTGGCTTGTTCAGTGAGACAGTGAACAGGATGTCACTGATCTCTGCTTTCCAGGAATGAGAGAGCCTATCCTGGCTGCACACGGGAGAATCAGAAAATTTAATTCCTGTCCTTGCAGACCTGGACTCCTTTGAGCTCAGAGCTGGCTCTGCACGTGTGGCAGCCCCACCATGGCTGTGGGGCTGTTTGCACTCTGTGGTGCTGCCACCCCTGCATTTATTATAAAAAACAAAGAAATGATTAAAAAAGCTGTTTGTATTCCTTACTGTCAATTTACAGTCATTGGCACTGGTAAGGGAGGGCACAAGTAGAATTACCCAGAGGTAAGGGCAGTGCACATGGAATATGCACAAGAATTATGGTCTGATACTTGACAGGGACAGTGGCATAGAACCACTAGAAAACCAATTCATTTTTTACTTCAAAAGAAAGGTAACATAACAGATCTATTCAGATCTTATTATAGTAATGGAAGTTATCCTATCCAACTGCTGAATAGGACATAAAACAGCAGCTGCTCATTATAAACACAGTTACTTGTGCAGAAGTGAGAAATGAGCATGCAGAAGCCATAGGGGTCTGGCCCCGTTGCCCTGGGAGGTGTTAATATCAATTTTAACATCTTGGATCCCTGCAGAGTTCCCAGCTGCACAGATAAAATCAATAGGTGACAATGGGGATCTGATGTGCCATCCAAACTGGAATGGCCAGTGAGGGAAGGAACCAGTGCTTCTGGAATCAGAACACTTTTATAGAAGGAAAGTAATTCCTAAGAAGCTCTAGAAGCTGATCAGGGAGCCAGTCCTGGGAAAGTTCTTGGACATTTGTTTTGGATCTTCTATGACTCGCTGATTTAAAAGAAAATCTATGTAGTCTACATCAAATACTCTTAAAATTGGTTAGCTGTAAAAAGTCAAAGAGTTGCAGCTGGGAAAAGAAGCACCCAATGATGCTGGGGTCCCTCAAAGGAATGGTAATCAATGTTTGTGACTTGGGAAACTTGTAAGGCGATATATTGAGGATGGGATGGTTGGAATAAACCAGTCTGGCAGCTCACTGAAGAGGGTTGACTGCAACAGCTATGTTTAATGTATTCAGGAACAAAATCATATTTAGAAACTGCATCCCTGCTCCTTAAAAGTATCTTGATTTCCAGCTTTCATTGATTTCAGTGGGAGAGAGTAATTTGGATGGCTTTGAGGATCTGGGCCAAAGAGTGAGGCAACCTCTGCAACACAGCAAACACAAACACAGCAAACACTGCCCAGGAAAGGAGCAACACGGAGCAGATGCAGCAGAGCATGGCAGGCAGCTGATTCTGACTTGCTGTTCTAGTTCAAAGACAATTGCACTGCATAAAATTTCATGGAATATCAGCTAGGAGTGGGAAAATACCACCTCTTGTACAGGGCAGATGTGAGGCCCTTACATGAATAGTATTCCATTCCTAGTGTCAGCATTTTTTTAAAAGCTCTGGTAAACATCATGTAGGCAGGTGGCATTTCTAAATCTATCATCTATGCAGCATGTTTTGATGAGGCTCCTAGTTTTCTCATCTCCCACTTTTGTTTTTCCTCTTGACTTGGCTAGTCAGTGTATGTGTTCCTTAAAATCACTTCATGTTGCTGTGTGGTAAATTACTCCAGCTTTTTCTGTAACTTCCTGGGAAAAAATACTTTTTTTTTCTTTCTCCCCAGAGGATTCCCATTGTGTTTGCAGCAGCCCTCACTGTGCTCTGTAGTTCCCAGATGCCTGGCTGAGCCAGCCCATGAACCAGCCTGCCTTCCTGACTGGGGTAAGAGTGGAGGGGAGGGCAGCTCAGCTGCTGGCTGCTGCTGCCACTGCTGGATTTTTGATGCTGAGATGCTCATAGATGTTGAGGTTGGCACTGGAGAGGCTGGTGCCAGTTCTGCTCCTTTTTTCCTCACAAGGGAGATGCAAAGCATCCCTGCTGCCAGGGAAGGCCGGGTGGGCAGTGCTGGGTGTCAGTGATGTGGGAATGCTTTTGGAGTGGGAATCCTGGAATAAAACCTCACTGCATGATACAAGCAGTCCCTGCAAGAGGGCCCTGGCCTGCTGTCACCGAGGTGGAGCAGTCTGTCACAGGCTGGGACCTGCCATGGAGCTGATGGGAACTGTGGAGTCACGCTGGTGGATTTTCCTATTTGCAATGTCCACCCAATAGGAGCACATAGATTACTTATTTGCTAAGAGGTAAACTTGAAAAACAGAACTTAGAAGATGCCCACAAAGACCAGTGGGATCAAGTTCTTGAGAGGTTCTCCCCCTGTTTCAGAATTGCTGCGAGATGAGTCACGGCTGTCCCCAGCGCTTCGGAGGAGCGGAGCTGCCTGGGGACAGGGCGGCCCCAGGGGCACGGCGGGCAGGAAATGTGGGGTGTGCTGGGGCATCCACAGCCGCCGGCCCGCCGGGAACGTGGAACTGCTGTCAGAGAGTCAGTATCGCTGCAGAGAGCTCCTGAACATTCAGAGGGGCAATGCACGGGGCTCCTTTCCGTGGGTAGAGGTGGCAGCCGGGCAGAGAGCAGAGTGAAGCTGCGCCGTGTGTGCAGCCTGGCCCGGTGTCCCCTCAGCCCTGGGTGCTGCAGCTGCAGCTTCACTCGCTGGGTGGGTTTTCCAGCCTGGAAAGAAGTAGATGCTTAAAATAATGTAGTGAGAAAGCCCTCCTCTCCTCCCCTCCCCTCTGCCCTCTCCCCTCTCCTTCTCCCTTCCCTTTTCCCTCTCCTTTCTTTCCTCCTTTCATTGTATGCAGATCGAGTCCGGTCAAAGCGCGCCGCTGTCACTCGCGGGTCCCTCACGGCGAGCCAGGACTCCCAAGTAAGTTCCGTCCCTCCCGCAGCCCGGGATGCTCTGCGGGCTCTCCGTGAGGGTGCCGGTTAAGCCGCGGCGCTGCCGGGGCCCATCCCGCGGTCCCGGTGCCGGGCCCGCCCCGCGCCGCCCTGCAGGGGGAGCCGCGGCCGCCGCGTCCTGCGCGGAGGCGGGAGCGGAGCGGGGCAGCGCCGGCAGCAACGCGCGGCTCCGGGCGCGGCCGGAGCGGAGCCCCCAGCCCAGGTGGGTGAGGCCGGCGGGGCCGCGGGAGGGGCGGCGGGGCCCGGGGAGCAGCGCCCGGGGCGGAGCGGGGCGGGCTGCGGGGCTCGTCCCGCCGGAGCATCCCGAGCGCGGCTCGGTGCCGGCCCCGCAGCCGGGGCTCGGGTTCCCTCACGGCGTCCGCGGTCCCTCTCCTGCCCGTCCCGCGAATTTGAAAAGTGGCCGCCCGCTGCCCTCTCGGTGCAGCCGAGCCCCCAGCCGCAGGACGGGGCGATTTTGCCCGGCTATCTCTTTCTGCTGCCCCGGCTCGGACGGTGTTTCCCCGTGGAGCCGGTGCGTTTCACCCCGCGCTGGTTCCCGACTGTCAGTCCCTCGACACACCCCCGCGCTCCAAGGTGTTTGCTCCGCGGATCTTCCCTCAAACATCAGGCGCTGGACTTTGCCTCCCTGCACCCACCCCTCCTCTGCCTTCCGCAGATATTTGTGCTTAATGACAAAATAGCGATTCCGGGGGAGCACCCTTCGTCCTGCAAACTTCTCTGCAGTGCTTTCAAGGAGATTTCTATCCGCTTCATAGTGTTAAAGGGAAAAGGGCAGGGACCGAATAGATGGCTCCAAACCTGTGCGGTCTTGTCCCAAAGGCTCCATCTCTGCCTTATCCCTGCCCAGCAGCTGAAAGTTCCTCAGCAGAGCCCCTTTGCCCTGGAGCGCCCGCGATGGAGCCGGCCCTGCCCGAGGGCCTGTGCCCGGTGCCCGGTGTCCTGTGCGGGGAGAGGCGGCTGCAGGACGGGCAGACGGGCTGCGGGATGTGGGGCAGGGATCTGCCCTGCCCTGCCCTGCCCTGCCCTGCCCTGCCCGGCCCGGCCCTGCCCGCCCGCAGTGCCCCAGGCGCGCTCCCAACCCCATCGGGGCTGCTGCGCCGTGCCCTGTGCGGGGATGCTCCGGGAGCAGATTTCTGCATGGACCGACAGTCACGGCTGCTTTATTGCTCTTTGGTTGCTTTATTGCTCTTTTGTGTCTCCTGTCCAGTGTGAGTTTGGGGGGTCTCGAGTGCGGGTTTTGCCATGGCCTGAAAGGAGGGAAGGTGGTTGAGCACCTTCTTCAAAACTGCCTGGGGCACTGAGCCCACAGAGAGACAGGAAGGGTTAACTTAAAGAGAACAACATGACTCACTTGGTAAATAGTTAATAGAATTGCTGTAACTACTTAAAATGATTTTCCTAAGCAGATGGCCAACCATTAGATAACTCTGTCTTTGGATGTATTTGTTTTCAGGTTTCTTATCAGGCTTGCAAGTCTCAGGCACATGTAACTCAAGAACTGGAGTAATTGATAAATTCATTCTTCTGCATGAGGGAAACTAGCAGAGGGAGAGAAAGCATGGTCAGCCCCTGCAGTCAGAGACACTCCTGGAGCATATTGCCCAAGTGAGGTAGAAAAACATTAGATAAAGTGACCAGCAAGGATGTGAGAGATACTTCAATTGGATTAGGCCTATTGAGGAAATGCCTTATTCTGAATCTCAATAAAAAAGTCAATATAAACATAATAATGTACCACAAAAACCTATGGAAACAAAATCCTGTCTAATGTGGCAAACGGATTAAATTCTGAATTAACCAGGAAAGCTGTGAACCTCTGAATTTGTAGAGAAAACATGTGGGTACAAACTGCAAACATGTATGTGTGTACCTAAAATAAAAATGACCTATTGCAGGGTGTGAAAAAAAAAAACAAACAACAAAGGCAAGCAGGTCTCCTTTTTAATGGTGGCCATGTGGTACATCTGTAATTTTCATGTGTATATAATCTGTGTCTTTCTGTATGTATTTATACATAAAAAATAGAATCAGCATCACCCTGTAGCAGGTCAGGGGATGTTGGCCCAATAATGATGTTTTTAGCCTCTGTCCTTCTATCAGTGGGTGCAAAAGGCACTGAAGGTCTGAGTTGGAAAGCCTCTGCAGGTCTCCCATATTTGCATTTCTGTTTTTGCTGATTTTTTAATAGGGTGTTTCCATAAGGAGTGCTGCTGCTATTGCATTTGAATAGAATCAACTTTTGAAAGCTCTTCATCTTTTTTGTTTAATCTTCAATGACAGATTTCATGTAGAGCTGTGTGCTTAATTTCTCCTGAGAACCAGTGGGGAAAGCTCAGCCCTGCAGAAGGTTTGGGGGTGATCTTTGCTCTTCCTTTCAGTGCTGTCTCTCAAAGGGTCTGGTCCCCCCTTGTTTTTGAACCTGGCTGCTTTTCCATCTTGTGCTGAGGGAAAGCCTCTCCCTTCACCACTTCCTTTCTGCCTGGCTGACTGATGGCTGCATGATTTCTTGATGTCTGCACAGGATGTTTAGGGTTTCACAGATTTCTCACCATTTTCGCTGTGCTTCAGCTCTTCGCTGGGGTTTGACATTTCTGCCCACACCAGGTGGGACAAGGCACAGAGTGGGGAAAGGCTCTGAGCTCTGCACAGCTGGCAGTGAGCTGTTCTCCTTCCAAAGGCTGGTGCCAGCATCTCTCTTGGTGTCCTGCAAAGTTTGTCCTTGTCTTCAGCTCAAACAGATTCTGGCTCTGCATGTTCATCTTCTCATTTGATCTGCATGGTGATTAAATCCCGAGGTTGTTCTTTATTGTGTGATTTCCATCTGTAAATGGAGATGGGCTATTAAACATTTTTTTGGTTGGACTCTAAAGTAAAAACCAGGAAAGAGATCTTGAGCTGTGTGTCGAGGAATTAGAGAAGAACCTCTCAAGTCAATGGAGGGTTGTTCCCTTTTATCAGGATATCTGGTATTCAGGACCAGA